>NC_045770.1:98374438-99781938 GCF_008692025.1 Phocoena sinus | reverse complement strand
TTATTGCTCCATTCAGGATCTGGATAGCCTGTAAGAAGCAAAAAAAGAGAATGCATAAATGGTCCAATACTAGTGTACATTGAGAAGAGACCATTTTATTTATTTATTTATTTTTCTTTGCCTTTATGGTTTTATTACAGGATGTTGAATATAGTTCCCTGTGTTATACAGTGGGACCTTGTTGTTTATCCGTTCTATATATAATAGTTTGCATCTGCTAATCCCAAGCTCCCAATCCAACCCGCCCCTACCGCCCTCCCCCTTGGCAACCACAAATCTATTCTCTATGTCTGTGAGTCTGTTTCTCTTTCGTAGATAAGTTCATTTGTGTCATATTTTAGATTCTACACATAAGCGATATCATATGGTATTTGGAGAAGAGATCATTTTAATTTTCCTCAGAAGGGAGATATCAGTGCTTGAAATGGTCAAAAAAATGAAGCCTAAATTAACTGGGCAGAAGCCTACTCTGGGAGGTTTCTGTTCCCTGGAATCCCACCGATTCCAGTGGCAACATTTCAACTTCCCCTTTCCTCCTACTTCTGCTCATTCTCACAGACTCCTTTCAGAAAGTGGCAGAAGAGTGAAGGAGATACGGCTGATAACATAGACTGGGTGGAACTGTCTTCCCAGCATACTTTGGGGCCATAATATGATGAAAACCATTCTCCAGTGTTGATAGGATGTCCCCCACCATGAGATTATGCCTCTGCATTTCTACTCCTCCGGTCTAATATATTCCCCACTCTTTTCTTAAAGGAACAGCATTATTGATTCAGTGATGAGGAACTCAGAAGTTCCCCCTTATGGGCATAAACAAGGTTTTCCACATGATATTTCTTTTTTTCCATCTTAAGCCAAGTTTTTAACTGAGGCTGACTTACCCTGAGGGCTTTTGGTTCTTCTTGGTTATTATTATTATTATTTTTTTTGTGGTACGCGGGCCTCTCACTGTTGTGGCCTCTTCTGTTGCGGAGCACAGGCTCCGGACACGCAGGCTCAGCGGCCATGGCTCATGGGCCCAGCCGCTCCGCGGCATGTGGGATCTTCCAGGACCGGGGCACGAACCCCCATCCCCTGCATCGGCGGCGGACTCTCAACCACTGAGCCACCAGGGAAGCCCCCTCTTGGTAATTTTATGATCAATTAATGGGCCAGTAGGCAGAATTATTCACCACCTCTGGTTCCACCTGGCTTCCTGGGCCACCACCTGCCAAGGCTGCCCCGAGCTCTGCACTGTCAACTTCTTGGGAGGCCATGTGGGGTTGTTGATGGCTGTCATAGAAAAGAAATCCAAGAGTTTGATGTTTTCCCTTTTACTACTAACTAATAATGTTTTTTGAGTGCAACAAAAGCGTTCCATTTTGTCTATACATCAAAATGACTCTCCACCAATGGGGCAGAGGTGCAGAGTTTTTACACTGTTCAATTCCATTTTATCTTGGAATAGCAGGCATCATCAGACCATTATAACAGGCCGGGGCATGGCGCTTAACTTTGGAACAGTAAAAAGCCATTCCTTTTTCATTCTTACATGCATGGATATATTATGTAGTCCCTGCCTCTCTTCAATCCTGGACATCCACATATATGGTTTCACTGAGCAGTGATCTCTTATGTGAGGAAGATAGCTTTAGTCACATTCTAGTAATAATAATAGGTATCATTTATTGAATACTCACTCACTGCTATGTGCCAAGCACTGTCTAATTTCTGTATTAACATATTTAATCCCTCCGACAACTTTATGTCACAATATTATTATTCCCATTTTAAAAATGAGAAAATTGAGGCATGGACGGCTTGAGCAACTTTCTCAAACTTATACAGCTCGTGAGTTCAGATTCTACTTGAGACATATTCTTTAAGGTCCAACATTTTTTAAGTCATTATATTATATGGTAGTATATGGAAGATACCTTTCTGGATAGCAATACAGCACAATGGAAAAAGTTTAAGAACCATGGAGAAGCCAGTTGCAAATCCAAATCTGACCAGTTACTAGTTGTATGACCTAGTAGTGGGGATCTCAGTTTTCACATGTGTAAGATGGAAATAATTTTAATTTCATATTAACATTGCAAAGCCCAGGCTCAAAAACTATCCCTTGGGAAATAGGTATATATTTTAGAGAGAATATCTAATATGCTAAAATGTATGTAATGTGGGGAGCATTGCTCCTTCATCATCAGAGAATTACTTGGTTCTATCTCCAGCTTCTTTCCTCACCACTCCCTAGCTCAGAGCTCAGTCCAGCCTTTTCTTTCTTTCAATCCTCCCAAACTCTCAGAAGTCTGGAACCTTCATCAGTACTATTCCCATCTCCCTGAAACACATTTCCCCTCAAGCTCCACCTGAATAATTTCTGCTCTTCTTCCGGCCTGAATCTCAGCCCACATGTCATACTTTGATAAAGGAAGACTTTTTTGGTCCTGGCCAAGTCTGGATGAAGCACCCCTTTTAGATACTCTCAGAATTTTCCCTTGTCATACACTTATGAGTCTGAGCCTCAACTGACTGGATACTTAACTGTATCTCTCTGTCTTCTCAGCGTTGAAATGGCAGTCTGTCATGTGGTGGGCACTCAGTTAGTACACGTCAAATAAATAAATAAACTTTTGGTCCAACCTGATGTAGTCACGTCTTATGGATGATAATAGAAAATATGTTTGCAAGGATTGGAACCCCTCATACAGAGAAACTCCAGAGCAGTTCTGGAGGGAGAAAATCTATTCTAAGCACTTTTTTTTTAAATTGAAATGTAGTTGATTTACAATGTTGTGTTAGTTTCATGTGAACAGCAAAGTGAGTCAGTTATATACACGTATATAACTATTTTTTTCAGATTCTTTTCCCTTATAGGTTATTACAAAATATTCAGTAGAGTTCCCTGTGCTATACAATAGGTCCTTGTTGGTTATCTATTTATTCTAACCACATTATTTAGTCTGACTTTCTAAAATAACCATAAATATCAAGGAGAATTTTCAGCCTCCAGGTAAAATCAACTGTGTTCTACAATTTGGTCAATTTAGCTTTCTTTTTTTTTTTTAATAAATTTATTTATTTTTATTTATTTATTTTTGGCTGTGTTGGGTCTTCGTCTCTGTGCGAGGCAAGCAGGGGCCACTCCTCATCGCGGTGTGTGGGCCTCTCACTGTTGTGGCCTCTCTTGTTGTGGAGCACAGGCTCCAGACACGCAGGCTCAGTAGTTGTGGCTCGTGGGCCCAATTGCCCCGTGGCATGTGGGATCCTCCCAGACCAGGTCCCGAACCCGTGTCCCCTTCATTGGCAGGCAGACTCCCAACCATTGCACCACCAGGGAAGCCCTAGCTTTCTTTTTTTTTTTTTTTTTTTTTTTTTTTAAATGAGAGAAGTGTGGGTTTCCTAAGAACCCCTCAGCCAAGTTCACCCATCTAGCTTTTAGTGTGTTTCAGACATTGTTCTATAAGTGTTACTCATTTTCACCAATTTACCTCTCACAATATCCATATGAAAGGGGCTACCGTTATGATCCTTTCCATTTTACAGACAAGGAAGCCGAACATCAGAAGAGTTAAGTACCTTGCCCAAGGCCACACAGCCAGAAATTTGAGGAGCTAGAGATCAGAAACTGTAATCTGGCTTGAGTATCATTTCTGTCCCTCTGAGCTTGTGCAGAAATTCACTCACCAAATCCGACACTTCAAGTATATGAAGACCATCCCTCATTACTAGAGCTGGCAGCCAAATGTGGGTACAGCCATTTGGACTTAATATATCTAAGGGGTGTGTGTCTGTGTATCCATGCCCACATTCTCCAAAGCAATAACTACGTAATTATGTCTAGCATTTTTTTACTTTGGCATCAGAGTAACAATCAAATTCTAAGGGGAAGCCATCCTCATACTAAATGTTCCAAATCTCTAGTCAACAACCAAACAAAAAAGTCTGCAGACATTCTCAGTGGCCCACTGGGTGGCACCTTTGACAGACAATAAGGAAAGGGGGCTTTCTGTGGAGAGAGAATCTCTAGGATTTATCTTGGAGGCTTCAGGCATTGGCCAAATTCTATCCTCTCAAACCCATTTCGTTGCAAGCAGGAGCCACTCAGTAAGGATCACTTATGGTGTCTTTTCTGGAAGACAGCAGCCTCTTTTGCCTCAGGCTTGATGTACCTTTGCCTTAGAGGAGTCATTGAAAATGTTTTCTCGGTGGCCTGCAGACAGAGTGTGCTAACCACATCTGGCTCTGCGGCCTCTCGATTCCACTGTGCTCTCCCAAAGGTTGAGTGTTGATTAGGAAACTGGTGTCAGGAGTAACTGTCTTCTGGCTTTGAGATGTTGCTTAATACATCGTTAGGACAAGAAATACAAGCGGAAATATGGGGAGGTGGGTGGGAAAGGGTTGAGGAATGGAGGTAGTTATTTGCGCGGTAAGAAGAGACCAAGTTGGATTATAAGAGTCGTGTCTGGAGGAGGGAGGGCGGTTAGGTTCATTATCACATTCAATTCACACAGTCTTAGAAAGGCTAATGCATTCGCCAACAACATAAAGATGATGCAAATTGTAGTTTAAATGCATTTAATGATTACTATGTACCAGGCACCATTCTAAATGCTTCCCATGTATTCACTCCTTTCTTTCTCGTAACACCTAGCTCTTCTAGGTATAACCGTCAACCCAATTTTATATAGAAAAGTATGGCATAGAAATGTTGACCAGCTTTCCCAACATCACACGGTAAACAGTCAAGCTGTGTGCAAAACTCAGGTTCTGGGTCAGGTGAAGTGACAGTCAGGCCTGTTCCCCCAGTGGGACTTTAATTACGCCTCCTTTCGCTTTCAGAAGTGTCGCTGTTTAGAAGATAAATGGTACAGTCATCCTAAATAAATAAGGTCCTGAAATAGGTGATGGAAAAATCAGAGGAAAGAGGCAGGGAGTAAGGAAAGAGATAACAGGTGAAGATTCAAACCGCAATCCTTAGTGAGGTCCCAGGCAGGACCTGAGGGGGAGGCCTAGAACTGGGGCTCAGTCCCTGATCCGCATGTCAGGTTGGGAAAGTCTATGAGAAAAAGAAGACTGTTCACAGCAAACTAGGCGAAGTTCTAGTTCTAGAAACTGGAGCATAAGTGGAGACTTGGTCACAGGAAAGAGAAAGAAGGCCAGATGCCATAACCGAGAGACAGCTTGGGAAGGGGGATTGTGAAGTCTGGGGCACCGAATATAAAGTGAGCAGGGGCCCAGCAACCAAGAAAACATAACGTACAGGAACTCTGTGAACAGGGCTGGCAACGGAGCCTGGAGCAGGGCCTCTGAAGGAACTATCTGGGAGTGAAAGAAGGGACTGAATACAGAGAAGAACAAATGGAAATCATAAAGAAATAGCTAAAATGATGGCAGGAAAACTGTGACCCTCCCTGCCTCATGTTAGCCAGAGCCATTACAAATAGAATATTGAAGAAGAAAGGAAGGGCAAAAAGTGCTGAAAGGGAAGGAAAGGAAGAAATATGAGGAAGTAAACCCCCCAAAAGCAGTTCCTTTCAACATGTTTAAATTTAGAGCTGTAGAAAGAAAGAGCTTAGAAAGGAAGTTGCTTAAATAAGGCTTCAGTTATCTCATTTGTAAATTTCAGATCCTAGTACCCACCTCAGGGAACAGTATCAAGATTAAAGACAGAATGCACGTTGAGGTCTTAGGAACTACGGTCTTCACGTGAACTCAAAATAAATAAATGAAAATGAGAAGCTGCTTCAATTTTTTAGAGAGAGAATGATTATGAGAAAGTGCTTCCAAAAGAAGATTCGTAGGGATTTCTTCCACTTGTGTGCAATATCCCCTAATTACAAGAGGAAATATTTTCAAGGAGGCGGGCTAGCTTTTGGTGCTGAAATATCATAACAAATAATCAAGTTCAAAATTCGAGTTGCTGGAGCTTCCCTGGTGGCGCAGTGGTTGAGAGTCCGCCTGCCGATGCAGGGGACGCGGGTTCGTGCCCCTGTCCGGGAAGATCCCACATGCCGCAGATCGGCTGGGCCCGTGAGCCATGGCCGCTGAGCCTGTGCGTCCGGAGCCTGTGCTCCACAACGGGAGAGGCCACAGCAGTGAGAGGCCCGCGTACCGCAAAAAAAAAACAAAAAAACAAAACAAAACAAAAAATTCGAGTTGCTGATTTCCAAAAGGAAAAAATAAATCTTTATGTGAGTGGAATCAACGTTCTAGCTGTTCATTCACAAGGGACCCATCAGACAATTTGAAAACTGATGTATTTCTCAAGACGTACTTGTCTTAATCCAGTTACTAAATAGCAATGCTTGCATTGTTGGTTTGATCCCTATACCCACGCATGCTGATGTATACACATACTTACTAAAATTATGCTCTTCTAGGGTAATACCTTTATATGTCTTAACGAGTATATAAACTCTAGTTGAGAAAAACCATCAGTTAACCATATAAAGTCTCTGACTTTGGAATATGTTAAATGTGTTTGATTCACTGCTTATTAGCTTATAACTTTGCAAGTTTTTCAGTCACTGCTTTTTCAGTCACATGCCCTGCTAGAAATGACACTGTTCTGTGTAATTGTAAGACACTAAAAAGTTATGATAGATAAGGACTGTTGTAACTAGAGGTGGGAAACAGTGAGCCATCAAATAAAAAGAAAGCAAAGATCAGAAACTAGCCTTGTTTCCTGTTTTGACCTCATGTTGTTTTTGGATAAAGGGGAAAATACATTTGGTAGAGGTATAGTCTTAGAATTCGAAGGAAGACATTGCGTTTTTAGAGTGCCTCAGGAAACTAGGAGAATTTATCATGATATTTGTTAGAAGAAAGAGAAATAGCCTAGATAAGAAAACATTAGTGCAGTGGTTCTCAACTTTCAACTGCCCAGTGAAATTTTCTGGGGAGTTTATAAGGCATTAAATCAGTATCACTGGAGTAGACCATCCCACACGGACACTTTTTAAAATGGTCCCAAGGTTATTCTAATGTGAAGCCAGATTGGGGTACCACCGGGTAAATTTGAAAGATCATTAAAATCAGATGGTTAGAGGATGAGATAGGAAAGAAAAAATTAATTTCTCCAAAAAAGATTGTCCCTTCTACCAAGGTGGCTCATATACTTTATTTTAGGGGGAAAAATTGAACCTTAGCTTGAAGTTAAGCAGATTTCACCCATTGACAGCTATTTTTGTAGAACTTCATACTGATAAGTATGTCCTCTGTGATGCAAAATGGGCATTAAGTGAAGAATTACCGTTTATTCTCTCTCTCTCTTATCCGTTGCTTTTTGTCTGCTTTCTCCTCTGCATCAAAGGCAGCAATTATAATAAGCTTAGTGCATATTATTTTATTTGTATCCTTATGAAATGCATATTTCTGTTTTACATACATACATACATTTTTTTTTTTTCTGGGTATATGCCCAGTAGTGGGATTGCTGGGTCATATGGTAGTTCTTTTTTTTTTTTTTTTAACATCTTTATTGAAGTATAATTGCTCTACAACGGTGTGTTAGTTTCTGCTTTATAACAAAGTGAATCATACATTTTTAATGTACATAAATGCCACTGTGTTATAGATTTCATTTATCTCCTTTCTCTGCTGACCTCTGCCATGAATCCCCAGTCATCTTTATTCTCTGTGTCCTCTCTGCTGCCTTCAGCTGCTGAATGCCCCTCCTTAGTGCACATTGGCCACTTTTCACCTGACCGGCAATCCAGAGATGAACACCTAAATGAATCCAACCTCTCACCACTGTAAGGATTTAAAGATTCTTCTCATATCCATCTTCCCTAAATCTGTGTGAAAAACTTTTTGAGATATACAATTAAAACTATAGTTGCACATGATCAATTTTGTTGCTGTTACATTGTATGCTCTAGAATGCCTGCACATATAATGTACAGTAAGTCCCCTACATAAGAACGAGTTCTGTTCTGAGAGCGCACTCGTTAAGTCCAATTTGTTCGTTAAGTCCCACACAGTTAGCCTAGGCACCCAACTAACACAATCAGTTATATAGTGTACTGTAATAGGTTTATAATACTTTTCACACAAATAATACATATAAAAACAAACACAAGAAATAGAGAAAACAGATGGAGAGCAAGCTGCAATTTCACTCACGCCTGACGTTGAGGGCACAGGTTCTGGTTCCTTGCTGGATTCAGTTCTATCTGCCCTCTTGAAAAAACCATCCAGTGATGTCCGGGTAGTAGCTCTTTTGTTCTCGTCGTAGGTGACACCGTAGCGCTGGATTGCATTCTGAACCGCTGCTGCAGCCTTTGCGTACCATTCTATGTTCTGGTCCTGTGCCTCAAAAACTAACAGTGCCTCCTCAAATAAAGAAAATCCCCCTGCCATTTCCTGCATCGTGAATCTCTTCGCTTCTTCAGTTATTTTTTCTTTCTCTTGTTTCTCCTCATCCTTTCTGTGGGCCTCCAATTCCATCAGGTCTTCATTCATGAGTTCCCTGTGTTGCACAGCAAGTTCCATCGTTACCGCTTGGCACTTCTTAGCACTACCAGCTACATCACCGCTGCTTTTACACTTGCTTCCAGACATCCTGGTCTTGAAATAAAGATACTGTACTACTGTTCTCTATACAGTATTGTACAGTAAAGTACACAAAAGCACAGCTGCTTGTAGAGGAGGCACGCGTGTGACAATGTACGCCAGACGTGAACCAACTTACGTGATTGGACATGCGGACGCACATTTGCATCTTTGAAAGTTCGTAACTTGAGGGTTCGTATGTAGGGGACTTACCGTATGCAGTTTCCTGTAGTCCTTTCCAATGGGGGAGGGACCGGAATTAAAACAGTTCCATATTTTAAAGGAACTTGAGTTCCTTTTCCTACAGATGCAAAACCATACAATGTGCTCTTCTACCACCTGTACAGTCCCAGGATCAACAAAGGAAATCTCCCAAGAGGGACTCGGGTGGTGTTTTCAGCCCACCATGGTATTAGACTTCCAGTTTGCAAGTAGCCATAGATTCCTCAGGAAAAACCGCATTTAGTTTGCAGGGAGCCGTATGTGATACCCTTTATAGTATCCCGCCCTGACCAGTCTGCCCCAATTTATGGACCAGGTGGACCTTCTGAGCATCTTCCAGTTGCTTCTTGATAACTCATTCTCTGAGACTAAATGGGTCACCTTTTTCTGTCTCCTTCTCAGAGTCAGCCTGCAGATTTCCACTAGGGAGTTTTCTGAGCCCTTTGGTGGGCTGTGCTCAAGATCCTCCCTGGGTCTGTCCCTGGAGTGTGGTTGAGCCCCTCACGTGGAAGTTGCCTGGATGCCTCAGTCCAAATGTCCTTGATCCTTGATGATGTTTCCTCTCCTCATTTTTCCATCTTCTTCCCATCTTTCCACAAAAATCCCTGTTGGCCTCTCAATACATTTAAGAGCATATGTTTCATAGAACAATTCTAATTTTCTGATAGAACAGTACATCTCAGCCTAAAAGTCTAACGGATGTACTATTAAATGTATCCCCATGCAGTTAGACTCCTATGGTCTGTGTAGGTCATTGTGCCTTGTAGCCAGGCTAGCATATTTTTTATGTCAGGTTCATTGAAATATAATTTACATGCAATAGACTTTCTCCTTTTCCAAGTGTACAGTCCTGTGAGTTTTGACTAGTGTATAAAGAAATGTAAACAGAACCATAATCAAGCTAAGAGCCACTACCAATTCTTGGAATGTTGAACTTTTCTTTTTTTCTTTTTTTTTTTTTTTTTTTTGCTTTATAATTGAACTCTAACTCCATGATGTCACTAAAACTTACTTCCGAAGAAAAAGAATTCCTACTCTCACCTGCCCCGCTCTCCACTTCTCAAGGAAAACAGAAAGGTGTTTCCAAGAAGAAAATAAATCAGCATTTAAGCATATGACTTAATACTAACTCTTTGATGAGTTTTAATTATACCAAGACAGGCTTTGCCTCTAGCAAAACTGCAAACAATGTGTTGATTACTTGTGTGATTATATTGGGTTTTGTAAGTGTTCTTGGTGTTTATTCCTCAATCACATATAATGAAACAGACAATGAACATATAAACAAAGACTGATACTTCTGTGGAGAATCTGTCCAAGCTACCAGCTACAAACTTACCAACACAGAATATTTAACAACAGAGACATTCTTGCAATTTTATTCATTGTTTATTTCCAATAAGGACTGGAAATGATTTAAGTGACACCTTAACCAAAATAATTATGTTGAAGCTCTGAAATCTTTGCATATTTGATTTTTAACCCTACCAGCTCTCATCATTTATTGCCCAACTCACAGGAACCAATAATACATTTTATATGCATTTTCCTTTCCTGGGTGATGATGGAAGCATTAGGGGATAGGAAGGTTTCATAAAATATCTGTAGATTGAAATATTGAGCTCCTACTGCCTGGGAGGTTGTTAAGACTCATGGCTGACTTTACCTGAGTGAGAAATAAACTTGTGTCCTTTTAAGCCACTGATATTTGAGGCAGTATTATTGTAGCAGAACCTAATCAACACTGTTTGATGCAGGTGAAGAAACAAGTTTATGCTGCTTTATACAACTGGCACAATGAGACTCAAATCTGAGCTCATTTACTCCTAGATTCCAGCTGTTCCAACACAGTCAAGTTACCCTAAATTATTATTCAAGAACAGGCCAAAGACCATCATTTCCTCAACTTAAAAAAAAAAGCACACAAGTTTCCATGAGCAAATAGGAAAAGAAAAAAGCAGTGTGTGGAAGGGAGAGGAACAAAGGGCGTACTCATATATTTTTGAATTAATTATAAAACTGAAGACTTAATTTAAATTCGAATATAGTTTCCATATATTTGAATGAGAGTGAAAAACATTAAATTGAATTCAGTCAGAAAGTAGATCCCATAGTCACATCCCACCCCTTGCTTTCATTTTCTCAAATGCTATTTAAGGTGGTCTTTGATTAATTATCTAGTTACCGTGACGTCTCAGCTTATCATGGGCAATGTCCTAGCCTCAATCTTTTCAATTTTAGTAAAATTATTACTATCCATACAATTGCCTGAGCCAGACACCAGGGTGTCATGCTTGATCGTGATTTATTTCTTACCCTACTTTAAATCCATTTGGAAATTCTTTCTTCCATCTCCAAAGCATATAGAAAATTGGTCTACATATTTTCTATCTTCTCTACCACAAGCTCCGGCCATGATAACATCGTCACTTGCCTTAATGTCAAATTAAATTCTTACAATGCCTCCTAATTACTGCTCTAATCCATGTTCATAGGGTAATGAGTGATTTTAAACTATAAATCAAATCATGTCACTCCCTGCTTACAACGCCTGCAATAGCTTCTCATTTCACTGAGATAAAAACTATATGTTCCTTCTGGTGGCCTTAAGAGGTTCCCCGTAATGATACAAGTTTTTGTGGACATGGACATTCTCTTTCTTCTTTTGGTAAATGATTAATAAATTTGTTAAAAGATAATGTACAAAGCCCAGTCACAATTAATGGGTACTTTTAGTTTTTGTGAAGGTAAAGTTAGAAGTTGTATAATTAAAAGTTAACAGAATTTAAGAGTAATTAATTTATATGTTTAACCACTGATGTGTTTTCCTCTTAAATAAATTATATTCCCTGTTGTACTCTCTGAGGAAGAGAGGGAAACTAAACTGAACTCTGATTGAACCCCATGAAATTGACATTTTTCTGCATCAAAATAAGCACTTCCAAATGTTTTAAAGTAATAAATACAAATAATACAGAGAAAAGAGAAATAACTGAATTCATGATATTTAAGGAAGATGGGAGAGTTTGTGAAATGAGAAATGGGACTGGAGTTGTTCTAGCTTCTATTATTCAATGTTCATATGAGTTTAAGACAAACTGCTTCCCCTTTCTAAGCCTACCTGACATTGCCTATATAATGCAGTGGCAGGATGAGAGGGCTCAGGGCCACCCTGCACACTCTTCATATTTTAGCACGAGAATATTGAAGAAACTTGTTACCTCACGCCCAATAATTTCCTTTGCCTTGAGCAATCACTCATCCTACTCTATATCCTCCCAAATCTGTTGGCATAAAGTAATTTTAGTTCCAGATTCAGAAAGAAGCACTCTCTGTCCATAGCTAAACTTCTTAAGTTTTATTGAGGGCTGTGGAACTGCTTTAACGGCTATTGTTTTCTAGCAACTGAAGTTCAGCAACTTAAAGCGATGGAGGCAGTAGAGTGTAGTGGTTAATGGCAGACAGATCTGGATCCAGATCACCCAGTTTTGTCTTTATGTTTTTCCAGCTTTTTTAGAGGTATAATTGACAAATACAAATTATATATATTTAAGATGTACAATGTGATGTTTCGATATACTTATCCATTGGGAAATGATTACCATTATCAAGCTAATTATATCTATCGTCTCACATAGTTAACATTTTGTGTGTGTATGTGTTGAGAATATCTAAGATCTACTCTCTTAGCAAATTTCAAGTGTACATTATTATTTATTATAGTCACCATGCTGTACCTTAGGTCTCCAGGCTTTACTTATCTTATAACTGAAAATCATACTTTGACCAACATCTCTCCATTTCTTCCACTCCCCCCCCAACCCTGACCACCACCCTTCTACTCTGTTTCCGTGAGTTCCACTGTGTTAGAGTCCACATGTAAGTGAGATCATGTAACACTTTTCTGACTCTGTCTGGCTTTTTTCACTTAGCAGATTATGCCTCAGTTTCATCCATGTTGTCACAAATGGCAGGATTTCCTTCTTTTTATGGCTGAATAATATTCCACTTTCTAAAGATGTAGATATATAGATATATCACATCTTTATCCATTCATCCACTGATGGACAGTTAGGTTGTTTCCATATCTTGACTCTTGTGAATAATGCTGCAATAAACTTGGAAGTGCAGATATGTCTTTGATATCCTGTTTTCACTTCCTTTGGATATATATCTGGAAGTGGGATTGTTGGCTCATACGGTAATTCTATTTTTAATTATTTGAGGAACATTCGTACCGTTTTCCATAGTGGCTGAAGCAATTTACATTCCTTCCGATATTGTACTCGGGTTCCCCTTTCTCCACAGCCTGCTCAACACCTGTCTTCTTGAGGAGAGCCATTCTAACAGGTGTAAGGTGATATCTCATTATGATTTTGATTTGCATTTCCCTGATTAGTGATGTTGAACACCTTTTCATGAACCTGTTGGCCATTTGTATGTCTTCTTTTGAGAAAAGTCTGTTCAGATTCTTTGCCCATTTTTATATCTGGTTATTTGTTTTTTTTTGCCATTGAGTTGCAGGAGTTCCTTAGATCTTTTGGATGCTAATCCCTTATCAGATGTATGGTTTTTGCAAATACAGTCTCGCATTCTGTAGTTTGCCTTTTCATTTTGTGGTTTCCTCTACTGTGCAGAAGCTTTTTAGTTTGATGTAGTCTCACTTGTTTACTTTTACTTTCGTTGCTTGTACATACAGTGCTATAAGCAAAAAATCATTGCCAAAACCAATGTCATGGAGCTTTCTGCCAGTTTTCTTCTAGAGTTTTAAAGTTTCAGATCTTCTGTTTAAGTCTTTAATCCATTTGGAGTTCATTTTTGTATATAGTGTAAGGTAAGAATCCAATTTCTTTCTTTTGTTTTTTTGTATGTGGGAATCCAGTTTTCCCAACATCATTTACTGAAGAGGCAATTCTTTCCCCATTGTATATTTTTGGCATCTTTATTTTTTTATTTTTTATTTTTTTAGTAATTTATTTATTTATTTTTTGCTGTGTTGGGTCTTAGTTTCTGTGCGAGGGCTTTCTCTAGTTGTGGCAAGTGGGGGGCCACTCTTCATCACGGTGCGTGGGCCTCTGACTATCGCGGCCTCTCGTTGCGGAGCACAGGCTCCAGACGCACAGGCTCAGTAGTTGTGGCTCACGGGCCTAGTTGCTCTGTGGCACGTGGGATCCTCCCAGATCAGGGCTCGAACCCGTGTCCCCTGCATTAGCAGGCAGATTCTCAACCACTGAGCCACCAGGGAAGCCCCTAATTTGATCTTTAATAATCAAATATGAAGTATATTCAATTAGTTTTAAGACTCAACTTTACTAATTAATTAGGAAAACCCACACAAGTTAAACTATCTTCATATAAAAGGACTTTGGCTTTCCTGGGAGTTAGTATGTTAAATTTTAGTCTCTGGCACATTTACATACCTATCTCTTATTTTATTCTTCAAAAAAATGTTTTTAGAAAATATTTATTGGAGGTTTATATCAATTAAATCCTGTTGTCATTGAAGACCTATTTCTGAATCTACTCTATAGAACTAAAAATAAAATTTAATGGGTGATAGGATTATCTGATAGTCAACATTAAATTAATAAGACATACCCCTAATAAATAAAAGTATCTAAAAATTCACCTTCACTGAATCAGGACCTTCACTGAATTAGGGGTTTTAGGCATCAGATACCTAAAGAAAGGTTTATAGCAATTATTTTTGTATAAAACCATTGTTTTTCCAACAAAATTCATGAGCCCAATTTCCAAGTTTCAATTTCTCTGTAAATATGGAGTCAGTTTGACTAGAATTTAATAATCCTAACTCTTCTGGTGTTGTCTCAAAATCAGCAGTAAAGGGACTGGGATCCAATTTTATTTCATTATCTGTAGAAACTGGTGTGAGCCACACTGATTTCCTAAAGAGAAGAGAAACAGAAAGCAGATAGGGTTGGCATACTTGTTACCAGGTATTTCTGACTGTAAATTTGGGGCCAAGCTATTTTTTTTTTACCACTGTTTAACATCATGATAATTTTCAATATGGTTATTTAGGGGTACCTGCACCCTCTGGATAATAGATGATTTGTAATACTTGTCTTAGTAGAGTACCAAAGCACCCAGTAAAACAGACTTAGACAAATGGATCCTAAGAACAGTAAAAGTTGTCAAAAGCTTAATGCGACCCAGTATACTGGTGACAGAGGTGTGTTGTGTGTGTGTGTGTGTGTGTGTGTGTGTGTGTGTGTGTGTGTAGCAGTAAAGTTCATGCATCAAAAACCTAATCATATACCTTTGTTGGCCTAGTCTTCATTTTTAAGAAAGAGAGCCGCAAACAATATAATAATATTACAATCAAAATAGAAATGCCTTAGTTATCACTCTTAATCTGGTAGCCTATGGAGAAGCAATAGCCCGAGGGGATTAGGTTAGAACTTTTTACATTACTCTAAGCACTGGCCAGTATATAGGAATGAAAGTGTATGTGTGAGTGAGTGAGTGAGTATGTGTGTGTATGTATGTGTGTATATGTGTCTCTGTGTGTATCTCTGTGTATGTGTGTGTGTGTACACAGAATCAACTGTTAATTTCTATTTAGGGGTCAGCTACTCCCCAGAGTATCACTGAGTCTCTCAGCCTTGGTCTTTCCTTAAAATAAAGGGAAGATCAAGAATATTCAACGGGCTTCCCTGGTGGCGCAGTGGTTGAGAGTCTGCCTGCCAATGCAGGGGACAGTGGTTCCTGCCCCCGTCCGGGAAGATCCCACATGCCGCGGAGCGGCTGGGCCCGTGAGCCATGGCCGCTGAGCCTGTGCGTCCGGAACCTGTGCTCCGCAACGGGAGAGGCCACAACAGTGAGAGGCCCGCGTATCGCAAAAAAAAAAAAAAAAAAGAGTATTCAACAATGTGGTTGTACTCGATGCCACTGAATTATTCCCTTAAAAATGGTAAATTTTCTCTTATGTGTATTTTACAACAATTAAAAATACCAATTCTCCCTCACCCCCCAAAAAGGGACTCTGATGATGTTAAAAGATATTGCACATTTGCTCTGAGCTCAAAATTCTTTTTTCATGTCAGCTATTTCCATATATTCAACAAGGATAAAATTTTTCCTTGTGGTTTTCAGGTGGTTTCTAAGATTTTTCACTCAGATTTATAACACTCAGGGTAAATATTTCAGTGGCATGGTGAAAGTGTATCAGGATATACTATTCCACTTGGTGTCAAAGTTCACGTGGAGTCCTTTTGGGATTCAGCCTCTCGGTTCCACAGAACTGCAAACAAACTGCATTTAATGATAGGCTGATAAGCCTTTCCTTTCATGTATGTCCATGAGTTAGTATTAAGATGAAGAATTGGTTTTCTCTTAACTGTTTAGTCATTTACTCTCCTAACACACTTACTAAGGTGACTGAGGATTTGCTTTAAAGTTCAGTTACTGTAAAATAACCTAGTTACACAAGATTATGTAATGTTTTTATTCTAAGATGAATATTTTAAAATTAAAAAGTACTCAAAATATTTTTAAATGCTAATTTGGTGTTCATTTGGACTTATGCTTATGAGCGAGTCATGTTATACTCTCTAAAATCTACACTTCTGTAGAAGCACGTGGTAAGTAAAGGTGAAACTAACATATTCAAAAGGAGTATGGTCTATTGGACTCACCTAGAGGCAGAACATTCCAAAGGGATTGTCTGATGGTCACAGTGTATATTCCTAGGGTTAAAGTACACCTCTGTTTGAAAAAGGAGAGTATCCTCCGAAACAACCTGGGAGAGCACACAGGTTAAGTAGAAGATATTTCTAGTAACAGAGGGGGCATGTACACATTTGAATAGGAAGTAGAAAACATTCAAGGTCTCAGAAATGGCTACTGTCACTTTCAGGTACATACAAAGGTCTGACAACCCACTGGGACAGAAGAGGAGTATTATCTGTAAGAGTGAACTTAAAGTACCTGGAAGAAAATCTCAACAGTACATAGGAGCAAACTGAAACTGTTACTCAGAGCTATCTTTATCATGCATTAACAAAGGGTTTTCAGTAGTTCTTCTGAGAAAGACGATTTGGAGATCAAATAACAGAGTGGTTTAAAACATAAGCTTTGGAGGGGAATCCTCTTGTTTGGGCATCTAAACTACCACCAACTGGCTGTGCACCCCTGGGCAGATTATTAAAGCACCTTCTGAAGTTCTAGCTCCCTCATTTCTAAAATAAAGACAACATCTAATTCACAGGTGACAGTTTTAAATAGGCATTGACCCCAAATACTTTTATAGTATGAATATAAATTGTTTAAATTTGGGAATCTATGAAAAGATAACACCCCAAGATAACAGCACAGTTTTAAGATTTGTGCCTGGCAAAATAACTGGCAGAGATTTTATTCCAGTAAAAATCTTGTCTGCATAGAGGCACACATCCTGAAAGAGCAGGGGTGAATATAAAATACCTTCCCAGAATTGGTGACCTCTCACATTAGGAACATTGAATGGAATTTAAAACTATCTCCTGAGCTTTAGTGAAATACGACAGAAGCCTAAAGACAACTTAAAATCAGTTCACTAACGAGTCTGGAAATCTGTGCTTTAAGTCTTATGCACAAAGAGGACTCAATATTCAGTGACCAAGTACGGAACTGTATCATCGTCTATCCATAAATTACTGTAACCAGAAGCAAAATTTGTTCTTAAACAACAAAGAAAACGAGGACAATAATTTTAGCACCAGGCATAAAATTGTGAAAAAATATCTAGGTTTGTTTTTTGGTTTTGTTTTTTTAACAGATAATCATTATTCTTACCTTTGTCCTGATCCCACAGTCGTGCACAGGGTATATAAAATCATAGGTATATGTTTGTATCCGAGTCACAGGGCAACCCGATCCCAGATATGATTCATCAGCAAATATGTACAAATTGCTGCTGCACGCACATGGGCTTACAGAGACCATCAACCAGTCCATAGAACAACTTATTTTCACTGCAGAAAGAATCATATGAGAAAAGGTCAGATGTATATTTATCTTAAGGGGGAGCTCAAAGAACATCCAGCTATGCCGTTTGTGATAAAAGATATTCCTTCCTCTGGCAAAGGTTATCACAGCTTAAAGAACAGCATATAGGGGGTTTTCATATTACCACTACTTTCCAAAACAGCTGCATAATGATAGCCTCAAATAAGTAAATTTCAGTTCCCCCTGCCTCCTCTTAAAGAGCATGATGTAGTTAGGACCACACAGAAGGGACAGAAGTCAACTACAGTACATTAGAAGAGTGATGTATTCTCTGTAATACTTTTCAAAGAGGGAAAAGGAGGAAAGTTGGTATGGTAGAATTCATATCTAGAGCAACCAGAACCAGAAACAGTCATAGCCACAAGAGGAAATAGTCTGAAGAGAGAAAATCTACTGTCTGGGATGGAAGTTTTATGAAAATTTTAACGTAAAACCCATCCTATCCTTTACGTGGAGCGTCTTCAGTAAGTCATAATAGTCACTATTTCTAATTGAGTCATTTTCCCTTTGGAAATGAAGTGTACTGGATTCTGACTTAGTGTGCTAGATAGTCATTAACCAGAGGTTCTCGGGGGATGACCAGAGTTAAATTTCATAGGTCCTTCTGTTGTTCAGAAGGAAAGTCAAGATTTATTAGCTTTAGTATTTAAAGATGCATGATAAGTAGTCGGTGGGGGGGAGGGGTGTGGAACCTAATAAACTAGATGGTAAAACTTCCAAATTGGAGGAGAACAAAATAGGATGAAGGACAAAAATAAGCAAGTTTCAAACAACATAGAAGGAGGCAAAAAAGGAAAAGGTAAAAAGACAAAAAAAACAAATCAAAAAAGACAAAAGCAGTAAGATGGTTGCAATAAATTACAAAGTATAGGACTCCCCTGGTGGTGCAGTCTTTAAGAATCCGCCTGCCAATGCAGGGGACACGGGTTCGAGCCCTGGTCTGGGAGGATCCTACATGCGGCGGAGCAGTTAAGCCCGCGTGCCACAACTACCGAGCCTGCGCTCTAGAGCCGGCGAGCCACAACTACTGAAGCCCGCGTGCCTAGAGCCCGTGCTCCGCAGCAAGAGAAGCCCCAGCAATGAGAAGTCCGTGCACCACAGCAAAAAGTAGCCCCCGCTCGCCGCAGCTAGAGAGGGCCTGTGCACAGCAATGAAGACCCAACGCAGCCAAAAATAAATAAAATTTAAATAAATAAATTACAAGTATACTAGCAATAATAATGTAAATGAACAAATGTTCAAATGTAAATGAAACATATTGTTAAAAAAAATGAACAAAATACTCCAGGCCAAATCACCAACAGAAGAATGATGAAATAAATTGAAATGCATTTCTATAATCAAATTCCATACAACATGGAAAATAAATTATAGTTGTACCTATAAACATATAAATCTAAAAACAATTATGAGAAAGAAGCAAGTCACAATATACACCTTATATATCTATTGACACAAGTGAGAAATAAACACTTTTAAAAAGCTTTTTTTCCCAAGCAAACAGACTATTCTTGGATATCCAGTCTATATCCTATATTTATTAAGGTATTAGAATCATAACCCAAAACATGACTCTCGGCCTCATCTGATACAGCCTCCTCGTGTTTTACAAAAGCTAGAGTAACAGGGTTTAAAGCTTATCTTATTTTGACGTTAATATAAGCAACTGTAATACAACCTATCATCAAAGCTAGAATAAATACTTTGAACATGGATTTTATTTCTCAATTTTCTTTATATTCCCAGTGAAACAGAACACAGATACATATATATATTTGAATCACAGCCCTTGCCGATAGTAGTACCTGCACGCAGGACTTCTAGATGAACAGAAATTGCAGAATTTCTACTTTAAGAAAGGAAGGACAGGAGAGTGACAGCCTGGCTGGTAATCTCACCTTTAGGAAGACACACTTCTTGCTGCTGGCCGGACGGGGTTTGAATTCTGCAGACACACCTTTATTAGCTTAAAAGAAACTGGTAGACTGCAATACAGTGTATTCATGAGTCAGTGAAGGCCACCAAAAGCAAAGATTTACAGTCAGCTTGAATATAAGTTCTGCCAATTAGACTGAATGTACTTGAGGACTCAGACCAAGATGTAAACCGGGCTGAAATGGTTAAGTTCACTCCAGGGGGCAATTCTTCCGGGTAACTGGAACTTAAGCTACAATGGGTTGGGGTGACATTTAAGACAAATTTCCTAGACTCTCATTGGTCTCCTTAGTTACTACATATGTTCTGAATATAGCCACAACCAAAGCATTTGCACGTCAATTCTCTTTGGAACCTAACAAAACCCAGAAAGTAAACAAAGGTAGTATCCTCTTGTTCCACAAATAAGTAATTCAGTCACTGCCGAAGTCTGATCAATGCCTCCAGTCCCCCACCAGCATGTCTTTAAAGGCAGAAGGAAAAAATGAAACAGCAAAGCAGCAATAGGAGTTTGACTCAGGTACGATGATAACTAGCTATTATCTCCTACAGGAAGAATATCAGGTGATGAGTAAATTGGTAAGGGGTTCCAAGTCTAAAGCCTTACTTAACAGCTGCATTTAGAGGATATCTGGTGAATGGGTATGGGGTCAGAAAAATTATTAGGAGGCAAGATTTTCTTCCTAATGCAATTTAGATAACTTGTCACTGATGCCAGTCTTGATAGTACATTATGTGCCAAACATTATAATTGGAGTTTATATCTCATCTAAAAATTACTTATTGGTACATGTGCTCTAAGACACAAATCATAATCATAATTGACTTTGACCGTATACTCTTCACAGATTTACTTAGTAAACTCTTCCTCTCTGGTAACTATAGAAATGCTAAGAATCAGATAATTTTTCCACAGCAAGAACTCATTAACTTCTTTCCCTATAGATGAATCTTAGTTTAGGAATTGACAACAGGTGGTCATTGGAAGAAATAAACAAGTGTCTTTAAAAATGACCATCTGATATATGTAGCTGAAAGAAACAAAGACACGAATATGAAAAGCTACATGCACCTCAATGTTCACGGTAGCATTATTTACAATTGCCAAAATAAGGAAGCGACCTAAGCATCCATCAGCAGATGAATGGATATAGAAGATGTGGTATATATACACACACAATAGAACACCACTCAGCCAGAAAAAAGAATGAAATCTTGCCATTTGCAGCAACATGGATGGACTTGGAGGGCACTATGCTAAGTGAGATAAGTCAGACAGAGAAAGACAAATACTGCATGATATCACTTATGTGGAAGCTAAAAAATACAATGAACTATAATGAGTATAACAAAAAAGAAACAGACCCACAGATATAGAGAACAAGTTAGTGATTACTGGTGGGGAGGGGGGCATATAGGGGTGAGCAAGTGGGAGGTACAAACTATCGGGTGTAAGATAGGCTACAAGGATGTATTGTACAATATGGAGAATATAGCCAACATTTTGTAATAACTATAAATGGAGTATAACCTTTTAAAATTATAAAAAAATAAAACTTTTAAAAAATGACCATCTGCCGTCAATATTTTAGTATCTCAAACTTCTCACAACTAAACCTAACATGACTGTAAGTAAGCTAGTCATGTGTCAGAGGGGCTAACTGTCATTTACTATCTTCTTTTCTATGTGACAGTGCTCATTTACATATCCATTGCAAAGTAATAAAGATCACACAACGAAAATAGCTAGTCATTCAAATCTTGAGAAAAGTTTCCAAACGAGTCATAGAGACCTAGTAGGCCTTGGAGGACATCCAGGATTCTCTTAAACACTTTGGAAAATCTGAATCTTCCCAGCATGAAGAAATAGTTCTACGATTAATGAGCGAGATACCTCCAGCACATTTGAGCCTGGAAGTTCTTGGTTTTTAAGGATAAATCATCAAGAAAGTAAGAAAATGTAGGGAGATGTTTAAGAAAAAAGTAGGCTTTGGAGAAGGCAGGTGTTCTACATCAGTGTTTGTAACCTCCAGATCACCTCTCTCCACGTGTTCAAAATATTGTTCTAACGTCAGCTAGATAAGATTACCAGGGAAATCCTTCCTAAATGAATAAAGGTTCCAACAATTGGATTAGGATAGATTCAAAAGGGTAAGTGGATATGGACATACAGGAAGTCCATGCTTCTGGCTTCACTACTTTTTGTTCATACTAGTTTTAGGGTCAAGTTTCAGTTTGACATTCTGAGCTTGTGTCTCAAGTAGCTGAGAAATTGTTTGAGAAAAAGCCTGAGGAACATGCATAGCTGTGCATACACTAACTGAGGTAGAACCTTCCTTGCACCCAAGCATCATGTACCATAGCCAGGCCTGAACACCCTACTCACCCTTCCCAGATAACTGGAATTCTTCTCTGACTCACAGGTCACTGCCCTTTCTCCACATGTATGGAATTAAATGATTGAAATTACTGAAATGCCAATAGTTAACTGCCACAGGGTGAGCTGCAGTAACCTAGGCATTCTGAAAGATTCATCTTAGGTAAAATGGAAAGATCAGAAACTAAATGTGGTCCTTGTTCAGAAAGGGCTTATAGGCCAAATGGGTAAGAAATTCACATATCATTTCCCCAAAAAAGACCCCACTTCAAGCAGAAGGAAACAGGAACATCAAGTGACTTTCAAAAAAACTTAGAGAACACAAAAAGTAATATTGAAATGCTGCCTTAGAGTAGTTGAAATTTAGTCTGGCCTTGAAGCTGGGAAGCATCTGGATAACACAAAAAAAATGGAGACTACACCAGGTATAATAGAAAAGATATTGAATCAATTTATAGACAGACCAGACACTAATTTAGCTTTATCCTATTGGCTTTGCAGAACTGCTGATGAATTTAACATGAGGGAAGGCCAGATAGAATTTTAAAAGGAACAAAAGAGCAGTATCATCATCAAGGGGAAATAAGAAGGGCCTGGAAGCAGGAAGGTCAGTAAAGATACAATCAAATATCTTGCAATACCACCAAGTACTGGTAATTGGCAGTGAGTTCAAAAGGGCAGAGCCTGAAACGTAGAGCCGAGGACTATTTCTGAAGAATCTCTGCAAATGAGGATCCAGATAGAAGATCATAACACAGAAGAAAGAAACATCTCAGACATTTAGGCAGAAAGTTAAAATGTGTCCTCAATATAAAGACTCGAGTCCAGTTGGCCTGAAAGCACTTCTTTTCTAGCAAATGGTAAGATCAGATCTCTATAGGGAGTAGAGCACCTGCTTGGAAAGATGGAAAGCAGTCATTCTGAGTAACCCTGCAAGGAAGCATTCTCTAATTCATTTACCGTTGATGTTCTCAGCGCAAGGCCAAATCAAGGCAGCAAGGAGAATCAAGATTTCTGAAGCCATAGAGACCTCCATGTGAGCAGACCCCCAGCCCAGGACTTCTTGGGACATAGGAAGTGGTAACAGCTTACGTGATTTTATATGGCATCCCATGCTCAGCTGCCTTCATTTTGCTACTTAGTTAGATCACCCACGGGGTGGTTTCCACAGTGTCAACCAACTAAAACCTGAGACTCTCCTGATTACCCCAACCCTGATGCTCAAAGAGGCCCATCAGGTGAAGAGTGCTAATTGATAACTGTGTGTGCCTGAGGCCTGTTAAAATCATCTGAGAAGCTGGCAAGGCACACACTTCCAAAAAAGCTAAAGCATAGAAAACTCTTTTCACTAGGTGATTTTCAGGTGTCATCTAATATGCTGAATAACCTAAATCGTACATATTTGAAATCAAAAGACTATTATTTCTTAATTTCTACGGGTTTGGCTGTGGAAGAATCAGCAGCAGAGATGATAAAGTGACTTTAATTCCTGAGACAGAGACCTAAAGAAAAACCGTATTTTTTTTTTTTTTGTTCGCGGGCCTCTCACTGCCGTGGCCTCTCCCGTTGCGGAGCACAGGCTCTGGACGTGCAGGCTCAGCGGCCATGGCTCACGGGCCCAGCCGCTCCGCAGCATGTGGGATCTTCCCGGACTGGGGCGGGAACCCGCGTCCCCTGCATCGGCAGGCGGACTCTCAACCACTGCGCCACCAGGGAAGCCCCAAAAAGCCGTCTTTCTTGACCTCAAGAAAATCCACAAATTCATCTCTGTTAATTCTTCCATAAATTGTTCTAGTTACTCTAGTTGGGTCAAGCCTTAAAATTATTTGCTTATAACACAAGATATACACACACACAATATCATAAGGGTAAATATATATATATATTTCTCCTTATGTTTTATATACATATGTATTATAATTTTATATATAGTAAACATAAATTCATTTTAATAGTTGGAATAAAAGTTCCAGCTAAAGATCTTTCTTGTTTTTGCTAAAATGTCAATCGTGACATTTTTAGTTTTAAAGTGAACTTGGAAATCAAGGCTCACAGTAAATAAACTTCAAAGAATCAGAGTCGAAGGCCTATCATTGTTTTCAGTGACATCTGAATTATATTTTCAATGTTACAATCTGCTTTCAAATAAGCACGTGCACAGGGCTTCCCTACATGTCACAAAAAGGACTTTTGTTTCCAACATCACGTCCTCTAACGGAGAGTGAAACCCCAGAGCGGGGACTCACACAGTTCCTGCATATGGAAGGCCTAGAGAACCCAGTCACCAACTACAAAGACAAAAGAGAGCTGAAGAAAGACAAAGATAAGTCCACGTTACTATTTTGTCTTTCATTTTCTTTTTTTAAAAAACGTTCTCCTGATGCTATTAACATTTCTTTCATCTAAAATTCATAAACTTTACATTTAACTTTCAAATCATTCCAATATAGGCATCTTAATATTTTTTTCCTAAAGGCACCTGTGTCTACTAGTTAAGAGCTTAATTAGAATCATAGACTAATTTCTCCACTCAGTTTATATAAATTTGGGAAAGTTAAACAAGGCTCACGTTCATACTCTGTAAAAAGGAGATAATGATACTACCTACCTTATAAGTTTGTTTTGAATATTTAGAGATAAAGGTAAACAGTCTAGCCAAAATTAATAGCGTACAAAAAAAACATATAACACATGACTGTTTTCCTCAAACTTGAGCACAGTTAATTCCAGGGTTTTATGCAGTGTTCCTGGGACTACTCAAAGCCACAGAATGAGCAAAGTCCATTTTTCTGAAATTCCAATTTTAATTCCAAATTTTGTTGTGAAAGGATAATGGAATTTCAATATAACTTTAATGTAAAATGGATAGAGATAAGGCAGAGATAATATATAAATCTTATTTTTAAGCAATTTCTAACTTAGAGAAATGTTGCAAATATACATAACTTATTTTTTCCTGAACATTTTGGGAATAATTTGCTAATATGATACTCCCTCATTCCTAAATATTTTAGAGTATGTTTCCTGCAACTAAGGACATTCTCCCACTGCAATGATTCTCAGTATGTTGTCCTTGGATGCTGTGGGCCCACAGGATCAAAACTATTTTCATAATAATGCTAAGACATAATATGCCCTTTTCACCATGTTGACCTTTGCACAGATGTATAAAAACAATGGGGGTCAACACCACTGCCTAAGCAAGAAAGGCAGCGCCACCAAGCTGTGTTAGTCATCGTTGTATTCTTCACCACCACATACTCGCAGTAGAAGCCAGTTTCACTTAAGAATCAAAGCAGTAGGGCTTCCCTGGTGGCGCAGTGGTTGAGAGTCCGCGTGCCGATGCAGGGGACACGGGTTCGTGACCCGGTCCGGGAGGATCCTACATGCCACAGAGCGGCTGGGCCTGTGAGCCATGGCCGCTGAGCCTCGCCTACGCGTCCGGAGCCTGTACTCCACGATGGGAGAGGCCACAACAGTGAGAGGCCTGCGTACCGCAAAGAAAAAAAAAAAAAAAAAAAGCAGTAAAAATTATTCATTTTATTAAATGTTGATTGACTCTTGAGTACATGTCTTTTTAATATTCTGCATTATAAAATGGAAAGTGTGAATGAAGCACTTCTGCTGTGTATCAAAGCGTGGAGATTATGCAATTTGTTGTTTGATTTGTGAGCTGAACACAACGTTTTTTCATAGAATGTCATATTTACCTGCAAGAATGACTGTCAGACAAACACTGACTATTTGCACTTGGGTTTTTGACAGATATTTTTAGAAACAGAATGAAATATTGGCTGGCACTTCAAAGAAAACAACTGACAGTTTTTGTATCCAGAAATAAAATTCAAGTTTACAAGCAAAATTTAGAAAACTTGCATTCCCCACATTCAGAGTGCAACTGTGATATTTCTTTTTTATATTGCATAATGAAACATGTTAACATTTGGAAGTTCTGCATAACTGAGTGAACCAATATTTTCCACATAACCAATGCATACTGTGATATAAGCATGCATGTGTAAACGTTTCATTCAAAATACAAGCGAGATCAATGGACTTTAATATAACTGAGTATGAAATGTTCATTGATATATTTTCTGTTTCCACACTGCAACTAACCTTGAAGAACTACCTTTTGTAGAGAATTAGTGGTATCAAACAACAGCCACAATTATTTGAAGAGTATTAAAATATTCCTCCCTTTTCCAAAGACATATTTGTTGGAGGCAAAGTTTTTTTCACATACTTTAACCAAAGGAACATATCACAAAGCCTTAATGTAGAAGGACATATGAGAATCTAGCGGTCTTCTATTAAACTGGACTGGAGACTTGCAAACATGTAAAACAATGTTACTCTTCCATTTTTTGTGAAAATAATTATTTTTTATAAAATGCTTATTACTTATGTTAACACATGACAGGTTTATTGCAGCTATTTAATAAAGATTTTAAAATTTTAATTTTTAATATGGTAATTTGCATAGAGTAAACCCACATAAACAAATTTCTTTGGAATTCTCAATATCTTAAAGACTATTTGGTGTCAGAGGTCCTGACACCAAAAGTTTGAGTATCATCAAAATCAAAAACTTAATATTAACATCTTTCAAATTTCTCCAATTGTCTCATTAATGGCCTTTATAGCAAAAAATAATGATAAAATAAAATCCAGTTCAGACTCACATGTTGTGGTGCACGTAGCTGTCATATCTCTTTATTCTCCAACATTTCTTCAATCTTTCCTTGATTTTTCATGACCTCGACATTTGTATGTTGTACATTGCACTCAATTTGTGTTTGATATTTCTTCATCATTAGGTTTGCAGGATTATCACAGCAGTGGTGTCCAGTTCTTATTGCATCCTATCAAGTGGTACTCAACTTCAATTTTTCCCATTACTGATGATGCAAATTTGGTCGCTTCATTAAGGTACTTTCCTCCAGGCTTCTTCACTGTAAAGTTCCTCTTTCTCACTTTGTAATTGATTTATATATATATTTTGTCATTGTCGGTACGCGGGCCTCTCACTGTTGTGGCCTCTCCCGTTGCGGAGAACAGGTTCCGGACGCGCAGGCTCAGCGGCCATGGCTCACGGTCCCAGCTGCTCCGCGGCATGTGGGATCTTCCCGGATCGGGGCACGAACCCGTGTCCCCTGCATTGGCAGGCGGACTCTCAACCACTGCGCCACCAGGGAAGCCCTTGATTTATGTTTTTTGGGGAGATACTCTGAAACTGTAAATATCCTGTTCCTCATTAATCTTTCAACTTACTTGCTTATATTAGTATACACTTGTGATTTCCTATTTTATTATGTAGATTATAACTCATTACTATCATTATTTATATTTATGCTCAAATTATTTCAGATTTGACCAGGAGGAGCCCCTTGAAATAGTTCCTATATAATTTTGACATTTCTGCAGCGTTCTTTGAGCACTTTCCCAATTGTTGGCACCAAAAGTTGTTCCCTGTTTAACTTGTACTTCTCCTGCCCCAGCCCTGGTGTTGGCTGTTACTCCATGGAACTCTGGTTTAAGTAGAACATGGTATTTAGGAACTGAGATGTGTGTGCTAGATATGATCATTGTTATGGAGGGTCACTATTCCCATGGCCTGTCTGTGGATAAAACTACAAAAACAGACGTATGTTTATACGAATGCTTAGGGAGACACCTGCTCAGGTGGGGATGATTGGCGTCTCTGGCGTTGGAAGCCAATGCTCAACACTCGAGCTCCATGCAGTAGCAACAGGAGGTGGCTATGAAGTTATCACAGGACTAGGGGAAATCATCTTGGGGATCTTATGAAGAACTTCTTATGCCGTGTGGCTGACGGGGTCTCGGTGCTCCGGCCGGGTGTCAGGCCTGAGCCTCTGGGGTGGGAGAGGAGAGTTCAGGACATTGGACCACCAGAGTCCTCCCAGCTCCACGTAATATCAATCGGCGAGAGTTCTCCCAGAGATCTCCATCTCAACGCTAAGACCCAGCTCCGCCCAACAGCCAGCAGACTCCAGCGCTGGTTGCCCCATGCCAAAGATAGCAGCTAGCAAGATAGGAACACAGCCCCACTCATTAGCAGAGAGGCTGCCTAAAATCATACTAAATTCACAGACACCCCAAAACACACCACCGGACGCGGCCCTGCCCACCAGAAAGACAAGATCTAGACCCACCCACCAGAACACAGACGCCAGTCACCTCCACCAGGAAGCCTACACAGCCCACTGAACCAACCTCACCCACTGGGGGCAGACACCAAAAACAACAGGAACTACGAACCTGCAGCCTGCGAAAAGGAGACCCAAACACAGTAAGTTAAACAAAATAAGAAGAGAAATATGCAGCAGATGAAGGAGCAAGGTATGTGCATGCTTAGATTTACATGATTTCTATATCTGTTTCTATAACTTGAAAACCATGAGTTCAAATTCACATCTCCAATTTGAATTCAAACCTATATGGTTCATTTCAGGGTTTTTTCTATATTTTTTTCTATATTTTTAATTCCCTTCTCTAATAGTGAGAAGTCTGACTTCCATTATCTTTAATAAATGAGCATTTCAGAATGTTTGAATGTGTGTAGATAAATAGATAGATAGATGCCTTTGTAGAATTCACAGCAAACTGTTGAGAGAGTTTTATCTAGGGGAGAAAAATAGAGGAATTTGAAGGTAAAGAGTAATTTTTTACCATATCTTATCACTTACATGTGGAAGCTAAAACATGACACAAATGAACTCCTTTACGAAACAGAAACGGACTCACAGACACAGAAAACAAACTCACGTAGCAAGTGGGCTGGGAATACTAACAAGCTTGGTACATCAATTCGTGGCAACAGCATGTAATTCCAAATCTCACCTTGAAGTTTGCATTGCATTTTGTCGTTTTTTTAATTGAAGTATAGTTGATTTTCAGTGTTGTGTTAGCTTATTCCCAGCCCAGTTGCTATATAAACAATGTTACCTCCTGTCTTGTGATTCTGGTATTATTAACTAAAAATGTGTGGGCTGTGTTGAATGGATTATAATAAAGGAAAAAATGACCTATAAAAAAAAAAGAAACTCATGGGTACCAGAGGGAAAAGGGGGTTTGGGGGAGGGATAAGTTAGGAGTTTGGGATTAGCAGATTCAAACTACTATATATAATATAGATAAACAACAAGGTCCTACTGTAGAGCATAGGGAACTAGATTAAATGTCTTCTAATAATTCATGAGGGGAGAGAATATGAAAAAGAATATGTACATACATGTATAACTGAATCACTTTGCTGTACACCAGAAACTAACACAACACTGTAAATCAACTATACTTCCATAAAAAAAGTGATTTTTATATCTTGTTCTGTATATTTCTTCATTGTTTGCATGTTTTACAATAAGGATGTGGTCGTGTAATATTTGTGAAAACATATTTTTATTTCAAAAAAAGACAAAAACATTTTAGGCAATAAAGATAGTTTTAACAAACCCCCCCCAAAAAAATAAATGAAATTTTCAGACCAAAATCTCTGTATGAAACAATCTACTATCACCCCCCCATCCCCACCATGTATAAACTATACTCGCCTCACTCAGGCCCCAACACTGCCCCCCCATGCTGTGACCATCCCTCCCCATGTGGATAACCTCTTCACATCCCACCAGTGCTCTGAAACCCAAGGTTATGTTGCTCCTCCAAGCAAATGTCCTTTTCACTCAACTAGGAAGTGGCTTGAGTTTTAAAACCCTGAACCAAGCCCCTTCACCTATACCCTTGTGTGAACACTATCGTAATACCAGTGGAGCTTCAACCCCCAACTTGGGGTCACAAAAGTTACTTCAAACCCCTGGCACAGAGGCCTACCTTGCTCAAACCTATCTATCGGCATTTGGACTAATTGTGAGGAAGGAAAGAGAAGAGAAAGGAATCACCTAGGACTTGGTGTTAGGTCTCATAGAGTACTAGTAAAGAAGCTGGTCTATGTATCAAGGGCCAGGGGGAGGAGGCATATAATAGAGCAGTTAAAACCTGAATAGGAGAAAAATATCAAATAAACACAAATATGATATAGGGTTGGGAGCATATGATGGATATATTGACTCACCCTCTGGAGCAGCTAAATTTGCTTATGGAAGATGAGCACACATGATTTAAGATTTGTTCAGGTGTATCCACAGTTATGCAGCTCTGAGGGTTATCAGAAGGAGGAAGTCCTTAGCTTTTAGCTTTAATCAGTCAGGATGATGTGAAAGCCTGGGGAATGATGCCATAGCACTGGTTTTAATGATGTCAAAGGTGCAAACTCTCTATAGATTCCTAGGGGGAGAAAAGGCATCTTGAACACATTCACTGATGTTCTTCTTTGCAGAATTAAAACATTCTATCGAGTTGGCCAAAAAGTTGGTTAGGCTTACGGAAAAACCCGAACAAACTTTTTGGCCAACCCAGGTGGAGAAAATGCACCAATGGTGATATTAATCAATATTAACTCCAATAGTAGAAGGTAGGCATACTGGAGCAAACTAAGGTTCCTTCTTAAATAGATAAAAATAATTGTGGAAACAACTTCCTTCGGAGGGTGTTCAGTAGACTGGCACTGTTCAAATGCTTTAAATGAATTATCTTATTCCAGCCTCACTGTATCCCTGTGAGGGAGGGATGTTAGCATATGGTTCAGCTTAGGTACAGAAACCTCAAGTATCTCACTCAAAGAAATCCGGCAAATAAATGGCAGAGAAATCTCAATCTGTACAGAGCCTGAGTGTGTGTGGAGGCAAAGTCATCAGAATCCAATCAAACGCAGCTGTTCATTCCCTTTACTATGTGTTCCAACCTTCAATCACCATAACCAGAGTTAAGAAAGCCAATGTCTTCTCAGTCCTGAAGCCCAGAAATCTCTCCCAGAAATCTCTAAGCAACTAATCCTAGTTTGGTTAAATTCAGTAACATACATTGTATGACAAGCATGGGACTAAGTATTAGAAGAAAGATGACGACAAAAGAGAATCTACCAAAATTTAAGATGCCTCTGACTTGTTCATAAAATATGAAAATAATATATTGGGATCAGCATGTTAGGTGGTCAGAAGGGAAGGCCAAGATGGCATCCACGCAATGATAAAACCATGAATCTGATTGGAAACACGTAGAACTAGCTACCAGTTGACAATCAGGGTTAAGCCCATTTCGGAAAGCCATAAAGGGAACTACTTACACGATTTTTTAAAAAAAATTTTATTTATTTATGTATTCATGGCTGTGTTGAGTCTTCGTTTCTGTGCGAGGGCTTTCTTTAGTTGCGGCAAGCGGGGGGCCACTCTTCATCGCGGTGCGCAGGCCTCTCACTATCACGGCCTCTCGTTGCGGAGCACAGGCTCCAGATGCGCAGGCTCAGTAGTTGTGGCTCACGGCCCTAGTCGCTCCGCGGCATGTGGGATCTTCCCAGACCAGGGCTCGAACCCATGCTCCCTGCATCGGCAGGCAGATTCTCAACCACTGCTCCACCAGGGAAGCCCTACACGATTTTTTAAGAGGCCATCATACCACTTAAGTCACAACTGCTCTTCTGTATTCTCTCTTATTCATACCTGGTTATAGACCCCATGCAGACCAAATCAAAGAAATAAGGAGGAACATTTGCTAACAGCACAGAGGCCCCCATCTCCTCTGACGCAGGGTAAGGCGTATTAAGTAAACAGGAAAATGCAATAGACTTGCAACACGCAGCTGACACATCACTAATGCAGCTTGAGTGGTTCTTTCCTCGAGAGTGCTGTATTTTCTCCTAATCATTGTATTACTGGAGATCGCGGGTTCTGATTAAATGAAAAGTGCAGGTAAACAATGTCCAAAGAACCAAGTCTTCTCTGCATCTATGGGCCTATTCGATAACACTTCCCCCACCATTTTTTTTCAGGTTTCAAACCTGCAGAAAAGTTGAAAGCATATACAATGAATACCAATATAGCATTTACTTAGATTCACCAATTGTTAATATTTTGCTGTATTCACTCTCTTATATCCTGTGTGTATGATTTTGTATATTTACATTTATAATTCTTCTGAACAGTTTCAAGTATGGTACAGATACCGTGACATTCATTCTTAAATACTTGAACCTGAATCTCCTAAGAACAAGGATACTCAGCTACATAACACAACATAATTATTACAGTCAAGAAATTAAATATTGATACTACTGTCTAATATGTATTATAGGGCTTCCATGGTGGCGCAGTGGTTGAGAGTCCGCCTGCCAATGCAGGGGGCACGGGTTCGTGCCCCGGTCCGGGAAGATCCCACATGGCGCGGAGCGGCTGGGCCTGTGCGTCCGGAGCCTGTGCTCGGCAACGGGAGAGGCCACAACAGTGAGAGGCCCGTGTACCGCAAAAAAAAAAGCACCCAACAGCCCACTTTTAAAAAGAAAAAGAGGGGGGGACCTTGAAGATGGCGGAAGAGTAAGACGCGGAGATCGCCTTCCTCCCCACGGATACACCAGAAATACATCCACACGTGGAACAACTCCTACAGAACTCCTACTGAAGGCTGGCAGAAGACCTCAGACCTCCCAAAAGGCAAGAAACTCCCCACGTAACTGGGTAGGGCAAAAGAAAAAACAGAGACAAAAGAATAAGGACGGCACCTGCACCAGTGGGAGGGAGCTGTGAAGGAGGAAAAGTTTCCACACACTAGGAAGCCCCTCCGCGGGCGGAGACTGCGGGAGGCAGAGGGGGGAGTTTCGGGACCGCGGAGTAGTGCACAGCGACGGGTGCGGAGGGCAAAGCGGGGAGATTCCAGCACAGACGATCGGTGCCGACCGGCACTCACCAGCCCGAGAGGCTTGCTGCTCACCCACCGGGGCGGGCGGGGCTGCGAGCTGAGGCTCGGGTTTTGGTTTTGGACGGAGCTCAGGGAGAGGACTGGGGTTGGCGGCTTGAACACAGCCTGAAGGGGTTGGTGCGCCACGACTAGCCGGGAGGGAGTTCGGGGAAAAGCCTGCACCGGCCGAAGAGGCAAGAGACTTTTTCTTCCCTCTTTGTCTCCTGGTGCGCGAGGAGAGGGGTTTAAGAGCGCTGCTTAAAGGAACTCCAGAGACGGGCGCGAGCCGCGGCTAAAAGCGCGAACCCCAGAGACGGGCGCGAGCCGCGGCTGAGGGCGCGAGCCCCCGAGACGGGCGCGAGCCGCGGCTGAAAGCGCAAACCCCAGAGACGGGCGCGAGCCGCGGCTAAAACCGCGGACCCCAGAGACGGGCGGGAGACGCTAGGGCTGCTGCTGCCGCCACCGGGGGGCCTGTGTGCGAGCACAGGTCACTCCCCACACCCCTCTTCCGCGGAGCCTGTGCAGCCCGCCACTGCCAGGTTCCCGGGATCCAGGGACAACTTCCCCGGGACAGCGCACGGCGGGCCTCAGGCTGGTGCAACGTCACGCCGGCCTCTGCCGCAACGTCACGCTGCCTCTGCCGCCGCAGGCCCGCCCCGCAAGCAGTGCCCCTCCTACCCCCATCCCCCAACCCCCGGCCTGAGTGAGCCGGAGGCCCCGAATCAGCGGCTCCTTTAACCCCGTCCTGTCTGAGCGAAAAAACAGACGCCCTCCAGCGACCTACACGCAGAGGCAGGGCCAAATCCAAAGCTGAGCTCCTGTGAGCTGTGAGAACAAAGAAGAGAAAGGGAAATCTCTCCCAGCAGCCACAGAAGCAGCGGATTAAAGCTCCACAATCAACTTGATATACCCTGCATCTGTGGAATACCTGAATAGACAAGGAATGACCCCAAATTGAAGAGGTGGAATTTAGGAGCGAAATCTATGATTTTTTTCCCTTTTCCTCTTTTTGTGAAGGTGTACGTGTATGCTCCTGTGTGACATCTAGTCTGTATACTCTAGCTTCCACCATTTGTCCTATGGCTCTATCCGTCCATGACTTTTTTTAAAAATTCTTTTTCTTAATAATTAAGTTTAATTGTAATAACTTTATTATACTTTACCTTCGTTCTTTCTTTCTTTCCTTCCTTCCCTCCCTCCTTTAGACAACGAATCACCCCAAATTGAGGAGGTGGTCTCAGGGAGCAGGATTTATGATTTTTCCCCCTTTACCTCTTTTTGTGAAGGTGTATGTGTATGCTTCTGTGTAAGATTTTCTCTGTATAGCTTTGCTTCCAACATTTGTCCTAAGGTTCTATCCGTCCCTTTTTTTTTTTCTAAATATTTTTTAATTCAATAACTATATTATACTTTATTTTATTTTTACTGTATCATCTTTCTTTCTGTCTTTTTTTCCTTCTTTCCCTCCTTCCTTCCTTCCTCCCTCCCTCCCTCCCTCCCTCCTTTCTTTCCTTCTTTGCTTCTTTCTTCCTTCCTTCCTTTCCTCCTTTCCTTCTTTCTTTCCTCATACTTCTACTAATTCTCTCTACTTTTTCTCCCTTTTATTCTGAGCCGTGTGGATGAAAGGCTCTTGGTGCTCCAGCCAGGAGTCAGGGCTCTGCCTCTGAGGTAGGAGAGCCAACTTCAGGTCACTGGTCAACAAGAGACCTCCCAGCTCCACATAATATTAAACAGCGGAACTCTCCCAGAGACCTCCATCTTAACACCAGCACCCAGCTTCACTCAACGACCAGCAAGCCACAGTGCTGGACAACCTATGCCAAACAACTAGCAAAACAGGAACACAACCCCACCCATTAGCAGAGAGGCTGCCTAAAATCATAATAAGGCCACAGACACCCCAAAACACACCACCAGACGTGAACCTGCCCACTAGAGAGACAAGATCCAGCCTCATCCAGCACAACACAGGCACTAGTCCCCTCCACCAGGAAGCCTACACAACCCACTGAAACAACCTTAGCCACTGGAGACAGACATCAAAAACAACGGGAACTACGAACCTGCAGCCTGCAAAAAGGAGACCCCAAACACAGTAAGATAAGCAAAATGAGAAGACAGAAAAACACACAGCAGATGAAGGAGCAAGATAAAAACCCACCAGACCTAACAAATGAAGAGGAAATAGGCAATCTACCTGAAAAAGAATTCAGAATAATGATAGTAAGGATGATCCGAAATCTTGGAAGTAGAATGGACAAAATGCAAGAAACAGTTAACAAGGACCTACAAGAACTAAAGATGAAACAAGCAACGATGAACAATGCAATAAATGAAATTAAAATCACTCTAGATAGGATCAATAGCAGAATAACTGAGGCAGAAGAACGGATAAGTGACCTGGAAGATAAAGTAGTGGAAATAACTACTGCAGAGCAGAATAAAGAAAAAAGAATGAAAAGAACTGAGGACAGTCTCAGAGACCTCTGGGACAACATGAAACGCACCAACATTCGAATTATAGGGGTTCCAGAAGAAGAAGAAAGAAAGAAAGGGACTGAGAAAATATTTGAAGAGATTATAGTTGAAAACTTCCCTAATATGGGAAAGGAAATAGTTAATCAAGTCCAGGAAGCACAGAGGGTCCCATACAGGATAAATACAAGGAGAAACACGCCAAGACACATATTAATCAAACTGTCAAAAATTAAATACAAAGAAAGCATATTAAAAGCAGCAAGGGAAAAACAACAAATAACACACAAGGGAATCCCCATAAGGTTAACAGCGGATCTCTCAGCAGAAACCCTACAAGCCAGAAGGGAGTGGCAGGACATACTGAAAGTGATGAAGGAGAATAGCCTGCAACCAAGACTACTCTACCCAGCAAGGATCTCATTCACATTTGATGGAGAAATTAAAACCTTTACAGACAAGCAAAAGCTGAGAGAGTTCAGCACCACCAAACCAGCTTTACAACAAATGCTAAAGGAACTTCTCTAGACACGAAACACAAGAGAAGGAAATGACCTATAGTAGCGAACCCAAAACAATATATAAAATGGAAATAGGAACATACATATCAATAATTACCTTAAATGTAAATGGACTAAATGCTCCCACCAAAAGACACAGATTGGCTGAATGGATACAAAAACAAGACCCTTATATATGCTGTCTACAAGAGACCCACTTCAGAACTAGAGACACATACAGACTGAAAGTAAGGGGATGGAAAAAGATATTCCATGCAAATGGAAACCAAAAGAAAGCTGGAGTAGCAATTCTCATATCAGACAAAATAGACTTTAAAATAAGGACTATTAAAAGGGACAAAGAAGGACACTACATAATGATCAAGGGATCGATCCAAGAAGAAGATATAACAATTGTAAATATTTATGCACCCAACATAGGAGCACCTCAATACGTAAGGCAAATACTAACAACCATAAAAGGGGAGATCAACAGTAACACATTCATAGTAGGGGACTTTAACACCCCACTTTCACCCATGGACAGATCATCCAAAATGAAAATAAATAAGGAAACACAAGCTTTAAATGATACATTAAACAAGATGGACTTAATTGATATTTATAGGACACTCCATCCAAAAACAACAGAATACACATTTTTCTCAAGTGCTCATGGAACATTCTCCAGGATAGATCATATCTTGGGTCACAAATCAAGCCTTGGTAAATTTAAGAAAACTGAAATTGTATCAAGTATCTTTTCCGACCACAACGCCATGAGACTAGATATCAATTACAGGAAAAGATCTGTAAAAAATACAAACACATGGAGGCTAAACAATACACTACTTAATAATGAAGTGATCACTGAAGAAATCAAAGGGGAAATCAGAAAATACCTAGAAACAAATGACAATGGAGACACAACGACCCAAAACCTATGGGATGCAGCAAAAGCAGTTCTAAGGGGGAAGTTTATAGCAATACAAGCCCACCTTAAGAAGCAGGAAACATCTCGAATAAACAACCTAACCTTGCACCTCAAGCAATTAGAGAAAGAAGAACAAAAAAACCCCAAAGCTAGCAGAAGGAAAGAAATCATAAAAATCAGATCAGAAATAAATGAAAAAGAAATGAAGGAAACAATAGCAAAGATCAATAAAACTAAAAGCTGGTTCTTTGAGAAGATAAACAAAATAGATAAACCACTAGCCAGACTCATCAAGAAAAAAAGGGAGAAGACTCAAATCAATAGAATTAGAAATGAAAAAGGAGAAGTAACAACTGACACTGCAGAAATAAAAAAAATCATGAGCGATTACTACAAGCAACTCTATGCCAATAAAATGGACAATCTGGAAGAAATGGACAAATTCTTAGAAATGCACAACCTGCCAAGACTGAATCAGGAAGAAATAGAAAATATGAACAGACCAATCACAAGCACTGAAATTGAAACTGTGATTAAAAACCTTCCAACAGGGGGGACCTTGAAGATGGCGGAAGAGTAAGACGCGGAGATCGCCTTCCTCCCCACGGATACACCAGAAATACATCCACACGTGGAACAACTCCTACAGAACTCCTACTGAAGGCTGGCAGAAGACCTCAGACCTCCCAAAAGGCAAGAAACTCCCCACGTAACTGGGTAGGGCAAAAGAAAAAACAGAGACAAAAGAATAAGGACGGCACCTGCACCAGTGGGAGGGAGCTGTGAAGGAGGAAAAGTTTCCACACACTAGGAAGCCCCTCCGCGGGCGGAGACTGCGGGAGGCAGAGGGGGGAGTTTCGGGACCGCGGAGTAGTGCACAGCGACGGGTGCGGAGGGCAAAGCGGGGAGATTCCAGCACAGACGATCGGTGCCGACCGGCACTCACCAACCCGAGAGGCTTGCTGCTCACCCACCGGGGCGGGCGGGGCTGCGAGCTGAGGCTCGGGTTTTGATTTTGGACGGAGCTCAGGGAGAGGACTGGGGTTGGCGGCTTGAACATAGCCTGAAGGGGTTAGTGCACCACGACTAGCCGGGAGGGAGTTCGGGGAAAAGCCTGCACCGGCCGAAGAGGCAAGAGACTTTTTCTTCCCTCTTTGTCTCCTGGTGCGCGAGGAGAGGGGTTTAAGAGCGCTGCTTAAAGGAACTCCAGAGACGGGCGCGAGCCGCGGCTAAAAGCGCGAACCCCAGAGACGGGCGCGAGCCGCGGCTGAGGGCGCGAGCCCCCGGGACGGGCGCGAGCCGCGGCTGAAAGCGCAAACCCCAGAGACGGGCGCGAGCCGCGGCTGAGGGCGCGAGCCCCCGAGACGGGCGCGAGCCGCGGCTGAAAGCGCAAACCCCAGAGACGGGCGCGAGCCGCGGCTAAAACCGCGGACCCCAGAGACGGGCGGGAGACGCTAGGGCTGCTGCTGCCGCCACCGGGGGGGCCTGTGTGCGAGCACAGGTCACTCCCCACACCCCTCTTCCGCGGAGCCTGTGCAGCCCGCCACTGCCAGGTTCCCGGGATCCAGGGACAACTTCCCCGGGACAGCGCACGGCGGGCCTCAGGCTGGTGCAACGTCACGCCGGCCTCTGCCGCAACGTCACGCTGCCTCTGCCGCCGCAGGCCCGCCCCGCAAGCAGTGCCCCTCCTACCCCCATCCCCCAACCCCCGGCCTGAGTGAGCCGGAGGCCCCGAATCAGCGGCTCCTTTAACCCCGTCCTGTCTGAGCGAATAAACAGACGCCCTCCAGCGACCTACACGCAGAGGCAGGGCCAAATCCAAAGCTGAGCTCCTGTGAGCTGTGAGAACAAAGAAGAGAAAGGGAAATCTCTCCCAGCAGCCACAGAAGCAGCGGATTAAAGCTCCACAATCAACTTGATATACCCTGCATCTGTGGAATACCTGAATAGACAAGGAATGACCCCAAATTGAAGAGGTGGAATTTAGGAGCGAAATCTATGATTTTTTTCCCTTTTCCTCTTTTTGTGAAGGTGTACGTGTATGCTCCTGTGTGACATCTAGTCTGTATACTCTAGCTTCCACCATTTGTCCTATGGCTCTATCCGTCCATGACTTTTTTTAAAAATTCTTTTTCTTAATAATTAAGTTTAATTGTAATAACTTTATTATACTTTACCTTCGTTCTTTCTTTCTTTCCTTCCTTCCCTCCCTCCTTTAGACAACGAATCACCCCAAATTGAGGAGGTGGTCTCAGGGAGCAGGATTTATGATTTTTCCCCCTTTACCTCTTTTTGTGAAGGTGTATGTGTATGCTTCTGTGTAAGATTTTCTCTGTATAGCTTTGCTTCCAACATTTGTCCTAAGGTTCTATCCGTCCCTTTTTTTTTTTTCTAAATATTTTTTAATTCAATAACTATATTATACTTTATTTTATTTTTACTGTATCATCTTTCTTTCTGTCTTTTTTTCCTTCTTTCCCTCCTTCCTTCCTTCCTTCCTCCCTCCCTCCCTCCCTCCCTCCTTTCTTTCCTTCTTTGCTTCTTTCTTCCTTCCTTCCTTTCCTCCTTTCCTTCTTTCTTTCCTCATACTTCTACTAATTCTCTCTACTTTTTCTCCCTTTTATTCTGAGCCGTGTGGATGAAAGGCTCTTGGTGCTCCAGCCAGGAGTCAGGGCTCTGCCTCTGAGGTAGGAGAGCCAACTTCAGGTCACTGGTCAACAAGAGACCTCCCAGCTCCACATAATATTAAACAGCGGAAATCTCCCAGAGACCTCCATCTTAACACCAGCACCCAGCTTCACTCAACGACCAGCAAGCCACAGTGCTGGACAACCTATGCCAAACAACTAGCAAAACAGGAACACAACCCCACCCATTAGCAGAGAGGCTGCCTAAAATCATAATAAGGCCACAGACACCCCAAAACACACCACCAGACGTGAACCTGCCCACTAGAGAGACAAGATCCAGCCTCATCCAGCACAACACAGGCACTAGTCCCCTCCACCAGGAAGCCTACACAACCCACTGAAACAACCTTAGCCACTGGAGACAGACATCAAAAACAAAGGGAACTACGAACCTGCAGCCTGCAAAAAGGAGACCCCAAACACAGTAAGATAAGCAAAATGAGAAGACAGAAAAACACACAGCAGATGAAGGAGCAAGATAAAAACCCACCAGACCTAACAAATGAAGAGGAAATAGGCAATCTACCTGAAAAAGAATTCAGAATAATGATAGTAAGGATGATCCGAAATCTTGGAAGTAGAATGGACAAAATGCAAGAAACAGTTAACAAGGACCTACAAGAACTAAAGATGAAACAAGCAACGATGAACAATGCAATAAATGAAATTAAAATCACTCTAGATAGGATCAATAGCAGAATAACTGAGGCAGAAGAACGGATAAGTGACCTGGAAGATAAAGTAGTGGAAATAACTACTGCAGAGCAGAATAAAGAAAAAAGAATGAAAAGAACTGAGGACAGTCTCAGAGACCTCTGGGACAACATGAAACGCACCAACATTCGAATTATAGGGGTTCCAGAAGAAGAAGAAAGAAAGAAAGGGACTGAGAAAATATTTGAAGAGATTATAGTTGAAAACTTCCCTAATATGGGAAAGGAAATAGTTAATCAAGTCCAGGAAGCACAGAGGGTCCCATACAGGATAAATACAAGGAGAAACACGCCAAGACACATATTAATCAAACTGTCAAAAATTAAATACAAAGAAAGCATATTAAAAGCAGCAAGGGAAAAACAACAAATAACACACAAGGGAATCCCCATAAGGTTAACAGCGGATCTCTCAGCAGAAACCCTACAAGCCAGAAGGGAGTGGCAGGACATACTGAAAGTGATGAAGGAGAATAGCCTGAAACCAAGACTACTCTACCCAGCAAGGATCTCATTCACATTTGATGGAGAAATTAAAACCTTTACAGACAAGCAAAAGCTGAGAGAGTTCAGCACCACCAAACCAGCTTTACAACAAATGCTAAAGGAACTTCTCTAGACACGAAACACAAGAGAAGGAAACGACCTATAGTAGCGAACCCAAAGCAATATATAAAATGGAAATAGGAACATACATATCAATAATTACCTTAAATGTAAATGGACTAAATGCTCCCACCAAAAGACACAGATTGGCTGAATGGATACAAAAACAAGACCCTTATATATGCTGTCTACAAGAGACCCACTTCAGAACTAGAGACACATACAGACTGAAAGTAAGGGGATGGAAAAAGATATTCCATGCAAATGGAAACCAAAAGAAAGCTGGAGTAGCAATTCTCATATCAGACAAAATAGACTTTAAAATAAGGACTATTAAAAGGGACAAAGAAGGACACTACATAATGATCAAGGGATCGATCCAAGAAGAAGATATAACAATTGTAAATATTTATGCACCCAACATAGGAGCACCTCAATACATAAGGCAAATACTAACAACCATAAAAGGGGAGATCAACAGTAACACATTCATAGTAGGGGACTTTAACACCCCACTTTCACCCATGGACAGATCATCCAAAATGAAAATAAATAAGGAAACACAAGCTTTAAATGATACATTAAACAAGATGGACTTAATTGATATTTATAGGACACTCCATCCAAAAACAACAGAATACACATTTTTCTCAAGTGCTCATGGAACATTCTCCAGGATAGATCATATCTTGGGTCACAAATCAAGCCTTGGTAAATTTAAGAAAACTGAAATTGTATCAAGTATCTTTTCCGACCACAATGCCATGAGACTAGATATCAATTACAGGAAAAGATCTGTAAAAAATACAAACACATGGAGGCTAAACAATACACTACTTAATAATGAAGTGATCACTGAAGAAATCAAAGGGGAAATCAGAAAATACCTAGAAACAAATGACAATGGAGACACAACGACCCAAAACCTATGGGATGCAGCAAAAGCAGTTCTAAGGGGGAAGTTTATAGCAATACAAGCTCACCTTAAGAAGCAGGAAACATCTCGAATAAACAACCTAACCTTGCACCTCAAGCAATTAGAGAAAGAAGAACAAAAAAACCCCAAAGCTAGCAGAAGGAAAGAAATCATAAAAATCAGATCAGAAATAAATGAAAAAGAAATGAAGGAAACAATAGCAAAGATCAATAAAACTAAGAGCTGGTTCTTTGAGAAGATAAACAAAATAGATAAACCACTAGCCAGACTCATCAAGAAAAAAAGGGAGAAGACTCAAATCAATAGAATTAGAAATGAAAAAGGAGAAGTAACAACTGACACTGCAGAAATAAAAAAAATCATGAGCGATTACTACAAGCAACTCTATGCCAATAAAATGGACAATCTGGAAGAAATGGACAAATTCTTAGAAATGCACAACCTGCCAAGACTGAATCAGGAAGAAATAGAAAATATGAACAGACCAATCACAAGCACTGAAATTGAAACTGTGATTAAAAACCTTCCAACAAACAAAAGCCCAGGACCAGATGGCTTCACAGGTGAATTCTATCAAACGTTTAGAGAAGAGCTAACACCTATCCTTCTCAAACTCTTCCAAAATATAGCAGAGGGAGGAACACTCCCAAATTCCTTCTACGAAGCCACCATCACCTTGATACCAAAACCAGACAAGGATGTCACAAAGAAAGAAAACTACAGGCCAATATCACTGATGAACATAGATGCAAAAATCCTCAACAAAATACTAGCAAACAGAATCCAACAGCACATTAAAAGGATCATACACCATGATCAAGTGGGGTTTATTCCAGGAATGCAAGGATTCTTCAATATACGCAAATCTATCAATGTGATAAACTATATTAACAAATTGAAGGAGAAAAACCGTATGATCATCTCAATAGATGCAGAGAAAGCTTTCGACAAAATTCAACACCCATTTATGATAAAAACCCTCCAGAAAGTAGGCATAGAGGGAACTTTCCTAAACATAATAAAAGCCATATATGACAAGCCCACAGCAAACATCATCCTCAATGGTGAAAAACTGAAAGCATTTCCACTAAGATCAGGAACAAGACAAGGTTGCCCACTCTCACCACTCTTATTCAACATAGTTTTGGAAGTTTTAGCCACAGCAATCAGAGAAGAAAAGGAAATAAAAGGAATCCAAATCGGAAAAGAAGAAGTAAAGCTGTCACTGTTTGCAGATGACATGATACTATACATAGAGAATCCTAAAGATGCTACCAGAAAACTACTAGAGCTAATCAATGAATTTGGTAAAGTAGCAGGATACAAAATTAATGCACAGAAATCTCTGGCATTCCTATATACTAATGATGAAAAATCTGAAAGTGAAATCAAGAAAACACTCCCATTTACCATTGCAACAAAAAGAATAAAATATCTAGGAATAAACCTACCTAAGGATACGAAAGACCTGTATGCAGAAAATTATAAGACACTGATGAAAGAAATTAAAGATGATACAAATAGATGGAGAGATATACCATGTTCTTGGATGGGAAGAATCAACATTGTGAAAATGACTCTACTCCCCAAAGCAATCTACAGATTCAATGCAATCCCTATCAAACTACCACTGGCATTTTTCACAGAACTAGAACAAAAAATTTCGCAATTTGTATGGAAACACAAAAGACCCCGAATAGCCAAAGCAATCTTGAGAACGAAAAAAGGAGCTGGAGGAATAAGGCTCCCTGACTTCAGACTATATTACAAAGCAACAGTAATCAAGACAGTATGGTACTGGCACAAAAACAGAAAGATAGATCAGTGGAACAGGATAGAAAGCCCAGAGATAAACCCACGCACATATGGACACCTTATCTTTGATAAAGGAGGCAGGAATGTACAGTGGAGAAAGGACAGCCTCTTCAATAAATGGTGCTGGGAAAACGGGACAGGTACATGTAAAAGTATGAGATTAGATCACTCCCTAACACCATACACAAAAATAAGCTCAAAATGGATTAAAGACCTAAATGTAAGGCCAGAAACTATCAAACTCTTAGAAGAAAACATAGGAAGAACACTCTATGACATAAATCACAGCAAGATCCTTTCTGACCCACCTCCTAGAGTAATGGAAATAAAAACAAAAATAAACAAATGGGACCTAATGAAACTTCAAAGCTTTTGCACAGCAAAGGAAACCATAACCAAGACCAAAAGACAACCCTCAGAATGGGAGAAAACATTTGCAAATGAAGCAACTGACAAAGGATTAATCTCCAAAATTTACAAGCAGCTCATGCAGCTCAATAACAAAAATACAAACAACCCCATCCAAAAATGGGCAGAAGACCTAAATAGACATTTCTCCAAAGAAGATATAGAGACTGCCAACAAACACATGAAAGAATGCTCAACATCATTAATCATTAGAGAAATGCAAATCAAAACTACAATGAGATATCATCTCACACCAGTCAGAATGGCCATCATCAAAAAATCTAGAAACAATAAATGCTGGAGAGGGTGTGGAGAAAAGGGGACACTCTTGCACTGCTGGTGGGAATGTGAATTGGTTCAGCCACTGTGGAGAACAGTATGGAGGTTCCTTAAAAAACTACAAATAGAATTACCATATGACCCAGCAATCCCACTACTTGGCATATACCCTGAGAAAACCAAAATTCAAAGAGAGTCATGTACCAAAATGTTCATTGCAGCTCTATTTACAATAGCCAGGACATGGAAACAACCTAAGCGCCCATCATCGGATGAATGGATAAAGAAGATGTGGCACATATACACAATGGAATATTACTCAGCCTTAAAAAGAAATGAAATTGAGCTATTTGTAATGAGATGGATAGACCTAGAATCTGTCATACAGAGTGAAGTAAGTCAGAAAGAAAAAGACAAATACCGTATGCTAACACATATATATGGAATTTAAGGGAAAAAAATGTCATGAAGAACCTAGGGGTAAGATAGGAATAAAGACGCAGACCTACTGGAGAACGGACTTAAGGATATGGGGAGGGGGAAGGGTGAGTTTTGACAGGGCGAGAGAGAGTCATGGACATATACACACTAACAAACGTAGTAAGGTAGATAGCTGGGGGGAAGCAGCCGCAAGGCACAGGGATATTAGCTCGGTGCTTTGTGACAGCCTGGAAGGGTGGGATGGGGAGAGTGGGAGGGAGGGAGACGCAAGAGGGAAGACATATGGGAACATATGTATATGTATAGCTGATTCACTTTGTTGTAAATCAGAAACTAACACACCATTGTAAAGCAATTATACCCCAATAAAGATGTTTAAAAAAAAAAAAAAAGAAAAAGAAAATTCTATAGTTTGAGCAGTAAGTATACAATTTCTTATAAACCAATTGGAATTACACAGAACTAGAAAGTTTGCTAAGCACAGATTCTTTCAGGCAACAGCTTTTGAGCAAAAAATGCTGTTTAGCCCTTGCTAATGACAGTAATCCCACTTACTGAACATTTACTATGTGCCAACCACAAGTTTACAAGAAGTTCAGGCATTTTAATCGTCATTATCAACCCCAGGCATGAGTCACTAATATCGTCCCTATTTAATCTTTGAGACAATTGGTCACAGGCATGTTAAATGAGTTGCTAATGTCACAGCTGGAAAGCCCTAGATTTAATTATAGGTAGAATGACTCGAAAACCACTGTTTTGCATCAGTGTCCTCTGCCATTCTTTGTCAGCGAGCTCTTGTCTCTCAGCTTCCCATCTGACTGATGTAGTCTTTTGAGTAAAAGGAATAGGACTTCATTAGCTCTTTGGAAACCTATTAATAAACTTTGAGACATGTCCGTAATTTATTAGCCCACGGCGAAGGATGAGGGGCGGTGAGGGGTGGAGGGTGTTGAACAGAACAGGATAATGTATTATTCTTTTTTTAATTAATTAATTTTTTGATTTTTGGCTGCCTTGGGTCTTCATTGCTGTACGCGGGCTTTCTCTAGTTGCAGCGAGCGTTGCGGTGCGCGGGCTTCTCATTGCAGTGGCTTCTCTTGTTGCAGAGAACAGGCTCCAGGAGCGTGGGCTTCAGTAGTTGTGGCGCATGGCCTCAGTAGTTGTGGCTCGCGGGCTCCAGAGCGCAGGCTCAGTTGTTGTGGTGCACGGGCTTAGTTGCTCGCGGCATGTGGGATCTTCCCGGACCAGGACTCGAACCCATGTCCCCTGCATCGGGAGGCGGACTCTCAACCGCTGCGCCACCAGGGACCTTTTTCTGGCCCACACAACTACTCCCTTCCGAGGAACGTGACTCCTCCGTTCCCCTATGAACTGTAGAAGCTGTGCTCTTGGACATCCAGCAGCACCACAGAAGTGACCCAGTTTAACAATGTCATGTGGCATTTTATTTTTATATATTTACATATTTTTAATTGGTTTTAATCAATTATAACCACGATGCCTTTGAGAAAGGCCATCTGTGTTTTTAACTTTCAAAGTGGCCACAAGTCCATGAATAAAACTTGACCTACTTTACGGTATATCTGTATTTATTGGATTTCTCATGTAGCATTCTAAGCTGCTGGGCTGAGTTACCAGAAAGGTGGGAGCTTGGGGAAAGGTTATTACCAACATTGTTCTCAATAGCTATTTAGCACCCAGGTGTTGAAAACTGGTGCTAGTTGCATGCAGGGATATGGCCAGTAAGCTTGCTTGCAAGAGAGTGAATAGAAATTGAAATCCACTAGAAGCAGAGAGAGCTCAGAAGCCTGAGTGAACCGGATGTCTACTTAGATCCCCCCGCCAAATTATTCTATAATACAAGCTCAGAGGGTTGGATTTTGTCTCTGTCCATGTGTTCCTCCAACAGTCACTTGGTCATTCTATGACACATCCCCCAATACAAGCAATATCAACAACCCTCCCATTCTTGGTCCCAAAGATTCTGTGTCAAGTGGCTACTTGCACAGAAAATTCTGAAAATTCTGATCATGTCTACTGATGCCTTTTCAAAGTTTACTTCTGTCAAGATGTATCACCTTTTAAAATTTCAAAGCCATGTTACCATCAGAGGAATCTCAATCGTATGCTCTGCGGTAATGATTCAAACACAAGTCACTTTCTGTGGTATAACATGGTGGAGAAGGGAAAATATCCCCAGATACAGGACAGAGTTTTTCCAGAGTCCAAACTGCCCGTTGAGCTTCTGGTCGTGGACCTGGATGAGTTCTTAACTGCTTAGCCAACCCTGCCCTTGTAAGCCCCACATATTTTCTGTGCAGACATTACTAATAATAGATGTTTTCAATTTGCATGTCTAATTGGCCTGATTTCAAGCCAAGAAAAGACACTTTCTGAAGAGCCCAGGTCCTTTACACTGTCATTTCTACAAGAAGCAGCTTAGTTTCTCGGTGAGGGTACAGGGCACCTTGATCTCAGTCTGCCTAGGGCAAGACCAAGACTCTGAAAACTTCCCTACATAGGGCTCAGGTATTAAGAAACTGTCCAGCTGAGTCTGCATCTGTAACATCGGCAACACACCTAAAGAGACCCCCCCCCACCTAACCCTGCCTGTGTTGCCAGTGCCAGAGTTCCTGATACTTGACCAGCTAACTGTGCAACTCCCCTTTCCACCTTTTCTTCTAATGATCTTTTATTTTTACTGCTCTTAGCAATGTTTTAGTAAACAAAGCCATTCAGGGAGCAATCCAAACCCCCCGAAAACTGCAGAAATCATGTATACAAGCCAAGATTCCAAAACAAACCTCCTCCCACCAAAAAAAATGTGTAGGGATGAATGAAGAGACAGACAGATACAAAAATCATATCTTCTAGCACATGCATATTTGAAGAGGCCCACTGCAAGACTATCCCACACTGTTGACTTCAGCCTAGAAGTCAATTCTGTACAGAACTGTACTTGAAATAGAATCATCAGTGATTTGCTACTTCAGTTATGCTGCCACAGTACCATTCATTCAGTTAACCAGTATATACTGAGAGGTTTCTATGAGCAAAATATTGTTTCATGCCTGAAGAATACATGAATTTTAAAAACAAAAATCTCTTCCCTTTTTGACCCTATACCCTAATAAGAAAAAACAAACAAAATAGAGAGGTAAAATATGTTGTACGTGTTTAGTGCTAAGAAGGAAAAATGAAAAAGGAAGAGGGATATGAAATCTTACTGTATGTGAAATTTTAGATGGGGTGGGGAGGAGAGCACACATTTCACATTGGACTCAGAAGGTAGTCATTAAATACATCCGAAGAGTCGCCTGTGGTGGAGGAGGGATTCATGCATTAACTCAGTTAAATCAAGAGACGTCTTGCGTTGGCCAATGATAACAACGTGTGCTTAACTTGACCCCTGAAATCTCTTTCGGAAGTGTAACTCTACCTAGTTTGATTTTGTCTAAAGTGGGAAGTAGATGAAGCTACTCCTCTCGTCTTTCCCAGATGGATAGCAGACTTCAAACCTGAAAGATGAACTCTAACAGCGAATAATTAGTATCTCAGCATTTCGACCAGAGGCTTGGCGTTCCTAAAATCATCCCACATGGGCAGCCCCCTGCAAAGGAAAGTGGCTCTCAGGATCACCTGGGGAGCCTGTTAAAAAACACTGACTATTGGGCTTCCACTCCCAGGGTGGGACTAAGAATTTGTATTTCTAACAAGTTCCCAGGTGGCGCTGAGGCTGCCACCCTGGGGACCCCACTTTGGAAACCACCATATAATAGTACTGAAGGTTAGCCTGTGGACAGCACCCTCCCTGGCACTTCAAAAGTCCTAAACATGACTCACAAAATGCTTCTATTTGGGTTGACACAATAACATCCTGCACTTCATACCTCAGGAGGGTGGAGTTATAAGCGTGTCAAGGGCTTTCTCTTTGTTCTCCAGAGTAATGGGTCATCATATGCATCTAAGTGTGTTATTAGGTATAAACCCACTTCAGGCTTCCCAGCTCCTCTCAACTTCTGCCCACCCAAGGTGTTCTTAACTTGTGACCTAGCATAATGAAGGCCCTTGTGGAGTGACCTTCTACTTGTTTCTCTGACGTAGACGTGTTCTGGGGAAGTGCCAGGAGTGAGTGGACTCTGGCTAATAGTAGTTTGAAAGGGTGGTGTCTTGATGACCATGAGACATTGGGCTTCCAGGCTAAGTCTGATTGTTCTTTCCTAAAAGCTGAGAATGGGTGGTTCCAGTTAGCCCTAGATATTATCTTCTCGTTGGTTCCAGTCAGCATTGTTGAATAACTGATGAGCTCACACTGTTATCTCTTCTCTCAGAAATAGAGTCTGAGGCTTCTCACATTTAACCGGTCTCTCCTCTTATCTCTCATTTGCTCTCATTAAGTCATCCTTGTCCTATCTGTCCTCCCTTCCCACTCACAGTTCATGCATTCACCCCTTCTCACTAAATTACATTAGTTCACGTTATCAGCTATTCTCCCGTATCTAACTGCCTCTTCTCCCATCGAGAATAATAATATTTAAGTTTTCTTAGCTCCTCCTTAGTCCAATCCTTCCTTTAAATCCAGAGCTTCCCTGTAGGAAGCTCTCGATTTAAAGAAAGATGGCTGTATCTATCTCTTTTTTTTAAAACTACATTTGGGGACTTCCCTGGTGGCACAGTGGTTGAGAGTCCGCCTGCCGATGCAGGGGACACAGGTTCGTGACCCGGTCAGGGAAGATCCCACATGCCGCGGAGCGGCCGGGCCCGTGAGCCATGGCCGCTGAGCCTGCGCGTCCAGAGCCTGTGCTCCGCAACGGGAGAAGCCACAACAGTGAGAGGCCCGCGTACCGCAAAAAAAAAAAATAAATAAAGATATTTGGTCTAATATTATTCTGGGTGTATTCGTGAGGGTGTTTCTGGATGAGAGTAACATTTGAATCTGTAAACCGAGTAAAGAAGATTGTCGACCTAAGGTGGGTGGGCCTCATCCCATCAGCTGAAGGCCTGAATAGAACAAAAAGGCTGAATGAGGGCGTGGCTTCTGCCTGATTGCCTTTGAGCTGGGATATTGGTTTTTCCTGCCTTTAGACTCAGGCTGAAACATTGGTTCTTTCTGGACCTTGAGCCTGCAGGCCTTTGGATTAGAAGTACATTATCAGTTCTCCTGTGTCCCCAGCTTGCCAGCTAAAGATCTTGGGGCTTTTCAGCCTCCACAATCACATGTTATGAATTTGAGCCAATTCCTTACAAAAAATACATACATACATCCTGTTGGTCCTGTTTCTCTGGAGAAACACATAGCTTTATAAACTTTGCTCAGTACTAATATTCAAATGATACATTTTACTCACCTTCTTAATCATTAGTACCTATAATAATAAAATACTAAATTTTAGGAGGTTTTGCTTATAAAGAGTAAAGGCTCTCCCCAGGCTGCCCAAAGTGATGGATTATTGTAGACACCTGACGGGCTTCAGTTATATTAATACAAGGCAATTGGACCTCTCACAACTTCCTGTTTCCCGAGCGGATGTTGCCTTGGGATCCGGCCAGATGGAGGTTTTTCTGGTACTGCAGCTCCTTTCTTCTCTGATTTGGGCTTGCTCTGGAGAACAGCCAGGTATTTACAGAGTAATAGGAGACTTGGTGGGTAATTGATGATCAGTAATGAGGCTGCGTCTTTGACTTTCCAAATCTGAACATTTCAGTTAGCTGCTACATTGCTAATAGCTAAGGGCCTACACTAGATGATCTGCTTTGGATGGTTGAGGTGGGAATGCCCTGTTTCCCCACCTGCCTTCACCCCTGGCACCTTCCTTTTCCCCATAATATCCCTTTCCCCGTTAAGGATAGCTCATTGGGTTGGTTAATTAGATTGAAGAAGTTTCCGTATATCTGAGATGGACACAGGTTATCTTGGCTTCAGCTGTGGACAGTGATGCTTGGGAACAAACCTTGGAGAAACACGTTCACAGTGTATGTATATGTATCAAATATTTGCCTTTCTCTGACTGACTTCACTTTGCATGATAACCTCCAGGTCCATCTATGTTGCTGAAAATGGCATTATTTCATTCTTGGTTTGTTACCTTCTGACAACACTGGCCTTTCTGTTTTGGCAAGTCGCCAACCAGGGCCGTTGCACTAAATCTCACTGCCCAGAATAACAAGTGATTTAATGTTCAAGTCACCCTCTTCCTCTCTGTGTAAAGGGCGAATACCTAGTCCACCCACCATATACGAGCCAAAAAGGGAGAATGGACAGGCCAGTTGTGTTTCTTTATTTTGTTTTGTTTTGTTTTGCCGTCCGCGGGCCTCTCTCACTGCTGTGGCCTCTCCCGTTGCGGAGCACAGGCTCCAGACGCGCAGGCTCAGCGGCCATGGCTCATGGGCCCAGCTGCTCCATGGCATGTGGGATCTTCCCGGACTGGGGCACGAACCCGTGTCCCCTGCATCGGCGGGCGGACTCTCAACCACTGCGTCACCAGGGAAGTCCTCTTTGTTTTTTTTTTTAACATCTTCATTGGAGTATAATTGCTTTGCAATGGTGTGTTAGTTTGTGCTTTATAACAGTGAGTCAGCTATACATATACATATATCACCATATCTCCTCTGTCTTGCGTCTCCCTCCCGCCCTCCGTACCCCACCCCTCTAGGTGGTCTCAAAGCACAGAGCTGATCTCCCTGTGCTATATGGCTGCTTCCCACTAGCTATCTATTTTACATCTGGTAGTGTATATATGTCAATGCCACTCTCTCACTTCGTCCCATTACCTTTCCCACTCCCCATGTCCTCAAGTCCATTCTCTACGTCTGCGTCTTTATTCCTGTCCTCCCCCTAGGTTCTTCAGAACCTTTTTTTTTTTTTTAAGATTCCATATATGTGTGTTAGCATACGGTATTTGTTTTTCTCTTTCTGACTTACTGCACTCTGTATGACAGACTGTAGGTCCATCCACCTCACTACAAATAACTCAATTTCGTTTCTTTTCATAGGCCAGTTGTTTTATGTGGAGTCACTTTCACAATTGTAGGACTGAGATTCTCAGTCCTACAATACCATCCCACTGATAGCAACATCAGGATTGAGGTAATTTGGCAGCTAAAGATGGCTTTGGGACTGTGAACAGTTTACCCCTAAAAGCTAGTCAGTCCCACCATAGGTAACCTTCCAATAGTTCTATGCCTGCCTATTTTTTTAAATAAATTTATATTTCTTTTACATTTTGACCACACTGCGTGGCATGAGGGATCTTAGTTCCCCCACCAGGGATGGAACCCGTGCCCCCTGTGGTGGAAGCTCAGAGTCTTATCCACTGCACTGCCAGGGAAGTCCCTGCCTGCCTATTTAAAAGAGCAGATAATTCCTTCTCAGATTTTCCAATTTATCCTCTAATTTACCAGCAGTCCCAAATTACTCTTGGGTTTAACTGCCAGGTCCTATATTTCACCACCTTGTTTCTCGGCCTTTAGCAAACTTGAATGTTTCAGTTGTAAATATTATCTCTTTGATTGTCTTTTGACTGGCAGGGTATTATATATCTTGAAACCACTGGTTCTCTTTGATCCCTTAGAAGCTCATCTAGAAGACTTCATCTTTGGGCCCTTCTCTTCGTCACAAGTCCAAGTTTTACTTCTGTTTAGTTCTCCTAAAACACAGCCCAGTGATCGGGGGGCTCTGTGCCTGCTTCTCGCTTTCTCAGCGACAGGCAAGTATCGTTCATATATTCAGTCAACAAATGTGTATTGAGCAGTTATTGTATTGGCTTATTCTTGGCTCTAAGCATTACAACAATGAACAAAACAGACCAAGTCTCCATTCTCATGGAGCTTATATTCTCATGCAAAGAGGACAAAATTTTAAAGAAAATAATTACTGGGCTTCCCTGGTGGTGCAGTGGTTGGGGTTCCGCCTGCTGATGCAGGGGACATGGGTTCGTGCCCCGGTCCGGGAGGATCCCACAGCCGCGGAGCGGCTGGGCCCGTGAGCCGTGGCCGCTGAGCCTGCACGTCCGGAGACTGTGCTCCACAGCGGGACAGGCCACGACAGTGAGAGGCCCGCGTACTGCAAAAAAAAAAAAAAAAAAGACATGAAAATAATTACTAGGTCACGGTTAGTAGTAAGAGAAAATGAAGTATTGAAAAATTGCACTGGGTTAAGCTATGATCAGTAGATTTCTATCCTAGCTTTGTTAATTTTGGTCAAATGACTGTATTGCTTGAGAAAATATCAAAACTAAACAGGGATACAAAGATTAGAGCAAAGGTTTCGCTTCCCAGGAATTTAAATCAGGAATAAAGGTAGTAATTATATTAGTAATTGTCCATTAGTAATTATATTAGTAACTGTCCATAATTACTAATATAAATGTCCTAAGGGAGATGGTCTTCCACTTAGAACTGAAAAATAAGGCATCTAAGATCTTGTTTGGGTTAATTCTCATCACTTGGATTGGATCACTTGGATTCTTCTTGGAGATGGGAGGGCATGTGAGTGTTCTAAAGGTAGGACTAGGAAAATCACCTCGAAAGTTTGTTTTTCTCTGCCAATGAGGGTGTCTTTTATTGTTAACTGGCCCTGAGCTTCCCTGAAGTGGGACCACTGTATTATCTGACACTTTCTCTTTTCTTCCTCCCAATAGTATATGTACGATGCAGCCCCTCTTTGTTCTTGGCCAGGGTTAAGTCAACTGCATTTGATAAGGTCTACCTATGGCTCCTGATGAAGTATTTCTAGGAGATCGATGTCCTGTAACCTCAGTGTATCAAAGATTTTATGAGTTTCAATACCATCCCACTGATTGCAACATCAGGATTGAGGTAATTAGGTATCCTCCTAATTAACTAAGTCATCTCAGAGACATTCAGGCTCACAAACTGCAGGCCATGGGGGTTTTATTAGTTTTTTTTCCCTAATAACTAAATTTTTTTTCCTAATAACTAAAAAAATAACTTATTTTTCCTAATAAGCTAAACTGATTTTGCCAAATGTCATATCAAGGCCATGGGCAGTGAAGGAAGGTAGGAATGAATAGTATCCACTTGTCAATCAGTTGTACCTCCCTCTGGAGAATGCAAACCTAAATAAGACGTGGAATTTGTCCTAATTTTAGAAAAGAACAGGCTTACTTTTTTCTTCTCTATACCAGGGGTCAGCAAATTACAGGCTGCAGGCCTGATCTGGCCCACCATCTACGTTTATGTGGTCCATGAGCTAAGAAAATATTTTTTAATGTTTAAATGATTAAAAGAAGAATAATGTTTTGTGATAGGTAAAAAGTATTTAAAATTCAAATTTCAGTGTGCGTAAATTTGGTTTTATTGGAACACAACCATGTTCATTCATTCACGCATTTACTAATTGTCTGTGGCTACTTTGACACTGTAAGGGCAGAATTGAGTAGCTGGAACAGAGGAGTCACGGCCCACAAAGCCAAAAGGGTGTACTATCTAGCCCCTTACAAAACTTTGCCCATCCCTGCTCTGTAGTGTAAAAGCTAAGCAAATAGCTTCACATCCCTCTAAATTTTTATAGTCTTAAGAAGCAGCCAGTCCCTCCTGGCTGCAGGCAAATGGAGGAAGAGTGGGAGTGGTTGACACATCTGATACCTCAAATGACTGCCTGACCACTTCCTGACACCTTGGCTCCCGTCAGAGCTTCTGGTGCCCCTCCCTGGTTTGGGAGTCAGGATGGGTAGATCAAGGGCATCAGTCTGAGGAGGGATATGGATAGTTTGAAAGCCTCACAGGTAGGTCCGATGCCTTGTGTTCACATGTCATCAATCTTATAACACCTAACCTCCCGTGAGAAGCCCCGAGGGAAGAGTCATTTCCTTTCACTTTTCTCCCCTCAAAAACTAAGAAACAAAGATTTAGTGTCTTTTTAAAACAAATTTTAATAGTATCTTCAAGTTCCTGTAAAAAATATATATATTAGGATGTTGATGAGAATGAATGGCAGGGCCAGATAAGCTAATAAGAGAGTTTCAATTATGTTAAATAATATTGAGAATAAACAAAGAAAAAATGCCCAAATATTCACTGTGGCAGTCTCCAGATGATGAGGTGAAATCTTCATATGGTGTGTACTACATTTTTCACATTTCCTTATTATTTTGGAAGACCATATAAACCTATTTAAAGTATTCTTTATAATTAGACATCTCTCACTCATCTAATATTCAAATGTTCAGTATTTTAAGGACTCCTAGAATCTAAAGAGTTTGTCAAGAGAAGTTATAAACTTTTTCCTGATAATAATAAATAACGACTTTGAAGCAATATTATTGAAACTCAACCAGCAAGTACTTTCGCCTCGTATGAACCATACCCAAACCAGATGTTAATTATTCTGACCACTTAGACAACAGTCCTCTGTCCCACTGGGAAGATAACTTTCAGTGTGGGTGTGCCCACTTTTAAGAGATGTTGACTGAACCACTAATTCCTAACAGAATCTTGAAGTCAACTTACACATTCCCTTTGTCTCATCAGGTCCTCCCAGAAGATCGTCTCCTTTTTGTATCTAAAATCATCTTTAAGTCCAAGTTCTCAGATCTTGGAGCTTCAATCCCTGTGGTCTGTGCTGTGCCTAGGTGAGTCTAGGATGCCAAACTGATGCCATATCCTCTCAATTGCCTTAGGCTCTTGGAGGAGAGGAGAGCTGAGAGATTAAGTTACTGTGACAGGGTTAACCAAAGCCTCCTGAGACCCTCTCTCTCTTGATGTCAAATTATTCTGTGTTCTTCATCTCCCAGCTCTGCTACTTATGACCAGTGTGACTTTGAGGAAGTTACTTAATAACTCTGGGCCTCAGTCTCCCCATCTTTAAAGTGGAAGTAATACTGTCTATTTCACAGAGTTGTGGTGAGGATTAAATGAGAGAATGCACGTAAAGAGGTTAGAACAGTGCTTGGCTCATAAAACACTTGCAGGACATAGTAGCTGGTGTATCATTCCATCAGTTAATTCTCTTCACTGTGGTAGAAAGCTGTGTGTGATACCAGCAGGTCTAACTTCACCATATATCTAGTAGCTCTTAGACTAAGAAATCGCTTTGTTCAACTGACAAAGGATTAATCTCCAAAATTTACAAGCAGCTCATGCAGCTCAATAACAAAAAAACAAACAACCCCATCCAAAAATGGGCAGAAGACCTAAATAGACATTTCTCCAAAGAAGATATACAGAATGCCAACAAACACATGAAAGAATGCTCAACATCATTAATCATTAGAGAAATGCAAATCAAAACTACAATGAGATATCATCTCACACCAGTCAGAATGGCCATCATCAAAAAATCTAGAAACAATAAATGCTGGAGAGGGTGTGGAGAAAAGGGGACACTCTTGCACTGCTGGTGGGAATGTGAATTGGTTCAGCCACTGTGGAGAACAGTATGGAGGTTCCTTAAAAAACTACAAATAGAATTACCATATGACCCAGCAATCCCACTACTTGGCATATACCCTGAGAAAACCAAAATTCAAAAAGAGTCATGTACCAAAATGTTCATTGCAGCTCTATTTACAATAGCCAGGACATGGAAACAACCTAAGCGCCCATCATCGGATGAATGGATAAAGAAGATGTGGCACATATATACAATGGAATATTACTCAGCCTTAAAAAGAAATGAAATTGAGCTATTTGTAATGAGATGGATAGACCTAGAGTCTGTCATACAGAGTGAAGTAAGTCAGAAAGAAAAAGACAAATACAGTATGCTAACACATATATATGGAATTTAAGGGAAAAAAATGTCATGAAGAACCTAGGGGTAAGATAGGAATAAAGACGCAGACCTACTGGAGAACGGACTTGAGGGTATGGGGAGGGGGAGGGGTGAGTTTTGACAGGGCGAGAGAGAGTCATGGACATATACACACTAACAAACGTAGTAAGGTAGATAGCTGGGGGGAAGCAGCCGCAAGGCACAGGGATATTAGCTCGGTGCTTTGTGACAGCCTGGAAGGGTGGGATGGGGAGAGTGGGAGGGAGGGAGACGCAAGAGGGAAGACATATGGGAACATATGTATATGTATAGCTGATTCACTTTGTTATAAAGCAGAAACTAACACACCATTGTAAAGCAATTATACCCCAATAAAGATGTTAAAAAAAAAAAAAAAAAGAAATCGCTTTGTTGCAATTAACGCAGTGTCCATATTACAAATTATACTTCTTATATCTTAGCCAAGAATAATTGGGAATATTAGATGTTCTGATTAAATCAACAAGGGGCTGAGGGTAGACTGATTACTATGAATTTATAGGCAAAGTAGAGTTTACTAGAATACTAGATTTAACTAGTTAAATGTGAAATCTTTTAACTGCATTATCCATGGGATAGGCTCTTATTGGCTCATTTAGACATTACCTTTTTTTTTTTGCAGTACATGGGCCTCTCACTGTTGTGGCCTCTCCCGTTGCGGAGCACAGGCTCCGGACGCGCAGGCTCAGCAGCCATGGCTCACGGGCCCAGCCGCTCCGTGGCATGTGGGATCCTCCCGGACCGGGGCACGAACCCGTGTCCCTTGCATCAGCAGGCGGACTCTCAACCACTGTGCCACCAGGGAAGCCCTAGACATTACCTTTTACAGATGGTCTAGGATCATCGAATTTAAAGTTAATGACTTCTGATCAGCCGATAGTAAATCTGGTGGTATATTTGGGAGGGACTTCTTTTATATAAAGCCTATTAGGTTCAGTTGTTAAACCAATGACTCAGTTTCTATAATAAAGACAGGATGACAACATATCGTAATGGTGCAAAAGCAGGGAAGATGAGGAGTGAGGGCCTGGCTTCAGGTTCTGAGCCTCAGTCACCAGGACTTGCCAAGATCTTAATCCCATTCTTCTTTCTTTGTCTTCTTTTCTCTTTCTGTAGCCATTCAGCTCCTATAAGAATAATTATAGGAAATGATGCAAATAAACAAGGTGGCCCCTCAAAAAGATCAGGAATAGCAAATTTATACTTTGGAAATACAGTCAACTGCCAGGTTAAGGTGAGGTTAAAGTACATAGATTAATGCTGTTCAAGGATATTTTATAACAGAAAACAAGGAAACTGTAAACACCTGTGCTTCCAGTTTGGGAAAGGCTAGTTAGGGCACCCCTAGATTACTAGAGGTGTAGATCTTATGGACAACCCCTTGTCTGTCTGGCATTAATTGGCATATTAACTGGTATTAACCACATGACTCAGATTATCCCTCAGGAACCGTGGAGGGTGAGGCAATAAGTGAAACATTTTTACCAAAATCAATAGAATATTAAAGAGAAATGTTTTTTTTGTTTTGTTTTGTTTTTTTTGCGGTACGCGGGCCTCTCACTGTTGTGGCCTCTCCAGTTGCGGAGCACAGGCTCTGGACGCGCAGGCTAAGCGGCCATGGCTCACGGGCCCAGCCGCTCCGCGGCATGTGGGATCTTCCCCGACCGGGGCTCGAACCCGTGTCCCCTGCATCGGCAGGTGGACTCCCAACCACTGCGCCACCAGGGAAGCCCAAGAGAAATGTTTTAAAATACCAAAACCATAAAACATGGACTTGGGTAAGGTAGATAATCCATGAGAGTGTGCACTCAGAAATATCGTAAACTCAGACTCTGTCCTGAAAGGATTAAATGCCTATCTGCCAAGGAGTATATTTCCTAAATTGTATGGATTTTCCTTCCTACACAGCTGAGAAGGAAAATTCTGAATACATACAGATATATTTATTATAAACTTTGGATGTTTATATACTAGAGAGATGGTAAGCACTTTTAAAATTTTGAGATGTGTTATAGATGCTATATTAAACATGTTACATATCTCTGATATATTTCATAGTTAAGAGAAGCAAAAATATTTGTATCCCTAGACATAACTAACTCCTGTATTAATTTTCTTAGGACATGATCCCAAACACTACCTCTTTCTTACCTGCCCTCTCCATCCCTCCCTGTGACTTAGGGACGGACACTAGGTCCTCCGAGACAGAAGGTAGGGAACTACACTAGCAGATTCTCATTCCTTTCTTCTGTTTGCAGAAAAACTACCTTAGTGTGCAGTTCTACCCCTTGGAAAAATCACACAGCCCACCTTGCTCCACCTGAGAAATCACACAGCTCACCTTGCTCCACCTGAGAATTTTGAAGCTGACTCAACCCTCTGTAGCACCACTGCACATGAGAAGCTGGATTTCTGTCTAAGGATCCCGTGTGTTATCTTACATTTTTAAATGTTTTAGATAATTTGATTTTTTTTAAAAAATGTATCTTTGCTTTAATTTATATTTTTGTTAGGCATTTTTCCATGTTTATTGTTCTTTTTTTTTAAACATCTTTATTGGGGTATAATTGCTTTACAATGGTGTGTTAGTTTCTGCTTTATAACAAAGTGAATCAGTTATACATATACATATGTTCCCATATGTCTTCCCTCTTGCGTCTCCCTCCCTCCCACCCTCCCTATCCCACCCCTCCAGGCTGTCACAAAGCACCGAGCCAATATCCCTGTGCCATGCGGCTGCTTCCCACTAGCTATCTACCTTACTACGTTTGTTAGTGTGTATATGTCCATGACTCTCTCTCGCCCTGTCACAGCTCACCCTTCCCCCTCCCCATATCCTCAAGTCCGTTCTCCAGGTCTGCATCTTTATTCCTGTCTTACCGCTAGGTTCTTCATGACATTTTTTTCCTTAAATTCCATATATATGTGTTAGCATACAGTATTTGTCTCTTTCTTTCTGACTTACTTCACTCTGTATGACAGACTCTAGGTCTATCCACCTCATTACAAATAGCTCAATTTCATTTCTTTTTATGGCTGAGTAATATTCCATTGTATATATGTGCCACATCTTCTTTATCCATTCATCCGATGATGGGCACTTAGGTTGTTTCCATCTCCGGGCTATTGTAAATAGAGCTGCAATGAACATTTTTGTACATGACTCTTTTTGAATTTTGGTTTTTTCAGGGTATATGCCCAGTACTGGGATTGCTGGGTCATATGGTAGTTCTATTTGTACTTTTTTAAGGAACCTCCATACTGTTCTCCATAGTGGCTGAACCAATTCTCATTCCCACCAGCAGTGCAAGAGTGTTCCCTTTTCTCCACACCCTCTCCAGCATTTATTGTTTCTAGATTTTTTGATGATGGCCATTCTGACTGGTGTGAGATGATATCTCATTGTAGTTTTGATTTGTATTTCTCTAATGATTAATGATGTTGAGCATTCTTTCATGTGTTTGTTGGCAGTCTGTATATCTTCTTTGGAGAAATGTCTATTTAGGTCTTCTGCCCATTTTTGGATTGGGTTGTTTGTTTTTTTGTTATTGAGCTGCATGAGCTGCTTGTAAATTTTGGAGATTAATCCTTTGTCAGTTGCTTCATTTGCAAATATTTTCTCCCATTCTGAGGGTTGTCTTTTGGTCTTGTTTATGGTTTCCTTTGCTGTGCAAAAGCTTTGAAGTTTCATTAGGTCCCATTTGTTTATTTTTGTTTTTATTTCCATTACTCTAGGAGGTGGGTCAGAAAGGATCTTGCTGTGATGTATGTCATACAGTGTTCTGCCTATGTTTCCCTTAAGAGTTTGATAGTTTCTGGCCTTACATTTAGGTCTTTAATCCATTATGAGCTTATTTTTGTGTATGGTGTTAGGGAGTGATCTAACATGTTCCTGTCCAGTTTTCCCAGCACCACTTATTGAAGAGGCTGTCCTTTCTCCACTGTACATTCCTGCCACCTTTATCAAAGATAAGGTGTCCATATGTGTGTGGGTTTATCTCTGGGCTTTCTGTCCTGTTCCATTGATCTATCTTTCTGTTTTTGTGCCAGTACCATACTGTCTTGATTACTGTAGCTTTGTAGTATAGTCTGAAGTCAGGGAGCCTGATTCCTCCAGCTTCTTTTTTCGTTCTCAAGATTGCTTTGGCTATTCGGGGTCTTTTGTGTTTCCATACAAATTGTGAAATTTTTTGTTCTAGTTCTGTGAAAAATGCCAATGGTAGTTTGATAGGGATTGCATTGAATCTGTAGACTGCTTTGGGTAGTATAGTCATCTTCACAATATTGATTCTTCCAATCCAAGAACATGGTATATCTCTCCATCTATTTGTATCATCTTTAATTTCTTTCATCAGTGTCTTATAATTTTCTGCATACAGGTCTTTTGTCTCCTTAGGTAGGTTTATTCCTAGATATTTTATTCTTTTTGTTGCAATGGTAAATGGGAGTGTTTTCTTGATTTCACTTTCAGATTTTTCATCATTAGTATATAGGAATGCCAGAGATTTCTGTGCATTAATTTTGTATCCTGCTACTTTACCATTTACCACTCATTGATTAGCTCTAGTAGTTTTCTGGTAGCATCTTTAGGATTCTCTATGTATAGTATCATGTCATCTGCAAACAGTGACAGCTTTACTTCTTCTTTTCCAATTTGGATTCCTTTTATTTCCTTTTCTTCTCTGATTGCTGTGGCTAAAACTTCCAAAACTATGTTGAATAAGAGTGGTGAGAGTGGGCAACCTTGTCTTGTTCCTGATCTTAGTGGAAATGCTTTCAGTTTTTCACCATTGAGGATGATGTTTGTTGCGGGCTTGTCATATATGACCTTTATTATGTCGAGGAAAGTTCCCTCTATGCCTACTTTCTGGAGGGTTTTTATCGTAAATGGGTGTTGAATTTTGTCAAAAGCTTTCTCTGCATCTATTGAGATGATCATATGGTGTTTCTCCTTCAATTTATTAATATGGTGTATCACATTGATTTGCGTATATTGAAGGATCCTTGGCATTCCTGGAATAAACCCCACTTGATCATGGTGTATGATCCTTTTAATGTGCTGTTGGATTCTGTTTGCTAGTATTTTGTTGAGGATTTTTGCATCTATGTTCATCAGTGATATTGGCCTGTAGTTTTCTTTCTTTGTGACATCCTTGTCTGGTTTTGGTATCAAGGTGATGGTGGTCTCGTAGAAGGAATCTGGGAGTGTTCCTCCCTCTGCTATATTTTGGAAGAGTTTGAGAAGGATAGGTGTTAGCTCTTCTCTAAATGTTTGATAGAATTCGCCTGTGAAGCCATCTGGTGCTGGGCTTTTGTTTGTTGGAAGATTTTTAATCACAGTTTCAATTTCAGTGCGTGTGATTGGTCTGTTCATATTTTCTATTTCTTCCTGATTCAGTCTTGGCAGGTTGTGCATTTCTAAGAATTTGTCCATTTCTTCCAGGTTGTCCATTTTATTGGCGTAGAGTTGCCTGTAGTAATCTCTCACAATCTTTTTTATTTCTGCAGTGTCAGTTGTTATTTCTCCTTTTTCATTTCTAATTCTATTGATTTGCGTCTTCTCCCTTTTTTTCTTGATGAGTCTGGCTAGTGGTTTATCTATTTTGTTTATCTTCTCAAAGAACCAGCTTTTAGTTTTATTGATCTTTGCTATTGTTTCCTTCATTTCTTTTTCATTTATTTCTGATCTGATTTTTATGATTTCTTTCCTTCTGCTAGCTTTGGGGTTTTTTTTGTTCTTCTTTCTCTAATTGCTTGAGGTGCAAGGTTAGGTTGTTTATTCGAGATGTTTCCTGCTTCTTAAGGTGGGCTTGTATTGCTATAAACTTCCCCCTTAGAACTGCTTTTGCTGCATCCCATAGGTTTTGGGTCATTGTGTCTCCATTGTCATTTGTTTCTAGGTGGTGTGTTTTGGGGTGTCTGTGGCCTTATTATGATTTTAGGCAGCCTCTCTTCTAATGGGTGGGGTTGTGTTCCTGTTTTTGCTAGTTGTTTGGCATAGGTTGTCCAGCACTGTGGCTTGCTGGTTGTTGAGTGAAGCTGGGTGCTGGTGTTAAGATGGAGATCTCTGGGAGATTTTCGCCGTTTGATATTATGTGGAGCTGGGAGGCCTCTTGGTGACCAGTGTCCTGAAGTTGGCTCTCCTACCTCAGAGGCAGAGCCCTGACTCCTGCCTGGAGCACCAAGAGCCTTTCATCCACATGGCTCAGAATAAAAGGGAGAAAAAGTAGAGAGAATTAGTAGAAGTATGAGGAAAGAAAGAAGGAAAGGAGGGAAGGAAGGAAGGAAGGAAGAAAGAAAGAAGCAAAGAAGGAAAGAAAGAAGGAGGGAGGAAGGAAGGAAGGAGGGAAAGAAGGAAAAAAGACAGAAAGAAAGAAGATACAGTAAAAGTATAATAAAGTTATTGAATTAAAAAATATTTAGAAAAAAAAAGGGACGGATAGAACCTTAGGACAAATGTTGGAAGCAAAGCTATACAGACAAAACCTTACACAGAAGCATACACATACACCCCCACAAAAAGAGGTAAAGGGGGAAAAATCATAAATCTTGCTCTCAGAGACCACCTCCTCAATTTGGGATGATTCGTTGTCTAAAGGCGGGAAGGAAGGAAGGAAAGAAAGAAAGAAAGAACGAATGTAAAGTATAATAAAGTTATTTAAATTAATTATTAAGAAAAAAAATTTTTTAAAAAACCATGGACGGATAGAACCCTAGGACAAATGGTGGAAGCAAGAGTATACAGACAAGATCTCATACAGAAGCATACACGTACACATTCACAGAAAGAGGAAAGGGGAAAAAATCATAGATCTCGCTCCTAAAGTCCACCTCTTCAATTTGGGATCATTCCTTGTCTATTCAGGTATTCCACAGAGGCAGGGTATATCAAGTTGATTGTGGAGCTTTAATCCGCTGCTTCTGAGGCTGCTGGGAGAGATTTCCCTTTCTCTTCTTTGTTCTCACAGCTCACAGGAGCTCAGCTTTGGATTTGGCCCTGCCTCTGCATGTAGGTCGCTGGAGGGCATCTGTTCTTCACTCAGACAGGACGGGGTTAAAGGAGCCGGTGATTGGGGGGCTCTGGCGCACTCAGGCTGGGAGGGGGTAGGGAGGGGCACTACATGCGGGGCGGGCCTGCGGTGGCAGAGGCCGGCGGGATGTTGCACCAGCCTGAGGCCCGCCGTGCGTTCTCCCGGGGAAGTTGTCCCTGGATCCCGGGAACCTGGCAGTGGCGGGCTGCACAGGCTCCGCGGAAGGGGGGTGTGGAGAGTGACCTGTGCTCGCACACAGGCCCCTTGGTGGCGGCAGCAGCAGCCTTAGCGTCTCCCGCCCGTCTCTGGGGTTCGCGCTTTTAGCCGCGGCTCGCGCCCGTCTCTGGAGTTCCTTTAAGCAGCGCTCTTAAACCCCTCTCCTCGCGCACCAGGAAACAAAGAGGGAAGAAAAAGTTTCTTGCCTCTTCGGCAGGTGCAGGCTTTTCCCCGAACTCCCTCCTGGCCAGCCGTGGTGCACTAACCCCTTCAGGCTGTGTTCAAGCCGCCAACCCCAGTCCTCTCCCTGCGCTCCCTCCGAAACCGAAACCCGAGCCTCAGCTCCCAGCCCCGCCCGCCCCGGCAGGTGAGCAGACGAGCCTCTCGGGCTGGTGAGTGCCGGTCGGCACCGATCCTCTGTGCAGGAATCTCCCCGCTTTGCCGTCCGCACCCCGTTGCTGCGCTCTCCTCCGCGGCCCCGAAGCTCCCCCCTCCGCCTCCCGCAGTCTCCGCCCGCGAAGGGGCTTCCTAGTGTGTGGAAACTTTTCCTCCTTCACAGCTCCCTCCCACTGGTGCAGGTGCCGTCCCTATTCTTTTGTCTGTTTTTTCTTTTGCCCTACCCAGGTACGTGGGGAGTTTCTTGCCTTTTGGGAGGTCTGAGGTCTTCTGCCAGCGTTCAGTAGGTGTTCTGTAGGAGTTGTTCCACGTGTAGATGTATTTCTGGTGTATCTGTGGGGAGGAAGGTGATCTCCGCGTCTTACTCTTCCGCCATCTTCAAGGTCCCTGATAATTTGATTTTAAATGGAATGCCCCTTTGTTGCTTTACGATCCCTTATTAAGTAGGGTCTGCCTCTCTCTTTAACCTCATAAGGAATTATAATAAAATGCATTTTCTCCTAATAGGTTATCTATTATTTCTTAACGAACTGTGCTAGGGTGCTTCATCCTATGTAAAACTTGTTACATGCAGGCTTATGTTTTCATTGGTTGTTTAGTACCTGTAGTTAAAGGTTAATCCTAGTTATGCTGAATAACATAGCCTAGAAATCCAACTAATTTATTTAGGACTGGTTAGAATAAATTAAAGAACTGCTGGAAATAAATGAAGTTAGTGCTGTGGGTAAAAATTTCCTATTTCAGCCCACACTATTTATTTCCAAAACGATAAAGGAAATGGAAGACACCTAGAAATATTCTCATTTTACTGATAGGGCTTCTGATAGGCAATATGGAGAAGGGCTTAGTCCTAGATTAACAAAGCAGGTGGTAATTGCTAGGCCAAAAATGAGGGTGCTTTGGGCTTCCCTGGTGGCGCAGTGGTTGAGAGTCCGCCTGCCGATGCAGGGGACATGGGTTCGTGCCCCGGTCCGGGAAGATCCCACGTCCCGCGGAGCGGCTGCGCCCGTGAGCCATGGCCGCTGAGCCTGCGCGTCTGGAGCCTGTGCTCCGCAGCGGGAGAGGCCACAACAGTGAGAGGCCCGCGTACCGCAAAAAAAAAAAAAGAGGGTGCTTTGATTACTAGTCCAACACCACCACCAGGTCCAAAATTAAATTAAAATCTTTTCGGTGTTCTCTGAACAGAACTTGTCCTGAATCAGGGGTATGCCTCTTCTTAGGTAATATTTGTAACTATTTCTAGAAGCGACCTGTTAATGATAACATAAACATCTCATCACACCCATTCTCCAGGTGCCGCCAAATATTTTCACTACCTATGATCTGTAAAAATGTAATAAACAGAAACCTCGATTAAATAGAGTTGTGAGACCCGGAAGGCGGAGCTCTCACGCCCTGGGATGATAAAAGCCCAACAGGAAGAAGAAACAATCCTCTTCTTTCCTGGCAGGGACTCAGCCAGTGAAAAGCCATGGAGCCTTTTTCGTCCCTATTAAAGTGTTCTCTTGCCCTTGCTGTGCCAGGACTTGCACGTGGCTCGCCATGGTTCCAGACCCCAGATTGCAACTCTCTGCTAGTCCCAAATAAACCCATCTTTGCTGGAGGAATAGCTGGCAGTCTATTTGTTTTGGGTCAACATATCTAAATACTATAGACCAGCATAGAAGAAAAAAAAAGATTTTTTAGGCAGTGAACATAATAACAGAGTCAAATGTCCCAGAGCAGAACAAATATTAGTCTCATACTACATTGGTTAGCTGGGGCTTTCATGACAAAGCACCGTAGACTGGGTGGCTTAAAAACAGAAATTTATTTTCTCACAATTCTAAGAAGCTAGAAGCCTGAGATCAAGGTGTGGGCAGGGTTGGTTTCTCCTGAGGCCTCTCTCCTTGGCTTGTAGATGGCCATCTTCTCTCTGTGTCTTCACACACGGACCTCTGTGTGTATGTGTCCCTGTCCTAATTTCCTCTTCTTTTAAGGACACCAGCCATAAAGGATTAGGGCCCATCCTAACAACCTCAGATAACCCTAATCAGGTCTTTAAAGACTCTATTTCCAAATACAGTCACATTCTGATCTACTGGGGGTTAGGACTTCAGTATGCAATTTTGGAGGGACACCATTCAGGCCATAACAATTCACCCTCTGGTCCCCCCAAAACCATGTCCTTCTCACATGCAAACTACAGTCACCCCATCCCAACATCCCCCCAAATCTTAACCCATTCCAACATCAACTCTTAAGACCAAAATATTAACTAAACATCATCTAAATCAAGTATAGGTGAGACTTGAGGTATGATTCATCCTGGGGCAAAATTCCTCTCCAGCTGTGATCCTGTGAAACCAGACAAGTTATCTGCTTCCAAAATACAAGGTAGAGCAAGCATAGGATAGACATTCCCATTCCAAAAGGGAGAAGCTGGAAAAGAGAAATTGGAAAGCAAGTCCAAAACCCAGCAGGGCAAATTCCATTAGATTTTAAGGCTCAAGAATAATCTTCTTTGGCTCCGTGCTCTGCACTCCAGGCCCACAGGGGCAGCGGCCCCAGCCCGTTGACCCTGGGCCTTGTGGGCCTGTGGTGGCAGTGTCAGCCCTGCCAAACTCCAAACCGCCTCCAGAGTTATTCTCTCCCTTTCCTTGAAGGATAATGCATGTTCAGAGCTGACAGCTCTATTGCCCTATCCTGTAGAATCCCAGAATTCTGACATCAAAGTTTCAGAAATATTGTTTTTTTCCTGGAAGCCTCTTCCCTTGGCTTGTGGATTATCATCTTCTCTGTGTCTCCATACGTGGTCTTCTCTCTGTGCATGTCTACACCCTAATCTCCTTTTCTTTACAGATGCCAGTCATACTGGACTAAGGCCAATTCACATGACCTCATTTTATATTAATTATCTCTTTAAAGACCCTATCTCCATAAAATCACACTTTGAGATACTAGGGGTTAGGACTTCAATACATGAATTTGGGGGGTGGCAGAATTCAGCCCATAACGCATACTTAGGTTTGTCACATAACTCCAAGACAACTGCAGGAAAGACTAGGAAATGCAGCTTTCCTGTATGCCCAACAAGAACAAATGAGATTAATAAGTATATGACTAGTCTCTATCAAAGTAGGAGAGAGAAAATGTTAAATATTTTATAAGACAAAATAAGATAAGGATTGACTATCTTTTGAATTATCCATAATATGATTTGACAAAGTAGGTTTTAACTATCTATTAGCACACCAATTTGAAAAGACAATCACGTGGGTATATACACACACACACATACACACACAGTGGAATATTACTCAGCCATAAAAAAAATGAAATAAAGCTATCTGCAGCAACATGGATGGACCTAGAGATTATCATACTAAATAAGCCAGACAGAGAAGGACAAATATCATATGATATCACTTATATGTGGAATTTTTTTAAAAAGATAACATGAACTTATTTACAAAAGAGAATAGACTCATAGACATGGAAAACAAACTTATGGTTTCCAAAGAGGAAAAGGAGGGAGGAGGGATAAATTAGGAGTTTGGGATTAACATATATACACCACTATATATAAAACAGATAACCAACAGGAACCTACTGTATAGCACAGGGAACTATACTCAATATTTTGTAATAACCTATAAGGGAAAAGAATCTGAAAAAGAATATATATATATTATATATATACACACATGTAGATACACATATACATATATATATATCTGAATCACTGTGCTGTACACCTGAAACTAACACAACATAAATCAGCTATACTTCATTAAAAAAAAAATCACATCCAATTTTATCCATGGGTTTGATATAACGTGTCTTAAATTTTTTTAATATTTTCAATTAAAACATTAAATAAAAATAATCAGCATCAGAAACCAATAATTTTTTGACCGTTTGAACTCAGAGCATTCTATCCTGGTCAAATTTCTCCATTCGTGATGCCAAGCTTCACCCTTAATATAAATATGCATAAGATAAGGAAAGACAGAAACGGGGTTGGCAAACTACAGCCCACGAGTAAAATTTTCCTGAAACACAGCCACATTCATTCATTTACTTAAACTGCTTTTCACTATAACATCAGAGTTGAGTTGCTGTGAAAGAAACCACAAAGCCTAAAATTCTTATTACTTGGCCCTTTCCAGAAAAAGTTTGCTGACCCCTTGTCTTGATGAAGGAAGTGTTACTAAGCCAGTGTTTCAATGTTTTATTTTGTTTGGCACTCCAGTTTTTATTACCCATGCCATCAAAGAATATCTTGCCCAACCCAAGTGATATTTTATATTTGTAAAATAAAAGGACACTGAGAACTCATGTTTATTCTCTGGAAGATCAGTGTTTGGAAAGAGTATAAATGGCAGTTGAGACTCTGGAAATTAAATGCACTGAAATTATTGCTGCATGAACTCCCCCTGGAAAGTCTTCGTGTACTCTCACGCATAGAAATATTCCAATATGGAGACTGCTGATGGAGATGAAATCCATTGATGGAAATGAGACTCCGTGAGCCTACCTTAGCACAGTGGTTAAGAAAATAGATTCTGGAAACAGACTACTAGATTTTCATTTCTATGGACTCTTACTATCTGTGTGACATTATGTAAGCTACCTAAACTGTGTACAAATCAACGCAAAATGGGACTATAAGAGTACCTCTCTCATAGGCTTATTGGAAGCACTAAATATGTTAATACAAATCATAATTAGGAAAGTATCTGGCACATAGTAAATGCTTAAATATTAGCTATAATTATAATTGAATTTATTTTTTGTTTTTTTCTCTTGTCTACTGTTTTGTTCTACTACGTGCTGTAACTGTGAATCTCAGGAGGCAGAACTCTGTGATCATACTCTTTAGCATGGCCACCTAGCATCATTCATCTCTGTAAAGACCCTCTTATTATTCTTTTCCTTAATTCAGCATCGCCAATTCCATATCCTACTATATATTGGTCACACTTAAAAATATTTACTATATATCCTTCCATACTACTTTCCAAAATTTTTAACATGTGTACAAATGTGAAAAATATATTTTAATGTATATTTCTAAATAGTTTGGTGCACTGTATCTTACGGTTTTCTCTTGCATTTTTCATTTACCTTTCTGTGTTTGAGCTACATGCATGTTTTTAAATCAAATCAAACGTATTCCTCTTTACTGTTGCATGGTATTCCCTACTATTCTTTCCCACCTCACTGGGGTCCAGCAACTGTGATCTTTCCATTTTCTCAAGCACCCAAAACACCCTCTGTATTAGTTTCCTATGGCTACATAACATATCACCATAAATTTGGCAACATAAAGCAATACCACTCATTACCTTACAGTTCTATAGGTCATAAGTCCAAGCAGGATCAACTGGGTTCTCTGTTTAGGTTCCCATGAGGCCAAAATCAACATGTCGGCCAGGCTGAGCTTTTATTTGCAGGATCTGGGTTTGAATGTGCTTCCAGCCTCATTCAGGATGTCCTTGCGGTTATAGACCTGAGGTCCCTGTTTCCTTGCTGGCTCTCAACCAGGTGTTTCTCAGCTCCTGAAAGCCGCCTATGTGTCCTCTCACCTGGCCCCCTCCAGCTTCAGACCAGCAAGAGGGCTGATCCTCCTCACATTCCCAAATCTCTCTAATGACTGCTGCCACCAGCTAGAGAAAACTCTGCCTTTAAAGGGCCTGTGTGATTAGACTAGTCCCACCCAGATAATCTCCATTTCGATTAACTCAAAGTCAACTGAAAAAAAAAATCCCCTTCTCCCTATAAAGTAACATAATTACAGGAATGACATTTCAGCATATTCACAGCTTCTACCACACTAACAGAGAAGGAGTTACACAAGAGAGTGGGCCATGACAAGCCTCCACAACTCCTTAAACCTGAATCAAGAGCTCTATGACAATTTAACGGTACTTTCACAGGCCTAAAGATGACAAAGTTCTAGAAACCCTCAAATGGTACATTTTGCTTATGTGTCCCACTAATCTGCAATTTTGAGCATAAAATACCAAACTTTAGGAGGTTGAGCTAATAGGACATTCTCTAATGCTGTCCAAAATGTGGTTAACTACCAACATCTGAGCATGGCTTCGGCTGCTATAACTCAGGAAGCAGCCGGCCCCTCACAACTTCCTGTTTCCTGAGTGGGCTTTGGCTCAGGGTTTGACCAAATGAAGGGCTTCCTCCTACTAGGGTGGCTGCTCCTCCTTGTTTCTGAGATGTGGACTAGTTCTATAGGCCAGAAATGTATGACAGTAGAATTTCTGGATCTGTAAGTATCACGCAGCCATGAATATTATATACTATTGTTTTGTACATCTTTGTTCATTATTGCTTTCGATATTTTATTGTATGATCATGCCACAAATTATGTGTCCAGTCTTTGCTGAAGGACATTTAACTTGCCACCAGTTGCTAGTTTTCATAATGTTGCTATTTACATCCTTGTACACAGCTCCTCCTGCGTATGTATGAGTGTTCCTGGGTCTTCTAGGGTGTAGTTCCAAGGGAGTGGAAATGCTGGGGTGCATAAGCATGTATATGTGCACACACACAGAATATACAATTCTACTATTTCCTAGATAGTTAGCAGTTCCTCAATACAGCTATTGTACTTGTTTATCCTCCCTCTAGAGTTTCTCCACAGCCTCACCAACACTTGGTTTCAGGAAACAATATTTGCCAGTCTGGAAGGGGAAAAGGGTGCTTCTGGATTTTAATTAACTGTGTCATGATTACTAATGAGATTGCTTTTATCACATTTCCTCTTTTGTATACTGCCTGTTGATGGCTTTTGTCCATTTTGTATCAGAATTTGCTTTATTTTTCATTTTATATTGGAGTATGGTTGATTAACAATGTTGTGATAGTTTCAGGTGTACAACAAAGGGATTCTGTTATACATACACACACATCCATCCTTTTTCAAATTCTTTTCCCATTTACATTATTATAGCATATTGAGCAGAATTTGTTCTTCAGCTGATTTGCATGACATTCTTTATACATTCTGGATACTAATCCTTGTGGATTTGCAAAGTATTATGTTATTTCTTAACAGTGTTTATGGCAACTTTGGGAACAGAAATGTTTATTTTTTATCGTGGTAAAAAAGTTTAACATGAGATCTACCCTCTTAAAAAGTGTGCCATACAATATTGTTAGCTGTAGGCACAATGTTGTACAACAGAGCTCTAGAACTTACTCATCTCGCCTAACTGAAACTTTGTACCTGTTAAATAAAAACTCCTCATTTCCCCTCCCCCAGTCCTGGCAACCACCATTTAACTGTCTGCTTCTATGAGTTTGAATCTTTCAGTTAAACATATATAATAACTGTTTCTCTTTTTTGTGTATCTATTATATATTTTTGGTTTCTGGGTACCATGAGGCTAATATAAAGCAACCTATAATACATATATGTGATTATTTTAAGTTGCTGATCGCTTAATTTTAAATGCATTTTAACAACCCTTCATTTTTACTACCCTCTCCTCACGATGACTGTTTTTGACATCATACCTTACATTTTTTGTTTTGTGTGTTCCTTAACTGCTTATTGCAGACATCATTTTACTACTTTTGTCTTTTACCTTCCTATTAGCTTTGTACATGGTTGATTTACTACCTGTATTGTATATTTACCTTTCCTGATGAGCTTTCTCCTTTTTTAATTTTCGTGTTTCTAGTCGTGGCCTTTTCTTTTTTGCTTAGAGCAGTCCTTTTAATATTTCTTATAAAGCTGGTTTGGTGATGCTGAACTCTTTTAGCTTTTGCTTGTCTGCAAATCTGAATGAGAGCCTTGCTGGGTAGAGTATTCTTGGTTGTAGGCGTTTCCCTTTCATCACTTTAACTATATCATGCCACTCCTTTCTGGCTTGCAGAATTTCTGCTGAAAATTCAGCTGACAGCCTAGTGGGAGTTCCCTTGTATGTGACTCGTTGTTTTTCCCTTGCTGGTTTTAATATTCTCTTGTCTTTAATTTTTGCCATTTAATTACAATGTGTCTTGGTGTGGACCTCTTTGGATTAATCCTGTTTGGGACTCTCTGTGCTTTCTGGACTTGGGTGACTGTTTGCTTTGCCAGGTTAGGGAAGTTTTCAGCTATTATGTCTTCAAATACATTCTCAGACATTTTCCTCTTTCTCCTCCTTCTGGGACCCCTATAATGTGAATGTTAGGATGTTTGATGTTGGCCCAGAGGTCTCTTAAACTGTCCTCACTTCTTTTCATTCTGTTTTCTGTTCAGCATCAGTGATTTCCACTACTGTCTTCCAGCTTGCTGGTCTGTTCCTCTGTATCATTTAATCTACTGTTGATTCCTTCTAGTGTATTTTTCATTTCAGTTATTGTATTCTTCATCTGTTTGTGTCTTAAATTTTATAACTCTTCATTAAGAACTTCTCATTCTCACTCTGTTCACCCAGTCTTCTCCGCAGTTCTCTGAGCATCTTTATGATAATTACCTTGAACTCTTTATCTGGTAGATTGCCTATCTCTCTTTCACTTAGTTCTTCTTTGGGGGTTTTATCTTGCTCCTTCATTTGGAACGTGTTCATCTATCCCCTCATTTTGCCTAATTTGCAGTTTTTATTTTTATGTATATGGTAGGTTGATTACATTTCCCAGCCTTGGAGAAGTGGCCCTTTGTAGGCGATGTCCTGTGTGTCCCAGCAGTGCACTGCCCCCTGGTCACCAGAGCTATATCCTCTAGGGATTCCCCGCCCCCCGCCCCATGCAGGCTGTGTGGGTCCTTCTGTTGTGGTGGGCTGTGAGTGGTCTTGTAGGCATGGCTGGTCCCAGGTCTGATTGGTTGCCAGGGCCTGCCTGGAGGCTGCCAGTTGCTGGTTGGCTGAGCTAGGTCATGAGAAGTCTGGCTGTGAAAATCTGGGGGTCTCTGGGGTAGTGCTGGCTCACTGGTAGGCAGAGCCAGGTTCTGGGTTGGGTGGTTATGGGGCCAGGATTCCCAGATCTAGTGTCAGCCTCCTGGTGGGTGAGGCCAGTTCCTGACACAGGTGGCTGCAGGGTTGAGGGTGTCCTGAAGCTTGTGTCAGCCCACTAGTGAGTAGGGCTGAGATCCAGCAGGTCCCCAGACTGGTGCTGCCTAATGGTGGGCAGAGCTGTGTCCCAGACTCTCTGGCTGTAGGGCCCTGGGATATCCAGTCTAGTGCCTGCGTACTGGGCCAGGTCCTGGGCTCTGTGGTGGACAGAGCCATGCCCAGGGATGGCTGTGGGTTCAGGGGTCTTAAGGCAGCCTGCCTACTACTAGTGGATGGGGCTGTGTCCCCACCCAGCTAGTTGCTTAGCCTGAGGCATTCCAGTATTGGTGCCTACAGGCTGGTGGGCAGGGCTGGGCAGTCCTGAGGCTAATAAGCTAGAGGGAAGATTACAAAACGGTCCTTGCCAGCACCCGTGTCCATGTGATAGAACAAGCTTCAAAAAATGGCTGCCACCAGTGTCGATGTCCCCAGGGTGAGCTCCAGTTGCCTCCTGCCTCTCTAGGAGCCTCTCCAAGATCAGCAGGTGAGTCTGACCCAGGCTCCTTTCAAATTACTGCTCTACCCTGGGTCCCAGAATGTGTGAGATCTTGTGAAAGCCCTTTAAAAGTGGAGTCTTTGTTTCCCACAGACTCTGGGTCTCCTAAAATCAAGCCCCACTGGCCTTCAAACCCAAGTGTTCTGGGGGGCTTGTCCTCCCAGTGCAGGACCCCCCAGGTTGGGGAGCCTGATGTGGGGCTTAGACCCCTTGCTCCTTGGGGAGAACTCTGAAATTGTAATTATCCTCTTGTTTGTGGGTTGCCCATTCAGGGATATGGGTCTTGACTATACCACATCCTCCCCCAACCACACCTGTTTTGTTGTGGTTCCTTCTTTATATTTCTAGTTGTAGAGGATCTTTTCCGGTAGATTCCAGTCTTTCTCCTCAATAGTCGCTCTATAAGTAGTTGTCATTTTTGGTGTGCCCACGAGAGGAGGTGAACTCAGGGTCTTCCCACTGTGCCATCTTGACTCGGCTCCTCAGAAGTGTCAGTTTTTATCGAAGAGTAACTCCTCTGAAAGGAAAGAGAGAAAGAATTTATCAGAGAAAGAAGTCATCAGACAAAGACTGAGACGTGACTGTATCTGTGCCAGTCCAACAAGGGATTCTAAAAATTGCCCTTGAGAGGAGTCCCAGGTTGGGCAGCAATGGCTAGACCTTTGTTCCAATCTTGCTCAGGCATGGGTTGGAACCCCCAAGAGAAGAGTATGATCTCTGCTCAAAGGCTAAAGGAGCAGTGGAGTTAACAGCTGGAGGCTGTTCTGGGATGGGCAATGCATCGTTCCTTGAAAGGAAATACGAGCAGCACATCTGTGGATGCCACAAATAACAAATTGGTTCAACCCGGAGAACAGTCCATAAACAAAGATATCTAAATAGATCTAAAGACATGTATTTCCTTTTTCTCCCATTTTATCCAAAAAGGAGTTTCTAAAAATTGCCTTTGATTTGGTACTCAAAGAAAAATTTAACAGGCTAAGCCAAAAGAGAGGGTAAAGAGATTGATTCTGCAAGATGGCTGAGGTAAGGAAACTTACAAGTAGCATTTCTTAATATTGCTCAATGGTCATGAAGCTTTATTTAAGTACCCTGTTTCCAAAGTACTTCCAGAACAGAAATTCTATTTTTTAATTGTTTGTATTGGGACACTAACTGGGGTCATTTTAGATAAGAGTTTAACCCCTAAAACTTTGTTTAGAATTTTATAACCCAAACTAAGGTAAAATATCTTTCAATTCCAACATCAGTAGATACCTGGATCCTAAAAATAATATTATTAAGAGTACAGAATGGTGGTTTTGAGTGTGCAGATAACCCACAGTAAAGGGTAACCAGAAGACTCCTAAAGTTAGGATTCAAAGACTTCCTAAAAGAATTAAATGCCTGCCTAACAATATGTGTTTTGAAGACTGAAATTGTCAAGTATCCATAACCATCCATAACACCATGCATATAATACTACAAATGAATCATTGCTGTCTGAAAGACAGTCTGAAAGATAGAACATTCTGTCTCAAGATCTATACACAAACATTTACTCTTCTTTTCTTAGAAACAAGGAACACAGGATCCGTGCTCTGTGTTTCTGTCTTTTCAGGAATCTGACTATGTACCGTTGGATCATTCCCCTGTGCATCAAATGATGGGCCCTCTCTTCCATGAGAGAGAAATCTGGCCATCCACTTGCATACTCTATGCAAGTTCCTATGCATACTCAGGAACTCTATTCCTATAGCTGCTTAAGAATTGTGCATCAAATATGCATCCAAACTTAGTAGTTTTCAGAAAGCTGTGATTCATTATGCTATAAGCCATCCCTCACTTTAAAAAATAACTTACTTCTAGTCAAAGAGGAAATTAAAGATATCTAGAGACAGGGACTTCCTTGGCGGTCTAGTGGTTAAGACTCCATGCTTCCACTGCAGGGGCAAGGGTTCAATCCCTGGTTGGGGAACTAAGATCCTGCATGCCACATGGCACAGACAAAAAGAAAAAAACCTAGAGACAAATGAAAACGAAAACATGACAATCCAAAATCCATGGGAGGATGCAGCAAAGCAGTTCTATGAGGTAAGTTTATAGTGATACAATCTTACCTCAGGACACAAGAAAAATCTCAAATAAATGACCGAACATTAGACCTAAAGCAACTAGAGAAAGAAGAACAAACAAAACCCAAAGTTAGTAGAAGGAAAGAAATTGCGAAGATCAGAACAGAAATTAATGAAAGGTACAATCTCCCAAGACTGAACTAGGAAGAAATAGAAAATAAATATGAACAGACCAATTACAAGTACTGAAATTGAATCTGTGATTTAAAAACTCCCAACAAACAAAAGTCCGGGACCAGATGGCTTCATAGGCGAATTCCATGAAATATTTAGAGAAGAGTTAACATCTGTCCTTCTGAAACTATTCCAAAAATTGCAGAGGAAGGAATACTTCTGAACTCATTCTATGAGGCCACCATCACCCTGATACCAAAACCAGACAAAGATACTACAAAAAAACAAATTATAGGCCAATATCACTGATGAACACAGATGCAAAAATCCTCAACAAAGTACTAGCACACTGAATCCAACAATTCATTAAAAGGGTCATACACCATGAACAAGTGGGATTTATCCCAGGGATGCAAGGACTTTTTAATACCCACCAATCAGTCAGTGTGATACACCACATTAACAAATTGAAGAATAAAAGCCATATGATTACCTAAATAGATGCAGAAAAAGCTTTTGATAAAATTCAACATCCATTTATGATAAAAACTCTCCAGAAAGTGGGCATAGAGGAAACATACCTCAACATAATAAAGGCCATATATGACAAACCCACAGTTAACACCACACTCAATGGTAAAAAGCTGAAAGCCTTTCCTCTAAGATCAGGAACAAGACAAGGATGTCCACTCTCACCACTTGTCTTGGAAGTCCTAGCCAAGACACGGAAGTAACCTAAATATCAATCGACAGATGAATGGATAAAGAAGATGTGCTAGGGGCTTCCCTGGTGGCGCAGTGGTTGAGAGTCCGCCTGCCAATGCAAGGGACACGGGTTCGTGCCCCGGTCCAGGAAGATCCCACATGCCGCGGAGCGGCTGGGCCCGTGAGCCATGGCCGCTGAGCCTGCGCGTCCGGAGCCTGTGCTCCGCAACGGGAGAGGCCACGGCAGTGAGAGGCCTGCGTACCACAAAAAAAAAAAAAAAAAAAGAAGATGTGGTACATATATACAATGGAATATTACTCAGCCATAAAAAAGAATGAAATAATGCCATTTGCAACAACAGGAATGGACCTAGAGAGTATCATATTAAGTGAGATAAACCAAACAGAGAAAGACAAATATCATATGATATCACTTATATGTGGAATCTAAGATACAAATGAACTTATATACAAAACAGAAATAGACCCACAGACATAGAAAACAAAGTTATGTTTACCAAAGGTGAAAGGGGCTGGGAATAGCAATAAATTAGGAGTTTGGTATTAACATATACACACTACTATATATAAAATAGATCACCAAAAAGGACCTACTGTATAGCACAGGGAACTCTACTCAATATTTTATAATAACCTATAAAGGAAAAGAATTTGAAAAAAATTATACATATATGTGTGTATGTGTGTATAATTGAATCACTTTGCTCTACATCTAAAACTAACACAACATTGTAAATCAACTATACTTCAATTAGAAAAACAAAACTAAAGAGCTATACGATCTACGCTCTTATACACCATCTGTGGCTGAACTGTGGTATTTTCTGAAATTCTACATTTAATAAGAGGCTGCCAACAGTTAAACCGGAAACTAACTGATTTGTGGGACTCACTAGGAAGTCTTACATATCCAGTGAAACTCAAAAGTCTGTGTTTGGTTCCTTGGAATGTACTGCAGGACAGTTAAAAAGGATCTATCTGCAGACAACTGATAGAACACAAATCTGAATGGAAGTTTATTTCATATGTCATGAGAAGGTTTGCACATTTAAACTAAGAAGCTGATAACATATGAGTGCTCTCTGAAATGACCTTCATGTCTGTTGACTCTCATTTACCTTTCAACCCACTGGGGAAAAAAACTATCTTCATCTTAAAGGGTCTAGGAAGTTCTAGTCACTCAATGAAGCAGAAGTTATTGGATTCAGAAGATACATATGTAAGTTATACAGAGTTTTAAATAGAGCAAGAAAACAATGTTAGTTAACCAAAAAGGATTACTTTAGAACACTAATGTTACCACATTTTTCAAACAATTTAGCTGGTGATAGATGTCCTCACCATTTGGGGACATTATTGCATGATTAAGGGTATTATTGTAGCTACTCATAACTTATAGGAATGATTTGGGACACTGTCTAGTAATGTAAACATCTCATGATTATGATGAAAATGTATCGAGTCCAAAACACTCTGCAAACACTAAGTGGTAATAATAGTACAGTTGTACAAAAACACTTCCCAAGAATAAGTTTAGAATGGAAATTAGATATTATAAAATGCTAGGAAGAAGGACCCCAAAAAAGGTTAAGCTCAGGGATGCAAGATGACCACTGCTACAGTACAGTTGCTCTTAAGTCAAACTATTGTTTGAATTTAGTATTTTGGGGTGACCTGGAAAAAGGCGATAGTAATACCAAAAGTCTTACTACAAGTATTTATTGTGCTTTAAATTTTTGACGTTTCTGTTCACCAACACATCCATCTTCTCTTATTTTGTGGGGATAAAAATAAGTCTTTAATTAGTTTTGAAATATGAGATCTGCAGCAAGATTGTTTCCCGCCCTCATCCCACCTATAGTGAGGCTATGGCTAGAAATGCCTGGGGCACCACGTGGGGCCACTGAGAGCTTCCCACAGACATGTCCCCTTTCAGAACCAACGTCGTGGCTGGCCCACTGTTGTGGTTCTTCTTAGGATCGCAAGATGCCCTCAGCAATAACCATCAGGAAAGTTTGAAAGACACGGGTTCTTACTCACAGGTCCTGGAGGGTACACAGCAGATCTAGGTCCACATGATGAGGTCACAGGTAGAAAGGGAGCCCGGGCCTGGGCTTCTGCTTTTATTGGGGTCCAGGGTTGGGGACCTAGGTTTTTGCAGACACACCCTTTACTGATGAGTTTATAACATTAGGAGTAGGAATTAAAGAGGCCAAATGGTCAGTTATCTAAGTCAATGAGAGGTGGGGCCTGACTCTATCTGGTGATGTGGTTTTCTGAGATAGCCATCTTTGAAGTGGATGCATCGGCTTCAGTCAGGCACTTGCACTGTAATCCAGAAAACTGTCAGGAGTTTGTACTACAAAGATATACCTTATGTAATGTAGAGCTGGCCTACGTAAGCTAAGTGGGCGAAACAAACCAAAAGGAGTATTTCATGACACGTGAAAATTATGTGAAATTCAAAGTTCCGTGTCCGTAAAAAAAAAGCGTCATTGAAACACAGACACGCTCTCACTTGCATATTGTCTATTGCTACTTTTGACCTACAATGACAGAACAGTTGCAATAGATTTCATGGTTTACAAGGCATGGCTCACAAGACCTAAAATATTTGCTATCTGCCCCTTTCCAGAAAAAGTTTGCCAACCCAACTAGAGTGTCCTGTATAGAGGAGACCCCAAGTACATAAATGAAAAGGGAAAACTCACTCTTCGTCTCCTACTTTAGTAAATGCCCTCATTCTTAGTAGAAAACCTACTTTTCCCTCATTCTGCATTGTTTGAAAGCAAAATTAGTCGCATAGTACCTTATTACAAAGACAAATTCGGAACAAGTATTTGGACTTTATAAAAGCAAAAAGACAAATATGTGAGAAATGCATCCTACTCTTACCTGAATCTCAGTCTCACAAGCCATGACAGGGTAAAACCAAACCAAAACAAAACAAAACAAAAAAACCTACCTCGAATCAGTCTGCCAACTCATGGGTCACTGGACCCAAATATAATTCATTGCCTTATACACATTTTTGAGATTCAGTCTCCTCTTCCATAACTAAGAAATCAAAGTAAAAGAAGTCCCATTCTATCCCTGTTGAAATAGAAAAATGTCATGTTGCAATTCTGATCCCCTTCCCCTAAAGTACTCAGGGAAACTCAGCACAGCCAGGTGACAAGAATTAAGAAATATTCCAGGGCTTCCCTGGTGGCACAGTGGTTGAGAGACTGCCTGCCGATGCAGGGAATACAGGTTCGTGCCCCGGTCCGGGAAGATCCCACATGCCGCAGAGCGGCTGGGCCCGTGAGCCATGGCCGCTGAGCCTACACGTCCGGAGCCTGTGCTCCGCAACGGGAGAGGCCACAGCAGTGAGAGGCCCGCATACCGAGAAAAAAAAAAAAAGAAAATTCCAATAAAGATGAGTGATCCCTACCCATCGGCACACAATTCTTATTCCTCACACTCTTACTTCTTTTCATCCGTTAAACCCTCCCACTTCCACCAAAAAATTGTACCCTGGAAAAAAGATTCCTTCCCCCTTTTCTGTATCCGTGGCTGAAAAGTCCATACAGTGGATGCTCAGTACATGTTTGTTGAAGTGATGAAGTGGTACCCAAGATAGCATAGCCTAACATCAGAACTGAGACTAACACCGGAATTGTTGGCTTCGTTCAACCTGAGCCCTTGTTTGGCTCCCTCTCTGATTTGTCCAGGATTGTGTTATCTATTTGCCTACTTGACATGGCCACTTGTCCAGAATTCATCTTTCTGTGCAAACTGTTCATCATTAAGTGGCATCATAATCCACCTGACTACCCAGGCCCCAAATCCTAGACATTATCTTTGATCCCTCTATTTCCTTTACTTCTTCACCCTCCATATCTAGTCCACCAACAACTCCTGGTCATTGTGCTTTTCAAAAAGATCCGAAGTCTGTCCACCTGTGTGGCCACGATGACTTCCTCTTTGTCCTTGTTTGGTGCCATGCTCTCTTCCACATCAGGGCTTTTGCATTTTGTGTTCCCTTAGCCTGGAATGCCCTTTCACTGAAGCACTGGTGGCTGGCATGCTCTCATCCTTTCTCAGCTTGGACATCACCCCCTTAGGAGGCCATCCCAGAGCGTGCCGCTTCTAAGCCCTGCCCTTCCCCACCCAGTTTCCATTTTTACCCACCACTATCCCTTTAAACCACTTGCTGCAATAGGAAATTATCAATTATTCGTTGTTTATTGTCTATCTTCTATGCCAGAAAGTCAGCTCCATGAGTTCAGTGGCCTTGTGTTTCCTGCCAACTGCATATCTCCTGGGACCTAAAGCAGGGTCTGGCATTGAACAGGTGCTCAAACATTGTTCATTAATATGTGGGAAAGAGAAGTTTGACAAGAAAGGAAAAATCACCCGTTTGTTTCCCCATGTTCAGAGAAGAGAAATAAAAGGCATACAATATCACTTTCAAGAAAAGAAAAAGAGAGATTTTCTTGGATAGTGAGTTGGTTCTTGAAGATGAAAATCTCTGCTGGGAGAAAAGACAGCCTCTCAAGCTAGACTGAAAATACCTCAAGGCTCAGACCTTTGCTTTAGACTCTAGATCTTCATTCTCTGCCCCGCTCCCCTGCAGCATAGACTAGGACCCTCCCCTGCCCCCTCCACAAATACACAGGCACACACACAGGTGATCTTGGAGAGACAGCAGTGAGCAGTCCCAAAGAGAGATCTCAGTTCCCTGCCCAGGAATTCAACCTGGGCAGCCTGGATGAAAACCAGGACTCCTAGCCACTAGACCACCAGGGGCTAGAGGCTAGAAGCAAAGTTCCCCTGGCTCTTACCCCCATTGAAAGCAAGAGTGTTTCAAGGAGGCAAAAACTGTAAAAACAGGTACAAAGTTTATTATTAGAGACACAGCATAACATATGGGAGAGCACACAGAGAAAGTTAGTCTAAGTCAGAAGCAAGGCAGAAAGGATATAGGCGTCCTCTCTAATGAGGAGTGCAGTCCTTCTGGGTCTTTGTTTACATTTGGCCAATTCTCTTGTTTCTCTTTCACACCTGACCTGTCCTAGGACTCTCCCCAACATATATGTGCAACGTTTTGCTAAGATGGATCCCACTGCAGAGGCCTATGGGTGCATGTCCACACTTATTATGGGGTGGCACCCCCTCCCCTTTTGTTCCCCAAGGAGCCTTGCCGTGCGTATGCAGACAGGGAAGTTTTCCTTGACCTCAGGAGTGGTCATCTTATCTTTTTATTCCAGCAGAGCTCAGTTTCTGCCACTACCTTTGTCCTTGGAGTGTCTGGGTGAGAACAAAGCTTCAATTTTGCTCCACTTGACCAACACCAGCTGTCCAGCCCAGGGGCCCATCTATCTCCTACCTCACAGGGAAGAAAAATAAATACTGACTTCTCTGGGGACTTCACAACCAAACCAGACATCGTGAGCTGCCTTCCCTGCAGATGGCACTGTTTCATAGGTTTAGAAGGAGCCATGAGGGCCTTTTGGAGAAGAAAAAAGTCAGGGTGAACTTCCATTCGCTCATTTAACAAATCTTTGAGCATCTGTTCCAGTTGTTCCCTTGAATCTAAGATTCTTCCAACTTTAGATACACCATTATTTTATGGACCACTAAGATTAAAGAAGCTACCAATTAATCTGATACATTTCGTTACTCAATCTTAGAATCATTCTATGCAAATTAAAAGGGCTCTGTGGACATTTTTAATCATATCAACTCACATGCTACAGACAAAAGCAAACGTAAACAAAGTAGCTGGTGAAAGTAAATCCTAAAATATTTTCATCATGAGTCTGCGTCTTCCAAATCGCTTCCTGGCTCAGAACCATCAGTCCCTGTTTTCTCACATAATTATCATGCTTTGAGCCATCACAAGCCCTGATAATGCAATATCTCTTAAGAGAATGCTCCACTCTTATCTCCAGAATTGCCTGTCCATCGGTGACCCCAATTTCTCAAGTTTTCATGCTGACCCTCTCTGATCTTACCAGGAGGTGTCAACAGAAAATTTCAGATCAAATTCTTCATGTGCAAGTGATCGCAGCTACAGCACACCTGTCCGCCAGCCAACTGTAATGTCATTATTATAAAGCCTCTAAAATTTGGATGTCTTATTATATGAAAAAAAAAATGTGCTTGTTAGAATGAATGAAATATGTTATGTGCCAGGTTCTGTTCTAGGCACTGGAGATACAGAAGTGGGGGAAGGAATCTCCTGGAGCTGATACTATAATGAAGGGATACAGAGAATATGAAATCAATAAGTAAAATATGTATCATATTAGATGGGGATAAATACTACAAAAGGTTTAAAGCTGTACATGGGATAAAATTTAAAATAATTTTCTCAGTCAAGGAAGGCCTCACTGTAACTGAATCACTTTACTGTAGACCAGAAACTAACACAACATTGTAAATCAACTATATGTCAACAAAAATGTATAAATAAATAAATAAAACTTCACAGCACAAAAACAAAAGGCCTCACTGAGAAAGTAACATTTAAGCAGAGATCTGAAGTTGTCAGGTGAGCCAGCCGTAGAAGAATAGGGGGCAGTGAGAATTCTAGGCAGATCATCAAGGTGCCAAGGTCCTAAGGCAGGAGCATGCCTGGCCTATTCAACGAATGACAAGGAGGTCAAACAGCTAAAACAGAGTGAGGGCAGACATAGCAGATGTGTGGTTGCCAAGGGAGAGGGGAGCAGGGGAGGTTGGATTGGGAGTTTGGGATTAGCAGATGCAAACCATTATATACAGGATGGATAAACAACAAGGTCCTATTGCATAGCATAGGGAACTATATTCAATATACTGGAATAAGCCATAATGGAAAAGAGTATGAAAAAGTATACGTATGTACAGCTGAGTCACTTTGCTGTGCAGCAGAAATGAACACAACACTGTAAATGCTTCGATAAAATACATTTTTTAAAAATAGAGGAGGATGGATTAGCCTGGTAGGAGCTGAGTGCTGGCACGCCCTAGCCCTCTTCCCTGGAATATAATAAAACCAGACTGCAGAGTGCTTCCTGGGCCATAATTAAGACTGGAGCTTTTACGGTGAGTCAGAACGGATGGATAGGCAGAGCACAGAGGTTTTTGAGGGCAATGAAATTATTCTGTGTAATACTTTAATGGTGGATACATGTCCAAACCCATAAATGTACGAGAGTGAACATTAAGGTCAACTACAGACTTCGGGTGCGTTTGATGAATCTACGTTGACACATCAACTGCAACAGAAGTGCTACTCTGGTGCGGGATGTTGATGATGGGAGGCTGTGTCTGGGGTGGGGGGGGGCAGGGGTATATGGGAAATTCCTGTCCCTTCCTCTCAATTTTGCTGTGAACCTAAAACTGCTTTTAAAAAATTAAATCTTTTTTAAAATATAAGAATACATATTATCCCTCTCTATTAGTAGTATTTTAAAAAACACCTTTACACATATTTTTTTCCTCCCATTCTCTTATTTTTGTGCATGTGATAAGAACACTTAACCTAAGATCTATCCTCTTAGCAAAATTTTAAACGTCCAGTATTGTTAACCACAGGCACTATGGTGTACAGTAGATCTCTAGGACTTATATAGCATGGGGATAACTGGATATCCACACGCAAGAGAATAAAATTGGACCCCTATGGTACACCATTCACAAAAATCAACTCAAAATGGATTAAAGACTTAAATATAAGACCTGAAACTGGAAAACTCCTAGAAGAAAACATAGAGAAAATCTTCCTGACATTGGCCTTGGCAATGATTTCTTGGCTATGACACTGAAAGCACAAGTAACAAAAGCAAAAATAGACAAATGGGACCACGTCACACTAGAAAGCTTCTGCACAGCAAAGGAAACCATCAACAAAGTGAAAAGGCAACCTATGGAATGGGAGAAAATATTTGCAAACCACATATCTGATAAAGGGTTAATGTCCAAAATAGCATAAATAAATAAATAACGTGATTTTAAAATGGCCAAAGGACTTGAATAGATATTTCTCAAAAGAAGACATACAAATAACCAACACATATATGAAAAAGTGCTCAATATCATTAATCGGAGATGCAAAACCACAGTGAGATATCACCTCACATCCGTTAGGGTGGCTATTATCATAAATGAAATATAACAAGTGATGGCAAGAATGTGGAGAAAAAGGAACCCTTGTGCACTGTTGGGAGGAATGTAAATTGGTGCAGCCACTATGGAAAACAGTAGGAAGAGTCTTCAAAAAATTAAAATAGAACTGACATAGGATCCAGCAATCCCCTTCCGGGTATATATCTAAAGGAAATGAAAACAGCATCTCAAAGAGATATCTGTCCTCTCATGTTCACTGAGGCACCACCCACAATAGCCAAGATATGGAAGCAACCTAAATGTCCATCAGTGGATGAATGGATAAAGAAACTATTATATTTACATACAATGTGATATTATTCATCTTTTAAAAATAAGGAAATCCTGTCATTTGCAACTTCATGGAGGAACCTGGAGTACATTATGCTAAGTGGAAGAAGCCAGACACAGAAGAACAAAGAAATACATGATCCCATGTGGGATCCCCTGATCCCACTTATATGAAGAATCTAAATAACGTAAGTAATTAAACTCATAGGAGAAAGTATCATGGTGGTTACCAGGGACTGAGGCAGAAAGGAGATGCCTTAGTCATCTAACAAGGAGATGTCGGTCAAAGGGCGTAAAGTTTCCCATTGGCCTTTGTTGTTAGGAGCAAATACTCCTGTCAAAACCCCCACGCTGAAGGCCCATCACTGGCAATCATTCAATTAAATCACCATCAACCCAATATATCTCACCTATTTGGCAACAGCCCAGACCTAGTAAACATCAAGGGACTAAGGAAAAGTAGCTCTCAACCACACAGAGGCCTTCATCTTGATAATGAACGCTCCCAGCAAGGACTGTTCAGGAAACAGAAGGTGAAGGTTTAGGAAGCCTCACAAGATTTTAGACCCGTGCCTGTGCTCAGGTGCAAAGAGTTATCCACCAAAGGAAAACTTACAGCACTGTCACTCAGCCTCCTGAAAGGAACATTTTTATGACGGCTCTGGTACTCAAAAGTGTACGTAGGTCTCATACAGTTAAACAGCTCTTTTCCATGTTCGTGGACCTGGGGGAATCTCTGAAATTCCTGAGAGTTTGTCCTACACAGGTCAAGTGACTTATAGGGGGCTTTGTGGGATCAGTTTAGGGATGCCACGAAGCTTTGTCTTAACTGATGGGGTTCTTTGATTACGTACTCGAAGTCATTATTTCAGATTTAAGGTGAGTCCTCCAAAAAATATTTTGTTAAAATGCATCTATCTCCCTCTGGGGCACGGAGGGGAGCAGCTACAACAGACTTGAAGGCTTTTATCCATCTAGACAGGCAAGTTGAAGGGGATTCAAACCTAGAGGACCATCCTAGCCTGCTATGGAAATAAGCTTGGTGGAATCCCACCCTCCGAAGTGAGTTCTTAATTAGCCTTAGATCAATTGAAAGTACTGTCAAATAAGAAATCCAAAACTCATTAGAAAAAAATATTATCAATTTACCTTGTTCCTAGAATCCAAGAATGAAAATTAAACTCACCCTATTGACCTTGGAGAAAGGTAAAGAAATATTCTTACTACAGCTGTTCCCAATAGGCCTGCAGTGTAGTCAAGCCTTGTATTCTGTCTCATCGTTGACCCAATGGTGGTCATTTCCACCATGGCTGCTAAACCTTTCTTAAAGGACTTAAGCTACCAACAGTAAAGGATTATTATGTTTCTACTGAATTGAAAATATGACGTGTCCACAATTCAGAAAACCGCTAAACAGAACAGTACTGCCTGCATCTGTCAATATTAACAACATCTGTGGAAGATTAGCGTATAAAAGACACCATTCAGGTCTGGCTTTGCTTCTTGAAAATGGCAATTCCACCTCTTAGGCTTTGTTCTCTGATTTGGAAAGTGAACTTGATAAAGAACACCTTGTAAAAGTGCAGACACACAAGCCAATGTTATTCGGGCTCTATATTCAAGGTGTAATTTATAAGAAAAAGAAAAGAACTTTTCAAACAACTGGAAAATTAAAGGATATAACATTTATGTGCCCACCGCCAGCTGTAACAGATTTTAACATTTTTATGTTTGTTTCAGATATATTTTAGAAATAAAACATTACAATGTTTTATTGTTTTAATGTTAGCCCTTCCACACCAGCACCATGTGCCCCTACTTAACGTAATTCTCCTTCCCTCTCCTGAGATAGTAACCATCATTCCCATGTATGGTTTTACACTTTTACTGAATGAGTATATATAGGTAGTGTTCGTTTTACAAATATAGCACATTTGCATATTTTTAAAGCTTTACAAGTGAGGTCATGCTAAAAATATTCTGCAGCTCATCTCTAAGAGTATAAAACTGACAGACCTATGGCTTATTCATTGTATCTGCTACATAGGACTTAAAGTTTGAACATACGTTGTTCTCAAAGTTTTCCATAAATTCATTCATTTCGTCATAAAAACAGTCCTAGGAGGTAGATATTATTTTCCTCCCATTATACAGATGATCAGGTGATACATGGAGGAATTAAATAACCTGCCCCGAGTCACACAGCTAGTAAGTGGCATGTAATCTGCATAGGATCAGACTCTGAGATAAGAGTTCAAAGCTCAAGACTGGTTCAAAAGGAGCACAGTAATACAATAGCTAATATTGAGGAGGGTTCCTGGTGGGCAGGTGTGCTTAATTAAGTGACAGGTGGAACCACGCACCTTTCTGAAAGTCCTTTATCAACTCTATCTTTTCCAGCTTCATCTTCACTCACCATAAGAAGTCAAACTAAAAGAATTTGAATGCGTTACCAAACTACCAGTACCTCTGTCAGTGGTTTATTGAATGCTACTAACAGCTGTGTGGGTGGCAATGACCCTTCCACACCAGCCTCCCAGCTTAGGCCCTGTTTTGAGGTTAATTACTCAGACATCAAGAAGCATAGCCACAAAGACACAGCATGTTTTATTTGTAAAGTCATCTCTCCATAAAAATTATATATCTATATATATCTTATCATAAGAGAATATGCAACGGCTACATTGCCACTTGTTTATAAGAAACACTTTTTTAAAACATATAAAGCATTAGGCACTACCTGAACCCTAACTTCTAGATGACCTCTCAGGACGTGGCACAGAAAAGTTCCAAAATCTATATTGATGGGTTTTAAAATTAAAGAATGCTATCGTAACAGAGTTATCAAGATTGCCACAGAATAACCTAGAACAGAACCACATGTGCACTCTCATGAACTAAAGAATGAGGCATTTTAAGTGGAAGTGACTGATGGGATGGCTTTGCCAGCAGAATAAAAAGACAGGGAGTTAATAAACAGCTGCAATGTAGTTGCTGACACACTCAGTACCGAAAACACACTGACTAACACTCTGACCACTGAATATTGAGCATCTACTATGTGCCGGTCGTCAGAGGGAATGGTTGAGGAGATTGAGACACTTGACAGTTTTTATCCCAGTAAAAGCTATTTAAAGTGAATGGTTTGCTTATCAGATTATGTTTAAACCAGACTGGAGATTTAATGAATCTGACATGATAACTGGGGTGAGGGAAGATTTATCAATAAGACCAGAACATATATAAACACATGGAAATAGCATTTTTTTCCCCAAACATGATTGTAATTAATGTAAGACATCACGTAGACACCATTTAAAACAAAAACCAAAAAAACCAAAACCAAAACACTAATTAGCAGAGCTTTGGGCTTTTTCTTTCCTTATATCAACCCCAGCACCTGCTGCCTGTTCTAAGGATCCTCCCCGAGGAGTGTTGGAAGTATGGAATCCAAGGCAATTCAAACAGGTAAGGGTTGGTTAAGTTCCAGGAAGAAAAAGGACTGGTGGAGGGAATATCATTTTTGAACTTTGTAAGACTGTGTGGATAGTGCTTGGAGTGGCATCCAAAAATGATGAGCTACAAGTTTTAAAGAAGAGAAAATCTGCACGTCAGGTTACATTTAAAAATAAACCATCGAGTCTCATTTTGGCTTGACTCATTGCTGTCCACCCTACTTTAATAGTCATAGGTTCAAGACCACCACCACGCTGCCCCTACTGGATTTTTTAAAAAATTTATTGAAGTGTAGCTGACTTACAATATTGTATTAGTTTTAGGTGTACAATCTATTAAAAATTGCATATTTTTCTAGATTATACCCCATAAAAAGTTGTTACGAAATATTGACTATTTCCCTGTGCTGAGCATTATATCCTTGTAAATTACATTATACCTTGTAGTTTGCACCTCTTACTCCCCTTCACCTATGTTGCCCCTCCTCCCACTCCCTCCCCTTTGGTAACCACTAGTTTGTTCTCTGTCTTCGTGAGTCTGTTTTATGTTTGTTGTATTTTGCAGAGTCCACACATCAACAGATGAATGGACAAAGAAGATGTGGTATATATATACAATGGAATATTAGGCATAAAAAAGAATGAAAATTTGACATTTGTGACAACGTTGATTTGGGGGGAGGGGGAGTGGGAATAACACTATTAAGAATTCCACCTCCACCTCCCAATGACCCGCTATTGAAGAATCTATTCCCCAATATAGAGAATGTTAGCTCTGATAGCCTTATGAAGAACTTATCCAAAGACAGCTCTCACTAGCATACAGTAAGAGTCCTAGATCTTTTAAATTTTCCACTCATAAAATACTAGAACAGTAAAAGGGTTATTTCATTGATCCTTAAAATAGAAAAAAAAAAGTTTAGGGGGGGCCTACCTGGTGGCGCAGTGGTTGAGAGTCTGCCTGCCGATGCAGGGGACACGGGTTCATGCCCCGGTCCGGGAAGATCCCACATGCTGCGGAGCGGCTGGGCCCATGAGCCATGGCCGCTGAGCCTGCGCGTCTGCAGCCTGTGCTCCGCAACGGGAGAGGCCGCAGTAGTGAGAGGCCCGCGTACCGCAAAAAAAAACAACAAAAAAAGTTGAGGACTTTTTCCCAAAAGCCATAGGGTCATGGTATCTATATTAAACAAGCACCCGAATTCCCTTTTAGAAAAAAACCTTTTTCAATCCAATTATGTGCATTCGGGTGTACAGGATTTATCTAAGTTACCAAAATTGGAAAACATTAGGTCTTGTATAGAATAAAGAATTATAAACTGAAGTCAGGATTTAATTTCTTCTAAATGTTTGGCCTTAAAGAGTGGACAATGAGGGCTTCCCTGGTGGCGCAGTGGTTGAAAGTCCACCTGCCGATGCAGGGGACACGGCCTCGTGCCCCGGTCCGGGAAGATCCCACATGCCGTGGAGCGGCTGGGCCCGTGAGCCATGGCCGCTGAGCCTGCGCGTCCCGAGCCTGTGCTCCGCGACGGGAGAGGCCACAACAGTGAGAGGCCCGCGTACCGCAAAAAAAAAAAAAAAAAAAAATGTCTTTTTTGTCCCGTTAGGTTTTCTCCAGGGGAGTCATTTTTTATTCAGTTCTCTATTGTAACATAATGCAGAAAGAGGTCGCTGGAAAAATTCCTTTAAGGTGTATTGTTTTCAGGTGAGTGTTACAGGCCAGCTGGTTCTCATTTTACTTTCTATGAACTACTTGTTAAAAGTAAAATGTTTATAGCACAGGGAGATCAGCTTCAGTGCTTTGTGACCACCTAGAGGGGTGGGGTAGGGAGGGTGGGAGGGAGATGCAAGAGGGAGGCAGGCAGACTCTCAACCACTGCGCCACCAGGGAAGCCCAAAAAAAGACCTTTTTAATTGAAGTATACCATCTCACACAGAAGTTTTAATGAAATTGGAACAAGAAACAGATCAATTCAAGATGTAAAATCTTTACATTAAAGTCTCTTCCCATGGATTCTGAAGAGACGGTTTCCACAAAGACCACTAAGAAAATGCCAACTCAGGCTCTGGACCATCGGTGCCACCAGTTAGCATTTCTGGAGACTGAAATTGTGAAATTGAAATGATGAATGGCCAGGCTAGAAACAAAGGCTACAGCTTCTACTTAATAATTTTACTCTGGAGATTTGGCTTTCAACATTACCACAGTGCTAGAAAGATTACAGAGAAGCACTTTTATTTAAAGCCATAATTGGAGTTTTGTGTCTTCTGACTACGTGCTTATTGGGGAGACATTCAAAAACACTGTGTTATGGCAAAATAAAAATTTCCATAATCCTAACACAGGGACAACCTCTGTAAACACATTTAGGTGTATACTTTTGCTGTTACTCATTTTTAAATTGTCATACTGGATTACCATTTTTCAACCTGTTAATTTATACAATAAATATTCTCATGTAAATAAAATATTTCCAAGGACATTTCATAGGCATATAACATTCAGTAACATGTGTTGCTATTAAATGTGTTATTTCAGTCAAAATTCTATCAATTGTATATAAAGTATGGGAAATGGATACTATGTGCTCCTTATTTCTCTTATTTTTTTATTTTTATTTTTTTAATATCTTTATTGGGGTATAATTGCTTTACAATGGTGTGTTAGTTTCTGCTTTACAACAAAGTGAATCAGCTATACATATACATATGTTCCCATATGTCTTCCCTCTTGCGTCTCCCTCCCTCCCACTCTCCCCATCCCACCCTTCCAGGCTGTCACAAAGCACCGAGCTAATATCCCTGTGCCTTGCGGCTGCTTCCCCCCAGCTATCTACCTTACTACGTTTGTTAGTGTGTATATGTCCATGACTCTCTCTCGCCCTGTCAAAACTCACCCTTCCCCCTCCCCATATCCTTAAGTCCGTTCTCCAGTAGGTCTGCGTCTTTATTCCTATCTTACCCCAAGGTTTTTCATGACATTTTTTTCCCTTAAATTCCATATATATGTGTTAGCATACGGTATTTGTCTTTTTCTTTCTGACTTACTTCACTCTGTATGACAGATTCTAGGTCTATCCATCTCATTACAAATAGCTCAATTTCATTTCTTTTTAAGGCTGAGTAATATTCCATTGTGTATATGTGCCACATCTTCTTTATCCATTCATCCGATGATGGGCGCTTAGGTTGTTTCCATGTCCTGGCTATTGTAAATAGAGCTGCAATGAACATTTTGGTACATGACTCTCTTTGAATTTTGGTTTTCTCAGGGTATATGCCAAGTAGTGGGATTGCTGGGTCATATGGTAATTCTATTTGTAGTTTTTTAAGGAACCTCCATACTGTTCTCCACAGTGGCTGAACCAATTCACATTCCCACCAGCAGTGCAAGAGTGTCCCCTTTTCTCCACACCCTCTCCAGCATTTATTGTTTCTAGATTTTTTGATGATGGCCATTCTGACTGGTGTGAGATGATATCTCATTGTAGTTTTGATTTGCATTTCTCTAATGATTAATGATGTTGAGCATTCTTTCATGTGTTTGTTGGCATTCTGTATATCTCCTTTGGAGAAATGTCTATTTAGGTCTTCTGCCCATTTTTGGATGGGGTTGTTTGTTTTTTTGTTATTGAGCTGCATGAGCTGCTTGTAAATTTTGGAGATTAATCCTTTGTCAGTTGCTTCATTTGCAAATGTTTTCTCCCATTCTGAGGGTTGTCTTTTGGTCTTGGTTATGGTTTCCTTTGCTGTGCAAAAGCTTTGAAGTTTCATTAGGTCCCATTTGTTTATTTTTGTTTTTATTTCCATTACTCTAGGAGGTGGGTCAGAAAGGATCTTGCTGTGATTTATGTCATAGAGTGTTCTTCCTATGTTTTCTTCTAAGAGTTTGATAGTTTCTGGCCTTACATTTAGGTCTTTAATCCATTTTGAGCTTATTTTTGTGTATGGTGTTAGGGAGTGATCTAATCTCATACTTTTACATGTACCTGTCCAGTTTTCCCAGCACCATTTATTGAAGAGGCTGTCCTTTCTCCACTGTACATTCCTGCCTCCTTTATCAAAGATAAGGTGTCCATATGTGCGTGGGTTTATCTCTGGGCTTTCTATCCTGTTCCACTGATCTATCTTTCTGTTTTTGTGCCAGTACCATACTGTCTTGATTACTGTTGCTTTGTAATATAGTCTGAAGTCAGGGAGCCTTATTCCTCCAGCTCCTTTTTTCGTTCTCAAGATTGCTTTGGCTATTCGGGGTCTTTTGTGTTTCCATACAAATTGCGAAATTTTTTGTTCTAGTTCTGTGAAAAATGCCAGTGGTAGTTTGATAGGGATTGCATTGAATCTGTAGATTGCTTTGGGGAGTAGAGTCATTTTCACAATGTTGATTCTTCCCATCCAAGAACATGGTATATCTCTCCATCTATTTGTATCATCTTTAATTTCTTTCATCAGTGTCTTATAATTTTCTGCATACAGGTCTTTCGTATCCTTAGGTAGGTTTATTCCTAGATATTTTATTCTTTTTGTTGCAATGGTAAATGGGAGTGTTTTCTTGATTTCACTTTCAGATTTTTCATCATTAGTATATAGGAATGCCAGAGATTTCTGTGCATTAATTTTGTATCCTGCTACTTTACCAAATTCATTGATTAGCTCTAGTAGTTTTCTGGTAGCATCTTTAGGATTCTCTATGTATAGTATCATGTCATCTGCAAACAGTGACAGCTTTACTTCTTCTTTTCCGATTTGGATTCCTTTTATTTCCTTTTCTTCTCTGATTGCTGTGGCTAAAACTTCCAAAACTATGTTGAATAAGAGTGGTGAGAGTGGGCAACCTTGTCTTGTTCCTGATCTTAGTGGAAATGCTTTCAGTTTTTCACCATTGAGGATGATGTTTGCTGTGGGCTTGTCATATATGGCTTTTATTATGTTTAGGAAAGTTCCCTCTATGCCTACTTTCTGGAGGGTTTTTATCATAAATGGGTGTTGAATTTTGTCGAAAGCTTTCTCTGCATCTATTGAGATGATCATATGGTTTTTCTCCTTCAATTTGTTAATATAGTTTATCACATTGATAGATTTGCGTATATTGAAGAATCCTTGCATTCCTGGAATAAACCCCACTTGATCATGGTGTATGATCCTTTTAATGTGCTGTTGGATTCTGTTTGCTAGTATTTTGTTGAGGATTTTTGCATCTATGTTCATCAGTGATATTGGCCTGTAGTTTTCTTTCTTTGTGACATCCTTGTCTGGTTTTGGTATCAAGGTGATGGTGGCTTCGTAGAAGGAATTTGGGAGTGTTCCTCCCTCTGCTATATTTTGGAAGAGTTTGAGAAGGATAGGTGTTAGCTCTTCTCTAAACGTTTGATAGAATTCACCTGTGAAGCCATCTGGTCCTGGGCTTTTGTTTGTTGGAAGGTTTTTAATCACAGTTTCAATTTCAGTGCTTGTGATTGGTCTGTTCATATTTTCTATTTCTTCCTGATTCAGTCTTGGCAGGTTGTGCATTTCTAAGAATTTGTCCATTTCTTCCAGATTGTCCATTTTATTGGCATAGAGTTGCTTGTAGTAATCGCTCATGATTTTTTTTATTTCTGCAGTGTCAGTTGTTACTTCTCCTTTTTCATTTCTAATTCTATTGATTTGAGTCTTCTCCCTTTTTTTCTTGATGAGTCTGGCTAGTGGTTTATCTATTTTGTTTATCTTCTCAAAGAACCAGCTCTTAGTTTTATTGATCTTTGCTATTGTTTCCTTCATTTCTTTTTCATTTATTTCTGATCTGATTTTTATGATTTCTTTCCTTCTGCTAGCTTTGGGGTTTTTTTGTTCTTCTTTCTCTAATTGCTTGAGGTGCAAGGTTAGGTTGTTTATTCGAGATGTTTCCTGCTTCTTAAGGTGGGCTTGTATTGCTATAAACTTCCCCCTTAGAACTGCTTTTGCTGCATCCCATAGGTTTTGGGTCGTTGTGTCTCCATTGTCATTTGTTTCTAGGTATTTTCTGATTTCCCCTTTGATTTCTTCAGTGATCACTTCATTATTAAGTAGTGTATTGTTTAGCCTCCATGTGTTTGTATTTTTTACAGATCTTTTCCTGTAATTGATATCTAGTCTCATGGCGTTGTGGTCGGAAAAGATACTTGATACAATTTCAGTTTTCTTAAATTTACCAAGGCTTGATTTGTGACCCAAGATATGATCTATCCTGGAGAATGTTCCATGAGCACTTGAGAAAAATGTGTATTCTGTTGTTTTTGGATGGAGTGTCCTATAAATATCAATTAAGTCCATCTTGTTTAATGTATCATTTAAAGCTTGTGTTTCCTTATTTATTTTCATTTTGGATGATCTGTCCATGGGTGAAAGTGGGGTGTTAAAGTCCCCTACTATGAATGTGTTACTGTTGATCTCCCCTTTTATGGTTGTTAGTATTTGCCTTATGTATTGAGGTGCTCCTATGTTGGGTGCATAAATATTTACAATTGTTATATCTTCTTCTTGGATCGATCCCTTGATCATTATGTAGTGTCCTTCTTTGTCCCTTTTAATAGTCCTTATTTTAAAGTCTATTTTGTCTGATATGAGAATTGCTACTCCAGCTTTCTTTTGGTTTCCATTTGCATGGAATATCTTTTTCCATCCCCTTACTTTCAGTCTGTATGTGTCTCTAGTTCTGAAGTGGGTCTCTTGTAGACAGCATATATAAGGGTCTTGTTTTTGTATCCATTCAGCCAATCTGTGTCTTTTGGTGGGAGCATTTAGTCCATTTACATTTAAGGTAATTATTGATATGTATGTTCCTATTTCCATTTTATATATTGCTTTGGGTTCGCTACTATAGGTCGTTTCCTTCTCTTGTGTTTCGTGTCTAGAGAAGTTCCTTTAGCATTTGTTGTAAAGCTGGTTTGGTGGTGCTGAACTCTCTCAGCTTTTGCTTGTCTGTAAAGGTTTTAATTTCTCCATCAAATGTGAATGAGATCCTTGCTGGGTAGAGTAGTCTTGGTTGCAGGCTATTCTCCTTCATCACTTTCAGTATGTCCTGCCACTCCCTTCTGGCTTGTAGGGTTTCTGCTGAGAGATCCGCTGTTAACCTTATGGGGATTCCCTTGTGTGTTATTTGTTGTTTTTCCCTTGCTGCTTTTAATATGCTTTCTTTGTATTTAATTTTTGACAGTTTGATTAATATGTGTCTTGGCGTGTTTCTCCTTGTATTTATCCTGTATGGGACCCTCTGTGCTTCCTGGACTTGATTAACTATTTCCTTTCCCATATTAGGGAAGTTTTCAACTATAATCTCTTCAAATATTTTCTCAGTCCCTTTCTTTCTTTCTTCTTCTTCTGGAACCCCTATAATTCGAATGTTGGTGCGTTTCATGTTGTCCCAGAGGTCTCTGAGACTGTCCTCAGTTCTTTTCATTCTTTTTTCTTTATTCTGCTCTGCAGTAGTTATTTCCACTACTTTATCTTCCAGGTCACTTATCCGTTCTTCTGCCTCAGTTATTCTGCTATTGATCCTATCTAGAGTGATTTTAATTTCATTTATTGCATTGTTCATCGTTGCTTGTTTCATCTTTAGTTCTTGTAGGTCCTTGTTAACTGTTTCTTGCATTTTGTCCATTCTACTTCCAAGATTTCGGATCATCCTTACTATCATTATTCTGAATTCTTTTTCAGGTAGATTGCCTATTTCCTCTTCATTTGTTAGGTCTGGTGGGTTTTTATCTTGCTCCTTCATCTGCTGTGTGTTTTTCTGTCTTCTCATTTTGCTTATCTTACTGTGTTTGGGGTCTCCTTTTTGCAGGCTGCAGGTTCGTAGTTCCCTTTGTTTTTGATGTCTGTCTCCAGTGGCTAAGGTTGTTTCAGTGGGTTGTGTAGGCTTCCTGGTGGAGGGGACTAGTGCCTGTGTTGTGCTGGATGAGGCTGGATCTTGTCTCTCTAGTGGGCAGGTTCACGTCTGGTGGTGTGTTTTGGGGTGTCTGTGGCCTTATTATGATTTTAGGCAGCCTCTCTGCTAATGGGTGGGGTTGTGTTCCTGTTTTGCTAGTTGTTTGGCATAGGTTGTCCAGCACTGTGGCTTGCTGGTCGTTGAGTGAAGCTGGGTGCTGGTGTTAAGATGGAGGTCTCTGGGAGATTTCCGCTGTTTAATATTATGTGGAGCTGGGAGGTCTCTTGTTGACCAGTGACCTGAAGTTGGCTCTCCTACCTCAGAGGCAGAGCCCTGACTCCTGGCTGGAGCACCAAGAGCCTTTCATCCACACGGCTCAGAATAAAAGGGAGAAAAAGTAGAGAGAATTAGTAGAAGTATGAGGAAAGAAAGAAGGAAAGGAGGAAAGGAAGGAAGGAAGAAAGAAGCAAAGAAGGAAAGAAAGGAGGGAGGGAGGGAGGGAGGGAGGAAGGAAGGAAGGAAGGAGGGAAAGAAGGAAAAAAAGACAGAAAGAAAGATGATACAGTAAAAATAAAATAAAGTATAATATAGTTATTGAATTAAAAAATATTTAGAAAAAAAAAAAAGGGACGGATAGAACCTTAGGACAAATGTTGGAAGCAAAGCTATACAGAGAAAATCTTACACAGAAGCATACACATACACCTTCACAAAAAGAGGTAAAGGGGGAAAAATCATAAATCCTGCTCCCTGAGACCACCTCCTCAATTTGGGGTGATTCGTTGTCTAAAGGAGGGAGGGAAGGAAGGAAAGAAAGAAAGAACGAAGGTAAAGTATAATAAAGTTATTACAATTAAACTTAATTATTAAGAAAAAGAATTTTTAAAAAAAGTCATGGACGGATAGAGCCATAGGACAAATGGTGGAAGCTAGAGTATACAGACTAGATGTCACACAGGAGCATACACGTACACCTTCACAAAAAGAGGAAAAGGGAAAAAAATCATAGATTTCGCTCCTAAATTCCACCTCTTCAATTTGGGGTCATTCCTTGTCTATTCAGGTATTCCACAGATGCAGGGTATATCAAGTTGATTGTGGAGCTTTAATCCGCTGCTTCTGTGGCTGCTGGGAGAGATTTCCCTTTCTCTTCTTTGTTCTCACAGCTCACAGGAGCTCAGCTTTGGATTTGGCCCTGCCTCTGCGTGTAGGTCGCTGGAGGGCGTCTGTTTTTTCGCTCAGACAGGACGGGGTTAAAGGAGCCGCTGATTCGGGGCCTCCGGCTCACTCAGGCCGGGGGTTGGGGGATGGGGGTAGGAGGGGCACTGCTTGCGGGGCGGGCCTGCGGCGGCAGAGGCAGCGTGACGTTGCGGCAGAGGCCGGCGTGACGTTGCACCAGCCTGAGGCCCGCCGTGCGCTGTCCCGGGGAAGTTGTCCCTGGATCCCGGGAACCTGGCAGTGGCGGGCTGCACAGGCTCCGCGGAAGAGGGGTGTGGGGAGTGACCTGTGCTCGCACACAGGCCCCCCGGTGGCGGCAGCAGCAGCCCTAGCGTCTCCCGCCCGTCTCTGGGGTCCGCGGTTTTAGCCGCGGCTCGCGCCCGTCTCTGGGGTTTGCGCTTTCAGCCGCGGCTCGCGCCCGTCTCGGGGGCTCGCGCCCTCAGCCGCGGCTCGCGCCCGTCTCTGGGGTTTGCGCTTTCAGCCGCGGCTCGCGCCCGTCCCGGGGGCTCGCGCCCTCAGCCGCGGCTCGCGCCCGTCTCTGGGGTTCGCGCTTTTAGCCGCGGCTCGCGCCCGTCTCTGGAGTTCCTTTAAGCAGCGCTCTTAAACCCCTCTCCTCGCGCACCAGGAGACAAAGAGGGAAGAAAAAGTCTCTTGCCTCTTCGGCCGGTGCAGGCTTTTCCCCGAACTCCCTCCCGGCTAGTCGTGGTGCACTAACCCCTTCAGGCTATGTTCAAGCCGCCAACCCCAGTCCTCTCCCTGAGCTCCGTCCAAAACCAAAACCCGAGCCTCAGCTCGCAGCCCCGCCCGCCCCGGTGGGTGAGCAGCAAGCCTCTCGGGTTGGTGAGTGCCGGTCGGCACCGATCGTCTGTGCTGGAATCTCCCCGCTTTGCCCTCCGCACCCGTCGCTGTGCACTACTCCGCGGTCCCGAAACTCCCCCCTCTGCCTCCCGCAGTCTCCGCCCGCGGAGGGGCTTCCTAGTGTGTGGAAACTTTTCCTCCTTCACAGCTCCCTCCCACTGGTGCAGGTGCCGTCCTTATTCTTTTGTCTCTGTTTTTTCTTTTGCCCTACCCAGTTACGTGGGGAGTTTCTTGCCTTTTGGGAGGTCTGAGGTCTTCTGCCAGCCTTCAGTAGGAGTTCTGTAGGAGTTGTTCCACGTGTGGATGTATTTCTGGTGTATCCGTGGGGAGGAAGGCGATCTCCGCGTCTTACTCTTCCGCCATCTTCAAGGTCCCCTATTTCTCTTATTAATTAAAAATGTATTCAATAGTAAGTTCCAGTATAGCAGAATAAAGATCACCAAAAATTCACTTCTCCAAAAGGGAACCCTCCCTACACTGTTGGTGGGAATGTAAATTGGTGCAGCCACTACGGAGAACAGTATGGAGGTTCCTTTAAAAACTAAAAATAGAGTTACCATATCATCCAGGATTCCCACTCCCAGGCTTATGTCCAGAGAAAACTCTAATTCAAAAAGATACATGCACCCCAATGTTCATAGCAGCACTGTTTACAGTAGCCAAGACATGGAAGCAACCTAAATGTCCATCAACAGATGAATGGATAAAGAAGATGGGGTATATACACACAGTGGAATATTACTCAGCCATAAAAAAGAATGAAGCATTGCCATTTACAGCAACATGGATAGACCTAGGGATTATCATACTAAGTGAAGTAAGTCAGACAAAGACAGATATCATACGGTATCACTTAATGTGTGAAGTTTACAAAATGATACAGATGAACTTATTTACAAAACATAAATAGACCCACAGACATACAAAACAAATTTATGGTTGCCAGAGCAGGAAAAGGTGGGGTAATGGATAAATTAGGAGTTTGGGATTAGCAGACACAAACTACCATATGCAAAATGGATAAACAACAAGGTCCAGCTGTATAGTACAGGGAACTAGATTCAATATCTTGTAATAACTACAATGGAAAAGAATCTGAAAAGAATATATATATATATAGATATATATAACGGAATCCCTTTGCTGTACATCAGAAACTAACAACATTGTAAATCAATTATATTTCAATTAAAATCAAAAAACAAAAATTCACTTTTCTAAAAAATAAAAGACAGAAAAAACTGGCAGAAACTGTCAAATTTAACTTTCTCACAATTCTAGAAATTAACCTAAGACTTGCAACCATCCAAGGAGCATGTATTCAAGACTAACGGTGGAATCTCAGTAAGAACAATGAGCTTTGTGACATTCTAAGTTGTTCTATGCCAATTCCTATCTCCCCAGCTCCATAGTAGCCATGAAAACCAACAGCCTAGCAGAACCCAAAGAACACAGAACAGTCTGGGGCTCCCTAAAATCCCATCCCCAGAGAACTGTCATTACTGGAGCTCTGTGGAAGTTTTCCTGAAATCCTGGTCTTAATTTGACTTAACTCAAAATATGCTCAATTTGAATAGACCTAGATCAAGTAAGCAGATTGAATTAATAATTAAACACTACCCACAAAGAAAAAATCCAAGCCTACATGGCTTCACTGGTGAATTCTACCAAACATTTAAAGAATTAATACCAATGCTTCACAAACTCTCCCAAGAAATAGAAGAGGACAAAACTGCTCAACTCATTCTATGAAGCCAGTATTACCCTGATACCAAAACCAGACATCACAAAAAGAACTACAGACCAATATACTGTATGAATGTAGATATGAAATCCCTTAATAAAATACTAGAAAAGTGACACATAGACAAATGGAAAACAATAGGGAGAGCCCAGAAGTAAACTATTACATATTATAGTCAATTAATTTATGACAAGCCAAGAATACACATTAGGGAAAGTAGAGTCTCTTCAATAAATAGTATTGGGAAAACTGGACAGCCATATGCAAAAGAATGAACCTGGACCACTATATTACACCATATATAAAAATTAACCCAAAGTGGATCAAAGACTTGGACATAAGATCTGAAGCCATAAAACTCCTAGAGGAAAACATAGGCAATATATTTCTTGACACTGGTCTTGGCAATGTTTTTTTTGTTTTGTTTTGGATCTGACTCCAAAAGCAAAGGCAACAAAAGTAAGAATAAACAAGTGAACTACATCAAACTAAAAAACTTCTGCACAGCAAAGGAAGTCATCAATAAAATTAAAAGGCAACCTACTGAATGGGAGAAAGTATTTGTAAATCATATATCTTATTAGGGGTTAATATCCAAAATATGTAAAGAACTCATACAATTCAATAAAAAAAATCCAATTTTTAAAAACAGGCAGAAGATCTGAATAGACATTTTTCCAAAGACAACATGCAGATAGCCACCAAGTACATGAAAAAATGCTCAATCATCAGGGAAATGCAAATCAAAACCACAATGAGATATCATCTCACACCTGTTAAAATGGCTATTATCAAAAAGGCAAGAAATAACAAGTGTCAGTGAGGACGTGAAGAAAAGGGAACAACTGTGCACTGTTGGTGGGAATGTAAATTGGTGCAACCACTATGGAAATCAGTATGGAAGTTCCTCAAAAAAAATTAAAAATAGAATTACCATATGATCCAGAAATTCCACTTCTGGGTACTTATATGAAGAAAATGAAAACACCAATTTGAAAAAATTTCTGCACCCCACCATGTTCACTGCAGCATTGTTTACAATAGCCAAGACATGGAAACAACCTAAGTGTCTACTGATGAATGAATGGATAAAGAAAATACACACACACACACACAAATAGAATATTATTCCAGGATAAAAAATAAAATCTCACCATTCACGACAACATGGATGGACCTTGAGGGCATTATGCTAAGTGAGGTAAGTCAGATAGAGAAAGACAAATACTGCATGATCTCACTTATATATGGAACGTATACATAACATACTTAAAAAGCAAAAACAAACAAACAAACAAACCCAAGCTCACACAGAGAACAGACTGGTCAGACTGGTGATTACCAGAGGCAGGGATTGGGGGTGGGCAAAATGGGCGAAGAGGGTCAAAAGGTACAAACTTCCGGTTACAGAATCAATAAGTGATGGAGATGTAATGGACAACATAGTGACTCTAGTTAATAATACTGTATTGCATATTTTCAGTATACTTTTAAGTATATCTTGAAAGTTCTCATCACAAAAAAACGAAAGTTTGAAGCTACGTGTGGTGATGTATATTAACTAGGCTTATCATGGTGGTCATTTTGTTATATATAAATATTGAATCATTATGTTGTACACCTGAAACTAATGTAATGTTATATGTCAATTATACCTCAATAAAAATTTTTAAAAAGAAAAGAAATTCATCCAATAAGTACATGAAAAGATATGCAATATCATTAATCACCAGGGAAATGCAAATCAAAACTACAGTAATACCATTTCACACCCCCTAAGGTTACCAGAATCCAAAAGACAGAAAATAGCAAGTATTGGCAAGGATGTGGAAAAACTGGACCCTCATACACTGCATGTAAAATGCGACAGTCACTTTGGGAAAGTCTGGCAGTTCCTCAAAAATGTAGCGTTACCCCGTGACCCCACAATTTAACGTCTACATATTTACCCGAGATAATTCAAAACTAGTGCACAAATGCGCACAGCAGCACTATTCATCATAGCCAGGAAGTGGAAACAACCCAAGTGTGGTACATCCATACAATGAACTATTATTCGGCAATGAAAAGGAATTAAGTATTGATATATAGTACAGTGTGGATAAACTTTGAAAACATGCTAAGTGGAAGAATTCAGTCACAGAAGGCTGCACATTACATGATTCCATTTATATGCAATGTCGAGAATATGCTAATTTATAGAAAGAGAAGTTAGATTAGTGGTTTCCAGGAGCTGGGGGAAAGCAGACGGGGGAGTGACTGCTAATGGATATGAGGTGCCTTTTGGGGGTGATTAAAATACTCTGGAATTACATAGTGATGATGATTGCACATCTTTGTAAATATACTAAAACCACTATATTGTACACTTAAAAATTTTTTAAATAAACTATTCTTCCCTACTCCATGACAGGTAGTTAAACCGAGTGATAAAGCCCTGCTTTTTTTTTTTTTTAAATGCTAACTAATGGAATTCTAGATGCTACCCTTTGATGGAAAATCTTCATAATAAATAAAAGTAAACCTGAGAAAGAAATGAAGCCACCAAGGAAGAGATCCTTTGTACCATATAACTTGTTCAAAGAATCTGACTTGGTAAGGTGTTAAATCAAAATCCCCCTCCCCCACCCCTCCACCCAGTCCTGGAACTTGAGAATTTTCAAAACCATAAACCAAATTGTTCCACACATACAAATCTATCCTTGAAAGTATAATTTCAAAAGGGTCTTGTAATACTGAAAATTTTGAAAATGGTTTCCATGCCCTAAGAAAATAACCTTTAGGGCTTCCCTGGTGGTGCAGTGGTTGAGAGTCTGCCTGCTAATGCAGGGGACACGGGTTTGAGCCCTGGTCTGGGAAGATCCCACATGCCGTGGAGCAACTAGGCCCGTGAGCCACAACTACTGAGCCTGCTCATCTGGAGCCTGTGCCCCGCAACAAGAGAGGCCGCGGTAGTAAGAGGCCCGCGCAATGCGATGAAGAGTGGCCCCCGCTCACCGCAACTAGGGAAAGCCCTCGCACAGAAACGAAGACCCAATACAGCAAAGTTAATTAATTAATAAACTCCTACCCCCAACATACATGTTCTTTAAAAAAACAAAAAAAAAAAGAAAAGAACCTTTAAAGAAATCTGTAGCTCTGATGGATTGTTTCATTTCATAGTTTTCTGTCCCTGTAATAACATTGTAGTTGATCTCTGTGCATCGCTCTTACTATCTCTTATTTAATTGTATAAACTTTGTAAAGCCATGCTATCAATATTTTAGCCTTTGTTGTTTTTTCCCTTATGCCCATAATAAGTCATGCTTTGAAATATGAGAAAGGTACATGAAGGCAAAAGAAATTAGAAATATGCGTACTTCAAAAAAGAAGTTGAATTAGCAAGTTTTGTGGATGTAAAGTAGTAAATTGAAGGAAACTGGAATTGTTTATATTACTCACAAACCACACACCTCTCAATAGATAGTTGAGCTGTTCTCCATATAATGTTTCTCTACATACATATTTTTTTAGTTCATGTTGTAAAACCACTGCATGTTAAGTGCAAAGTCCACTTTTTCTTCCTCCACTAAAGGTCAATGTTGAATTGCCTGAAAGTTCCTGTCAGAAAATCCAGATTCATTCCCGCTCTCCCGCTCCCTAGTTCTATTACCTTAGACATGTTACCTAGACTTGACTTCACTCTAGCTATATAACCACAAAGAAAAATGAAAAACAGAGGAGGTTTTACCACCAAGGATCAAAAAATTACCATCTTAGCCAATAACTCCAAGGAGTATATTTGAAAGGGCAATTATAGACCAAGCTCATTCACGGACAGAGATGTAAAAATTATCAAAGTACTAGCAAATTCACCTCTCGTCAAACATTCTCAGATCTCTCCTTCTGAATCCCCCTAGTGCTTTCTATCTCTGACAAACATTTCAATCCACAATTTTCCATTGCCTCCTTCTTCCAAAGAAGGATGTAAATCTCAATTTACCAGTATCTAAGCTTCAGTCCTTCCTCTGTTGGACAGCTCCATGACTTGGGGTAAATTGTTAGCCTTTTTAGCCTCAGTTACTTAACATGAAAACTGGGAATGATATGTTCTTTTCAGTGTTTCTAGACTTTAGGAGATCTAAGGACCAAAGATGTATGAGTGGTTGAAAAGTCATAATAAAATATATGGCAATGTATTCTCCCCAGTGGGCCATGAGCTTTTCAAGGCCAATTCCTGGGTCCCATTGGTCTTTCTATTCTAAAAGTATCAAACTCAAGTGTCATAAAAATGAGCAGGTTCTTCACCTTTGGCTTTGACCTTGACTCCACCCATCTTGCACCAGCTAAGCACAGCAGCCACTGCAAGGTAAGATGGGGGGCGTAGTTTGTTATTGTGAAATGGTCACAGCTCTTACCTCTTTCTCAATCCCACACTCAATGACAAGATAATTAAACTCATACCCCTTCTCAGTTAGGCTGGTGACAGGACAACCAGTTCTCAAGAGACACTTCATCAGAATGCAAGAGGCGGCCTTGATCAAGTAGAGTCAGTGGAACAACAGCCCAGAATGTAGAAGAAGTACACCCTATGGACACTGTTGAAAGAATCCAAAAAAGAAAGATTCAGATAGAAATTTTTGTCCTAGAGGACACTGAAAGAAACTTGGAGCTTCTTACTAAAATATATATATAGATACATATATATATCTATGCATATGTATATATACCCCTTAGAACACCCTTGACAGATGCAGTGTGATTGTTCAGATAAAGTCATAACAGTTGTGAGTGAAAATTAACCTCAGGTCAGACTTGCAGGCTTATCTGGAGACATCCTCCATCTCCTTCACCCAGTACCATTTCCCTAAAAACTACAGACTTAAGCTAAACGTGGGATGCTGTCTCCGCTTCACTCGCTGTGTGGGATTGGCCCCAGACTGGAGGAACCTCAAGCTGGTACAATGGCCTTGGGTCTACATGACAAAACCAGTGTAAATGATGGGTGGGACACGAAAACAGCAGCTTCTCTGTAGCCTCTGGCCCTCCTCTAAAGCAGCCAAACACACCTTTTGTGGGTGAAGGGACAAAGGAAACCATATATTCGAGCAATATATGGTTCTGCCAATGTAATGAAGGTCTGTACCTGCTGTGTCTCCTGCCCTGTATCCTTCTATAAAGCAAAATGAAGATAGTCTTAGATTAAAGCCTATTGGCGTCTGGTGAGTCTGACTGTGAAATCGAATCATCCACAGCCGTGGGCCCTCATTAATTCTACTACAAGGAATATATCCTAAGGAAGTTTTTAGATAGAGATGTACAGGCATTCTTACAAATAAAGCTATCCATCACTATATTTTCATGATAAGGAAATACTAGAAATAAAAAAATGTTTAAAGTACTACATAGAAAGTAAACTTATCTAGTGACTTTTTTAATAAAGAAAGAGATATATAGTTTAGGTGAGAAAAAATGACTGTAAAGTAAGCCACAGGTCTGACACATGGACAAAGTAAGTGGGTTGCAAATAAAACAACAGATATTACCAAAAAACAAGAAAAGAAAAAAATCCCACTAACTCAAAAAGATACATGGACCCCAATGTTCATAGCAGCATTATTTACAATTGCCAAGTCATGGAAGCAACCTAAATGTCCATCAACAGACATGGTGTGTGTGTGTGTGTGTGTGTGTGTGTGTGTGTGTGTGTGTGTGTGTATATACACACATACACAATGGAATACTACTCAGCCATAAAAAAGAATGAAATTTTGCCATTTGCAGCAACATGGATGGACTTGGAGGACATTATGCTAAGTGAAATAAGTCAGACAGAGAAAGGTAAACACTGTATCATATCACTTATATGTGGAATCTAAAAATATAACAAACTAGTGAATATAACAAAAAGAAGCAGACTCACAGGTATAGAGAACAAACGAGCGGTAACTGGGGGTGGGTGCATTATAGGGGTGGGAGAGTGGGAGGTATAAACTATTGGGTGTAAAGTAAGCTCAAGATTGTATTAAACAACACAGGGAATGTAGCCAATATTTTATAATAACTGATTAAATGGAAAGTAACCTTTAAAATAGTATAAAAGATTTTTAAGCAGATATAAAAGATAACTTTATGACTTAGGAAAAATAAATCAGGAGAGAAAAATGAAGATCTTTGTTTCCACGCCTCGATTTAGAAGTAACACACAAACACTCAAATAGAGTTACAGATGTAGAAAACAAATTTATGGTTACCAGGGGGTAAGGGGCTGGGGGGGATAAACTGGGAGATTGGGATTGACATACACACACTACTATATATAAACTAGATAATAAGGACCTGCTGTATATCACAAGGAACACTACTCAATACTCTAATAAACTATATGGGAAATGAATCTAAAAAAGAGTGGATACATGTATATGTATAACTGATTCACTTTGCTGTACACCTGAAACTAACACAACATTGTAAATCAACTATACTCCAATAAAAATTTTTTAAATAGATAAATAAATAAAAACAAGGGGACAGGGGATGACCAGAGATAGGGGGCTGGATAATGAGTAGATCAGAATGGGACATGGAAAAGAAAGCTGAAACTTCAAGCAGGGAAATCTTTTCCGCAAGGCAGGGAAATGAGGTGGAGAGCTGTGCAGTGGGAAATACCTACATCTAAAAGGAAACATAAAAAATAGCTCTTGACATCCACTAGAGGGCAGACAGCAGAAGCAAGAAGAACTACAATCCTGCAGGCTGTGGAACAAAAACCACATTCACAGAAAGACAGACAAGATGAAAAAGCAGAGGGCTATGTATATGTACCAGATGAAGCAAGAAGATAAAACTCCAGAAAAACAACTAAATGAAGTGGAGATAGGCAACCTTCCAAAAACAGAATTCAGAATACTGATAGTGAAGATGATCCAGGACCTCAGAAAAAGAATGGAGACAAAGATCGAGAAGATGCAAGAAATGTGTAACAAAGACCTAGAAGAATTAAAGAACAAACAAACAGAGATGAACAATACAATAACTGAAATGAAAACTACACTAGAAGGAATCAATAGCAGAATAACTGAGGCAGAAGAACAGGTGAGTGACCAGGAAGACAGAATGGTGGAATTCACTGCTGTGGAACAGAATAAAGAAAGAAGAATGAAAAGAAATGAAGACAGCCTAAGAGACGTCTGGGACAACACTAAACACAACAACATTCACATTATAGAGGTCCCAGAAGGAGAAGAGAGAGAGAAAGGACCCGAGAAAATATCTGAAGAGATTATAGCCGAAAACTTCCCTAACATGGGAAAGGAAATAGCCACCCAAGTCCAGGAAGTGCAGAGAGTCCCATACAGGATAAACCCAAGGAGAAACATGCCGAGACACATAGTAATCAAATTGGCAAATATTAAAGACAAAGAAAAATTATTGAAAGCAGCAAGGGGAAAATGACAAATAACATACAAGGGAACTCCCATAAGGTTAACAGCTGATTTCTCAGCAGAAACTCTACAAGTCAGAAGGGTGTGGCATGATATACTTAAAGTGATGAAAGGGAGGAAACTACAGCCAAGATTACTCTACCTGGCAAGGACCTCATTCAGATTTGATGGAGAAATCAAAAGCTTTACAGACAAGCAAAAGCTAAGAGAATTCAGCACCACCAAACCAGCTCTACAACAAATGCTAAAGGAACTTCTCTAAGTGGGAAACACAAGAGAAGAAAAGGACATACAAAAACAAACCCAAAACAATTAAGAAAGTGGTCATAGGAACATACATATCGATAATTACCCTAAACTTGAATGGATTAAATGCTCCAACCAAAAGACACAGGCTTGCTGAATGGATACAAAAAAAAGACCCATATATATGCAGTCTACAAGAGACCCACTTCAGACCTAGGGACACATACAGACTGAAAGTGAGGGGATGGAAAAAGATATTCCATGCAAATGGAAATCAAAAGAAAGCTGGAGTAGCAATACTCATATCAGATAGAATTTAAAATAAGGAATGTTACAAGAGACAAGGAAGGACACTACATAATGATCAAGGGATCAATCCAAGAAGAAGATATAACAATTATAAATATATATGCATCCAACATAGGAGCACCTCAATACATAAGGCAACTTTCACCAATGGACAGATCATCCAAAATGAAAATAAATATGGAAACAGAAGCTTTAAATGACACAATAGACCAGATAGATTCCATTGGTATTTATAGGACATTCCACCCAAAAACAAAAGATTACACTTTCTTCTCAAGTGCGCACGGAACATTCTCCAGGATAGATCACATCTTGGGTCACAAATCAAGCCTCAGTAAATTTAAGAAAACAGAAATCATATAAAAAATATATTCTGACCACAGCGCTATGAGATTAGAAATGAATTACAGGGAAAAAGACGTAAAAAACATAAACACATGGAGGCCAACACATGGAGGTTACTAAATAACCCAGATCACTGAAGATATCAAAGAGGTAATCAAAAAATACCTAGAGAAAAATGACAATGAAAATACGACGATCCAAAACCTATGGGATGCAGCAAAAGCAGTTCTAAGAGGGAAGTTTATAGCAATACAATCCTACCTCAAGAAACAAGAAAAAATCCCAAATAAAAAATCTAAGCTTACACCTAAAGGAACTAGAGAAAGAAGAACAAACAAAACCCAAAGTTAGCAGAAGGAAAGAAATCATAAAGATCAGAGCAGAAATAAATGAAATAGAAACAAAGAAAACAATAGCAAAGATCAAAAAAACTAAAAGCTGGTTCTTTGAGAAGATAACCAAAATTGATAAACCATTAGCCAGACTCATCAAGCAAAAGAGGGAGAAGACTCAAATCAATAAAATCAGAAATGAAAAAGGAGAAGTTACAACAGACACCGCAGAAATACAAAGCATCCTAAGAGACTACTACAAGCAACTCTAGGCCAATAAAATGGACAACCTGGAAGAAATGGACAAATGCTTAGCAAGGTATAACCTTCCAAAACTGAACCAGGAAGAAATAGAAAATATGAAGAGACCAATCACAAGTAATGAAATTGAAACTGTGATGAAAAGTCTTCTTCCAATAAACAAAAGTCCAGGACCAGATGGCTTCACAGGTGAATTCTATCAAACATTTAGAGACGAGCTAACATCCATCATTCTCAAACTCTTCCAAAAAACTGCAGAAGAAGGAACACTCCCAAACTCATTCTATGAGGCCACCATCACCCTTATACCGAAACCAAAGATACTACAAAAAAAGAAAATTACAGGCCAATATCACTGATGAATATAGATGCAAAAATCCTCAACAAAATACTAGCAAACAGACTCCAACAACACATTAAAAGGATCATACACCATGACCCAGTGAGATTTATCCCAAGGATGCAAGGATTCTTCAATATATGCAAATCAATCAATGTGATAAACCATATGAACAAATTGAAGAAGAAAAAACATATGATCCTCTCAATAGATGCAGAAAAAGCTTCTGACAAAATTCAACACCCATTTATATAAAAACTCTCCAAAAAGTTGGCATAGAGGAAACCTACCTCAACATAATAAAGGCCATATACAACAAACCCACAGCAAACATCATTCTCAATGGTGAAAAACTGAAAGCATTTCCTCTAAGATCAGGAACAAGACAAGGATGTCCACTCTCACCACCATTATTCAACATAGTTTTGGAAATCCTAGCCACGGCAATCAGAGGAAAAAAAGAAATAAAAGGAATACAGATTGGAAAAGAAGAAGTAAAACAGTCACTGTTTGCTGATGACATGATACCATACATAAAGAATCCTAAAGATGCCACCCGAAAACTACTAGAGCTAATCAATGAATTTGGTAAAGTAGCAGGATACAAAATTAATGCACAGAAATCTCTTGCATTCCTATACACTAATGATGAAAAATCTGAAAAAGAAATTAAGGAAACACTCCCATTTACCACTGCAACAGAAAGAATAAAATACCGAGGAATAAACCTACCTAGGGAGACAAAAGACCTGTATGCAGAAAACGATAAGACACTGATGAAAGAAATTAAAGATAATACCAACAGATGGAGAGATATACCATGCTTTTGGATTGGAAGAATCAATATTGTGAAAATGACTATACTACCCAAAGCAATCTACAGATTCAATGCAATCCTTATCAAATTACCAATGGCATTTTTTACAAAACTAGAACAGAGAATCTTAAAATTTGTATGGAGACACACAAGACCCCGAATAGCCAAAGCAGTCTTGAGGGAACAAAATGGAGCTGGAGGAATCAGACTCCCTGACTTCAGACTACACTACAAAGCTACAGTAATCAAGAGAATATGGTACTGGCACAAAAACAGACATATAGATCAATGGAACAGGATAGAAAGCCCAGAGATAAACCCATGCACCTATGGTCAACTAATCTATGACAAAGGAGGCAAGGATATACAATGAAGAAAAGACAGTCTCTTCAATAAGTCGTGCTGGGAAAACTGGACAGCTACATGTAAAAGAATGAAATTAGAACACTCCCTAACTCCATACACAAAAATAAACTCAAAATGGATTAGAGACCTAAGTGTAAGACCAGGCACTATTAAACTCTTAAAGGAAAACATAGGAAGAACACTCTTTGACATAAATCACAGCAAGATATTTTTTGATCTATCTCCTAGAGTAATGGAAATAAAAACAAAAATAAACAAATGGGACCTAATGAAACTTCAAAGCTTTTGCACAGCAAAGGAAGCCATAAACAAGACGAAAAGACAACCCTCAGAATGGGAGAAAATATTTGCCAATGAATCAATGGACAAAGGGTTAATCTCCAAAATATAAAAACAGCTCATGCAGCTCAATAGTAAAAAAACAAACAACCCAATTCAAATATGGGCAGAAGACCTAAATAGACATTTCTCCAAAGAAGACACACAGATGGCCAAGAAGCACATGAAAAGGTGCTCAACATCACTAATCATTAGAGAAATGCAAATCAAAACTACAATGAGGTACCACCTCACACCAGTTAGAATGGGCATCATCAGAAAATCTACAAACAACAAATGCTGGAGAGGGTGTGGAGAAAAGGGAACCCTCTTGCACCGTTGGTGGGAATGTAAATTGATAAAGCCACTGTGGAGAACAGTATGGAGGTTCCCTAAAAAACTAAAAATAGAATTACCATATGATCCAGCAATCCCACTCCTGGGCATATACCCAGAGAAAACCATAATTCAAAAAGACACATGCACCCCAATGTTCATTGCAGCAGTATTTACAATAGCCAGGTCATGGAAGCAACCTACATGCCCATTGACAGACGAATGGATAAAGAAGATGTGGTACATATATACAATGGAATATTACTCAGCCATAGAAAGGAACGAAATTGGGTCATTTGTTGAGACATGGATGCATCTAGAGACTGTCATACAGAGTGAAGTAAGTCAGAAAGAGAAAAACAAATATCGTATATTAACACATATATGTGGAACCTAGAAAAATGGTACAGATGAACTGGTTTGCAGGGCAGAAATTGAGACACAGATATAGAGAACAAAGGTATGGACACCAAGTGGGGAAAGCCGCGGGGGGGGCGGGGTGGTGGTGGGCTGAATTGGCCGATTGGGATGGACATGTATACACTGATGTTTATAAAATTGATGACTAATAAGAACCTGCTGTATAAAAGTAAATAAATAAAATTAAAAAAAAAAAAATAGCTCTTCTCCCAGGCATGAGGATAAACTCGATAAATCACTTCCTTTGGGAGGGTGCGGAGGTAGAGGGCAAAAGAGAGGAAGCAACACCACTACAGAAGTCAGGAAAACAAAATGGCAAATCACTTCTACTCAAAACAGCACACAGCAAAAGACCCAGCAACCTCTACACCTTCAGCAAAACATGAGGGCTGCTCTAGTACCTGACTCTTCCTCAGAAAACGCCAAAATTATGCAGAGAAGTAAAGATGATCGTAACCCCACAGAAGCCTTCACGACGTCAGCTCCCAACCAAAGACCCTGGAAAAACACAGGAAATCAGTAGCACCTGATTTGAATACTTTTAGAGCCAATGCCACACCCAGCTGACTGCATTTACAAGTCACTTTGTGCTGATTGATTTTATTTTCCAGGAATATGGATTGTTTTTGCTGATTCAAATTGCTTAATATCTGGAAAATAGGGAAAGCACAAAGCACAAAATTAAACTCTTTATAAAAGCCACCATTTTTTATATTCAGAGAAAGACTTCTTTCTACCACCTGAAACTTGACATTCTCCTGATCACTCCAGTACAGAAATCAGGAATGCAAAGAAAGTACCACAACAAATCTTTGAGAATGTGACTTCTCCAGGCCCTCTGAAGTTCCTGGGAGAAGATGATCAGCGTGTCAGTGTGTGTTTATTGAATTGTTGGGGAATGACATTTAGGGAGATATTTTAAACCAGTAGTTGTCCAACCTTAGCAGGATCAGAATCACCTGCAGGGCTTGTTAAAACACAGATTGCTAGGCTGTGCCCCAGATTCTAATTCGAGGCTGCCATGGGGCCTAAGAATGTGTTTCTGAAAGTTCCAGGTGATGCTGATGTGCTGGTCCCAGGACCACACTTTGAGAACCACTGACTCAGATAATATTACTTTAGAGAACCACATAGTTCAATGGCTCACAAACTTTAGGTTAATTATCAAAATTATCAGGAGGGTTATTTAAAAGTGTAGATGTCGGGCTTCCCTGGTGGCACAGTGGTTGAGAGTCCGCCTGCCGATGCAGGGGACACGGGTTCATGCCCCGGTCCGAGAAGATCCCACATGCCACGGAGCGGCTAGGCCCGTGAGCCACGGCCACTGAGCCTGTGCGTCCAGAGCCTGTGCTCCGCAACGGGAGAGGCCCCAGCAGTGAGAGGCCCGCGTACTGCAAAAAAAAAATGTAGATGTCTTAGTTCCACTCCAGTCCAATGGGATCTAATTGTAGCTGAAAGCTTTAGAGTACATCTGAATCACTGCAGGTTCTTCTGAAAAAATGTATATTTCTAGAGTCTAAACCAGAGGGACAAGGCCCAGGAATCTGCATTTTTAACAATTGCCCCAGGTGATTCGTGGAGGCTCATACTTTGAGAAGCCTGGAGCAGAGGTCCTCAGGACTACTGATGAGGGAGGGAGGGAGGGAGGGAGGCCTCCAGTTCTCCTTCAGTGATTTCCATTTCATCTGTTTTACATTAGAGCCTTTTTTTTTAACCACCAACGTTATAAATCCTCTATGTCATTTGAAGTGTAAGATCTTAATATTAAAGTAAAAACTAGATGTGACTAGAGGTTGCTCCATAAATGTCATCTTTGATACATCAATGAGGAATAAAAAAGTAGGATTCCAAATCCTACTTCCCTTCATATATTCTCCTGGTATTTCCAACACCTATATAATATAAATGCTACAAATGTAAAACAAATGTTTTATAAATTTATAAAATTATACATTTACAAATGTAAAACATTTATGTTATTTGTGCTAGCAGTTGTGCTCTTTTGAGGATCTGGAATGATCTAAAAGAAAACAGAGAGACCAGTCCAACCAGCACGATACTGGGCCTAATTCCAGAATCGACAGTCTGAACAAAGTCTTTCCATAAGAGGGAAGAAAAACCTTCACCCAAGGCAGCACTTCCTTCCTCCCAACTGTAGCTTCTTCTAGACATCCACACATTATAATAGGAAAAAAGGGGTGGGATAAATCAGCATGCCACCAGGCCATTTTGTACCACCTCCAGATCTGGGAAGGAAGGACCTCTGCTCACGACTCAGGCTCTAGAGGGCTTCATTCTGGCCTTCTCCACTGTGCCCTTTGCCTGGGGGAGAAGATGTGTTGGATCAAGAGGACAAGCCACCCAGAGCCCAAACCTCCAGAATTTTCTACCCAAATGGCCCTCATTTCACACCCAAGGCTCACATGAGTCTCTCCTCTGAGTCTGTCCTCCCTGGCGTGGGTACCCCTTGGCCCAGTGGGTGACCAAAAGGTAGTTGCCTACTAGAAATATGACCAGAACTTGGACACGTCATTTGTAGTGTCCGCACCCATGCTCTCCGTGTGTGTGGGGCCCCTCAAAACACAGACTGGAGTGGGATTGGGAAGAGAGGAGAAATTGGGCCACAGGCTATGGGTGGGAGAGTAAAGTGGAGTGGAGATAGATGGTGGCTCTCACCACATTGCAATGTTCCAACACAGAACCCTGAGGACTCTGAAAATTCCAAATTAAAATCTGCCTTTCTACCTCATTATGAAAGTTGGTTCGTCAAAATAGGAGGTCAGAACATATCTTGTTTAACAGTTTCTTTGATTGATTTATAAGTTTTATAAGATATCTGGAACATGTGCCTCCACTTGTACCCTTGCTCCTGTCCCCATATATGCTGGATAGGAATGGACCTGGGCCATTTGGGCTCAGCTCAGAGTAGCTGGTCCTGGGCCATATCTACTGATCTCCTTGGAAGCTTTTAGGACCTTGTCTAGCTCAGCCAACGACCTTGAAGGATCTGGATTTTACTAGACTTCTTGGTTCACCCCTCAATGTTCACATCTAGTAAATCAAGCAAATAAATGGAATTACATAAGTCGTGTTTAACAGCACGTACAGAGGTGAAACAAAAGGAGTACAGATTATCTCATAGTGCATTTACCTGATTAGATAAAGAAATACTGAATAATAGATGACTCTAATGTACTTAATAGTTGGGTGACCTTGACTCCAGACCCCGGATGCTTAAATCCTGAATTCTCTCTCAATCTTGCTGGAAACCTCCTCAATCTTCTACTTTTATTTTCTAGTTTGTTCCTATGTAAACTTCTAACATTTATCACAATGTGATTATAGGCCAATACATGTTATTAATTTATTATTTGGTTTAAGCATCTGGGGCGGTTCCTTTCAGCAAATATTTGACAACCTCTCACGTAGCAGGCATTCTGCATGGTGCAGTAGGAGATACAATGGTGAACAAGGAAGATTGACCCTTGCCTTTGAGGAGCTCACTGTCTGGCAGAGAAATGAACAATAAACAAACACAGTTAAGAAATATTGATAATTCTGCAAATAACTAATTGCATTTCTCGTATGTGCTACAAAGGAAAGTACAGAGTGCCAAGGGTGTAGATAACAGAGGAACATAACCAAGTCTGGAGGTGCCACGAGAGAGTCCCTGAGGAAGTACAGCTCCCCTTAACCACAAGGGATGCCTGAAACAGACGATAGTACCAAACCCTATATATACTGTTTTCCCTATACGTACATATCTATAATAAAGTTTAATTTATAAATTAGGCACAATAAGAGATTAAGAACAATAACTAGTAATAAGATAGAACAATTATAACAACATACTATAATAAATGGCAGGTGAATGTGGTCCGCCCCCCCAGGATACTTTACTGTAAGAATGTAATGCCTTTTCCATTTTAAGGAAGCACTTTTCATGCACCGTGGCCTTCCCTTTTGCAGTCTGAGGTGACTATAGGCAGACTGGATCCTGGCTGAAGCCTACTGTACCTCATAAGTTTGATCATGAATCTGTATCCAACCTCACTGGTGCTGGTAGAGCAGAGTAGACATCGCTGGCAGGAGATTGGAGGGCGGGAGAAAAGGAGGATCTAGGGTGTTTCTCCTCCTTAATCTCTCCTCATGAGACATCTCCAGTGAGGGTACCCCTGCCAGGCAGCCCTACCGTCCACAGTTCCATGGCTTCCGTTGGCCCCTCCAAGTCTAGGGTAGTGACAGTCTGCAGTTGCTAAACTCTAGGGTGCCTCATCTTCTCCTATTTACTCTTTCAGCTCTTCTAAAACCCCTCGTTATTAGCAGAAAATGAGATATTAATAATCTGTGGCATGTGGTGGCATCACACTAAATCTATCACCCATTGCTTCTCACGATGAGCCAGTTGAAGGCAAGATTTTTGAAGGTCAGTTAGCTTCTGCAGTTGGCTGTGATGGCAACAGTAATGATTTAGGAGAATATGGGGTGAGATGGCTACTTCTGACATCATGGATCAGCTTACAGGAATAAAATTTTAAGTCCAAGATCTTAAGTTCTCTGTTTGACTTATGTTCAGAAAACCAGAGAACTTCTATACAAGCCTGACAAGATGTCATTATTTCTTATACCCACAGGCCAGAGGAGGCTGAGAATGAATGCCAAGAGCTAACTGTACAGCTTGCAGAATTATGATGCAAGTATAGCTTACAGCCCACCAAAGTCTCTGTTGTAAGGATTTGATCATTGACTAGGAAGGAGTGGGAGCCTAAGAATCAAGACAGGTATTTTGAATATACTTGAAAGGACCTGAGAATCTTAATCATGTAATCAATTTGAAACTTTCTTGTTAAAAGAATTAGCTTCTCCTATCCTGGCTGAACAGCCTAGGCTTCCTTTGCTTAAAGACCCTATAATTACCTAAGTTGAGGCAGTTTTCCTGCAAGGATACGGCTATTCTCCTTAAACCCTAGACCTATGACCACTCACTGTCTCTGGAACCATCACTAGGGTTAGATCCCACTATGCCCCAGGAAGACAAGTGCAAAGTTTGATCCAACATGAGACAGCTTAAACACAAAAATAATTGCGAGATCTTTCTAATTTACATTTGCAGAAACCTAGGAAAGGTATTTGGAATTGGATTCTTGGCGTATTAGATCAAAGAAAACAGAATATAATATTGGATTATGAGAAATATTAATGTAGATGCAGTTATCAGAGACTATGAATTGTGCTAACTTTAGCTATAGGAAGTGACCCCAACATTTTACTTGGTTGAAAGCTGGACTTAATAGTGACCTACATTAGGAAGAATGAGAGGCCAGAAATGCACTGTCAAATGCTTAAGGAGATGGGAATGTTGAAGAGAATTTATATCATGTGCAACCCACTCACCTAGCCTCTCTCTTCCTTGGGAAAGTCCAGAGAATACTCTCCTAACTGTGACATTAAGAAATGAACTAGTGATGGGAAATGGATGAGAATGATAGTGAGAGACTTGACCACTGAAATTATCTCAGTCAGTCTGATGTGATCCTAGATTAGCCAAGATTAGATGACACTACTTAACCATCGAAGATAAGGTTGAAGCAATTACTATAACTGGTAAGAGAACCAGAGTGACAACAGAAGTGTTTTGACTGATAGACATCAGCTAATGAATAATGAGGTAGCTAGAAATGAAAATGATGGTCAGCTTACAAAAGTATTGCTTGAACTATATAACTGGAAAAAATTCTAAGTATCACATGTCAGTTATCGACTGCTGTGTAACTAATCACTCCAAAACCTAGTGGATTAACAATCATTTCCTCACAAATCTATGGGTCATCAGTTTGGGCTGGATTTAGCTGGATAGTTATTCTATTAATTTTGCCTGGCGTTATTCATGTTATTTTATTCATCTGGTGGCTAAACTAATGCAAAATGATCTAGAATCACCTCACTCCTTGGCGGGGGTTGGCAGGCTGACAGCTAGACTGTCTCAGTTCTCCACAATATGGCCCTTCCAGCAGGCTAGCTCATGTTCATACACACGGTGGGTCTCCAGATTCACACAACAGAACTCAGTGCAAAAGCAACTTTCAACCTTCCACTTACATCATATTTGCTAACTTCCTATGGACCCAAGTAAGTCACATGACCAAGCCCAAAGTCAAGTCTAGGATTAAGGAGATCTCCTGTATGGAAATATAAATTTTACAGACGTTAGTATACAGGTGTCACATAAAGCCTTGAGATTTAACGAGATCCAGGAACTGAACCCTAGAATATTACAACTTTTAGAAAATCAGGCACGTTACGAGGAACCAGCAAGAGAAAACGAAAAAAGGATCGCTCAGAAAGGCAGGAAAAAAACTCCATAGGGCTTCCCTGGTGGCGCAGTGGTTGAGAGTCCGCCTGCCGATGCAGGGGACGCGGGTTCGTGCCCCGGTCCGGGAAGATCCCACATGCTGCGGAGCGGCTGGGCCCGTGAGCCTTGGCCGCTGAGCCTGCGCGTCTGGAGCCTGTGCTCCGCAACAGGAGAGGCCACAACAGTGAGAGGCCCGCGTACCGCAAAAACAAAAACTCCATAAAAGGATGGTGTTCCAGCCAAGTAAAGTAAGTAGTTGAGAAGAAAAGAGCAATCAATCATCAGGTGAGGTAAATGAGAATTTTAAATTCACAATGAAAGCAGCAGTGTGGAAGTGACTTGTGATCTTGATAAGACCAGTTTTAGCGAAAGGGTGAGTGTATTCAAGTCTAAATAGAATAGTTTTAAGCCAGAAATGAGAAAACAGTTTTTAGCTGCAGGACATTGCTTCTGATATAATAACTAGGAAAAAATGACACATTTTTAAATTTTTCTAATTTTTATTGGAGTATAGTTGATTTACAATGTTGTGGTAGTTTCAGGTGTACAGCAAAGTGAATCAGCTATACATATACATATATCCAGTCTTTTTTTAGGTTCTTTTCCCATATAGGTCATTACAGAGTATTGAATAGAGTTCCCTGTGCTATACAGTAGATCCTTATTCGTTATCTATTTTATATATGGTAGTGTGTATATGTCAATCCCTAACTCCCAATTTATCCCTCCCCCCCTTAGATTGGAAAACTGTGGAAGTAATGCAGACAATGAATTAGAGGTAGTAGAATGTGACCAATAAACGGATCTGTCGACTGTAATGGACAACAGAGGTAAACCCATCAGTGATCAACCTATTAGCATTAGCAGAGGAAAAAAAATGGAGGAAAAGATGTCATAATTAAGCCCATAGCTAAGGTGATATATTCTCTTTTTTCCCAACTTTATTGAGATATAACTGACAAAAATTGTATATATATAAAGGTGAACAAGATGATTTGATATACATATATATTATGAAATGATCACCATAATCAAACTAATTAACATTTCCATCATCTCACATAATGCCATTTTTTTGTATGTGGGGGGAGAACACATAAGATCTACTCTTAGCAAATTTCAAGCATACAATACAGTATTATTAACTATAGGCACTATGCTGTACATTAGGTCCCCAGAATATATTCATCTTATAGCTGAAAGTTTGTACTCTTTGTCCAACATTTCCCTTTTTCCCCCAATCCCCAACCCCTGGCAACCACCATTCTACCATCTTCTTCTATGACTTCGACTTTTTTTAGGTGTCACATATAAGTGATATCATACAGTATTTGTCTTTCTCTAATTTATTTCATTTAGCATAATGCCTTCAAGGTCCATCCATTTAGTCACAAATAGTAGGATTTCCTTCCTTCTCATGACTGAATAATATCACATTGTATATATATACCACGTTTTCTTTATCCATTCATCAGTTGACGGACACTTAGATTGATGCCATAATCCTGGCTGTTGGCAACAACGCTGCTAAGAATGTAGGAGTACAGATATCTCTGAGATACTGTCACTGTGATTGTTTTTCAACCAAAGAATGGTTAATAATTAAAGCTCAGGGGTTTGGTGGACTGGTTCCTGTTTCACTTTGAGTTTTTTGCTCTGTTTCTGCCTTTGTTCTTGTTTTTACAGAAATATATGACCACTGACTCATAGAACAGATATGCTGATCTGGACAACGTAATGACCACACTCAAGTTCTAATATCAGCAAGGTACCTCGTGATTAGTGTACACATCTCCGAAAACAGAAGAGCAGCCTACCCCCAGCAAGTAGCCTGCAGCCGTTTCCTGCTTCCCTTCTTATATAAATCCTGGCTAACACTTGAAGAGTTGGGAGTTGGTTCTTTCAGGCAGTAGTCCACTTTCTCCCCAGGTTGTCTGCTTCCTTAAAATAAAGCTACTTTTCCTTTACCCAACACATGTTTCTCAGTGTTGGTTTCTTGAGCAACAAGCAACAGAAACTGAGTTCCATCACAATACAGATTTCATTTCCTTTGGATATATACCCAGAATTGAGATTGCTGAATCAAAAAATAGTTCTGTTTTCAACTTCTTAAGAAAATGCCATACCGTTTTCATAATGACTGTACCAATTTACATTCCCACCAACATGGCACAGGGGTTCCCTTTCCTTCAAATCCTCACCAACACTTGTTACCTCTTTTGTTTTTGACAATAGCCATCCTAACAGGCATGAGGTGACATCTCACTGTGGTTTTGATTTGCATTTCCCTGACGATAGTGATGTTGAGCACCTTTGCATGTACTTACTGGCCATTTGTGTATCTTCTTTGAAAAATATCTGTTCAGGTCCTTTGCCTATATTCCAGTGGGATTATTTGGGTTTTCTGCTATTGATCTGTAGGAGTTCCTTATATATTTTAGATGTTAATACCTTATCAGGTATATGGTATCTAATAAATATTTTTTTCCCATTCCCAAGGCTGCCTCTTTATTTTGTTGATGGTTTCCTTTGCTATGCAGAAGGTTTTCAGTTTGATATAGTCCCGTTTGTTATTTTTGCTTTTGCTGTTTATGCTCTCAGTTTCATATACAAAAAAAATCATTGCCAAGACAAATGTCAAGGAGCTTCCTCCCTATGTTTTTGGTACATGTCTGTTAGGTCTACTTATTAGTTTCATTTGGTGGTGTCATGTTTGCCTTCTTCTTTGTGAACACAAGTCTGTTTCCTTTGGTTTGCTTTCTCAATACAGTCCTGCTTGATGGTTCCACTGGCGTTTTACAACCTCCTACCTGGAACCCATAGTTTCCACATAGGAACTTTTGTCCACGGATGGCTGCTAAGATTACTGTTGCTGTGGGGTTATATATGAGAGACCTCCTGTTCCACCATCTTGCTGACCCAGAGCAAACATTGTAAAGCCAAACAGAGTATTCTCTAATAGTTTTTGGAAGAACTATGATAGACACTTCCTACATGTAGCATGTAGCATCCTTCCTGGCACACCCCAAATCCACATTTGATATGTATCTCTATGGTTTTCCTCCTGGGCTAGAAAACTCTCAGGGCATCTACCTTAGGAAAAAATCATAGGTCAAAAACCACTATGCTTAAAATAAAAAATAATAATAAATAAATAAAAACATTATGCCAAAGACCTTCCCATGTGCCAGGCTCCCCCATCCTGCCTGTTCCAACTTCAGACTTACAACTTCTACTTCCATTTTTATATGTTGTAAGCCCTTGCCCCCATCAAATCCAATCTCTCAGGAGACATAAATAAAATACAACCAAAGTGGAATGGGAAAGAGAGAACATTACTGACAACAGTCATTCACATAGTTTATTCTCATTGGGCTGAAGGCAAGTAGGGAATATGAATCCTAAAGTTTGGGGATAGGAAACAAAGAAAAATTATTTCCTCATTCTCCCTGACTATACCTTTCAAGTCTTCTTCCTGGTTTATTACGTTATTTGGACAAACACACTTGACCACACCTCCTGACGTTACTCAATATTTGCTTGAGTGAAAGAGACTGAGGCAAACTGAAGGAGCAGCTCTCATTACCCTCTGTCCATCACCCAGTAAACAGCCAGCCATGTCCTCACCATTCCTGTACACTGCTGGAGAGATGAGACCATCACACCAGCTGCGCCTACTGGGGCTGCTATTGTTTTCTCTTATTCCAAGTCAACTATGCCAGATCTGTGGTGAGTATGGTTTGACCTAAAATCGCTCTAGCATGATAGTCTGAAGACTATTGACAGGGAGCTTTGTGTAGAGTTACCTGAGAAAAGACCCTATTCCAATTCTGTATGCTGTTGGACTCTATGAGTAATGTGAAGCGTGGCAGGAGATGGTGAGGAAAGTTCCACAATGTACGTTGTTTTAAGAGGGATCATAGATTCAACATTAACTTGCCTAACCCTTCTTCCTATGCTAAGATCCTTTCTACCACAACAGGCCTGCCCAGTAGCTGTCTATTCTTGTTCATTTTCAGTGATAGAAAATTCATGACCCAGAAATTATTCAAGATCGTGGAAAGGTGTCTTTTGATTCTGAGATGCAATCTATTTTTCTGAAGTTCAGCCTATGGGTTTTAGGTTAACTCCTTGTTTAACTACAAAGAAAAAAATAATGTTAATAATCTCTTTCAAATAACGAAGACTGTTCTCTTGTCATTATTCAGTTCAGATATTCCAAGCTACACAACTTCTTCTTTTCAACTCTTCCCCACAGGACATGGGTAGAAACCCATCATCTCTCCTCTGCACGTAGGCTCCAGAGAGTATGTGATTCTATTTCAAAAATACTAACTAAGAGAAAGAAAAACTGGGTTCAGGTGTAGTCTGACCGCTTAATAGCCAAATGATCCAATGTTTCTGAATTTTTTTAGCTTCGTCTATAAATGGAGGATAATCAGGGAAAGGTGTTGAAGCAGGTGATTTCTTAAAGTCCGGTATAGCTCACAGGTGCATGATTTCTCTCTTATAAGTCTTTACCCTGGAATTGAGCTTCAAACCAGTCCAAAGATGGTGCCACAATGTGGTGTCAGCTGTGGCTACATCTTCCTGGTCTCTACAGTCCACGAGAAGCAATCCATCGCACAGCAGAAACACTAAAGTTCCAAGTCTGCCAGCTCTAATTGTTCTTCCTGGCCTGTCATTTCTTCTGTTGTATCCTAAGAACAGGGGGTCTCCATGGAGGCTTTGGAGTTTCATTCATTGTACAAAATAATTAACTTTGTTTTTAGTGGTTAAGGAAGCTGATTTGAGCTGTTGACCAGGAACTAAAAAGTCTATTTCAGGGCCAGAAAATCCGCTAAACTGGATGCTTCCACGAAATCTCAGAGGTGACTCACAATTGTCCAGTTGTGCCTGTAACAAACCGTAACCCTTCTACAATCACTCCATTCAGATCTTCCCGACTCTCTCTTTTAAAGTGAAGAAAGGTGGGCAAGGAAAATAACACTTCCTGGACTCTCTAAGTATAGTGATCCTTAGAAACTCGAGTTGAGCTAGAGGTAATAATATGTACAGTGTTTTATAGCTTACTTAGTGGGTTTTTTTTTTGTCCAATATCCATGGAGTAGGTGTTAATATCCACCATTTCAACTGAAGTCAATAAAGTTACATAACTTGGGACTGCCCTGGCGGCGCAGTGGTTAAGAATCCTCCTGCCAATGCAGGGGGCACGGGTTCGAGCCCTGGTCTGGGAAGACCCCACATGCCGCGGAGCAACTAAGCCCGTGCGCCACAACGACTGAAGCCCGCGCGCCTAGAGCCCGTGCTCCACAACAAGAGAAGCCACCGCAGTGAGAAGCCCGTGCACCGCAACAAAGAGTAGCCCCCACTCGCCTCAACTAGAGAAAGCCCACGTGCAGAAACGAAGACCCAACGCAACCAAAAATCAATAAATTAAAAAAAAAACAAAAGAAAGTTACGTAACTTACCCCCAGTTATAAGTTAAGGAGCAAAGAATCCAGCCAAGGTCTGCCTGAACTCAGGGTTCATATTCTTCTCACGATTCCACAAACCCATGAGATAATCTGGAGATGGGTAGGATTTTCTTAAGATTATGGTCAAAGAATATTTAGAAATGTTTTCAGTGATAGTTAACTCTTCCTATTCTCCAGTTCCTGGGGGGTCCGGATTCTCCTTTTATTTCCACAATGTAATGGGACTCCCTCCATCCTTACCCCTGGGATTTGGACATGTCTTAGGCTAAAACCAGAAGGTTTTCCAAAGGGTCCATAATGCTGAATAACGATCTTGATGCCTGGCCAGTTGGGCAATCAGACAATGCAGCTTTGGACTCAATCACCAATGACACGTAGAATTTTTGCCTTCTTTCTCTTCTCTCTTCTTCCCTTCAGCATTAACCCAAGTGAATTAGAAGAAGATGGAGAAGGAAACAACTGACTCTATTGGGCTAGGCTCCAATTACCAAGGTCTCTTTAAGGATACCTTCTCTAGGCCTCAAATTAGGTAACGGTACTAGATCTACCAGGCAGGACTTATATTCTGCCAGGACACAATGGTAAGGCCGAATAGTTGTTAAAATAGTTAACACTTCCATGCTGGTTGGCAAAAAAAGTAATACCTGGCAGAGTGGGGCTCCAGACCCACCTTTGTATTGTTACAGCAACACTGCCAGCGACTACTGGAAGGGTCTATGCCTGTGCCATATCTGTTACTAAATCTTTTAATATCATCCCTGTTCCTAGCCCTAATATTTCATGAGTGTGTGTTTCTTATTTCCTCCCTCCCTTGCCACAGAGGTAAGCAGAGAAAACTGCTCCTATCTAAATCCTCTAGTAAACACAATGGTAAATGCAAACTATACCAAAGGAATCCAAAGTGCCAACATCCTGTTGACCTTCAGACTTGTTCAGATTCAGAACCAAAGGCTAGAACAACAGCTGACTCAACAAATTCAAGAAGATATAAAAAAAAGAGGTGAGTGCCTATATTCCCCGGAAGAGTTAGGAAAAGACTTACCTATCTATAAAGATGATCTCCAGTGAGTTCTAAAAATTGTGTGTCCAAAACATCCCTGATACATCAATCTTAGCTGTAGAAAACTTGAGGTGAACAGGGGTAGATATAAAATGTAGTACACATGAAACTTATTTAATGTTATAAACCAATGTTACCTAAATTTTTAAAAAATCTAACACAAGTATGTAGTGGGTTTTTTTTTGATAAGGTTCACATGAAATTCAAAAAAAATTTGAGATGACACAAAGGTACCTCAAAACATCAATCCCCTGCCACTTACTCTAGAGCTAGGCCTTCCTTCTTTGAGCCCTGAAAATCATATTCCTTCAAGAAGTTACAAGGAAAAGCAAAAGAAATGATAGATTCTCATCCATTAAGACTGTTATATGATATTGTTGAGTTCATGACCAGAGAGGGTGTGGACCACAACCAAGAAAGCTGACAGCAGAGAGGCAACCACAGAGCAACAGAGATGTGGACTGGGTTTGAGACCAGATTCCACTTTGAGCCTTTCTTTTCAATATCGAGCTTTAGCTTTCTAATGAGTATAAGGGGGAAATACACCACCCCCACCTACCTAACAATATCATTGTGAGAATTAGGAGCAGCCTGAGAGTTTGGACACTCTCTAAGGCAGAGCATACAAGTCAATTATTCCTATCCAGGAAAGACGGCACCCACAAGGAGAGAAAATCCCAAGGCTTTATTATTTATCTGTTTTTATTCTTTGTTCATTTTTATCAGGATTACACGATTCCAAAAAGAACCCATAATTTCATGGGAAAGATTAAGATCTCGCTTGCATTTATACAGTACTGCTAGAAAAGGCTCTGTTTTGGGGATAAAGAAGAGAACAACAAAATATTAGTAAAGAGTAGAACAGGAGAAAGGAGTGACAGCAATAGAAGTCTCCAGGAAGACAGGAGGCCAAAAAAATTATAAGCATGTACCTTGTTTAACTTGAATACTTTTCTTTTCAGAGCCAGAGATAACCTCAGGAGAGCTTGCCTTGGCTATCCTGGCTTTGGGAGCGTGTAAAAACTCTAGTGAAGTGTTTATACGTGATGCTCATCTGGTTAGCAAACTAGGAGAGAAATTCAAAGCAGAAATTGAGAATATGGGTGAGAACCAAATGTTCAGAGACCCTGGACATCCTTGTCTTTTCCTCTCCTGATTCAGAACTGTATGAAGTTTCCCCCTACTTTTTCCATCTCCTCTTCACTTCATTCATCCCACTGTACCTTTGAAGATCACTTTCCCTTCATCCTTCTTTCAACATGCATCTTGAGTTTTCTTTTCCAATATGTTCAACTGAGCATTGACCTTACGTAGGATGATGAATGCACACACCAACACACAAACATACAGGTCACAGTTCTCTAGTTCTCCAGAAGCTTGGCATTTAGACAAATTACACCAGAAACAGCTGAGCAATACAAGACACTGTGTCATAAGTATCAAAGCATATACATATGATTCTATAATATTACAAGGGCTAAAGATGGCAAAAAGTACTTTATCACTGGGAAAAATAGGTTGACCATCACAGCTGCTAGTGAGGTACATTCGTGCATTCTAGTCCTAACTGTGTAACCACCTGGACATCAGGATAGTATTTTTTTTCAATTTTTATTGGAGTAGAGTTGATTTACAATGTTGTGTTAGTTTCAGGTGTACAGCAAAGTGAATCAGCTATACATATACATATATCCACTCTTTTTCAGATTTTTTCCCACATAGGTCATTACAGAGTATTGCCCTGTGCTATACTCTGTAATGTATAACAGTAGGTTCTTATTAGTTATCTATTTTATATATAGTGGTGTGTATATGTCAGTCCCAATCTCCCAATTTATCCCTCCCCCCCTTATTCCTTGGTAGCCATAAGTTTGCTTTCTACATCTGTGACTCTACTTCTGTTTTGTAAATAAGTTCATTTGTACCCCTTTTTTAGATTCCACATATAAGCGATATCATATGACATTTGTCTTTCTGTGTCTGACTTACTTCACTCAGTATGACAATCTCTAGGTCCATCCATGTTGCTGCAAATGGCATTATTTCATTCTTTTTTATGGCTGATTAATATTCTATTGTATATATGTACCACATCTTTATCCATTCCTCCACTGACGGACATTTATGTTGCTTCCATGTCCTGGCTATTGTAAATAGTGCTGCAGTGAACATTGGGGTGCACGTATCTTTTCAAATTATGTTTTTTTCTGGATATATGCCTAGAAGCGGGATTGCCGGGAGTATTTTTTATAGCTTTAGCGCTGAACCTCCTCAGTTATAAAATGAAAGGAGTTGAGTTGAATTTGGTGGCCCTTCAGAACCTTTAAATTTCTCAACTTTGCCGATGCTATGAGCAGTATCTCCCCTCTGTTATTCACCTCTCTTTAAGTGTAAAGAAATGGAGATAAAGTAAGTAGAAATAAGTTAAAAATGTACTATTCCGGTACCACTTCCGTGAATAAGGTATTTCTTTTCTCTCTGCCAGAAACACACAGTGACCATCCACTGACTAACTATTACCAGCTCAGCCTGGCCCTCCTGGCCTTGTGTCTGTCCAATGGGAGCCACTCAATCACCAACGTCATTCCTTACTTCACTCCGGAAAATAAAAACTATTATTTTGGTGGCCAGTTCTCAGTAGGTGAGTCATTTAAACCCAATTCCCTTGGTTTCAAGGACACAGGCACCAATAGGCCTTGGCCTTTGAATTTTTCTACCTGTAAGTAGTTGAATTTTTTCTATCCTCTTTACTCTAGTCTCCTCAGAAGAGAATTTTTGTTTAGAAGAATGGATATTGAGTAGTATTTAAGCCTCTTTGTAGATGTGCAGTATAGTAGAAAGACGTGGTTCCTGCTCACACTTTTGAGTAACCAACAGATGTTAACTCTTGACTTTAATTTTCCCATCTTTAAAATGAGGACAGATCATGAGACTCTTCAGATAAGACATCTTAGGAACTATAAATGTTAGAGAAAGGGAATGCAGTGGAATTCATTTATCTCAACCCTGCCCCTTTCTCTCATCTATTGGGACCATTTGGATGTGTGGGATTACTTGAATAATAGAACCTCTCCAGTGGTCAGGCCCAATATTTTGATCAATAAAGTGCGTATCCACCATGGAGAAGGACCAGAAATTTCCCACTGGATCCGCTTACACATCCAAAAAGAAGTCCCCTTAAGACAAGCAGCGTTGTTGCCCTAGGGGCCCAGATCCACAAGCTCATTTTTCTCCAAGAAGTTCAAAGAAAACCACCATTCAGTGTCTCAGGATAGTAAGGAGAAAGTGAGCTTCTTATACTCCTTCTTCTATGAGAGAGGGAAGGCACCGTGCTTAAAGAACATAGAGGCAACCAAGTAACGAGCCAGGAAAAAAAGACCTTATCCTCCATCCTTCCAGTCTCTTGCCTCCTCCTCCCCATTAAGAAGGTTTACTGAATAAACCGCTCTCAAGCGCTATTTCTTAATCAGTCTAATGGAAACCTTGGAACTTTACAAAGACATATTTGTTTGGAGTATTATCCTGGGTTTTCTCAATTTCTTTGCCAATATGGCTAAAAGATAAAAAAAGATGAGAACAACCAGTGTGTAAAAGCAGACCATTCACGTGTTTGCACCTACAAATCCATATGTGTTTCTATGACCAAGATGTGAGTTTCTGAGTACAGGGTACATGGCTATTCAACATAAGGAAAGAATCTTGCAATATTTGAGAGGCTAGTGCCAGAGGGATGACTGCTGTACCCTGAAATTCTTCCCTCCCATCATTAACGAGCATGAGCAACCATCCCTGTTTGCCCAGATTTGTCCTGTTGTTAGTACTGAAAGTCCCACATACCAGGAAGCTACTCAGTCCGGGGTGAACCAGCATGGTTAGTCACCCTACCACCGGTGTTTTGCTTCCCGACAGATACTGGAGCAATGGCTGTTCTTGCCCTAACCTGTGTGAAGAGGAGAATAGAAAAGGAGGAGATTGAAGCAGATATAAAGGATTTAAACAAAACCAATGTTTATATAACATCCCTGGTAAATAAGATTCTGTCTGCAAAAAATGATGGTCTCTTTGGAAACATATTTAGCACAGGAGAAGCTATGCAGGTAAGTCAGAGCGTAAACCAAGAGACAGGGAAGGGATTCACGGAGAAAAGCAACATCTTCATCCTCCCTTACTGGCCTCCTAAAGACTTATTATCCATTCTGTTTCCTATACTGACTTTGATCTCACTCATGTGATTCCCCTCCCCTGCCTGAAACGTATTCTCCTCTCCTTTACCTTTCCATATCCGATGCTTCTATGAAGCGCTTCCTGACTCCATTTAAGAAATTCTACAGCCTGTTACAATCTATCTTGTTGTTTTATCACATGCAGTTTCACACTTTACCATATACCATTGTTTGGCGTTTCACCTTACCTCCCAAATTAGGTTACTGGTATGGAAATAATAAGTGGTAGTGGCAGCTGGTATTTATTGACATTAAGTCATTAATGCACAACCACCCAGTGAAGAAAGAATTATTATCTCTATTTCCTAGGAAGTAATAATAATGAGTGTGAATCATGGAGTACCGGTAACTTGCCTAATAGTACAAAGCCAAAGAGCGATGCAGATTGTGATAGGACTGAAATAACTGGTTTCAAAACTCATACTCAATGCCAACACTACCCTGTATATGTTCTTTGAAGACTGAGAATTTATTCCTGCATTTACTCACTGATCAACTCAACTCTAAGGGGTTATACAAGAGGAGACGAAGAAAGGTTTATAGAAAAAAAAAAAAGATTTCACCGAGTCTTTGGTATGAATTTGGGTCTGCTAGGCTGACTCAGGGTGAGAGGACTTTCAAAGGGAGAGAAGAAGCAAGGACAAAGGACAAAGGTACAAAAGAACATTCCATATTTTAGGAAGATCAAAATGTTCAGCACAAGGTGCTTGGGAAAAATTACAAGACGAGGCTGATGATGTAAGCAAGGGTCCAGTCATAAAGAGTGTTCATACTGTTGTTTCTGTTCACACTTGATAAGTTTGAAATTAATATAAAACCGTGGTTTCCCATTCTGGCTGCACGTTTGAATCACCTGGAGGAGCTTTTATAAAATACTAATGTTTACACCCCGCACCAACCAGTTAATACAGAAATTTAGGGGTGGAACATGGGCTTTGGTCTTGTTTAAAAACCCTACAGGTGGTATTCATTCACAGCAGGACCAAGAGCTGCTTACCTACCAGTTTATAAGAGAAGATAAAATATGATGAGTTTTTTTTTTAATATCCCACAAATGCTGGTTGACTACTTGGTTATCTTTAAGAGACTTCAAGAAAAAAGGAAAAGGAGAACTGTCCTTCCTTGGGAAACCACAGAGCAACATCTTCAAGTTTAGTCCATTTTAGTCCTTGTCTTACTCACTCTAATACCCTCTTAATTTTTCCTACCCTGTAATTCTGCCCCTTCAGTCCGGTTTATATCTGCTGCCTGGACAGTTTCTGTTCAAGAACCTGTTAGACTTCCCACTGTCAAGCAAATGATGGCAGACACCGCACCGTGAAATTCAAGAGTCTACCAATCTGGTCCCAACCTCCTTCTCCGGGCTGTCCTTCCACAATTGCCCAGAGTGTTCCCTCTACACCAGTTCTCCTAAGCCAGGAGGAATCCTCTGGGGATTTTACTAAAACGCATATACTCTCATCATGGCCAGGCCAGGCTCTGGCCATTCCTACTTTATCCCCTTTGGTCAGGTTGTTGCCTCCTCATGTCACCTACTGAAATGCCATCATACCACCAAGCCTATTCAAGTACTGCCTTCTCCACCAAGCCTTTCCTCAGTCTCACTAAATGTTTATGAGCTCTTCCTCTTTGGAACGGCCATGCCGCTAGATGCTTCTCTTAGGGCGTTCATCTTAGGGACTCCTTTACAAGAATCTGTTCACACTATTTATGGATTGCCTCCTATATGACAAGTACTGTTTCAGCATCAGTGGTACAAGAGTAAATACGGTAGAGAAAGTCTGTTCTCATTGACGCTATGAGAGTTCGTGTGATTTAACAATTTCCACCTCCCCACCCAAACTAGCTTATAAGCTTCTTGATGGCGGGAAAGGTATTTTAGTGATCTAAGGTGGTTCCTATGTAGTCAATGTCCAATGAAGATTTACTAAATTAGTTAGATGCAGGCTTTCCCGTTATGTGAAGTTTCTCTCATTTATTCTCATTCTCTCTCTCTCTCTCTCTCTCACGTTAGGCTCTGTTTGTCTCATCAAACTATTACAAAAATAAACGGAATTGCCAAGAAACTCTGCACACAGTACTTCACAACGTCTTTCAGGGAGCATTCCGTCTGCCAATTGCTGCAGCCCAGATCTTACCTGCCCTGATGGGAAAAACCTACTTGGATGTCAACAAAAACTGTTCTTGTGCCTGCAGTCCAGGTATAGCACTAATGAGCAAACTGTTTTGCCTTTCAGCATAACACCCAAAGTGTATGAGACTTAGGTTTCCTCAGGGACCAAAAGTGACCAGTTAAACCTCTGAAGCCTAACAGTTCCCAGATAGAACTCAGTCCTCCATATGTGATCATAACCACCGGAGGATTTGTCCTTAACAGAGTAGTAGATGCTGTTCTTGGTTCAAACACTGATGAACAAGGTAGACTTTATTAAAGGACGTCTATCTCCAAAGGGATGTTTTCTGACTGCTGGATACAGAGATTTTCTGAGCATCATTCCCATCCTAAAAAGTATGGTGTCGCTGACTTTTCATTATGCTCAATGAGTGGTCCCTCAGAGACATAAGACATTAATGTGGAAAGAATATGGCAGTATTATAAGAAAATTGCAGCATGAATCATTAATCAAACAACTGATTTTGCAACCAGGTACAAAGAAAGAAGACTTTTCCTTCTATCTATCTTGTTCATTTCTGGTTCAGGCACATGTAGGTCTAGGGATCTTAGACAAAATGTTTAACTTCTAAGCTTCAGTTTTCTACTATAAGAAATGCAAATGATAACAGTATGTAACATAGGTATTTGTAAGGACTGAAGGAGGAAATCCCTGTAAAACGATCAGTGCAGTGCCTGGCACATAATGTTTTCAATAAATGTTAAGAAATAAAAAGGCCCGGGATTGGCAAAAAACAGGGGAAGGGCACTAAGAGATACAAACTTCCTGTTGTAAAATAAATAATTCACGGGAATATAAAGTACAGCATAGAGAATATAGTCAATAATATTGTAATAACTTTGTATGGTGACAGATGGCTACTAGACTTTCCATGGTGATCAGTCCGTAATGAATATACATGTCGAATCGTTTTACACCTGAAACTAACATAATATTGTATGTCAACTACACTTCAGTAAAAAAATTAAAAGGCAAAAAAAAAAGGGGGTGGGAAGCATTGCTATATGCTGCACCAGAGCAAAAAAAAAAAAAAAAAACAACAGGAGCCCCTGTGGGAAACGGGAGATGGGGTAATTGAATTGCATAAAGGGAAAGAATCGTCGCATAGGGCTTGGATAGGTGTGCAGACTCTAACCTCATTTTTATTATTCCTTATAATAATTCTTCTCTGCCTTTCTGTCTCTGCCAGATAAATTCAACATCTCCACTGATAAGCCTGTACCTGTGACACCTACTATCTCGCCCTCGAATATTTCAGTCAACTACTCTGTGCGAATCAATGAAATTTTCAATTCCACCAAAGTCACCGTGAGAAAGGGTTCTGTCTTCCTTGATGTGATGATGGCAGCTCAGAAACAAAATAAGGCTGCATTTTGGTAGGTCTGTACATAACCTAAGGTTAAGGAATTTAATGTGATTATGACTCAGCAAGAATACATCTGCACCTGAATACAATGTACATTTAAAACACCTCCCGGTGAGTACTTTTGCTGTTCACCAACATCGCACAGCCGGGGTTAAAAAAAGGGAGGTGAAATTTTTCCTCCTCTAGCATGTAGCAAGTATTAAATTATTGCTCACTGAATAGATAAATAAGAACCAGGGATCCCTCTTCTGTCAGTTAAACTCCTTCAATAAATAGAACCTCTTAAGTCAGACATTTTGTGTCTGGAACAGTGGGTCTTAACTCTTTTTGAATCACTGACCCCTTTGAAAGTCAGATGAGTGGGATTCTCATCCCAGAAAAAGGAATATACACACAAAATGTGTCATTTAAAAAAAATTTTTATTTTATATTGGAGTATAGTTGATTAACAATGATGTGTTAGTTACAGGTGTACAGCAAAGTGATTCAGTTATACCCATAAAAGTGTCCATTCTTTTAAATTGTTTTCCCATCTAGGTTATTATAGAATATTGAGCTGAGTTCCCTGTGCTATACAGTAGGTCTCTGTTGGTTATCTATTTTAAATATAGTAGTGTGTACATGTCAATCCCAAACTCCCAGTCTATCCCCCACCCCCGCTACCCTTTACCCTTTACCCCTGGTAACCGTAAGTTAATTCTCTAAGTCTGTGAGTGCAAAACTTGTCATTTATGGTTTTTTTACATGTGCGGTTTTTATAATTTTTTTTTTTTTTTGGCTGCGTTGGGTCTTCATTGCTGCATGCAGTCTTTCTCTAGTTGCGTCAGGTGGGGGCTTCTCTTCGTTGCAGTGTGCTGGCTTCTCATTGCAGTGGCTTCTCTTGTTGCGGAGCATGGACTCTAGGTGCACGGGCTTCAGCAGTTGTGGCATGTAGGCTCAGCAGTTGTGGCTCGTGGGCTCTAGAGCACAGTCTCGGTAGTTGTGACACACCGGATTAGTTGCTCCGCGGCATGTGGGATCTTCCCGGACCAGGGCTTGAACCTGTGTCCCCTGCATTGGCAGGCAGATTCTTAACCACTGCACCAGCAGGGAAGTCCCCAAAACTTATTATTTAAATCAGAGGTTTTACAAATGCCTCCCCCACCTTTCAGGAGGTTCATGGACTCCTAGATTAAGGTTCCCTGACCTAGAGAGTTCAAATATTAAAATTAAGATATTGACTCTGCTTCTGAAAAATATGGCTTATTTGGCTCCTTAAACCTAACTGACAATAGCTTACTGTGTTTAATAACGTGCTGTAAGATGCGACAGAGAAAATCGTATATATATGAAAATATATGTCTATGTGTATATATTTAACCATAAAGCCTGCTTTTAAGTGTTCCCAGGAAGGTAGAGAAATGTGAGTAAAGAATGTGAAAAAGACATTGACTATGTCACTTTTTAATAAACAGGTATGAATTACTAAATTATCCTTTCCTGTTCCTCTTTCCTCAATGTCTCTAGGACAACCAATTAACACTTTCTTGTACTGCTTTAGTGTCTTCATCAGTTACTGTCTTGGGTAGAAGATTCGAAATTGTTGATGGCAAAGTGTCTACTATGGCGGGGAGGAGGGGCAGAAACCAGGGGAATCATTTCTCTAATTTTGCATGGATTGTAGAGGGCCTGCATCAGAATGACCTGGAATGTTTATAAAATGTGCAGATTCCTGGTCCCAGCCCAGACCGACAGAATCAAGGTGTCTGGGGATAGGGCCAGGAGATCTGCGTATTCTGAAGCATCTTCAAGTGATTCGTAGGTATGTTAAAGTTTGAGAAACGCCCATGGAGAGTTGCCTTCGACCATCCTAAGTTCCTGTAACCCATTCACTGTCCCCCACAGTTTCGAAATGGAGGACGGCCCATGGGGGCCCTACATCACCTCTGTTCAGAACACAAGCGCCAACAATAATGACAGAACCTACTGGCAACTTCTGAGCAATGGCCAACCGCTGAGCCAAGGTAAGGGAGAGTACGACAAACAACGCTACGGAGTGAGATGCCCAAAGCATTCAGGTGTGAGGGGGTAAGCTTTGGCGGGGAACATGCCAAGGAGCTGGGAGAGCCATATCCATTATCTGATGATTTGGTGGTCAAATCATTTGACCCACTTCTCCTTCTTCTTCCTTTTCAGGAGCTGGGAGTTATGTTGTCAAAAATGGAGAATATTTGGAGGTTCGTTGGAGCACATACTAATAAACCCAAACCATCCTCAGCTGGGTCTAACCCATTTGTAGTGAGATTCCATGCGGAAATTGATCTTACACCTTCCTTTTCACTTATCTCGACCCCAATAGCATAGTCAATAACCTCTAATTCTCACTTCGCATGTTCAATAAAAGATCAACAACTATACAAAAAGAGCATGTTCTAATAATTTCATAGCAAAAGGGAATTACTATTAGAGAGAAGACTACCTCAGGAGGAAACAAAGTGAAAGAGATTAGACCCACTTGTCTAATAAACTGAGTTCTACTCAAGGTTTCCCTGCTAACTATCTGGGTGACCTTGGGCAACTGGGGAAAATGGAGATAAAGTTCTAGGTTTAATGGTGCAGCAGCAACCAATGAGATCAAGGAGAAAGTTCATACATAGGGAGACTGAGCTTTCTGAGACCCAGGTGCAAGGGAGGAACTGAGTGGACATATCGGCCTCATACAGGCAGTGGGTAGAGAGAAAAATATTGCCCTGGAGAAAGGGAGAAATGCGAGGCTTACACATAAAAGTCAGTCCACAACATTTGAGGAACACTTTCATCCCCTCCTCCAGCTGCCTCCCCTGGGTCCCACTTGTTCTCCCACATTTATTTTCCTTTCATTTCACCATAAAAATCACCCTTATAGTCATATCATCAAAATACACATGTAAAAAAAAAATGACTCCAATGTTTATTTCAGCAGAATTCACTTTAAAGAAAAAGTTGAATTGTGTCTTAGCATGAGCTGGGTTACACCTCTTACTGAGTACCTGAGCTAGGTGCACATTCAGTCCGGAACCAGAAGTGCCTTTAAGAAGCTGGAGGACAAAAGGTGCTTCAGATAAAGCATAAAGTAATCCATTTAAAATCACCTCCAAAAGAAAGAGCCCTTTAGGTAGAATTAGTTAACTTATTTCAAAAATGCCTTCTTCATTGCTCCTTGTGCTTTCATGATACTCTTCTCCCCCTCCACCAGTAACCCTGATTCCTACACACAGTAACCCTCTTCCTACACACTGCTTTCTGGCACTGATCTTCAACTCTCAGGTTCAGCTCTGCCCTGGCCTTCATTAACCGGGTGTGACAGATGCCTTCACAGCTACACAGCAAGGGATTCCATCCTCTTGGGTCTGTGTCACATCTTGAAAGCAAATTAGAGACCGGGGGGTCTCCATGGTGCTGTGAGCATGCAGTACCAGCTGTCAGATCTATTTGTAGACTACATAATCTATGTGAAATTGAAGGATAATGGTTTAGGTCACAAATATGCAAACTATTAGGACTGGCATTGCTGTCCATCACAGTGTGACCATACAGTTTATCATCCAACCATAACTCTGTTAAGAGTGAAAGTGAACATTATTAATAAATATACTCAGAAAAAAAAAACCAGATTAAAAACTGTGACTATCCTGGGAAAACCAGAACATATGGTCAATGTTGTCCATAAAGGAAGCTCAAGCAAAAAATATAAACACAGGGGCTTCCCTGGTGGCGCAGTGGTTGAGAGTCCGCCTGCCAATGCAGGGGACATGGGTTCGTGCCACGGTCCGGGAGGATCCCACATGCCATGGAACGGCTGGGCCCATGAGCCATGGCTGCTGAGCCTGCGCATCCGGAGCCTGTGCTCCGCAACGGGAGAGGCCACAACAGTGAGAGGCCCACGTATTGCAAAAAAAAAAAAATATATATATATATATATATATATACACAAATATGTCAAAATAACAGGAAATATTGCCCCTGAAATAACCAACGAAACTGAATCTCAATGTAACAAAGTTGCAGTGGGTCTCTCCAACATCCCTAACTCTCTCTCAATGATTCTAGCTCATTTTCTGTAATATTCAGTCAATACCAGTAAAGCACCCAATTTATGTTAGGCCTATTTTCCCAAATGTGGTACAAGAAATTAAACTCATTGGTATACCAACATGGAGTCAAGGAACATGCCATCACAACATTAAAGTCATTTTCTTTTCAATTCTCATTTAATTCTGATTGGATTAAATATCAAACCTCACTTTATGCCACTATGTTTTCCAACACTCCCCTGTAGCACTGCTAACCTCCGTTTCTGATGGAGAAAGATGAGTTTCTCCCAGCCCATGGTCTTTAAGTAGAAGGTAGTAACACTGTAGTCTGATAGGAATGCCTTCAATCTCTGAGACAGACATGAAGGTCAATGGAATAACGTTTCTTTAGCATTCCACTAACATTGGCCAGTGAAACCTAGCTCTGGCCACACACTTGCATTTGGAGAAGATCCTATAGCTTGAGATTATGTCAGAACCTAGACTGAGTCTCAGGGGAGAAACTTACACCTGCAAAGAAGTAATCAACACAAATAAACCTTTCAGATGTCCAGAGAGAATCTCAGTGCTTTGATACCAGAAAATGAGGCACAGGAAAAAACAAACAAGGAAATAAATCAATAAGTCCAGTCAAGAGTTAACCAAAGACTATCAAAACATACACTTTAAGAAACTATAGAGGAGATTGGTTCAAGATGGCGGAGTAGAAGGACGTGCTCTCACTCCCTCTTTCAAGAGCACCGGAATCACAATTAACTGCTGAACGATCATCGACAGGGAGACACTGGAACTCATCAAAAAAGATACCCCACATCCAAAGACAAAGGAGACGCCGCAATGAGATGGTAGGAAGGGCACAATCACAATAAAATCAAATCCCATAACTGCTGGGTGGGTGACTCACAAACTGGAGAACACTTCTACCACAGAAGTCCACCCACTGGAGTGAAGGTTCTGAGACCCACGTCAGGCTTCCCAACCTGGGGGTCTGGCAACGGCAGGGGGAATTCCCAGAGAATCAGACTTTGAAGGCTAGCGGGATTTGACTGCAGGACTTTGACAGGACTGGGGGTAACAGAGACTCCACTCTTGGAGGGCACACACAAAGTAGTGTGTGCATCGGGACCCGGGGAAGGAGCGGTGACCCCATAGGAGACTGAACCAGACTTACCTGCTAGTGTTGGAGGGTCTTCTGCAGAGTCGGGGGGTGGCTGTGGCTCACCGTGGGGACAAGGACACTGGCAGCAGAAGTTCTGGGAAGTACTCCTTGGCGTGAGCCCTCCCAGGGTCCGCCATTAGCTCCTCCAAAGAGCCCCGCTAGACTCGAGTGTTGGGTCGCCTCAGGCCAAACAACCAACAGAGAGGGAACCCAGCCCCACCCATCAGCAGACAAGTGGATTAAAGTTTTACTGAGCTCTGCCCACCAGAGCAACAGTCACCTCTACCCACCACCAGTCCCTCCCATCAGGAAACTTCCACAACCCTCTTAGATAGTCTCATCCACCAGAGGGCAGACAGCAGAAGCAAGAAGAACTACAATCCTGCAGCCTGTGGAACAAAAACCACATTCACAGAAAGACAGACAAAATGAAAAGGCAGAGGACGTGGTACCAGATGAAGGAACAAGATAAAACCCCAGAAAAACAACTAAATGAAGTGGAGATAGGCAACCTTCCAGAAAAACAGTTCAGAATGATGACAGTGAAGATGATCCAGGACCTCAGAAAAAGAATGGAGGCAAAGGTCGAGATGATGCAAGAAATGTTTAAAAAGGACCTAGAAGAATTAAAGAACAAACAAACAGAGATGAACAACACAATAACTAGAAGGAATCAATAGCAGAATAACTGAGGCAGAAGAATGGATAAGTGACCTGGAAGACAGAATGGTGGAATTCACTGCTGTGGAACAGACTAAAGAAAAAAGAATGAAAAGTAATGAAGACAGCCTAAGAGACCTCTGGGACAACATTAAATGCAACAACATTCACATTATAGGGGTCCCAGAAGGAGAAGAGAGAGAGAAAGGACCCGAGAAAATATCTGAAGAGATCATAGTCAAAAACTTCCCTAACATGGGAAAGGAAATAGCCACGCAAGTCCAGGAAGCACAGAGAGTCCCATACAGGATAAACCCAAGGAGAAACACGCCGAGACACATAGTAATCAAATTGGCAAATATTAAAGACAAAGAAAAATTATTGAAAGCAGCAAGGGAAAAACGACAAATAACATACAAGAGAACTCCCATAAGGTTAACAGCTGACTTCTCAGCAGAAACTCTACAAGCCAGAAGGGTGTGGCATAATATACTTAAAGTAATGAAAGGGAGGAACCTACAGCCAAGATTACTCTACCTGGCAAGGATCTCATTCAGATTTGATGGAGAAATCAAAAGCTTTACAGACAAGCAAAAGCTAAGAGAATTCAGCACCACCAAACCAGCTGTACAACAAATGCTAAAGGAACTTCTCTAAGTGGGAAACACAAGAGAAGAAAAGGACCTACAAAAACAAACCCAAAACAATTAAGAAAGTGGTCATAGGAACATACATATCGATAATTACCCTAAACTTGAATGGATTAAATGCTCCAACCAAAAGACACAGGCTTGCTGAATGGATACAAAAACAAGACCCATATATATATGCTGTCTACAAGAGACCCACTTCAGACCTAGGGACACATACAGACTGAAAGTGAGGGGATGGAAAAAGATATTCCATGCAAATGGAAATCAAAAGAAAGCTGGAGTAGCAATACTCATATCAGATAAAATAGACTTTAAAATAAAGACTGTTACAAGAGACAAGGAAGGACACTACATAATGATCAAGGGATCAATCCAAGAAGAAGATATAACAATTATAAATATATAAATACCCAACATAGGAGCACCTCAATACACAAGGCAACTGCTAACAGCTCTAAAAGAGGAAATTGACAATAACACAATAATAGTGGGGGACTTTAACACCTCACTTACACCAATGGACATATCATCCAAACAGAAAATTAATAAGGAAACACAAGCTTTAAATGATACAATAGACCAGATAGATGTAATTGATATTTATAGGACATTCCATCCCAAAACAGCAAATTATACTTTCTTCTCAAGTGTGCACGGAACATTCTCTAGGATAGGTCATATCTTGGGTCACAAATCAAGCCTCAGTAAATTTAAGAAAACTGAAATCATATCAAGCATCTTTTCTGACCACAACGCTATGAGATTAGAAATGAATTGCAGGGGAAAAAAACGTAAAAAAACACAAACACATGGAGGCTAAACAATACGTTACTGAATAACAAAGAGATCACTGAAGAAATCAAAGAGGAAATCAAAAAATACCGAGACAAATGACAATGAAAAGATGACAATCCAAAACCTATGGGATGCAGCAAAAGCAGTTCTAAGAGGGAAGTTGATAGCTATACAAGCCTACCTCAAGAAACAAGAAAAATCTCAAATAAACAATCTAAGCTTACACCTAAAGGAACTAGAGAAAGAAGAACAAACAAAACCCAAAGTTAGCAGAAAGAAAGAAATCATAAAGATCTGAGCAGAAATAAATGAAATAGAAACAAAACAATAACAAAGATCAATAAAACTAAAAGCTGGTTCTTTGAGTAGATGAACAAAATTGATAAACCATTAGCCAGACTCATCAAGCAAAAGAGGGAGAGGACTCAAATCAATAAAGTTAGAAATGAAAAAGGAGAAGTTACAACAGACACCACAGAAATACAAAGCATCCTAAGAGACTGCTACAAGCAACTCTAGGCCAATAAAATGGACAACCTGGAAGAAATGGACAAATGCTTAGCAAGGTATAACCTTCCAAGACTGAACCAGGAAGAAATAGAAAATATGAAGAGACCAATCACAAGTAATGAAACTGAAACTGTGATTAAAAATCTTCCAACAAACAAAAGTCCAGTACCAGATGGCTTCACAGATGAATTCTATCAAACATTTAGAGAAGAGCTAACACCCATCCTTCTCAAACTCTTCCAAAAAATTGCAGAGGAAAGAACACTCCCAAACTCATTGTATGAGGCCACCAACACCCTGCTACCAAAATCAGACAAGGATACTAAAAGAAAATTACAAACAAAAGAAGATTACAGACCAATATCACTGATGAATATAGATGCAAAAATCCTCAACAAAATACCAGCAAACAGAATCCAACAACACATTAAAAGGATCATACACCATGATCACGTGGGATTTATCCCAGGGATGCAAGGATTCTTCAATATACGCAAATCAATCCATGTGATACATCATATTAACAAATTGAAGAAGAAAAACCATATGATCATCTCAATAGATGCAGAAAAAGCTTTTGACAAAATTCAACACCCATTTATGATAAAAGCTCTCCAGAAAGTGGGCATACAGGGAACCTACCTCAACATAATAAAGGCCATATATGACAAACCCACAGCAAACATCATTCTCAATGGGGAAAAACTGAAAGCATTTCCTCAAAGATCAGGAGCAAGACAAGGATGTCCACTCTCACCACCATTATTCAACATAGTTTTGGAAGTCCTAGCCATGGCAATCAGAGAAGAAAAAGAAATAAAAGGAATACAAATTGGAAAAGAAGAAGTAAAGCTGTCACTGTTTGCAGATGACATGATACCATACATAAAGAATCCTAAAGATGCCACCAGAAAACTATTAGAGCTAATCAATGAATTTGGTAAAGTAGCAGGATACAAAATTAATGCACAGATATCTCTTGCATTCCTATACACTAATGATGAAAAATCTGAAAAAGAAATTAAGGAAACACTCCCATTTACCATTGCAACAGAAAGAATAAAATACCAAGGAATAAACCTACCTAGGGAAACAAAAGACCTGTATGCAGAAAACGATAAGACACTGATGAAAGAAATTAAAGATAATACCAACAGATGGAGAGATATACCATGTTCTCGGATTGGAAGAATCAACATTGTGAAAATGACTATACTACCCAAAGCAATCTATAGATTCAATGCAATCCTTATCAAAATACCAATGGCATTTTTTACAGAACTAGAACAGAAAATCTTAAAATTTGTATGGAGACACAAAAAACCCTGAATAGCCAAAGCAGTCTTGAGGGAACAAAATGGAGCTGGAGGAATCAGACTCCCTGACTTCAAACTACACTACAAAGCTACAGTAATCAAGAGAATATGGTACTGGCACAAAAACAGACATATAGATCAATGGAACAGGATAGAAAGCCCAGAGATAAACTCACGCACCTATGGTCAACTAATCTATGACAAAGGAGGCAAGGATACACAATGGAGAAAAGACAGTCTCTTCAATAAGCGGTTCTGGGAAAACTGGACAGCTACATGTAAAAGAATGAAATTAGAACACTTCCTAACACCATACACAAAAATAAGCTCAAAATGGATTAAAGACCTAAATGTAAGACCAGGCACTATAAAACTCTTAGAGGAAAACATAGGAGGAACACTCTTTGACATAAATCACAGCAAGATATTTTTTGATCTATCTCCTAGAGTAATGGAAATAAAAACAAAAATAAACAAATGGGACCTAATGAAACTTCAAAGCTTTTGCACAGCAAAGGAAACCATCAACAAGACGAAAAGACAACCCTCAGAATGGGAGAAAATATTTGCCAATGAATCAATGGACAAAGGGTTAATCTCCAAAATATATAAACAGCTCATGCGGCTCAATAGTAAAAAAACAAACAACCTAATCCAAAAATGGGCAGAAGACCTAAATAGACATTTCTCCAAAGACGACATACAGATGGCCAAGAAACACATGAAAAGCTGCTCAACATCACTAATTATCAGAGAAATGAAAATCAAACCTACAATGAGGTACCACCTCACAGCACTTAGAATGGGCTTCATCAGAACATCTACAAGCAACAAATGCTGGAGAGCGTGTGGAGAAAAGGGAACCCTCTTGCACTATCGGTGGGAATGTAAGTTTGTACAGCCACTATGGAGAACAGTATGGTGGTTCCTTAAAAAACTAAAAATAGAATTACCATATGACCCAGCAATCCCACTACTGGGCCTATACCCAGAGAAAACCATAATTCAAAAAGACACATGCACCCCAATGTTCATTGCAGCACTGTTTACAATAGCCAGGTCATGGAAGTAACCTAAATGTCCACAGACAGACAAATGGATAAAGAAGATGTGGTACACATATACAATGGAATATTACTCAGCCATAAAAAGGAACTAAACTGGGTCATTTGTAGAGACGTGGATGCATCTAGAGACTGTCATACAGAGAGAAGTAAGTCAGAAAGAGAAAAACAAATATCGTATATTAACGCGTATATGTGGAACCTAGAAAATGGTACAGCTGAACCGGTTTGCAGAGCAGAAATTGAGATACAGAAGTAGAGAAAACACATATGGACACCAAGGGGGGAAAGCGGCGGGGGTGGGGGGGGTGGGGGGATGCATTGGGAGATTGGGATTGACATGTATACACTGATGTGCATAAAATGGATGACTAATAAGAACCTGCTGTATAAAAAAAAACTAAATTAAATTTTAAAAAAAGAAAGTATAGCCTCTGGGGTTCCTGTTCTGAAAGTTATTGGCTAATGGAAACAACTGTGTCAACATTAGTCTTGAAGCAATACCATGGCTGTAAGGTAATTTACAAGAAAGTGTATGTTCAAAGAGCAGGCACACCAGGTGTGCACGGGTTATCTCACAGGACGTTTATAAGCAGGCTCTGGAACCCAAGGTCAGCACCATGCTGGTTCCTAATCCTGTATTAGATTCTTACTGCTGCTCTAACAAATTATCACAAATGTACTGCTTAAAACAAAGATAGATATATTCTCCTACACTTCTGGAGGTCAGCAGTCTGACCTGGGACTCACTGGGCTAAAATCAAAGTGTTGAAAGGGCTGTGTCCTTCAAGAGCTTCTCGGGGGAGAATCCATTTCCTTGTGCGTTCCAGCTTCTGGAGGAATCCTGCGCTCCTAAGCTCACGGCCCCGCCGCCTTCAAGGCCAGCAATTGTATCATGCTGACCTCTGCTTCTTTCATCGCATCTCCTTCTCTGACTCTAAGTCTCCCGCCTCCCTCTTTCACTTATGGACCCCTGTGATTATATTGGGTCCATCGAGATAATCTACAATAGTCTTCCTATTTTAAAGTCATTTTAATAATGACCTTAATTCCCTTTGTTATCAACCAGGGTTTTTGGACTCCTTAGTCAGTAGAAATTGATCAGAGGCCAGACAAGAAATTCAGGCAAGGCTTTATTGGGACCCCTGCTATAGCAGGGGGCAGCAAGAAGTACCATGTTCCCTTGCTAGCTGGTTCCTTACGTGGGGGTGAAGGTAGGGATGTGTCCGGGGCTCGGGCCGGGGGGGTGGCTAGGTGGTCTGCCCACCCCTTCGGCGGTATTGGGCACAGGAGGCATGCGTATTACCCTGCTTTTGCTCCCAGCTCTTCAGAGGTGCCAGTTGAGCTTCTTTGGTCTTTTCGTCCAGAATTTGCCCCAACTGCACATTCATGAAGTTATTTTTAGACCCTTATAGTTTCTTTGTATTTTGTTGTTCAAGGAGACGTTTGTCCAGGTCCAAGCATTGCAGCACAGCACAAAGAGTCCCAGGTCCCAGCCTGTCTCACATTTACCATGTAACTTAGCATATTCACAGATTCCAGAGATTAGGATATGGACGTCTTGGAGGTGGGGGAATTATTCTCCTCCTTCATATGGCATACAAGGCTCTCTACCATGCAGACCAAAACTGTCTTTCTGGCTTCATCCCCCACCAAATGCTGTGTATTAGTGATATATGGCTGTATAACAAGTCACCCTAAAGCTTAATGGCTTAAAACAACAACACTTATTATCTCACAGTTTCTATGGGTGAGGAATCCAGGGACAGGTTACCTGGGTCCTCTAGCTCATGGTCTTTCATGAGGCTACAATCAAGATATCGGCTGGGGCTGCTTACATCTCAAAGCTCAACTGAGGAAGGATCTGCTTTCAAGCTCATTCTCGTGACCTTTGGCAGGATTCTTTCCTCCCTGGCTGTGGGATAGAAGCTGCTCTCTGTTCTTCGCTGCACCAGCCCCTCCATGAGGCAGCTTACAGCACGGCAGCTGCTTCCTCAGAGCAAAAAGCAAGAAGAGCGGGAGAGGCTGCAAACAAGACGGAGCCGGTCTACTGCAACCTCATCCCATCACTTTTGCTGTATTATATTTATTAGAGGCAAGGCCAGCCCACACGCTAGAGAAGGGGATTAATTACATAAGAGCATGAATGCCAGGAGGTGGGAACATGGGTCGATGTTAGAAGCTGTCTAGCACACCCCAATACGTATCCTGTGTTCTCACCTATGAAACCACCAAATTAGTCCAAGAAAGAAAAAAAATGCTTTTTTTTATCACCCATGCTATATATTTGTTCATTAATTCACTCGTTCAAAAAGTATTCATTTGATAATGCCACTTGCAGCAACATGGATGGACCTAGAGATTATCATACCAAATGAAGTCAGACAGAGAAAGACAAATATCATAAGATACTCACATGTGGAATCTAAAATATGATACAAATGAACTTATTTACAACACAGAAACAGACTCACAGACATAGAAAACAAACTATGGTTACCAAAGGGGAGAGGGGGTGGGGGAGGGATAAATTAGGATTTGGGGATTAGCAGATACAAACTACTATATATAAAACAGATAAACAACAAGGTCCTACTGTGTAGCGCAGGGAACTATATTCAATATCCTGTAGTAAACAAAATGGAAAAGAATCTGAAAAAGAATATATAACTGAATCACTCTGCTGTACACCAGAAACTAAAAAATGAAACGAAATAAATAAAATGAAATGAAAAAATAAATAAGTAATTTTTAAAGTATTCATTTCATTCCTACTGTGAGCTGGGTAGTGTCTCAAGTACCTGGGACAAAGCAGTGAACAAAACAGATTAAGCTCCTGCCCCTTTGGAGCAGACATGCTAGTGGGGAAGGAGACATACAGTAAGTGAACTACACGTAGAGTATGACAGAGGGTGAGGCGCTAGAGCAGGTAAGGGGCACGGTGGGTGTCAGGGGGGTGAGGCTGTCTCATATGTAATGGTCTGGAAGGCTTCTCTAAAAGCTGACCTTTGAGCAGAGACATGAAAGAAGTGAGGGAGCCACCATGAGAGTATTTGGAGTAAGGATTTCCCAGGCAGAGAGGACAGCAAGAGCAAAGGTGGCTGATGGGTTCAAGGAACAAGAAGTGCTGCTGGAACAGAGTGAACAAAGGAGAAAGTGGGTGGAGGTGAAGTCCAGAAGGAAACCAGATGCCAGATCTTACAGGGCCTGGAGGTCGTTAAAAGGAATTTGAATTTTTTTTTTTTTTGCTTTTTCATCATATGGTATATTTTTTCAATTTTTATCGGAGTATAAGTTGATTTACAATGTTGTGTTAGTCTAAGCTGGGAGTCACTGAGAATGGCCTCCTAAAAGGAGCTACTTAAAATGTGGTGGTTAGAAAAAAAAGTAGTCCCCTCCTTCATAATCTCATTATTTCCAGTTCTCTGTGTGAGGGGGAGATATACTTTGCTTTAGTATACAGCTACAATTCTAAAAACATTTTTTAATATATACATATTACTTAATATAGTTCATTGAGCTCACGTTTTGCAATTACTTACTTTCAAAGATAATATCTGAAAGCCCAGGGTGTTTGAAACTGCTTTCATCCCCAGATAAGGAAAGAGAAATCAAACAAAACCATTTATGGCCCATTGCTTTCCCAACATCAAACAACTTCAAAGAGCCTAGGCTGGAACCCAGGTCATGTCAATTTAATTCATTGCATAAAGCCAGACCTCACCTGGCTGATGCTCACCTGAGAGCCAAGAGGGCTTATTGTAAAGCAAGTGCCTCAGACTGTGAGCTGGTGCCTTAGGAATCCCCCAAACCTCAATGAAGTGGTTGCCGATAAACAGCCAAGAGGCGGTCTGGGCGTGCAAAGGCTTAGGAGAAGGTCTCTGTTACATTCGCACATTAGCCAGCCTGCCAGGATTTTAGTAAAGGACACTTGGTCATCGCTGCCTTCACCGCATATTAAGCCCTGAGTGTCTCCTATGACTGTGCGGCCTACATGTGACCTTCAGGCACCTTGGAGGCTCTATAGTAGGTAAACTTAGATAAGCAAATGGAAATTAGTTTTATCTTGGAGAGTGCAGTCAGCATAAGTGTTAGGAGTGTCTGGAGGATGGGGGAGGAGAGCAGACTGTTCTACAAAGAGAAGCATATATAAGAAAGAGTAGAGAAATACTCTACTTGCAAACACTGGAACTTGTGAACGGGAGATGTGGACAGGAGACAGTGGGATGACCCGGGTCACCCTCCAACTCCTGACCCTTCTCTGGGCTATGACTGGGACCAGCACCCAGACCCGAAGCTCATGCTGTGAGTAGAGCATTTTTTCCAAGGTCAGGGAAGCAGTTACCCTGGGGATAGGCAGAAACCTCAGACACTGAAGTCTGCTCATGAGACAGTGCCTGAAAACAGTGGTCACTCTAGGAGTTCCAAAGCGGGTGAGTCAGGGTGTGAGTGTGTGTGGTTCATCTTTCCTGACTTAACAGCATAAGTTCTTTGAGAGGCAAGTCTATGCATTTTACTTTAAGAGAAATTGAAATATCATTGCAGGAATGATGGTTGATGATACAGAGAAAGATCTTCAGTGGCTGTTCTGACCAGGTACCACTATTAGTGAGAATGTTGGGTACTTGCTGAGGATAGGTCATATCCCAAATCTTTCATATTTTTCATGTAAGAGGGAGAAAAAAATGGATGCAAGGAAATCAGTGACTTCTAGGAACATGCTAGAAATAGCATGAAATGTCTGTGAGCCATAGTGCTCGATGTTACTAAGTGAAAAATCACTTTCTTAAAGGTAAGGGTTATTTGGGAAGATGTAGGGACTAACTGGCCTCCAAAGAAAAAGCCCAGTGTTTTCTCCATTGCTCTTTAATAATCACCCCAAAGGGAGCATCCCTGAGGATACCAAGGCTACTCCTGTCTTCTCCTAAGAGACACAGGAAACATGTTTCTGAGAAGAGGGAACGAGGATGAGGGGTTTGGTAAACGCCTTTGTCCCTTGCAGCTGTTCCCTTAGCAGAGCAGCCCTTGGTTAATGGCATCCAAGTGCTCATGGAGAGCTCCGTGGTCCACTCTGCCTTCCCAAACCCCAGCATCCTGATTGCCATGAACCTGGCCGGAGCCTACAACTTGGAGGCCCAGAAGAACCTGACTTTCAAGCTCATGGACAGTGACACAGCTGGTGAGAAGCCAGGGCCCCTCTGCCTGCTCCCTGAATCTCCATCCCCAGGGCCCACCTCCATGTCCCCCCACCCCAGTGCTACCTGTGATGGTACCTGAATCACCCAAACACCTTTCCCTGCATACCTGGAAGGACTCGTGTGTGAAGTCAGGGCATTCACACAGGAGGGCAGCAAAGCAGAAAGAGCTCTAGATTAAATGTAAAAGAGCAGATTTCCAGGTCTGGCTCTGCCACTTACTAATTCTGTGACCTTGGACTAGTCACAGATCCCCATCAACCACACGGTCGTCATTTGCAAAACGCAAATAATTCTAATAACAATAACACTAATAGCAATAACAACAAAATAATAAAGTCTCTGTCCTGCCTGCCTCACAGGAGCTGCCTTGAGGTTCAAATTAGATAAACTTGAGTAAAGTTAAAATTATCTTGTAACTATACATTCTTTTTATATATGAATTTGTATGGGTATTCTTGCTGCTTTTCTAAACAGATACCAGAAATTCCTGATGGGGTTGTCAAGTCACATAGAGGCCACTAGATTAATGGCCTATTTAATGTTTTTCCATACTTCTTCAATGTTTTTCCATACTTCTTTCCTTGAGAAAGATCAAAAAACTAATCACGTTATTTAAAAAATCGAAATGATCTGGAAAGAAGCAGAGAGCTCGGCCTGGCCCCTGGTGCTCTCCCCTGAGAACGCCTTTGTTTAACTATATTGTTCTCTCTTCTACAGACCTTACCATTGGTCAGCTTGCCCTCACCATTATGGCCCTCACCTCCTCCTGCCACGACCCTGGGAACAAAGTATCGATTCTACAGAGACAAATGGAGAACTGGGCGCCTTCCAGTAAGACCTCATCAGAAGGGAGGGGGAAGTGAGGCAAATGGCCTTTCCTGAGAATTTTAAATCTATAAAGAAAAAGGAAGGGAGAGTGGAAGTTTAGGCAAGAGACACAAAGTACCTCTGATGATCCCACAAGTGAGATCTCCACTTCCAATCCAATGAACCAGAAAAGACCACTATCCCAGGGAAACAGTTCTATGCCATCATTGAAGACAGCAGCATCCCTCTTATTCTGTTCTCATGCCAGATGACAGTCTTATTCTGAGACACATGGAAGTTATCTCTTGCCATATGGTATCTTTCCTTTTGGACAGGTTTTCTAGCAATGTCTCTTTAAAAGGTTTGGCTTTTCCTTTTTCACAAATATCTTCTTTACGGTGAATGTTAGTCTTATGAAGGCCCTCTATCCCTTTCCAAGGCCTCAATACCGATGCTTTATCCTTCTATGGGCCCAGTCTGGCGATCTTGGCGCTGTGCCAGAAAAACCCGGCGACGACCCTACCCATAGCAGCCCGCTTTGCCAAGAGCCTGCTGGCCAATTCCTCTCCCTTCAACGTGGGTGAGTAGGTTACCACTTTCACACAGTGCCCTGAGCTGGGAACATCAAGGTCACTGAAGGGTAGAGCTGGAGGGAAAGTGGGAGGGGGGGAGCTTTCCATGGAAGAGGAGCTGAGGACCATGAAAATGTCTGTAGATGAGAGATACTTGGCAAATATTTGTTGGACATGTGAATTAAGGTATAAATGAAAGAGAGAAAATAAAACAGAAACCAGGACAATCCTTGCCATGTCTGACAGTTACAGACAAATCAGAATCTCCATTGAGAACAATAAATACGTCATCCAAGTCAGGAGTTGCTCCCAGACAAGTGATTAAATTATTAAATCAGTGTCTGGACTCAGTCCCACCCTGAACCTCCTCTTTAGTCGCTGCTGATGCTTCCACACTCTATTCTTCTCGATGCTTCTCCTTACTACATCCAAATATTCTCTTTTTTTTTTTTTTGGCTGTGTTGGGTCTTTGTTGCTGTTTGAGGGCTTTCTCTAGTTGTGGTGAGTGGGGTTGGAGCATGGGCTCTAGGTGCATGGACTTTGGTAGTTGCAGCACGCGGGCTTCAGTAGTTGTGGCTCGCGGGCTCTAGAGCGCAGGCTCAGTAGCGGTGGCGCGCGGGCTTCGTTGCTCCGCGGCACGTGGGATCTTCCCGGACCAGGGCTTGAACCCATGTTCCCTGCGTTGGCAGGCGGATTCTTAACCACTGCGCCACCAGGGAAGTCCCCAAATATTCTCTTTATACTAAACAGCTACCCTCTGAACACTAAACCCATAATGCTCCCCTTCGAGGATGCACTGGGACCATCTTATTCCTTCATCCTGCGAGCACGTGGCTGCTTGTGAATGGAAGCTCTCTCCTCTACCACACCGTGTCCTTCTTCTGCACATAACGATCCCTTCTCTGTATGATGCCCTCTGTGCGGGCCACTGTTATGTCCCTCATTGGCGGTCATCTTTCTCCTCTACCACTGTCTAAGCAAAAGGATTATCTCAGGTTCTCACCCCTTATACGTGCCGCAGCAGCGACCTCTCTCTTTTCAGGCTTTATCAGACCAGCACACTGGTAGGTATTTTACTCAAGTACCCTCCCCACGGGTCAAACACACACTGGCCTCTGTTTCCCATCTGGGACCTCATGCATTGCTGAGGCCTCTCTGCCAGTTCAGGAAATTGGGGCTTCCTTGCCAACATTTTCATCCTTAATGAGGTGATGAAATTTTGGGTGGAGATTAGGGTGGGGAGGGAAAGATCGATGAAAAAAAATGCCATCTGGCAAGTCTTTGATTTCTTCTGGTCTCGTCATGTCAGAGTTTTTGCCCATTCAGTTCACACATAATAAGAATGAAATAATGAAAAAAGCCCTTGTGCTGGGTACTATGGGAGATGAAAATCCCCGCCCTCCCCTCATCTGAGAACTCACAGGGCACAGTTAACAGCAGACGGTGCTGAGACTGCAAAACAGGTACAAACAACAAATGCTAAAGCAATCCAGAAGAGAGACTACACTTGTTGTAGTGTAGTCTCTCTTCTGGATTGACAGAGAGGACTTCAGTGAGAGGTGGTGATGGCTGGACCTTCATCAACTGCTGACATCTTGAAAGATAAACATTGGGACAAGAGAAGCGGGATTGAAAATGTTGCTAGTCGACTTTCATTCAAAGCATGAGCTGTGGAGTCATACACATCTGCATTCAGGTGTGTGGCCTTGGGCAGTTACCTAACCTCTCTGAGCCTCCATGTCCTCATCCCCTCAATGGGGATAATTATAGGTCCTAGTTCACAGATTGTCCTGAAGGGTAAAGGAGATAATGAACCTGAACACAATAAGCACACAGCTGTTAGCTGTTCATATTGTGGTGGTCGTGGTTGTCTTATCCCATGCTGTGATTCTCAGATACAGGGGCAGTGGTGACCTTGGCTCTGACCTGTATGTACAACAAGATCCCCATAGGTTCAGAGGAAGGTTACAGAGCCCTGTTCAGCCAGGTACTAAAGAACACGGTGGAGAATATCAGCAAGAGGATCCTAGACGATGGCATCATCGGAAACATCTACAGCACTGGCCTTGCCGTGCAGGTAAGTGCGTCATTGATGCCCTTCGCTGGGTCCATGTCCCTGAGCCTGGATTGTAGGACCAAGAGACCAGGCTTCTGGTAGTATCTCTGTGGAGGACCAGCTACTGTGACTACAGGTAGATTCCTTACGGCACCTGTGCCTCAGTTTCTCTACTGGTGAAATACAGGTACGTGTTAATTCATCCCTACCTCACGGGTAAAGTATAAAATCAAATATGCATGAACTCTTTTCCCTTCCATGGAAATAAATAAATAAATAGATCCAAGAAATGTATTGGTTTATTATGAATAATGATCAGTTTGTTCATAATAATTATAGACAATTGAAAGTTCGGTGTATTAGAAAATAACGATATTCAAGGAGGTCCTCAAAAAATATTGAATCTTCTGATTCCATGCTGCCAATCAAGTGTTCTTCTATCAGATCTTTACCTTGATCCAAGAAAAGGTGGGATTGTATTCAAAATGATTAATGAAAATAATCTAAAACTGCCTGGACATCTAATCTTTGTCAAGGTCTTTTACTATCTCAGCCTCAGTTCAACCTCACAAAGATCCCTAATATATGTCAGCGCCAGATGTGTCTGGTCATCAAATCTATACTCAGTCCTATGCTTCTCTAGTATAGAGTCTCAGGCTTGGACTCTATAAGATGTTGTTTGACATAGCTCCAAATACAACCACACACACACACACACACACACCTCCCCTTCCGTTGATTAGGGCAACACTTTCCACCGGAAAACACACCAATAATCGTGGGGAGAGAGAACCAACTAGAATCAAAAATTAAAGGGTCATCTGTGGCCAAATCCTGTAGTCCAAACTAAGAAATTTATGCTCCAGAGTCTCAAAATGCCCCATGGGATTAATAGAAAAACGACATCATGACCTTCCCAACTTGGAAATCCCAAGAAACAGAGAATCATAATATCATGCTTAGTGAATTAAATCAAGCAAAGAAAGATAAATGCTGCATGATATCACCTATATACAAACTTGTGGTTACCGAAGGGGAGAGGGAAGGCGGGAGGGACAAATTAGGGGTATGGGACTAACAGGTACAAACTACTATGTATAAAATAGATAAGCAACAAGGATATACTGTATAGCACAGAGAATTATAGCCAGTATCTTGTAATAATCTATAACGGGGTATAATCTGCAAAAATACTGAATCACTACACCATATGCCTGAAACTAAAATAATATTGTAAATCAACTATACATCACTAAAAAATAAAGAAACAGAACCATGGAGTTACACTGCCCACCCTAAACCTAATTTAGCTCTGAACTAGTGCAGGGGGTTGGAGACTGGTCTGATATTCTATACATTAAAAATTAGTGATGTAATGTACAGCGTGGTGACTATTGTTAATAATACTGTATTATATATTTGAAAGTTACTAAGAGAGTAAATCTTAAAAGTTCTCATCACAATATAAAAAATGTGAAACTATGTGTGGTGATGAATGTTAACTAGACTTACTGTGATCATTTGACAATATATAGAAATATCAAATCATTTGTTACTACACCTGAAACAAATATAATGTTATCTGTCAATTACATCTCAATTTTTAAAGTATTTTTTAAAATTAAGATAAAAAAATGAGCAAGAGGCATAAATAGACTAGAAATTAGTTCACGTTAAACATAAGAGTAAATACAAAGTCCCCACTCCAATGTGCCATAGGACCAACTGATGAAAATAAAGTCAGTTTCTACATCATGTCGTGGTCAATAAAATTTTGTCAGAGAGCAAAACACTGTTTGTTTTTATGGCCGAATCATACAAAAGCTTTCCCAGGCCTCAGGTCTAGAAAGCTTTGTGGGGGAACAAAGGAAGTCTTGAAGAAATCTAAGGCAAGTTTTATTCATGACTCACTTAAAATAACCTTGCTCACCTTAGAGCCAGACGGAGAAGTGTTTGCTTTTGCTAATTTGGTTTGTGAATTCTATTTGGGATTTTAGCACCTGCAGGGTACACCGTGAAAAGCTGTACCTGGGAATTAAAGTTTTTCCTTTGAAAAAGGCAGGACCTCACCCATATCCAGATAGCAAAGGCCACGTGGATTACTTGTCAGTTAGGTTACATAACCTCTCCCTACCCGCCTTATGCCAGAGTTTACGCAGGCAGTCCGAGGTCTGAAATCACCAGATATCTACTATATAAACTTTTTCTAATCTAAAATGTTCTGGTGTCAAAAACAAAGGGTTTCTAAGGCTGTAACAACTTGGGTTTGCCTCCCAGATTGGCCACAATATTGGCCAATATTGGGCAAATATTGAATTTCCTGGAATTTCGTTTTCCCCATGATAGCAAAGGTATAAAAAAAGTCACAGGCACAATGTGGCATTTAATAATTATTTGTGAGCTCTCCCAGTGGAAGAGACGTGATATTTAGCTTCCTTTGCAGCCTTCACTCACCCTCTGCCAGCTGTCAGTGCCCTTCAAGTGACCTAGGCCACCCACATTGTTTCCCAGAGGCATTTCCTCTTCTTTCTTCCATAAATATTCCAACGCTTTCAAGGTTCCTCTGACAAGAACCTAACTTGGGGACATAAACTTCTTCATGCGAAGTTATTATTGACGTCTAACTGGCTAATGCACTACTCCTTTCTAAAGAGTTGGTGCTGTGATGTTTTATCCCAAGGGGATACATCTCACTTAGTGGGATTTGGGATATGAATATGGCAAGTGGACAAGATACAGATACGATTGCTGGGAAAGCCTGACTGATGCCCTTTAACCAAACTGCCCTGTAAAGGGGCCACTGGGAAGAGCCATTGTCATGGTTACGGAGGTTAACAGAGCCTGTCAAAACTGCCTAGTTGCTCACAGTACTGCCTCTAGCTCACAGCCATTTCTGGTTCCCCTCCCTTCACCCATTTCCCATTCAAAGCTTCAAGTGAATGGGTCATCAGCATCCCCAGACCATTAACACGCTCTGGGGTTGCTAATGAGTGGATGAGTCCGCACAACGGTAAAGGCAGAGAGGTGCTAAGGACAGCTTCCGCAACACACCATTACAAAATGCTTCACAGCATCCCATCTGAACCTCCAATGACTGCCCCAAAGGTAGGCAGGAGCTATGATTTCTATTTTACCCGTGAGACAGAAAACTCAGCAAAGTAGAGTGACTTGCTTGGTGTATTCATCAAGACTCATTTTGCAAACAACAGAAACCCAAATAATTTTTGCTTAAGAAAAAAAAATGGAGATTTACTATTTCACAGAAACTGGGGGATCCAGGGCTCGATTAGGTGATTTCAGGATTAATCAGAATAAAGGGCTCAAATCACATCAGGGATCACTGTTTCATCATCTCTCAGCCATGGTTTTTCTCACTCTCTCCTGCTGTATGGCTTCTTCAGAGTGGCTGAGAAAGATGGTCACCAGCACCTCCATGATTACTAACCCCAGCAAGGGGGAAGAAATGTTTCTCTCTCCCAATGTCTGTGTATCATGGAAGGACTCTGATTCGTGCATGTGTCCATCAATCACTGTCACCAAGAGGATAGTACTCTACGATTACCCAGCCCACGAGTCCACCCTTGTGCCCAGGATCGTGGAGCCTCTAGCTGACAGTACTGACATGATCAAAGAATGTGGGAAGAGTCCACCAAAGGGTGTGTAGAACAACAAAAAACAAGAGAAGTTTACTACCGTTAGATGGCCAGGTTGTCCTACAATAAAGCTTCCCCAGGAGCTTGCTTTGCCAGCTCTCATCCTCCTTCTACATGCAAGAACTGTTAGTAAATACTGCAGCCCTAATAGCACTCCCTGAAACTGAGAGTAGCTCAGATATTTATTGTGTGACTGCTACGTGACAGACATTGAACTAAGCAGTGGGGACACAGCCGTGAATAAGACAGATGTTGTCCTGAACCTCGTGCAGCTTCGGTTTTGGACTCTGGTTGATCACAAAGATTAGTGATCAAGTCTGTCCCTTATAAGGTTAATAAAGGCCAACTCTCAGCTATACCTAATCTGTCTCTCTCTCTCTCTACCCACCCTCCCACCCCCACCCCGGCCCCAGGCTCTCTCCGTGACACCTGAACCACCTAAGAAGGAGTGGAACTGCCAGCAGACCATGGATTCTGTATTGGATGAGATTAAGGAGGGGAAATTTCACAACCCCATGTCCATTGCCCAAATCCTCCCTTCCCTAAAAGGCAAGACATACCTAGATGTGCCCCACGTGTCTTGCAGCCCTGGTAAGAACTCTTTAACATCTGTCTCTCCCTATAAAGTGGCAACTTATGCCAGGAATGATACGTGGACCAATTTTAAGTGGCATAAGGTCTTGTTATATACATGACTGCCACGTAGGCAGGGCCAGTTCCCAAGAGTTGTGTGTTAGCACACAGCCATGCTGTCCTGTCCTCAGAATTCTGCTCCCACATCCACTCCATTCAACACACATTTACTGAGCACCTACTATAGGTAAATCATTTTGTTGGATGCTTGTGGAGAGAGAAGATCCATGGTCCTAACAGTCAGGTAACATATGACGTCATTCATTCATTTGACAAATGCACCAAACACCAGGCAATATCTTATCATATGTGCTCTTTACAGAGTCAGGAGATGGTATGTAGACAAAAACTACAATATTTGGAAGAATGAACTAAGTATTAAACAGAAATAGAAGCCATATACAGTGCAAAAGCAAAGAAAGTATATGACCAATCATTGAGTTTGGGAACCTTAGGAGAAGAACAGAGTTGACGTTTCAGCCAAGACTTGGAGATATAAAAATGTGCTCACAGCACACCAAAGGGATGGGGTGGAAATCTGGCACGTTACCTTCTTATTTGAAATATCTTTATTTTATCCATTTACAAATATAATACAGAGATACTTAAAATTCAAACATGGCAGAAATATACATCTAGAAAGTAGAGTCCTGCAAAAAAATTTATCACCCCAGTGTCTTTGGTATAGATTCCTCCAACTCTTCTTTCTAATCAAATACTAACATAAAGTATGATTCATCTTATGTTGCGTGGACTTCCTGAGATAAGCAGAGATTAGTAAGCTCCTTGTCTATCTCAGTACAGAACCTATAGAGACCACAATTAAGCAACCTGACCACAATCATACCAAACATAGCCACATTCACTAACTCCTTAGGCTGTTTCCCAAAGATTTCCCAACTTGAACAAGGTGGCCATGGAGTCCTTCCTAGGATTCTGCACTAGGTGCCCAGGTATTTTGTTAAATGGTCTGAAACTTACTACCTTTGCTTCTAGATTCTTCGGGTTAACAAAAAACCCCAAGAGAACAGTGAGCACCATGTAAAATACATGACTTAGGGCTCACAACCCTCCCTTCAGTTGACAAATCCTTTTAACAAAATAAACGTTCGTTATTAAGCTAGCTGTCAGTTCTTCAGCTACGATCAGTTCTCTAGGATGGAAATGAGAGCTTCATAGGTCATACCAGTTCTTCAGAACAATCCACAAAGGACACAAAACCACTGTCATCTCTTGAAATGTGTTCTGGGATAAGCTGCCAATAACAGAGATTTTGTACCTATACTACAAACCCCATAATCTTTAACAAATTTGGCCTCTTTGCTCTTCCCAGGTCATGAGGTGCAACCAACTCTACCCAGCCATCCTAGCCGTGTTCCCACCTCAGCATCCAATATCACCGTCAAATACACCATAAATAACCAGCTGAGGGGTGTGGAGCTTCTCTTCAATGAGACCATCAATGTTAGTGTAAAAGGAGGATCAGTGCTACTTGTTGTCCTAGAGGAAGCACAGCGCAAAAACCCCACATTCAAGTGAGTGTTACAAGTGACATTCACCATTCCTCCCAAGCCCAACCTGAATTCCCATTCTCTCTCTTCTTCCTTCATTTTCTTGCTTTTTTCCCTTCTGATCATGTAACAGATCTTTATTTAACAGCCCCCTGAGGAGCCTGCGATCTAGTAACTAGGCAAGGCTCTCATAAAAATTAAATCTTTCAAGTCAATAGAAGATGAAGTTTTTAAAACAGGAATTCAAAGGAGAGAGAGCACAGTGTGGATTAGAAGAGTCAAGGAAGGCTGGTGGCTTTGGACCACATTCAAAGAATAGGTACCATACAGGAAGATATGGAAGGATGGTATTCTAGGAAGAGGGGGATGGTGAGGACAAAGCATTCGAGACAGGACTGAGCAAGGAATTTAGGGTCAATGAGTAGACCAGCTTGACTAGACAAGAGAAAACAGGACTGAATTAAATGAATGATGTCTGGAAGGATACACTGGGTGATATTGTAGAAAGCCTGAAATACCAGGCTAAGGAATTCGGACTTCATGTTGCAGAGAAGCATTGAAAGTTTTTGAGTAAGAAAAGTCATGTTGTAAAATGTTCATTGGTTTGGGGAATGAGTGACAAGGAGGAAAGCTAGGGCGTGACTACAGAAATGAAGCTGTAAACCGATGAGGACTTCATCTAGGAGAAATGTACTCGTACCAAGGAAGATGCCCCAGGGCTCATGAGTGACTGCATGTGGGGGTCAAGAGCAAGACGCTTCAAAACTATTGGTAGGAGTGTCAGGAAGAAAGAATGTCCTTCAGAGAAAAACCTAATTCCTTTAGATGATTAATTGTTGGCATTCAAAACAGAAACATTAGGAAGCTTTTGGAGGTATAAAGGAAGTCCTAGAAAAAGAGGAGGTCAGGACAAGAAAAAGAGATTGGGTAGTCATCTGATAGAGCTGATGGCTGAAGTTAGGGACAGTGTAGTAGGTGGCAGATACAATGCTTCCAATAAACCATGAGACAGATATAATTATTCCCATTTTACAGACAGAACCACGTAGGCCCAAAATGGTTAAGTAATATTCTGAAGATCACATAACATGCAAACTATAGGAATTGAGATCTGAACCCAGATTTGACTGACTCTTATGTTCTTTCTACTACCCAGTTGGGAAAGGGAAAAATATAGAAATAAATCACAAAGGAGAACATTAAACTTTGGGGAATGTTTATGGTTTGCAAAACGAGGGAACAGTAGAGAAATATGGAGAAGCCTAAGCTATGGGAGGAGGAGGGGGAAGATGCCAGGTCATGGAAAGGAAAAGAGGAGATACTTTCAAAGGAAAGATGGCCCAATCCAAATTCTGCAGAGAGCTGTCCAGGAGAAAGACTGACAAAGGCCAAGGAATAGACGAGTGACGTGGGATCTATTCTCCAGGGTTAGGATAAGTACACGTGTCTGCTGCCCACAGACCAGCTCCATCACTTCCCTAACTTCTGTAGAACAGGTCAAGATAAAGATCGCATTTCGAGAATACTTAATTTTCCAACAACCTGCTGAATGTACTTTACTTCTTCTCTAAGCTTAGCTTTAATTTTACCTGATTTAACTTTTCCTAACTATAAATGTAATAAATACACATAGGAGAAATTTTGAGGGGGGGAAGCATAAAGAAGAAAACAAAACATGTATGTCTATCTATCATATAATCACTGTTGATATTTTTTATAATTTTATAGGTATTTTCTCCATGCATATTACAAATAGTTGTGATCCATAATTAACGAGATAGATATTTCTGATACGATGTGTATCCCACATTTTCACTTAATATTATTGCATAAGCATTTTCCCATTTCACTGAAAAATACTGAAAAATATGATTTTCATAACTGCAAAAGAGTCAATCTTGGATATTCATTCCATCTCTCACCTAATTTTTTTGCCCATTGTTGGACATTTACATTTTAAAAATCTGCTTATTGATAGGTTTTTTAAAAATCTGTTCATTTTATTTTTATTTATTTCCAAGTGAAGTAATTTTATGTTCATTAGTCATTTGCATTTTCTCTTTGAAACATGATGTTTTTCTGATCTTTAAAGCATTTAGAAGGTCTCTGTCCCTTCATCTTAACTTCTTATTGCCTGACTTAAAGTGAGGTATTAATCGTATATGATTTTATTCTTCCAGATTTGAAACCATAATGACATCCTGGGGACTCATGGTCTCTTCTATTAACAATATCGCTGAAAATGCTAATCACAAGACGTATTGGCAGTTCCTGAGCGGCAAAACACCTTTAAATGAAGGTGAGAGAAGAAAAGGAACGTGGGCATTTTCTCCATCGTTTGAAGGCTAATTCTTTCATTTCCATATTTAATTTAATCGATAAATAATTGTGAGATTCTATGTATATACAATAATTGTACATATAGCTGTTACCTACGTATGTACATACGCAGATATATTACGAATATATATACAGTGTTGATAGATAGATAGATGGATAGTTAGAACAGATGGGTAGCTCTCTAAAATAGCTTTTGAAAATATCAAGAATCCTAACTCCACCCCGAGCCAGTGGGAAAATATCCAGTGAACAAGAAAAGTGGATTGACCAAATGTAGTAAGAGCTAAAGAAGGAAAAAGCAGATGTGAGAAAGATTTTTTTTTTTTTAAGTGTGTGATCTAAGAAGATGGCCAATTTGGGGTTAAAAAATTAAACACGTATATGTAAAGCAAAAGAACAGTGAATTCACAGCCAGTGGGAAATAAATGAGAGGGATAAGATAACATCTGTTAATGTAGTAATGCTATCTTATTTCATACATCAACTCTGTAGGCATTAGTGACTCTTTTTACAACAACAAAAAAACTAAGTCTCACAAACAAAAAAGGGACTTGCCCAAGGCATACATGTAGCATGTGATAGAGCAGATAATCAAGACCACAGCTTCACTCAAAATCCATTCTTCGCCTTCTTTTGTTGTAGTGTTGTTAAAAATCGCCAGAAAGAAGAATGTTTGTGTGGGGAAAGTGGGAAGAATAAAACTCAGACTTCAGCAAAACCTTAACAATCTTTAAAATGTTTGCACAAATACTAAAACATCCTGCAACTTAAAAAGAGTACTGGTCTATGGTTTTGTCGAAGGATGATGTTACCTAGTTAATCTGATGTTCATTGTCACCCTTCTTTGTCAAGATGCTTCATTATCCAAGATTACAATGAGAGAGACGTTTTTTCTAGAGCCTACCATGGATTTGACAAAAAAATCTGGCCAGGCAGAATTTGTGGAATTGCAGCGCAGCATTTAAGAAAGATCTTAGAGTCACATAAACCTTGGTTAGAATCCCTTTCTCTCTTTCTAGGTCTCTCTCTTTCCCCCCCCCCCCCCCCCACACCATCCAGCTTGCAGGATCTTAGTTCCCTGACCAGGGATCAAACCTGGGCCCAGCAGTAAAAGCTCTGAGTCCTAACCACTGCACCACCAGGGAATTCCTGAAGCCCCTTATTTTCTAGCTACACCAGGCAAATAATGAATCTTCTCTGAGGCACAGTGCCCACAGCTATAATATGGAAAGAGCAGTAACCATTTCTTAGGTTATTGTGAGGATTAGAAATAATGTGTTTGAAATGAGTAAATTCAGTGCCTTTTGCATGGTATTTGTTCAAACATGCTAATCACTATCGTTATTAATTCTCTTACCACCTTCATCTCAAGAATTGCCCTGGGAACTTAGATCAGTCTAATTCTCATGTCTGCCAGTTACTTTTCTTCTCTGGGGAAAAGCAAGTCCTCTGAGATCCAAAAAGATCTGGGCCTGGAATTGTCATGCTTTCTGATGCCTCGCTACTTCAGAGTGAATCATCGATTATGTCATCATCTGTGCTTCCTGCCCAGAAAGACGAGAATTCTCAACCCACCGCCCTTCCTCACTTCTTACAAAATCTTCTAAAAGGAACATGAGTTCCCGCCTTGAATGCTCTAAATTTGGCTTACATAAGCCCTTTTAATAGTAATTACTTTCTTGCATACTTATTATGTGTCAGATACTGTATGAGGCATTTGGCAATCATTATTTCTAATCCTGAAAATAATTCTTCAGCATAAATACTAGTAGTACAATAGTGTATATGAGGGAAGGAGGCTGGCACAATCTAAGGGGCTTGGCCAAAGACGTGCTCCACATGGCAACTGAGACCCTGGAAACAAGGACCCCTGAATCTCAGTTCCATGCTCCCTTCACACTAACCAACTCTATGGCCATTTTGTCTCTCTAACCAATTTAATGGGCTGGTCCTGTGGGAGGGTGGCGTGGTTATGGGCACCGTGGGCACCTCGTGTTGTTCTCTGCTTGTTTCCAGGAGTTGCTGACTACATACCCTTCAACTGCGAGCACATCACAGCCAACTTCACACAGTACTAAGGAGGAGAAGGACTGAGCTTCTATCAAACGTCCCCAGAGGACGGCTGGAATTTTTTTTTCACCTCATTTCAAATCTGTGCCAAAAAGTCGGTATTTACAATGCTACCATATTCCTGGTTAAAACATGGAAACCACAATGTAAAATAAATGATGCAAACTTCACTGGAGTTTCAACATCTGTGACCCATGAAAGCAAAAGTCCGGCTTCTCAAGACAATGACCCCCAGTCATCATTTAAACCTAGGGTGAGGGGGAAACGGGGGCGTCTGGCTGATATTCTGGAAGGTCATTCTGACCTTTTTGATTAATTAACCAACACACTCTTTTATTCTATAAAGGAAATGATGTATCTTTAAAATTTCTATTTTTATTTCTTATACCAAGTACTCCTTTTCAAATCACCTAGTGTAAACATATATCTGTACACACACATTCATCCATACATAAAGTGACCAAAATTATTTCATATGAAGCTTCCCAGATGGTTCAGAACTAGGTAAATCATGTTATCGATATATCACAGACTTCCATTTCCAATATTTGTTCTGCGTAAATCACATTTCAAATATATTTTATATAATTTATCTATGTATTTAATATATTAATATGAACATAATGTGTTTGATATTAATATAAAATTAACATATGTCTTATATATTAAATGTAGATATATAACTGTGTCCCATAAATAATACATATAATATTTTAGATATAATATATAGATCTATAATCTCACCTTGTCCTACATAGGTATATAAATACTGAAGGTACAGATCTTTGGGAGAAAAATTTAAGACAACCAACTGGTAAATTCTGCTTGTTGGAGTCAACACTGGAACAAACTTTCTAGAGAAGAATATGAACATTTGTGACAAAAGGCGTAAGATGTACACTTTGATCCCCAAAAGTCCTAATTCTGAAATTTATAGAAAGGGGGAAATCATAAGAGGACACAGATATATATAAGAATCTAAATGTCAGCTGGGACGATTAGAGAAAAAAACTTAGATATGCAGCCTCAATACAGTTCCTAAAACTGAAGCCCAGAAGTGGACAGACTTCACGGCCCCATCACAGGCCTCCCCTCCTGGCACCCCAGAGCAAGAACCTGCTCTCTGGTAACGATCTGGCTCCCAGGAGAAAGAGGCATGAACCACACAGGCCCAGATCCTCACACCCATCACGGCTATTAGGTAAGTCACTGTATGCCCGAAAAAGACCAGGACTGTTACAATGGTAGAAACCCTCAGGGAGTGGTGAATAAGTGCTCTCTCATAACATATCACAATGTTTGTAATATGGAAAACACGGAAACAATGTGTATGTCCCAAAACAGAGCAATGCATAGGTAAACCCTGGTGGGTCTGTACGATGGGATTCTTCTAAGTCACTAAAATTCATGTTGAAGATAAATACTTGATGACATGAAAAGACGTTCATGCATAGCCAAGTGAAGAAATCAGACTACACAACATCACAATATCATCCGCCCCAGGGTGTGACAGTGGTTATCTCCGCATGACAGAATGATTAGTGATTGATGTCTTTTTGTTTCTCTGGTTCCTAAGTTTTCTCCATTCAACACATAATAATTGAGCAATGGAAATGGGGGGAAATTATTTTAAACAAAGATGACTTTTCCTCCTTTAACAAAAAATTGGGCAACCAAAGGAAGGTGTGTGTGTGTGTGTGTGTGTGTATTCTGCACCCAGCGTTTGCTATAATGATAGAAATTGAAGGAAAAAGAGGGGCATGAAAGACTAGGGGGAATCTCAGGCTGGTTTCACGTATGGAAACCTCGTTTTAACTACCTACCTACTTATTAACTGTGTTCATCTGTATTGGCAGGGGTCGGGGACAGGGGAGTGAGGTTGACAATGGGTCTGCTATGAGAAGTTGCAATTCCGCTTTGAGGAAGCACCTTAATTAAATGTAGTCTGTGTGGGTTCCTTTTTGCGTAATCTGTAATGCCCCAGACTGCATTCCGTTGTTTCAGTGACTAAAATAAGTGCTTTTGTGACCTCTAGTGGTCATGGATGGTAAAGGCTAAGCCTCCTTTAGGGAGTGGTCAGTTATGCATAACCCCTTTTGTGAAGATGCAGGAGAAAGAGGAAGGAAGATTGCTACCAAATACTTTTCCCCTCTTTAAAAATAGTACGGAATTAACAAAGTGGATATAGAGGGAACATACCTCTACACGATAAAGGCAAGCCTACGGCCAACATCTTACTCAAGCATGAAAAGCTGAAAGCATTTCCTCCAAGATCAGGAACAAGACAAGGATGCTTATTCTTGCCACTTTTATTCAACATAGTATTGGAAGTTCTAGTCACAGCAGTCAGACAAAGAAAAAAGAAATAAAAGGAATCCAAATTGGAAAGGAATAAATAAAACTATCACTGTTTGCAGATGACATGATACTACACATAGAAAATTCGAGACATTACCAAATAACTAGAGCTAATAAATGAATTCAATAAAGTTGCAGGATACAAATTAATATAAAGAAATGTCATGTTTCTATCTACTAACAACAAACTATCAGAACAATTAAGAAAACAATTCCACTTATAATTGCATCAAAAAGGATAAAATAAGAATAAATCTAACCAAAGAGGGAAAATACTTGTACTCGGAAAAGTACAAGACACTGATCACAGAACTAGAACAAATTCTAAAATTTGTATGGAAACACAAAAGACCCTGAAGAGCCAAAGCAATTTGAGAAAGAAGAATAAAGTTGGAGGTATCACACTCCCTGATTTCAAACTACACTTCAAAGCTACAGTAATCTAAACAGTATGGTACTGGCACAAAAAATAGATCAAAGGAACAGAATAGTGGATCCAGAAATAAACCACACTTATATGGTCAATTAAGCTACAATGAAGGAGACAATAATATATGATGAGGAAAAGACAGTCCCTTTAATAAATGGTTTTGGGAAAACTGAACAGCTATGTGCAAAAGAATTAAACGAGACTACTTCCTCACACCATATACAAAAACTCAAAATGGATTAAAGTTGTAAATGTAAGACCTGAAACCATAAAACTCCTAGAAGGAAACAGAGGCAGTAAGCTCTTTGACATCAACCTTAGCAGTATTTTTCTGGATATGTCTCCTTAGGCAAGAGAAACAAAAGCAAAAATTTTTTAAATGGGACTACATCAAACTAGAAAGCTTTTGTACAGCAAAGGAAACTATCAATCAAGTGAAAAGGCAGCCTACCAAGTGTAAGAAGATATTTGCAAATGATGTATCTGATAAGAGATTAATATCCAAAATACACAAAGAACTCATACAACTCATCATGGGAAAAAAAAAAAAAAAACACCTGATTTTAAAGTGGGCAGAGGACCTGAATAGACTTTTTTTTTTCAAAGAAAACATACAGAAACCAACAGGTACATGAAAAGATGCTCAATATTGTTAATCAGCAAATCAAAACCACGATGAGATACCACCTCACACCTGTCAGAATGGCTATCATCAAAAAGACAACAAATAACAAGTGTTGGCAAGGATGTGGAGAAATTAGAACCCTCGTGTACTGTTGGTAGGATTGTAAATTGATGCAGCCACTATGAAAAACCGTATGGAGCCTCCTTTAAAAATTTAAATAGAACTGCCATACGATCCAGCAATTTCACTTCTGAGTATTGACCTGATGAAGATATAAGAAAATATAATTCAAAAAGATATAAACACTGCAATGTTTATTGTAGCACTATTTACAATAGCCAAGGTATGGAAGCAACCTAAGTGTCTATCAATAGAAATCTTACCATTTGTGACAATCTAGATGGATCTAGAGGGTATTGTGCTCAGTGAAATGAGTCAGACAAAGAAAGACAAGTATCGCATGATCTCACTTATATGTGGAATCTAAAATCAAACAAACAAACAAAACAAAAGAGAAAACAGATTCACAGATACAGAGAACAAACAGGTGATTGCCAGAAGGGGAGCAGTGAAATAGGTGAAGGGGGTTAAGAGGTACAAACCTCAGTTATATAATAAATAAGTTAAGGGAATATATAGCATAAGGAATGTGGTCAATAATATCGTAATAACATTTTATGGGTCCAGATGGTTACAAGACTTATCTCGTGGGGAACATTTCATAATGTATGCAAATGTCAAGTCATTATGTAGTACACCTGAAGCTAATATTGTATGTCAACTACATTTCAATTAAAACAAGTTTTAAAAGGTACAAATGAACTTATCTACAGAACAGAAACCGAGTCACAGATGTAGAAAACAAACTTACGGTTACCAGGGAGTAAGGGTGGGGAGGGATAAATGGGAAGACTGGGATTGACATATACACACTACTATATATAAAATAGATAACTAATATGGACTTGCTGTACAGCACAGGGAACTCTACTCAATACTCTGTAATGGCCTATATGGGAAAAGAATCTAAAAAAGAGTGGATACATGTATATGTATAACTGGTTAACTTTACCGTACACCTGAAACTAACACAACATTGCAAATCACCTATACTCCAATAAAAATTTTTTTAAAAACCAAAAATGTTCCAAAACAACTGACTACAATTAAATTTCACAAGTAAATGATTCTTGTTCCTTTGGGTCTGGGTTTGCCAATCAGCTTTCATACACTTGCCTGCTTCTGGAACCAAGTCCTTGACTTTGTTTGCAGGTACACTCTTTAGAGTTGTCTCAGCAATGCTGGCTTTAAGCTCTGAAACCTACGCTAATAAATCAATTTCCTGAAATACCATTAAATACATAACTAAATAAATAAATTTTTAATAAAAAATAAAATAAAAACAATATGCAACTGTACTTGCCTTTAACCAGCTATCTGAATGACTTGTAGCAAGTTCATGATTGAGGATAACATGCTGATGAGGAGGTAGAACTAAATACTTGACTCCTCTAGCCCCTCCCAGCTGAGAGCCTGTAGTTCTTTGAAATAGCAAAAGCCTTGAGTCTTGCTCAGAAGTGCAAATGATTCTGAGATTGAAATGAACACACACACACAAAAATATGAAGAACAAGAATTCTGGCCAAGGAAATAAAAATGGAAAGGGAGAGAAAATGGAACTTAACAAAAAGTTTTAAATTTTATCTTGAAGACCACACATGCAAAACGTGCCAAAATGTTTTTTGCAAAGTAAAGTGCAAAAATGGAGACCTTGACAAGACATATATAAAAATGTGTAATAAAGTAACAATGATTGAAACAGTGTGTCACTGGTTTCAGAACAGAGAGAACATGAGAAGGGAATAAAATGTCAAACAGAATCAAAAAAATTATGTGGGAATTTAGTACATTATAAACTCACATATTAAATGAGGATTTTCAACTTGGAAAGGAATTATGTCAGATCCCTACCTCTGGCCCTTATAAGCATATGATCAGAGTCAAAAACTCTTAAGAAAATTACTGTCAGATTTTACTGCTTAAAAAAAACATAATGGGGAATCCCCTGGCGGTCCAGTGGTCAGACTCCTCGCTTTCACTGCCAAGGGCCCAAGTTCAATCCCTGGTCAGGGAACTAAGATCCCGCAAGCTGCGCGGCACGGCCAAAAAAAAAAAAAAAAAAAAAAACATAATGGTCATGCCTCAAAAAAAAAAATTAAAGGACATACTGAAAAACGAAAACACAAATCAAAACATATACAACTGAAGAGGAGTTAATGTACTTATACATAACAAGCAGTTCTGAATCGAAAAAAAAATGAACAGTATGATTGAAAAGTACACAAGCAAGCAAATCACACATACAGTAAAACAAACAGACAAAAACATATGAAACCAAAGAGATGAGAAAAAGTTCAGCATTGCTAGTTATTCTTTAAAATTTTTACTGTTAGTTATTGCAAACTAAGGAACTTCCCTGGTGGTCCAGTGGTTAAGACTCCGTGCTTCCAATGCAGGGACTGCGGGTTCGATCCCTGGTCTGGGAGTTAAGATCCCACATGTTGTTTGGCCAAAAAGATAAAAAATAAAAACAAAAAAGCAAACTAAGTATAACCAGATGTAAGTTAGATCACTAAGTAGAACTCAGAGAAGGCTATCAGAAATCAACTTTAGTTTACCATTCTACTATTTATCCAAACCAACTCTGTAAGGCTGGGGTTTTTTTGCATTTTCTCATTACTCTCTGATATTAAAAAAAAATAGTTGTGTTGTCACTTCTAGCCACAGAAAACATACTGATTTCAGTAACTAAAATGTCCAAAACTGTGTAAAAATCAAAACTCTGAATTGCATTTGGAGGTAAAGCTGCTCCCCACTCCCAGCTCAGCCCAACTCCAGATAGAAAGTGGTGAAAACAAAAATGGAGGCAAGGGAAGAGGTCTCTATTTCCTCACTTCTGCACATTTACCAAGCACTTAAGATCTTTTATGCCCCTGACCCCTCACCTCTGACCCCTTTGGGATGGCTTACCATCATGGCACCTGTTATGAGTTGACTTGTATCCTCCTCTCCCCTGAAAAAAACATAAGTTGGAGTCCTAACCCCCAGCGCCTCAAAATGTGGCCTTATTTGGAGAAAGGATCTTTACTGAGGAAATCAAGTTACAGTGAGATAATTAAGGTGGGCCCTAATCCAATAAGACTAGCGTTCTTATAAAAAGGGGGAATTTGGACACATGACAGACAAACACAGAGGGAAAATGATATGAAGAGACACAGGGAGAAGACGGCCATCTACCAGCCAAGCAGAGATCCTTCCCCACATCCCTCAGAAGAAACCAACCCTGCTGACACCTTGATTTCACACTTCAAGACTCCAGAACTGAGGCAATAAAATTCTATTGTTTAAGCCACCCAGTCTGGGGTACTTTGTTACAGCACCCAACAGTACTGACTCGGGTCCGGGTATAGTTTAAAGTATACTCTTCCTCTTATGGTGCTTTATGGAGTCTTCAGAGGACACACACACACACACACACACACACACACACACACACACACACCCTAACCCTAACTGCTGAGGACATCTCAGTTCCCTTGATGCAGGCAAATTCATCTCTGCTACACGGTTGGCTGTTTGCATAGAATTCTTCTCACAGGCCCTGGACATCCATCATTACACCTCTTCCACCTTCTTTCTCCTTGTCTCTCCATGGGGTCCCGCTGGACAGGATATAAGAAAACCGTAAACCCACACACTGCACTGGGGTCCGCATCTGGTCAACAGTATATTCACACCTTTGACCTGCCATCAATAGTAATGTGGCTACTTCTCTCTACTCTGATGTCACAGGCTGCTTTGATCAGCCTCCAAACATAGACTTTCCCAAGCCTGTGTCAACACCAACCCCCTTCAAACTGCAGAGGCCTCATACCAAGCTCTCGGCGTGACCTTGAAGTGTCTCTCACTAGGCTTGATGGATCACCTCATCCCTAACCATCGGAGAGGGGAAGTGAAACTCACAGTATGTCAGCTCTGTCCAAAGAAATCTTTATTGTCATTGCCAGTTTCCACTTCCTTTCTTGATTTTTCCAGTGCTTTCTACAGGCTGAAGGAGAGTGGGTAGCTAAGAAGAGCAAAGCCACTTCCAACCAGCTCCTTTATAAGTCTAGCCTAGGAGGCCCAGCTCCTCACTTTGGAATACAGGGATTACCACATACCTTGGGCCCTCAGGCAAAACTAAGTCAGAAGCAATTCTGCTTTAAAACCCTGTTATAAACATAACACTGGATGTGGTTTTTCACCTTTCCTATTGGCAAAGCTCTAAAAGAACTTTCACATCCTTCCTCAGAAAGGGTGTATATAAACAGTCACGCTGATACATTGTTGGTGAAGGCCAGTTTCACGCAATTTGATGAGGTAAAATGATTTTAAATGAACATCCCTTTGATCCAGTGATTTTTCTTTGGAATTTGCTCAAAAGAAATACCAAAACAGTACCAAAATGGTATGTATAAGGATGTTTATTACAGCATGGTCTATAATAACAGACTTGTAAATAACTTGACGAAGCCACAATAGGGAATCATTTATTATGGTGAAAAAATGCATAGAATACCATGGATCTAGTCCGTAAACGCCAAGACAAAAGCATGAACAGTAGTTGGCATTGTTCCCTCTTCTTGGCCAAACGATTAGGACTAGATCCATTCTTCGTGCCTGTTGACTTACTCCCTGAGAAATGCTGGAAATAGCTCTCCTGTAAAACTCTATTAACTCCCCAAGTTGGGACTGACTCTAATTTAGCTGGAAAGCTCTGGAATATGTGTAGACACATTCATTTTTCTCATGGCAGTAAGGTGTGTATGTGTATGTGTGTGTGTGTGTGCCATTTAAGTCAACAACCGGACCTGGGACTGGGCTACAAGTTTCTGTTATCTCTGGATGTTTAAATAAGAAGGTTAAAAACTGAGGTGTTAGATAATTTTTATACAGGTGGGAAAAATATACATCCCAGTGAGTGCTGGCCTCTATAGTCCAGAAACAATGCCTTGTACCTATACTCTACTTTTTAAATTTTCAAAGTGCTCATAGAGCACTGATTCCCAAACTTGACTGGGCATTAGAATCACCCATGGGGCTAGTTCACAATAGGACTTCCTGAACCCCACCTTTAGAGATTCTTAGTAAGTGGGGACCAGATATTTACATTTTTAACAGAGGCCTCAGGAAAGTCCAAAGACCAACTTTTGGGAGATGTTAGCAAATGCATTCCAATAAAAGTAAGTTCATCAATGTTCTTAATCCTACTTTGCATCATACGAGCTGTGTAGCAAATCGTTTAATCCCTGAACCTCAGTCTCCTACAAATAACAGCCATAGAACTGTCAGAAGAGAAGAGTAAACAAAGAGCTGTGAAAAATCGAAGGGAAAAACGATTTTCTGTGATCAGGGAAGACCTCAGGTCCATCCTTCGATTTTTCACAACCCTTTATTTAAACTTCTCATATCTCAACGTTAGCTATTTGTATTCTCATCATATCATCCCTACATAAATATAAGTTCATAAAGGATCACCGATTTTTCATATTTGTATCCTCCATTGTACTTACCACAACTCTTACAAAGAAAAATAGACATTACGGTACTCCTTAAATGTAGAATTGTGAGTTAATTTTTAGTTCTTTTAAAATAAGCAATGAGGCAGAAATTTTAGGGCACCAGAAGCCTTAGAGACCAATCAAAGAGTGATTGTACTGCAGCTTTATTCTCCATCCAAACAATCTTATACAATATTCAGTTTGAGATTTTTAAATACCGGAGTACATTTGAATCTCCCACTTTCGGTGGAAGGGAGAGGGGAGCACAGAAGAGCTGCCCAGAATCGGACACGGGCTGAGGGGGCGGGGGCAGTTTAACCTTTTAAAACCGCTCTTGGGACAGAAATGATTGGCTGTAATAAAATTCACTAACTCTTTTGATACAGATTCAGTGTGCAAATAATCAAGAAGTACATAAAACTGTGGACAGGGAGAGTTCTTCCAGTAGCTTTGCGAGATTACAGGTTTTATTTGTTGCCATTTACGATATTAATCCTTGGAGAAAGACCACGCACAGATTTAGCATGATTTAAATACAATAGACATCAGCCTCAATTGGTAATCCCGTCGGTATCCTAGAAGCTTGGAAAAAGACACTCTCTTTCTAAATATTAAAAAGCATCATGCCCATAAAAATGATTTGCCCAACATTCTCCCAGAATAATTATACCTTTTTTCATTTTAACTTGATAGCGACTCATATTGTCCGTTCACTGGGGTCTGTGGAGTCACACCGACTGTGCTCAAATACTGATTGTACTGTTTTCCTGCTGTGTGACCCTAGGAAAGTTAAATCCTTTGACCTTCGAGCTGGAATCTGCAAAGTGGGGGTAATGACTTACTTATCGCATGGATTCGTTGGGAGGACTAGACGCAAGGATGAGGTACTCACCGCCCGACACAGTGCAAGAGCCCAGTAAATGTTAAGACAGTGATGGGTCCTTCGCCTTTTTCTAACGTCTTGCGGGAGAGAAGGGGGCTAGAGACGCGGCGTAACGTAGTGAATTGTAAGGAACCAACTTGCCATATAAACCCAGGCTTTCTCAGCATGGTACTTCGGGGAGAGAAGCCCCCGCCCCGCCGCCCTCATCTCCGGAGAGACCCCAGAAAGAACGCGGGGGGGGCCCCGCACACACCAGGCCGGAACCCAGGTTCCGAGGCTCCAGTTTCTTCCGCTTCCACCCGCCCTCACTGCAGGGGGGACCGGCGCGAACGCAACTTCCGGCCCGACCAGGTGGGAGCCGGAGCCGGTTCCGGCGTGTCTCGAGAGTGCCGCGTTCCGTGCCCGCGTCGAAGTGTTCGCTGCGGTCGCCGTGGGGGAGCCCGACGCGACCGCACGCGCGTGACCATGTGGCGGCTGCTGGCTCGCGCCCGCGCGCCCGTCCTGCGGGCGCCTTTGTTAGGTCAGAAGTCCCCCCTGATCCCTCCAGGCCTTGCCTCTCTCCATACCCCTCCCCCGCATCGGGTGTCTCGCACAGTCGCAAGACTGCGCACGGTTGCGGAAGCACGGGGAAGGGGCTGCCCTTTGCTGCCGCCCCTCCCGCCGTAAGATTCGTGCAAAAGGGTCAACAGCGTTCGTGCAACCTGGGGATCGGTGCCCAGAGTCCCCGGCTTGTCCTTTGGGGGCGGGGGGCAGTGCCTGTGAGCCCTTTTAGTGGAACCCACGTCCCAAACCCACGGGACACCTCTGTCAGGAGCATATTTGGCCCAGAGTGTACCAAGCCCTGGCCTTCGTCGTTTAACTTGATCTGTCTTTGTAGATTCTTGGGCAGCGCCGCCCGCCAGCGCTGGCCTAAAGACGCTGCTCCCGGTGCCCACTTTTGAAGGTGAGAGCTTATCCGTTTTCCTGTTTGTAAGCCTTTGCTGTGATGGAAGCCAGCAGAGGATAGGTAAAGAGCAGGCGTGTTCTTGTGCCCCCTATCCCCATTCACCCATTCAGTAATTATGTATTGAAGACATACTGTATGCCAGGCAGTGTTCTAAACGCTAGAGAGAAGTCGAAGAACAAGAGACTCAAAAAGGCTCCTGCTTTTAGGGAGCCAACCTGTCATGGGATATCTCCCATATGGCCTACCACTGGTGCGTGGCCCACAGCTGCCCACTCAGCTAAACCTGACTGGCCTCAACTGAGACTTTTGATGTTTTCTCCAAATGAGGTTACACATGTGCAGTCAGTAACAATATTACGTGAAAAGCATTAATTTGTTAATATAAACAATTAAGGTAAGCCACAATTTGGTATCTCTAACTTACCTTTTTTTTTTTTTAATATATTGGAAATCTCAAAAAAAATGAAAGCGGCCTTGACCTCTGAGGGCCTTATCTTCTACACATAATTGTGAAACTACTACATGCACTGGAGTACATATGGCCGTGGAGGCAAGAGAAAGCATTACTAAGTTTCTGTGTAGCTACATATAGAAATGGCAGGGGGCAGTTTCTGTAGCCCTTAAAGTCTCCTGTTTTATATTGGACTCCATCACAGAGCCATGCTTGTTTTACTATAGAAATACTTTAGATGACTTACAAGTTAATTTTTTTTTTCCATATTGTCAAAACGTCAGACATGATAAAGACGTAGCATGTCTGGCCCGTCACCCAGCAACCACATTGTAGTACGGGCCTCAGCATGAAAAGCCCCTGTATATATAAAGGAAAGAGCACTGACCAAAGGAGTACTAGGTTGTAAGTTTCCCAACCAGAATGTGGCAGAGCAGGAGAACTTAGGTATTTTGATGTACAATATAGTATCCTTTCCACTGCCTCTTTTCAGAGAGGCAGTGTGGTATTTTTTCTTAAGTGACATAGTGTCTAGCTTTTCTGTTTTGACTGGATGACCCGAACCAAATTATAAAATGTCACTAGGCCTGAAGTTCCTCTTCTATAAAATGGATGAAAAATACCACCCGCCGAATGTTCTGTTTCTTGATGTAGATGTTATGTGGGTATGTCTGTGTGTTCACTTTGTGGTAATTCACATTTTTTTATGCGGCCCTTTGATACTCGTGTGTTAAACTTTTAAAGGTTTAAAGATATTAAAAAGGAAGCCCTAAAAGATACCAAGGCTATCAAGTTGTTTTAAAGATTAAATGAGATAATGCATGTAAAGCATTCAGCTCAATTCCAGCACTTAGTAAACATTCACACACACACACACACACAAATGTTACCTAGTGTTATTTTGTGACACTCTCATATCTTTGTACCTTCTCTAACAGTCCCTTTTTCAGTGTTAGGTACAGAGTAGGCATTTTAAAAAAGCATTTTGGTTTGAAGGTTAAAACTCTGCTCTCTTAAAAGGTTCAAAAACATTTGCATCAGCCACTGTCGTAATCAGAAGATTCCAGTGTCCGTGAAAAGCATCCACAAGATAAACCTCACACACTTTTGGAATTGTTGTTGAGTGGTAACTTTAAGACTCTGACCTGATTGTTATAAATCTTTCTAGGAAGAAAATGAATCCTTTGAGATGTGTGGTTTGACTTACTCTTGGTTGTCTGTGCTCCTTTTAGATGTTTCCATTCCTGAAAAGCCCAAGCTTAGGTTTGTTGAAAGGGTACCACTTGTGCCAAAAGTGAGAAGAGAGCCTAAAAACCTGAGTGACATAAGGGGACCTTCCACTGAAGCCACTGAGTTCACTGAAGGCAGTTTTGCGATCTTGGTGAGTCCAGCGTCAAGCGGCTATAGGACGGAAGCCAGGGATTAAAATAGACTCCTTGAGTTCATTCTCGTCTCTTCCTCCCCAGGTTTTACTAGAACTGCCACTAGTTGCTCTTTAAACTGATGAGCAGGACCCAGTAAGCATTAAGTCATAATGTTTTTGTTTTACGTAGAGTGAAAATAATGGAAAAGCAGAAGGAAGAGGGTACCTAATTTACCCCATAGTTAGACCATGAGATTTTCTCAAGCCTCTGGTCAAAATAAAACTATCCATGTTTTAGTACATGGGACAGATGTTTCCTTACTCATCAAGTAGCTTCCGTGAAGACTTGATGTCAGTACCCACACAAATGGCTATGGACAAGGATTTAGTTCCCATCAGGCAGCCAGAGTGACGTTTTAACGTCCGATTCCCACAGCCTGCATGATCAGCCCCTGCCAGCCTCTCAGAACGCAGTCTGTTCCCCATTCCTCTCTCTACTCCGGCCACACTGTCTTCTGCCCAGACTCACCAAGCCACTTGCTGCGCCAGAGCCTTCGCATGTGCCATTCCTAACACTCATCTGTTTCCCCTTGGCTGGTTCGTTCCATTCTGGCCTCAGCTATAAAGGTCACCTCCTCCAAGAGGTCTTCCCTGGCTATCCATTGAAGCGGGTCCACCCTTGTTCCCGTTTATTAGTGTACCCTAGGCTTTTCCTCCATGGTACTTACTAGAACTTATATTTGAAGCCACAGTTACCATAAAAGAAGAGACACGATAGATCCCACGAAGGCTATCTAAATCCCCATGTTTCTGATTCTTCCATTTCCTTTTAGGCACTGGGTGGCGGTTACCTCCATTGGGGGCATTTTGAAATGATGCGCCTGACAATCAACCGCTCTATGGACGCCAAGAACATGTTCGCCTTATGGCGAGTACCAGCCCCTTCCAAGCCCATCACCCGCAAGAGTATGGGACAGCGCATGGGGGGCGGCAAAGGCGCCATCGACCACTACGTGACCCCTGTGAAGGCTGGCCGCCTCATAGTAGAGATGGGCGGGCGTTGCGAATTCCAAGAGGTACGGGGTTTCCTCAACCAGGTTGCCCACAAGTTGCCCTTCCCCGCGAAGGCCGTGAGCCGTGAGACTCTAGAGAAGATGTGGAAAGATCAAGAAGAACGAGAACGGAACAACCAAAACCCCTGGACCTTTGAGCGCATTGTCACCGCCAACATGCTGGGTTACGGAAAGTGCTGGAGCCCCTACGACCTGACCCATAAGGGGCGATACTGGGGCAAGTTCTACATGCCTGAGCGTGTGTAGTGAGGATTGTAAGCAGGAAACGGACACAGGCTGTTTATTCCCCTCAGCCAGTCCTTCAAGTCTTTGGGTAGCTCTGATGTCATGACCACGGAGCAGCATATGAGTAGATGCTTCTGAAAAGCTTGTGCGTCACCTGTCAGGTTTTTTAAGTGCATTATATTTATATTAAATAAAGTTTGCGCATCACCTCACGATGACGTAACTTCTCACTGGTCACCAATTCCCTCAAGTGCTTAAGAACCAGGCCTGACTGACTGTTAGGAGCTCTGATTCTCCCCGGCTATAAGATAAATGTCTTCAAGGCTGAAGCAAACGTTTGCATCTCCCACCTCTGATTCAAGTCAGACTTAATGTCTGTACTGCCTTTTCTATATACACACTTAAGGAGCTAGTTTCTATGACATTTACTAGTTACAGACCTTTTAATGTTTTTGGAAAAGCAAAGAAAACAACAGTACATAGGTTAATTGATTCAACGTATTTATTTATGCCCAGCTACCCATCTTCTCTCAATCTTAGAAGGGGGGATGTTGGACAATACGGCAACAGACACACCCTTGCCTTTTACCAAAAGGAACTGATAGAAACAAAACCTGAATTGTGTGGTCTTTCCTAGGCCTGAAACCCTCTGGGGATGGGGGGTATTTGCCTCTATATCTGTGTCCCTACAGGTCCTAGCACAGTGCAGGGTGCCACACAGCACTCAAATCTTACTGTTGAATGAACAAGGGCCCTGGGTGATTCAAACCCCATGGTTCCAGCTCCCCGTTTGCCTTTAACAAAATTCATCTATTTCTTCAGAGCTAGCCAGCAATGGTTTCTATCCTGTATTCAAACGAAAGGAAATACAGATTGATAGGAAACATATTAAACCATTTGCTTTGAAAGTGGGCAGAAAACAGCACACTGACTAAAATGTCCATTTTTTAAATCCCACTTTCTTAAAAAGTAAGACCTCCGGCAAAGAAAATAATTTACCTTCAAAAGTACAAATTTAAGCAGTTGTGTGGTCCTTGAGAATTGTATACTGTGATTTCTAACATATTTTTAGTGAACCTCTTGTACTATAACTAACCACTAAATTACACTAGAACACACCTGAACCTTGTGGAACAGTTTCTTGTACACAAGTTGCCGGCCAGCAAAGCCAGTTTCAGCTGGCAACGTGAATCAGTGAGAAGGGGTGTGAGTGACAGCCTCGTTTTTCTGACCTAACTTTGTCACCTCTTCTTTGTCAGGGTTCACAGAGCATGGTATTTGTGACTGTTGGGTGTTCAATCACAGCATAACGTGTTTCTTTTGGGGTCCCCGTTTAATTACTGAACCACAATCCTGGGGCCAGCCGTCTCTGCAAAGTAAGAGGCCGTTGACAGAACTCTTATCACCACCTCCCGTAAAAAAAGGACTTTAAAGGGTATGTTGTGAAAGTGGGGCCTGCTGTGCTTCTGCGTGGGTGGATCGACCATTCCCAGGCATTTCTACACAGCGTGTGACACAGACCATTTCCCACTGATGCCTTAAAGCGTTTAAGAGGCAAGCCCAAGGACTCGGCCATAGCAGAGATCAGAGCTTAATTTCAGATAAAGTCAACAGATTCTGGAGCAGCTATAAGCGGCAGGCATTGTGCTAAGCACTGGGGACACAGCAGCGAGGGAGACGTGCCTGGGGCCTATCGCTAGACAATCACCCCGGAGAACGTTGGACCCTGAAGAAGGAAGGAGACAGAGGGTCGGTCAAAGGTGAGACCTAGAACTGGAAGAGCAGAAGTAACAAGTGCCCTGGTCCTGACTGACTCCCGGCAGTTAAAATCAGATCCTGATGAGCGGGTGTGCTTCAGCCATAACGTCAGCGTGGGCTCTGGCTCCAAGTTTATTTCCTAAACAGGTAGCTATGCTTTCTGCTCTACCCTGCAGTCTCCTCCTTTAACCATCCTCCCAACCTGCTACACAGTGCTGTACTCCCTGTTCCTTCACCCCTGCCTGCCACCCAAGTCCATATTTTTGTAAATCTCCTTTTGCGTAACTTCTAACTGGTAGGTGGTTGAGGTCCTATGTCCTAAGAGGTTTCATAATGGAAAGAAGAGCTTTGGAGGAATCTGCGGCGGAGCAGGGATGGCACCACAGAGGTGGAAGGAGAATTGAAAATGCCAGGTGAGGATCCATCTGTGAGGACTGAAGGGGATAACAAAAACGGAGGGAAAAAAATCATAGATTATACAGCAAAACGTGTGGGGCTAGGATCACCAAGCCTGTCTACAGGGGTAAGGGACTACTCGCAAGGCTGCAAAAACCTGTCCTAACCTCATAAGGGGAAAATTTTATTGATATTTACTTTGGGCTCCCTGTGTGGCCCTCTTCCAAAGAGTTCAGGGTGCTTTTAATGCAATAACGAATTCTTTCTCCTCTGCCGTTCCCACATGCCAATGCCCAGATTTCACTACAGGAAATCAACACCCTCACGCAAAGCATTCTGAACAAAACACTCTGCTACCAGACCTGCGTACGGGACAGACTGCCACCTTCTGTCTCCCCATCTACCTATTCCCTACCAACTCCCTCTTCACACATTTTTCTTGGTTTTCTCCAACCTTCATTCCAGCCCCCAGTCCCACACAGATTAAGGCACCTGGTGACAACCAAAGCCCTCAGGATACAAGCGTCTTGAGCGAAAACAGGCCTGACCCTCCCCACAGATGGCTCACCTGTTTTGTGTTTTTTTCAGGCAAATATGCCCCCAATAGTAGAAGCTAAGATGATCGCAAGGATGACACAGCAGATCATGATCATGACCTTCTTCTGCTCATCCAGACAAGAAAAGAAAAGCACGTGAGAAACAGTGTCACTGCAGAGAGGGTTCCAGAGGAAGGGAGACGAGGGTGGGTCTGGGCATGGAAGCAGATGTGAAGGTAAAGGGAGATGGATCTGGCTTCTAGAACCCAGGGTACTAAGGGAAATGTTACTTCTCGGCGAGAGATGCAAACATCAGATCAACAGCAAGCTCAGAGGATGTTTCGTATGTTGTTCTGCCTTCCAGCTGCCAGCATATCAGATTTACGCCACTTCCCCCTAGAGCCAGATACTCTCAGTGAGTCAGCTGAAGTCTTTTGCAGGGCGGGGGTGGGGGTGGGGGGGGGGGGTGGGGATTCCCTTGAAATCTAGGACTCAAAGACAGTTACGCTGCACTCTGTGAGAGTTAAACCATTTTCAAAAATTAGAACTTTTGATCCATCTGATGTAGCACATGGTTAAAAAAAATGTTAACCCCTTTCCGAAACCTAAACAAAAGTCACCACATGGTGGCAGCCACCAAGTGTTTTACAGGGACATCGAGCCAGAACTGTTTCACAATCAAATAAATTCATTTATTTTTAAATTAGCAATAAAATAATCAAGTTTACATTTTAAAAAAAGTACAAAGAAAGAACAAAAATCCCTTCATTTGTGTTCTGAACTATAAGCCCAGGCCTCAATCCCAGGAGAGCAAAGATCTATCTGTGATTGAAGCTTGTCTGCCCTCGTTGCCGGAGCCAGGCCTGTTGGACATCACAGCCATAGGCAAGAGGGCGGCCCCTTGGCTCTGTCCAAGTGCTGGGCAATGATCAGGAGTAATCATTCCTTTGCAGAGGAAGCCAATGGACCATGCCTGGGTTAGGGTGCCCGCCCTGTCCTAGAAGGCATTGAAGTCAAAGGTGAAATAGCAATCCGGGAGGCTGGCAGAGACCAGCAGGGGATCTAAGGGGCTCACACTGGCTCAGCACGGTCACTACACTTAAACATTTCCCGGCTTTTCTTTGCTCCATGACAAGTGGGGGCGACAAAGCATCTATGAAGCTCATTAATCTGGGAGCAGGAACAGCTGCTGAGTAGACCCGGGCCTCCCCGAGCTGACTCCGCCCTGGAGACAGGACGTCCCAAAGGTCACATGAACGGTACCAGATTGCTGTGGGACGTTCTCAGGACAAGCCTGGCCCAGGCAGCAAGTGGGGAGAGGTGTCGAGCTCGTCCCACCTTCTGTCTGCTAAAAACCTAATGGGGATCAAGTTAGTCCTTGCCCCAACCATCTGTGATTCTCTGAGCGCTTGTGCAGAAAACAGCAGGTTTCCCGATGATGTGGGAAGATCACATTTCTACTGTGATTCATTTGCAGGTAAGCAAATGTGTCTTACCTAATTTTTAGCCTAGCTCAAGTTATTTTTTTGAGGTTATAATAACCTCATTTCCAGTTTCCTACTTCCTGAGAGACACATACATATATGTACATACATCTCACACACACGATTATAAAAATACACTTGGAACACGTGAAATGACTGAATACTCATACTCGCCCCAGCCTGAAACATTCCCAGAGCCTGAGACTCAAGCACCTCATCCCTGGCCTAATTTTAGTGCCTGGTTATTCTGGGCCTCAAGGCAACGGCTTCACAAAGCATCATTCTAACAGTAAACAGCCAGTTCCCAAGACTGAGACACGGAAACAGTTACTCCATATACCCCAGCCTCTACAGACGGTAACCGCAGACGACTGCCTCGTGGCAGCGCCTCCTTGAGTCAACATGCGGGAGTACAACATAGACAGAGATCGAGTTGGCCATGGAGCGGAACACACTAAGAGCTTAATTTGAGGCTGAATTTCAAACAAGAAGTCAGCTTCCAAGACCAGAACGACCTCTGCCAGTCCCTCCTACTTTCAGGACAGGGAGGACGAGCCACGAGGACTGGGATCCTGCCAGGTAGAAGACGCAGGTCCAAGCCTTACTGTTGCCCAACTTGGAAGAATCCCCTTGCTTTGTTAAAGATATCCCCACCCCGCCCCCCCAAAAACACACTGCGATTTTGGGGAGAAGAACACTCCATGAGGTAGAAAATACAGCACCTTGGGGAGGTCTCAGGTAGGTTCTCCAAGGTGCGGGGCATAATTTGACACATCAGAGGGGAGAAGGAGAAGCTGGGGCAGTTCCTACGGTCCAGAAGGTGCTTCACAGTTGGTGGGGCAGGAGAAGGTTCTCAGGGCTGCATCAGTAGTTTAGATTTCTTCTGGGCTAGATTGTTTGCTGGGTCAGGTCCAAGGGTGGTTACAAGAAAACAAGGGAACAGGTCCCACTCTCTCTCAGGAAGGCCATTCACACTCCGTTCCCATCTGAAGACAAGGGCGGCCACACCAGGCTGGGGTGAAATGGGCTCTACAAGAGGCAGGGGGAGGAGGAGCTGGTCAGCGCCCAGGGTGGCAGTGGAGAACAACAGTAAGACTCGGCCACAAGCCACACACCTAGAAGGTGGAGAGGAGAGATCAGAAACAGCTGCAGAGAGAGAACAATGGAAAACTCAGCACAAACCCACGACAGGGCCTGGAATTAAATACCCCCCCGTTCAAGAAACAAAAAGCCCTGTTACAAGAGGCAAAGAAATAGGAAAATCCCTGGGCCTTTTACAGCCCTTCCCAGGGGCTGTCGCGCCACCGTGGAAGGACTTATGGGAAGAGAGGCACCATCACTGGTGGAGAACACCTGTTCTGTCTGTGGGGCTCCCATCAACACCTTTCGAATACAAGTTTCAGAAGCTTGCTGGCACTAGAATCACCTTCTCCTTCATCCATCCCCCACTAACCTTAGAAGGCAGAAAGGCACAGTGAAAAAAGATGCAGAAAAGTTCAGGCGTCACACCTGCTCTGCCTTGCAAGCTGTGTAGGCTTTGGACAAGTTCCTAGTTTCACTGAGCTTCACAAAGCTTCCCCAATGAACATGGGGTGATGATGTTATCCTAGAGCACAACTGGGGGGCATAAACATATTCAGAAAAATAATACTTAAGAGGTCACGGAAGTCTTCACAGTGCCGATAACTAGATGATTCTTGTCATGCTACTGCTGTACACATGAAAACCTGATTCAGTGGTCAGCTCTATTCTTTTTACCACATTTTAAAGAAATTAATATCCTGAATTTTAAAGTTGCTATTGGGACTTTGCTGGTGATCCAGTGGTTAAGAATCCTTGCCTTCCGGGCTTCCCTGGTGGCACAGTGGTTGAGAGTCCGTCTGCCGATGCAGGGGACACGGGTTCGTGCCCCAGTCCGGGAAGATCCCACATGCCGCAGAGCAGCTGGGCCCGTGAGCCATGGCCGCTGAGCCTCCACGTCCGGAGCCTGTGCTCCGCAATGGGAGAGGCCACGACAGTGAGAGGCCCACGTACAGCAAAAAAAAAAAAAGAATCCGCCTTCCAATGCAGGGGACGTGGGTTCAATCCTTGGTCAGGGAACTAAGATCCCACATGCCACAGGGCAACTAAGCCCACACACTCTAGAGCCCACGCGCCGCAACTACTGAGCCCGCGCACAACTAGAGAGCCCGCACGCCACAACGGAAGTTCCCACGTACCACAACAAAGACCCCACATGCCACAACTAAGACCTGACACAGCCAAATAAATATTTTTTTTAAGTTGCTATCCTCTAAGGTTCTCTAGACTTTGTAGATGATGATAAATGGCCACCTTGTTTTACAAAGAGAAGCTAGGTCCACTATTAGTTGTGTGTTCAAACATGCCCCTGTTACCTAACTTCTCTAAGCCTGAGCATCTTCATCTGTAAAATAGGGATGATAATAGCACCTGTCTCATGCAGGTGACGTGAGGACTCAGTGATGCATGTGTAAGGTGTTTAGTACATTGTCTGATACAACCCAGCCCTCAAAAATGGTAGCTACTCTTATCATTCGAGAGCCAACCAGTCAACCACAAACAAAACCCTGCAGACCCAAATCCCGATTCAAAGCTTCATTTACACTGAAAGGGATACGGAAGGCAAAGCCCAAGATACCTGAAAGCCAATAATAACTCACAAGACAAACCCCAGATCGCAGACATAGACTGCACCCAACTGAGGAGGAGCAGGCTTGCTGGGGAAGGGAGTGAAAATAAGGGGCGGACAAGGGCGGGGGACAGAGCCACAGAATAGGGACGAACGGAGACCCAACCCTGCATGCAGCCAGGACCCGAGAATAGCAAGTTACATAGATGAAAGAACGCACAGGTACTGAAGTCTTAGAGCGCTCGGTGTGTTCGAGGACAACCACAGGGGGAAGAAGCAGAATTTAAATCCCAGGCTCATTTCTCAAGAGGGAGCCAATCCAGAGTCCCCGAGTACCTTCCATTTACTTACATTTCAGGGCAGCAGCCTCCCGGGCCGCCCTTACTTCAGCCCAACGGAAAGTCCAATAACCAACGCTAAAATGCCCAGCAATACAACCACTACCACAATGATAATTATCAATTTCTGGAGAGAGGGATAAGAGAAATAAAAACAAGTCATTATTACAAACAACCAGAAAGCCATAGTAAGTCATCCAAAACCCAACCCCTCTGCCTCTACATAGGAAGCATCTTATCAATCCAAATAAATGAAATAAAAAGCCAACATCTCTACATAAAGACACTCTATTAGGATATTTTGTTTCTTAAATTACTTCTGCACTAGCAATGTCAGCAGATGGAAATAGGGAGTTTCCATCAGCTCTCAGCTCACACGGCAGCCTTCATATGTGCACAGATATAAGGACAACCATAATGGGGTCTCCAAGCAGCAACAGGCCAAGATATAAGTGACTCATTTGTTCCTTTTCAAGAAGGAGTATAAAGACATTTTTGACATAGTCCTAATTACAAACGTCTGTCCATCTCTCCCCCAAAGTACATTCCCACCTGTCAAACCCAGTACAGTGACTGGGGATCAGAAAGTATGGTTACGGTCCTGTTGCAAACCAGCCTGGATTCATCATGTAAAATAACTTCCCAGCTCCCTAGATACCCGCCCAAGCAATAGGTAAAGTTGGAAGAAAACGAAAGACTTGAAGAACAAAAATATCAGAGCCCAAGAGAAACAGAAAAGAGCAGGCTACAAAGCAAAAACCACCAGAGCTAGCCACCACAGTCACTAGGCAGAGAAGCTTAGAAGTCCTCAGGTGACAGGGGCACCAGAACTAGAGGTGGGGGGCGGGCAGTGGAGACAGGATGGAAAGAGCTTGATTGAAAGCTGAATTTGAATCCTGGTTCCTATGCTTCCTAGGTGGCCTGAAGCCAATTACTTAACCTCTGATTCTCAACTGTTTTCATCTATAAAGGAGAGATAACAGGTGCTCCCAAGATACAAGATAATGCTCACATAGCCATCAGCACACCACTGGGGTTCATGACAGAGAAAAGGAGACCAAGTGGGGCAGGGCTTGGGCTACCAGCGTGGAAGGCAATGAAGGGAGGTTTCTGAGGAGCACGAGTCAAGTGTAACGGCTGAAGGGATCCCGAGCTCTGTCCAGGGCATTGGCAGGAACAACCTGGGCGGTGATGCCGAGCTGCCTGCAAATGGGGGTTCTCGGGTAGAGAGCACGTGAGCCAGATCCATGCGAGGGCACCCCTGGGAAGGAAGGGCAGCTATTCTCTAGGGGAAGCTGAGGTAGGCTTTTGGATGAGGCCAAGACAGAGGGAAGGCACGGGCTCGAGGACACGGGTGGGGGCGACCAGAGGGAGGAGAAGCCGGTCGGTCCAGCTGGGACTAAGGGCTCACCCTCCGAGCTTCACTCTGATACTTGACAGCCTTTTTGGTATCTGCCACGGCCCGCTCCACGAAGCCCACTGACTGGTCCATGTTGTTCTCAATACGATCAATCGTGGCTCCCTTTCCGCGGACGCAAGAGGTGGGTCCAGCAGAAAGAGGGATGGGGAGAGGGAGGAGAGAAAGAGCGAGAGACGGCGCGCACGGTGGACTCTCTTCTCCGAAGGCAGCGGGAGAGGCTCACCTTCCGGGCCTGACCCTGGTACTTCACGGCTCTTTTTGTTTCCTCCCGAGCCTTCTCCACGTGGTCCACCGTGTGCATGACATTCAACTCTATGTTATCTAACATCTCACCCTGCAAAGGACAGACGCTAGTCACACCCAGGAAAGCCACCCCAGGACAGTCCTAGCTCACATGAGAAAGGGGTTCTCTTTCTTTTCAGCACCAAGGAGAGCATCTGGAAACTTTAACATGCAGCCTTCTGTGGGGCAAACTTGTACAACTTCCCCGTGATTACCTATGGTTCCCCAGGCCTTGGTGGCTGTCACTCATTCCAGAAACATTCACTCAGTTACTTCTCTGTGACAAGCACTGCACTGGGCACCTGGAGCACACTGTCTAGATGCCTGGGATATTCTGAAGGATCCCGCCACTTTTTTTTTTTTAAGTATGTGAAGAGAGAAGCCAAGATATTGGGTTGGCCAAAGAGTTCGTTTGGGTTTTTCTATAACATCTCACGGAAAAACCCAAACCAACTTTTTGGCCAGCCCAATACATCTATCTCATGTTCGTAGGGCATCGCCAGGATGCTGGCTTCTTCCTGGTCATTCAGACCTGAACCAAGTTCATTCGGCCTGAACCGAGTTCAGTCACTACTATAGAAGAGTGCCCAGCACACATCAGGGGCTCAATAAATAGCTGAGGTGGGAACAGTTGCTTTCTCTAAGGTACTCCCAGGTCCCGTAAGTGACAGACATTGGTTTTACCTGAGTTATCTGGTAAGAGACAGCAGTCTCTTAATAAGATTCCCAGCCTTTGCCCGGCTATTACTTCCTGACCAGAAGTTTGGTCTCTCCAGTTGAGTTCTGTGCATCTTAGGATGGGAATTCCCTTCACCCACCTAGTCCTTCCTCAACCCAACCCATGGCGTTATGGCAGTCCTCTACACAGAGAACAGAACTTACCATCACTTGAATCTCAACCAGTTCCTCGGCAAGGCAGTGTGGGGAGAAAACAGAAGGGTAGGGATGGAGGGGCAGGAGAAATGGTCTCAAAGGCCGCAAAGGGGGTGGAAGAAAGGCCCCCGAGCCCAGAGCAGGGAACTGATGTCAAAACCAGCCGAGTGTGCTCGGGCTTCAGTTAGGTTTCCTTCTACAAAGGGAGCAGTTTTCAATCCTCTCCAGGTGGCAGAGCCACTGGGAGTTCATGGTAATAGTGGCACCAAACCATGACACAGTGGCGAATTTAACTGCATCGTAAGAACCGGGAGACGTGTGACTATGTAACACTGACACCATATGCTGGGGACAGAGCCATCCACCCCTGAGCAAGCTTACCCGGGACAAAACAGACTCTCAAGCTAAGCACTGTGAGAGTTCCCAGTTTTTCTGTAAATACTACTTCGCTGTCCCTTCAATCCTTCTGTTGTCTGCTCCTGTTCCTTAGCAAAAACTGTCAACGTTTTTGGAAAAACACACATACAGAAGATAAAACAAAAATGGAAAAATACAAAAACCTCTGTGAAACCTAACTTTTCACCATAAACTGGGGAAAAGGCCCCATGTTTTCAGTGTCACCAGTGAAACAGTTCCTATCAGGAGATTGTTTTAAGGCATCACCATTAAGAGCCCATATCTCTAATTTAAAAAAGACAACGGTCCTGAGGCTGGAGGGAACCAGGTACTTGACAGAGCACATCAAACCCCGTATTAATTAGAAATGACCTCCAGGCCGAAGTAACAGGCATGAACGATGAGGCTGCGATTGCCCAAAATGTCAGCATCTACTACGCAGTTTCCCAATGATTCTCCCACCCCACCCGGCTTTCCAGGAGTCCTGTCTCGCCCTTCTCGGGAAGCCCCGGGCTTCCTCTCCTCCCTGCCCACGCGGCACCCACTGTTACCTGGTTCTCCACCAGCATGGCGATATCCACGAACATGTCGTGAAGCTCCTTGATGCTGCTCTCCAGCCTCACGATGTCCTTGTGCCGTCCCTCGATCTCACTGAGGGCTTGCTTGGAAATCTGAGAGTCGATGATCTAGGCCAGGCCGCACAGAGACCGACCATCTGCCATCATGCCCGCCGCAGCCTCACCACACCCCTGCGGGGCTCCCGCCGCCCCGCCGCCCCGCCCCTCCGCAGCCCAGCCCGCCCCCACCATCGCTCACCCCCGAGGTGAAGATGGCAGGGTTCCCACTCTCCAGCATCTCCTCCAGCTCCCCATCTGTTGTCTTCCTGCCGGCTTACAACAAAAGGAGGAGAGCATCAAACATAAGATCAACGCTCACCATTTCAAAAGTTCCCTGAAAGGGCTTCCCTGGTGGCGCAGTGGTTGAGAGTCACCTGCCGATGCAGGGGACGCGGGTTCGTGCCCCGGTCCCGGGAAGATCCCACATTGCCGCGGAGCGGCTGGGCCCGTGAGCCATGGCCGCTGAGCCTGCGCGTCCGGAGCCTGGTGCTCCACGACAGGAGAGGCCACTACGGTGAGAGGCCCGCGTACCGCAAAAAAAAAAAAAAAGTTCCCTGAAAATGGGAATACAGTAAGTTCACTCTAAAGACCATGGCCTTACAAGCCTCCTGACTCTCCTTTCTCTGGATTTCTCCCCTAATCCAATCCGTCCTCAACATTATCAACAGTTACCTTCCTGAAGCCCATGTCTGATGACATTCCTTTCCAGCTCAGAATGTCTCCTGGCCCCCTTCACTCCACCATGGAGTCCAAGGTCCTCAGGACAAGGGGCCAGTTCCTGGGTGAGCCCTCCCTCCATCCGCCTTAACCTCACCCTGCTCCACCCAAATGCGCCCTGTTCCCAGGCCCTGGACGGCCTCTCCCTCCTGAACACGCGTGCTTTGTTCTGCCTGCACCCTTGTTCATTCAGTTCCTGCGCTCAAAAGCACTTTCCGCCCGTGGGGCCCTGCAGTCCGGTTTCTGATTCCTAAAGGGCGTGGCTGTAGTAACTTCTTTATTCCTCATGGCAACTAGCACCATTCTCTGCTGTCAAACAGGCAGCAAAAGATGTCATGAGCCCCAAGGAGTGCAGCTGTGCAGCAAGTGCTTCCCTCCATGGACACAGAAACGCTGGCTCCCACGGCAGTCAATGACTCGGGCCTGGTAACTCCGAGCCATCTTTCAGCCTAAGACGCAACATCCAGGATGCGCCAGTGCTGTGAGGCCTGTCCCCAGCTTGGGCACAAAAGAGAAGGCAGAAGCCACCAGCAGGGCTACTGCTCCCTCTCCCTGGGAGAGGGGAGGACACGACTGCGAACGGGCAAGCACGTGGCAGGAAGGGTGAAGGGGCACAGGCCAAAACTTCAGACACGCACTGATCTCGAGCTGCCGCTGGATTCGCCCTTTGCTGCGTTCACGGAAGTCCACCTGGGTCCTCGTTGTATTTGGTCATCACCTCCACAAACTTCCGGGAGAGGACAGAGTGCTGTGGGAGCAAGGTCAAATGCTGTGAGCCCCCAGGAGGCGAGGGAGGGGAAGGTCCACACTCTTATAGAACCCCAGCCCCTACGCAGCCAGCCCCAGCAGCACTGGTCCTGGAACCAGAAGACCAGGGACAACTCGTGGTGGGAATGTAAACGGGTACAGTCACTGGAAAACAGTATGGAGGTTCTCAAAGACCTAAAACAGAACTACCATATGACCCAACAATTCCACTCCTGGGTGTATATGAAAAAAAACCCAAAACATTAATTTGCAAAGATACATGCACCCCAATGTTCACAGCAGCATTATTTACAATTGCCAAGCAACCTAAGTGTCTATCAACAGATGAATGGATAAAGAAAATGTGGTATAGATATCTACAATGGAATACTACTCAGACATAAAAAAAAAAAAAAGAATGAAAGTTTGCCATTTGCAGCAACATGGATGGACTTGGGAGGCATAAGTGAAATAAGACAAAGACAAATACTGTATGATATCACTTATATGTGGAATCTAAAAAATACAGCAAACTAGTGAATATAACACAAAAGCAACAGGTTCACAGATAACGAGAAGGAGCTAGTGGTTCCCAGTGGGGCAGGGAGGGCAAACCAGGGGGTGAGGGAGCGAAAGGTGCAAACTACTGGGTGTAAGACAGGCTCAGGGATGTACTGTACAACACGGGGAATACAGCCAACATTTGGTCAGCACTGTAAATGGAAAGTAACCTTTCAAAATTGTATAAAAATGAAAACAGAACAAAACAAAGACCAGGTACAAGACTCAGTTTTTTGGTTTCCTAACTTTACACCATTGGAAAAGTCGGCTGACCTTTCCAAAGCATGTTTTCAGTATCTATTAACCTGTCTTGCTGAACTCCTATAGTAATTGTGAGGCCAAAGGAGATACCCTGTGAATCTCAGAGGCCCTGTTTTCTAAAGCTGCCGGACTCCCTCCTACAACCAAAGATCCTTGGGTTGTTACTCAAACTGACCTCCCCAACTTTTCTTGCTTGTAACTCAGTGCCTTCAAGTCAATGGCCCTGGTGCCTAAACTCAAATCTTTATCATTTTTTTTCCTTACTCACCTCTCAGCATCAAGCCCTACTGGTTTTTCCTTTGCAAAATCACCAATATCTATGCTTTTTCCAAACCAACTACCACCAGGCAAATTCAGACCCAAATCATTGCAAAACCCAACTAGAGACCCACCTGCCTCTTGCCTCTTTCCCACTCTGATCCAGTTTTCAACTGGTTCCCATATTATCTGCAACCCAAAGTCAATGCATACAGGCTACTCAGTCAGCTCCAAACTCCCTGGACTGCAGCCAAAGGCCTCTGGAATACGGTGCTATGTTCTCTACCAAAATCTCAGCGTCCACTATCCCATGACAAACGTTTTACTCTAGACAGGCTGCTCTCTTCACGTCTGCCCCTCACACCCACCCCCACCCCCGCTGCTACCAACCCACCCAGGCACCCACACACACCACTCCTGCCCCCATGCCTCTAAGGAGAACCTCTCCCCGAGCCTGTCCATGTTGGCATCTTGCCCACCAAGGCCCAGCCTCCTCTGGCCACCCCACATTTTCCCGAGATCGTCTGATGCTGGGAGCACGTGCATTTGATCCGGTCTTCATACACGTTCTCCTGTGGGTCTTATGTCATAGTTTCCTTGTGCTACTTGAGCACTGTGCCAGTTCAACAACAAGGATCATATCTTTGATGACCACCAAACACCCTGACTCCAAACTGGACAACTAATGACCAACAGTCTTCAGAGAGAAGACTTCAGTTTCCTCACCTGAAAACCAAAGAGGCTCACTAAACCCTCAGCAGTGCTCTGGGAGCCTCAGGCACCTCCTTAGAGGACGGTGTGAGAGGGGCCACCAGCTGGACTCGGCCCTGTCCCCCACTTCAACCTGAGCAGCTCCCCTCCATCAGTTCCTCAAATTGAGTTCCAAACAGTGGTTGTTGGTTGTTTTTTGTTTTAAAGGCTCCACAGCTAGAAAAGGGAACCCTCCTACACTGTTGGTGGGAATGTAAATTGGTGCAGCCACTATGGAGAATAGTATGAAGGTTCCTTAAAAAACTAAAAATAGGGTTACCATATGATCCAGCAATCCCACTCCTCAGCATATATCTGGAAAAGACAAAAACTCTAATTCGAAAAGATACATGCACCCCAACATTCATAGCAGCACTATTTACAATAGCCCAAGACATGGAAGCAACCTAAATGTCCATCAACAGAAGAATGGATAAAGAAGATGTGGTACATATATACAATGGAATACTACTCAGCCATAAAAAAGAATGACATAATGCCATTTGCAGCAACATGGATGGACCTAGAGATTATCATACTAAGTGAAGTAAGTCAGACAGAGAAAGACAAACGTATCACTTATATGTGGAACCTAAAAAATAATACAAATGAATTTATTTACAAAACAGAAGCACAGACATGACTCACAGACGTAGAAAACAAACTTATGCTTACCAAAGGGGGAAGGGGGGAGAATAAATGAGGAATATGGGATTAACAGATATACACTACTATATATAAAATAGATAAACAACAAGGATTTACTGTATCACACAGGGAACTATGTTCGATATCTTATAATAACCTATAATGCAAAAGAATCTGAAAAAGAAGCATATATATATATATATATATATATATATATATATGCAAAACCGAATCACTTTGCTGTACACCTAAAACCAACACAGTATTGTAAATCAACTATACTTCAATAAAGATTTTAAAAAGGGACTTCTCTGGTGGCACAGCGGTTAAGAATCCGCCTACCAATGCAGGGGACATGGGTTCAAGCCCTGATCCAGGAAGATCCCACATGCCGTGGAGCCACTAAGCCCGTGAGCCACAACTACTGGAGCCTGCACACCTAGAGCCCGTGCTCCACAACAAGAGAAGCCACTGCGATGAGAAGCCCGTGCACCGCAACGAAGAGTAGCCCCCGCTCGCCACAACTAGAGAAAGCCCGCACACAGCAACAAAGACCCAATGCAGCCAAAAATAAATAAATTTATGTAAAAAAAAATTTTTTTTAATTAAAAAGACTCCACAGCTAAGAAAAAAAAATTAAAAGATTGGACTAGATGGCTGTTAGGCCAGGGAAAATCTCACCTGGGATTTCCGAATCCGAAGGTCTGCTGACGACCGGACCTCGTCTTCTTCAATATGCCTCTCCATGCCTGCATGGGAGAGGAGGTTATTCTAGCAACGCATCTGCTGCTCTCCTCCAAGAAACACACTGCACAGTGCGGCCTCCTCTCTCTTTCTCACACACCCGGCCCAGGAGACGTAACAGCAGGTAGGTCCAGTCTCAAAAGGTCAGCTCACACCTGAGCCACGGGACACGCGTTCCATGACCTTTACTACTGCCGGGTCTTCTTCCTTGGATACCTCTCGGCACAGTGGTTAACAGCATGAGTCTCTGTCACTAAGAGACTCGGACTCAAATCCTTGCCACTTAGTAGCCATGTAACTTTGGAAAAGCCACTTAACCTCTGTTAGTGTTCCTGTCCTCCCGTCTGTAAAACGGAATAAACAGCAGTGCCCCCCTAGCAGCACCGACGTGAAAATTAAATGACAATGCACACAGAGGCCTTGGCACATGATCACAGCTATGACTGGAAGCTGCCACTAACGACTTCCACCTCCACCCGCATGAAAACAGGCAGTACAGTCCGTCTGGGGGGAAGAAATGATAATTAGGCTGAGCGATGCTGCTCGCACTCCCAGACCAACAGCATGCACTTGTCAGCAAGCACAGTACGGCAGGAATGCAGGTGATAGCCGTGGAACTAAGGAACCTTCTGCGCCCCCAGAGGAACTGAACCTACGACAGTGGCTTCACTGAACAATGCCCTAAATTGAGGGGCGGGCACGGGGGTGACGGGAGGGTGATACGTGGCCCCCAAGAAATGTCTCCAGACTCTATAATCCATCTGGCATCCATACATCACTAACATCACTGTTCAAATGTACGTAGGTGCTGGGGAAGGAAATGGGACCAGGAAGAGAAAAGTCGAGGGACTAAAACTAAGGGACCAAGTCACCCAAATACCCAGTAGCTGAAAGCACACTTTCATTCCCATCTCCGAACTTCAACTCTGCACTCTCTCAACCACAGTCATGACTTGAGAGCAGGTAAACTGTCTGGGGCTCTAATAGGTCATTCCAGGCACAGTGCCCAGACCACAAGCAAAGACGGCAAGGGTGGTGTCCCTCCCGCCAGAAAGAGTTCCAGTCCAGGAGAGCTGGACCCCGGACGTGAGACAGATGGTGAGAGTGCCGCCGGCTCCCTTTGTTCCTTTCTTACTCTTCAGTTTGTTCCGGACGTTGTTGGCCCTTTTCTTGATCTCAGTCGTGAGCTGCTCCAGGTCATCCTTGGTTTCTGGATAAACAAATGCAGGCAGAGTCAGTTAGAAGAGACTGAGAGCTTAGTCAGCTACAACAATCAACAGAGGAGGTGGGGAGATTTCTCAGGTGCCCACTGCCCAGAGCAGTATGTATCCTGGTGGGCTCTCAAGACATCTGTCATTAGAATCACAGAAAGCTTATTTTTAAAAGGCATTTTTTTCCTGGCATCCTACTCCAGAACTACAGAATAAAAACACCTCGTGGAAAAATAGGGGGGTACTGGGGAAGCATTTCAGGCAGAGGAAATAGCACAGGGGCAGTGGTGGGTGGGACAGAGATGAGGTAGGTCGGCAGCTGTAAGAGCCGTTGCCAGTCATGAGAGGGACTAGCTGGGAAGGAGAGGAGAGTTTGGCTAAATGGGTTGGACCATGAAGAGAAGAGGTAACAGCAGCAGAGCAGTGACCAGGAGAGGGTAGAGGAGGAGGGGAGATGACACGGCACATATGTTAGTGTAAGGTAATACACCCCCTCCCCTGCTGCTCACAGAGGGAGGAAACCAAGGCCCAGCCCCAGTGGCCAAGGGTCACTGTTGGGTGATTCAGCCCTGAGTCAACACTCACTTGGCTCTGGAATGGGTGCAGACAGAATGATACTGTAGAGCTTCTTAGCTTCCTCCACGTGCTCTGAGATCTTGTCAATGTTGAGTCGAGTTTCCTCGATCTATAATTAGAAAGATGATAGCCTTTGTCATCAAGAGAAGAATGTAGCCATGACTTAGATGAAAACAGAGCTCCCTGCCCACCTTCTGGGTTTGTGGAAGAAGGTGGCGACAGGAAATGTCTTCTGAGGACCAGTGAGCCCAGTGAGTACCCCTTCCATAGCCAGAGAAACGAACGTAAACAGAGCAGTCATTGAAGACCCGTCCTCATTGCTCCCTGAGAGGAGTACGTTTACTCACCTTGGATGGGAAGATCCCGGCCAGAGTCAAGAAGGGCCAGGACAACTCATGAGGAATAATCAGAGTGAAGGGTCAAGAAACCTTACCAGGCAGATCCCCAGCTCCTCCAAAAGTGGAACAGCAGAAAGTGAGGACAGGAGAGAGGGAAAAAGGAAAGAAAAAGAGGGAAACGGAGAGAACAAACCTGGAGAGTGAGAAACACAGAGAGAAGAATGAGAGGAAGAGAAAGACAGAAACAGAGATGAAGAAGAGAGAAAGAGAGAGAGACACGAAGCAATGACCATCTCAGGAGATGCTGAGCTTCTCTCGGACATGTGTTCTGGGGGAACGCCTCTTACTAGCTGATCGCCTTAGACAATCAAGACCCAGGAGCTCAAGCCGTGGACCATTTCTGCCCATTTCTGAGGTTCCTAACTGCGTGAGGTGTGTATCAGAAAGTACTTCTAGCCGCGCCTCATTCCCAGACGGAACACCGTCCCAGGACGCTGCTGCTTGAACATTTAAGCTCAGCCTCGGCTCCTCTTCAAAGGCACTGGCTGTCCCGGCGCCACGGCCTCTGCTGCGGTGCCAGTGCGTATGCGGGGAGCAGCGCATGCCGACGAGACCTCAAACCCACCCCATCGACCTGCCTCGCTTCCACAATGAGGGGCACGTCAACACGGCCACAGCCAACAAACAGAAATCTTGTAAAATGCCAAAGAGTAGGATCTTAACACCTGAGATACAACGAAAACACAACTCAGTATGCAGCTTCCAGCAGCCCTTCCTTCTGGTGAATAACTCACTTGAAGAGAAAAAAAAAAAAACAACCCTGATCACAGCTCTCCAAATTACAAAGAAATAAAACTTGAGTTCTCTACCCCTCAAATTGGTAATTTTGACAATGGAGCGGGGATTTGACCCTCTACAAATATGGGTTGGCCAAAAAGTTCCTTTGGGTTTTTCCCATAAGACGTTACAGAAAACCTGAACGAACTTTTGGGCCGACCCAATATATTGGCTTTGATGCATCATAGTTTGAGAATGGAATTACTTGCTTAAAGATACAGAATAAACAAAACAAAACAAACAAACAGAAGAACCAAAAAGAAAGATACAGAATACCTTTTCAGTCTAATAATATCATCAGAGTGTAAATACAAATACAAGTAGCTACCCAAACATTTGTGAAGCATTTTCACAGCTGGCAAAACAATCCATAGCACTGCATTCAGACCATTATTGAAATGAGGAAACTAAGTTTAAAGAGGTCATAGGTCACAGGGTTGGTGGTAGGGACAGCACTCAAATAGTGCTCTCCAGAGTCCGACTGGGGTGCTTTTTCCATTAGAGCTAAGACAATGTTTCCGGCTTCTTCGTACTGCTTCACTTTTAGCAGCATCCCAAGCCTACCCAGTTCTCAAAAAGGCCTGTGTTGTCACCTGTGAACGCTGGTGGCTCTAGGGGTGTAACCACCTCAGACTCAGGGCCTCGGGGGATCCAAAAATTGCCACCTTACCCTTCCCTCTCTCTTCATCTCTCCCAGAGCACTGACTCCTCTTCCAACTCCTAAAGTGTCAGCGCATCACACCACGTTTCCATGTCCATCACGTGACTGTCACGCCAGAGCTATTACATTGTATAAAACAGGACTGAGGGGCTTCCCTGGTGGTGCAGTGGTTGAGAGTCCGCGTGCCGATGCAGGGGACACGGGTTCGTGCCCCGGTCTGGGAAGATCCCACATGCCGCGGAGCGGCTGGGCCCGTGAGCCATGGCCGCTGAGCCTGCGCGTCCGGAGCCTGTGCTCCGCAACGGGAGAGGCCACAGCAGTGAGAGGCCCGCGTACCGCAAAAAAAAAAAAAGAAGAAAACAGGACTGAGAAAAAAGACTTTCTAGAATAACATGTCCTCGCCATTTTAAAATGAATTTTAACAACGGAACGAATCACCCTCTTTTAAGAAGCCAGAGGCCTAAGGTTTTGCATGTTCAACAGACTGAATGTCTTAGAAAATAGCTCCTGGAATATTATTTCATCAAGTGAAGAGCATCCCGCCCCAAAGCTGGGTCAGTGGTAGGGAGATGAGGTAGGAAGTTTTTAGGATGAGACTGTTGGACCCCAAGCTTAGAGTCACTCCAGGCACTTGGAGACCAGATGGTAAATGGGCCTCCGGGCTCCGTCCTCAACCTGCCCGCAGAACTTTCCAGACCTGGGGCCTCCACCCCCGCCTCCAGTCATCCTCCACCCACGGCAGCTGCTCTCTTCCCTCTGTCCTCAACCACCTCACCATCTGGAGGTATTTCAGGGCCTCTGATTTAGTAATCTAGTAACTTAGTTCACCAAACCACCTCAGAATCCCTTCAGGACTTCAGGATGGGCAACTGGCCGATCACAGAGCTTTTTTTTTTTAAACTATGTGTCTCTGTTTTTTCTTGGAAGTGTTAGTTTTTCTCGAAGGTGACTTTCAGAGTATTTCATGGTAGCAGGTAGACATGCAATTAATTTCCTTTTGTGCATTTGCCAGACAACCAAAGATCAGGGCGGCGGGGACAGGGCTGGCTGGAAATCTGCCAGGGCCGCATCTAAAAGTTCAAGTGCTATTTGTCTGTGTGTTTGTTTGGGGTTGTTTTAAATAGACTGACATTACCCTACGCAATAATATATTTAAGAACTAAACCCGATTTAACATACACCTGTCCCAGAAACAAGGCCCTTCACTGGATGTCTGTGAAGTCACTGTCGCTCTCTCCTTTTTATGCATGAGAGCACTGAGGCTCAAAGAAACTGAGGAAGCCTATCAAGGCCATAACTGCAGAAAGAGGCAAAACCGAGGTTTGAACCAAGGCAACTGTTAAATCCAAACCCTGTCTCCTGAACCAGGTGAAGGTGCAAGAATCACCTACGGGAAGCTCTCTATCTCCTCTCCCAGGTCCGTGTACATTCAGCCTGTGTCAGGTGAATGTGTGTGATCCACTCACCAGTTCTGTGAGACTGGCTCAATTACCTTTGACTCACATCACGTGCCTTACTTCTTTGTTCTCCAACCAAGGCTCCCTGTAGAGAGCTTTTTACACAAGGAGAGCTCAAGCAACTCAGTCAAGCTGCTGACTGAGGGAACCAATCTGCAAGTTTTTGTTTTTTTTATCGCCATGCTAAATTTGCAGCTAATACATCCCCAATGCCCACTTATTTTTGGTTACTTTTTAAAATGTATTTTTCAACGATTTGTCAGTAATGGGGCAATCTAGATAGCACAGTTTAAGAAAATAAGTTAGAATCATACCAGGTTCACATTCTGGCTCCGCCCCTTAGCAGTTTTCTGACCTTGGACAAGCCACTTACCCTCTCTGAGCCCCAGTTCTCTCATCCGTGAAACGAGGATTATCATATTTCCCACTTCCTAGAGTTTGTGTGGGCATTAAATGAGATAAGATATGTCAAAGGCTTAACACAAAGTACACGCTCAATAAACGTCACATGGTGATAAAGACAAAAATAGTCAGCAACTATTGCACATCTATTGTGTGCAGGTACTAGGCTGAGCCTTTACGAGCAATGTCTCCTTTAATCCTCACAGCAGTGCTAATTTTAACAACACGTCCTGTGATGTCAGTAGCCACCCAAGGAAATCCAGTAAGGACAGCAAGTCAACCACGCTTCACACTGGGTGTCTGCCTCATGGAACCAACTGTAATTACCACAGTATATAGGCTGCCCTCTGTATCCTCAAGTTCTGCATCCATGGATTCAACCAACCCCAGATCGAAAATACTCAGGGGAAAAAAAAAAAAAAAAAATTCCAGAAAGTTCGAAAAAGCAAAACTCAAATTTACCACACCAGCAACTATTTACATAGCACTTACATTGTATTAGGTATCATAAGTAACCTAGAGATGATTTAAAGTATACAGGTGTGTGCAGATTATATGCAAATACTATGCTATTTTATATGAGACTTGAGCGTCCACAGACTTGGTATCCACGGGGGTCCTGGAACCAATTCCCCCCACCCCCGCAGACCCCGAGGAAGGACCGTACTAATCACCATCTTCCAAGTATAAGGAGGGAGTTATTTTCAAGGCACGGATGGCCTCTTCCCTCTGGACCTAATTAGCCAGTGGAATCTAATCCAATGCAATGTAATGTGATGTAATCTAATCTAAAAGCAAAGAAAGTACTGCTTTGGAGACTGGCAGATGCCGTGGGGTAAGGCTTTGTCTCTTCTACCTAAAATGTCTCTGCCTCCCCTAAATTCCCAGGTGCCTGGTACCTCTTAAGTTAGGCATTAAATCTTACATATGTATTTACTGAAAACTTATTATATGTCACCTTTTGAAGGTGACAAAAGTAATGGGGTTGTAAGGGTCAAATAAATGACTCCCGCTTCGCACAATTCATATACCTTTACTTTTCTCCCCAAATAGCAAAATCCCAAACAGGCCTTGTATTAGAAGTTCTCGGTGAAGTCCTCCTTGACTTGTTTGCTTCTTTCTTTGGAAAACGAACACTGACGAGGGACAGAGAAAGGTCTCAGTCAGCCAAGCAACAGAAGGCAAGTCCCTCAAGGGGTTTTAGCAAGACTTGAGTGTAGTATGTCAACTCTCCTTTTACGAATGAAAAGAAACATGATCTCAGAGCTATACTGACCAGTGAAAAGTCGTAGTCTTGGACAATCACCTCGAATCAATTAAGTGTATCTGGGCTTTGCATCACTCAGAGTAGGGTCAGGAAAATAAAAACCTATCTAGTTACTTTAGCCGAAGTAATCGGGTAGGTTGGGTAGTTTTCCTCCCTCATGAAAGGACTTGGGAGCTTTTCTAGCTGCCCACCGGAAAATACAGGGAATTCTTGACACAGAGATGCGAGAGCGGAGAAGCCAAACAGAGGACGGTGAGGCACTCTGGAAATGAGCAACAGCTGGCTGGAGGGACGAAGAAGGAAGGCAGGGTCACCAGGGCCCCTCTGATGGGAGCCAGGCGACGGTGGAGTCAACCGGCAGAACAGGACCACGGAGGAGCGTCTATGGAGGGAAAGTTGAGGCCGTGGAGGAGATACGTCTGGGAGGAAAACCGAAGCTTCATCCCCCGATCTTGACTCTTCTGCAGTGCCTCCCCTGGGTCAAATACACCAAAAGCCAGTTGGCAAGGGAACCCGGGCAATGAGTACCTTGCAGTACAGAGCAGAGAACAGGGAGGGCAGGGAACGGACAGGAGGGTAAACAGGCAAATGACCGGCAAGGGCTTCCTGCCTGCCTATGGAAAGAGCCCAGAGACGCAGGACCTACCAGCTCACCTAGTCATCCAAAGATGCTACCTCAAGAACGAGCTGGAGAGTATTTAACCTGCTAGATTCAACTTAATGCCTAGATTTCCAAGTTACATCCACTTTGAGGATCTTCGTTTTAACAAAGATCACAAGACTGTTCACCTCTCACGTCCGCTAACCAGCCACTGCTCCACCCGTCTCGTTCCCCACAGATGCCTGGATCCCCATCACCATGCCAAGCACATGGTATCCCTCAGTAGAAGTTTGTTCAATGGATACACCACTGCCGAATTGCCTCATACACCTTCCTTAAGCACATCCAAGAAAGAAAACTTTATAATAGCATTTTCTGAAATCTATTCATTCATTTTGCTAACCGAAGGTACATGTCACAAAGGGTTCTATGAAAAACCTAAGTGTTGAGATAGGTAAGTTAACCAGGTTTCTTTATTATAGGACTTCTTAGAATCTTTAATAAGTTCATGTGCATTTTCAATCTCCATGGGAGGAAAAGAGTATGAAGTGTTTCTCAAACATGTTTGATCACAGAAATCTTTCTGCATCTCATACTGCCAATCCAAATAGCCATCCCCACCTGCCCCTGCCCTTTCTTGTTAACAGAACTCTGATTTTGTTTGGGCAGCAATGTTGCCAGCCCCAGACGATGAATCATGATCGGTTCTATGGCAATCCTGACAAGCCTGCCCCTTTGCTAAGTTCTCACTTTCCTGGTCTCCATTCTAGAAAAGAGCGGCCATGACCATGTGATCCACTGCTGGCCAAAGAGCCCCAGGGGAAGTCAGTGTGGAGGATTTGGGTAGTTTTCCTCCCCGATCAAAGGATTTCTGAACCTTTCTAGCTGCCTGCTCTCTCACTGCCTGCGATGCTGGTGTAGGACGATGGCATATGGAGCTGTGGCTCTGGCGGTTTTAAAACATGGCACAAATTCTTCAATCTCCTCATTGAGAGGTGGTACCTATGTACTGCTCTCTTGAATCTGGCGGGCTTGTGACTGCTTCGACAACAGAGTACGATACAAGCGATGGGCTGTATGACTTGCACAGCTACAATGCTTGTCTTGGAGCCCTAAGCCTCCTCCACCAAACCGATGACCCTGAGCTGGTAATGCTGAGCCCGTGCCACGGAAAGAGGTCAAGTACAGGTGCTCCTTTGACTCACCCTACTTCAGGCACCAGACGCTTGAATTAAGAAGTCTCTGAGGGGCTTCCCTGGTGGCGCAGTGATTGAGAGTCTGCCTGCCGATGCAGGGGCCACGGGTTCGTGCCCCGATCCGGGAAGATCCCACATGCCGTGGAACGGCTGGGCCCGTGAGCCATGGCCGCTGAGCCTGCGCGTCCGGAGCCTATGCTCCGCAAAAAAAAGCAAAAAAAAAAAAGTCTCTGAGATTCCAGGGACTTCCCTGGTGGTCCAGTGGCTAAGACTCTGTGCTCCCAGTGCGGGGGGCCAGGGTGCGATCCCTGGTCAGGGAACTAGGTCCCACATGCCACAACCAAGAGTTGGCATGTTGCAACTAAGAGTCTGCAACCTGCAACTAAAAGATCCCACGTGCTACAACTAAGACCCAGCACAGCCAAACAAATAAATAGGTAAACAAATATTAAAAAAAAAAAAAAGTCTCTGAGATTCCAGACTCTGGTTATTCAAGGCCCCAGAAACTGTGCAGCAAAAATAACCCACCTCCGGGAGCTCCCTGGTGGTCTGGTGGTTAAGAGATTCGGCACTTTCGCTGCTGGGGCCCGTGTTCAATCTCTGGATGGGGAACTGAGAGATCCCACAAGTCGTGAGGGCACAGCCCCTGCCCCCCACCCCCTAAAAAAAACAAAGCACCTTCACTGGGCCCTGCCTGAATCCCTAATCCACAGAATCCCTCAGGATGCTTCACCCCACTAACTGGTGAGGTGATTTGTTACACAGCAGGCCGACTCCATCTCTCAATCTTTCCGTCTCAGGCAGGCTCTGTTTCCTCTAAAGCTCTGCACTCTCCGCCAACTGAACAAAGAGACCAAGGAAAATACAGACAACTGCAAATTAGACAAAACATCGGAGGTTTATCATTTACTAGACCCTGGCTTTTTAACAGCCAAGGAGGCCTAAACATCCAAGGGTCAACTCTTTTCTATAATAACCGGGAGGCTGGAGAAACCACTTGAGTTTTACAGGGCAAAGCACATTTTGAAAACATCCTGATCTTGCGACTTCATCCGTACCTTGCAAATGCCTCTCTGACCAAGCTGTGATTCACACCATCAGTCCTCAGCGAATAACCAGGGGTGACCTACCTGCTGAAAGCAGTCCAAAAGGTACCTTTTATCACAAGAGTGCATCCCCAGGAAATCTACACAGTTATCAATGTATCCTGCAGGATGTACTGGGTGTATTCCTTTGACACATATAGAGGGAAACCTTTTCATTTCCCCAAATCCCTATTATCTGGAATGCACTTTAACCCACCTTCAAGGATATTTCCAGACCACATTCTCTAAAGTAAACTGTGTGGTCTATTTATTCACAAATACACTGGGGAACCGAATGCTGATGAGAACTAAAATTTACTGAAGACATACTTATGTAGGTCAGGCACCGTGCGGGTACATCCGTATACTTTCTCATTTTATTTATTTATTTATTTTTTTTTTGGTACACGGGCCTCTCCTGTTAAGGAGCACAGGCTCCGGAGGCGCAGGCTCAGCGGCCATGGCTCACGGGCCCAGCCGCTCTGCGGCATGTGGGATCCTCCCGGACCGGGGCACGAACCCGTGTCCCCTGCGATGGCAAGCGGCCTCTCAACCACTGTGCCACCAGGGAAGCCCTCTCATTTTATTTTTATAACAACCAGCAGGTAATACTGCTAGGCCTGTTTTAGAGGAAACTGGGGTTTAGAGCAGTTAAACAACTTTTCCAAAGCTATACCACTGTAATGGGCAGAGCTGAAATTTAGACTGGGATCCGTGGGGTGCCAGAGCCTGCACAACCTCTTTCCATGATGGGCTCCCTCCTGCCCCTGCCCCACGCCAATACTGATCCTCCCTGTGCTCTATCTACATGAGTACAGAGGAAGGTAACATTTCCCTAAGCCCTCTCTAAGCACTTTCTGAGTGCTGGCTCCTTTCATCCCCAACAGATCTGTCTGGTGAATATTTTCCTCCCCATTTCACAGTTAAACCCACAGAGACTTAGAGAAAAGTTAAGGCGTGTGCCCAAGATCACACAGTTGGTGGCAGGTAGGGAACTATGTCCAAAAAATCAGGCTCTTCCCACCCCACCACGCGGTCCCCTTCTCCATCCTAAATATGAAAGGGCTTTTTTATTTCCCAAATGATAGAAAAGCATTTAACTAAGAGAAAGCAATAAAAAAAGCAGCAGGCCTCGAGACCTTGTTAAGTCGCCCCAGATAACTACCATCCATCTGGCACGGTTCTGTTCAGATGACGCTTTCCAGATGTACAATCTTCATGTGATCTCATGTGATCCTCACAACAGCCTTGAAAGGTTAAGTACTGCCATTCCCAGTTTCCAGAGCAGGAATCAAAACCCAGCTGGGTTAAGGAACCTGACCAAGGTTAACTGCTATTAAAGGCCTGAGGATAGACTCTGACCAGGTCTTGGAGGCCAAGGCCCACCATCTTCCCACCTCACAAGGAGTACTGCCTCTCGGGGCCCCTCTTACGGGTTCAGAAAAGAGGTAGGACACCGCTAATGGAGAAGAATCCTTATCCTAGGAAAGAAGTTAATGTAACTGGTTCTCTAAGGCAAGATCAGAGGAATGAGCTACAATGATGTCATGCATCTCCTTAAGTCCACCCCCAGCACTGAACAGAAAGACCTTTTCCTTCCACAGTCCACACCTAGAACAATACTGGACTCACAAAACTCAAGCATTGTTTGATCTATGACTCCTCCACCAAAGAGATGGACCCACCCATGGAGAGGGTGGGGATCTGTGCAGTATTCACAGCCAACTTCCCAATCAGGTCAGCACACACTCAAGCTCGCTCTGTAACCTGCTTGTGACTCTCACAGATGAACTGGCATAAGCCATCAAGTCCCGCTCCGCTCCACTTAGAAAAGAACTAGAGGGCGGCTTTTCCACACTCACAATCCGGATGACAGGAAGCACCCACACCTCCCCTGCAAAAAGAATATGACGCCTTTTTATATATGCAATAAAAAGCCTAAATAAAGAAACCATAATATGGTGGCAGAAACTTCAGTGCCGGAACTTCTTGTGGCTCGGTTTGGTTTTATTGAAACACATGTACGTCAGATGCTACATGGAATGTTTAGAAACACTAACCCATTTAATCCTCCTAAGAGCCCTATGGGGAATTACATTATCAATCCCAATGTACAGATAAGGAAACCAAGCCTGTTAAGGAAACGTTCACAAGATCAACAGCTGTCAGAAGCAGGGCTGAGGTTTGAACCCACATTTCCCTGGCTTCAAAGACTGTGTTTTTGTCCATGATACACAACGCACCCCAACCCCCCACCCAAGCTTCCTATCACTCACTGTCCACCACAGCACCTTCCAACAGGACCCTCTACATCAAAGACTACGTGAATCTGTACACACAGGACACCCATGTTTGCCTCTGCTGAATTTCGAAAAACATAAACTGGTGGTTTCTTGGTTTCTCACTTATCACCAGAAAAGTCAAAGGGATTGAATTTTTGGAAACAACAATTCTGATCTACCCGAATCACAGGCCTAACAATGTAATGAAATGCAATTTTTTTTTTTTCCCCACACTTGTGGCTGGGCCCCCAGGGTTGGTTCTGTATTTAAACTATGTAATTCAGGCAAGAAAGGATATCATTAAAATGTTGTCATGTAGCGTAAGACTTTAAAAGCATTTCTTTAATATATATAATTTACCTTCTCCTGACTTTCTCGGTAAGATTAAAAATCCTGCCAAGTACTGAAGAAACTCTCCGTGTAACTTCTTGGTGTGTCCATTCCACCCCAGCAAAAGACTGACTTTCCTCTGCTACCCTTGAAAGATCTGGGGCTTTTTATTCTTTACTAAGGAAGTTGTGTTTCCTTATGTCCATTCAGAAAAAAAATACCGGAAGGGCACCTACCTCAGAAAAGAACTCATCCATGAAAGCTGTGTTGTCAATAGCAATCTCGACCTCATCGGCATCGTCATCCTGTGTCAGCTGCTTCTGTGAGAGACAAAAAGGAGGGTGAAATAACGAACAGCACTGAATGCTCCCTAAAGACCAGGAGCTATATCTGTAGTGAACATTTTACATACATAATCTCCTTTAAAACTCAGAACAGCTCTGTGATGTATCAAACTCTGATGTCACACTGTCTAAGTTTAAATCCTAGCTCCATACTTACTGATATTTTTACAGGGGGATGAGGGTAAGAAGGGAGCAAGTTACTAAACTCGCTGTGCCTAGGTTTCCTTATCTGTAAAGTGCTAATAAGAACACCACTTACGTCATAGGTTCGTTTACAAAATAAATGAGCTAATGAATATAAAACACTTTGGCACAGTGCCTGGCATACTGTCACTACTCAATAAATATTATGTTTTGGTGGTGGTGGTATTGGTGATGTTACTCTAACTCACTCCAGTTGGAGAACGTAAAACAGAGAGGTTATGTAACTTGGCCGAAGTCACACAGCTAAAATGTTGGAGACAGGCAGATTCTAGCCCATCCTTTGGATTTGGACCATATGTTCCTAAATTCTTCTCCACAACGTTCAGATGCGTGACCTACCCTACCGGGGATCTGTATTAAGACAGTCCCACTTCCTCCAAAGCACTAGCTTCAAATCATCACAGAAGGAGCATACACTTTCCTGTTTTCAGAAACCACCTACTGCAAAGGAAACAGCGCTGTGTGCTGTTCCCTGTCAGAGCTCATGTTTATGGGGAAAAGGAAGCTCTCTCGGCAGCCCCCGGCAACCCCCGGGGACCCCGGCTTTCATAATCTCATTCAGCTACCTCTACAAAAGCACAAAATGGCTATCTAAAGGAAGTGCTTCCATTCCCACCCAGCTAACGGGCCTCGGCGGCTTCTGCATTCTTCCCAGATGCTCCTCCCAGACGACGGCCGCATTGCACACAGCCCACCTCTAAGCAAGGAAGACCTGGTTCTCGGGAGTGGAGGTGGGGAGGGGGTGAACCCCTCGACACCTGCTTCTCCACACCCTTCAGCGGCCTTTGGCCTCCTAAGCCAAGACATGTCACTCTCAACATGGGAACTCCACTAGCAAGGAAAGCCACCGGGGGCCTCTTTCCTTCCCCTGCTACCATCCCCCAGACCTGCTACAGCAGATGGAGCTACCGGGAATTCCCACGGAAATTTGGGACTCTCCAGCCATCTGGGGAGCCTCTTCTGACTGGATCCTCTGTAATCTCATTCTCTGGCTTGTCTGCAACCATCAGCAACCCAAGCTTAATAGCCACATTCAAAGGAACTGAATTTGAGGACATTGCTACAGCCCCCAACAATCACCTTCCTAAAACTTAGGACTGATCCCGTCCTTTTGCCACTTAAAGTCGTTCAGTGATAGTTCTCAGGATTGAAAGTCCCAGGATTGCAAGTCCCAAAGCCTAACAGAGCATACGGGGCCCTTTAAGATCCAGTCCCGCCCACGTTTCTCCCTCTACGATGCATCTCTGGACCAGGCGCTTGGAAACTCCTAGCACTTCCTGGACACACCATTCTTTCACATTGCTGAACTGTCACACAAGGACTTCTTCCTGAAATGCGTTTGTCCAGCTGGCAAAATTTTATTGAGCCTTTAAAACTCAGTCTCGAACAAACTCCTCCCTGATCTGACACTCCCCGACCCCCCATGCAAACTTGAAAACCTCCCTGAGCTCCCAGTGCATTTTGTGCAAACCCTCCACAGCATCGATCTCAGCCCTCTATTAATTATCCCTTCACTTATCTACCCTTCCCCACTGACTGTAAACTCCTGGAGGGTCAGGGTTGCCTTATGTATCCACTGGAGAAGATACTTTGAGTGTGTGCCTGCCCAGAACACCTCCCTTTGTGAAGATAACCCCGACCTTCCCCACATGATTCTGGGAAGGTTAACAATCACCATCCAAGCTCCCTGAGGATTTTGAATTGTGAAGTGAACAGAGCCGAGTCAACCTATAGCAGCACCCAACAGAGATACCTGCTTGGTTCCCAGGGCTACCCTTGTTTCCGTCCTCCCTAACCCACCCCTTGGCTTAGAGCTAGTTCTATAGATCTTCCCCAGCATTCTTTCAATGAGTCCAATAGTATTCTTGTAATGCTGTTTTTTATTCATTTAGCCAGAACCGGCTTCTGTCACTTGTAATTAAAATTACTTGTACTTGGGAATTCCCTGGCGGTCCAGTGGTTAGGACTCTGCTCTTTCACTGCTGAGGGCCTGGGTTTGATCCCTGCTCGGGGAACTAAGATCCCACAAGCCATGGGGAGTGGCCAAAAAAAATAAATAAGTAAAATAAAATTACTTGTACTTGTCATTAATTAACTTATTCCGCATGTATACTGAGCACTTACCATACGCTATATATGTAACGGAAACTTAATCAATTCTAGTTGAATAAATAACCCCTACCAGAGACCGGCAGCCTGGATCCACCCAGCAGTTTCTAAAGTGTGAGATAAAACGCTCCTTTTATCAACTATCATCAATACTTGGGCCTCTCAGCAGCCTCCAGAGAGCTCCATCTCCCAAAAAGGATCTCGGAGATCCTCACTAGAAAATAGGAACCTGGTCTCCCTCCAGGAAGGTGAGTTAACAACCATTTGTTGAGTTTCCTCTCTTTGGAGGTCTTGTAGAGACCCCCACTGAGGGGATATATCCCATGTATGTGTGTGTATAGACACACATGAGGGTGTCAACTCAGTTTTCTTCAAATAGGTACACGTGCTATGGAAATGGGATGAGGCTGCTGTCATGGGATGGACTAAGGGAAGGTTTTGGAAGCTGGGAACACCTGTGTCCTGAACTAGCCCTCCATCATAACATGCACTTTTGAGACCCCTGGAATTTGTACAGGGATTCCCCACCCAAGACGGCCACATGTTGGCTTTGAACAGGCTCTAACAGGGCAGCCTGGGCCACCTCCAGTGAGAGGACATGTGAACTGGGAAAAAAGAAGTCTTGGGTCACCCACAACCGAGGTCCAAAACCTGTTATTACCAATAACTGGCTGTGAGACCTCTGTCAAGTCCCTCACTGACCTGAGTTTACCTGTAAATGGTAATAACACCATACACTCTATGACTTTTACGAGGCTTGGAAGAGTTCATACGTGGAAAGCTTCTAGCACAACACAGGGCAAACAGCAGTGCCTAATAAGTGTCAGTTTCCCCATCACCTAGTTGTAAAGACGTGATGTCTAAAAGCGTGTGTTCTCCTTCGCGGAAAGTGCTCACACAAAGGCTTAGTCAAGAAGATCGATTCTGCAGCATCAGGACCACCAGGGTTCTACAACTGGCTTCACTTCGTGCTAGTCATTGAGCCTTAAATACTGGCCTCAACATCTCTGAGCTTCAATTTCCTTATCTACAAAACAGGAACAAAAGTGTCCACCAGGGCTTTTGTGAGGATTAAGTAAGATAATAATTTTAAGTTCCTTACACAACGAATAGCACGTGATAACATCTCAATAAAACAACCATACATGAGATCCAGCAAAGTCATCTTCTCTATAGCTTTAATCTGGATCTAAGTACCCGTAAACAGGAAAGAAAAAAAAAAGAGATATAGAACTTTTAGAGCTGAATGCAACCCTACAGATTTCGATCATCAAATTCTCTCACTTAAGAGATGGGTAAACCAAGGCCCAAGACCAAATAATGAGCTACTGGAACAGCCAGGAATAGAACCCAGATTTCTTGATTCCCATCTTCCCGTGCAGAGTTTTTCCCACTGTAGCGTGCTGCCTCCAAAATATAAAATAACAACGGCAACAAAAGCAACAGAGTTCAGTCCAGATCAGAAAATTCCAGAAAGAGGCCATCACCCCAGGTGATCTGAGTCGCGTGACGCTGGAACCAGGCTTCTCCGGAAGGGGATGTACCAGATCCCAGGGCAAGGGTCCTTCCCTTCTGACACATCCGTGCTCTTACAGACCGAGAGGCCTCAGGGACCCCAAGGGCAAGGAGAGCACGTGATGCACTTTATCTTCAGCCCACATGACTGGGCACAGCCAAGAAGAGAACTTTGGCATCTTTATCAAAGCATCAAGGCATGTGATAATAGGACCGTCAGAGTAGCTGCAACGCCAGCTGCAGTAAAGAACGTACATGAGAACCACAAGCCCCACCAGCCACTTCCTCTCCCCCGACCTCCTGCTGCCTCTCCTGCCAAGAGATGGAAGATACCACCAATGACTCAGGCAGCACTGAGCTCGAATCTGGGCTCCAACTCCCGCCCCCCACCCCTCACATGCACCCCAAATCTCAGTGAGGACAGCCAGGGCTATGACTCTCTCTCTGGACACAGTGGAAAGAGTTCAGGGGCCCAGGACTCAACCTGCAATTCCTCTCACTCAACCTCACTGCCTTTCTCTCAAGGGCCTTCTCTGTCATCCTTAGTCTGTTCAACTGTGGGTCCCTCTTCATCAGCTCCTTTAATAAAAATAGTTACCACCTGCAGAGCCCCTAGGAGGCGCTAGGTGGCCGCCACACACTGGTTGCTTCACTTACGCTGTGTCAATGAACCCCTCCTAAATTCTGTCATTGAGAACCTGCAGGGCAGAGAAGTTCTCATTTATTCACAGCCTCCCAGCTACTGATGTGCAGAGTCGCGGCTCACGCTTTGGTTGTTGGTCCTGAGCCCTTGTTAATTCCACTGCACCCCACTCACAGCAGCCCAGCCCTGCAGAAAGTGGGGCTGAGAGAAAGGCGCTGGGGGCCTTGGGGACAGCACTTGTCTCCACTAAGCCTTGGTTTTCTCACCAAGTAAGGAGCTTAGCTTTCCAATGAGGCTTTGTGGAACCCCAGGAGACCTCCGGGGTGCCTCAGAAACCACGCCGGGAGGGACCTGCCTGGTGGCACAGTAGTTAAGAATCTGCCTGCCAATGGAGGGGACAAGGGTTCGAGCCCTGGTCCGGGAAGATCCCACACGCCAACAGCGCAACTAAGCCGTGCGCCACAACTACTGAGGCTGCACTCTTAGCCCGCGAGCCACAACTACTGGAGCCCACGTGCTGCAACTACTGAAGCCCGTGCACCTACAGCCTGCGTGCAACTACAATGAGAATCCCGTGCACCGCAATGAAGAGTAGCCCCTGCTCGCCGCAACTAGAGAAAGCCCGCGCACAGCAAAGAAGACCCAATGCAGCCAAAAATAAATAAATAAATGTATAAAAAAGAAGAAGAAAAAGAAACCACCGGGGGAAGTCAAGCAGGTTGGCCCGCACCCCCTCTTCAATCCGCATAGCTTCATTTTCATCTGCTTTTTACACTGAGGTTGAATATAAGATTTCATTTTCAGAACGAGGCCTCTTACCAAGAGAAAAAGGAAAGAAGGGAGGAAGGGAGGAAGGGAGGAAGGGAGGAAGGGAGGAAGGGAGGAAGGGAGGGAGGGAGGGAGGGAGGGAGGAAAATAGGAAGGGAGAAAGGAGGAAGCAAGCTTAGCTAGCTGGAAAACCACCAAAGTAAATGAATGGATGCCTTCTAAAGAAAAGGGAAAGAAGAGGGGGTCCCCTCTCTCCTTTACAAGTTAAAACACAGCGGCAACGTACGTTTAAATCATCAGCAATTCCCTAAAGCTCATTACAAATCAGATCGGCAAGATAGAAGGAACAAAGAAAGAGACAAAAAAAAAATGCCATCCCAAATGAAGAGGTCACCATTTACTGGCTCTCCGATGCCCTCCCTGCCTCAGGTGTCAGACCCCAGAAAGACGAGAGGGTCCCGGACAAAAGGGGAGACCCAGGAGCCCTCAGGAAAGTTTTGGGGCAAAGGAAATAATAACAGAAAGGATGGGACCAGCAGTCTGGACTAGGAAGGAGCATCTGGTCCTGACTTCCCCTTGTGGGGTATTAAAGGACGGTGGCCGGTGGGAACAGGTGAGCACAGATTCCCGCACCTCCTTCTCTGAACATGTAAATAGCTCTTTGCTTGGGGCTATAAACTCTTCTTTATAAACCCAGATCTTCACCCAATAAATCCGATTCAAAGAGACAAGGACGCGTGATTTTTCTTGTCCCTGCAGCCTACTTCACCCACCAGCCTCCTTCCAGGATGAGGGCCTGTGTATTCCCAAAGACAAATACCACCACGTCCAAGGATTCCAAACACAAACTCATGCCCTTGCACCCTCGGCCCAACATCGGGTTTTTCCAGTCTCTCTTCTCTAATTAAAAGAGCCAGGGGCTTCCCTGGTGGCGCAGTGGTTGAGAGTCCTCCTGCCGATGCAGGGGGCGCGGGTTCGTGCCCCGGTCCGGGAAGATCCCACGTGCCGCGGAGCGGCTGGGCCCATGAGCTATGGCCGCTGAGCCTGCGCGTCCGGAGCCTGTGCTCCGCAACGGGAGAGGCCACAGCAGTGAGAGGCCCGCGTACCGCAAAAAAAAAAAAAAAAAAAGGCCCAGAAATTCTGAGGAAGTGTCAGCTCTGAATAGGCACTCAGTGTTCTCTGTCCCCCATTTGAGAGTCAGAGGGACTTTCTCCTATGCCCCTTCTCCCTCCTACACTGTGGTCTCTTCCAGCAAAACCCTCCCAGAGGGAACGCTTCCCCTTTCCACCGACTGCCTCTTCCCTAACACCTGCGATAGAGGAAATCAAGCGGTAACGGTACCCTGGGTGAGCCTCGCACTTTACTTTATCAAGATGATGTTCTGGGTGAACAGTCTGAGGCAAGAACTGGCCCCATTTGGAGATGAAGACACTGAGGAGTAAACCCAAGGCCAGTGAGTCGCTGGACAACTGAACAAGAGGCAAAGTCCCTGATGGCCCTGCTCCATGCGTTCTGCCATAACAATGATACCACCAGATAATATGTGTATTTTGTTGCAGGCACTCTTGTGGTTTCACACATATTATTTAATTCTCACGGCAACCTTATGAGGGACAAATAGGACGTTCCCCATTGACAGCTGAGACAACTACTTAATTAGATTAAATAACTTGTCCCAGGTGATTCAGCTAATAAGTGGCAGAGTTAGGATTCAAAAGCAGGTGTGTGGGAGCCCAGAGCCCCAGTTCTTACCCTCTACACTCTATCTGAAGATGCCCTTCCCATGCTGGATCAGAAACACGCCCTCACTTATTTCAGGGGATGCTGCAATGTCAGTACAACTAAATTGATCTAATCTATATGCATGAATGAAAAAGACAGCAGTGCATATAATCCCATGAATGTGCAGGTATGTGGAGCTATATCTGACTGCCTGAGTTGAAAACCCAGCTCTGCCACGTAAGTACCTGTGTGACCTTAAACAAGTGACTTAACCTCTCTGAGCCTCGGTTTCCTTGTTTGTAGCATGAATAATCTGCTCATAGAACTGTCGTGAGGATTAAATTAGTGAACGCATGTGAAGTGTTTAGAGCAATGCTGGGTACATATTAAACTCCCAAGACCATGCCATGCAGACAGTTTTCTCTAAAAAGTGTTTCTGCAAAAGTTGCGACTCTAATGCCAATTCTCAGAAGGTGGCAGCAGGACCCTTAGAACAAGCTAAGCTGTAGTTCATTTATTTGAATGAAGTCATTTCTCTACTATACGGATTTAAAGAAATAAACCTCCTCCTGAATTTTGCTTTTGCAACGTTCTCACATATTTTGACCTTTACTACTCTCATTATCATTCATTTCTAAATACTTTGTCATTTCCATTTTGGTTTCTTTTGAACCCAACTGTTATTTTATTTTTTATTTTTTTTTTGTGGTACGCGGGCCTCTCACTGCTGTGGCCTCTCCCTTCTGCGGAGCACAGGCTCCGGACACGCAGGCTCAGCGGCCATGGCTCACGGCCCCAGCCGTTCCGCGGCATGTGGGATCTTCCCGGACCGGGGCACGAACCCGCGTCCCCTGCATCGGCAGGCGGTCTCTCAACCACTGCGCCACCAGGGAAGCCCCCAAGTGTTATTTTAAAAGGTGGTTTTAAATTTCCAAAGTGGGTAAACCTGGGGAGGACCGTGATTGTATTGTTAATTTCTAATTTTATTATATCAACATCAGGGAGCATGGCCTATATGACTTAACATTTTGTGGAATTTGACATTTTATTTATGTCTTAATACATGGTATTTTTTAATCTTCTATGTGTGCTTGAAAAGATCTTGCATTCCATTTGTTGGATACAAAAATCATCAAAGTTTCATCCCCACATGCCGTGTTAATTCCTCTGCTTTTGTTTCTCAGGACCTGAGCTAGGTCTAGAGAAGGAGCAGGGAAAAGGGATGGAAGTTCATCTAAAGAGAGGAAGGAGGAAAAACAAAACAAAAATGCCCTGCGGGCAGATGTTGTCTATACTGATGAGTAATCTGTGGCTAGGGAGGTTAATTCATCCAGAATCACAGGGCTAGTAAGGAACAAAGCCAGGGCTGGAACCCTGCTTGGTCCAACCCAGTGTTCACAGAGGGTTTTTTTTTTTTTTTTTTTTTTTTTTGCAGTACGCAGGCCTCTCACTGTTGTGGCCTCTCCCGTTGCGGAGCTGTGCTCCAGATGCGCAGGCTCAGCGGCCATGGCTCACGGGCCCAGCCGCTCCGCGGCATGTGGGATCTTCCCGGACCGGGGCACGAACCCGTGTCCCCTGCATCGGCAGGCGGACTCTCAACCACTGCACCACCAGGGAAGCCCCACAGTGGGTTATTTTAAAGAAGGATCGTGGGCTCTCATAACCAACCACCTCGCCTACTACATTCTCCTTCTCACTCACTACAAGGTCCCGTCCACAATAACAGATCCATCTGTCCATCTACTCAGCCAACAGTATTTATTGAACATCTATCATTTCCCAAGCAATAGTACAGAACGCTGGAGAAACACAGACCAAACTCAGCACCCCCTGCCCTTCGGGACCTCATGGTCTCAAATGGGAGGCAGACAGGCACACAGGTCATTGCAATGCCATGTGGTAAATGATGACAGCACTTAGCACAAGGAATTGTACACCCAGGAGAAGATGGAGCACACCACGTCACCTGAATTCAAGGCGGAGCCCAGGGAAGGGGGAGGTATTAGAAAATGGATGCAAAGGTGACTTCTCGGGGAAATTTTGAAGGTTGCATGGATTTACGCAAAGGATACCTACAGGAAGTCCATCTGGGGTGAGAAGACCACACCTTTTCCTGCTTTCCCTCTCACCCCAGGGGCATTCAAGGAGATTCAAAGGTTACCCTCTTCTGCTTCCTCCCCTACCGTAGCCTTCTCCACTTTTTCCTGACTTCCGCCCCCTCCTCCCACCCACCACTGCCCCCTCAGCACCCCACAGTATCCAGTTGCCAAGGATACAAGAAGGAGAAAGGAGCTCAGTGTCTTCTCTAGTCCATCCTCAGCCTCTGCCCCACAGGCCCCTCGCCCTAATGATCCTCCTAGAGCTTCACTAGTAGTTATAATACCTAACAGTTACTGAGCACCACCTGGGATGAGGGTTCTAAGATATGTGCCTTATATTTATTTACCAAGGCATTTAATCTCTACAAGAATCTTCTGGGGGGCTTCCCTGGTGGCACAGTGGTTGACAGTCCGCCTGCCGATGCCGGGGACACGGGTTCGTGCCCCGGCTTGGGAGGATCCCGCAGGCCGCAGAGCGGCTGGGCCCGTGAACCATGGCCGCTGAGCCCGTGCATCCGGAGCCTGTGCTCCGCAACGGCCCGCGTACCACAAAAAAAAAAAAAAAAAAAGAATCTTCTGGGGACCCTCCCCACCTTACAGCTGAGAAAACTATAAAGCATAAGGATGCAAGCAACCTCCCCAAGACCATGCAGACAGCGAGTGCCAGAGCCGGGAGGAGAGCCCAGGCAGTTTGCTGCAGAGCCCTTGGTCTCCACCACCATGGAGGGATGCCTCTTAACAGCAAACCCCACCCCCAGCTGTAGCCTGCAGCGCCCCCCCCTCCACCACCACCCCCCCCCCCGGCGCAAACATCCAAAGCACTAAAACACAGATGCTGTACCAGAGAGGTCGTGAAAAATGAGGAAAGACTGAGAAACTGTCACAGCTCAGAGGACGCTGAAGAAACATGACAGCTCAATGAAATGCATTATCTTGGGTGGGATCCTAGATCAGAAAAAGGGACATCCATGGGAAAACAAGTGGAATCTAAATAAAGTCTAGAGTTTAGTGAATAGCAATGTACCAAGGTCAGTCTCTCAGTTTCGACAAAGGTACCATCATAACTTGAGATATTAACAATGGAGGAAACCCAGGAGACAGGAACTCTCTGTACTATCCTTGTAACCTTTCTGTAAATCTAAAATTAGTCTAGAATAAAACGTTTATTTCTAAAAAAAGCAATAGTCTAGAATAAAACGTTTATTTCTAAAAAAAGCAATCTTGCTGCTGTACCGCAGTTGCCCTGACCCAGGCAGCTAAACATACCCAGATAGTATATGTTCTACTAATCTCTTTGGGTGGGGGCTGAACCTTACTCACGTCTCCAGATGGAGACAGGAGAATGTTGCCATGGACACGGCCCAAGGCCAGAAAACAGGCTGACCTAACAGGGGAGACAGTGATGAGGGGAGGAAGCTACAAAGGGGCCTAATGTAAAAGGCTGGAGGTAAGGCCCCTCGGGACTACAGAATCTCCCAGCAAGTTCATTTGTAGAATATCCCCGTTCATCCACTGGACAGCAAGGTTTACAGCTTTCTGAGCTGTGGGCTGGGAAATGAAAACACAGGGGGAATGAGGTGTGTCTCTGAGAGAGGAGGATTTAACATAACATTACGTGGCTGCTTTTACGTATCGACAAAAATAAAGATTTGTGGAAGCCCAGGGAAGGCCTGGTGAATGCCAGATCTGGAAGCGTCCTTGCAGCGATGACACTGGAACTGAGCCTTGAGGGACATATAAGATTTTCCAGGGGAAGAACGAGATTGCTAGATTTTCACCGTGGTATCCACATCTTCTCCTTCACGGTCTTGCTGAAAAGGGGCAACCCTCCGTGAGGTGTTGGGCTGGGGTACAGCTAGGAGCCTTGGAACTCATCCATCCTCATCGCGGAGGACAGAACAATGACCTCTGGCTTCGTTAGCAAATTCATGGGTTCCCTGAGTAAACGCCGCACTTCAAGCAGGTAAAGTTGCACCAACCCAGAGAGGACGGAAAGTCCTAGTGATGAATCCGGGGTGTGTAAGGGCCAAGGTGCTGTTGATCAGTCAGTCAATGGACAAGTGTTTACTAGGGGACTACCATGCAGAGTGCTGGCCCTAGGACCCCAGAAGAACGTCCCATCAGCCACCGCATCAAGGGCATACAGTGTAGTTGGGGAGATGATTATATACAGTGTAGGGTGATATAAATAAGCAAGACAGACTTGTTCAATTCTTGATCTCACCACTTCCCAGCTGGGGACTCTCAATCCAGGCTGAGCCTCAATTCCCTTAGTTGTAAACTGGCAATAATATATAACACCATCTTGCCTTGTGGAGTTCAGAGGATTAGAGACAAGGTGTGTAAGCCACCGAACACAAGTCCTTTCCGACAGTAAGTAGCAGCTCAATAAATGACCATTGTTACTGCAGTTGATACGGTGACACCAACAAGTAATAGAGCCATCGATCTTAAAGACAATGGGACCTAGAAGGCAAAAGAGTCCAACCCATAAAGAGCAGATGGAAGGTGGCTTCAAGCCCACTTCATGGTAAGAAAAAACCCCGCTGACTTAACAGAAGTGTCAAAGCAACATGCAGCCCATGAGGGCTGCCGGCATGGAGGGGGCATATTCTAGGCTGCGTTTAGGGAGCATTACCTGTAAAGTGAGTTTTGGAAGATGGGCAGGAATTTTGAAGGAGCCTTGAAGGGAGAGAAAACAACATGAACAATTGTTTCTTCCCAGGCTCTCGCCAGCCCCCCCATCCCCGGCCTCCCCACTCCCCTCCCAGGAATAAAAATAACACTAATCCCCAGCTCTCAGCCAAGCATTTTCTCTCTGGCTTCTGGCTGATGGGTCTGTAATCCCTACTCAATCCCTATCACTCTCATCTCAGCCCTGCTCATGGCAGAACAGCTCTCCCAGGGGATGAATCCTGCCAGGGAGACGGAGAAAGTGAGGAAGGAACCACGGACCAGTTAGCAATCTTATCACCAAAGGATGGAATCTCAATGGAGAGAGTCTCCAGGCAGGGTGTTACAACCTGGCCGTGATCCAAAGCACCTGGCACGTAGTAGGGGCTCATTAAATAGTCTTGGAAGGAATTAAGCTCTAAAGGGGACGTACAGCTCCATGTCTCTGATGGTTATACTATAACCGTGCTCCTGAGGAACTCAAATGGGGGAACTTCAAATGGAGAAGGAGGCCCAGGACAAGCCATTTAAGATGCAGTAAGACACAAGACAGAACAGAAAGAGTGAAAAGGTCAGTCTGGTCTTTAGGGCCTCAGGTGGTTGATTTCATTAGCGTGTCCTTATTGGCGCTGGCTGTGGAGGAACCAGCAAACCCCAAGATGTTTCCAGGTCTCTACAGATCAACCTCCGCAGGGATCCAAAGTCCTTGCCCTCCATTCCATACATCACAGCTTCTCTATGAGCATTATCTACCTCTGAAGTTGGGGGTTCTCTTTTCATGGAATATACCCCTTTGTTTTCCCTATATGACCATGTATTCTTTCAGACCAGGACTTTGTATAAGAACTCTGCCTAGAATTCCCTGGCGGTCCAGTGGTTAGGACTCGGTGCTTTCACTGCCGCGGCCCGGGTTCGCTCCGTGGTCAGGGAGCTAAGATCCCACAAGCCGTGCGGCGTGGCCAAAAAAATTAAATGACTCTGCCTAACAGGATGGCCAGCAGGAGACTAGGCACGCAGAGGTCAAAAAGCACCGATCATGCTGTCTGTGTGAAGCACTCGCCAACGGGAGAACGGGTGAGAAAATCCAGGATCCTTGCCTTTCTTCTTAGGAGACTCCCCATGCCTGAAGGAATTAGATTTCAGCCTTAACATGAACTTGAACAGGAGCCTCGCTTCTTCTGGGAAGAGCCCCCAGGTCCCAGTGCCCTGTTCCCAGGGGCTGGCCAATAGGGTCTTCCTGCGGCTGCTTCTGTCCCAAGGATGGGACACTGTGTCTGTTTCTTGTGTGTCTCCCTAGCTGACTGTGACCTCCCTAAGGCCCAGGAGTATGTGTTCACTACCATCCCCCCGGCACCTATCAGAAGGCTTAGGACATAGTAGGCGCTCGTATTTTTTGCTTGGGTTTTTTTTTTTTTTTTTTGGCTGCGTTGGGTCTTTGTTGCTGCGCACCGGCTTTCTCCAGTTGCAGCGAGTGGGGGTCACTCCTTGTTGCGGTGCACAGGCTTCTCATTGCGGTGGCTTCTCTTGTTGCAGAGCACGGGCTCTAGGCGCACGGGCTTCAGTAGTTGTGGCACGCGGGCTCAGTAGTTGTGGCTCGCGGGCTCAGTAGTTGTGGCACAGGGGCTTAGTTGCTCCGCAGCATGTGGGATCTTCCCGGACCAGGGCTCAAACCCGTGTCCCCTGCACTGGCGGGCGGATTCTTAACCACTGCGCCACCAGGGAAGCCCCTCCGTAAACATTTGCTGAATGAAAAGAGGGCCAGGCAAGAGGTTCCTACATGGGAATTGTCTAGACTCAGCGGATCCAAAGTTCAGCTGGTGAGAAATCAGGAAGAAATGCCTTATGAGACAGGCTGAGTGTAGAGGCACCGCACATTCCTGGCAAGCCTGTCTGATGTCCCTGAAAGGGCAGGCTGCTGGGATGGCCAGCCAGGAGGAGCCATGCAAGAGATAAGATAAGTCAAGGCTTGTGACTGTAGCCTCAGGAAGGGGTGCCCTTCTGTGTGGATGCTGCTCCCAGCAGGTCAAGTTTGGGGAACCCGAATTTACTGTGGTGGGTGATTATCACGGATTATCTCGTTTCACCCTCAGTGACCCTATAGGGAGGGTACGATGACCCACTTTAGAGGAGTAACTCTAAGACCTCCGCCCTATGGACTTCAGAGCCTCCCAGTGCTTGGGACAGGCTCACAATGAAGCATCTCTAGAAACACACATCCTCAGAGTTGATGGAGGCCTTGAATCTCATGTGCTTCCCCTCCCCTCCAAGAACACTCAGATTCCTGCAACATGTAACATCCCAACAAGCTTCTTGCCTCCCTCCCATGTCCTGCCATCCCAGCCCATCCTCAGGCAGCTCTGACTACCAAAAATGCTTCCTACAGAGCCCTCATGTCTGCCCATCAGCCTCGCCTCTTCACTCTCCACGTCTTCTCCTATCTACCCGGAGCAGAGCTGATCCCCTGCACGTGACAGCTCTCCAGCTATCTGGAGGCAGTTAATGCCTCGCCTCCCCCAGAGTTTAGAAAAAGCCCCACAGCAGAGATTGCACCAGGCTCAGGGTAAAATTGGTTTCATGCAGTTAGCAAACGTTGATAAAAGGAATCGAGAGACAAGATGGTTATCTTGTTGCTGGGGTGGGGGTGGGGGCGGGGGTGTCTCTCTCCCAGGCGAAGGAGGGGCTGGTTAGCAGAGGTGGGCCAGAAGCCAAAAGCCATCTAAACCTTAACAACAAACAGTCTTCAAGAAAAACGTTAATATTGCCAGAAGGGGCTTCTGAGATCAACCAAACTCCTTGCTTTCCAAAGGGGGATTGGAGGAGCAGAGAGGTAAAGTGACACCAAGGAACACAGCTCTTAAAGGGCAAAGCCACAATTGGAATCCTTTGAACCCACAGCCAGGGCCTCTAGCACAGTGTTACCACCCATCCCCCTGCTCCACAAGGCTGGAACAGCACCTGTGATGTCAGAACAGCACTGCCATCATAACGGCGCCGTCTACAATCTCACTTCCACCACATCCCCAAGAGGGAAAGGGAGAAACACAGCATTAGCTCCATTTTATAGAAGGTAACAGTGAGGATTGGAAAAGCAAAGGGACTTGCTTGGGTTCCTCGGCAAAGTGAATTTATACTTGGAACTCAAAGCTCAGTTAAGGCTCTGTGCTGTTTGTTGGCAATGGCCGTTGAAAGGGCCGTGGGAGGGACTTCCCTGGCGGTGCAGTGATTAGGACTCCACGCTCTCACTGCCGAGAGCACAGGTTCCATCCCTGGTCGGGGAACAAGACCCCACAAGCTGGACATGGAATGGACTTCCTAACGTAAGGAAGGGCGCCACCTCCGCCTGCTGTCCAGTTCTGCATTGCTTTGGGACTGCCTGCTGCGCGCTCCAGGAAGATCTCTAAAACCACACTCTTCTTCCCTTTCTGCCGCCCCAGTCAGCGTGCTCCAGGGCAAGAGGGGTCAGCAGCCTGGGTTCCTCCCCCCGCTGAGCCCTCACCAGCTCTGTGACCTGGGGCATCCCTCCTTCCCAGTCTGAGCTCTAGTTTCCTCACCTTTAAAAACAGAGGCAATCAATTCTGCCCTGACAGTACACGGGATGTTATGAGGCTCAGATGACAATGAGCAAGTAGGAGGCTGGGAGGCTCACTCCCACCATCGGTGGCTGCCCCTTGGCCTCCGTCACTTCCCCATCACCCCGGCCTCCTCCGCAGCCCTACGACCTAGAGCAGGTGAGAGGGTCAAAAAGGTCTCAGCCAAGACAACGGAGGAGAAAGAAAAATAACTGTGACATCAGCCCAGAAGCCCCTCACACTTGTACGACGCTTTATTTTTCCGAAGAGCTTTCGCAGTGATGAGCTAAGATTTACCGTTGCTTAGTCCTGTATGTGCCAGGCGCCGTACAGAGGGCTCTGCACACTCTCTTGGGTTTAGTCCTCACAACTACCCATTTGAAATATGACATAACTTCGGCTCCAGGGTTAAGTACGGGATGGCTGGTAAGTAGTGGAGCCAGGAGGCAAACCCAGTTCTATCCAGTCCCCTGCTCCCCAGCCTTCAATGTGCTCATGGTCACCCGGGGAGACTTATGAATAATCAACTTCTGATTCCATAGGTCCAGACTGAGGCCTAAGCTTCTGCGCTTCTGACAAGCTCCCAAGTAGATGGACTACCTTCTATCACGGGCTACATTTTAAATTCCGTTAAGACAGAGCCTGAGTCACCCAATCCCCGGGGCTTAGCACTGGGCCTGCCCCACAGAATACACTCAATAATTATTTGTTCAATGAATCAATGAATGTTGGACTTAACCCATGCTTTAACACTTCTCTATACTAAGCCCCATTATATCATTTGATCTCATAACAAATCTCTAAGGCATATCAATCTCCCTTTGACAGATAAGGAAACAGGCTCAAAAGAGTACGTAGCCTAAGGTCTTACATCTTTTGTGCAGCAGAGCCGGAAACGATCTACCATCAGATCCTTGGCCCTGACCACAGCTGTCCCAAGGATGGGGGTGGGCGTGGGAGGGAGGAATTAATAATTACAGACAGCTGGGTGGTGAAGAGCTGCCCCCCCCACCCATCCAGGCACGTGACCAGCTCACAGCTCGGGAGGTCACCCACTAGAGCTGCTCTCCGGGGGCGAGGGCAGTTGTCTTAGCGTCCCCCAGGAGAGGAACGAGGAGGAGCGTGGGAGGAGGCGGGTCCTGGGCACAGTGCCAGGCAGCATTGGGCAGGTGGTGAGTGACCCTTGACCTCACAGAGAGCCCCGCTGGACCCAAGCACCCACCACCTCCCGCGGATCCCACCTCTAGACTGATGCTGTCCAGCTTGGGGTGGGGGGCGGAGACTAGAGGCAACCAGGGAAATTGCAGCCTAGGGATGAATCACCGGCACATGACCCCAGAGAGGAGGGGTGGGTGCGTCTGGGGCTTGGGGAGGACAGGCCTTGTGCCCGCCCCGCACTCCCCCCGCCCAGCCTCGATGTGGGGGAGCGAGGGAAGACCCTCTCCCGCGCAGCTCCACCCCCGCAGCCCCCGGCCCGCCCGGTTCCCGGGTGCGGCGGGACTCACGGCCTTCAGCTGCTCCAGCCGGTCCTTCATCCTGGTGCCCAGGCGCCCGGAGGCAGGTGAGCGCGTCCCAGGTGAGCGGCCGGAAGTAGCGGCCGGGCCCGGCCAGGACGGAGGAGCAGGCGGAGGCGGGCGGCGGCCGCGGGCGAGAAGGAGCGTCCGAGGCCACAGGAGGTTCCGCCGCGCCGCCCTCTCCGGCCCAGCCGGCGCCGCGTACTCCAAATCCGGCTCCCAGGCCGGCGCCGGCGCGCAGCGCTGATCCGCCCGGCGGACCCGCCCCTTACCTGGGCCGCGCCCCGCGCTCCTCCTTAAAGGGCCAGTGCCCCGCCGCCGCCCGGCCACCCTCCACGCCTCTCACTCCACCTCCCGTAGCTCCGGGTCCCCCGATGGAGCAGCAATGGGAGATCCCGCCGCGAGTGGGTCTGTCTGACCTCAATTCCAGCCTTTCCATTCAACAGCCATTCACTACCTGTGCCGGGCTCTGTGCTAGGATCCAGTCCTCAACAGACTGATTCATTGCTAGGCGGCGCCAACATCCCGTACACGAGGAACTCTAAGACAACGTGATTCGTGCCATAACAGGTGGGAGAGAGAGAGCAATTAATTCTGCCTGGAGGAAGGGCATTCTAAGTAAAGGAACGCTCACGGTCCGGGGGACTGCGTGCTGGAGCTGAAAGAGTGTGTTCCTCGTGGAAATAACTGGAGGTGAGGCGGGGTGGGGAAGGCTGGGACGAAGAATTTGGATTTTATGATGTTGGCAGTGGGGATCCTTAAGAGAAATGCAAGCAGTTCAATGATGAAATCAGAACACCTGCCACTAACAAAGTGTATACCTTTGGCAAGTTATTGTTTCTCTAGGGGACTCCGTTTCTGTATCTATAAATCAGAGATATTACCCACTTCCCAGTTTGCTGTGGGGCCTTGTTGACAGAGGAGGAATGACTGATTCGTCACCCGTGGAGCAGAGCTGTAAGAGGAGGATGTGTGAATTGGAAAGCTTAAGCTTTCCTACCTGATCCCCTAGGTGAGTAGTACCTGATCCCACTTTCTGAAAAGTAGGCGGTTTCTTCGCACTGCCCCTCCGTCTTTCTCCCCTCCCCGGCCCCACACCTCCACCCTCTCTTCCCTCTTCCCTATTTATCTTCCTTCTTGGGAACAGATGACATATCCAGCAGATATGGAGTGGAGCTCAATAAATAGGACTGACAGGCCTAAGATTCAATCCTCAAATCAGGGAAAGAATCTGAGCTATGCATCCAGATTAAAGGGCTGTAGGACTTCCCTGGTGGTGCAGTGGTTAAGAATCCGCCTGCCAGTGCAGGGGACACGGGTTCGAGCCCTGGTCCGGGAAGATCCCATATGCCACGGAGCAGCTAAGCCCGTGCGCCACAACTACTGAGCCTGCGCTCTAGAGCCCTCGCGCTACAGCTACTTAAGACCACAACGAGGGAAGCAGCCACCGCAATGAGAAGCCCGTGCACCACAACGAAGAGCAGCCCCCAACCACCGCAACTCGAGAAAGCCCGCGCGCGCAGCAACGAAGACCCAACGCAGCCAAAATTAAATAAATAAATATTTTTTAAAAGGGCTGTAAATATTTTCGTAATTCTAACAGAACTTTGCCCTGTTCTGCAATCTTAGCGCTTGCTCCGCGCTGACTTCATCCCCTCCCATGAAGATGTGGTCTGTAATCCTCGCTCTAGTCCTGCACACTTCCTTCTACCCCAGGCGCTCGCTAGGTGAATTAATTGCCAGTCTTTGGTAAAGGGAAGGCTTCTGCGCCCCCTGGTGGTCAGAAATGGAAACGGTAAGCTAATCAGAAATCGCACTCCACCTCCTTTCCTTAACAAATTTTTGTTAATGGGTATAGCTAAGTTTCCGCGCTTCAGGAAAAGAGAGTCTTCTGAGGAGACAGATATGTGAACAACTCTTTACATTAGACGTCTGAAAAGGACCACAGGAAATGATCAAGGATGGCCATTGAGCCTCTGCCTGAAGGCATTTTAATTTTTTCAGTTTTTTCAAACACTCAAGCATCTTCTCTGGTGGAACAGTTCCAACTGTTGTTTAGAAGTGTTTTGTTATATGAAACAAAAATTCTCCTTCCTATAACTTCCACCACTGTTTCTTGCTCTTCGCCTTTGTCCAAACATTTAAGAAATTTAATCTGTGTTTCACAAGACAGGCTTTCCATGAAGGGACAGTAGCTATGGGGCCACAGAATGCTGACACATAGCCAAGAGGACTGAGTTCTAGACACAGTTTCTGCCACAAAACAGCTGTCACTTGACATCGCACAATCTATTCTCTCATCTGTGTGGTAAGGAGGCTGATCAAAACTAGTGATTCTCGAACTTTTCAAGATCAAGAACATCATACGTTCTTTATTTTCATTTGTGGATATCTTGTTTTGAATGATTCCGTATCCCTTAGAAAATACATTTACTAGGTAATCAGAATTTGGTTTCCTCAAACTCATAGATACAGGGAACAGATGATTGCCAGAGATGGGGGGCGGGGAGCAAAATGGGTGAAGGGAGTCGAAAGGTACAAACTTCAAATTATAAAAAAAAGTAAGTCCCGGGGATGTAATGTACAGCATGGTGACTATAGTTAATAATACTGTATTGTATATTTGGAGTTGCTAACAGAATAGATCCTAAAAGTTCTTATCAAGGGTCCTCTCTGCTATTGTCAAACTTGTTTTTATAAACTCCTATTTTGTATTTTATTTTGGTATATCAGTCTTGAGTACTTTATTGTCAGGTCTTCATTGGTAACCCCCTTCCCTATGACAGTACAGTGTGTACTCAGTTTTGGAGCATGGAAAATACATGTACTTGTTTTGTACCTGTAGTTTGGATATATAATTGACATCTTTGTGCTTTGGTCTTTCCAAAATTTTAAGGCTGTAACGAGGAGTCACATTTACAACCATCAATATATTCTCTACAGTTCTCTACAATGAATATGCTCCCTTCATTAAATTATGATGCTGGGGAAAAAAAGTTCTTATCAAAACAAAGTTGTGGGCTTCCCTGGTGGCGCAGTGGTTGAGGGGACACGGGTTCGTGGCCCAGTCTGGGAAGATCCCACATGCCGCAGAGCGGCTGGGCCCGTGAGCCATGGCCGCTGAGCCTGCGCATCCGGAGCCTGTGCTCCACAACGGGAGAGGCCACAGCAGTGAGAGGCCCGCGTATCGCAAAAAACAACAACAAAAAAAACCAAAAAAAAACCCCAAAGTTGTAACTATGTGAGGTGATGGATATACTGTGGTGATCATTTTGGGATTAACATACACACACTACTATATAGAAGATAGATAACCAACAAGGACCTACTGTATAGCACAGGGAACTCTATATTCAGTGGTAACCTATATGGGAAAAGAATCTGAAAAGGAATTGGCATCTGTATATGTATAACTGAATTACTTTGCTGTACACCTGAAACTAACACATTATAAATCAACTATACATGAATACTTTTTTTAAAAAAATCATTACGTGGGCTTCCCTGGTGGCGCAGTGGTTGAGGGTCTGCCTGCCGATGCAGGGGACGCGCCGGTCCGGGAAGATCCCGCATGCTGCGGAGTGGCTGGGCCCGTGAGCCATGGCCGCTGAGCCTGTGCGTCCAGAGCCTGTGCTCCGCAACGGGAGAGGCCACAACAGTGAGAGGGCCGCGTACCGCACACACACAAAAAAATCATTACATTGCATACCTTAAACTAATGCAATGTTATATGTCAATATATATTTCAATAAAACTAGGAAACAAAAAAGAAATTTGGTTTCCCAGGAGAGGATGTTTCCATGAAGGGGAAAAAAAAAAAATGACTTTTTGGTTAGCCTATGTGGCCATAACAGAAATGACCATTTGATTTTCCTTAACCTTTTTACACATTGAAAACAGCATAAAGAGCGCTCTTAACTGCACGTGGAGTCCAGGAACCCAGGGAGGGAAGCATCAGTAGAGTTCTCTTCTTATGACTTTCTATTCGAAGGGAGTTGTCACAGACTTCAAGCCTTTTTTAAAAAACTCCTGTTAGGTATGAACCCTATTTTGTTCATTTTCTATTAATATTTGCTCTTCCTTGACAGGCAGAAGTCTGGATTGCAGCAGCTAGTTGTGTAAAATAAACTGAAGAAAGTCAAGTTACTGAGGGACAAGGGACCTGGGTGAGGAGAGGCCATGGGCTGGTGAGGAAGACTGACATTGAGCCCAAGTGGACTGTAAGGTCTCCACGTACAGACAGTGACTTAAGGCTCCAGGCTTAGTAGGATCCCCCTCCTCTCTGATGTATTTTTATTTTTCTGCTCTACCAGGGTGCTTAGTTTCCCACCATGTCTAGTGTGTAGCTGTTTCCCCACTAAACAAATATAGCAAGATTAAATCAAGTGTTTGCATTTTGGCTATAGAGAAGTCAGCCAACACTTAATTTCACCTTTACAAACAAACCAAATAGAGGATCCTGGGGTTTGGGGCTCCGCTTCCCTCTCTCTCCCTTTCCTCTAAGCCTGTTTCTTTCCCACTGGAAAATAAACACTGAGCCTTACCCCCCCTTGACCCTCAGGGCCTGCTGAGGAACAGGTGAGACCACCTTCTGGCTATTGTACCTGGAGGCAGTGTCCCCAGGGTGCAGTGTTCAATAGAAAGAGATAAAGGAGCTAGAAAATTGAAGGGGAAGGTCCTTTCTGTTCCCCACAGCAATTCTTCCCCACTGCAGGGAGGATGGAGAATACACTTCCTGACTTGTAGTTTTCACCCCCTTACAGTTTGTATTAGTTATCTATCGCCGCATAACAAATTGCCCTAAAACAGCTTGAAACAACATTACCCTCTGGTTTCTGTGATTCAGGAATCCAGGTGCAGTTTCGCTGGGTGCCCCTGCCTCACTGCAGTTAAGGTGTTGGCTGGAGGCTGCGTCTCATCTCATGGCTTGACTGGGAAAGGATCTGCTTCCGAAGTCACTCACATGGTTGCCAGCAGGATTCAGTTCTTCAAGGGCTGTACTTCACCCCGTGGGTCTCTTCATAGGGCAGCTCACAACATGGCAGCTGAATTCCATCAGCCCAAGCAGGTGAGAGGGATAGAGAAAGAGAGAGAAAAGCCAAAGTGTTTTTGTAACCTAGTCTCGGCTGTGACATCACTTTTGCCATACTGTATCGATTAAAAGAGAAGCCCTAGGTTCAGCCCACACTCAAGGCCAGGAGATTACACAAGGGGGTGAAGACCGAGAGCCATCTCAGCAGCTGCCTAGAACACAATTCAAATCCCAAATTCATGCCACAGTTATGCCCTTTCACCTTAGAGCTCTCTTCTCCCCTGTATCTGAACTGGACAACTCTGACCCATTCTAGGATTAAGTGTCCCTCAGACATGCTTCCCTGACAGCCTGGACTTCAAGATAGCCCTACCACACTGTGTAACCTGGTCTAGTTCCTGTACCTTCTATGAGCTCTGCGAGGTCAGCAGCCTTGTCTCTCCTTTTCACTAATGCGAACCCAGACCTCAGCCTCGGCCCCAAAACGTCATTGTAGGCACTGAGTTAGGGTTTACCAAATTAATTAAATGAAGCTTCTTGTCATATGGCTCCATTATGTCTTTCTCCTGATTAAAATTCATCAGTGGCTCCTTATTACAAGATTAGGGAGTCCAGACGCTTCTTGGAATGGCATTCAAGCCCTTGTGCAGTCTGGCCCCAGCCCAAGGTACTGTCACTCCCTGACACACACAGCCCCACCTATAGCTTCCTCAAACACCCACCTCTTCTCTGCATCTAATATGCCCAGGATTTCCCAGCCATCTCTGCCTGATTTGTCCTTTTTCCATTTCATGTCTGACAAATCCCTACGCCTCCTCCAAGACCGAAGCCTTCTCCAGTTCACGTCTCCCTGGCCCTCTGCCCTCCCGCCCCAAACAGTACTTGTTCAGATCTATTTTATTTTTTTATTTATTTTTTTTTTTAAAACATCTTTATTGGGGTATAATTGCTTTACAATGGTGTGTTAGTTTCTGCTTTATAACAAAGTGAATCAGCTATACATATACATATGTTCCCATATGTCTTCCCTCTTGCGTCTCCCTCCCTCCCACTCTCCCCATCCCACCCTTCCAGGCTGTCACAAAGCACCGAGCTAATATCCCTGTGCCTTGCGGCTGCTTCCCCCCAGCTATCTACCTTACTACGTTTGTTAGTGTGTATATGTCCATGACTCTCTCTCGCCCTGTCAAAACTCACCCCTCCCCCTCCCCATACCCTCAAGTCCGTTCTCCAGTAGGTCTGCGTCTTTATTCCTATCTTACCCCTAGGTTCTTCATGACATTTTTTTCCCTTAAATTCCATATATATGTGTTAGCATACGGTATTTGTCTTTTTCTTTCTGACTTACTTCACTCTGTATGACAGACTCTAGGTCTATCCATCTCATTACAAATAGCTCAATTTCATTTCTTTTTAAGGCTGAGTAATATTCCATTGTGTATATGTGCCACATCTTCTTTATCCATTCATCCGATGATGGGCGCTTAGGTTGTTTCCATGTCCTGGCTATTGTAAATAGAGCTGCAATGAACATTTTGGTACATGACTCTTTTTGAATTTTGGTTTTCTCAGGGTATATGCCAAGTAGTGGGATTGCTGGGTCATATGGTAATTCTATTTGTAGTTTTTTAAGGAACCTCCATACTGTTCTCCACAGTGGCTGAACCAATTCACATTCCCACCAGCAGTGCAAGAGTGTCCCCTTTTCTCCACACCCTCTCCAGCATTTATTGTTTCTAGATTTTTTGATGATGGCCATTCTGACTGGTGTGAGATGATATCTCATTGTAGTTTTGATTTGCATTTCTCTAATGATTAATGATGTTGAGCATTCTTTCATGTGTTTGTTGGCATTCTGTATATCTTCTTTGGAGAAATGTCTATTTAGGTCTTCTGCCCATTTTTGGATGGGGTTGTTTGTTTTTTTGTTATTGAGCTGCATGAGCTGCTTGTAAATTTTGGAGATTAATCCTTTGTCAGTTGCTTCATTTGCAAATGTTTTCTCCCATTCTGAGGGTTGTCTTTTGGTCTTGGTTATGGTTTCCTTTGCTGTGCAAAAGCTTTGAAGTTTCATTAGGTCCCATTTGTTTATTTTTGTTTTTATTTCCATTACTCTAGGAGGTGGGTCAGAAAGGATCTTGCTGTGATTTATGTCATAGAGTGTTCTTCCTATGTTTTCTTCTAAGAGTTTGATAGTTTCTGGCCTTACATTTAGGTCTTTAATCCATTTTGAGCTTATTTTTGTGTATGGTGTTAGGGAGTGATCTAATCTCATACTTTTACATGTACCTGTCCAGTTTTCCCAGCACCATTTATTGAAGAGGCTGTCCTTTCTCCACTGTACATTCCTGCCTCCTTTATCAAAGATAAGGTGTCCATATGTGCGTGGGTTTATCTCTGGGCTTTCTATCCTGTTCCACTGATCTATCTTTCTGTTTTTGTGCCAGTACCATACTGTCTTGATTACTGTTGCTTTGTAATATAGTCTGAAGTCAGGGAGCCTTATTCCTCCAGCTCCTTTTTTTGTTCTCAAGATTGCTTTGGCTATTCGGGGTCTTTTGTGTTTCCATACAAATTGCGAAATTTTTTGTTCTAGTTCTGTGAAAAATGCCAGTGGTAGTTTGATAGGGATTGCATTGAATCTGTAGATTGCTTTGGGTAGTAGAGTCATTTTCACAATGTTCATTCTTCCCATCCAAGAACATGGTATATCTCTCCATCTATTTGTATCATCTTTAATTTCTTTCATCAGTGTCTTATAATTTTCTGCATACAGGTCTTTCGTATCCTTAGGTAGGTTTATTCCTAGATATTTTATTCTTTTTGTTGCAATGGTAAATGGGAGTGTTTTCTTGATTTCACTTTCAGATTTTTCATCATTAGTATATAGGAATGCCAGAGATTTCTGTGCATTAATTTGTATCCTGCTACTTTACCAAATTCATTGATTAGCTCTAGTAGTTTTCTGGTAGCATCTTTAGGATTCTCTATGTATAGTATCATGTCATCTGCAAACAGTGACAGCTTTACTTCTTCTTTTCCGATTTGGATTCCTTTTATTTCCTTTTCTTCTCTGATTGCTGTGGCTAAAACTTCCAAAACTATGTTGAATAAGAGTGGTGAGAGTGGGCAACCTTGTCTTGTTCCTGATCTTAGTGGAAATGCTTTCAGTTTTTCACCATTGAGGATGATGTTTGCTGTGGGCTTGTCATATATGGCTTTTATTATGTTTAGGAAAGTTCCCTCTATGCCTACTTTCTGGAGGGTTTTTATCATAAATGGGTGTTGAATTTTGTCGAAAGCTTTCTCTGCATCTATTGAGATGATCATATGGTTTTTCTCCTTCAATTTGTTAATATGGTTTATCACATTGATAGATTTGTGTATATTGAAGAATCCTTGCATTCCTGGAATAAACCCCACCTGATCATGGTGTATGATCCTTTTAATGTGCTGTTGGATTCTGTTTGCTAGTATTTTGTTGAGGATTTTTGCATCTATGTTCATCAGTGATATTGGCCTGTAGTTTTCTTTCTTTGTGACATCCTTGTCTGGTTTTGGTATCAAGGTGATGGTGGCTTCGTAGAAGGAATTTGGGAGTGTTCCTCCCTCTGCTATATTTTGGAAGAGTTTGAGAAGGATAGGTGTTAGCTCTTCTCTAAACGTTTGATAGAATTCACCTGTGAAGCCATCTGGTCCTGGGCTTTTGTTTGTTGGAAGGTTTTTAATCACAGTTTCAATTTCAGTGCTTGTGATTGGTCTGTTCATATTTTCTATTTCTTCCTGATTCAGTCTTGGCAGGTTGTGCATTTCTAAGAATTTGTCCATTTCTTCCAGATTGTCCATTTTATTGGCATAGAGTTGCTTGTAGTAATCGCTCATGATTTTTTTTATTTCTGCAGTGTCAGTTGTTACTTCTCCTTTTTCATTTCTAATTCTATTGATTTGAGTCTTCTCCCTTTTTTCTTGATGAGTCTGGCTAGTGGTTTATCTATTTTGTTTATCTTCTCAAAGAACCAGCTTTTAGTTTTATTGATCTTTGCTATTGTTTCCTTCATTTCTTTTTATTTCTGATCTGATTTTTATGATTTCTTTCCTTCTGCTAGCTTTGGGGTTTTTTTGTTCTTCTTTCTCTAATTGCTTGAGGTGCAAGGTTAGGTTGTTATTCGAGATGTTTCCTGCTTCTTAAGGTGGGCTTGTATTGCTATAAACTTCCCCCTTAGAACTGCTTTTGCTGCATCCCATAGGTTTTGGGTCGTTGTGTCTCCATTGTCATTTGTTTCTAGGTATTTTTTTATTTCCTCTTTGATTTCTTCAGTGATCACTTCATTATTAAGTAGTGTATTGTTTAGCCTCCATGTGTTTGTATTTTTACAGATCTTTTCCTGTAATTGATATCTAGTCTCATGGCGTTGTGGTCGGAAAAGATACTTGATACAATTTCAGTTTTCTTAATTTACCAAGGCTTGATTTGTGACCCAAGATATGATCTATCCTGGAGAATGTTCCATGAGCACTTGAGAAAAATGTGTATTCTGTTGTTTTTGGATGGAGTGTCCTATAAATATCAATTAAGTCCATCTTGTTTAATGTATCATTTAAAGCTTGTGTTTCCTTATTTATTTTCATTTGTGATGGTCTGTCCATGGGTGAAAGTGGGGTGTTAAAGTCCCCTACTATGAATGTGTTACTGTTGATCTCCCCTTTTATGGTTGTTAGTATTTGCCTTATGTATTGAGGTGCTCCTATGTTGGGTGCATAAATATTTACAATTGTTATATCTTCTTCTTGGATCGATCCCTTGATCATTATGTAGTGTCCTTCTTTGTCCCTTTTAATAGTCCTTATTTTAAAGTCTATTTTGTCTGATATGAGAATTGCTACTCCAGCTTTCTTTTGGTTTCCATTTTGCATGGAATATCTTTTTCCATCCCCTTACTTTCAGTCTGTATGTGTCTCTAGTTCTGAAGTGGGTCTCTTGTAGACAGCATATATAAGGGTCTTGTTTTGTATCCATTCAGCCAATCTGTGTCTTTTGGTGGAGCATTTAGTCCATTTACATTTAAGGTAATTATCGATATGTATGTTCCTATTTCCATTTTATATATTGTTTTGGGTTCGCTACTATAGGTCATTTCCTTCTCTTGTGTTTCGTGTCTAGAGAAGTTCCTTTAGCATTTGTTGTAAAGCTGGTTTGGTGGTGCTGAACTCTCTCAGCTTTTGCTTGTCTGTAAAGGTTTTAATTTCTCCATCAAATGTGAATGAGATCCTTGCTGGGTAGAGTAGTCTTGGTTGCAGGCTATTCTCCTTCATCACTTTCAGTATGTCCTGCCACTCCCTTCTGGCTTGTAGGGTTTCTGCTGAGAGATCCGCTGTTAACCTTATGGGGATTCCCTTGTGTGTTATTTGTTGTTTTTCCCTTGCTGCTTTTAATATGCTTTCTTTGTATTTAATTTTTGACAGTTTGATTAATATGTGTCTTGGCGTGTTTCTCCTTGGATTTATCCTGTATGGGACTCTATGTGCTTCCTGGATTTGATTAACTATTTCCTTTCCCATATTAGGGAAGTTTTCAACTATAATCTCTTCAAATATTTTCTCAGTCCCTTTCTTTCTTTCTTCTTCTTCTGGAACCCCTATAATTCGAATGTTGGTGCGTTTCATGTTGTCCCAGAGGTCTCTGAGACTGTCCTCAGTTCTTTTCATTCTTTTTTCTTTATTCTGCTCCGCAGTAGTTATTTCCACTACTTTATCTTCCAGGTCACTTATCCGTTCTTCTGCCTCAGTTATTCTGCTATTGATCCTATCTAGAGTGATTTTAATTTCATTTATTGCATTGTTCATCGTTGCTTGTTTCATCTTTAGTTCTTGTAGGTCCTTGTTAACTGTTTCTTGCATTTTGTCCATTCTACTTCCAAGATTTCGGATCATCCTTACTATCATTATTCTGAATTCTTTTTCAGGTAGATTGCCTATTTCCTCTTCATTTGTTAGGTCTGGTGGGTTTTTATCTTGCTCCTTCATCTGCTGTGTGTTTTTCTGTCTTCTCATTTTGCTTATCTTACTGTGTTTGGGGTCTCCTTTTTGCAGGCTGCACTTTCGTAGTTCCCGTTGTTTTTGATGTCTGTCTCCAGTGGCTAAGGTTGTTTCAGTGGGTTGTGTAGGCTTCCTGGTGGAGGGGACTAGTGCCTGTGTTGTGCTGGATGAGGCTGGATCTTGTCTCTCTAGTGGGCAGGTTCACGTCTGGTGGTGTGTTTTGGGATGTCTGTGGCCTTATTATGATTTTAGGCAGCCTCTCTGCTAATGGGTGGGGTTGTGTTCCTGTTTTGCTAGTTGTTTGGCATAGGTTGTCCAGCACTGTGGCTTGCTGGTCGTTGAGTGAAGCTGGGTGCTGGTGTTAAGATGAGGTCTCTGGGATATTTCCACCGTTTAATATTATGTGGAGCTGGGAGGTCTCTTGTTGACCAGTGTCCTGAAGTTGGCTCTCCTACCTCAGAGGCAGAGCCCTGACTCCTGGCTGGAGCACCAAGAGCCTTTCATCCACACAGCTCAGAATAAAAGGGAGAAAAAGTAGGGAGAATTAGGAGAAGTATGAGTAAAGAAAGAAGGAAAAGAGGAAAGGAAGGAAGGAAGAAAGAAGCAAAGAAGGAAAGAAAGGAGGGAGGGAGGGAGGGAGGGAGGAAGGAAGGAAGGAAGGAGGGAAAGAAGGAAAAAAGACAGAAAGAAAGATGATACAGTAAAATAAATAAAGTATAATATAGTTATTGAATTAAAAAAATATTTTAGAAAAAAAAAAAAAAAGGGACGGATAGAACCTTAGGACAAATGTTGGAAGCAAAGTTATACAGAGAAAATCTTACACAGAAGCATACACATACACCTTCACAAAAAGAGGTAAAGGGGGAAAAATCATAAATCCTGCTCCCTGAGACCACCTCCTCAATTTGGGGTGATTCGTTGTCTAAAGGAGGGAAGGAAGGAAGGAAAGAAAGAAAGAACGAAGGTAAAGTATAATAAAGTTATTACAATTAAACTTAATTATTAAGAAAAAGAATTTTTTAAAAAAAAGTCATGGACGGATAGAGCCCTAGGACAAATGGTGAAGCTAGAGTATACAGACTAGATGTCACACAGGAGCATACACGTACACCTTCACAAAAAGAGGAAAAGGGAAAAAAATCATAGATCTCGCTCCTAAATTCCACCTCTTCAATTTGGGATCATTCCTTGTCTATTCAGGTATTCACAGATGCAGGGTATATCAAGTTGATTGTGGAGCTTTAATCCGCTGCTTCTGTGGCTGCTGGGAGAGATTTCCCTTTTCTCTTCTTTGTTCTCACAGCTCACAGGAGCTCAGCTTTGGATTTGGCCCTGCCTCTGCGTGTAGGTCGCTGGAGGGCGTCTGTTTTTTTCGCTCAGACAGGACGGGGTTAAAGGAGCCGCTGATTCGGGGCCTCCGGCTCACTCAGGCCGGGGGTTGGGGGATGGGGGTAGGAGGGGCACTACGTGCGGGGCGGGCCTGCGGCGGCAGAGGCAGCGTGACGTTGCGGCAGAGACCGGCGTGACGTTGCACCAGCCTGAGGCCCGCTGTGCGTACTCCCGGGGAAGTTGTCCCTGGATCCCGGGAACCTGGCAGTGGCGGGCTGCACAGGCTCCGCGGAAGAGGGGTGTGGAGAGTGACCTGTGCTCGCACACAGGCCCCTTGGTGGCGGCCAGCAGCAGCCTTAGCGTCTCCCGCCCGTCTCTGGGGTCCGCGGTTTTAGCCGCGGCTCGCGCCCGTCTCTGGGGTTTGCGCTTTCAGCCGCGGCTCGCGCCCGTCTCGGGGGCTCGCGCCCTCAGCCGCGGCTCGCGCCCGTCTCTGGGGTTCGCGCTTTTAGCCGCGGCTCGCGCCCGTCTCTGGAGTTCCTTTAAGCAGCGCTCTTAAACCCCTCTCCTCGCGCACCAGGAAACAAAGAGGGAAGAAAAAGTCTCTTGCCTCTTCGGCCGGTGCAGGCTTTTCCCCGAACTCCCTCCCGGCTAGTCGTGGTGCACTAACCCCTTCAGGCTATGTTCAAGCCGCCAACCCCAGTCCTCTCCCTGAGCTCCGTCCAAAATCAAAACCCGAGCCTCAGCTCGCAGCCCCGCCCGCCCCGGTGGGTGAGCAGCAAGCCTCTCGGGTTGGTGAGTGCCGGTCGGCACCGATCGTCTGTGCTGGAATCTCCCCGCTTTGCCCTCCGCACCCGTCGCTGTGCACTACTCCGCGGTCCCGAAACTCCCCCCTCTGCCTCCCGCAGTCTCCGCCCGCGGAGGGGCTTCCTAGTGTGTGGAAACTTTTCCTCCTTCACAGCTCCCTCCCACTGGTGCAGGTGCCGTCCTTATTCTTTTGTCTCTGTTTTTTCTTTTTGCCCTACCCAGTTACGTGGGGAGTTTCTTGCCTTTTGGGAGGTCTGAGGTCTTCTGCCAGCCTTCAGTAGGAGTTCTGTAGGAGTTGTTCCACGTGTGGATGTATTTCTGGTGTATCCGTGGGGAGGAAGGCGATCTCCGCGTCTTACTCTTCCGCCATCTTCAAGATCCCCCCCCCAGATCTATTTTAAAAGCAGGGCTTCCCTGGTGGCGCAGTGGTTGAGAGTCCGCCTGCTGATGCAGGGGACACGGGTTCGTGCCCGGGTCCGGGAAGATCCCACACGCCACGGAGTGGCTGGGCCCGTGAGCCATGGCCGCTGAGCCTGCGCATCCGGAGCCTGTGCTCCGCAACGGGAGAGGCCACAGCAGTGAGAGGCCCGCGTATCGCAAAAAAAAAAAAAAAAAAAAAAACCCTGGGTTGTCTTATACCTCGTTGCTTACATATCTGTTGAGAGCAATGACCAGGTATTTTATTATTCACCTTCCAGGGGTAGTGTGACGTAGGTGCACTGCAATTATTTGGAGGATAAATCAAAGAATAGTCGACTACTATTCTTATGTAGTGTGTGACTACACACACACACACACACACACACACTCACACACACACACTCCCTAGGGATTCTCCTCTCCTCTCCCTAAGGAGGAAAGAAGATCCTTCCTGGATCTTAAAACTAAATGCAATTGCAACTCCCTGTGCCACTGAACTGTGTGGTTAAAACAATGTATTTTGAAGACACAGAGGACAGACTTGTGGTTGCCAGGGGCGAGGGGGGTGGGTGGGGAAGGAATGAAGTGGGAGTTCGGAATTAGCAGGTGCAAAATATTGTATATAGAATGGATAAACAACAAGGTCCTACTGTATAGCACAGGGAACTATATTCAATATCCTGTAATAAACCATAATGGAAAAGAATATGAAGGATGTATATGTATATATAACTGAATCACTTTGCTATACATTAGAAATTAATACCACATTGTAAGTCAACTATACTTCAATAAATTTTTTAAAAATAATGTGCTTTGTTTATAAAGATGCTTTATATCATGTTGTTCAGATGTTTTCCTAACATGAATCTCCCTATACCACATACCTATGCCTATGATTTAACAGTATAAATAATTTGCACCATATTCATTTGTTTTTATGTTTATACAAACTCCTCAATCCCTGGAGCCCTTAAGCACATAGTTCTCCGAGGAGCCTGGTAAGGTAAGTGGGAAGACTCAGTGAGGAAACCTCAAGCAGAGAAGCCTGCTGTTACTTCTGAGCTGCAGAAGACATGCTTGTTTCTTACAACACCTGTGAAACACCTATCAAGAGTAACAGGGGGCTTCCCTGGTGGCGCAGTGGTTGGGAGTCCGCCTGCCGATGCAGGGGACACGGGTTCGTGCCCCGGTCCGGGAGGATCCCACATGCCGCGGAGCGGCTGGGCCCATGAGCCATGGCCGCTGGGCCTGCGCGTCCCGAGCCTGTGCTCCGCAACGGGAGAGGCCACAACAGTGAGAGGCCCGCGTACCGCAAAAAAAAAAAAAAAAAAAAAAGAGTAACAGGATAAACATAGGGAAACCTTAGTTGAAAGGAATTGAACACTTATGTCTTTAAACTTTTGGTATTTAAAAAAATGAGCCATCTAGTGTATTTCTCCATGTCGATGTTTGAATAACCATGCTGCCTCTTTTATTATCCTTTTACAGTTTAGGTTTTTTTTTTCCCTTGGAGATCTCACAATAACTCGGGGAGACAGAGTAGATAGTATTGTCCCCATTTTATTATGCAACTGAATTGTCAGAAAAATGAAGCGATTTTCCCAAGCTCTTATTGGACAGTCATAGCATGTTGGGAGAGTGGTTTTGTGCCCAGGCTTTGGTGACCACGCTGCCCAGGTCAAATCTCAGTTTTATGTTTACTGGCTGTGTGACCTTGAACAAGTTACTTAGCCTCCCTGTGTCTCAGTTTCCTTATATGTAAGCAGAGATAGTAATCACACGCATTTCATGGGTTATTATGATGATAAATGGGTTGGTATATGGCAATCATTAATTCCCTTATTCAATCACTGGAAAAGAAGCCTGCTAACTCATAACTGCACTGTTTTCTCAAAGAGCGTGGGGAATTGAAAAGTGCCTGGAATATTTCAATCACTAGTGAAATCGTCCTCTTTTTATCCAGTCAGCCCTAGCCACGGCAGCATTTTCCAAAGTAGATTCAACAAGATAAAATATTTCCTAAGAGATTCCAAGGAATAAAAGAGTTTGGTGGTGACAATTTAGGAAACATGCAACATGCATCCCTCATCTTGGAGTGTCATGACTGCACGTTTGCTCAGTACAGGCACTGAATAAACCTTCAGTAAACCACTAGCTTTATTTTAATCAACACAGTATCCTTCACATTTGTTTGACCGTATAATGTTCATTTCCTCCAAACACCTATTATCCAACAGGATTGGTGTCCTACAGATAATAACACTGACCTAGTAGAATACTGCAGTAGAACATAGGAGGAGCAGCAAGCCTCTGTAAGTGAACCAAAGAAGATGCTTTTGGGTCCTCGTCTTTCAAAAGAGTAAGATGACATTTCAGCTTCATGTAATATGACTTCTGGTCATGGTTTCTGCCCTGTAGGCCTGTGATACACGTCAGAAAAAATAAAAGAAAAATGTCATGGCACACGTGTTATGCTTTTCCAGGTAGGGAAACAGAGGTTGTTTCCCTACGTAGATTCCCTTGTTTTTGTGCCCCCACAGTTCTCTCCTCCAGAAATGCCCTTCCTGCCCCTCTGCGTACCTGCAGACCTGAAGACCTGGCGTGGTGCCGCGCGTGTGCCACCTTCCCCATCAAACTAACCTGGATTCCCTTCGCTGACCCTCCTTTGGTGGCTCATAGCATTGCATCACTTGGCCCTTGGTGTAATCGTGGTGTATGTTCTCACATACTGCTGGACTTTTAACTTCCTTCCAGGCAGGAGCTGCCTCTTACTTACCTTTCCATTTCCTGTTCCACCTACCACAGGTGGGAGCACAGTACACAGCAGAGTTCAATAAATCATTGCTTACTGTCTCTTTCAATGTTGCTGAATAAATAAAGCCCTCAGTGATCAACAGGTAGAAGAATGAGTGAGCTTCCTCTACCTTACAAAAAGAGAGTAAAGCATCTGTGTTCTGCCGCCGTTGCCTTGAGACAAACGATCATTATCAGAATGATTATCGTTCTAGGACTGCTCGGAACCGTATCGGAACCGTGTGAATGACCTTTCACCTCCTCGAGGTATCCAGTCAGTGCGTCTTCACAGAATTAGCTCTGTTTTACCTGAATCCAGATTTGAACCAACACTGCCTCTTTTCTACACCAAGGGGCTTAGTGAACAAAGCAATTTTTCCATATTATGCATACTTAGCACAATACATACACTAGTATTAGTCCATTTGGGCTGCTGTGACACAATACCACAGACTGGGTGGCTTTATAAACAACAGAGATTGATTTCTCACAATTCTCGATGCTAGGAGTCTAAGATTAGGGTACCGGCATGGTTGGGTAAAGGCCCTTTTCCAGGTCACAGACTTCTCGTTGTATCCTCACATGGCGGAAGGAGCTAGGGAGCTCTAAGGGGTCTCTTTTACAAGAGCACTAATACCATTCACGAGGGCTCTACCCTCATGACCTAAGCACCTCCCAAAGGCCCCGTCTTTTAATGTCATCACACTGGGCATTAGTAGTTCAACATGTGAATTTGGAAGGAACACAAATATTCAGACCATATCAACTAGGGGTAGGCAGAAAGGGAGAATAGGAGATAAGTGTGTATGCGTGTGTGTGTGTGTGTGTGTGTGCGCGCAAGAGAGAGCAAGAACGAGAGAAGAAAGGGACAGAGAGTGGGGAAGAGAAAAAATGGATAAAGGGAGAGGGATTTGGAATCAGACTAACAGAGTCAGAGATTGAGATGGAGACAGATTAGCTCCAGGTGTAAAGTTAAACAAAGAGAAACTAACAAAACTTTAAAACTCTAGTGCTTTCCCTATCACTTTTCCCTGGAAGATAATTTAGGATGAAAGAGAAATAATTCAAAGTGGCACAAACTCAGCATTTACATCACGGGAATCATGATTGCGATGGTCCTGGTTTGATCTGCCTCTTATTCTTAGCTCTGCCCCTGCCCGTACGTGCAACGCTAAGAACCTGAGAACTGCCTCTGGAGAGAAGTCCAAAGCAGAGCACAGACTTTGCACTTGACGCTGAGAATAGTGATAATGAGGTACACTGCTACCTCTCCCTCTAAAAGTCACAAAGTAGGGACTTCCCTGCCGGTCCAGCGATTAAGACTCCCGTGCTTCCACTGCAGGGGGTGCAGGTTCAATCCTTGGTTGGGGAAATAAGACCCCACATGCCCCGCGGCAAAATAATAATAATAATAAATGGAAGTCACAAAGTATTTCCACTTAATATATCTTTTGATCATCATAACTATCCCAGAATTTAGGTCTTGTGGGCATTTGAATCCCTATTTTAGAGATGAGGAGTCTAAGAATGAGAAAAGGAAAATGCCGTTCCAAAAACTGGGCTTCCCTGGTGGCGCAGTGGTTGAGAGTCCGCCTGCCGATGCAGGGGACGCGGGTTCGTGCCCCGGTCTGGGAAGATCCCACGTGCCGCGGAGCGGCTGGGCCCGTGAGCCATGGCCGCTGAGCCTGCACGTCCGGAGCCTGTGCTCCGCAATGGGAGAGGCCACAACTGTGAGAGGCCCGCGTACCGCAAAAAAAAAAAAAATGACTAGGAAGAAGTAAGAGTGTAAAACCGATGACCTCTTAGGCCCTGTCTCCCATCTTTCAGAGAGTATACCCATTTGTCTCTACTCAGCAATGTTACAGAGGAACATCCAGGGTGTTTGTTGTGTTTAGGATGGCAGGAACCTCATCAATGCTCTCTTCAAAGCATCCTTAAGCTCTCTGTTCTTCATGCTGTAGATCAAGGGGTTCAGCATAGGGGTGATGAATGTGTAAACCACAGACACTACCTGGCCCCTCTCTGGAGAGCAGCTGGAGCTGGGGCACAGGTGGCTGAGGCTCGCACCTCCATACTGAAGCAGAACCATAGTCAGGTGGGAGGAGAAGGTTGAGAAGGCTGTGTGCCTCCCCTCCACAGAGCGAGTCTTCAGGATGCAGCCACGATGAAGACATAGGACAGGGTGACAAGCAGGAAGGGGATGGTGAGGACAGAGACACCAACCACAAACAGAGTGGCCTCGTGGACCTGGGTATCTGCACAGGCCAGTCTCATCACAGGAAGGACATCACAGTAGAACACACTGACTTCTTTGCTCCTGCAGAAGGGGAGTTGGAAGATGAGCACAGTCAGCTGCATGGCCAAGATGAACCCCAACATCAGACAGCCCAGGGCCAGTCGGGCACAAAATCACCAGCTCATCACGAGGGTGTAACGCAAAGGGTGGCAGATGGCCACGGACCTGTCATAGGCCATGACGGCCAGCAGAATGCAGTCAGCACTGCCCAGGAATATGAAGAAGAACATCTGGGCACCACAGCCAGGCAGGGAGACGAGGGTTTTCTCCATGGACAGGTTGCTTGTCAGAGTCAGAGGGGCAATGGTGGAAGAGTAGCAGATCTCCAGAGCAGCCAAGTTGGCCAGGAGGAAGTACATGGGGGCGTGGAGAGAACGGTCAATCCAGATGATGAGAGAAATGGAGAGGTTGCCACTGATGCTGACCAGGTACATAATCAGGAAGGTCACGAAAATCAGCATCTGTACCTCGGGGAGTTTGGAGAAGGGGTGGAAGTGGAACTGAATCATTCCAGTCTGGTTTGCATCCTCTATGTATTCAATGCATCGGGCCTGCTGATGGCACAGGCGCTGCCCCCTGAGGATAGATAAGTGTCAGGACACAGGGCTCCTGCTGGATGACCCATTCAGCTCCTGGCCTCTCCCTTTCTCCCTCAACTAAAACCATCTTTACCTCCAAATCAGCAGCTTACTTCTACAACAGCTTTTTTGTTGTTGTAATCACCCAGAAGTAGCTCTCCACTGAAATCTTGCTTTTTTAAATTGTGGTAAAATATACATTACATAATATTTACCATTTTAACCATGTGTAAGTGTAGAATTCAGTGACATTAAATACATTCACAATGTTGTGTAACCATCACCCCATCTATACCCAAAACTTTTCTATCATCCCCAACAAAAACTCTACCCAATAAACTAAGGATCTCCTCCATGATCTCCTCCTCCCAGCTCCTAGCAACCGCAATCCTACTTTGTCTCAGTGAATTTGCCTATTCTACGTACCTCATGTAAGTGCAATCATATAGTATTTGTCCTTCGGTGTCTGGCTTATTTCACTAAGCATAATGTTTTCAAGGTCCATCCATGTGGTAGCTTATATCAAAATTAGGTTCCTTTTTGGGCTTCCCTGGTGGCGCAGTGGTTGAGAGTCTGCCTGCTGATGCAGGGGACACGGGATCGTGCCCCGGTCCGGGAGGATCCCACATGCCGCGGAGCGGCTGGGCCCGTGAGCCATGGCCGCTGAGCCTGCGCGTCCAGAGCCTGCGCTCCACAACGAGAGAGGCCACAGCAGTGAGAGGCCCGCGTACCATGTTCCTTTTCATGCCTGAATAATATCCCATTGTATGTGTGTATGCCACATTTTGCTATCCATTCATCTGTTCGTGGACGCTTGGATTGTTTCCACCTTTTGGCTATCGTGAATAATGCTGCTATGAAAATTGGTGTATGAATATCTGTTCAAGTCAGCAATGAAATGTTAACCCACAGTATACTATTCCTAGACCACAAATCTCTACGCCCTCAATCCCTTGTCTGGTTGTCATTGACCAACAGTATGACCTTGAACAGCTTGCTGAAGCTTTCTGCTTCAATTTCTTCATCTGTGAAGACGATACAGGACACAGCAGGTAGGGTTGCTGTGAGGAGTAAATGTGTCTGGCCCCTAGGAAACTCTCCATAAATGTTAGCAATCATCATTAATACTATTCTTCTTCCACCTTTTCAAGACCACCTTTGGGGCTTCCCTGGTGGCGCAGTGGTTGGGAGTCCGCCTGCCGATGCAGGGGACACAGGTTCGTGCCCTGGTCCGGGAAGATCCCACATGCCGCGGAGTGGCTGGGCCCATGAGCCATGGCCGCTGAGACTGCGCGTCCAGAGCCTGTGCTCCACAACGGGAGAGGCTACAACAGTGAGAGGCCCGCGTACTGCAAAAAAAAAAAAAAAAAGACGACCTTTGATGCCTCCAGTTCCCCCAAATAAGCCTCCTTTGGGCTTTCCTCCGTGCGCCATCCAACCAAGATCTATGGTCCATCTCTTCCATCAGTCTTTTACCAATACTGTCACTGTCTTTGACTCCTTTTGATCTTTTGCCAACCCTGTTACCTTCTGTAATATACAGCATCCTCGTTCCAGGCTGAACATGACTAAAGAAGATCACAAAATTCTGCTGACTGGTGCCACGGTAGGGATAGAGAGGTATTATCAACCCCAGTGCGGTCCCCAAGGCTCTCAATCAGCTGCTCCTTCGGGTCCCAGGACCGGGGCAAATTTCCCTGGTCTCTTTAAGACCTCTCTTCCGCTACCTCCTCTCTCACCAACAGTAATGACCCAGCCTCCAACTTCACTGGAAAAAAGAACAGAAGTTTCCTGGAGGCAACTCATCATTACGCTCACCAGCTCTAGCCCCACCACATTCTCTCTCCATATACCCAATAGCAAATCCCCATATGCCGCTCTAGAAGTGTCCCCTTCCTCTGCGAAGCTAGTGGCCTCAGTCCCTCCTGCTTCCTCTGTGACCTTGCTTCACAATCATTCAGTCTGTCTCCAGTATCTGCCTCTGCTCCACCTCTACAGCAACTTTACCTCTCATGGCAAAAAGCAACTTCCCTTCATCTTATATCATCCTCTAAAGGCTCCCTGTCTCCTTTGCATTTCAACCATTTCCTATTCTTTCTTTAGCACAGTCTGGTTCTGGTCTTACACCCAGAGACCACTCTAATGAAGGTCACCAATGACTTCCAAATTGCTGAATCCAGTGGCTACATTTTGACTTGATCTCTGTTGCACTGGAGGCTCCCTTTTCCTTGAAATTCCTCACCCAAGGACTCTGTGATGCTATTCTACCCAAACTTTTTTTCCCACCTCTCTGGACACTATGTTTCCATCACTTTTGGAGACTGCTCTTCCTCTTAGTGATATGCAAAGGGAAGGTTTTGTTGGTTAATCTAGGTCTACCCCCCAGATCCACTCTCCACCCTGCTCTGCTGCCTGGGAGGCTGGTCACTAAGGACTGAATCATCTGAGCTCACTCACCCTGTGGCTTCTGGTTGGATGTGGCCAATGAAGGTACTTGAAAGAAAATAAAGAGTAGCACAAAGGTATGTAGGGTATTTATCCCTCTCCCCATACACACACCACTACCCCCTTCTCCCTCTACCATGATGGTTCTATGACCACAGCTCTTGTTGCATGGCCCATCTTCCATGGCTCCAGTTTTTGCTGGGCTCCAGTAACAGTGTTCTCTCACCTTGTCACTTCAGGCCCAAGGATACAAACAGTTTCCTACCATTGCTAGCCCTGAGTGCCTCACCGTCCCTTACAGTATAACAAGGAAAAATAAATCTAAGTCTATATTGGACCTTTTTCTTTTCATTTAACCTTTTTTTTCTATTGTTTTTGCTACAAGTCAATCACTAAAGTGTTGGCTATATGCTTAAAGTATACATAATGGCCCATCTCTGGGAACCCTGCCTCCCATGCCTGAGCTTAAGCTAAAATACCTTTGTTTAGCTCACAGGAAACATCCTGACCAGGCCCACCCATGAATGACTGCAGGAAAGAAGAAATTAACACCTTCTTGGGAACCTGGCTGGAACCAGGAAATATTTGCAACAATTTATTGCCTTTTTTACTTTATCTCCTCATCTTCCCCTCTTTGTTCTATAGAAGAAACTAGCATCCAAACCCTAGCAAGATGGTTCTTTGGGACATGAGTCCACCATCTTCTCAGTCTGCTGGCTTTCTGAATAAAGTCACTGTTCCTTGCCCCAACAACTTGTCTCTCGACTTATTGTCCTGTCTTGCGGTGAACAGTCCGAGCTTGGACCTGGTAACAGTGAGTGCCCTTAATTCTGCCCTCACTTCTATAAATGGTCCCAAAATTAAATGCCAAGTCCTGTCCGTATGACTAGCATAGAGAACATTTTAACAGATGATTGTTGAATGCATAAAGGAAAAGAATCTTATATTTTAATTTATTTTAGAATCTCTTTATCCAGTTTTCTTTCTGCTGCCCATGATCGGTAGGAAAGAATTTCAGGGCAAGTGTACGTGGTATCCAAAACAACATATCCTGACTACACACACACACCAACACATCATATCTGCTGTAGAAGCAAAAACTGACACTTGGCCTTGCGTCCAATGATTAAGTGTCAATACTTCACATGCCCCAGTAAGTGGGGTGGCAGGGGGGACACTTTGCACCCTGAGTTAAAAAAAAACTAACAGGATCACCTGACTGGATTTGTTCCCCCCACCAAAGAATGTATTTTTGCTTACTTTTGCTGTGCTGATGTCTGAAGATATATCACAACCTTTATGAGTATGATAATCATGTAAGGACATTGTTGTTTTCCACCACAAACAGAATAACACATCCTTAGTATTCTTGCTGATTTGCAATTTTTTCTTTTGAATATTTGTTGTGTTTTTTTATTCTGGCAGATCGGTACTTTTAAAGTCTGGCTCCCTGCATGTTTTGCAAGTTTTTCTTTCCTTTTCTAAGTGCTTCTGCCTCTGTACTGTCATCTGTTGGGCACAGCCTTGTGTGGGGAAAGAGGGTTGGAAGATGGGTGAAATCATAGTGGGAAATTTATCACTTGGAAGTTTCTAAGACTACTGTTCCTTGAGAATTTTAATTCTTTTTCTAGGAGCAGCATTGGAGCACACACCTGCCTGTCTCTCTTCCTACTTTGGGTAAAGACCACCAACACACCCTCTACCCCAAACAACCTTCGTGAATTAGACATTAAGGGACAAGTCGAGCACAAGAAAGAGAACTATTATCTATAACCAGGGATCTCACCACTCCTTTAATGATGTGTCTGCCTCTGTGATCACTTGTGTACCTCTGTCCCCTCCATGAATCTCAACTCCATGAGGGCAGGGACTGATTGGATTCTGTTCTTCACTAATACCCAGGACCTAGCACAACACTAGGTACCATGTAACTCTGTATTGACATGAACACTGGAGAGCTACTGAGGTTCTATCAATGTCAATGACTACTACCCAGTACTTCTGAAGTAGAAGTGATAATCTTCAGCTTCGTACTCTGATGCTAAAAGAGCATATCCCTTCCAGAAAGAAAATCAGCAATTTTCAAGAAATTATATGTGTTGAATCACCACCCTCACATTGAAGGATCTGTCCCGAGGTAGTAGTCTGGAATATGGAGCCAAATACATAAAGATACGTGCAGTGTGCTGTGATAATAATCTTTATAAGGAAACAAAACAAATACTTAACAAGAGGTGACATTCTAGTCACTTGAGGTGTATTAATATGATGAACTGTCATTTTGACGTTAAAATTGTTATAATTATAAGGTTTAATACAGTGAGAAAGTGCTAACAATATAATATTAAATGAAGAAAATGAAAAGGCAACATTGCATGCGGAGCATGACACCAATTCTGCTACCAGTCTAAAAGGAAACAATAAACTCTCAATGGTGTTTTAGAGAAAAATGAGAGATGACTATTTTCTTCATGCTTTTCTCCATTTGTCAAACTTTCTGTGAATAATATGTGTTTATTTTTAACATTAAAAATGTTATTACTTTTTTAAATTCCCATTTGAAAGGCAAGGACACTGAAATACATAACATACCCCTAGTTATACAACCAGGAATTGTCAGAATGAGGATTAACACCTAAATATAGCCACAAAATCTGCACACTTGCCAATGATGTTGTCCAAAATTGTTCTAAATCTAGTTATTTATTTATGTGCTTGTTCATTTCCAGACATACCACAACCTTGACTTGGGCTGAGTTTGTTGTTAAGTAGTTAACCTTCCTTCCTTCCTTCCTACCTTCCTTTCTTCCTTTCTTCTTCCTTCCCTTTCTTTTCCATCCCTTTCCTTTTCTTTCTTCCTACTTTCCTTTCCCTCTCTCTTTTTTTTCTTTACCCTCATCTCTTTTTAAAGTCAACTTTTCAAATTTAGCTCATCATTCTAGCCCATTGAGATCTTAAGGAGAATTACAATTCTTTACTCCAACAAATAATCAATTTCTCCCCATTGTCATCTACAAATTTAATGAACATGCTTCCCAAAGCTGCAACGGTGCATTAGACCATAGCTCGAGGAAGCCACATCCCTCAAGCATACTGCCCTTAATATCCCTCAAAATTTTCTTCAAAATATCAGTCAGTTTTCAAATCAGTTTAAAAATACAAGGCTCTCTGTGTGGAATATCTCTGGAACACTTAAAAACTACGGTGAATTCCACTGCAACAAACAATCACATTGTTTATACAATGGATGTTCAACATGCCTGGGATAAAGACTCACCTGACTTCTCAATGCATTCCCCACACCCTCACCCAGACACATACATTTCTCTCTTAATGAACACATATAAGTCATGCTACTTGTCTGTGAGAGCTACATAATTCATTTCCCTTTTTGCCTTAGCTGCTAGGAAGCCCAAAACTAAGTTTTATATTCAATCGCTTAGCATTTCTCAGCCCCAATATCTTCATTTCTATTTAACTTTTGTCTTTTTTTTTTTTTTTGTGGTACGCAGGCCTCTCACTGTTGTGGCCTCTCCCATTGCGGAGCACAGGCTCCGGACGCGCAGGCTCAGCGGCCATGGCTCACGGGCCCAGCCGCTCCGCGGCATGTGGGATCCTCCCAGACTGGGGCACGAACCCGCATCCCCTGCATCGGCAGGTGGACTCTCAACCACTGCGCCACCAGGGAAGCCCAATGTAACTTTTGTCTTTTATAGTGCCTTTTATAAGTTGATCTTGATCTCACCGTAGCTAGGGTTTTACTGTAAGGCACTCTATTTTTAGGAGTATTCAAAGAATAATAAATATATTATACAAATAAAAAATTATTCTTGCCTTTTGTGTCTTCATCCAAGGCACTGATGAGTCAGTGAGAAATCTCTCCCCTCTTCACTTCCAAGTTTACTTCTCCTCTGGGGTCTTCTCAATGGGATAAAAATAACAATACTGTGAGCTTTGGTTGTGGTTAAATGTTCTCTTCCACCATCTGCTTTGTCCTGCCTTTGCTATTGCACAACTCCTTGCTATGTGAATCAGGAAATGCCAGACCTCTTCTTACCCAGGAACTATAAACCCTCAGTAACACTGCATCCTCTTTGATGAGTCTCTTTTGTGGCACCAGCCCTGCCTCCAAAGACATGGCATTCTTCACACAGAGAGCCCTTCCTTTTCCGCAAAGATCTTTGCATACTCATCTACCTTCTCCCCTCACTGAGTGTAATTAATAGGACTGTTCGTGCATTCACTTATTTGACAAGAATTTATCTAGCAGCTACTATCAACTAGGCATTGGGTGTGTAACTTGAAAACTGAGTGGATTACACTATGTTTTCTGGGTGTCCCAACAAAGCATGTAGTTCTCTTTGAACAACTCTCTCATACCCATCTCAGACAACCTATGAAATGGGACACATTTCTGTCTCTCTAGGGAGAGACAGAGTTTCCTTCTCTCACCCTCAGCAGTGGAGTGTCTTTTGAAGACTTGTTTGTTGTTAGTATATTTGACATAAATAGTGTCACATCATTAGCTCCAGGAGGTTTAACTAATGTTCTAATTCATTTGTATCTCCACACGGGGAAGCCCCTCACAGGATCAGGAAAGCCCAAGGTCAGTAGGGTTCATTGGTTCATTCCCCAGGGTCTGGACCACACAACAACTCAATCAGCCTGGTCTTCCCTTACCCTCCTTACCTTCTGCCTAGACAGGCTGGCAGCCACATCCTTCCCTGAGGCTGAGTGAAGCCCAAGGTGGAATCCTCTTCTTAATACCTTGGGAACCGTTGAGACTGAATCTCTGAGAAACTACCCAGAGAACTGAGGAAAGCACACATCTAGATACCATTAATCCCTCCCTGCTGCTACATCTCAAGGGAAGAACGTGGGACTTTGGGATTTGCAGAGTCAGAATTCTGGGTTCTTTCTCAACTCTCACCCCTTCTCATCTCATTTCTGGAGAATTCCCTGCCTACTTTGGTTCAACCGAGCCCCAAGAGGCTATCTTAGCTTTTAACTTGACCGTAGCCTGTAGGTCAATATTTGAACACAAACAGGAATTGTTTAGGGACATGATATTCTAAACTGGTCTAATTGCTGCTAGACTTAGCTATATTTTAATTATTGCCTACATTTTTACCCTCCAAGTTCGAGGTAGTTTAGAAAGACATACAGTTTGTTTGTTTTTTTAATTTATTTATTTATTCACTTTTGGCTGCATTGGGTCTTTGTTGCTGCATGCGGGCTTTCTCTAGTTGCGGCGAGTGAGGGCTACTCTTCGTGCGGTGTGTGGTCTTATTGCAGTGGCTTCTCTAGTTGTGGAGCTTGGGCTCTAGGCGCGCGGGCTTCAGTAGTTGTGGCGCACGGGATTAGTTGCTCCGTGGCATGTGGGATCTTCCCGGACCAGGGCTCGAACCCGCGTCCCCTGCATTGATTGGCAGGCGGATTCTTAACCACTGCGCCACCAGGGAAGTCCAAGACATACAGTTTTAATTTATTCAATTAGAGGTTAATTTTGTATACCTAGACAAATTCTACAGATCCTTCAAAACTCAGCCAAGTGTCACCTGTTACATGACGCCTTATTCTGATTCACATACCTTCCCCCACACTCCTCCAAAAACGAAGAATTACTCCCTGCTCCATGCTCCATGATGGCTTTGTGCACACCCCAGTTATAGCATTTATCACTCTGCATTGCGTTTATACACTCATTTTTCAACCTCTACTAGGATAGGTCCTCAATGGGAGCGACTAGTTCAACTCAGTTCAATTGCATCTCATCACCTAGTATGGAGCTAAGCACCTAATGGATGTCTAGTATTCATTGATTGCAGAATGTTATAACACTGGGCATTCCTTTATTTATTCACCAATATCAACCAAGATCCTATCACACTCCCTATAAATTATGTGTTTTATACCAGTGGCCGCTAGTGATTTTGGTCAAGGCCATTATAAAATGTAGAAACAAAATTTTTTCAAAGTTTGGCCATTCACGAACAACCTTCATGATTTATGTTTTATCTAACTTATAAGTATAATTTACTTAATATTTTTCTTGACTTAAATTCAGCTCACTCACTTTTTTAAAAACAATTTTGGCTGCATTGGGTCTTCATTGCGGTGTGCAGGCTTATCACTGCAGTGGCTTCTCTTGTTGCGGAGCATGGGCTCTAGGCGCGCGGGTTTCAGTAGTTGTGGCGCGTGGGCTCAGTAGTTGTGGCGCGTGGGCTCTAGAGCGCAGGCTCACTGGTTGTGGCACACGGGCTTATTCGCTCTGCAACATGTGGGATCTTCCCAGACCAGGGCTCGAACCCGTGTCCCCTGCATTGGCAGGCAGATTCCTAACCACTGCGACACCAGGGAAGTCCCTCACTCACTTTTTTTTTTAATGTAACAGCATCATTGTACTGGCTATATTTTTTATCCCTCACTTTTAAATAAATACAAAAAAATGTTTAAATGCTCATGTATGTATCACCGAAAACTTTCATCTCAAGGACAAGTAGCTCTGAAAACTGGAAATATTGTTGAAATGAAGGCCTACAGGTGTATGTGTGTGTGAGAGAGAGAGAGATTGAGAGAGAGAAGAGAGAGAAGAGAGAGAGAGAGAGAGAGAGAGAACTTGGCAGGAGTTTGTCAAAGCAATCTTGAAAGAAAAATGCAAAACAATTCCAGAAGAAACAACCACCAGCCACTTGAAAGTCTAGTTGTGTGTATACTGAGCTGGGACATATTTTAGCAAGTATCAGTGGTCCACTCAGAGGAGAACAAACAAAGCCACTCTGTTGCTCTGGAGCAGAGGCTGCAAGCTGCTGACCCACACGCTACACATAGGCGGTGGATGGCTTTTCAGATGGCTCCTGTTCAGCAGTTTTGTTACACTGTTGAACACTTCAGAATGCTATATAACAGAACAGCTGCCATGCTGGAGCTGGAACTCCCTTTATTTGGAGTCTAGACCCTTTCCACTGCAGCCAGAGCCACGGTCATCTCTGAGTGACACCACAGGCCGTATCTGGCGGTCTACATTTTAATTCCAGCCACACAAAAACTTTTTAACCTTTCTTCTTTAAGTTCTCCATTTTTGCCTCTCAGTTCCATTTCTCCCTCTCTCCATTTCTTTTGCCTTTCTTTCTCTTCTTTTTTTCCTAGTCCCCCGTGATTTTCTATTTGCTGAATTTAATGTGCCTATACCTTACAGGTGCTAAGTAATTATTCATTTTTAAAAGGCTGTAGGGAGAAAAATCTACTGACCCTGAAACCATGCCCCACAGGGTTAACAGAAATTGGTGACTCACAGAAATTCTCGAACTTGTCTTAAAGCTTTTGCTAAAAACCCCTCTGCCTGGCGCCTGCCTTCACTGAGCAAGTTCACCTGAATTATTTTGCTGCAAATTGCATACCCTCCAAGCTTCACATAGCCTAAACAGTAAGATGTTTGCCCTAGGAACTTGGAGTCAGCTGTGTGTAGTTCTACCTCTAGCTGGCTGAGACTGGTTGGGACCACTGACCCTAAAACTGGGCCTGTGCAGGTGTCTAATGACCTTCTAACATCACAAGGCCAAAACTCCACCCTCAGATCATGTGTAACACCACCATTCTGAACACACACCCCATGAAGAAGCATGTAACTCAGATACGCCTGCCGGAACACCAATTGCCTCACCTTTCCCCTACCTCAAATCACCTTTCCCCATGTCTAAGACCACCTTGGTTCTTTTTTTTTTTTCTTGGCTATGTTGGGTCTTCATGGCTGCACGCGGGCTTTCTCTAGTTGCGGCAAGCGAGGGCTACTCTTTCAATGTGGTGAGCGGGCTTCTCGTTGCCGTGGCTTCTCTCGTTGTGGAACACGGGCTCTAGGCGCTTGGGCTTCAGTAGTTGTGGCACGCGGGCTCAGTAGTTGTGGCTCGCGGGCTCTAGAGTGCAGGCTCAGTAGTTGTGGCACACGGGCTTAGTTGCTCCGCGGCATGTGGGATCTTCCCGGATCAGGGCTCGAACCCGTGTCCCCTGCATTGGCAGGCAGATTCCTAACTACTGCGCTACCAGGGAAGTCTACCTTGGTTCTTTATCCCATAAATATCTCAGGCCCCTGGCCTTCAGGGAGATGGAGCTGAGACTGGTTTTTCTGTCTCATCTCCCTTCTTGGCTGTCTTGTGACTAAACCTTTTCTTTGCTGCAAATCTTGGCGTCTCAGTGTTTTGACTTGCTGCATGTCAAGCCAACAACCTGGTTCGGTAACAACTCCTTAGTGACACTAGCTTTTAGTCATCTTCTGATCCTTCTTCTAGAATCAGACTCCACGGAGTTTAGAAGAGAAAATGACTGTACCCAGTGAGGCCACGAAGCTATTTCTTTGACCAATGCATCATTTTCTCCCAGGATGCTCTCCCCATGTTCCCCACTGGTTCACTGAGTCTTTCCAGCTGTCACCGAACCAAAACTTGGGTCTGCTCGCCCACACACAGTAAAGCCAATCTACTGACACCAGGTTGTGGTGAAGGAAAGTGCAACGCTTATTGTAAGGCACCATACAAGGAGTCCAGGACAGCTAATGCTCAAAAAACCAAACTCCCCGATTGGTTTCAGCAAAGCCATTTTAAAGGCAAGGTGAGGGAGGGGAGTCCCCGGGTATGTGATCAGCTTATGCACAGTTCTCTGATTGGTTGATGGTGAGGTAACAAGGCAGTGTCACCGGGGTTAAACATTATCAGTCCACGAAGACATGACGCTACGTGCTCATGGTCATCAAGTAGTTAATTTCTTCCATTTGGTGGTGGTTTTAGCGTCTGTAAAAAACTCAGGAAATGTGCATCAGATACTATTATCTAGGTACCTCAGAAAGGAGCTAAAGCAGAGGATATGGGGGAGAGGTCTGCCCTGGGAAGGGCCCCTAGGGTCCTGCTCAGGTACACAGCTGACCCCAACATTCAACCTGGTTCTCCCAAATGCAATTGAAAACCACAGTGGACATAGTTGACAGGTATGTGCAGTGTCTCTGTGGGCTGAAGGGGGCCAGTGAACCTTGCTGTTTCTCAGTGAAGCCTTGACCTTTATCCTGACCCACATCTCACCTCTCCAGGAAGAGGAAGCAGAGACAGGCTCCAGCAAATGCTGTGTGGCCCCAAAGATCTTTTTTTTTTTCCTAAGGGGAAAGATCAGTAGTGGCGAGGTCTGAATGTCACTACAAAAAAAATCGTTTCTTCTGTTTGTTCTTGAAGTTTTAGTTCCCAGGTCAAACTTATCTGGATAACAATCAAATCTTCAAATATATCTGAAAGGATTTGTGTTTGGTAATGCGAAGAGGGTATGGGTCTAACTGGCTGCATTTTCAGTTTGCTCACCTGTTTTACTTCCTCACAGCCTGGTTTCTGTTACAACAGACTCATTTCATCAAGACCCTGCTTGAGTAAAATAGTGTTTGCGAAAGCACTTCCTGAAAGACATGCTTACCAATCAGGTTCTAATAGTTTTAGGTTTATTCCCTAAACTAAAATCAAGTTGGAACATCAGAGAGCTGTATTCTTCTGCTGACTGTGATCATTCCTTCCAGAACTGCGTTAAGTGACTTGAACATCAGTGTCACTCCATCAGTTTACATTGAGAATTAGCCCTAGAAAATTCATTTCAAATTTACTATATGTTATACTGGTTAAGGTCACAGGCTCTGAAATGAAACGGTGCCAGCACTTACTGCCTGTGTGATCTTGGGAAGATGACTTAACCTCTCAGAACTTCAGCTCTTTATGTGTAAAATGGGGATAATAATGGTACCTATCTCCTAAGACTTTGTGGGATTCAAGTAAGTTAATGTGTACCAAGCACCTAAAACAATATCTGGCTCATACTTCAGGGCTCAATAAATGATAGCTAGTGTTATTATTATAATTGTTGGTATGTTGTTAAATGTGCTGTATTCTCTTTTGAAAAGCAGTAAGAAAAGATTCTTTTACATCTGAGATTTAACCCCAAAAAAGTGTTAAATTTCTCCCTATGTCTAGAAATTATATGACCTTTGAAGCTCTCAAATTTAATTGTATTTTATTTTTTACTTTGGCTACTAGGGAGCTCAGATGCCTTTAGGTGACCACTATTATAAACTGCAGAGAAGCACATGGTTTACATTTCTTTTTTGTTTGTTTGTTTGTTTGTTTTTGTTTTTATTTTTCGCTGTGTTGGGTCTTTGTTGCTGTGTGCGGGCTTTCTCTAGTTGCGGCGAGCAGGGGCTACTCTTCGTTGCAGTGCGTGGACTTTTCACTGTCGTGGCTTCTAGGCGTGCAGGCTTCAGTAGTTGTGGTGCATGGGCTTAGCTGCTCCTCAGCATGTGGGATCCTCCCAGGCCAGGGCTCAAACCCGTGTCCCCTGCATTGGCAGGTGGACTCCCAACCACTGCACCACCAGGGAAGCCCATGGTTTACATTTCTGCATAGAAATCTTACTACTATATTCTTCCTGAATTTTGCCTTCACCCTGATCTACTTGACTATGTGGGGTTTTTTTTGTCTTGTTTTGTTTTTGTTTTTTTTATTTTTGCCTGTGCTGGGTCTTTGTAGCTGCACGTGGGCTTTCTCTAGTTGAGACAAGCAGGAGCTACTCTCCGTTGCGGTGCACGGGCTTCTCATTGCGGTGGCTTCTCTTGTTGCAGAGCATGAGCTCTTGCCGCTCCGGCTTCAGTAGTTGCAGCATGTCGGCTCAGTAGTTGTGGCGCACTGACTTAGTTGCTCCGCCACATGTGGGATCTTCCTGGACCAGGGATCAAACCCGTGTCCCCTGCATTGGCAGGAGGATTTTTAACCACTGGACTGCCAGGGAAGTCCTGACAATGTGTTTTTAACTTTTGTATTCAATGTATTTCTAAGCCGCTTCACATCTTTTGTATAAGGATACTGGGAATAGAATAAATTAAAAATAATTAGAGAAATAACTTAATTTCAACAAATACCATTGTTATCAATAAAATATTTATTGACTCTCCACACTAGCTCTATTCAAGATTCTGCATGCTCCTGTACTTTTTTTTTTTTGCGGTACGCGGGCCTCTCACTGTTGTGGCCTCTCCCGTTGCGGAGCACAGGCTCCGGACGCGCAGGCTGAGCGGCCATGGTTCACGGGCCCAGCCGCTCCGCGGCATGTGGGATCTTCCCGGACCGGGGCACGAACCCGTGTCCCCTGTATCAGCAGGCGGACTCTCAACCACTGCGCCCCCAGGGAAGCCCGCTCCTGTACTTCTTAATGTTGCTGCCTGGCCAAGGGTCCCAAGAATTCTTGTCATCAGGTTTTCATACTCTTTCTCCCCTTTCTTGTGTGTAGCACAATCAGATATGGAATAGGGTGGCTTTTATCATCTATTGCATTTGCAACATCAAGAAAAGAATGGGGTTCTTTTCCTTTTCTCTTTAAGGATGGCATCTCGGAAGTATCTTGCCCTGCTCTCAGTCCTCCTTCTGGTCCTCTCCACCAATCTCCACCACAGCCCTGCTCATTGGCTATTGTTGTTTTGGGATTCTCCTGCAAGGGTCACAGGAGCCAGTCTCCTGCCATGAGAAGCAGATGACTCTACTGTGATAGGCTGGGACCTGGGACCCTTTACCAGAGTGCTCGTCCCTGGACAAACATCTCCTTGAGCAACAGAATTCAGAGAAACTATAAGGGACTAAAAAGAACTGCAAGCATGCACAGTTGGGGCAATTATGAACAAGAGGATACAAAAAGGCCACAAACCAGCCGCCACTTCTGACGTGCTGGGAGCAAAAGCAGGGTATTGCGCGTGCCCCATAGGCACGGCACTGCCAAGTGGGTGGGCAGACCCCCTAAGCTACACCTCCTGCCCAACCCACGGACCCGCCCCCCGCTCGTTACCGCATTTAAGGACCCAAGCAGCTCCTTTCTGGAGCAAACAAGGGCACCTGTTACTTACTTTCTTTCCCTCACGCTGCAGCACAAGCCCCAATAAAGACTTGCCTGAAATTCTCGTCTGGCCTCTTATCAACTTCTATTGATTAAAGAGTACAAGGGGGGCTTCCCTGGTGGCGCAGTGGTTGAGAATCTGCCTGCCAATACAGGGGACGCGGGTTCGAGCCCCGGTCTGGGAAGATCCCACATGCTGCGGAGCAACTAGGCCCGTGAGCCACAACTACTGAGCCTGCGCGTCTGGAGCCTGTGCTCCACAACAAGAGAGGCCGCGACAGTGAGAGGCCCGCGCACCGCGATGAAGAGTGGCCCCCGCTCGCCGCAACTAGAGAAAGCCCTCACACAGAAGTGAAGACCCAACACAGCCAAAACAAAAATAAACAAATGTGGGGTTTAAAAAAAAGAGTACAAGGGCCTGGGTCAGTAACACTACTGTTACAAAGAAGAACAAACCTGACTCCATATTGAATCTATTCCTTTAGCTCTAAACTTTGTGCTCTGTTGCCTGTGTGTAGTCATGCTGGCTCTGCACCTTTGTAAGAGAATGTTACCTGTAGCCTGAAATGTGCATGATGGCCCGTTCTCAAAACGTCTGCTTTATCAACTGCTGTCATCATCTTATCCTTCCATTCAATCATTCTCTCCTTCACTGACATTCCTGTGCTAGTCCTTATTCTAAGCACTGTGGTGAGAGAGGAGGCTGGTTTTGTAGGCAATCTAAGGTTTCATCGTTGGAATCTAATACAAAGTGGATGGATTAGTACTGATTAGCATTTCACAGACGAGACAGCCATGGCACAGTCATCTCTCCACTCCCTCCTTTTTCCGTTTGAGCTTCCTGTCCTTCAGATCATGTCCCTACTTCTGATTTGAGGAATATTTTTTCTAAGAAGGAATATTTCTGGCTCCCTGATCAAGTACGTTCTTGCCATAGTCTCCTCACTGCATTAGTCACTTCTTGATTCCTTATGCTATAGACCAAGGGGTTCAGCACTGGTGAGAAACAGTTGTAGACAACAGACACTGCCTGGCCCTCTTCTGGGGAGTAGCTGGAGCTGGGGCACAGGTAGATAAGGGTACAACACACATACTGCAGGAAAACCACCATGAGGTGGGAGGAACTAGTGGAGAAGGCCCGGCGCCTTCCCTGGGTTGACTCCATCCTCACAATGGTGGCCACAATGCAGCCATAGCAGAGGCAGATAAGGAGCAAGGCAATGGCCACAGCGGCCACACTGATGGCATAGAGAGCTGCCTCGTGCCTGTGGGTGTCTGCACAGGCCAGGCATATAACGGCAGGCGTGTCACAGAAGAAGTGATAGATTTCACTGTGGCCACAGAATGAAAGGTGGCAGATCAGAATGGTCAAAGGCAGCACCAACAGGAATCCCAGACCTAGAGAACCTAAAGTCTTCTGCCCACAGAGCTGCCAACTCATGATGAGGTTGTAATGCAATGGATGACAGACTTCCACGTACCTGTCATAGGCCATGACAGCAAGAAAGACACAGTCAGATTCCCCGAGAAGGATGGAGAAGAACATCTGGGCTCCACAGCCAGGGAGAGAGATAAGCATCTTCCCCATAGAAGGGACGCCAGCCAGAGTCAAGGGAGCAATGTTGGTGGAGTAGCCAGTCTCCAGCATGGCCAGTGCAAAGAGGAAGAAGTACACTGGGGTATGGAGGGAGTGTTCTCACCAGAGCCCAGTGGTGACATTTCCAATGAGGCTTCCTGGGCACAACAGCAAGAAGGCCATGAATATGAGGGCCACCACTGCCTGGTCTGTTGAGAAGGGGTGGAAGTGGAAATGGACCGCTCCCGTCTGGTTGTGCTCTTCCATTAGCCCTGGCGCCAGGAAGGACATCATGGGCAAAGTGATCCTCCTGTGTCCTCGAGCTTGCTTGTGTTAGAAACACAGCTCGCAGTCACTGATTCCTTACCTTCATTGCTTCTCTTGGAGTTCAGTTAATGTGATCTTGCCTCCTGCACTGTCCAAGCACCCCCAGGACACCTTAAAAGTACATATTTGTACAAAGAGCATATGATGCTCACATCAACCCTAAAAGGCTGGCAACACAGGTGTTTCCTTTACCTGTTTTACAAAGGTGGAAACCAGAAGCCCAGATAAGCTAAACAGCTCACACTGCTATCCTCCCCATTCCCAAACTCGCAATTTCGGTATCGTAGTTTTTGGTTTTGTTTTTTTTTCTTAAACTTTGAACAATCCAATTTTGTTCTGTTTTGTTTTACCAAATACTAACCCTACTCTTGTTTTACCTTCTTTCTCATATCTGCCTCCGTTTGCATTATTAGGGTGTCCACCCTAAATAAGGCTTTCATCCCCTCGTGTTTAGCTCACTGCCCACCAACCCAACTTATCATACTGTTAGATTAACCTCTCTTAAACACTTTTAAAATTATATTACTCTACTCTGACCCTAAACTTAAAAAGCAAAGGAACCTCAAATATATTAGTCAATTATACCTCGATAAAACTGAAGAAAAAATAATAAAGGAATCTCTTATTCTTGTGATATCACATACAGTTATCACAAAATAATTTTATAAGTGAAACTAGCATGACTTACCTGGGGTATAACTTCAGGAAATCCCCCAATGACCAAAATCCACTGTCCCATCTCACCCACCACACCTTTGTTCTAAATCGCTCAGTCCTTATGCACGACTCTTAAATTTTCTTTTAATTTGCTGCAAGGTAGACTTGTACATACGCAAACATACTTTCTTGTGTTTATGGATTACCTTTTCAATGATATTCAAACAGCCGAAGGTAGCAGCCTGCAGAAGGGTCTTTGCATTGATCTTTTCAGGGGGATTCTCAGAGAGGCTGGGCCATGCCAAAATCACTTTCCTGCTAAAATAGAGGGGCAGGGCCAAAAACATATGCAAATTAGAACGTTCAACCACCATTGTTTTTTTGGTGTAACAAGTGAACCAAGTTTTACCATTGTGTTTTCTTTTGGTTTACTTGTTAACAGTGATCCCCAGCGCTGGCAACGTTGTGGACAAATGAGCATTACCAAGCTCGCTGGTGGAGAGGTGAGAGGTTCAACACTTTAGAAAAATAATAATATTTGTAGATGCTCATGTTTTGTCAAAATATGGACAGTTTTCCAAGGTGAGTAATGCATACCTAAGTATTCGTAGTACTAACCTCTTAATTTGTGTAGATTTGAAATTTGCCAAATAAAAAATTAGCATTTGAGTTTAGTTATCACACTTCGGGAGTCTAAAATTAGAAATTAATCTGAAATTAGAATGACAATTGCAACAACAGAAACCTTTATATACAAGGTAAAAATCATAGCATAATTTTAATAGGGAATAATGAAGACAACTTAATACGGAACGCTAGATTCAGTGGATGAAATACTATGCAATCGTTTAAAGTTATATTTATAAAGACAATGTAATAACCTGAAGATATCTGTGATATAATACTAAACAGAAAATGAGATTTTAAAAATGAGGATCACCACACTGTAGAAAGAATGCACTCTGAGTTATGAGCCTGAAAAGTGTTTTTCCTGTTCTACATTTTCTAATATTCTTTAATAAACATCAATACTCTTATCATTTTAATGAATTGCAAACTTATAACATGACAAAAGGAGAAACAAGCAGTGTCGTCCTCAAACTGTGGAGTACAATATTTTGCAAAATTTTAAAGCAAAATAAACAATTTATACAGAAATTAAGAAAAAAGTTTGTCTAACCACAACTGGTCACTATATTTTCAATAAGAAAAGTGTCATTCCATGAATGCACAGTTTATCCTGCATTCAGGTAACTTATCATCAATCACCCCTGGAATTGGAACTGAAGGAAGTTTATTTTTCTAGCCAGGCTGCTTTCCCGGAATGCCTACTGCAGAACAATCCCTGTGCATCAGCTATTCTATGGAAACATCTGAACCAAAGCCATCATGGCCAGAAGCACCGAGCACCTCAAAGGAAAGTGCTGATTTGCAAGCTTGAAACCGGCTCTTTCACACTTGGTACATGGTCAACACATTCCTTTCCCTCCACCCTGTTCCCTCTTGAGTTATTTGTGTAATGCCTGTCTCCCTGGCTGCACATTACATTATTAGCATCTTTGAGGGCAGCTTCTATATTTCGTTTGCTTTAACACACATACTCACACACAATTTGCATACAGTAAATGCAACTCAATTTTTTAAAAATAATGAAGCCAACTTGACAAAGCCTAGTATCCTGAGTCGCAGCAGGGGAAACTGTAAAACAAAATAAAGCTAAAATGCCAGCTAACGGGTACTGAGTGCCTCTTAACGTCCACTGCATCGCAAATAATAATGACTGACATTTATTGGGTGTCAGGGACTATTCCAAGCACTTTATGCCGCTTAACACATGTGCGCCTCAAAATAAACTTATGAGGTAGGAGCCACTATGGTCCTTATTTTACAGATGAGAAAAACCAAAGCACAGACTCCAACCCTGGCCAAATACTGCAGACTGTACACACTTAACCACTACTCCGTGTTGGCTTGCCGTGAACATGTCCTCATAGTTGTCTCCTTTGCAGGCTTCAGCTTTGTATATGTGGACTTGGGGAAGAATAATGATTTGCTATATTCTGTCTAGAGGAGACAGTACATCATCTCCTAGTTGGGAATCTTTAAAAAAAAAGTAGACACTTAATATTCCTACTGCTGGGAATTAATTCTAAAGAAGTCAAAGGGATGAAAAAGGTATTCACATAAAGCTATTTCTAGTAGTATTGTTTCTGTATCTAAAAGAAAGAAGCAGATCACACAACATATAGGGAACAAAACTATCTAACTGTTCTACAGTCATTAAATAATATAGCGTATGAATTCAGTGCACTAAGAAAAGAATGCAGAAGTAGTGGTGAAAACCTTAATGAGGAGGTAAAAGACCCATACACTGAAAACTATAAAACATTGATGAAAGAAGGCAACTATGACACAAATAAATGAAATGATAACCCGTGTTCATGAGTCGGAAGAATTAACATTTTCAAGATGTCTGTGCTGCTCAAACTTATCTACAGATGCATGCAATTCCTATCAAGATTCCAATGGCATTTTTCACAGAAGTAGAAAAAATAATCCTAGAACTCAAATGGAAGGAACCAGAAAAGACCCCAGAGCAAAAGCAATCTTGAACAGTAAGAACAAAGCTGGAGATATCACACTTCCTGATTTTTTTTTTTTTAAAGAAGATGTTGGGGGTAGGAGTTTAGTAATGTATTTATTTATTTTTGCCGCGTTGGGTCTTCGTTTCCGTGCAAGGGCTTTCTCTAGTTGTGGCAAGCGGGGGCCACTCTTCACTGCCTTGCGCGGGCCTCTCACTATCGCGGCCTCTCTTGTTGCGGAGCACAGGCTCCAGACGCGCAGGCTCAGTACTTGTGGCTCACGGGCCTAGTTGCTCCGTGGCGTGTGGAATCCTCCCAGACCAGGACTCGAACCCGTGTCCCCTGCATTAGCAGGCAGATTCTCAACCACTGCGCCACCAGGGAAGCCCCTACACTTCCTGCTTTTTAATTATAATACGAAGGTGTAGAAATTAAAATAGTATGGTACTGGCACAAAAACAGACACATTGACCAATGGAACATATATACATTAGTCAGCCTAATAAAGAATGAAACCCTGCCATTGGTGACAGCAAGTATGAAGCTGGAGGAGATTATGCTAAGTGAAATAAGCTAGACAGAAAAATAAGTGGTGATATCACTTATATGTGGAAACAAAAAAAAGTTGAACTCATAGAAACAGAGAGTAGAAGTGTGGCTACCGAGGGTCAGGGAGTAGGGGGAATAGGGAGATGCTGGCCAAAGGGTATAAGCTTTCAGTTATAAGATGAATAAACTCCAGAGACCTAATGTACAACATGATGACTAAATTGAAAAACAATGCATTGTATACTTGACATTTTCCAAGCGAGTAGATATTGTGTTCTCAACACACACAAAGGAACAACTCTATGAGATGAAAGTTATACTAATTAGCTTGATCGTGGTAATCATTTCACAATGTATAACAAAATGTCACATTGTACACCTTAAATACGTACAAATTTTACTTGTCAGTTATACCTCAACAAAGCTGAAAAATAAAATATCGAGCATAAGTGTCTGTACTGGAAGGAAGGTTGAATAATTGGTAGCTCTCAGCATTCTCTGCACCGTATGAATTTTACAGTGTTTTCTCCATAAACCCCGTAATGATCCTTTGAAAGCTAATAAAGTGCTATGTAACATAACAAATACTGCACATGCATTATCTCATTCAGTCTCCACAACTTCTCTATGAGACGAGAACATCACTCTCATTGCCCCTTTACAGATAAGGTCACCAAGCCTTCGACCATGTGATTAATGTACCCGAGGGCACACATACGGTCAGTGGCTGAGCCAAGGTTTGCGTCCAAGTCTGTCTGAATTAGACCTACTCTTTTAACCGTTCTTATGTATTAACTCCAACCCCCAAGTTTTGAAAATTACTATCTGCCTAACTCTATCTTTTAAACAAACAAAAAACAAAGAGTAGTAGTAATAATAATGATACATGTATAGGGCTTCCCTGGTGGCGCAGTGGTTGAGAGTTCGCCTGCCGATGCAGGGCACACGGGTTCGCGCCCCGGTCTGGGAAGATCTCACATGCCGCGGAGCGGCTGGGCCCGTGAGCCAGGGCCGCTGAGCCTGTGCGTCTGGAGCCTGTGCTCCGCAACGGGAGAGGCCACAACAGTGAGAGGCCCGCGTACCGCAAAAAAAAAAAAAAAAAAGATAGATGTATCCCAATAAAATGTATGACATATGCTAGGGCTTTTGAAATATTAAAATTACCTTGAAAACTCCATTAATAACCTTGAAGGCCCTTTGAGATATGGAGATCCAAGATATGGTCACCCACTACATGACCTCTAAAATCCCTTCTAGTTCTATGATTTCATGAAAAACCTTAAAAAAAATTTTTTTTTAAATAAAAAAAGAAGCTCTAGATGGTCCCCATTTCTCCAAGAGACACTGAAAGAAAACCATCTTTTCAGGTGCTTTACATGAAGTTGAACGAAGAATTAGTTTCATCAATGTCAAGTAAAATTTTTTTTTGGCTGCGTTGGGTCTTCGTTGTTGCGGCGAGCAGGGGTTACTCTTCGTTGTGGTGCACAGGCTTCTCATTGCAATGGCTTCTCTTGTTGCAGAGCACAGGCCCCAGGGCACGCGGGCTTCAGTAGTTGTGGCTCACGGGCTTAGTTGCTCTGCAGCATATGGGATCTTCCCCAAGCAGGGATCAAACCTGTGTCCCTGCATTGGCTGGCAGATTTTTAACCACTGCACCACCAAGAAAGTCCCAAATGTCAAGTAAATTGAGAGACCACCGTCAGGATTTGAATGGTTCAGTACAGAACACCCAAGTAGATGGTGGGTGAAAAGTTCTGGCTTTGATATGTTAAATGTGAGATACTTACTAGGATCCAAATAGTGATGTCAGCTAGACAGTGGATATACTAGTCTGGAGTTCAGGGACAAAGTTAGGCTGCAAATGACATATCTGAGAGTTATCAGCCCGCTTTAGTATTTAAAAACAAACAACTAAACTGGATTACCTACCAAAAAAATGTAAATAGAAAAGAGGGCCTGGGGCCAAGATCCAGCCTGCGTGGGAGTTAGGGCGAGTATAGAAGCCAGCAAAGTAGACTAAGAAGGAATATCAGAGATATGAGAGTAAAGTCAAGAGGAATTAATTTCCCAGAAGCAAAGAGAAAAGGGGATATTGCAGAATATGGAAAAGAACAAAAAAACAATGAATAATGCCGCATGTGGAAATTTTTTTTGAATGTTATCTCAAGGTAAATCAAGTGAAAATAGTAATTTTCCTTTCCTCAACTGACCTCATCATTGAGTTCATCAACAAGTGACTAAAAAATAATCCTTAGGGCAGCGGTACCAAATGGAATAATGGAATATAGGAACACTGAATCTAATCTTGTTGTTTTATGCTTCCCAAGCAGACCTTCCCAAGTCATCTCAGGGACCAAGAGTGTCACTTTAGCCAGCTTAGTTATTATGAATGTCATTATTTGATGATAATTTCAAATCCAAATATCAAGGGAACTTCAAAGGTAAGTTCCAGGCTACAGAGATGTAAGTATAGCCGGATGTTACCTTATACAAAGAAGCAGCAGGATAGACCATACTCTCAGTCCCAGAATTGATCAGATAAGGAATCAGATCTGATTGAGATCAGTTTGAGAAGAGCTTTAACACAGTGCCCTGAATCAGTGAGATACGTGAATCTAGAAGTGGTAAGCATGCCAGCCCACAGATCTTCTGAGGACAGACCACTGGGGTCCTCAGCATTTAGCAAGGGATCCATGTAAATCTGCAATGGCTTGCAGTCCACATGAGTATATTAAAAGGTAAGAATCTCCTTCCAGACTCCAGATTTTAGAAGATTAGGAAAATCCCTGGCTTGTAACCAGGACAGGGCTTGCTGTGGACATTGGCCAAGGAACAGAAGCTAAGTATGGAGTGGAGTTTTCCCAGAAAGAGTCAAAGTTCAGTTTTGACTCAGAACCAGTGTCCTATACTAGACAGTTTAAGGAGAATTCAAGAATGCATACTGTGAAATCCATGTTCTTCAAAATGATTGATGGCAAGAAGGAGGCTCTGTCCAAAATAGTCAAGGGATCATATGCTCTAGATCAGATTGAGTCGGAAACTAACTGGCCTTGAAATATAATGTCAGTACTTTCAAGGTTTCTCCAGTTTAAAAATACATCTGTCATCCCAAATGTCAATAGAAGCTGAAGAATTAGAGAATATCGACTTCTGTTATAAAAGGAATGGCTAGAAGGTTTCTTCTCATTAAGAATCCCCCATATGCTCCGGTACATACAAAATTAAATTTGATTTTCTCCTGTTAAAAAAAAAAAGAATCCCGCGTATGCATTAAAAAATAATTCTAATTACATGCAACTTTTCAAAAACCATTTTTGGAAAAGAGAGATACGCCTGCACTTTCCTAACACATTGTCCTTTTACAACAGCCCTTAGCTGAATTTGACTTGTATTCTTTTTATTACTTTATCTCTCATTCAGTTTTGGCCTCTTTGTGTATTGACACTCCCTCTCGTTCTCTACACTTTTCCCTCTTCTCCTAGAAACTAGAGCTATGCCTTACATAGAGGAGGGTCTTAATAAATATTTTTTAAAGATTTATTAGAATAAATATTGATTAAATGAGTAGTTGTTGAGAGAGGACGAAAAGAAGGAGCAAAAAGGAAAGAGAGAGATTACAGATCAGGGCACTGAGCACAGACTTTGTAAGGATCTCAGAAAGGCTGGTGGTGTGTCACTCTACAGTGAAATAGCTTGTAGATAAAGGACAATTAGAATGAAAGGATTTGTCTCTCTAGGACACCTATCAGTCAGCCTTACACGTAGTGCATTGTTCAGTGAGATACAATTTATTTTTGTGATAGAAGCTTAGACTTGCTTCTGACTGACCTAGGAATTGTGTTACTTTGCCATTTACGAGCTGGGCAAGTTGGTTAAACCTTTAAGCCTGAGTTTCTTCATCTGAAAAAAATACAGACAATAAAGGTACATGTTGCATAGGACTGAAGGACCCCTTAAGTGAGAGGATGCCTGTAAAATGATTAGCATGGTGCACAGTACCCAATAAATGTTACCTATTATTATGCAGTAGGAGAATGATAACTCTTTGTTGAGTGTCTGAATATGTCATTTGATATACTCAAACTATGCTTGTGAAAGTATTATGCTGAAAAGTATTATGTGGGATTGCCTATATGCTACCATTATTGACTTTCAGAAGCAAATTCTATATGACTCAACCTATTAACAGTAAAGGGAATGATCCAGCAACCCCACTCCTGGGCATATACTTGGACAAAACTATAATTCAAAAAGATACATGCACCCCCATGTTCATAGCAGCACTATTCACAATAGCCAAGACATGGAAACAACCTAAGTGTCCATCAACAGATGAATGGATAAAGAATATGTGATATGTATAATGGAATATTACTCAGCCATAAAAAAGAATGAAATAATGCCATCTGTGGCAACACGGATGGACCTAGAGATTATCATACTAAATGAAGTTAGACAGAGAAAAACAAATATCATATGATATCACTTATATGTGGAATCTAAATGAACATATTTATGAAACAGAAACAGACTCGCAGACATAGAGATCAGACTTGTGGTTGCCAAGGGAGATGGCGGGGAGGGATGAACTGGGAGTCTGGAATTAGCAGATGCAAACTATTATGTATAGAATGGATAAACAACAAGGTCCTACTGTGTAGCACAGGGAACTATATCCAACCTCCTGGGATAAGCCATAATGGAAAAGAATATTTTAAAAGACTGTATATATATATGTGTGTGCATAACTGAGCCACTTTGCTGTACAGCAGAGATTGGCACAGCATGGTAAATCAACTATACTTCAATTTTTTAAAAAAAAAGGAAAAAATTAAAATGAAGTAAAATAAATTTTTTAAAAAAATTGTAAAGGGACACGACTTTAGCTCTTCTTTCCAGATGCTGCTGCCAGAAAATACTCTTAGAGTCTCTTCCAGAAAGTAAAAATACTCTCTTCAGACATAATTTCTTCAGATTTACCGACCTATGTAAAATTCGTATTTTATTTTATGAATTAATTTTATGAATATTTATGAATTCATAAATTCACATATAAAATTCATTTATATGAACATATAGAAAATGTTATTCAAAGATGTCTTGTAAAAATAAATATATCCATCTGATGTTGGAATCTTCCAGCTGCTATGAGTACCTTCAGGAGGAACAAATACCTGTGCTCCAAGCAGGGCTTTTGTCCCCTGAATGATAGCTGGAATATTATTCTCCCTTCCCTGTTTATCCCACAGTCAAAACTCCCAAATTAAGATTTCATTTTCCTCTTCAGGTGAGTCCAAATTTGTGCTAACAGGTATAACATAAATTTCAATTAGGCCATGTAGATAAACCTAAAGTCAGGACATTTTATATAAACTATCTTTTAACTGTAACAACTCATTTATAAGTAGACGAAACAGTGCTCATCCTTCATTCTACTTAAAGAGGGATTCTGCAATATAAGGTGACACAGGAAACTAGTAGTGGAACCAGATGTAATACAAAATTTCTCCCAGAAAATGTTAGATAGACCGGCCAGGCATTCTGTCTACGCAGCCATGTAAATCTTTTTCAGTCTCAGGATAGATCATGAAGGAATCAATGAATCAATGTACTTTACTGAACAGTTATTATGTGCCAGACATTCCTGTAGGTTCTTTTATGGACATTGTTTCACCTGCACATCATGACAATCTTGTAAAGTAGTGAGGTGTTATTCTGAGCAAATGGGGTCTTAGAGCAAACGAGCTAGCAAGATCACAAAATTAATAGGTAGTAAAGCTGGGATCCTAATACACATCATTCAATTCCAACATAGCCTACCTTCCACCATCTTGCTTGGAATCATCATCTCCCCCAAATTTGTATGCTCTTTTTACTGAATGCATTCTCCTAAAATCTGGTTGTATAATCAAAGAGACAGTTGACTGACTTAGGTAAAAGATCACCTTTTCACTACATTTTCCCCCTTGTTATTAAATGTTGTCTACAATTTAAATTGAGAGAAACTGACAAGGGAGGATGGAAGGTGTTGCAAACAGAACAAGAATAAGGGAAAATCTGGCTGACAGTCTTGTCCCTCTGACTCCATGAAGTAGACGGCATCTCAGTCATCTTTGCATCCTCTACGGTACCTTGTATATTTAAATGATGAATTAAAAAATGACCTACTGGGGCAACCTTGAACAAGTCAGGCAATCTCTTTGGAAGAGATGGATCATATAACCTGGCAGAGCTCCGATTCTGTGGGTATGTGTGATCTTTTATGGCCACTAGTCAACTTGTTTACGTGAAGGATGAAGAACTCATGAAGCTTTGTTCTTGGTCACATGATTGTAAACAGTCTCAAGAGATGATAAACCATCTTTCCAAAGACTAGTTATCCCCTGGGAGTTTTCTCTAGGCATATCTATCTTAGAAAGTGTTGACTACTACTTTAGTTGTGTTCTTTGGAATAATAAAGGAGGAGGTGTTCCAAGTCAAGGTTTTATATTTGGGAAGTTTGGGGAATTATATTTTCCACTGAGTAATAGCCAATCTAGGGTCTAAATCAGTACTTTTAGATCTTTTCTACTTAGGTAATCTAATTAGCACGAGAGACAATTTACATTCCTAAGGTCTTGGTGATCAGCCACCAAGAAATCTCTCGGAAATCTTATGTTTTTATCTTCCAAAAGGCATGCAGATCTTTTTTCTATGCGTACTATCTCCACGTTTTTATTTTTTTATATCCAAAAATTTTCACATTAAAATTGACTTTTTAAAAAAGTTGTGCTATGTGGATGCTAGGACTTCACTTTGTTCTAGACACAGCTCTGTATCTTCTAGATTCTAGACTATATACATTCTAGTCTAGGAAGCACAACGTGGATCCCAATAACCCCTACTATCCCTCCAGATTTACATAAAGAATGAAGCAAGCAAAGCACTCAGTTATTTGTTTGCATGATGCCCGACATTTGGTTCAATATTTTGGCATCATTTAAAACAAATATGTTCCAGACCATCTTTTGAAAAATGTGTCTAGTTGGTTTCTTCTTTGCAATAACAAAAGCAATTCATATATTTTAAAGTTGAGATAGCTTCCAGATAAAACATAACTTACAGCTTTATCTTGTCACAATGAAGAGACCACAGTGAGTAAGAAACTTTCTTTTTAAATAAATTTATCCATTTATTTATTTTTGGCTGTGTTGGGTCTTCGTTACTGCGCACAGGCTTTCTCTAGTTGTGGCGAGCGGGGGCTACAGTTCGTTGTGGTGCATGGGCTTCTCACTGCGGTGGCTTCTCTTGCTGCAGAGCATGGGGGCTCTAGGTGCACCAGCTACAGTAGTTGTGGCTCTCGGGCTCTTGTGGCACATGGGCTTAGCTGCTCCTGGGCATGTGGGATCTTCCTGGACCAAGGCTTGAACCAGTGTCCCCTGCATTGGCAGGCGGATTCTTAACCACCGCACCACCAGGGAAGCCCCCATCATTTTTAACCAAACACTTTCCCTCTGCTTCTTATGAGAGAAAGAAGGGAGATTTTTTTTTTTGCTGCATTGGCAAGGGCAGTATTTACTAGACAAACCACAGTCTAAATTATAATTATGCTTCTCTTATCTGGAAATACTGTAATCAAACATTTTTGGTCTCTGTTCTTAGGTGCTCTTTTTCCAATAGACCATCCAGAGTTCTACCTATGGCTGAACTATAACCAATCAAATAACAAAACCACTTAGGAGATATAAAGTATAGGGGAGGCAGTGTAGTATAAACAAAGATTAAGGACAAAAGCTCTATAGACAAACTTTCATATCCCAGCTCTCCCATTTCCAACTTATGTGACTTCAAAGCACCTTTTTTTTGTTTTGTTTTGTTTTGTTTTTTTGTGTGTGTGGTACGCGGGCCTCTCACTTGCTGTGGCCTCTCCCGCTGCGGAGCACAGGCTCCGGACGTGCAGGCTCAGTGGCCATGGCTCACAGGCCCAGCTGCTCCGTGGCACGTGGGATCTTCCCAGACCGGGGCACAAACCCGTGTCCCCTGCATCGGCAGGCGGACTCTCAACCACTGCGCCACCAGGGAAGCCCCAAAGCACTTTTTAACTTTTTTTAATCCTGTATGTCTTCATCTGTAGAATGGGTATGATAATAGTACATGCCTACGAAAGTGGTTTAATGGATGAAGTAAGCTAACCCATTTAAGTACTTTCACTTTGCCTAACACTTCACATGGAATAAATGATAACTTGTCATAAGACAGAGCCCTCGTCCTCCAGGAACCTAGAATATAATTTGGGACGGAACATACCGATACAGTAAAGACAGTATGTTAGCTCTAAAATCATAACATTATGAGTGACATAGAATTTCGGAGAAAGGAGAGAGAGATTTAAACTGGAGTGGCCTAGAAAGACTTTGCAAAAGAAGAACATAACCTAGAATTTTAAAAGTGGGCAGGATTTGAATCAGACAACAGAGAGAAGATTTCTAGCTAGAAGGAAAATAGAATTATATGAAGCAGAAAGGAGAATGATGGATAAGAAGCCAATGAGTAGACCACATGGTATATGACAGGGATAATTGAGGGCCATAGTGGGATTAGCCTAAAAAAGTCTGATCCAGGGCTTCCCTGGTGGCACAGTGGTTGAGAGTCCGCCTGCCGACGCAGGGGACACGGGTTTGTGCCCCGGTCCGGAAAGATCCCACATGCCGCGGAGCGGCTGGGCCCATGAGCCACGGCCGCTGGGCCTGCGCGTCCGGAGCCTGTGCTCCGCAACGGGAGAGGCTGCAACAGTTAGAGCCCCACGTACCGCAAAAAAAAAAAAAAGTCTGATCCAGGAGAGACTGGAATACTCAGCAGAGGAGTGAGAAAGCTGTCATTTAATACATAGGAAAGCCTTGAAAATTTTCAAGCAGATGAATAATATGATAATGGAGAGCAGGATGTATTATAGAGAGAAAAGAAGGGAAATGGAAGATTAGATGGGAGGTAATCACAAGAATCCAAATGTAAGGTAACAATGGATAGAACTAACAGGGCAGTGGGAAGGGACCAAAGTAATAGATATGAGAACTTCTGAAAATTTTTATTTTATATTGAAGCATAGTTGATTAACAATGTTGTGTTAGTTTCAGGTATATAACAAAGTGATTCAGTTAAACATATACATGTATCTATTCTTTTTCAAATTCTTTTCCCATTTAGATTATTACAGAATGTTGAGCAGCGTTCCCTGTGCTATACAGTAGGTCCTTGTTCGTTATCTATTTTATATATAGCAGTGTGTACATGTCCATCCCAAACTCCTAATTTATCCCTCCTTCCCCACCCTTCCCCCCGCACCATAACCATAAGTTCATTCTCTAAGTCTGTGAGTCTGTTTCTGTTTTGTAAACAGGTTCATTTGTATTATTATTTTTTTTAGATTCCACATATGAATAATATCATATAATGTTTGTTTTTTGATATGAGAAAAATTTGAAGGACCGACTATCAGTATTTAGGGACAAATGAATTCTGGTATTTATTGGATAAAGGAGACGAAGCAAAATGAATCAATAAAGTCTCTAGGTTTTGAGCTAAATTACAGAGCTTGCGATGCAATATCACGATGTAGCTCTAGCACGATTTTCTTTAAACTACGACACACAGCTATTTATACATTCCTAAAATTTCACATTTCAAGTTTCCCATAATGAATTGATAACCTATTTTATTGTTTTTGTTTGTTTTGTTTGTTTTTGCGGTACGCGGGCCTCTCACTGTTGTGGCCTCTCCCGTTGCGGAGCACAGGCTCCGGACGTGCAGGCTCAGCGGCCATGGCTCACGGGCCCAGCCGCTCCACGGCATGTGGGATCTTGCCGGACCGGGGCACGAACCCGTGTCCCCTGCATCAGCAGGCGGACTCTCAACCACTGCGCCACCAGGGAAGCCCTATTTTATCTATTTTGTAACTTTGAACTTTAAATTGACTTTATTCATTAATTCATTCAGCAAATACTTCTTGGAAAACTTTCTCTATCAGGTACTATGCTAGGCACTGGAATTAAAGCAAAGATCATCAAAATCCCCACCACTGAGGATTTCTCAGTCTTCAGTACTTGAGGGCAAAGGTGGCAAATGTACACACTATAGTGTTCCATGATCTGCTTTGAAATGAAAGTGTGCACATAATTGCCAAAGTACTTCCATGAATGGAAACGTTGGGAAAGCATCGTATTAAATGAGAGGTACCTAGAGACTGTGTCATCTTTCCTTTTTGTAGGTCCAATGCCATACCAATGGAAGAAATAAATAAAACTGTTTGATACAATCAAACAACTGTTTGATACAAAAAATAAAACTGCAAAGATACAATTCTTATTTCGTCCATTCTCAGCTGACCCAAACGTACAGGTGGTGATTTCTGTGGCCTTCCTGGTGATGTACCTGACCAGCCTCAGTGGAAATGCCATCATTGCAGTTACTGTCCAGATCAACCACTCTCTCCACACCCCCATGTACTTTTTCCTGGCTAACTTGGCAGTTCTGGAAATCTTCTATACATCTTCCATCGCCCCACTGGCCTTGGAAAACCTTCTTTCAATGGGCAAAACTCCTGTTTGTATCACTGGATGTGGCACCCAAATGTTTTTCTTTGTCTTCTTGGGTGGGGTTGATTGTGTCCTGTTTGCAGTCATGGCTTATGACCGGTTTATAGCAATCTGCTACCCTCTACGATACACCCTCATTGTGAACTGGCCCTTGTGCGTGGAGTTGATGGTAGGATCCCTGGTACTGGGGTTCCTGCTGTCGTTACCACTGACTATTTTAATCTTCCATCTCCCGTTCTGCAACAACAGCGAAATCTACCACTTCTACTGTGACATGCCTGCCGTCATGCGCCTGGCTTGTGCAGACACGCACGTTCACCAAACTGCTCTGTATATCATCAGCTTCATCGTCCTAGGCATCCCCCTCTCAGTCATCTCCATCTCCTACGTCTTCATCGTGGAAGCCATTTTACAGATCCAGTCAGCAGAAGGGCACCACCAAGCCTTCCCCAACCTGCTCCTCTCACATCTTAGTGGTCCTCCCGCAGTATGGCTGCACCAGCTTTATATACTTGTCCCCCAGTTCCAGCTACTCTCCTGAGATGGACCGGGTGGTGTCTGTGGTCTACACTTCTATCACTCCCATTTTAAACCCCTTGATCTATAGTATGAGGAGCAAGGAATTGAAAGATGCCCTAAGGAGGGCACTAAGCAAGTTCTAGGTAGGATGGTTCTACGACTTATTTAAATCAGGACACTTCTGAGAATGAAATGGGATGCAATTAATAATTATGCTGGGATGATATACATGAGCCAGGACTGTCCTCAACAAACCGAGACATAGTATTCTAGAAGAATAATGAATGCACCGGAGGAAATGAATACTACTAATTGATATAAAGCTTTATCACATAGGGTAACATGATGTCCTGGGCATGGATGGAGGAGCTTCAGCATTTATTAATTGGACCTCTACTGCGTAACAGGTACTTTATGTGGGTTATCTCACTCAGCCTATAATAAGTATCATTGTCTTCATTTTTAGAAAAGAAAACTAAAGTAGCTAACAAAAGACATATCCAGGATGAGAACACAAGTATTCGGAAATCTAAAGACTAAGCTGTCTTCACGCAATGACACTCCCCTTGTTCTAAGCTCGCTCTGCCAGTAAGAATATACGTTACCTCGTGCAAGTTTCTCCATCTCTCTAGGCTTCAGTTTTCCTTATTTCTGAGTGGCAGAGATGTGTTCCTTCCAAGGTCATAACATTATGTTCTAAATATTGGCCCAGCAGACCCTGAATGGGAAAAAAAAAAAAGAGGTTTTGCCGTTAGCCAAAGGAAGGAGGAATTTTTTTTACATTTCCTGTTTTGTTAACCAAATGAACACTCATGATTCTGTTCATAACGTTTTAAAGAGCACCCCAGTAATAAAAGCATAGTAATAATGGAGGAAAATGTTTCTTTAATTTAATAAGTGAAAATATAAGGAGAGGAAGAAAGTGGGCATCATTGAATTTGGATTCCTTGAGGATCTCTTCTACCTCAGAGTGTTCCAGGACTCTGCTTGAGCTTCCAAGGAGAGAGATCGTTACTTGTAAGACACTCCATTCCTCGCTGGGCAACTCCAAGTTATTAAGTACTGTACCCTATCTTGAGCTAAAGTCTATCTACAAACAACTTCCTCCCACTGATCCTGTTTTTCCTCCCTAAGAGCTCTCTTCTACATGACAGCTCTTCACACGTATTAGGATCGATTGTGCATCTTCTATGAGTCTTCAGTCCTCTTTTCTCTAGAGCAAGTACTCCATCAACTTTTCCTCCAGGATAATAATTTTTTTTTTAATTTTATTTTATTTATTTTTTTTATACAGCAGTTTCTTATTTAGTTGATCTATTTTATACATATTAGTCTATACATCTCAGTCCCAATCTCCCAGTTCATCCCACCACCCCCACCCCTCCCACCACTTCCCCCCCTTGGTGTCCATACGTTTGTTCTCTGTATCTGTGTCTCTATTTCTGCCCTGCAAACCGGTTCATTTGTACCATTTTCCAGGAGATTATATTTGAACCCTCTCATCATACAAGTCACCTAGATTTTCCCTAGCTCCATATTCTTCTACGAATTTTCAGAAATAAACAAAATACACTGGGAATATTTTGTTCTGGGGAACTGCTACTTTTACCTGTGAACTATATTTCTATTAATTCATCTTGATCCTTTTAGTCTCATAAATATGGTATCAAATATAGTTTTCATATGTCTTTCAATGCTGCCTTATCATAATTTATTTTACTAACATACATGGAGGACTTTTCATTTAACACTGATATATTGTGTTTTTATTAGTTTTGGCCAAGTGACTAAACTGACAAATCATCTTCGGGATTTAGTTTATTCATCATAATTTTGTGTCATGGTCAAAATTGCAATCATATTTCCTTTCCTTTGTCTAAGTCATTAACAAATATCTAAAATAGGACAGGATGAATGCAGCATCTATAGTAGTCCTCCTCTGTGACAACTGTTGTCCAACTAGATAGAAACCTGCTCAGTTAACACCATCTGTGATACACTGTCACAATTATGATCGCCACCCCCTGTCGACCCCATCATCCTGTATCCATGTTATTAGGTGACCCTGTCACCCATGGATATGTGACTTGCTTTGTTGCAGGCAGGGTTTTACCCTTACCCTTTGGTGCCTGTCCTCTCTTGCTGCCCTGGAGACCAACAATGTGAAGAAACCAGGCCTAGAATGACCACCTTGTAGAACACAAATTAGATGTCAAGTTGAGGCTCCCTAGACCAATTCCAGTCAATCCACCAGATGACTGCAGCCACATTAGTGACCCCAGTAAGACCTGCAGAACTGCCCAGTTGAGCTAGGCCAAAATGCTGACCCACAGAAGCATGGGCAAATAAAATCATTGATATTTTAAGCCCTTAAGTTTGGAGTGGTTTCTTTTGCAGCAAAAAAATAACCAATTCGCCATCCAACTATAATAAACCATCTCTCCAAGAAGGATATCATAGGAAGCATACCAAATCCTTCCATACAATCAAAATACACTGTAGCACTTATATAAACTTAACCATTTAGAAGCTTTTTTTTTTTTTTTTTTTTGCGGTATGCAGGCCTCTCATGCTGTGGCCTGTCCCGTTGTGGAGCACAAGGCTCCGGACGCACAGCCTCAGCAGCTATGGCTCACGGGCCCCAGCTGCTCCGGGGCATGTGGGATCTTCCCAGACCGGGCACGAACCCATGTCCCCTGCATCGGCAGATAGACTCTCAACCACTGCGCCACCAGGGAAGCCCATAGAAGCCTTATTTTAAAGTGAGGTGCATTGTCTTCAGTAACTTCCTATGGGCTCTTAATCATCACCAGGTTTTTTCAAATGCTTATAAGTTATCTGCCCAATCATGCACTTCCAGAATTTTACTAGAGATTGCATTGAGACAGCTATTTTATTGTTTGGAAACCCACTAGTAAATAAGTCAGAAAGAGAAAGACAAATATTATATGTTATCACTTATACATGGAATATAAAAAATAAACAAACCAGTGAATATATCAAAAAAGAAACAGACTCACAGATATAGAGAACAAACTAGTGGTTACCAGTGGGGAGAGGGAAGAAGGAGGGGCAAGATAGGAGTAGGGGATTAGGAGGTACAGACTATTATGTATAAATTAAATAAGCTACAAGGATATATTGTACAGCACAGGGAATATAGCCAATATCTTATAATAACTAGAGTATAATCTATAAAAATTGTGACTCACAATGTTGTACACCTGAAACTTTAAATAATATTGTAAATCAAACTATATCTCAATTTTTTTTAACTAAAGGAAAAAAGAGAAATGAGCGCTCCTTTGCAGCACATATACTAAAATTGGAATGATACTGAAAAAGATTAGCATGGTCCTTGTGCAAGGATCCCACGCAAACTTGTGAAGTGTTCTATATTTTTTAAAAACAAAAAAGCAAACTCATAGCTACAGGAGAACACGTGGGTGGTTGTCAGAGGTGGTGGGGCGGGGAGAGAGGAGGCAAAATGGGTGAAGAGAGGGGTCAAAGGCTACAAAATTCCAGTTCCAAAAATAAATAAGCCTAGGGGTGTAATGTCCAGCATGGTGAGTATAGTTAATAATACTGAATTGTACATTTACAAGTTACTAAAGAGAGTAGAACTTAAAAAGTTCTCTGTCATGAGAAAAAGAAATTTGGTAACTATGTGTGGGTGACAGATATTAACTAGACTTGTTGTGATGACCATTTTACAATATATACCAAATATTGAATCATTATGTCTTTATACCTGAAACTAATATAATATGTCGATTATATCTCTATAATAAATAAAGAAAATTAAAAATAAAAGAAATGTGCATGATAGCAATGTGGACAGCAGATAACCAGCTAGGCTGTGTGTACGCATGTGTGTGTGTGTGTGTGTTAATTATTAAATTACAAACTTGAATATTCTCCATGTGTTTGTCTTGTATGGGACAATTTTCTGATCTGTATTTTGCCAGTCCAATTAGACAGCCTACCTACCCCAGGGGTATGGTACTAGATGGTCTTTGACTTTTGCAGTCGATGTACAACTTGTGAGGCAACTTGGCCTGTACATAATCTGTTCCAACCACCATCTGGTGAGTGTTCACAAACTCAGAACCTAAAAGGATTTAGACTTCCTAGACTCCCTAACAACTTAGGATGTTATTTAATTTTCCACCACTCAGATGCAATCCTTACCCAGACTCTTTCAGATAATGTCATGTTTCCTCTTGGTGTCCAGTTCTGCGCCTATAAAGTCTTTCCTAGAGTCCCAGCCTAGAGCCACCTTCTCCATCCCTTTCAATGATTTGGTAAGCACACATCTCACTACATCCAATCTTTTCTGTTTAAAATACAGAGGATTGTTAAAACCTAAACAATATACCTCTACGTTTTCCTATTAGATATCTTGTAAAGATATGTATTTTTTATTGAGCTATTTAGCCCAGCAACACGTCATCTCAAAAGGCTTTCCTGACCACGCTTCCCATGCCAGAACAAGTGACCACACTCTCCGCCATGCTCCCTCTGTACCTTGAGTATAACTCCATCACAGCACCTGTAACATTGTAGTGCTCATGTACACTCTGACCTCTTTGGAGAACGTAACTATTTCTGTTAGCTTGGTGTCTAGAGATTTCAAAAACATCAAATTAAGCCATTAATCATTAATTCACAGTCATTCTTTCAGGGCAAGCTCACCTCCACCGTAAAGCCTTACCTGACTCTTATTATCCCTCTGTTCTCAACTATGATAACATCACTTTCAAGGGACAGTCTCACATTGGACTTCATTATTAGGGAAACATTCCTGGCCTGTGTGTTTTATCTCCCAAGTCAGATGCTGACCTCACTGATTCCAGAGACTCTGCCTAATATATCATCAAATATCTCATAAGTTTGCCACAATGATGGGTGACACTCAAAAAAAAAATCATCTGGAGAAGTACAGGTTAAATAACCTAACGGAAGAAACTGAACACACCAATCAAAGCACAGAAATACTCCAAAGACTAACACAGACTATACAAAATACTGTCTTTGTTAGTTATCCACCACTGCTCTTCATTAAACATGTAGGAAGGTGCACTATGCTCAGGTTCTAACATCCAACTCTTCTTTTGTGACTGTCTTTCAAGATTCCCAAGCCTCTTTGTCATCCTTGCTTTCAGTGATCCCAGGATGGGGAAAGCCCCCAGCTGTGCACAGAAAGAGACTTTCTTTATCCTTAGTAGCTAGGTGCTTGTGGTTCAGTGGCAACCTTTCGATAGAGAAAGGCTGAGTCTCCTAGAAGTAACTTCCTAACATTGTACATTACCAACCTATTTACACATCTTCCAAGATGAAACTCCAGGCAATATCATGTTATTCACACTTCATGGGATGCTCGGGGATATTATTGTTTTTATTATTGAAAGAATGGAACTAGGGAAGGAAGGAAGGAAGTAATGGAGGAAGTGGGGGAGGGAGGAAGAAAAGAAAGAGAGAAAGAAAGGTGGGAGAGAGGGAGGGAGGGAAGATGAAATAGAGCCCAGGTCAAAGGCACTTTCTCTACTACCTCTCTTTAGAGAAAGCATGAAGTATATTCTATTTATAATGTAATGTAATGAGTTAGTTCTGCTCCAGTTGCAATGATCCACTGAGTCTTGGTTACAACAATCAATAATTCCTTCCTTCATTCATTCAATGGGTATTTACTGAGTATCTACTATGTGTGGCAACCTGGAACATACTGGGAATGCAGCAGTGAATGAACAGAGAAGATCTTTGCTCTATTGAGTTTACAGTCTAATGGGAGAGACATAGAGTAAACAAAGTAGATAATTACATTTCAAGATGGAATCTCTGTAAAGGGTTGCTCAGTTGAATTAAGGTGAAGGATTGCATAAGATGCTATTAAAAGGAGTTGGGTTTTTGAGCACAAGCCACCTGTTCTCCTTGCTTGGCCCTGCAATACACCTTTCTCTGCTCAAAAAAACAAAGAAAAAGAAAAGATGCTATTAAGAAACAGGCCTGGGCTTCCCTGGTGGCGCAGTGGTTGAGAGTCCGCCTGCCGATGCAGGGGACACGGGTTCGCGCCCCGGTCCGGGAAGATCCCACGTGCCGCGGAGCGGCTGGGCCCGTGAGCCATGGCTGATGAGCCTGCGCGACCGGAGCCTGTGCTCCGCAACGGGAGAGGCCACAACAGTGAGAGGCCCGCATACCGCAAAAAAAAAAAAAAAGGAAAAGCAAAAGGCCTATATATGATGCTTCATTGTGAGTTCTGGGAGGAAGCAGTGGCTCTAAATTTTAATCAGGATCCCCTGGTATATAGAGAAGTAAGGAAACGAAAAGATGCAATGAAAACAGTCTTTGCCTACTGTACATTTTTGTGTCAATTTGCTAATAAATTAAATTCTGGTGTTAAAACAACAGAAAAGATAATTACAGACTGTGATAATTGCCATAAAGGCAATCAACATGGTAACACAATAGGAAATAAATGATAGGAATGTCTATTTTAGATAAGAATGAGTATGTACACACTGTACTCAGTTTCCCCTATTGGTAACATGACTAAAGTACATTTGTCATAACTAATTAACCAATACTGACACATTCTTATGAACTGAAGTTCTGACTTTATTCAGAGTACTTTATTTTTAACCTAATATCCTTTTTCCATTCAAGGATCCCATCCAGGATACCACAGAACATTCAGCTGTCATGTCTCTTTAGGTTCTTCCTGGCTGTGAGTTTCTTAGACTTTCCTTGTTTTTAATAACCTTGACAGTTTTGAGAAGTTCTGGTCAGGTATTTTGTAGAATGTCCTTCAAATTGAATTTGTCTGACAGTTAGACAAGGAGTTATGAGTTTTGGGTAGAAAGACATGGAGGTAAAACACCATTCTCATCACATCATGTCAAGGGTACATACTCAAAACATAACTTCATTATTGCCATTGACTTTGATCACCCGACTGAGGTAGTGTTTGTCAGGTTCTCTAGTGTAAACTTACCCTTTTTTCTCCCTTTCCAAATTGTATTTTTTGGAAGGAAGTCACCACTTAAGTTCACACTTAAGGAATAGGGAGTTATTCTCCCCCAAATTGAGAGGGAAGTATCTACTACTTGGAATTCTACTGTATGGGAGATTTGTCTATTCTCCCCCTTTAATTTTATTCAATTATGTATTTGTATCAGCAACTAATTATGAATATTTATTTTGTCCTTTAGGTCATAATCCATGTACTGCTTTATATTTTTACACTGTGAATATTTTTATTTATTACAGGTAAGAATAGGGGGAAGATAAAAGAAAGGAAGGAATGGAGAAATGGGGAATGGCAGGAAGCAAGAAAAGAGATGAATAATAATGAAGAGACTTCTTGGCTCTGTCTTTTGAGCATACATCCATTTCAGAGAAGAGATGCAGGTCAAAATTAGACTAAGTGTTCAGGCACTGAGTTCTTCCCCCTCTCTTCTGATTTCATCCCATATCCAACATCAGATATAGTATGAGATCTTGAGACCTAACTGTGGAAAAAGGCATGCTCCTCTCTTTAAGGATCTTATAGTCCAGAATGGGTAACAAACATGATAACAAACCACCATGATTTGATGCAACGAAGGCTAAACTGAAACATGCATGAAGTACTGTGAGAGGCATGGTGGGGAGTGAATTACAGTCTGGGGTAACCAAGCAAGCCTTCACAGAAGATGTGGGTAACCAAGCAAGCCTTCACAGAAGATGTGGCATTGGAGCAGCTGAGGAAGGCTGAGCTGGAGTTTTCTAGGAAAATAATTGGAGAAGCACACTCCAGAGAGAGAGATTGACATTTGGACTGCCGTGAGGAACTAACAGAATTGCTTATTTTACCATTAGGGGAAAAAGTATATTTATTTTCCCAAGGCCTCAAGATTACAAGGAATGAAATAATCAGGATACTAGGGCTTTGTAAGACATGAGAAAGAGGGAAAAGAATATAAACTGTACAGTCTTATAAATGAGTTGTGTCAGTGCATGAAACAAGAAAATATCTCTGAACTATTGGCCCCAATATTTGAGAACTGGCATACTTTATTTAGATGTGTGCCAAATCTTTGTTTCCAGTTGTTATCAGAGTTCTCTTTGCTAGAGTTAATTTAATGCAAATTCAACTTCATTCTTGAGTCGGATAATTATGCCTTAAGGTGACACAGTGCCAACAGAGAATTATTATAACATGCCCACATATATATCCCTAAAGGTTCTAACTCCATTTAATAAGCCTCAGGGTAATGAATCCAGGGAGTGGATAATCACTGAACTGAAACCCTGGTCTCCTGACAAATCTCTTGCCCCAATGTCAACCTCCAAAACTCCAGCTTCCATTTCTGGTTCTTGTCCAGCTTTGGAAACTAATTATTTCTTTTATTTACTTTTTTTTTTTTTTAACACCCATGGCCTTTGGTTATTCCCTTTACCAGCTTCATTCATTAAAATGAGTGAAAACAGGCAATGCTATGCTTTCAGATGACTCACCCCTGATCGTCAAAGTAGAGACTTTGCATGTGTACAGTACTTTTCCATAAGCAAGGTTCTTCCAAGAATATTATCATTTTTACCCTCTTAACAGAATCCCTATGAAACGGACATTATAATACACATTTGTCAAATTGAGAAATGGAGCATCAAGACACTTAAGGGATTAGTCCAAGGTCACCCAGCTGGTAAGAGACAGGAGTAGAATACCAACTTAAATGTTCTGATTAAGTCCAGCTCACAATGAAGGCAGCATACAAGTTCCCAAAACGATGTTTCAGTATATTGTGTGGTTCTAAATATGAAACTCGATGATCTACTCTGTCATCTACATTATGAAAACTTGGATTCCACATTTTAATTCATCCATTTCCTCTCAACAGAATTGTGCAAATTTGCATGAATATCAACCCAGCAGACAGTAAAAAAAATTAACCTAATTACTGTAAGCAAATGCTGGCATTTTGCCATCAGTTGTCTGTCATAGATAGGGGACCCTTTAAGATCATCTAACCCAACCTCCTAATTTTTACAAAAAAAAAAAAAAGTGGAAAGGACTCTCAGAATGTTACAAGGCTAGTTGATGACAACACCAGACCTAGAACCCAAGCCAACCCGGTCATCAGCCCAGTACTCTTTCCAACTGATCACATGAAACAGAAGAACAAGACAATTTCCCACAGCCTGCTGTCTAAAACATGCTATCATGGTTATCAACCTTCAGATTCTAGCTCAGAAACTGGTCTCAGAAATAATAATAATACCTTACAATTGTATGGCAAGTTTCCATTTACAAAATGTTTTCACGTGCACTTGATCCTCAAGACCAAAATGTTCCTAGTTTGCTATTATATTATCCTCATTTGGCAAATGGGGAGTACACATAGGTTCTGTTGAGTTTGAGTGATTTGCCCAAGGTCTTCTGATGGCAAGTATATGCTCTTTCTAGTTTTTTATGCTTCCTTTTCAGTAAACTAGTAATAGGAATATTAGGGAAGATTGCATATCCAAATAGGTAAGTTGCCTTGCCCAGGAATTTAAGTTTATGTCTAAATTTGAATTTGGCATCATTATTTTCATTATAAATATAATCCATAATTATTAAAGAAAGTGTTTAAGGGGATAAAAATTAAAAGTTCTTAATCACATTTATTCCCACTACTAAAGAAAAACTGTTATTAACATTTTGTTAAATTTCCATTTGATCTCTTGTTTAGCATGTTTTTAATGTACCTGTAGTCATACATTATCCTCCTTCACTCAAAGTTATATTCATTTCCTATGTCATTACAGACCTATTGTAGACATAGTTTTTGATAACTAAGATTCTATCATGTTCTTAAGAAATTATTTGTTCAAGGGATTATGACTAATGCTTTTTAAAAAAAAATTACCTCTTAGAGATAGATCCTAAAGTATATGGTACCTAGGAGTTAAAATAGCCCAACTAGGGGAGTGAATGGAAATACAGATGAAAGAAGGGAAGCCAGGAGTTGATGACTGCTGAAGCTGAGTGATGGGCACCCAGGGATTCATTGAACTCTTCTTGCCACTTGGGTATTTTGACATTACCCACAATAAAAAGTTCTTTTTAAAGAAAACACCTCACCATGTTGCAGGGAAAAGTGGGGGCATCAGAGGATGGTAATGTCCCGGGTCTCAGGCGAGTCCTGGGACGGCCACCAAGTGTGGATTCTTGGCTTTGCACAGGAAAGAATTCAAGAGTGAGCCATAGTAAAGTGAAAGCAGGTTTATTTAGAGAGATATAGATTCCACAGACAGAATGTGGTCCATCTCAGAATGTGAGAGCGGCCCTGGGAGAAACACACTTCCCAGACAGAGTGTGGGCCATTTCAGAAGGCGAGAGGCCCCGTAATATGGTGTAGTTAGTTTTTATGGGCTAGGTAATTTTGTAGGCTAATGAGTAGAAGGAGATTATTCCAACTATTTTGGGGAAGGGGTGGAGATTTTCCAGGAACTGAGTCACCACCTACTTTTTGGCCTTTTATGGTCGGCCTCGGAACTGTCATGATGCTTGTGGGTGTGTCATTTAGCATATGCTGATGTATTAGAGTGAGCGTATAATGAGGCTCAAGGTCTAGTGGAAGTCGACTTGTCTGCCATCTTGGACCTAGTCGGTTCTAACCAGTTTATGTTTGTCCTCAATGGCCATGTCATCCTTTTAAGGATTGTGCCCTACCCCCTTTCTGTCTCAAGCATGTGACTGTAAAAGTGTGTTGTAGATTTAGATTGTCCTTCTCAATTCATTACTCTCTCCCTCTGCCACATAACCTGGCTGTACCCTAGAGGAGGCAGAGTAAATTGGCAGGCTCCATCGACGGCGGTCTTGGTCACGTGACTCTCTCTGACCAATGGAATGTTAGCACACATGATGGAGCACAGATTTCAGACATGCTTGCTTGATTTGACTCACCCCTTACCTTCCTGTATCACAATGAGGAAACCATGCCCCAGGAAGCACGACCCTTCAGTTTGGTCCCAAAACAAGACATGTGCAGAAGACCTAAACACAATCTGAAGCCTGAAGCCAAGTCTATCCAACCTTCACCCTGAAGCAGAGCTGCCCAAGCTGGCACACAATCACCTGCACAATTTTTTTAAGTAGATAAATAAATTCATGCTTATAAGTCACTAGGTTTGGGATTGGTTTGCTATACAACATCTTTGCAGCAATCGCTGATTAACACAGAGTCAAACCATTCTCCCCAAACCAAACATTTTAGGTATTTCCAGTTTTTTAATAATACAAATAGCGTACATGTTTTCGTACATAAAACTGCTCCCCTTTTTCTGATCATTAAGTTCAGATATGCTGTTATGATGCTGTTTATGTGGGTTGAGAAACTTTTATTTGTGGCTATTTTTCTAAAAAGGAAAAATATGAAAAGAATTAGAACAAACTCATGCTTTGTTTCTTAATGTCAGAAAGATTGTAAATATAATTTTGTTTTCTTTCTTGACATTCAAAAAGATTCTTTCCTCTTTCTCATGGAACTTGATAAAACTAGCTCATCTGTAGTCTTTCTCAAGTTCTGTCTCTTTCTTCCCAAATTCCAAGAACAAAAGAAGTACAGAGGCCTGATTGTGTAGTAGTAGCATCCCATGTTGATGTGGGTGGGCTTCATTGCAAATAAAAGGGCCCTTTCGTTTGATTTTCTAGAGACTGATCGATCTTAATGGATATATGTCATATGTTCCGTTTACAAAAACTGGAACTGAATCAGTGAATCCCACCTAGATCCATTTTCCACCTGGAAAATTCAGGAATATGTGGCTAACTGCTAAATGGGCCAAAAGGTATTATAGTATCTATGGGCAACGGAACCCAGTGTCCAATGTTGCAACCACTTGTGAATAATTCTTTGGAGAGAAACTCTGTGACCTCCTCTGAGTCATCACTCTGCTGAGAACTCTAATTGTTCTCATGAAAATTCCAACTATGTTTTGTTACTGTATCTAAAATAAGGAGGGAGTAGAGTAGGGAGAGGGCAAGGAGAAGAGAGAAGGGAAAGAGGAAGAGGAAGGGGAAGGAGATAAAGAGGAGTTGTTCCTGGAGGTCAGGGAAATTATATATATTCTTTCAATACTTAATGCAATAGTTGCTAGAGAAGAAGGAGAAGGAAGAAAATGAGAGTGAAGATGGGGGTGGGGAGGGGGAGGAGATGAAGGAAAAAAAGGCAAAGTTGAAGAAGGAGCTGTTCCTGGAGGTTAGAGTTAGGGTTAGGGACCAAACTGTGCGTGTGCGTGTGTGTAATATCGAACACATAATTGCTAGACAAAAATGTTAAATCACAGAGGAGTCTGTCTGGCTTCTCACTTATTCCAATTAATAATATGCACCCGGAACCAAGTTGGTTCCTCTGCAATGCTACTTTACAACGGGCGATCCTCAAAGCACAGTTCCCAAGGCCAGGAGCATCCACATCACCTGGAAACCTGTTACAAAGGCAAATTCTCAGGCCCTACCTCAGACCTGCTTAATCAGAAACTGGAGAAGGTGGGGTCCAGCAACCTGAGTTTTAACAAGCCTTCCACGTGATTCTGATACATAATAAAGTTTAAGATCCACTGCTCTAGAAAGTAGCCCAGCTGGGACACGATCAACATTCACAGCTATCCCCCAATTTTTACCATCTGTTCCCCATCCTCATTCTCTTCTGGGAGACTAGGGTTGGCATGGTTACTATCACCACAAGTCTCAGTAATTTCTCTGGTTATTAGAGTCAAAGTGTGGGAAATTCTCTTACCACCACTACCCCTTTACATTGTGGTTTCAACGTCAGTTCCATTTCCAGCAATAAGTGATATTTCAAAACGAAAATGTGATATTCAGATACGCTCCACATGTGTTCCACCCAGTGGCCAATCTGGCACCTGAAAAGCAATTTATCTGTTAGTTCAGTTCTCAAAGTCTTTAGTATGCTGTTTGGAATCATTTCCACTAGAATGTGGCTCAGGGGTGAGCCCAGGAGTTCATAAACAACCTGATCAGGTCATTTTCCTAAGTTCCTCCCTCTCCAAAATCTCCTTGGTACTTTTCAGTTCCCTAAGGTTCTCCTATTTGGGTCAGAAAGCTGAGGCTTTATTTACCCTACGCTGAAGGGAGTTTCCCTTGACAGCACCCAAGTCTGAGTCCAAGCAGCAGGAAGACGGGAGAGAAGAAATCGACAGGGGTTCACCTACCTTCTAGGACAACAGGTCCTTTGATTGGAGAAGAAAGTACCCTCCCTCGGAGTTCTAGGTGCCTTTGGTTCCCGCTGCTGCCATTGTCACCACCAGCAGGTCCCTTCTCACTCTTCAAGTCTGCACCAGATGGTTTCTCTTGGAGCCCTGTCTATCCTTGTCAAAACGCACTTCTGGGTTTCAGGCTGCCTTGAGTCCAGGCCAAGGAATACCGGAGAGGGAACAAAATGCGATAAACCAGCCACCAGTTGAGTAGTACTTTTTTTTTTTTTTTTTTTTTTTTGCAGTACGCGGGCCTCTCACAGTTGTGGCCTCTCTCGTTGCGGAGCACAGGCTCCGGACGCACAAGCTCAGCGGCTATGGCTCACTGGCCTAGCCGCTCCGAGGCATGTGGGATCTTCCCGGCCCGGGGCACGAACCCGTGTCCCCTGCATCGGCAGGCAGACTCTCAACCACTGCGCGACCAGGGAAGCCCAAGTTAGGTAGTACTTAATTCTGGTCTTCTTCCCCAAACTGCCTGCAACTGTTTGCTTTTCAGAGTCCCCAAATGACTGTTCCTTGCTTTTTGTCCAAGTTTTATAGCCGCATTCGGTGGGAGGGACGGGGTAGATGATGCTTACTTTATTTTGCCCAGAACCAGAACCAATCTAGATATTCCTTTTTTATTGAACTAAAAGCTATCTCTCCGTAATTTCTTATTTTTAGTTTTTGTTTCACATCCTGGGGTCTCACAAAATAAAGCTTACTTTCCGCCCCCCTCAAATCCCTATATCTTCAAGTTTCCTCATCTCAAAGCTAAAATTAAAAGTGTAATGGTTTTATAAAACTTAGATTTCTTATTTTAGGGTAAATAAAGTCTAACCACAGATGGACTTGGTAGGTACAACTTGTGGGGTATCCAACTTCATTTGCTTTTTTGATCTCCATTCGAAATTGAAAAGTAGACATTGCACAAAATTTCTTTTCTATCATAAGATATATCAGGATTGGCAGAACTCCTGCATCTGGAGATAACCTTTGTCCCCCACCACCCGGCCACTGCAAATCTGCTCCTTATCTTGGTTTCAAGATGAACCCCAAGAACATCCACTGTGGTCTCAGTCTTACTCCACATAAGTTCTGCAGCCGCTCTGGTCTCTGGTTCCTGGTCTTCTGGAGAAAAAGATAGTTTGCATTCTTTACGGATTTTGGCAACTCTCTGTTGATCCTATATTGACTTTTCTCTCTATTGAAAGCTTCAATGGCTCTGAGCTCGAGAAAATCCAGTTCAGAACCCTGATTTGTTCAATTTGCCTGAAACATATGTACTAACCGGTTTCTTTTTTTTAAGTTGTTCTAATTTTTACAGTAATTTGACATGTTCATCTTTGGCTCTTCTACAGCATCTACACCTATCCTGCTAGGTTTTCTCTTGTTTATTATGCTCTCATTAAGTGATACCATTTTCCCATGAAGTTTACTTCTTTTAAAATCTCTCCTCTCACTAAGAGCAGTCCCCAATTTTTTCTGTTTCAAAGTTCTGCTCCTTTGGGGGACAGTTCCTCTAGGTTCCTGTTTATTATCTCCACTTCTCAGGTCAGTTGCCTGCTTAAACGCTCATATATCATCTAGCACAAAGAAGATACTCAAAACGAATATTTGTTGAACAAAAATCTACTTTGAGTCTCATGAATGATCAAGGCTTTCCAGTCTAAAGTAGTTCTTCCCATATCATTAGACCTTCTTTGATGTCTCATTATTTATATGCCCATGAAGATTGATTTAAATTAAGTCAACAAATATACATTAACTACATGTGTAGAATTTAAAAAAAAAAAGCTCACCATTGTGTTTGATTTTAGTCAGACATGTAGTCAAATAATTTTTAAGTACATAATATTATCTATAATATGAGACAGAAGGCCATAAGGAAGGTTTATATAAGTTTAAAGAAAAGCCTGTTCCTGATTATGCTATTAGGAAAGACTTTATGGAGAAAATGGAATAGGATAGAAAGCCCAGAGATAAACCCACACACATATGGTCACCTTATCTTTGATAAAGCAGGCAGGAATGTACAGTGGAGAAAGGACAGCCTCTTCAATAAGTGGTGCTGGGAAAACTGGACAGCTACATGTAAAAGTATGGAATTAGAACACTCCCTAACACCATACACAAAAATAAGCTCAAAATGGATTAAAGACCTAAATGTGAGACCAGACAGTATAAAACTCCTAGAGGAAAACATAGGGAGAACTCTCTCTGACATAAATCGCAGTAATATCTTTTCTGATCCATCTCTCAGAATAATGGAAATAAAAACAAAAATGAATAAACGGGACCTAATTAAACTCAAAAGCTTTTGCACAGCAAAGGAAAGCATAAAAAACAAAACGAAAAGACAGCACACAGATTGGGAGAAAATATTTGCAAATGATGTGACTGACAAGGGATTAGTCTCCAAAATTTACAAACAGCTCATGAGGCTTAATATCATCAAAACAAACAACCGAATCAAAAAATGGGCAGAAGACCTAAACAGACATTTAACCAAAGAAGACATGCAGATGGCCAAGAGGTATATGAAAAGATGTTCAACATCGCTAATTATTAGAGAAATGCAAATCAAAACTACAATGAGATATCACCCCACACCAGTCAAAATGGCTATCATCAAAAAATCCACAAACAATAAATGCTGGAGCGGGTGTGGAGAGAAGGGAACCCTCCTACACTGTTGGTGGGAATGTAAACTGGTACAGCCACTATGGAGAACAGTCTGGAGGTTCCTTAAAAAACTAAAAATAGAGCTACCCTATGACCCTGCAATCCCACTTCTGAGCATATAACCGGAGAAAAACATGGTCTGAAAGGATACATGCAACACAATGTTCATTGCAGCACTGTTTACAATGGCCAAAACGTGGAAGCAACCTTAATGTCCATCAATAGAGGAACGGATAAAGAAGATGTGGTATATATGTACAATGGACTATTACTCAGCCATTAAAAGGAATGAAATAATGTCAGTTGCAGCAACATGGATGGACCTGGAGATTGTCGTACTGTGGAAAGTAAGTCAGACAGAGAAAGAGAAATATTGTATGATATCCCTTATATGCAGAAGCTAAAAAGAAATGATACAAATGAACTTATATACAAAACAGAAACAGGCTTACAGACTTAGAGAACGAACTTACGGTTACCAGGGAGTAAGGGTGGGGGGAAGGGATAGTTAGGGAGTTTAGGGTTGACATGTACACACTGTTGTATTTAAAGTGGATAACCAACAAGGACCTACTCTATAGCACAAGGAACTCTGCTCAATGTTATGTGGCAGCCTGGATGGGAGGGGAGTTTGGGGGAGAATGGTTACATGTATATGTATGGCTGAGTTGCTTTGCTGTGCACCTGAAACTTTCACAACATTATTAATTGGCTATATTCCAATATAAAATAAAAAGTTAAAAAAAAAATAAAGTTCCCCAAATGAGTTCATTGTGCGGCAAAAAAGAGAAAGAAAGAAAGAAAGAAATAGCTTCTGGGGAAGAAGAACTACAATCCTGCAGCCTGTGGAACAAAAACCACATTCACAGAAAGATACACAAGATGAAAAGGCAGACAGCTATGTACCAGATGAAAGAACAAGATAAAACCCCAGAAAAACAACTAAATGAAGTGGAGATAGGCAACCTTCCAGAAAAATAATTCAGAATACTGATAGTGAAGATGATCCAGGACCTCAGAAAAAGAATGGAGGCAAAGATCGAGACGATGCAAGAAATGTTGAACAAAGACCTAGAAGAATTAAAGAACAAACAGAGATGAACAATACAATAACTGAAATGAAAACTACACTAGAAGGAATCAATAGCAGAATAACTGACACAGAAGAATGGATAAGTGACCTGGAAGACAGAATGGTGGAATTCACTGCTGTGGAACAGAATAAAGAAAAATGAATGAAAAGAAATGAAGACAGCCTAAGAGACCTCTGGGACAACATTAAATGCAACAACATTCGCATTATAGGGGTCCCAGAAGAAGAAGAGAGAGAGAAAGGACCAGAGAAAATATTTGAAGAGATTATAGCCGAAAACTTCCCTAACATGGGAAAGGAAATAGCCACCCAAGTCCAGGAAGTGCAGTGAGTCCCATACAGGTTAAACCCAAGGAGAAACATGCCGAGACACATAGTAATCAAATTGGCAAAAATTAAAGACAAAGAAAAATTACTTAAAGCAGCAAGGGAAAAATGACAAATGACATACAAGGGAACTCCCATAAGGTTAACAGCTGATTTCTCAGCAGAAACTCTACAAGTCAGAAGGGTGTGGCATGATATACTTAAAGTGATGAAAGGGAAGAACCTACAACCAAGATTACTCTACTCGACAAGGATCTCATTCAGATTCGAAGGAGAAATCAAAAGCTTTACAGACAAGCAAAAGCTAAGAGAATTCAGCACCACCAAACCAGCTTTACAACAAATGCTAAAGGAACTTCTCTAAGTGGGAAAAACAAGAGAAGAAAAGGACCTACAAAAACAAACCCAAAACAATTAGGAAAATTGTCATAGGAACATACATATCGATAATTACCTTAAACGTGAATGGATTAAATGCTCCAACCAAGAGACACAGGCTTGCTGAATGGATACCAAAAAGATGACCCATATATATGCTGTCTACAGGAGACCCACTTCAGACCTAGGGACGCATACAGACTGAAAGTGAGGGGATGGAAAAAGATATTCCATGCAAATGGAAATCAAAAGAAAGCTGGAGTAGCAAAACCCATATCAGATAAAATAGACTTTAAAATAAAGAATGTTACAAGAGGGAGCGTCCCTGGTGGCGCAGTAGTTGAGAGTCTGCCTGCCGATGCAGGGGACATGGGTTCATGCCCTGGTCTGGGAAGATGCCACATGCTGTGGAGTGACTGGTCCCGTGAGCCATGGACACTGAGCCTGCGTGTTCGGAGCCTGTGCTCCGCAACGGGAGAGGCCGCAACACTGAGAGGCCCACATACCTCAAAAAAAAAAAAAGAATGTTACAAGAGACAAGGAAGGACACTACATAATGATCAAGGGATCAATCAAAGAAGAAGATATAACAATTATAAATATATATGCCCCCAACATAGGAGTAACTCAATACATAAGGCAACTGCTAACAGCTCTAAAAGAGGAAATCAACAGTAACACAATAATAGTGGGGGACGTTAACACCTCAATTACACCAATGGACAGATCATCCAAAATGAAAATAAATAAGGAAACAGAAGCTTTAAATGACACAATAGACCAGATAGATTTCATTGATATTTATAGGACATTCCATCCAAAAATAGCAGATTACACTTTCTTCTCAAGTGCGCACAGAAGATTCTCCAGGATAGATCACATCTTGGGTCACAAATCAAGCCTCAGTAAATTTAAGAAAATTGAAATCATATAAAAAATATTTTCTGACCACAGCGCTATGAGATTAGAAATGAATTACAGGGAAAAAAATGTAAAAAACACAAACACATGGAGGCTAAACAATACGTTACTAAATAACCAAGAGAACACTGAAGAAATCAAAAAATACCTAGAGGGCTTCCCTGGTGGCGCAGTGGTTGAGAGTCCGCCTGCCGATGCAGGGGACGCGGGTTCGTGCCCCGGTCTGGGAGGATCCCACATGCCGCGGAGCGGCTGGGCCCGTGAGCCATGGCCGCTGAGCCTGCGCGTCCGGAGCCTGTCCTCCGCAACGGGAGAGGCCACAGCGGTGAGAGGCCCGCGTAACGCATAAAAAAAAAAAAAAAAAAAAAAAACCTAGAGACTAATGACATTGAAAACACGATTATCCAAAACCTATGGGATGCAGCAAAAGCAGTTCTAAGAGGGAAGCTTATAGCTATACAAGCCTACTTCAAGAAACAAGGAAAATCTCAAATAAACAATGTAACCTTACGCCTGAAGGAACTAGAGAAAGAAAAACAAACGAAACCCAAAGTTAGCAGAAGGAAAGAAATCATAAAGATCACAGCAGAAATAAATGAAATAGAAACAAAGAAAACAATAGCAAAGATCAATAAAACCAAAAGCTGGTTCTTTGAGAAGATAACCAAAATTGATAAACCATTAGCCAGACTCATCAAGCAAAAGAGGGAGAGGACTCAAATCAATAAAATTACAAATGAAAAAGGAGACATTACAACAGACACCACAGAAATACAAAGCATCCTAAGAGACTACTACAAGCAACACTATGCCAACAAAATGGACAACCTGGAAGAAATGGACAAATTCTTAGAAAGGTATAACCTACCAAGACTGAACCAAGAAGAAATAGAAAATATGAACAGACCAATCACAAGTAATGAAATTGAAACTGTGACTTAAAATATTCCAACAAACAAACGGCCAGGACCAGATGGCTTCACAGGTAAATTCTATCAAACATTTAGAGAAGAGCTAACACCCATCCTTCTCAAACTCTTACAAAAAAGTTCAGAGGAAAGAACACTCCCAAACTCATTCTATGAGGCCACCATCACCCTGATACCAAAACCAGACAAAGATACTACAAAAAAAGAAAATTACAGACCAATATCACTCATGAATATAGATGCAAAAATCCTCAACAAAATACTAGCAAATAGAATCCAACAACACATTAAAAGGATCATACACCATGATCAAGTGGGATTTATCCCATGGATACAAGGATTCTTCAACATACTCAAATCAGTCAATGTGACACACCATATTAACAAATTGAAGAAGAAAAACCATATGATCATCTCAATAGATGCAGGAAAAGCTTTTGACAAAATTCAACACCCATTTATGATAAGAACTCTCCAGAAAGTGGGCATAGAGGGAACCTACCACAACATAATAAAGGCCATATACAACAGACTTACAGCAAACATCATTCTCAATGGTGAAAAACTGAAACCATTTCCTCTAAGATCAGGAACAAGACAAGGATGTCCACTCTCACCACTATTATTCAACATAGTTTTGGAACTCCTAGCCACGAGAATCAGAGAAGAAAAAGAAATAAAAGGAATACAAGTTAGAAAAGAAGAAGTAAAACTGTCACTGTTTAGAGATGACATGATACTATACATAGAGAATCCTAAAAATGCCACCAGAAAACTACTAGAGCTAATCAGTGAATTTGGTAAAGTTGCAGGATACAAAATTAATGCACAGAAATCTCTTGCATTCCTATACACTAATGATGAAAATTCTGAAAGAGAAATTAAGGAAACACTCCCATTTACCATTGCAACACAAAGAATAAAATACCGAGGAATAAACCTACCTAGGGAGACAAAAGACCTGTATGCAGAAAACGATAAGACACTGATGAAAGAAATTAAAGATGATACCAACAGTTGGAGAGATATACCATATTCTTGGATTGGAAGAATCAATATCGTGAAAATGACTATACTACCCAAAGCAATATACAGATTCAATGCAATCCCTATCAAATTACCAATGGCATTTTTTACGGAACTGGAACAAAAAAATCTTAAAATTTGTATGGAGACAGACACAAAAGACCCCGAATAGCCAAAGCAGTCTTGACGGAAAAAAAACGGAGCTGGAGGAATCAGATTCCCTGACTTCAGACTATACTACAGAGCTACAGTAATCAAGACAATATGGTACTGGCACAAAAACAGAAACATAGATCAATGGAAAAAGATAGAAAGCCCAGAGATAAACCCATGCACCTACGGTCAACTAAACTATGGCAAAGGAGGCAAGGATACACAATGGAGAAAAGACAGTCTCTTTAATAAGTGGACAATAAGTGCTGGGAAAACTGGACAGCTACATGTAAAAGAATGAAATTAGAACACTCCCTAACACCAAATACAAAAATAAATTCAAAATGGATTAGACACCTAAATGTAAGACCAGACACTATAAAACTCTTAGAGAAAAACATAGGCAGAAAACTCTTTGACATAAATCACACCAAGATCTTTATTGATCCACCTCTTAGAGTAATGGAAATAAAAACAAAAGTAAACAAATGGGACCTAATGAAACTTAAAAGCTTTTGCACAGCAAAGGAAACCATAAACAAGACGAAAAGACAACCCTCAGAATGGGAGAAAATATTTGCAAACGAATCAATGGACAAAGGATTAATCTCCAAAATATATAAACAGCTCATGCAGCTCAATATTAAAGAAACAAACAACGCAATCCAAAAATGGGCAGAAGACCTAAATAGACATTTCTCCAAAGAAATACAGATGGCCAAGAAGCACATGAAAAGGTGCTCAACATCACTAATCATTAGAGAAATGCAAATCAAAACTACAATGAGGTACCACCTCACACCAGCTAGAATGGGCATCATCAGAAAATCTACAAACAACAAATGCTGGAGAGGGTGTGGAGAAAAGGGAACCCTCTTGCACCGTTGGTGGGAATGTAAATTGATAAAGCCACTGTGGAGAACAGTATGGAGGTTCCCTAAAAAACTAAAAATAGAATTACCATATGATCCAGCAATCCCACTCCTGGGCATATACCCAGAGAAAACCATAATTCAAAAAGACACATGCACCCCAATGTTCATTGCAGCACTATTTACAATAGCCAGGTCATGGAAGCAACCTACATGCCCATCGACAGACGAATGGATAAAGAAGATGTGGTACATATATACAATGGAATATTACTCAGACATAAAAAGGAACGAAACTGGGTCATTTGTAGACACGTGGATGGATCTAGAGACTGTCATACCGAGTGAAGTAAGTCAGAAAGAGAAAAACAAATATCGTATATTAATGCATATATGTGGAACCTAGAAAAAAATGGTACAGATGAAACAGTTTGCAGGGCAGAAGTTGAGACAGAGATGTAGAGAACAAATGTATGGTCACGAAGGGGGAAAGCCGCGGTGGGGTAGGGATGGTGGTGTGATGAATTGGGCGATTGGGATTGACATGTATACACTGATGTGTATAAAACTGATGACTAATAAGAAATGTATAAAAAAGTAAATAAAATAAAAATTTAAAAAAAAAGTGTGGGACACATAGCCAAGGCTCAGATACACGTGCTGGTGTATAGTCAGATGATTACAGGGAGAAGTAACATGGGTATTGGGGTTTGTAGGCACAAGCAGAATCTGAAATAAGTTTAGAAGGGAATATTCAAGGATTTTTATATCTTGCTCTTAAAAATATATTCATTTCTTGAGAAATTGAAGAAGTTTTCTTGTCTTTTTCCATTAATAATCAAAATAAGATTATATTTATATATATATTTTTATATAGTCCATGAATTTAAACTGCAGTGAGTTAGCTGTCTTTTTTGATAAACTGAATAATCTGTTGTAACTTGTCTGGTGTTCTGTTAATTTGGTGTGAAGACAGTCTTCTGTTCTTTCGTTTACAGGGTCCCTTTAATTTTGTGGCTCCCCTGGAAGTAATTCTTTTTTTTTTTTCTTTTTTTTGCTAAAAGGTAACAGAGTTACAAGTGCAAAACATTTATTTAATTTGTTTAGATTTATTAAACCATGCCCATTCTCTAGGCCTTTGGGGGCATGATCTAGATAAGAACATACGGCATAATTTATTATTTTCTCAACTCTAGTTATGTGGTAAAGCATTGTTTAACTGTCAATGAGAAAATCTCATATTGCTCTCCTTGGAAAAGTGATTTTTTGGATAATGTTCCATTAAATTTAATAAAGGAATATTTTATTTTCTTTAAAAAAAAATCTAGAAACAATAAATGCTAGAAAGGGTGTGGTGAAAAGCAAACCCTCCTGCACTGTTGGTGGGAATGTAAATTGATAGAACCACTATGGAGAACAGTATGGAGGTTCCTTAAAAAACTAAAAATAGAATTACCATATGACACAGCAATCCCACTACTGGGCATATACCCTGAGAGGACCATAATTCAAAAAGATATATGTAAAACAATGTTCATCACAGCACTATTTACAATAGTCAGGACATGAAAGCAACCTAAATGTCCATCAACAGATGGCACATATATACAATGCAATATTACTCAGCCATAAAAAGAAACAAAACTTAGTTATTTGTAGTGAGGTGGATGGTCCGTCATACAGAGTGAAGTAAGTCAGAAAGAGAAAAACAAATACCGTATGCTAACACATATATATGGAATCTAAGGGAAAAAAAGGTTCTGAAGAACCTAGGGGCAGCGCAGGAATAAAGACAAAGACATAGAGAATGGACTTGAGGACACGAGGTGGTGGGGCAGGGGGAAGGTGGGGGGAAGTGAGAGTAGCATCGACACATATACACTACTGAATGTAAAATAGATAGCTAGTAGGAAGCAGCTGCATAGCAGAGGGAGATCAGCTCGGTGCTCTGGGATGACCTGGAGGGGTGGGATAGGGAGGGTGGGAGGGAGGCTCAAGCGGGAGGGGATATGGGGACATGTGTATGCATATGGATGATTCACTTTGGTGTACAACAGAAACTAACACAGTATTGTGAAGCAATTATACTCCAATAAAGATCTAAAAAAAAAAAAAAAAAAGTAAACCCAAAAAAGAAAAGGAAAGTAGTATTTGGAGAATTAATGGAAAGAAACAAAGTATCACTGGTTCAAAACATTTTCATTGATATCCTATCTTCCTTGATGCTACCATTAAATTTTTATTTGTAATTAAAAATAGCAATTTTTAATTACTTAATATTTATTCCTAGCTTTTTTCCATTTCCATGTGAATAAAAGTATTCCATATTACGTGCAAAAAAAAGAAAAAGGAAATAGTTTCTGGGAATTCCCTGGCAGTCCAGTGGTTAGGACCCGGTGCTTTCACTGCTGAGGACCTGAGTTCAATCCCTGGTCAGGGAACTAAGATACCACAAGCTGCACGGCCAAAAATAATCACTATCATCATCATCATCATCCCTTTCCCAGATTGTGTAAATGATGAGGGGAATAGTTCCCAATGCCCCAACCCTCGCTCTGCAATGCTCAGAGAGTCAAAAAGAAATAAGGGGAGCAATGACACTGTAAGCTCCCCCTTCTCTTACCAGTTCAGTAATAGAAAAATGTGCAACAAGACTGGCTTTCTGCTTTTATCTTCCAATGCCATGATCTACCCCAACAAACCATCATATTTCCTCACCTCTAACTGACAGCCAAACACATACTCATACAGTAGAGATGTCCCTGCAACCTGTTCTTACTGTCAAGGCCTGGTCAGCACAGAGCTGCCCCTTCTGGGATCCATGGCAGGAGTGGGGGGCCTGCATGTTCTCTTACTCATTCTTTTTTTTTTAAATTTCATTAGTAGCTTTTTAATATGATTTTTTAAATTTATTTATTTATTTAATTTATTTATTTTTGGCTGTGTTGGGTCTCTGTTGCTGCGCGGACTTCTTCTAGTTGAGGCGAGAGGGGTCTACTCTTCGTTGCAGTGTGTGGGCTTCCCATTGCGGTGGCTTCTCTTGTTGCAGAGCATGGGCTCTAGGGTGCGCAGGCTTTAGTAGTTGTGGCATGCGGGCTCAGTAGTTGTGGCTCACGGGCTCTAGAGTGCAGGCTTAGTAGCTGTGGCGCACGGGCTTAGCTGCTCCACGGCATGTGGGATCTTCCCAGACCAGGACTCAAATCCGTGTCCCCTGCATTGGCAGGCGGATTCTTAACCACTGCACCACCAGGGAAGCCCTCTTACTCCTTCTTGATTCTCCTTTTAATAGCCCTTCATAGTTTCACCTAGTAAATCTTTTTTCACCTTTAAATAAATAGTATAGGAATGTCCCTGGCAGTCCAATGGTTAGGACTCCGCACTTCCACTGTAGGGGCATGGGTTCCCTCCCTGGTTTGGGAACTAAGATCCCACATGCCACACAGTGCAGCCAAAAAAAAAAAAAAGTATACAAAACAAACACTAAAACTTTAAAATGTTTTCTCATTATACTATCAAAAATCATTTTGGACACCCCCAATGGTTACCACATACCACATGTGGTAGGCTGAAAAATGGTCCCCCAAGTCCTAATCCCCAGAAACTGTATGTTACTTTATATGGTAAAAGGGACTTTGCAGATGAGATTAAGGGTCCTGAGATGAGGAGATTATCTTGGATTATGCAGTTGCCCCCACTGTTATCACAGATTATTTATAAGAAGGAGGAAGGAGGGTGGGAGAGAAAAATGTGACAACAGAAGGAGGGTGAGAGAGGGAGAGTTTGGGAGATGCTATGCCACTGGCTTTGAAGATGGAGGATGAGGCCATAAACCAAGGAATGCAAGCAACCTCTAGAAACTAAAAAAAGGAAGAAAACAGATTCTCGCCTAGTGCTTCCAGAAGGAACACAGTACTACAACCCATTTTATTTATTTATTTATTTATTTGATTTCTTTTATTATTTTTTTTTTTTTGCGGTACGCGGGCCTCTCACCGTTGCGGCCTCTCCCATTGCGAAGCACAGGCTCCGGACACGCAGGCTCAGCGGCCATTGCTCACGGGCCCAGCCGCTCCACGGCATGTGGGATCTTCCCGGACCGGGGCACGAACCCGTGTCCCCTGCATTGGCAGGCGGACTCTCAACCACTGCGCCACCAGGGAAGCCCTACAACCCATTTTAGACTCTGACCTCCACAACTATAAGAGAATAAATTTGTGTTGTTTTAACCCACTAAATTTGTGGTAATTTGTTACAGTAGCAATAGTAAACTAATATACTACCATTCAGCACTTAACTCATACCTAATAAACTACCCCCGTCCTGCTCAAGACACTTTACATAACAGATTATTAACTTTTTACATAATAGACTCTAAAATATATTATTAGCTGTTGGAGGCTGTCATTGAAAGGACATGATCGGGACTTCCCTGGTGGTCCAGTGGTAAAGAATCCACCTTCCAATGCAGGGGATGAGGGTTCAATCCCTGGTCGGGGAACTAAGATCCCACATGCCGAGGGGAGACTAACTCCATATGCTACAACTACTGAGCTCGCGCACCTCAACAAGAGAGCCTGCCGCAAACTACAGAGCCCATGCGCCCTGGAGCCCACGCCACAACTAGAGAGAGAAAACCCACACGCCACAATGAAAGATCCCGCATGCCTCAGCGAAGATCCCAAGGGCCACAACTAAGACCCGAGACAGTCAAAAGAAAAAAAAAAGAAAGAAAAGATACATAAATAAATAATTGAAAAGGACATGATCATCCATGGAGCCATGGGCTGGACCCTGGCAATTGAATACTACACACCCCCTCCTCTGTCCTTGTAATGTACACTTTGCCCACCATTCCCACAGTGGGAGCTATTTTCAAGGACAAGAGAGTAGGATGTTGTTGAGACCACCTGGACAGTATACGTGACTGGCCCTGTTCTGGGCTCCATATCAACTTTTAAGATTCTGGCAGGTGGGTAAGGAGATCTACTTGCTTGCAGCTGCCCAAGACAAGCCCGTATGTAAGTTCTCTTGCTCTGTAGGTACTTCCTACCACCTACCAATCTGGAGTGGCTGCCTCTTTCTTCAGTCTCTCCTTGCCCTCTATGTATGGGGGACCAGTGTGTGAACCAGCACGAGCACGGGCCATTTATTTATCTTGTTAATGAGAGAACCGGCAGGATGTTAAGGCTGGTTCAAAAGAGATATAAGAAACTATGAACTATAACTAGTGTGGAAGAGAATGCTGGAGGGGGCTTCCCTGGTGGTGCAGTGGTTAAGAATCTGCCTGCCAATGCAGCGGACACAGATTCGAGCCCTGGTCCAGGAAGATCCCACATGCCGCGGAGCAATGAACCACAACTACTGAGCCCGCGAGCCACAACTACTGAAGCCCACACGCCTAGAGCCCATGCTCCGCATTGAGAAGCCACCACAATGAGCAGACTGAGCACCGCAACAAAGAGTACCCACTGCTCGCCGCAACTAGAGAAAACCCTCGTGCAGCAACAAAGACCCAACTCAGCCAAAAATAAATAAATGAATGAATAAATAAATAAATTTATTTTAAAAAAAAGAATGCTGGAGTAAGACTCAAATGTTAAATATCATACCAGTTAATATCCGGCAAGGCAATAAAACTGTCCCCTTTGGGATTATCTTTTCTATCAAAATGAAATCATCTCAACTGGACAAAATTAATCTGCAATTTAGCAATCTTCTACAAATTAACATCTAACTTTACTGAGTCTGGTACCTCACTAATAGTAAATACTAAGTCAAACAAAGTTGCCTCCCCTAGAACTTCAAATTATCCTGAAGCAGGCTTGTTAGACAATGTTCTTGTTATAACATAGAAGGGGCGCACAATAACCTTTTTTCCTTATTTCCCAGTTCTGTACAATTTTTCTAAACACACTTGTCCCAGTTACCTATTAGTGAGTAATAAACTACTCCAAAATTTTGTGGTTTAAAACCACAACCATTTGATTATAATACCACAATTTTATGGGTCAGGTATCTGGGAAAGGCTCAGCTGAGTGATTCTTCTGCTTCACATCGTGTTGAATGGGGTCACTCAATGACATTCAGTTGCTAGCTGAGCTGGTCTGGACAGCTTCATTCACGTGTCTGGTGTGGCTGGTAAGCTGGGTATAGCTGGACCCCTCTTCCTCTTCACGTAGTCTCAGGGCCTTTCCACATGACCTCTTCAGCAAGGTAACTGGACATCTTACATGGACTTACACTGTCAATCTTCTTAAAGACTAGACAAAGAACTGGCATAGCATCACACCCCCCCCGCCCCCTGCTCCATTGGTCAAAGCCATCATAATCCAGTCCAGATTCAAGGAGTAAGGGAAGTAGAACCTACCTCTTGATGAGAGAACAAAGAATTTGTAGCCTTGTTTAATCTACCACAAGTTTCATCTTATACATTTTTATTTTCATTATATTGCTAATTCTTTTGTCTAAAGTCTGCTGCACCAAGAGTTCCCATAGCTTTCTGGGATGTCCGTCACAACTTTGTTGGCTACATGAGAAATGACCCTCTGGGCAGCCCACCACTCTTTTTCTCCCTCTCTATAACCCTTTGCAAGCACTCATGGACAATATCTTAAAGCAGCGGTATGCAAAGTGTAGTCCTAGAACCAATAGCATCAGCATCACCTGGGAACTTGGCATAAATGCAATTCTTAGGTCCCACTTCAGACCTACTGAACCAGAAACACCAGGGATGGGGCCCAGCAGTCTGTTAGAACAAGCCCTCTTGGCGAGGCTGGGAACCACTGTTGTAGAGCTGTACATTACTTAATGAAAATTAATACAACATCTGAAACTAGTCTCACAGGAAAGTACATTTTATGTTCTTTTACCATGATCTAAAAAAAAAGAAGCATGTAGAGAATCTGTAAATACCACAGTGGATTATTTACAGCCTCTGGAGAAAGGACAGACAATACCAAAGCACGGTGGCTTTCACTAACTGATGTTCTCTCTCAGCTGTGAAAAGCCTTTTCCATATACCCAGGCTCGCAGGAAAGACTTTTCTTCCACTCACTCAAGGGACACTCTCCAGGGGCCTCATATCTTATTTCTACAGAATTACTTGTGAAAAGAATTTGTATCCTCTCTATCTTAATAATGGGCCTATTACACAGCTCAAAAAAATACATTATTCACCTAAAGGGACTCTCATTAATCTCCCTCAAAGACAGTTGGTGCATGGGAAAAACAGGTAATTTTATTGATTGTCTGTATGACACCTTGTTTTCTGTTTCCTTCTCTGCTCTGTATTATTTCTTTCCTTATCTTTTCTTTAAAATTATCCTATAGTTCATTTATATTCAAGCTTTCCTATTTTCTTATATAAACTGCTTTAGCTGTATCCTAAAAGTCTTCATATGTTAATAAGTTTATCATTCAGTTCTAAATATTTTCTGCTTCCCATTATGTTTTCTCAAGTAGTCCATTAATTAGAGGCACGGAGTTTTTTTTTTTTTTTTTTTTTTAATTTCTGATCTCTAACATAATGATCAGAAAACAGGATCTGCAACATCAGGAATCAGCAAACTCTTTGTGTAAAGGGCCAGACAGTAAATATTTCAGGCATTGCTAGCCAAATGGCCTCCATTGTAAGTATACAACTCTGCCTTGGTTGCCCTAAAGCAACCAAAGACAATACGCAAAAAAATGAGGGTGGTTGTATTGCAACAAAACTTTACTTACAAAAACAGGCAGCTGGCCAGATTCGGCTGTGGGTCACAACTTGCCAACCCTTGGCCTACATGGCACCAGTTCTTTGGTCATTGTGCTGTTACCGGTACTACATGAGGTTTTGTAATGTTCCATGCATGCTTGAAAGCTAATTATCATCTTATCCTTGGCCTGCTCCACTTTAAGCTTTAGGCCTGGCCCATGCAAGCATTCGCTTTTGTAAAACTGTCACAGTGATTAAGAGATTGGATTTTTGGAATCAGAGAGAACTGGTTGTCACTTTCCACTGGGTGGTTTAGGATAGATGAATTAACATCTCTAATCCTCAGGTTCCACATCTATAGGGAGAATTACAGTACCTACCTCACAGGGTTGGCACAAGGCAGACTTCAGTCATTAGTAGAAGTAGTATTAAAATCATCACTGAACCACTACTCTGTGAGGCAGGTTTCATTAAACCCATTTTACAAAGAAATTAAGCCTCAGACGTGTTTAGATAACCTGCTCCACATCTGACAGCCAGTGACAAAGTACTGATTCCCACCCATAACTTCTAGTTCCAAATCCAAAGTTTCCACTACTCAGACTCTGATTGATCAATCTGGTCATACTAACATGTAAGGAATTTATGCCACTCCTAGGCGAGGCTGCATTTTAAGACACCGGGAGAAAGGAGTTGCGAAATCCACTCTTTAATTCTTCGAATTAATTCTTTGCGGTCCAAGGTTAGTCCTTATGGGGACAGAAAGAGTTCTCCAGGGCCGAAAGGGCATGCAAGGTGCTAGCGGAGGTATACCCCCCAAACAGACTTCTGGAGGCAGGCTGCCGAGGCTTACACCCAGGACAAACGTTTTTCTGGGCTTGATCCTCTAAGCAGGTGGTGTCACCCAGCGGCGCACTCAGCCTCGATGACCTTGCTGCCCACGGCTGTGCTGCCCTTCTTGGCTCTCCCACTTCACCTGCCTGGAGCGCCTGGGACCTAAAAATACCTCCCTGGTGGGACCTCCCGGAACATGCATTCGGCTTTTTTTTTTTTTAAATCGCCCTCATCACTTTGAGACACACAAATCACAGCCCTGACCCGCTGTCGACTCAGCGGGTGACGTGCCGCTGAAAGTGGCGACGAATATTGCCCATTTCAATGACCTGAACTTTTATTTTTTCCCCTCCACTCGGCGCATTATCGTATGTCATGAGGAGTGCCAAGCAAAACCCGCGAAGACCGTGTTGGACGCTGGCAAAACAGTCTAGGAATCTCCATTTCTCCCAGCCCAGGCTAATCCTGGGACTCTTCAAAGCCTTACCCTGTGACAATCACAAGGCTTTTCTCCGCCCCGTCGGTGACGGAAAACTCGTGACTCGAACCTGAGCGCCGGGCGGACACACAGGAGCCAGGGGCGGAGCTACAAGTCCAGATCGCGAGGAAGCCCCCGACGGGCGGCGCGTGCGCAGTGTCTCGCCATGGGACCTCCTTCCCGCCGCTGAGACTAGGAAGCGGGACGCCAAATCTGTCCCCGCGCAGCCGCCGCCGCCGGGCGCCGAACGGGGCGGCCGCCCTCCCCGAGGCGCGCCTGCGCACGTTCCCACGCACGCTCCGGCGTACGGCGGCGGCCAGGGGTCGCGAGCCGGTGGAGGACCCGCGCGCGGAGGAGCCCGCAGAGTCAGCGCTTCTTCCCTCCCTCCCCTATTCCCCTCCCCGCTCCCTCCCCCCCCCAAGAATGTTCCGCTACGAGGTGAGTTGTTTCGACCGGAAGTGACCCCTCCCTCCCTCCCTCCCTCCCTCCCGCACGCGCCCCTCTTTCTCCCTCGCCCTCCGCGCGTCTGTCCAGCGCTCCTGGGGGGAGGGGGCGGGCGGCGGGACCCGCGGTACCAAACGGAGTGCGTTGGGTCTGGGGTCGCGGGTTTAATCCGAGGGCTGTGAGCTGGCTTCGGGGGGCGGGACTGTCCTATCAGTTGCCACTGAGGAGAGCTGACCTATGTTTTGGGGTGGGGAGGGCCCCTTACGTGCCTTAACCGGACCACCCCGCACACCCGGAGGAGTGAGGAGTAGAGAGCGTTGCACCCACCCTCGGTGTTTCTTGAGGAAGCTTTACCCGAGAAAGCCCAGAGACGCGTTTCCCGCCCTGGACCCGGAACCATCTCCCCTCCAATTACTTATACACACCCGCTTACAAACCGGCGACCGTCAGGTCCCGGGGGCCTGGACTCGCCCTTTGACTGGGGCCAAAGACCGTTTACTAAAGAGGACTCCGAGTTGGGAAGGGGCGTGTCCAGCAGAAGTTCCTTCTGGGCGAGTGGAGGGGGACGTGGGTTTGGTGACGGTCCGGGTATGTAGCAACAGTCGAGAGTCCTGACAGTGTCACTGGTTCGCTGTATGACCTTTAGCGACTCCTAATCATTGGACAGGGTTTCTGGATTTGTAGAACCAAAGGGTTGGTTTAGATGACCCCTAAGAGTCTTTCCAGTGTAAAAAGCAGTGATTTGGTTAAGTAGATCTTTGTGATTTGGGAGTGCTTCTGGAAGTTGCCTGTGATGGGGAAGCAGTTGCATGCTTGCTTTGTGTAAGTTTGGGAGACTTAAGATGGGTAGGATGGCCGTTTGACCTAACCTTTCATTTGGGAACATCCTGGCTAAGAGGTAGCCAGTCAGGGTGTATCCGAAATGTGACTGCAGAGAGCGTGTGGAATTCCGATCCTGAGTCTTTGAAAACTGGGGACACGTATACTTGGTATTTGATAGGAATGGTCCAAGATCAAACTGCCTTTATGTAAACATGGAGAGAGATGATGAGATGCAGTAGGCAAAGTTCCCAAAAGAAAAGAAAACTTGGAAAATAAATCAGTTGAAAACTGAAATGGGGGTGGGAGGGTACGTTTAAGATAGAACACACCTAAGTGGTTAAACTGGTGATATCTAGCGTTGTTTAACAATACCCAATGTTTGCCTAAATCTTTGCCTCATTCGATCCTCACAACAGCTTTCTGAGGTAGGTGGTATTGTCCCTGCATTACCACTTAAGAGATTGTGGCTTAGAGGCTAACACAGCCTGAGACAAAATAGATGCTCAGGAGGTATTGAATGAATTAATCAGAAAGGATGTGACTTGCCCAAGTTGGTATCACTTGTAAGAGTAGAGACACAACTTAAACCTGTCACATCACAGCTTTTCAAGAGTTCACTTAATTGTGATTGAACACTTAGCTTTCTCCTTTATCACCAGAGTTTGGATCTGTAGGAAAACAGAAGGGGAAAAGGAAAATGAAGAGAAAGCTTTAAAAGGGAATAATAAAATAGTTGAAAAGGTGACATGAATATGGGGAAGATGAGAATTTCGTTGAAAAATATAGGTAGAACTCAAGCAAAATAATAAAGTGTTCATTTTCACTTGTCATTATTATTGTAACCAGTGATGTAAAGGAAGTTGGCAGGCCTCATTTCTTGGTTGCATGAGGAAATGCTGTTATTAGATTCTTGATAAATAGAGAAATGGAAGTTTGGGGAAAGAGGTTAAATAAGGAATAGGAACGAGAAGCCGAAGGAAAAGGTACTGAAGTCTTCCCGTGTCAGGGAAATTGGGGGATAGAAAAAATGCCACGTGCACAAAAAGTCATGATGAAGCTATTGTGTTGATCGGGAAGATAAAAACATTTTTTTAGAGCGAGGTTGTGAACTTCATGAATAGCTGATCTCTTTTTTCTCTTTTTTTAGTCTTTGGAGGATTGTCCTCTGGATGAAGATGAAGATGCATTTCAGGGCCTGGGAGAGGAAGATGAAGAGATTGATCAATTCAATGATGATACATTTGGGTCAGGTGCAGTTGGTAAGTGAGGTCTTTCTTTTATAATGTCATCTTGGTCTCTTGCTGTTTTCAGATGCTCTCTTTTATAAGTACTTTTGTCTAAGTAGGCGTAACCTCATTCACAAAGTTGGCAAACTGTTCTGTTCTTCACTCCAAGCATCTACCCTCCTCCTCTGGGCTTCTTTTTGCCTCACTTATAAAATCAAGTGTTTTCTAAGCCCTGTCCCTTCCAGCTTTATGATCTATGGCTCTAAGTTGACACTATAAGGAATTCAAATGATTAGAGAAGTGGACATTTTACAAAGGTTTAAATAATCCTAAAAGAAGGAAATTTTTATTTGTGGAACATGGAACTTAAGGAAAACTAGTGGATTAGGAGAAAACTCAGATTCAGATGTATATGTTTTAAAATTCAGTTGATCAATAATGTATTGCATGACCCTGCTATTGCCCTATAGTATATTCAATAAATAAAGTTTTTTATTCCAAGAATTTTGGTGATAGAAAGTCTTCATAAGTTAGAAAAGTGTTGTGCACAGATGAAATTTTCTCATCCTTGGGTATAGATAAATATTCCTGGTGTTGGAAGTGGTTAAAAAATTAAAGAGCCAAGCTAAACTAGAGGCCACAGTTATAATTACTGAGATGAAAGGTTTAGGGAGCAAGCTTACATAATAAAGTTTGAGAGTTAAGATCCTGGAACAAGTATACTAATAAGTTAAAATTAAACTGTACTTTGGAAAGATGAATAGGTAAGGGAAGTCCCTGGTGGTCCAGTGGTTAGGACTCTTCGCTCTCACTGCCAAGGGCCTGGGTTCATCCCTGGTCGGGGAACTAAGATCCCGCATAACCCGTGCAGCCAAAAAAAAAAGAATAGGTAAGGCCAGAAACTATAAAACCCTTAGAGGAAGCATAGGCAGAACACTCTATGACATACATCACAGCAAGATCCTTTTTGACCCATCTACTAGAGAAATGGAAATAAAAATAAACAAATGGGACCTAATGAAACTTAAAAGTTTTCCACAGCAAAGGAAACCATAAACAAGATGAAAAGACAACCCTCAGAATGGGAGAAAATATTTGCAAATGAAGGAACTGACAAAGGATTAATCTCCAAAATATACAAGCAGCTCATGCAGCTCAATATCAAAAAAACAAACAACGCAATCCAAAAATGGGCAGAAGACCTTAATAGACATTTCTCCAAAGAAGATATACAGGTGGCCAAGAAACACATGAAAGGATGCTCAACACCACTAATCATTAGAGAAATACAAATCAAAACCACAATGAGGTATCACCTCACACTGGTCAGAATGGCCATCATCAAAAAATCTACAAATAAATGCTGGAGAGGGTGTGGAGAAAAGGGAACCCTCTTGTACTGCTGGTGGGAATGTAAATTGATGTAGCCACTATGGAGAGTAGTATGGGGGTTCCTTAAAAATCTGAAAATAGAACTACCATATGACCCAGCAATCCCACTACTGGGCATATACTCTGAGAAAACCATAATTCAAAAATAGGCAGTACCACAGTGTTCATTGCAGCACTATTTATAATAGCCAGGACATGGAAGCAACCTAAGTGTCCATCAATGGATGAATGGATAAAGAAGATGTGGTGCAGATATACAATGGAATATTACTCAGCCATAAAAAGAAGAAATGAAATTGAGTTATTTGTAGTGAGGTGGATGGACCTAGAGACTCATACAGAGTGAAATAAGTCAGAAAGAGAAAAACAAAAAACAAATACCATATGCTAACACATATATATGGAATCTAAAAAAATAATGGTTCTAAAGCACCTAGGGGCAGGACAGGAATGAAAACGGAGACGTAGAGAATGGACTTGACACGGGGAAGGGGAAGTTGGGATGAAGTGAGAGAGTGGCATGGACATATATACCCTACCAAATGTAAAACCGATGGCTAGTGGGAAGCAGCCACATAGCACAGGGAGATCAGCTTGGTGCTTTGTATCCACCTAGAGGGCTGGGATATGGAGGGTGGGAGAGACACGCAAGAGGGAGGAGATATGGGGATATATGTTTATGTATAGCTGATTTACTTTGTTATACAGCAGAAACTAACATATCATTGTAAAGCAATTATACTCCAATAAAGATGTTAAAAAAAAACCCAAAACATTTTATAGAGGTAACATTTTAACCACAATTCTGTCAGTATTGTGGGGTTTTGTTTTAGTATTGTTTTAAAATAATTTCTGTAATTGTTTTAAAATATTATCTTGTAGCTTTAATTTTGTCCATTCCATTTCAATAAGATTTGATGAACACATTTGGAAAAAAAAAAAGATGAATAGGTAAGAGTCCATGGAACTCTCTTTGCTTTGACTGTTGGTGTTGAAAAGCAGCAATGACCACATTTATGTTGGGATGTGTGAATATGTGGGATTTCAAATATTCAAGTTAAGTAATAAGAAGAGGAAATTTATCAGTAGTGGGTAACCCTAAAATGTTCAATATCAAAAACAAATAAGAGGTCTTAAAAATGTTGTATTAGGACTTCCCTGGTGGCGCAGGGGTTAAGAATCCACCTGCCAATGCAGGGGACATGGGATCAATCCCAGGTGGGGGAAGATCCCACATGCTGTTGAGCAGCTAAGCCAGTGCGCCACAACTACTGAGCCTGCACGCCACAACTACTGAAGCTCGCCCACCTAGAGCCTGTGCTCCGCAGCAAGAGAAGCCACCACAGTGAGAAGCCCGCACACCGCAACAAAGAGTAACCCCTGCTCGCCGCAACTAGAGGAAGCCCACGTGCAGCAACAAAGACCCAATGCAGCCAAAAATACAATAAAATAGTTGTACTGGTTACTGGTTTTGCACTGACCTAAACAGCTTAAGTTTATTTAAGCTTAGACTGAGTTGAATGAACCGGCAAAAATGAAAGAGCATACTATTTTCAATCAGGGTTTACAGAATTCCTTGAAGAGCTAAAACTGCTGCTGTTGGAAGCAGCAAGAGAAGCATTTAAGGTAGAAGCTAGGCTTATTGCAGAAGGGAACCGAAGACCTTTTGGATTACAGCCATAGTTTAGGGGATGAGATTGTCCAAGAGGATGACATGATCTCAGATGCTGTTCTCTATCCATGGAGATCACAGGGAAAGGGACATAGAATAGAATGACAAAAGCAGGGAATTGATGTGAATTGCAAATTATATTTGAAACTTTAGTAAAAACCTATAGAATACAATAGAAGCTATAAACAGTCTGTGCTTGTTTCTGGAGCTCTTTTTCTCTTAAAATATTGTACTGAATGTTACCATTTTTTAGCAAATTCATCTGTGCTAAAATGAAATTTATTAAAATGAAGTATGCTGAGGTTAGCCAGCATGGTAAATGTCCTCAGTTTGTAACCTGGACAGAAGAGGAATAGTTTGGCCTTCTCATTGACTTCCAGAGTGCTAGACAGTCTTTTTTTCTGAGTTCCTATGTTCCTCACAAGATGAGGAAAGTATTGCCTTAAAAGAATTTTAGAGTGTGCAGAACTGCATTTTATGTGATGAAAAAGCCCCTAGGGTTACACAGTAAAAGAACAGGTGATAAAAAGTAAAGGCAGTTGGGCTTCCCTGGTGGCGCAGTGGTTGAGAGTCTGCCTGCCGATGCAGGGGACGCGGGTTCGTGCCCCGGTCCGGGAAGATCCCATATGCCACGGAGTGGCTGGGCCCACGAGCCATGGCCGCTGAGCCTGCGCATCCGGAGCCTGTGCTCCGCAGCGGGAGAGGCCACAACAGTGAGAGGCCCTCGTACTGCGCAAAAAAAAAAAAAGTAAATGCAGTGAAGTAGCATATGGTTAGCCTATTTTGTACCCTGAGGCACAAGGATGATTAAGGACTTCTTGGTCAACAAAGTTTATAATGGAGAAAAGATTTCCCAGTGTGAGCCCTTTCCATTGAGAGTATAATATACTTGAATTGTGAAGTTAAAACCTTAGTTCCTCATCTTGATATAAATACTATACGGGTTTATAAAAAGAAAATTGCTTTCTAAGTCAACCTGTGACTTATTTAATATACTTCTAAAGGTGGATATACAGCTGGTGTAGAGAATTTAAACCAGGAGATAAAATGTCAGACCTGTGACATACATTTTGGTTTGTTGGTTTTTAACTCAAGGAGTGAGTATCTTGAGTAATACCTGTTAGTACCGTAGTTATTTTAAGTCACTGGCTACAGATGCTCTGATGTCACCTTTCCTTAAGAAACTAGTCACTGTCTTCTGCATGGAAAAATGTTTGCATTATCTTTGAGCAGTAAATGGGCCACGGTAATCTCAACTTGTTCTCTAAAAATAAAAGCTTACACTTACAAGGTGCTTATTATGTGCTAGAGACCATTCTGAGTGTTTCATGTATATTGTTAATCCTCGTAGCAGCCTTGCAAGGTAGGTACTATTATTATCCTCATGTTAACAAATGAAGAAGGAAAATGCCAGAGATGTTAAGTAACTATAAATACAGTCAATGTAAGCTACCAGTTATGTTTTAACAGTCTCTGGGGGATCTTTGGGAATCTCCTGCCTCCACATGGAAGGGCTCCCCATTCTTTCTACTTCCTTTTTATTGATAGCTGCTAAAATCTTTAGGGACTGAGATTGCTCTAAAATTAAATCACCTCTACTTCCTGTTCATTTTGTTTTTATTCAGAAGCAAATATCTCTGAGACAGACTTGAGGGGAATTACCACAGCAAGCATACATTTATAAAAGCAGCCAGGAATTCAGTAACCCACCTCAGGGTATAGGTTAATTAGTTGAAGGAAAACAGTTATCTCTTTCCCTTCATTTCTCTGTTATTTTTTTCCCCTGCCCTTTATCATTTTGACCAGTGTGGGTTGAGGTCAAGCATTGGCATATCTAAGTATGTTTTTAGGTCATTTGAAAAAGATACAGAGTGAGGTATCCTTTTATACTAAGGACGTGTGATCTCTGACATTACTGTTTCAGGTGATTTTTCGCAAGAGCAAGAAATATCTAAAATGAACATGATGGTGTTCTGTGGCATAGGTTTCTTTGCTTACATGTTTGAAAAAGTAACAATTCACAACAGAGCCTTTCTCACAGAATATGGCTACTTAACCAGCATTTTTTAAATTAATTATTAAGGACAAATAGATTATCATCTTTGGTGGGACCTAGTAAAGTTAGTAAATAGGATTATGAGAAGTGAATGAAATCAATGCAAATTAGAGCTCTTTTGCATTAGAATCAATCTTAACAAATCAGTTTCTTAAATTTGGGAAATAAATGTTTAAAAAAATCCCTTAATTCAGGATTATAGACTCCCTTTTTTTTTTTTCCAGCATTGTTGAGTCAGTAAAATTGCAAAAAGCAGTTAGTCCTTCAAAAGATGCTTAGCTTACTCTTCCTTAGCAAAGATGTTACAAATATTAATATCACAATTGATTTTTAATTACACTGTTCTTTAAGCATATTTTTTAAATAGCTGATAATTTAAATTAGTGCTGTAATTTTCATCTAAAGTAGATTTTTCCCTTTACCACAAGTAGTACATTCACATCTACCACAGTGCTCAAAGACTAGACAGTGGTTCTGATCATACAAATTATAAATTTGGGAGTCCCACTTACCTCGTTTTTTTTGTTTTTTGGCCACGGCATGCGGGATCTTTGTTCCCTGACCAGGGACTGAACCCGTGCCCCCTGCATTGGGAGCATGGAGTCTTAACCACTGGACCGCCAGGGAAATCCCTTACCTTGTTTTTTTGGATCACTAGTGTTATATGATACATTGTTATATAATAAAAGTAGCAATTTTAAATGTTTATAATCTGACCCTGAAAGGGACTTAGGCTACTTAAATTTGTTATACATCTGAAACTAATGTAATGTTGTATGTCAACTATACTTCAATAAATAAATTAAAAATTGCAAATAATCCAAATTTCCATCAGTAAGGGATAAGTTAAATTACTTTATTAGTAGAGTAGAATCTTATATAGGTATGAAAAAGAATGAGATGATATTATCAGTAGTTATGTGTTCCCACTTTAAAAAATTTAACATACCTGAAGAATTATGGGGAACTTTCACTTTCTAAGTTACATATTTGTGTAATGTTTAAATTTTTTTAACAAACATGTATTTTAACAAGTTGCATATGAGCCCTTCAGAAAGTCTAAATCTTTTTTTAAGTGGCTACCATTAATTACACCCTTAGTATATATCAGGCACTTTTTTTTTTCTTTTTTTCTTGTCGTGGTGCTCCCACTTCTTCCTTCTCCTTTCTTTAAATGAGGTATATAGAAAAATATGGAGAGGATTGTCATTAAGGACACTTTTTCAGAATTCTGTGTTTTTATGTTAGTAATTACCTGTTATCTCTCTGTTTTGAATTTTGCAGGACATACAAAACAAAACTAAAATAAGAATAAAAATATATAACATTTACAAAAGGATACATGGGGTTTTGGTGGGTTAGAAAGTAGTGCATGTTCAGATGAGGTGAAGGTAGAATTAAAATGAAAAGATTATTTAGGGAAAGCTTCAGTGAGGAGGGAAAGGTATCTGAATTTGAATGCTGAAAGGAGCAAAGTAGTAGAGCTTTTATGATGGAGTCAGAAGGGCATGATGAGCGATGAGGTCGAGGAGAACTGGAATGAGAGAAGTGACGGAAGTAAGGTCTGGTTCTAGAGAAGCCGATAGAAGGTTCTGAAGATTTTCATCTGTGCTATAGCTAGACCCAAAAACAATGCTGTGTCAGCATAAAAAACAAAAAACAACAAAATAACCTAGTGCCAGTGCTACAGATTATATAGTAGTATGTAGAAATAGACAGTTAAAGCAGAAGAGGACCGACGCTGGTCCAAGTCACCCTCACCTTTCCTGTGGCATACTTGTAGTAGCCTCCTAACAGGCCTCCGTGCTTCCAATAGTGTTGCCCCCTTCTCTGCAAATCTGTTTTCAACACAGCAGGCAGAGTGATTCTTTCAAAAAGTCAAGCCACATCCAAACCTCCAGTGGCCCCCATTTCAGAGTGGCTCTAAAGGCCCTGTAGGAGCTCTCCCACTTTGACCTCATTTTTCTTCTCCTCTTCACCCCTGTTCATTCCAATCCAAGCACAGTCCTTGCTGCTTCTCAAAATCGTCAGTCTCTCATCTTAAGGCCTTTTTACTGACTGTCCCTCTGCCTGCGACACTCTTCTCCTAGATATCCACATGGCTAGCTTATTCTTGATACTTTGCTCAAATGTCACCTTCTCAATGAGACATACCTCTGACCATCCTATTTAAAGGTTTCAATTTGCTTCTCTTCCACCGTATTCCTGTAGCATATCATCTTCTAATATAGTATCTAATTTACTTATTCGTTATGTTCATTATCTATTATCTGTCTCTTCCCTGCTTAAAAAGCCACAGGCGGGCAGGGATCCTTGTCTGTTTTGTACACCAGTGTACCCCATGCACCTAAAACAATGTCTGTCACATAAGAGATGCTCAAAAAATACTAATTGAATGACACAAATGGATTTAAAAGCTTGTAAAGAAGATGCCACTTACCTAAGAGAAAGTTGTACGCTAGCGCGAGCTTTTGCCTGAAATATCACAGAATCTCAAACCAACAGGTTGTACTATATCACCAACTTAGAAATTGGTTTCAGAATATAGTTTGCACATCGTTGCTAATGTATTAAGCTATTACTCCAAAAGTCTGAGTTTATTCCTGGTAGGATGTTAGTTGTTCTCAATAGTGCAAAGCCCACTTTAAATGTGCCCCTTAGTTTAAACCTTATTTCATGACTCTAGATGGATAACAGAAGAATTTTATAAAACTTTTATTCCAATATGAACTCTGTTTCTTTTTTATGATTTCCTTATAGATGATGATTGGCAGGAAGCACATGAGCGCCTGGCTGAATTGGAAGAAAAGCTGCCTGTGGCGGTTAATGAACAAACAGGCAATGGAGAAAGGGATGAGATGGACTTGTTGGGTGATCATGAGGAGAATCTGGCAGAAAGGCTCAGTAAGATGGTGATTGAAAATGAACTAGAAGATCCAGCTATCATGAGGGCAGTACAGACCAGGCCAGTGTTGCAAGTAAGTTACTGTGATCTGAGAGCTATAGCAGACTGGTAATTAAAGCAAAGTATTGGGCTTGGCTATTTTATTCCACCTACTATACTGAGAGAATTACATGTGCTATAGAAATTTGGTAGTATAATTCCTGATGATAGCAATTCTAGAGATGAAGTCGGGAAATAAGGTCGATTCTAGAACACTGTGGTTTCTGTTCTCAAGCAGTTGAGGCTCTTTGGGAGCTTTGCTCACCGAAAGCTGGTAAGTTGCCCAGCAAGCCCACCCTCTTCTAGACTTTGTGTGTGTGTTTTCCTTTTTTGTTAGCCCCGACCAGGAAGTCTCAATTCCAGCATCTGGGATGGATCTGAAGTTCTGAGGCGAATCCGAGGACCACTGCTTGCTCAGGTATTAAACGTTTTCTCGTTGTATAAAAATCCTAATACCCCAAAGCTGGCTCCTGTTGTTGTCCTTTCCTTACTGGAACAATGTATGGATGCATATCCTTTGCCGGTCTTAACGTTGATTATGTCGCCCAGCACCCATAGCTGGACCTGTTGACTGTGCCCTCCCCCAGACTCTGTGGTAATGCTCACTTGACTGTGCTTTCTTTGAAATGGTTGAAAGGGGCCATTGGGACTCAAATTTGACAGCTTATGATTTGAATTACTTAAAGTCATTTTTAGGCAAAACTATAGGGACAGAGAACAGATCAGTGTTTGCCAGTGGTTGGGGGTGGTAGGAGAGGTTGACTACAAAGGAAGTTTGGGGTGTAATAAAACTTACGTGTCTTGATTTTGGTGTTAGATCCAGGACTCTCTGCATTTATCAAAATTTAATGCTATACACTAAAGAGGGTACACATTTTTACTGGATGTGAGATAAAACTAAACAAAAAGTTTTAAAATAATTTCTCAAGATATCTGGCATCTGTAAAGGTTATTAAAACATTTCAAGGTAGCTAATTTTTTTAACACTACTTCCTCAATTAGGAAATGCCTACAGTGTCTGTGTTAGAATATGCCTTGCCTCAGAGGCCCCCACAGGGCCCAGAAGATGATCGGGACGTTTCTGAGCGTGCATTACCGAGGCGGTCAACTTCACCTATCATTGGGAGTCCTCCTGTTAGAGCTGTCCCCATAGGCACCCCACCTAAGCAGATGGCTGTACCCAGCTTCAACCAACAGGTACCTCTCATTAACAGGCACTCAGCCCAGGATATTGGGAATCTGGGCAAAATTATTTGGGAAATTGGTGATGCTGGGAGGAGGGTGGAAGTTTGGGGTAGGCATTAGATTAGAAAGAAAAGTAGCCAATTAGAGGAAAAGTTAGTACAAATAAGAGACACATTCCCCAATGCCCATTGCTGGTGCTACTACTGTTGCTGCTGCCTTTTAATTGGGGGAGGAAAAGGGTAGTGAACCACATTTAGTGTAAATGTCCTTTTTAAAGTGTTTTGCTGGCTGCCCAAAACATTGGCAGAGAGGTAACTGAAAGCTGGGGGGAGTGGGAACACACAGCATTGTCCACATCCCTTTTTACCTTTAAGATATCCCTGCTTTCCCTAGAGCCTGTGCAGTCCTGTTCCATAGACTTTCCTCCACCTGAAACCAGCAGCTGAAAAGGAAGGCCAATTTGGAAGGTATGGGGGGAGGGTGGTATTGGTATGGCCTAGTTAGGCTCAATATCCTATGAAATGGTGGAGTCACAACGTACACGAAAGAGCTGAGCATGGCGGCCATATCATAGGGACTTCAGAATAGGACTTAGTTAATCCTCCAGCTTTCTTATCATTCCATCTCCCTCACTGCTACCAAAATATATCCTCTTGGAGAGAATTTGCAAGTCAGAATATCTGCTGGTACCTCCCTCAGATAGCATGGAAGGGTGGGGATAACTGGAGAATTAGCTAAATCTTCCTCAGTTAAAAGTGGCACATTGCTTGATATTTGTGAGAGGAAGTGACCAAAGGTTCTGTATGTGGACCAAAGCCATAGCAATTTGCTTAGAAGTAGGGTTTTGCATTGAGTTCTGTGTCTCTGCCGGTACTCGAGGGGAGGAAGAAGAGGTAGAGGAAAAACTGACTTCACTGAGTGTAGTTGTACATATGTTTGTCCTGATAGGTTCTGTGTCCGAAGCCTGTCCATGTTCGACCCCCAATGCCACCACGCTATCCTGCTCCCTACGGTGAGAGGATGTCTCCAAACCAGCTCTGCAGTGTCCCGGTATGTCACTTTACAATCTAATGAAAATATTTTTTGATCACTGCCTAGTATATAGACATCTCCTAAATCTTACATGTTTTTTATAATCTCCATACTTGAATTTCTGGATCTTATAGTCCCCGGGTCAGAAGACATAGTTCATCACGTTCAGCTATTTCTTACCTCAACTCTTTTCTTATCTTAAAAATCTAAACTTGACGTGATCAGGTTTCTTGCTATTATAGTCCCTCATTCTACTTCTTTCTCTTTCACGTTACATGATCACAGTGCTTTCTAACTTCCAGCATTACTCTTTCATATTCCTTCAGTGGACAGCTCAGCTCTACAATTTGAGAGTTTTTCTATCTAAGTTAATTCTGTATTTCTATTGAGTTCCCCTGTTATTTACCTGTTTTCATGGTATAAATATAATTTTTTTTTTTTTTTTTAGAACTCTTCCCTACTGGGTCACCCTTTCCCTCCTAGTGTTCCTCCTGTTCTCAGCCCCCTCCAGAGAGCCCAGCTTCTTGGAGGAGCACAGGTAAGCCTAGGGTTAGCTCAGCCCTTAAAGAGCTTTCTCACTTTCCAAAGGTTCACTAGCTGATATCCCCCTTTTTTGCTGTTAATCAGTCACTGCCGCCTCTTATTGTTTCCTTTACTTTCTCAGACAAAGTTACTGATGGAAGCAGTATTCACTTTTCTGTGGATAAAAGTAAGGGGACTTGCTGATCAACTGAATCTGAGATCTTGTGCCTCTTGTAGCTACAGCCTGGACGGATGTCTCCCAGCCAGTTTGCACGGGTCCCTGGATTTGTTGGTAGTCCACTTGCTGCCATGAATCCCAAGTTGCTGCAAGGGCGAGTTGGGCAGATGCTTCCCCCAGCACCAGGCTTCCGTGCCTTCTTTAGTGCTCCAGCCCCTGCTACACCGCCTCCTCCTCAGCAGCACCCTCCTGGCCCAGGGCCTCACCTGCAAAACCTAAGGTACACAAAACAGATGCCTCCGTTTATCCATTGTCATCTAAGCCTCCTGATCATTGACGTTTAGTGCTGTAACATAGAAGTCTGTTGATATTTGCAAGTGATATATTTTGAGATGTTATTTGATCCTCAAGTTGCCAAACACAGAAATGTTTGACCGTCTCCAGGCTTTCTTATGAATCACGTTTCCCTCCAGTCACATGCTTCCTGTGTACATTTGCACATTACTAATCACCTTTTTTATTTCTCCTGAAGTTTCTTATGTCTCACTTATTTCACAAACACACACAGACTTACGTATGCACGAAGTGTTTGTCATTTAACAAGAATTATCATATACTAAGGAACAGAGAGGAAGTTCCCTTGCGGTCCAATGGTTGGGATTCGGTGCTTTCACTGCCATGACCTGGGTTCAATGCCTGGTTGGGGAACTAAGATTCTGCAAGCTGCACGGCTCAGCCAAAAAGAAAAAAAAAAAGGGAACAGAGATATAGATGTTGAGTTGTCAGCTAATCTCAGTGCTAGCTAGTTGCTTGCTTCCACTGTGGTTTTATAACAGGAGGGGTTTAAGTTCCTGCTTCAGTGAAATTGTGTTTTATTACATATCGTATTGTATCAGTTAGGATTCTCCAGAGCAGCAGAACCAGTAGGATATAGATAAATAAGTTAAGAAGAAATTTACTGAAAGGAATTGGCTTGCATGATTGTGGGGCTGGCAAGTCCAAAATTCATAGGGCAGGCCAGCAGTCTGGACATTTTGGTAGGAGTTGAGGTTGCAACCTTGAGTCTGAATTTATAGGGCAGGTGGGCAGGCTGGAAATTCAGTCAAGACTTCCGTGTTCTAGTCTTGAGGCAAAATTCCTTCCCTGGGAAACATGTTTTCCTTTCAATTGATTGGGCAAGCCCCCAACCACATTATCGAGGGTCATCTCTTTTTTTCTTAAGGTCAACTAATTGTAAATGTTAGTCGCATCTACAAAATACCTTCACAGCAACATCTAGTTGAGTGATTGTCCAAACAACTGGCCAGCTTAGCCAAGCTGACATATAAAATTAACTATCACACATATATGTTTCAGTGTCATTCCCAAATACTTGAAACTAAGTACACTAAATCTATTAGAGACTTCTCTTTAACAGGAGCAAAAAGAAAAAGAGTTAAACTGCTTTACTGCTGATTCATTCTAATTTTATGATTGTCCTCTTAGGAGTTGAGAATTGGCTTTTGTGGAAGACGCAAAAATACAGTGGCGTCTTCCTTCTGAAAGATCTTAGAATAGACTTTAGCATTCCCTTGGGTGAACCTGTATGAAGTTATCCTGTACTGACCACATTGTTAAAAACTTCAAGTCATCAGGATGACAGAATTGCACATCTTTTCCCTTTTTGTTTAGATCACAGGCCCCAATGTTTAGACCAGACACAACCCACCTTCATCCACAGCACCGTCGACTCTTGCATCAGAGACAGCAACAGAATAGGAAGTAAGTACTTATCCTACTCCTTTGTGGTTTCTTAATTTGGCTTTCATTTTTGACTGATTTAGTTTACTTTTTAAGTAAATGTAATCAGTATTGCACTTATTTTAACTGGTTAAGTCAGATCATATATGCTGTTATTTTATGTTTCCACTGCACAAATTCTTTTTTTTTTAATTTTTGAATTTTACTTATGTTTTATACAGCAGGTTCTTATTAACTATCTATTTTATACATATTAGTGTATACATGTCAATCCCAATCTCCCAATTCATCCCGCCACCACCACCCTTCCCCGCCACTTTCCCCCCTTGGTGTCCTTGTCCATATGTTTGTTCTCTATATCTGTGTGTCTGTTTCTGCCCTGCAAACCGGTTCATCTGTACCATTTTTCTAGGTTCCACATATATGCATTAACATACGATACTTGTTTTTCTCTTTCTGACTTACTTCACTCTGTATGACAGTCTCTAGATCCATCCACATCTCTACAAATGACCCAATTTCATTCCTTTTTATGGCTGAGTAATACTCCATTGTATATATGTACCACATCTTTATCCATTCATCTGTCGATGGGCATTTAGATTTCTTCCATGACCTGGCTATTGTAAATAGTGCTGCAGTGAATATTGGGGTGCATGTGTCTTTTTAAATTATGGTTTTCTCTGGGTATATGCCCAGTAGTGGGATTGCTGGATCATATGGTAATTCTATTTTTAGTTTTTTAAGGAACCTCCATACTGTTCTCCATAGTGGCTGTATCAATTTACATTCCCACCAACAGTGCAAGAGGGTTCCCTTTTCTCCACACTCTCTCCAGCATTTGTTGTTTGTAGATTTTCTGATGATGCTCTTTCTAACTGGTGTGAGGTGATACCTCATTGTAGTTTTGATTTGCATTTCCCTAATAATTAGTGATGTTGAGCAGCTTTTCACGTGCTTCTTGGCCATCTGTATGTCTTCTTTGGAGAAATGTCTATTTAGGTCTTCTGCCCATTTTTGGATTGGGTTGTTTTTTTTAATATTGAGCTGCATGAGCTGTTTATGTATTTTGGAGATTAATCCTTTGTCCACTGATTTGTTTGCAAATATTTTCTCCCATTCTGAGGGTTGTCTTTTTGTCTTGTTTGTAGTTTCCTTTGCTTTGCAAAAGCTTGTAAGTTTCATTAGGTCCCATTTGTGTATTTTTGTTTTTATTTCCATTAGGAGGTGGATCAGAAAAGATCTTGCTGTGATTCATGTCAAAGAGTGTTCTTCCTACATTTTCCTCTATGAGTTTTATAGTGTCCAGTCTTACATTTAGGTGTCTAATCCATTTTGAGTTTATTTTTGTGTATGGTGTTAGGGAGTGTTCTAATTTCATTCTTTTACATGTAGCTGTCCAGTTTTCCAAGCACCACTTACTGAAGGGACTGTCTTGTCCATTGTCATAGATTAGTGTGTGGGTTTATCTCTGGGATTTCTATCCTGTTCCATTGATCTATGTGTCTGTTTTTGTGCCAGTACCATATTGTCTTGACTACTGTAGCTTTGTAGTATGAAGTCAGGGAGCCTGATTCCTCCAGCTCCATTTTTCTTTCTCAAGATTGATTTGGCTATTCAGGGTCTTTTGTGTTTACGTACAAATTGTGAAATTTTTTGTTCTAGTTTTGTGAAAAATGCCATTGGTAATTTGATAGGGATTGCATTGAATCTGTAGATTGCTTTGGGTAATATAGTCATTTTCATGATATTGCTTCTTCCAATCCAAGAACATGGTATATCTCTCCATCTGTTTGTGTCATCTTTGATTTCTTTCATCAGTGTCTTACAGTTTTCTGAGTACAGGTCTTTTACCTCCTTAGGTAGGTTTATTCCTAGGCATTTTATTCTTTTTGTGGGATGGTAAATGGGATTGTTTCCTTAATTTCTCTCTCTGATCTTTCATTGTTAGTGTGTAGGAATGCAGGAGGTTTCTGTGCATTAATTTTGTATCCTGCAACCTTACCAAATTCATTGATTAGTTCTAGTAGTTTTCTGGTAGGGTCTTTAGGATTTTCTACGTATAGTATCATGTCATTGGCACCAGGGACAGTTTTACTTTTTCTTTTCCAATTTCCTTTTATTTCTTTTTCTTCCCTGATTGCTGTGGCTGGGACTTCCAATACTGTGATGAATAATAGTGGCGAGAGTGGACATCCTTGTCTTGTTCCTGATCTTAGAGGAAATGCTTTCAGATTTTCACCATTGAGAATGATGTTTGCTGTGGGTTTGTCATATATGGCTTTTATTATGTTGGGGTAGGTTCCTTTTGTGCCCACTTTCTGGAGACTTTTTATCATAAATGAGTGTTGAATTTTGTCAAACGCTTTTTCTGCATCTATTGAGATGAGCATATGGTTTTTATTCTTTAATTTGTTAATATGGTATATCACATTGATTGTTTTCCATACATTGAAGAATCCTGCATCCCTGGGATAAATCCCACTTGATCATGGTGTATGATCCTTTTAATGTGTTGTTGGATTCTGTTTGCTAGTATTTTGTTGAGGATTTTTGCATCTATATTCATGAGTGATATTGGTCTGTAATTTTCTTTTTTTTTAGTATCTTTGGTTTCAGTATCAGGGTGATGGTGGCCTCATAGAATGAGTTTGGGAGTGTTCCTTCCTCTGCAGTTTTTGGGAAGAGTTTGAGAAGGATGCGTATTAGCTATTCTCTAAATGTTTGATAGAATTCACCTGTGAAGCCATCCGGTCCTGGATTTTTGTTTGTTGGAATTTTTTTTTTTTTTGTGGTATGCGGACCTCTCACTGTTGTGGCCTCTCCCGTTGCGGAGCACAGGCTCCGGACGCGCAGGCTCAGTGGCCATGGCTCACGGGCCCAGCTGCTCCACGGCATGTGGGATCTTCCCAGACCGGGGCACAAACCCGTGTCCCCTGCATTGGCAGGCGGACTCTCAACCACTGCGCCACCAGGGAAGCCCTGTTGCAAGATTTTTAAACACAGTTTCAATTTCATTACTTGTGATTGGTGTGTTCATATTTTCTATTTCTTCCTCGTTCAGTCTTGGAAGGTGATACCTTTCTAAGGATTTGTCCATTTCTTCCAGGTTGTCCATAGAGTTGCTTGTAGTAGTCTCTTATGATGCTTTATATTTCTGCAGTGTCTGCTGTAACTTCTCCTTTTTCATTTCTAATTTTATTGATTTGAGTCCTCTCCCTCTTTTGCTTGATGAGTCTGGCTAAAAGTTTGTCAATTTTGTTTATCTTCTCAAAGAACCAGCTTTTAGTTTCTATTGATCTTTGGTACTGTTTTCTTTGTTTCTATTTCATTTATTTCTGCTGTGATCTTTATGATTTCTTTCCTTCTGCTAACTTTGGGTTTTGTTTGTTCTTCTTTCTCTAGTTCCTTTAGGTGTAAGGTTAGATTGTTTATTTGAGATTTTTCTTGTTTCTTGAGGTAGGCTTATTGTATTGCTGTAAGCTTCCCTCTTAGAACTGCTTTTCCTGGCATCCCATAGGTTTTGGATTGTCGTGTTTTCGCTGTAATTTGTCTCTAGGTATTTTTTTATTTCCTCTTTGATTTCTTTAGTGATCTCTTGGTTATTTAGTAATGTATTGTTTAGCCTCCATAAGTTTGTGTTTTTTTTCCTTGTAATTTATTTCTAATATCATAGGGTTGTGGTCGTAAAAGATGTTTGATATGATTTCAGTTTTCTTAAATTTACTGAGGCTTGAGTTGTGACCCAAGATGTGATCTATCCTGGATATTGTTCCATGTGCATTGAGAAGAAAGTGTAATCTGCCGTTTTTGGATGGATTGTCCCATAAATATCAATTAAATCTATCTGGTTTGTTGTGTCATTTAAAGCTTGTGTTTCCTTATTAATTTTCTGTCTGGATGGCCTGTCCATTGGTGTAATTGAGGTGTTAAAGTCCCCCAATATTATTGTGTTACTGTCAGTTTCCTCTTTTATAGCTGTTAGCATTTGCCTTATGTATTGAGGTGCTCCTATGTTGGGTGCATATATATTTATAATTGATACATCTTCTTCTTGGATTGATCCCTTGATCAGTATGTAGTGTCCTTTTCTTTTGTAACATTCTTTATTTTAAAGTCTATTTTATCTGACATGAGTATTGCTACTCCATCTTTCTTTTTTTTTTTTTTTTTTTTTTTTTTTGCGGTATGCGGGCCTCTCACTGTTGTGGCCTCTCCCGTTGCGGAGCACAGGCTCCGGACGCGCAGGCCCAGCGGCCATGGCTCACGGGCCCAGCCGCTCCGCGGCACGTGGGATCCTCCCAGACCGGGGCACGAACCCGTGTCCCCTGCATCGGCAGGCGGACTCTCAACCACTGCGCCACCAGGGAAGCCCCTCCATCTTTCTTTTGATTTCCATTTGCATGGAATATCTTTTTTCCATCCCCTCACTTTCAGTCTGTATGTGTCCCTAGGTCTGAAGTGGGTCTCTTGTAGACAGCATATATATGGGTCTTGTTTTTGTATCCATTCAGCGAGCCTGTGTCTTTTGGTTGGAGCATGTAATCCATTCACGTTTAAGGTAATTATTGATATGTATGTTCCTGTTACCATTTTCTTAATTGTTATGGGTTTGTTTTTGTAGGTCCTTTTCTTCTCTTGTGTTTCCCACTTAGAGAAATTCCTTTAGCATTTGTTGTAGAGCTGGTTTGGTGATGTTGAATTCTTTTAGCTTTTCCTTGTCTGTAAAGCTTTTGATTTCTCCATTGAATCTGAATGAGATCCTTGCCGGGTAGAGTAATCTTGGTTGTAGGTTCTTCTCTTTCATCACTTGAAATATATCGGGCCACTCTCTTCTGGCTTGTAGAGTATCTGCTGAGAAATCAGCTGTTAACCTTATGGATGTTCCCTTGTATGTTATTTGTCATTTTTCCCTTGTTGCTTTCAATAATTTTTCTTTAATTTTTGTCAATTTGATTACTATGTGTCTTGGCATGTTCCTCCTTGAGTTTATCCTGCCTGGGACTCTGTGCTTCCTGGACTTGGGTTGGTTGGCTGTTTCCTTTCCCATGTTAGGGACGTGTTTTTTGTTTGTTTTGTTTTTTTGTTTTGTTTTGTTTGCGGTGCGTGGGCCTCTGACTGCTGTGGCCTCTCCTGTTGCGGAGCAACAGGCTCCGGACACGCAGGCTCAGCGGCCATGGCTCACGGGCCCAGCTGCTCCACGGCATGTGGGATCTTCCCGGACCGGGGCACGAATCCGTGTCCCCTGCATCGGCAGGCAGACTCTCAACCACTGCGCCACCAGGGAAGCCCTAGGGACGTTTTTGACTATAATCTCTTCAAATAATCTCTTCATCTCGGATCCTTTCTCTCTCTCTTCTTCTGGAACCCCTAATGCAATTGTTGGTGCATTTAATGTTGTCCTAGAGGTCTCTTAGGCTGTCTTCATTTCTTTTCATTCTTTTTTCTTTATTCTGTTCTACAGCAGTGAATTCTACCATTCTGGGTTCCAGGTCACTTATCCTTTCTTCTGCCTCAGTTATTCTGTTATTGATTCCTTCCGTTGTATTTTTCATTTCGGTTATTGTATTGTTCATCTCTGTTTGTTTGTTCTTTAATGCTTCTAGGTCTGTGTTAAACATTTCTTGCATCTTCTCAATCTTTGCCTCCATTCTTTTTCCGAGGTCCAGGATCATCTTCACTATCATTATTCTGAATTCTTTTTCTGGAAGGTTGCCTATGTCCACTTCATTTAGTTGTTTTTCTGGGGTTTTATCTTGTTCCTTCATCTGGTACCACGTCCTCTGCCTTTTCATTTTGTCTATCTTTCTGTGAATGTGGTTTTCCTTCCACAGGCTGCAGAATTGTAGTTCTTCTTGCTTCTGCTGTCTGCCCTCTGGTGGATGAGGCTATCTAAGAGGCTTAAGCTTCCTGATGGGACGGACTGGTGGTGGGTAGAGGTGGCTGTTGTTCTGGTGGGCAGAGCTCAGTAAAACTTTAATCCACTTGTCTGCTGATGGGTGGGGCTGGGTTCCCTCCCTGTTGGTTGTTTGGCTTGAGGTGACCCAGCACTGGAGCCTACCCACTCTTTGGTGGGACTAATGGTGGACTCTGGGAGGGCTCACGCCAAGGAGTACCTCCCAGAACTTCTGCTGCCAGTGTCCTTGTCCCCACGGTGAGCCACAGCCACCCCCAGCCTCTGCAGGAGACCCTCCAACACTAGCAGGTACGTCTGGTTCAGTCTCCCGTGGCATCACTGCTCCTTCCCCTGGGTCCTGCTGCGCACACTCCTTTGTGTGTGCCCTCCAAGAGTGGAGTCTCTGTTACCCCCAGTCCTGTCAAAGTCCTGCAGTCAAATCCCACTAGCCTTCAAAGTCTGATTCTCTGGGAATTGCCCCTGCCGTTGCCAGACCCCCAGGTTGGGAAGCCTGACGTGGGGCTCAGAACCTTCACTCCAGTGGGTGGACTTCTGTGATATAAGTGTTCTCCAGTTTGTGAGTCACCCACCCAGCAGTTATGGGATTTGATTTTACTGTGATTGCGCCCCTCCTACCGTCTCATTGCGGCGTCTCCTTTGTCTTTGGATGTGGGGTGTCTTTTTTGGTGAGTTCCAGTGTCTTCCTGTCGATGATTGTTCAGCAGTTAGTTGTGATTCTGGTGCTCTCACAGGAGGGAATGTCCTCCATCCATTTCCACCTTCCAAAAACTGGAGCCCTGAACTTTAAATTATGTTATTAGATTTAATACCTGCCTGCATACCAGTGCACAAGCTTTAAATGACAAGAGCTTATCAGTTTGTTTCCAAGTTACTATAATTGTGAAATACAATTTAGATCTGGGGGGTGCGGAATCAACGTTTTATATTCACTGCTTACCAAGTTCTTACCATACTTTTAACTACCTTTTGTTGACCATCTCATCTCAGACATAATCTTGAATATAGTCTCTAGCATTACATTTGAGTCTTACGTAAAGCCAACAGTCACTCTTTATCTTTGCCTCTGTTTAATCCTCATCCAAATATATATTTATATATGTGACCTCAGCTGTGTACCAGGCACTGTAGTCAGTTTTGGGGTTTGAAAGAAGAACAAGACATACCAAACCCTTGCCTTCATGGAGCTTACATTCTATCACCATTCTTATATATAAAATAAGAGAATTAAACATAATTTTGAGGGGTTTTTTCAACCTTTCATTTTATGGTTCTTTGTGTATAATTTATTTTTTCTTTCAAAAAAATTCCAGAATATTTTTTTCAGGGGGAAAAAAACCAATATGGACTCTTAAGACACAAAAAGTACAAACCATAAAGGAAAAGATTAATACATTAGACTGTTAAAATATGAAACTTCTTGTGCCTGCAGTTAACATTATGGTATTATGTACTTCAGAATTTAAGAGTGTAGATCTCATGTTAAGTGTTCTTACCACCACCAAAAAAAGAGAAAGAAAGGGACACAAGGAGTAGGTGTTGGATATGTCCATTACTTTGTTTATGGTGATGATAACACAAATGTTTGCATATGTCCCAACTTACCAATTTGTACACATTAAATATGTGCAGTTCTTTGTATATCAGTTATCACTTAATAAAGCAGTTTAAAAGTATTTTAATAAAATTTCAAAAATATATTAAACTTCTGTGTAACAAAAGGCATCAAACACAAACATGTAATTTTCAATAGAGGAAACCTACATGGCTCATAAAAGTGAAAAGATTTTTCAGATTCACTTGTAATCAGAAGAATGCAAATTAGATAACCATTTTATATCATCAGGCAAAACGTGAAGTGTCTCAGCTGTCATTGTTGGCAGGAATGGCACGCACAGCCTTTTGAGAGAGAATTTGGCGATAAATAATAAGGTTGATAATGTGGATACACTGCATCCTAGCAGCTCTGCTTTTCAGTAGATGCCTGTGTATGTTATCACCAGCATGGATAAATATGAAAGGCATAATGTTGAACAAGAAACAAGGAGTGGAACTGTATGTCTAGCACCAGTTATGTAAAGTGGAATAACACTGTGTAATATTTAAAGGTAGATGCACAAGTAATAAAAGTATAAAAACATTTCATGGAGGTTGCATGACAAAGTCAGGATAGTGGTTCCTATAGGAAGGAAGGGAAGGTGGAAACCATGATCTGGAGGGTATAGGTGGGCCTTCAACTGTAAATGTCACACTGTATTACTTTAATATTACTTTTTAAAAGTCTGAAGCAAATTTGACCAAATAATTTTTTTTTCATAAAGTCTAGATGGTGAGTAAATGGATTTTTTTAAAATAGTATTTGCTGGGCGTTTCTATATGTTTGAAGTATGTCATGATTTTCATCAAGTTTTTTTAAAAGTATATAGACTTGGGGTCAAATTGGCATGTGTTCAAAATCTCTCACTCTGCTGCCTGGTATCCTGCTTGAGGCTAGCTACTTGATCTCTTTTGGCCTCGGCTTGTTGTCTTAAGTGGAGAAAATAAATCTACCTTATTACCTCATGGGGTTATTGTGGGGCTTATACAAAAGTCCATAGGTGAAAGTGCTTAGCTTATGGTAAGGCACTTGGATCTTAGTTTTATCTCCTTAATTATGTATTGCACAGCTCTTTCCTTTCAAATTCTGTTAAGATTCGATTCTTTTTCACTCTTTTAACAGAAGCAAAGGGGAACTTACTTTTCAATTGGCCTGGTTTACTCTAGTGCTGTTACAAGGCATAATTCATGCATCCACGTGGAGTGAATGTGGCATGTATTTCTTTTTCAGTCAGCATCGGAATCTCAATGGTGCAGGAGATAGAGGAAGTCACCGGAGCAGTCATCAGGATCATCTCCGAAAGGATCCATATGCCAATCTCATGTTGCAGCGAGAAAAAGATTGGGTCTCTAAAATCCAGATGGTGCAGCTGCAAAGCACTGATCCCTACCTGGATGATTTTTATTACCAGGTAAGTACTCTGTGCTAGTTTTGAGGATAATAGTTTAGTCCCTTACCCTGGTGAAGGTACTCATTTAAATATTGGTAGAATTAAATATTGATAGAATTTTCTTTTGAGGTAGTCTTCAAGTGGATAAGAATTGACTAAGCAAATTCTGTCCTCTTTTCAAGCTGAAGAACCTGTCCCACTATTCACTCAAAGGTTTGCATATATGCCTTTTATTTCTTACCTACGGAGGCTCTCAGACCAATATTTTCAAATCTTTTCGGCATCAATAATCTGGTTCTTTCAATGAAGAATATTGGCAGTCTAACTTTAAAGATATTTCCATTGATGATTATTTTGAAGGCTGGGATTTTTTGATAAAGTAAATTCATAGCAGTCTAACAAAAATTAAAGATCAATATATTTATAGAGTACAAGTAGTGTTGCTACCGCTAGTATAAGTATTATTTCATGATAAAGAGAGACCATATTCTGGGCTTGTTGCAACTGAAATCATCTTCTCATGTGGTAGAATTATTTTGAAAAACTGGAGAAACTGTCAGCTGCTGAAGAAGTGCAAGGTGATGGCCCAAAAAAGGAGCGCACCAAGCTCATTACCCCTCAGGTGGCCAAACTGGAGCACGCCTATAAGCCAGGTGAGGTCCTTATCCCCACAGCCATAATGGAGAGGTGTGGTGCTGCTGATAGGATAGAATAAAAATAACTGTAAAGATGACTGGATAGAGATGTTTGAAACTGATGTGTAAAGTATCATTGTCCTTGACAAATGCACAGGTCAGCCTTATTCAAGCATGGAGTGAATGGTTTGACAGATGGCCTTTTAGATCCTTTTCTACTTGAGATTCCATGACTTTTTAAAACCTGTTATAATTTCTAGTATCCATAAAATAGATAAGGGGGAAATACTTCAGATTTTTATTTATTATTACAACCAAAAAAATGGGAAAGGATAGATGTTGATAAGAGATTGCTTTAGATAATACATAGATTTTTGTAGTAAATTGTTAGGCTCTGTGTAAAGAATAGAGAATATAAAGATCTTTGAAAGCTGTCTGCCTGCATTTCTGAGTTTTTATTTGTTGGAAATTTTTTGTCCCTGCAGTGCAGTTTGAGGGCTCTTTGGGAAAGCTTACTGTCTCTAGTGTGAATAATCCCCGAAAAATGATTGATGCTGTTGTGACATCTCGGAGTGAGGATGATGTAAGTGTCTGTAGAATTGTGTGTTTAAAAAAGTCTGCGTCATCACCACTTCTTTGGGGGTCAGTGGATTGGAATCCTAAGGCAGCCAGGCGGGACCGGGGTGGCAGGAGCCTTTGAACTAGGTCAGTCTGGCTGCAGGCAGCATCAGCTATTGACTCCAGTTTTTAAAATTATGATTTTCTCTGTGTTTTAAGATTTTCCTATGATATCTTCATCTTCCACTGCATTGTGCAATTACCTTTTGCCTGTCTGTGAATTCAGTTTATGTGTGGGTTGATTCAGTCAACTCTATGACCTTTGTCCACATTAGTTTTGTTTTAGAGTATTGACTTTCAAAGAGTCAATATTCTCAAAGTATTGTTACAAATGGAATTACCTGTGTGCCAGTAAATTATTTTTAACATGGGTAAAGAGTTCACATTGAGTAGTCTTGTCTTTTTTTAGGAGACAAAAGAAAAACAGGTTCGGGACAAAAGACGAAAAACCCTTGTCATAATTGAGAAGGTAAGTTTTAGAATTTGTTACTGTAGTTAGTTTCAAATAAGGAACTATTAAATGTATGTGTGCTCAACAATGGAAAGTAAACAATCAGTTAGTGTTCCATGATTTTAATTAATGGATATATTTGTGTAAAGTGCCTATTGTGTACAGGGCACACTAGAAAGGAATGTGGTATGCCTCACCTATGGCCTCATGAAAAGAACACTGCAATTAGAAGTCGTGGGTTTTTTGTCCAGGCTTGTTCAGTTAACAACTGTGAATGTTTTGGGGCAGGTCATCTTCCTAAGAAAATGAGAATAAAAATTACACTGTTCTGCCTATGAATTAATTCAGGTCTATTCAGTCAGCTCACATATACTTATTGGACATTCCCTGGGTGCTGGGCACTGTCCTGGGTTCTAAGGACAATCAGGTGATATATAAGCAGTTAGTGTTAAAGCATAAATACATATTGCAAGGCATAGAGCATAGGGATTAGGAGCACAGACCCTGGAAACAGTCTACAAATCATGTCTTTTCCATTTCTCAGAGCTGTGACTTGAGGCAAGTTATTTAACCTTTCTATGCTGTCCTCAGTTTCTTTATCTTTAAAAATGAAAACTATAAGAGTCTGTTTCTCGCTGGGCTGTGGTGAGTTAGTATTCAGTAAATGAGTACTTGCAGAGTGTTTAGAGCAGTATGCCTGGCACCCAGTAGTAAAATTAGCTGTGACCGTTTTTATTAATATAAGGCATTACTTGGAGCAGTGGTACACATTGTTTATCTTACGGTGCTGTTGCCGCTGCTGGAGAATTTGGAAAGTGTGTAATCATTTCACTGTCTGCCTTCTGGATTAGAGGTCAAGGAGGTACAGGGAATGATGTTCAAAGAATTTTTTAAGTTATTCCACTATGCTTTTCTGGGTTTAAAAGAGCACTTTTTCCCTCTCAATCTTATTACAATGCACTCTCACTCTTTTGTCTTTATCTGGTATTCCTAAACTGTGAAGTTGTTTATCTAATACTCTGAGCTTGCTGAGGCCTGCTTTGTCTCTCACTTAGACCTATAGCTTACTCCTTGATGTGGAGGATTATGAAAGGCGTTACCTCCTAAGTCTGGAAGAAGAGCGACCTGCCCTGATGGATGAAAGAAAGCACAAAATCTGTAGCATGTATGACAACTTAAGGGGGAAATTGCCTGGACAGGAGAGGTAAGAGTAGTGTACTTCGGTAAAAACATAGACTAGCTAGACTCCTTCCTCTGCTACATTGAACTTTATACGTTCTACCCTTTGGATATCCTTCCTTACCATCTCAGTAAGCTCAAAGTCTTTCCTTTTGGCCTCAAATGCCACTTCATATAAAATATTTCATAATTCTTTCCAGCCAGGAAAAAAATCTGTTTATCCTGAATTCATTTTTTCAGCAAGTACCTATTCAGGTATCTGCTAGGAACTGTGCTGGGCACTGGAGATACAGTGGGGAGCATTATTTAGCTTGTGTTGTCGAGCTTACAGATTGCATCTGGTTTATGCTTACTAATGTTCAACCTTGTGATCTTTATGTATTTTCTTTCCTACTAGGAGGGAAAGTATTAACTCTTACACTTCCTTGGGATTCCCATACAATACTTATTTGCTATGGAAACCAGTTGGTTTTCCAGTGGAGACTAAGCTCCTTAATATAACTTCTCTATATCTCTCTCATCTCTCTCCCACCCAGTATCTGGAACAGAATCTTGCTAATGGTAAATGTTCTATAAATCACAATATTTATTTGATGAATGCAAGAGGACTGTGTCTCCTAATCACTCCCTTTCTCTTTGCCCATTCAAGAGAATTGATGATTCTTCTAAGCCAGGACATACGCAAAACAGAACTTCAAAACAGGACCTTCTTTTCGGCACACCTTTTCTGGAGTCGGGCTGACAGGGAACTGGTTGAATAAGTTTGGGTTTATCCATAGATTTGAGTGTTATGCAGCCATTAAAATGTATGTAGTTAAAGTATTATTTATTGCCGTAGAAAAGTGTTTACAAGAAGTTGTTGAGTGAAAAAAGTCAAGTAACAAAGCCATATAAATTATATGGACCCTTTCTTTTAAATGAAAGATAAAAATATACAATAGACAGCAAAAATATCTTCAAAATGATAACACTAATAAATTATCTCTGAGATTATGAATATTTTATTCCTTTTTTCTTATATATATTTTCAGATTTTGCTGTTTTACCCATGTCATTTGTGTAGTTACTTAAAAGTTAATAAAGGAAATTAAGGCAAATAGTTTGATCAATTCTTTAACATAACAATTTTTGAAATGATGATTTTCAGTATTTATGAAATGAAGAATTACTTTTTTTTTTTTTTATTATTCTTTGAGACTATACCAAAACTCCACAGTAGCTTCTTTATTTATTTAGTTTTGGCTGCATTTGGGTCTTCGTTGCTGCGTGTGGGCTTTCTCTAGTTGCGGCGAGCAGGGCTACTCTTTGTTGCGGTGCGCGGGCTTCTCATTGCGGTGGCTTCTCTTGTTGCAGAGCATGGGCTCTAGGCGTGCGGGCTTCAGTAGTTGTGGCGCACGGGCTCAGGTACTCCGTGGCATGTGGGATCTTCCCGGAGCAGGGCTCGAGCCCATGTCCCCTGCATTGTCAGGCGGATTCTTAGCCACTGCGCCATCAGGGAAGCCCCGAAGAATTACTTTTTATTATTTGGTTGAGAGTTGGAGAAGTAATTCTATTTTGTAGTACAGATAATTGTAGAGTGAAAATAAATGCAGTGTATTCACTCAGTAACATGTAAGAGGAAAAAAGGGATTTTTTTACATTATTCTTGCTGCCCTAAGTTAGCATTCTTCTTTCCCTGCAGGCCCAATGATGACCACTTTGTACAGATCATGTGCATCAGAAAAGGGAAGAGAATGGTTGCCCGTATTCTTCCTTTCCTCTCCACAGAGCAAGCAGCTGACATTCTCATGACAACAGCCAGGAACCTCCCTTTCCTTATCAAGAAGGATGCACAAGATGAGGTGATCCACCATGTGTGGGACATCTTTCCTTTGGGTCTTCATAGTTGAAAAGATTTCTAGAATCCAGATTTCTTTTTGTCCCCTTTTCCCTTTTGTATTCTTTTGTCTTTGGCAGAGTGATATGATTATTTAAGGCAAAAACTTTACTCCAGGCCTGTATTTTTAATGTCACTTTTTATCCAACAGACCATGTTCCTAAACAGGAGGAAAGCAGTAATTCTGTCTTACTTGAAGTAGTTGTAAAAGCTGTGGTCTGTATCAGAATCGCTTAGGAAGCAGATAATTCAGCCCTACGCCAATCTTGCTGAATCAGAATTTACAGAGACGATCAGGGCTTCTGGGTTTATAACAACATCCCCAGCTGAATCTGATGCTCACTAAATTTGCAACTTACGATCATGCTTACTTTGTCAGATATAAAGTATCATTCATTGGGCTGTTATTAGTAGCTAACATTGACCTGTAGACTTAGTTGAATAGTGTCCCACAGGAATTGGGCCAGTGCTTTTAAGTAATTTTATCTAACCTAAGCTGGGCTGGAATTTGAAACATGATTAGCAAGTTTATAAGTTAACTCTTGGTAAGAATTGCTCTCTGCTTATGCGTGTCGTAATACTTGAAAGATTAGCACAATTTAAAATAGTCTTAGAATTTCAAAACAAGGAATTGATAAGGTTAGCACAAAGGGCTAGTATTACTCAATGTGAGATTCAGAATAATAGAATTTATGAGCGTGAACCTGAAAGATGTGAAAATTATTCCTTCTGAAATGATAATAGAATTGAAAGAATTTCTTCATTCAGCAAATATTTATTGAATACTTCTATGTACCAGGCACATTTAGGTCCTAGAAATATAGCACCTAGTTCTAGGTGCTGAGAGTTAGGAATCCAAAGATGCCTGCTTTGGTAGAGCTTATCTGCTAGTGAGGAAAACTTGGTTAAGTGTAGAGGCTAAGTTTTTACTTGTATGCGTTAAAGAGTAATAGACCACATCTCTAAACACCATTTTTTTGAAGTAATAGCGTGTTCCAGGTCCTGAGGCATAAAATGTACAAGATAATTCTGGAATATCTTGTATCAGAAAGCATGGAAGCTAAAAGATTACTAGGGTCCTGTGTAAAAGATGCACAGACCAATTTGAAGGGGTCTCCTTTTGGTCAAAATGGGATAATTTGCATCAGAAAGAAAAATTATAGGAGTGGATTGAAGTAAATCAAATATATTTAATTTAATGAGTTCATAATGGTATGAAAAAAATATACTAATCACCTTCAGAGATTGCTAGGCTATCAACTCATTATTCTGAAAAGTGGTAAATAAAGGAAAAGAAGCATTTATCCTGCCGCATTACAACCAAATGTCATGGTGACCAGAGAGTGATAATAGAAAAGTTCTTCTTTATAGAAGGTATATCAGCTAATAAATTCAAAAGAAATGATAAAATTAGAAAATTGCAGTTTTACAGCTCCTAATGGAAAAGCAATCAATCTAGGCAGCAACCATTCCTGGTGCTACAAAAGCATTAGGTAAAAGGTGGATGGGGACCTTTATGGTGGTTGGAGCAGGCAGGCGACACCTGAACCCACTGATGACTGTTTTTGGTTTTATTTATGTATGTATGTATTTATTTATGGCTGCGTTGGTTCTTTATTGCTGCGCGCGGGATTTCTCTAGTTGCAGCGAGTGGGGGCTACTCTTCATTGCGGTGCACGGGCTTCCCATCACAGTGGCTTCTCTTGTTGTGAAGCACGGGCTCTAGGCACGGGGGCTTCAGGAGTTGTGGCACGTGGGCTCAGTAGTTGTGGCTCGCGGGCGCTAGAGCACACGCTCAGTAGTTGTGGCGCACGGGCTTAGCTGCTCCGCCTCATGTGGGATCTTCCTGGACCAGGACTCGAACCCGTGTCCCCTGCATTGGCAGGTGGATTCTCAGCCACTGTGCCAGCAGGGAAGTCCCCCAGTGTTGACTGTTAACACCACTAAGGGGGACAACCGGACACTATGTGCATCTTGATGTGATGCGGTAGAAAACACACAGCTCTCTCCATGAAGTTTTCTTGCCATGCACCACCCTGACCCCTCCATTGAACTTGAATTGAATCGAACCTCTAATTATCAGTTTTTATGGGAAAAAACAGAGGATGGTGAAACCTGTTTAGTGACACCACAGGGGTGCAATTAGCCAGATCCAAACTATGGGACAAATGACCCAGTTTCTTCAAATAAATGGCATGAGAAAAGGAGATGGACAGTGACAAAGGAGCTATTAACAGATTTTAAAAGCCTTACCAGCCGAATGCAATGTGTGGATTTATTTGAATCAAGATTAAAATAAATCAGCTACTGGGACTTCCCTGATGGTCCAGCGGTTAAGACTCCACTCTCCCAATGCAGGGGGCCTGGGTTCGATCTCTGGTCAGGGAACTAGGTCCCACATGCTGCAACTAAGAGTTTAACCATCCCGCATGCTGTAACTAAGACCCAGCGCAAGCAAATAGATAAATATTTAAAAAATAAAAATAATAATTCACATTGCTGGTCCTAGACTGAATGTCCATCAAGCTAGGATGGGCATGTACCATATTGGCCAGAGCATTGAGGAAAGCCTTTGCTGTGTTGGACTATATTAACTGATGGCATTTAAAAAAAAAAAAAAAAAAAGGATAAATCAGCTGTTAAAAGACATTTTTGAGACAGTTGGACAGACTGAATTTGGAATAAATATTGGATGATAATTAAGGAATTAAACTTTGTTAGGTGTGCTAATATTGTGAGAGATTTTGTTAGCGATGCCAATTGAAGTATTTATGGATGGAATGGTCTTATATGGGAAGCACATAGATTTAATAAGGTTGGCAACCTGTTGTTGATTGAATTGTTGTTGAAGTTAGGTTATGGGTGTGTGGACTTCGCGATACTGGTCTTTGTACTTTTGTGTATGTTTAAGAATGGTTTCATTTTTAAAGCTCTGTTTATTTAGAGTAGTAGATCATGAAAAGGAGTTTTCTGCATCCTTGGATGCTGTTTAAAGTAGAACCAGCCATCACTTTTTATGCCATGGGCATTGAGTGCTGGAAGGACCCTCAATTTCCTTTCAAGTGTCATAACCTAGTTATACCAGTAGCTCTGTATTTTAACTTCCCAGTCCGGGCCTTAAGGCAAAACGGAATGAGTGGACCAGCAGGCTGGAATCCAGCAGCCTTGGAGTCTGGTTCTAGCTCCTAGCTTTGTAACCGAACACTGAGTTTCTGATCACTTAGCTTCTCTAATAATCTATAAAAATTGATTAATCATTTCCTCATTCAGCTTTTATAAAAAGATAAAACAAGGTACAGTTAACTCTGAAAATACTTCTCGATAACTCTGTAGCACTGAGAATTTTACCTGTGTTAGAGTCCGTCTCACAATATATTAAAGTTGCCAGTTTACTCATGGCTTCTCCTCTATGCCTTAGACCCCTGAGGGTCTGTCCTGTTTACTATTTGTTTTTACCTCACATGCCTGGAACACATCTAAATGTGTAAAAGCATCTAAATATTTGTGGAGGGAATACTGATGTTTTATCGTGAATCTGGCTATGTATTTGAGAAGGTATGTTTACAACCTTGGTAAACACAAGTAATGCTGTTTCCTTTACAAGTTGAGTTGAAAAAGTTCTCAGTAGCTACCATAGAATCCGCTGTTAAAATGCTGGTAGCATCTGCTAGGCTTGTCAGCCCTTTTTGGTTAAATCTTGCCTCGGGAAGTTGAATATACAACTGAGCATCCTTCCATCCCTGCCCACTGATGGGGTGTGACTGAAGTAACAGTTGCCGAGATGTAATGCCTTTTTTTTTTTTTTTTGGTAGGTGCTGCCATGCTTATTGAGTCCCTTCTCTCTTCTCCTCTATCATCTTCCATCAGTGACTGTCACCAGCCTTCTGCAACAGCTAATGAACCTACCTCAGAGTGCAGCTGCACCAGCACCCTCCAGTCCTCACCTCACTGCTGTGCTCCAGAACAAGGTGGCCTTGCCCTTTTATGTCCCTGAACTTTGAGAGGCATTTAAATTTGAGTTATGAGTAAAAATAATGACCGCTGTGGCAATTGTAAAAAAAAAAAAAAAAGGCTTCCTTCGGCCTTTTACATTAAGCTTATAGTGATAAAAACTAGAAATAACAGTGATTTCAACAAAATAGAACGTTCTGTATCTCATGTGGAATAAATCTGGTATGGTGACTGCATGGTGTCAGGGGTACAGGCTCCTTCAGTTTCCCTTCTTTGCCATCCTTAGCAGTGGCTGCCATGCTTGTGACCTCTGATGGTCCACGATGGTTGTGGAATTTAAGGTTCCACTTTGCACCAGGAAGAGAGGTGTGTTTAGAAGGCCAAGAGGTGTGGAGTAGCTGTCTGTCCTCCGTATTTGGACCTTTTCCAGGAGCTCTAACCACCAACTTCTACTTAATCTCAATGGCCAGATCTTAGTCACATGCCATGCCTAAACTGCAGGGAAGGCTGGAGAACGTCTTTTAGTTCACGCCATTGTCACCACAAATAAAATCAGATCTAATAGGAGAAGGAAAGCATACAGTATTAGGTAGATAATTAACGGTCTCTGTCATAAGAGACTATTTCATATTTCATCTATATCAGGTTAAAGACCCAGAGACTCCTAGGGGAAGCAGGATACAGAAGAAGAACATGAGCTTTGAGACAGAGCAGGTTTCCACTCCTTCTCTGCCACATCCTAGCTCTGTGACCCTGAACACATTATTTCACTTTGCTGAGCCACACTTTCCTGATCTGTAATGTGGAGGTGATGAGGTCAGTGTCAGAGTTGTCCTGTTTCTTAGATGAGAAAGCAGCCGTGAACGGTTCAGTATAATGCCTGGTACACAGTGAGCACTCACTACGGGCCGTCTGTTACAGCAGAGGGAAAAGTAGACCCAAGGCCTCTTTCTTCTTATACCTGAAAACCTGCCAAGCATGGCTCGGCAGGGCTGTGAGTACCTCAGAGGCTGAGAGGGTGATGGTGCCTCAGGGGACATAAGACAGGGGTTCTGGGGTAATCAGTTGTGTGCCTTCCATGTTATTTGGTCTCTTAGCTTTAATTTTGATAAAGACAGTAGAAAAGCATGAAGTCAGACAAGGTTATGTAACCCGTTGTTTTTCTGACAATGACATGAAGGGAGCTTTTTTGGAAAGGCAAGGTTATCCTGTACGAGGTGAACTCAGAAAGGAGGGGATGGAATCCCAAAATATCCCCAGCTTCTCTTTATGGTCCATTATAGCTGTGATTCATACGTTTAACCTAGGACTTGAACATCCTCTCTAAGCCTTTATATTTCCAGATATGTGTGTCCTTTTTTAAGGAAATTTTCTCTTCATTCCCTGATCATCCCAGTTACCTTTCTTTGTATGTTTTCTCACAGGTCTTAACACCATTTTTCTTAATTCAAATTCTATTTAATGTTTTTTATTCTATGAACTTTAATTTTCTGTATCAAAGTTTGTCTTCATTTAACTCTCCTTTTTAATCCATTTCTGTTCTAGTGAACAGGAGAAAAGCTAAATCCCACATTGCCCGTGGCAAGGAGAAATTGTCTTGTCCTGTCAGGGTGGGGTGGGGTGTAGCGGACTGCTGGACACTGGGGCTTCCTGTTTCCTTTGAGGGAGCTTGTTGCTGCTGTACCAGGAGAAGGCCACAGCCTCTCGGCTCGGCCCGATTCCACAGAGCAGCACAGCAGTGGGGTTCTTTTGATCCAGCACCGTTGCCCGTCTAGCGCGGCGGTCCGCGCAGCAGCGGTCCAGGAGGACTGGGTGCAGCGCCGCGTGACGCCCTCTCTCCTCTCGCAGTTCGGCCTGTCACTGCTTCTCGTCGTGCTGAGCCGGGGGGAAGACCTGCAGGGCTCAGACCCCACTTCAGAATCAACACAGAGCAACCAGTGGTCAGTCTAGACTGTGTTTCTTCTCTTATTTTAAGTTCTTTTAGGTAATCTTTTCATTCCTTTTTTATATTGTTATTTTTGATTTTCCCTTTCAGGACGGAGGTGATGTTCGTGGCAACCCGAGAACTTCTGCGGATTCCCCAGGCAGCCCTGGCCAAGCCAGTCTCTATACCCACAAATCTAGTATCCCTGTTTTCTCGTTACGTTGACCGACAGAAACTGAACTTGCTGGAGACAAAACTGCAGTAAGTTGGAAACAGGAGAGTTCCACATCTCACTGAAGTTGGCACTTTAGAAGTTATGTTGAGGCTGGGGGGGGGGCATAAAACTGCATTTGGTGGAAGAGATTAAAGATTTCTGTCAAACACACGAGTATCTGCGAGATATAAAAGACTGTATTGGATGCACCAGAACCCTCATCGTTAAATAAATGCGAAGGGTACAGATACCGTGGGTGTTTTGTTATGAGAGTTCATACAAGGATGTGACTCTGATACAAATGACTGACTTCTGTTTTAACTCATTTATACAGGTTTCCTTTCTCTCTTTCTTTGTACCGTAGGCTAGTTCAGGGGATACGATAAAAGATCTCCACATGTGTCCTGTACCTCCTTTTGGCTGCCACCTGCACTGCTGCCACCACCAATGGAGTGTTGTTTTTAATGAGGGAGGGAAGGTAGCTTATTCCCCAGAGCGTCTTGTGGGACCGATTCCTGTTCACAGGGGTTGGCTCTGAATGCCAGGTATTTCCCCACTGGTCTGTGAAATTTGGCTGGGTGATACTTCTGCTGGTTTCTTCTTACCTTCTGTGTTACAATTCTGCATGTCCTACTTTTACCCAATTCTTCTCAATTTTGCATTTTCTTTGCCCTAGAAACACAAATATAATCTCTCCCTTTATCCCACCACCACTACTCCAGTTCAGAGTAGATTGTAGCTTGCCAAAGGATTCCTTCCCTAATCCTCCTGAAGTCTTTTTTCATTGCCCCATATTAATATGACTGTAGGAGAGCCAATTAAGTAGAAGTCTATATATATGCGCGCACACACCCCCCTATACACACACTTATGTGGTCTCCAAAGGATGCTTAAAGAATGAGTTTTAGATTGAGAAATATTTAGGTGACACAACCCTTCTTTAACCACAAACCAGTTGATGTATTTTTAATCTGATTCTCGTCCCTCTTGTAATGAATTTGGTGGGTTCTACTTGTTTTCATATAAATATAGGGTATGGAGCACGTTTAATAAAACCAGAACTCTTAATTGGCTGCTGCCCAGCTCTAGGCTGAGAAGTTCTTTATCTCCTCCCCACTTGTATTTCCTTTGGTTCTGTCCACCTCAGTGAAAACAGCACACGGTTAAGCCTTTTTCCTGCTACAACTGCAGTGTACTTGAGCCTGTCCCCTCGAGTGCATGGAAGATTGCCCAAGATGACCCTAACCTAGAGCCCGCTTCCACCGTGTAGCTTTTGCACACTCAGTCTGTCTTCCTGAGACTACTTCAGTAAGCCATGCTCTCACTTCTCTCTTTTCTGTTTTTATTTGGTGCCATGGGGAGAAACCTCCACACCTAACCATGGAAGCTAAGTCCGGCCTGTGCTGCTCTTCAGTTTCCTCCACACTGTGGGCAGGGCTGCCGTCCTCGCTGCTTCATCTCACCTAGGTCCCATTCCCAGGCAGCCAGGGGCCTGGGTCTGAATGCGAGCAGGGACAAGCCTGCTGTGACCCTAGTCACTTATCCCTCCCCCATTCAGCAGTCAACCAGGATAAGGGGTTTTGATCCCTGGTGATGATAGCCCTTAAGAAAATTCAATCTGAATTAATTTCACATGACTGTCCTGATGCACATTTTGCTGTTCTAGCCTTTTCGAATGTAGTGGGGGACAGGTTATGATATTTAATGAGATTGAACATTTTGCACATAAATGTACAACAGTAAGGTCCTCAGTTATATCCAGCTCTCCTTGTTCTCCACCTCCATTTCTTCCCATCCAGTGGCCCTAGGTTCCACCAGCTGTTCCCCATGACATTCCCTAGCTTGCCCTCTGCCATTATTTTCCACTAGGCGCCTTTCCTACCTTCCCTTCACAACCGATCAAGTGAAGGCTCGATTATTATTTCTTCTTTTCTGTGCTTTATCTTTTTTGTTTGGTTTTAATTAATAAAAATTAAAGTTTCTAAATTTACATTTTTATAGGGTATTGTAAATAAAAATAAATTGTATACTTGAAAAAAATATGTGCCTCCATTTCTGTTTATTACTTATGAACATGCTTTGTAATGTGTTTCTAGCATATTTAGATAGACCTCTTGGTGTTGTGGATTGGTAAGGATATTATTACCTAATTTTTTATCTTTTTTATTTTGTCATACGGGAGACAACACATGAAGATCTTAGGTTTACATGATAACTTTCCTTTAAAAACCTAGCGTGCTTTCAGGGCTTCCCTGGTGGCGCAGTGGTTGAGAGTCCGCCTGCCAGTGCAGGGGACATGGGTTCGAGCCCTGGTCTGGGAAGATCCCACATGCCGTGGAGCAGCTAAGCCCATGCACCACAACTACTGAGCCTGTGCTCTACAGCCCAGGGGCCACAACTGCTGAGCCGACGTGCTGCAACTACTGAAGTCCGTGCACCCTAGAGCCCGTGTTCCACAACAAGGGAAGCCACTGCAGCAAGAATCCCATGCACAGCAACGAAGACCCAATGCAGCCAAAAATAAATAAATAAATATATTAAAAAAACAAAAAGCCTTTTAAAAAAAACCTAGGCTGCTTTCGACCATTGTCATTTGCCCGCAACTTTTTCTTTTATATAGATTTATTTGTTTGTTTGTTTGTTTTTGGCTGCGTTGGGTCTTCATTGCTGTGCGCAGGCTTTTCTCTAATTGTGGTGAGCAGAGGCTACTCTTCATTGCAGTGCGCGGGCTTCTCATTGTGGTGGCTTCTCTTTGTTGTGGAGCATGGGCTCTAGGCACACGGGCTTCAGTAGTTGTGGCTCGCTGGCTCTAGAGCACAGGCTCTGCAATTGCAGCACACAGGCTTAGTTGCTCCATGGCACGTGGGATCTTCCTGGACCAGGGCTCGAACCCGTGTCCCCTGCATTGGCAGGTAGAACCTAGCCACTGTGCCACCAGGGAAGTCTCTCCTCTCCAACTTTTTACTACAAAGCAGAATTATAAATTTCAATAGATGGACTGCAGTTCATCTTCATCTCTAGACATATGAGACTTTTTAAAAAAATTTTTTGGCTGCGTTGGGTCTTCGTTGCTGTGTGCAGGCTTTCTCTAGTTGCAGCGAGCGGGGGCTACTCTTCGTTGCGGTGGCTTCTCTTGTTGCTGAGCACGGGCTCTAGGCTCACAGGCTTCAGGAATTGTGGCTCACGGGCTCTAGAGCGCAGGCTCAGTAGTTGTGGTGCGTGGGCTTAGTTGCTCCGCGGCACGTGGGATCTTCCTGGACCAGGGATCAAACCCATATCCCCTGCATTGGCAGGTGGATTCTTAACCACTGTGCCACCAGGGAGGTCCCGGCATATGAGACTTTTTAAAGAAACTTCACGTAGCCCAGTTTGGCCTTAAGCTGCCCTCATGGTTAGTATTTCCTTAGCTCTCATTCATATCTCCTCAAAAGAGGTGGAAAAAAGTTGGTCATTCTTTATAGTAAATTCATGTTAATTATTTCAAACTTATCACAGCATTATTCATAATAGAAAATTTGAAATAGCCTAAGTGCCCAAGATCACAATAATGGCTAAGTAAATGATAATCTGTGTCATGGACAATTGGAATATTTAACCACGGAAAGTGTTTATGATCTAGTATGGGGGAAAAGCAGAAAGTATATATGCTTTGAATCCAATTTTTTTTTTAAGAAAATGTATATTTGATGAGAAAAAAATTGGGAGGATATGCCCCTGCAGTTACCCCCGAAGGTGTCCATCTGTAGATGGCGGGATTATGGGGAACTTTCTTTTGCTTTCAGTATTTTCCAAGTCTTCTATAGAGAAAATGCATTGCTTATATTCTTAGAGGAAATATTGTCTTTGAAGAGCTTAGTTACATGGGAAAATACTTAATATAATGTTAAGTATAAATAGTTTTTATATATGTATATGACTTAATCTGTGTGGGGAAAAAAATGGGAAAGGAATGCAATCAAGGGTGATCAGAGAGCAGTGGATGCCTTTAAGGGGAAGGGTTGTGGAGGATTTTGTGTGTAGTTGATTGTTCCTGCTTTTCCATTGTCCAAATTGTCTTCAATGAGCATGTACTGCTGTTACAACCAAAAGGGGGTTATTCTCTAAAAACAGCTAAAATTAGTAAACCCTCAACTTTCTGGTGAGAAAATAAGTTCTAGTGGGACAAAAATGTCTGACCTAGTTGTACTTGATTTCAGAGCCAGTGCATTTGACTTTGTAGCAGATGAATGCGCTGGAAAAAAAATATGTGAAAGCAAGGCAATTATCCTGAGATGTGGTCAGGTATTCCACTATTGAACATTTAAAATGATATACTAGGGACTTACCTGGCTGTCCAGTGGTTAAGACTCTGTGCTTCCACTGCAGGGGACACGGGTTCGATCCCTGATTGGGGAACTAAGATCCCACATGCCATTCAGCATGGTGAAAAAATAAAATGATGTACCAGTTGAGGGGGTCGAAGAACCACTTTGATAAGTCCAAGCCATATCTCCCAGTAAGCTTCCATATGTACACGAAATTGCATTTTTTCCTGACTGCTAAATCAAGATGGATGGATCCCAGCTCCATCTCCAGAATGATCTGCTCAAGTCCATTTTGGTCTAAGTTCCAGTCAGCTAGCTTTCACCAAACCTGCCCTGTCAGTCGGCAGGAAGGCCAGGACGATCTTCTGAATTTGATAGAAGTCACTGGATGCCCTCCACCATCTACTTTTGGAGAGCAATAATGTCCATTGTGTGAAAAGTCGAAGTGGGAGGTTGGAAGGCGTCTTATACTTTCCTTCACCCAGCTATGGTTAAATATATTGATACTGTGATCCTTAAGAAATTTATATATGGGTTTTCAGGCAACAAGTCTTTAATCTGAGGAATCCGTATCTTAAAATCACCATTTACCTTCTTGAAGCAGAGGCACAGTTGTGAATAGATTGCAGGTCTCATAACAGCCTCTACTTTGCCTTTTATTTTGTGAATGTTGCATGTAAGGCTGTTCCAAGGAGCTTGTCGTTTATTACTCAGCATGACTCTCTAAGCTCCCCAATTTAGGCAAGTTCATTCTCCAAGGCAGTATTAACCTAAATCAGACCTGAGAGCTGGGAAACGTCTAGAAGGGGGCTAGGTAATCAGTGATGTGTGCACTTTGCCAGTTGCGAATAGAATCTCTCATAAGTTGCTTAGATTTTACCAATCTAAAAAGAATTCCACCACCACCACCACCCTGGAAAAACCATGGCTAACAGTTTGGCATATCGTCCTCTAAGTGATTTTTCTATGCAATTGCATACATAGACAGAATGGCAGATCTTTTTACTTTTTTTCTCAGTACATTGTGGATATCTTTCTGTGTTCGTATATAGAGAGGTATCATGTTTGTTTTAATGGTTGTGTGGTGTTCCACTGTGTGCCATAATTCCCCTATTAATAGATTCAATCTCCAAATATTTTTTGCCAGTCATTATTGTTCATCCAACAGTGAACAAAGGTAAACCCACAATATCGCCTTACATTTCTGTAGGTTTTTTTTATAGTGTAAAAAGAACACTAACATTCACTTACTAGTTCAGATCTTCTCTGTAACTTTTTGAAATAGAACGGGCAACTGTAATTGTGCAGTGCCAAAACGAGATCAGCAAGACCATCCAGCTAGTAAGGGCTAACACTAGGATTTAACCCGTGAAGTTTCAAGCTCCACCTCTAGCGTCCTGGCTACAAGAAGTCTCCTGTTCCTGGACTCAAGTTTCATGTAAGAGCCACCTGAGAAGCTACAAGCATTGAAGGACACATCTGCAAACCCTTTTGATTGGGTTCTAATGCCTTCATTTTCAGTAGACAGATTAAATAATTCCCTCTCAGTAATGCCCAAAAAGGGTAATTCAGGTTTTAACTATTGGAGCCAATTGCAATATATAAGGACCTGAATCACAGAAAGGCAGCTGTCAGGCATCTGTATGACCCTTTTGGTTTAAGCATCTTGAACAGGAGATTTAAGAAGAGATTTCCTTCCACACCACTTCATCCCAATATTTTGAAATGCATTTTTTGTATTAGATGTATTCGGTCACAGGTGGTTGGCTCACTCATTAGTTCACTGCGTTAATATGTGAACTCCACAAATGCAGCAGTTGCCTTGTTCACGGCTGTGCCCCAATTCCCAGCACAAGGCAACACCTAGCAGGCATCCAACAAACGTCTTGTCCATAAAATAGTTGGGCTGTGAAGAAACAGCTTAAAGGGGTTATTCAGAGGACAGACCTTAATGTCCTAAGTTAATCTGTGCGTGCAAGGCCCATTCCACACTACATTGTCACCCATTTTATCACAACAGCCCCTAGGTCAGGAACAATTCGATAAGGTAAATCAGACAAGCGTTTGTGAATGTCCAGCGTTACTCCAGGTACAGTGGTGACAAAAACAAAGGCTCTGCCCTGGGAGGATAGTTGGTGATAAGTGCTAAGAAGAGAACAAACGAGGGTAAAGGAATGAAGAGTGATGGGATTTGTACTTTAGACAGGCCAGGAAAGGCCTTGATGGGCATATGATATTTAAACAGGTACATGAATAATGAGAAGAGGACAGCCATGCGAAGGTCTCAGAAGAGCATCCCAAGTAAAATGCAGGAGATGGCCTCTCCCTGAGATGAGAATGGGTGAGGAGTTCGTGGGACCACGGCGGGTTAATGTCGCTAGAGTGAAGGGAGCTGGTAGAGTGACCACACTACCTTGAAGGGATTTATTCACATTGCAACGGGAAGCCTTTGCAGAGTTCTTAAGGAAAAAGTACAAAACATCTGATTTATGCTTTTAAAAGTCACTTTGCTAGCTGGGGGGTATAAATTAGGAGTTTGGGATCAACAGATACACACTACTGTATAAAATAGATAAACAAGGACCTACAGTATAGCACAGGGAACTATATTCAGTATCTTGTAATTATAAGGGAAGTAACCTGAGAACGATTAGATAGATAGATAGATAGGTGTATAACTGAATCGCTTTGCTCTTCACCTGAAACTAACACAACATTGTAAATCGACTCTACTTCAATTTTTTAAAAATCACTTTGCTGGAAATTCCCTGGCTATCCAGTGATTAGGACTCGGGGTTCAATCCCTGGTCGAGGAGCTAAGACCCCACAAGTCGCGCTGCACGGCGAAAAATAAAATAAATTTAAAATAAATAAAAAATAAAAATCACTTTGTTGTATGGAAAAGGAAATCGGCAAAAGAAGGGGCCACTTATGAGAAGGCCTCACAACACTGTTCCTGCTCTACAGAATGAGGAGAGCGAGCCTTTAAAAGGCAAAGTGACCGAGGGACTAATTTTTTTTTAAGTAGATTTAGGACGGATGTTACCTTGGGGTGTGTAGGGGGCTGTCGTTAAGAGAATGGGATTGGTATAAAGATGTAGGAAATGGGTCATTTATATTTCTTACGTTGAGTTGTGGGTTGACGGATTCATTTTATTTTTGTGCTTCGTCACTTTTATATATCATGTGTTCTGTGAATGTTATGGGCTGAATTTTGTCCCTCATAACTCAAGCTGAAATGCCACTTGCAGCAACGTGGATGGACCTAGAGATCATCATACTAAGTGAAGTAAGTCAGAGGAAGACAAATACCATACGACATCCCTTATGTGTGGAATCTAAAAAAATGATACAGATGAACTTATTTACAAGACACAAATAGAGTCACAGATGTAGAAAACAAACTTATGGTTATCAGGGGGGAAGGGGGGAGGGATAAACTGGGAGATTGGGAGTGACATATACACACTACTATATATAAAATAGATAACTAATAAGGACCTACTGTATAGCACAGGGAACTCTACTCAATACTCTGTAATGGTCCATATGGGAAAAGAATCTAAAAAAGAGCAGATATAGGTATATGTAAAACTGATTCACTTTGCTGTACAGCAGAAACTAACACAATGTTGTAAATTGACTATACTCCAATAAAAATTAAAAAAAAAAAAAAACTCAAGTTGAAGTCCTAACCCTCAGTACCTCAGCATGTGACCATGTTTAGAGACAGCACATCTGAAGATGTATTAAGTTAAAATGAGGTCATTAGGGGAATTCCCTGGCAGTCCAGTGGTTAGGACTCTGAGCTTTCACTGCCAAGGGTGTGAGTTCAATCCCTGGTCGGGGAAGAAAGATCCTGCATGGCATGGCCAAAAAACTGAAGTCATTAGGGTGAGTTCTAATCCAATATGACTGGTGTCCTTACAAGAAGTGGTGGTGAGGACACAGGCACAGACAGGAGACCATATGAAGATACAGGGAGAAGACAGCCATCTAAAAGTCAACACCTCAAGACTTCCCTGGTGGTCCAGTGGTTAAGACTCTGCACTTCCACTGCAAGGGGCACAGCTTTGACCCCCTGTAGGTGAACTAGGATTCTGAATGCCACACAGCCAAAAAAAAATTAAAAATAAATAAGTCAGCACCTCAGAAGAAACCAACCCTGCCAACACTTTGATCTCAGACTTCTAGCCTCCAGAATTGTGAGAAAATGAATTTCCATTGTTTAAGCTACCCCATCTTTGGTACTTTGTTATGACAGTCCTGGAAAACTAATAAGTTTAGGTGTCAAATATTCCATCATTAATTTTTTTTTAATTTTTAAAAATCCATAGGATAGTAGAAAAGTATGTATCAAACTGTTAACAATGGTCATTTCTGGAAGGTGTGATTATGGGGAATTCTGATTTTCTATATTTACATTTCTGAACCCTTCATATCTTTTATAATGAGTATATTTTGGTTTGTATTTAAAGGAAGGAAGAAAAGGGAGAGAGAGCATGGACATGATTTGTCCAATACTGTAGTGAGTGAGTGGCAGAAAAAGAAAAACTGGATTACATTTACAATCATTTCCCAACATTTCTCCATCTAACAGAGAAGCAGACATGTTGTATGGGACTTCCAAAACTGTTCCTTAAAAGAAAGGAGGGGCTTCCCTGGTGGCGCAGTGGTTGAGTGTTCTGCCTGCCGATGCAGGGGACGCGGGTTCGTGCCCTGGTCAGGGAAGATCCCACATGCCGCGGAGCGGCTGGGCCCGTGAGCCATGGCAGCTGAGCTTGCGCGTCCGGAGCCTGTGCTCCGCAACGGGAGAGGAAGAAAGGAAATTCCCTTTTGTCCTCGTTCCTTTCCTCTTCTTCCTGCCTAGAATGGAGCTGTAATGACTGGAGCTCCAGCAGCCATCTTGGAGCAAAAGATAATCTCAACAATAGTAACAATGCACAGTGGAGGAGAAAGACGGAGGCTGTGTCTCTGAAGACTTCAGTGAGCTACCATACCAACCCTGAACTGCCTCCCTCTGCGTTTCTTTTCAATGTGAGAATAAACTCTTATGTGTTTAAACCAACATAAATTGGACCTCTGTTACTTGCAAATAAACCTAATCCTAATTATTACAAAGGATTTTTTGTTTGTTTGTTTTTGGTTTTTTTGCGGTACGCGGGCCTCTCACTGTTGTGGCCTCTCCCGTTGCGGAGCACAGGCTCCGGACGCGCAGGCTCAGCGGCCATGGCTCACGGGCCCAGCCGCTCCGCGGCATGTGGGCTCTTCCCGGACCGGGGCACGAACCCGTGTCCCCTGCATCGGCAGGCGGACTCTCAACCACTGCGTCACCAGGGAAACCCAAAGGATTTTTTTTTAGTCATTCGATATTAGAGCTCATTAAGTGCTATTGGGGAAAAGTTTTTTAAGTAATCTTTTAAAAAAATTATTACAAATTTGAGGGAATTCTCCACCCACAGCCTCCATTTTCCCTGAAGTGCAATGCTTGATTATCTGATGTGAAACAGGAGGGTTTGTGTAGCCTAAAGAGGGTGGTTAAAATGTTGGTACAAGTTCCCGGGAGGAACAAGAACAGGGGCAGGGCTAGTGATAACTTTTTAAAAATAAAAGAAACTAATTCTATTTTCTGTTATCAATTTTAACTAAACATCAGTTCATTGTGTGGATGACACATGACTTAACTATTTGAATAGTTTCTGTTATTAAGAAAAAAAAAAGATTCCAAGCCACCAGCAGTATGAAGGCTGCCAAGGCTGAAGGCCTATTCATATCTGTGTTTGAAAGCTGGCTTTGCTTTTACAAATTATTTTACTTGTTTGAGTCTCAATTTCCCCATCTGTAAAAGGGATGGCAAAAACAACTGGGATTGTGACAAAGAATAGATGAAATTACATTTGTAAAAGTGCTTAACACTCAGTAAAAGCTATTCCCTCACTTTATTAATCCATTTGTACCTCATATAAAGTTCCAGTATTTCTAGGCTTGTCATACCCCCAAGGAAGGCCTGTGGGTCCCACCTGGATGAGTTATGTTGTGCTGCAAATATAATCTTAAATAATTAATAATTTCAGTTAGCGTTTATTGATCATTTACTATAGACCAGGCACATTTCATGCGTTTTTATTTAATCCTTCCCCGAAACCTTGAGAAATAGATGCTATTAATATGGTCATAAGGAAACTAGGAGAGGTCAAGTATACAGTCCAAGACTTTTTTTTTTTTTTTTTGGCCATACGGCACAACTTGTGGGATTTTAGTTCCCCAACCAGGGATCGAACCCAGGCCTTCGGCAGTGAGAGCTCGGAGCCCTAACCACTGGACAGCCAGGGAATTCCCAGCAGTCCAAGATTGCATTCACTTAGCACAAGCAGGATTTGAACCATAGAGACAGTAAAAAGATAACTGGTCGCCAGGGGTTCAGGGAGAAGGAGGAGCACAGAGGATTTTTAGGGCAGGGAAACGATTCTGCATGATACTGTAATAGTGGATACATGTCATTATACATTTGCAAAACTCACAGAATGTACAACACCAAGAGTGAACCCCAACGTAAACTATAGACTTTGGGTGATAATCAATTATAACAAATGTACTACTCTGGGTATTGATGGTAGGGGAGGCTGTGCGTGTGCGGGGATGGGGGATATTAGAATTCTCTGTACTTTTGGCTCAATTTTTCTGTGTACCTAAAACTGCTCTTTAAAAGCCTATGTTTAAAAAGCATGAAAGTACCCAAAGCATTGGTGATTGTCAGGTAAAACAGTCTGGACTAAACAGAGGAGTAAAACAATGGGATAGGAAAGGAAAGTTTGAACCCAGTAGTGAAGGGCCTTAGACAGTCAGGTGGGTAATTGGGACTTTAGCCTGTAAGTCAGCGGGGGTTGTTGAGGATTACTGAGCAGGGAACTCAGGTAAAGAACAGACTTGTAGGAATAAACCTCTGGCTGCTATTGTGTGAGGAGAATTCGGGAAGATAGAGTGGAGGCAAATAGAGTAGTGAAAAAGCAGGTAAAAAGCACAAGTGGGGGGATTTCCCTGGTGGTGCAGTGGATAAGACTCTGTCCTCCCAATGCAGGGGGCTTGGGTTTGATCCCTGGTCAGGGAACTGGATCCCACATGCATGCCGCAACTAAGAGTTTGCATGCCACAACTAAGGAGCCTGTGAGCCACAACTAAGGAGCCTGCGAGCTGCAACGAAGACCTTGCGTAACCAAGTAAATGAATAAATAAATATTAAAATAAATAAGTAAAATAAAATAAAACACCAGACCAGGTAGAATTCCAAATGATATTAAAAAAAAAAGAGCACAAGTGGACCTGTAAAGAAAGGGATGCATAGCTGTTGGTGGGCATGTAAATTGGTGCAGCCACTATAGAAAACAGTATAGAGGTTCATAAAAAATTAAAAATTGAACTACCATGTGATCCAGCAATCCCACTTCTGGATATGTACCCCAAGGAAAGGAAATCAGTACATCGAAGGGATCTGCACCCCTCACTGCAACGTTATTCACAATGGCCAAGACATGGAAACAACCTAATTGTGTGTCAATGGATGAATGGATGAAGAAAATGTTATATATACATATGAATATTATTCAGCCATGAGGAAGAAGGAAATCCTGCCATTTGTAACAACATGGATGGACTAAGTAAAATAAGTCAGATAGAGAAAGACAAATATTGTATGGTCTTACTTATATGTAGAATCTTGTTTTTTTTTTTGGCTGCGTTGTGTCTTTGTTGCTGTGCGGGGCTTTCTCTAGTTGTGGCAAGGTTGCGGTGCGCGGGCTTCTCTTGTTGCGGAGCACGGGCTCTAGGCACGTGGGCTTCAGTAGTTGTGGCACACAGGCTCAGTAGTTGTGGCACACGGGGTTAGTTGCTCTGCAGCATGTGGGATCTTCCCGGACCAGGGCTCAAACCCGTGTCCCCTGCATTGGCAGGCGGATTCTCAACCACTGCGCCACCAGGGAAGCCCCTTACTTATATGTAGAATCTTAAAAACCCAAATTCACGGACTTCCCTGGCTGTCCAGTGGTTAAGACTCCACGCTTCCACTGCAGGGGGTGCAGGTTGGATCCCTGGTCGGGGAACTAAGGTCCCACATGCCACGTGGTGGGTCTAAAAAAACGGGCTCACTCTCCTAATCCCTTCAGTTGCTTCCTGTTGTACCTGTAACAAAACCCACACTCCTCAGGAGGACTTGTAGGCCTTTCACATCTACACTCTCCACCTCTAATCCCTCTACCTCAGGTACTGCCTCTCTTTTCCCCCTCAGGTCTTCACACAAGAAAGACTATCTCCATCCTTTCCTTTCTTTTCTAACTCCTCCCCGGTTGCTTAAAGTGAGTTTAATCCCTGTTTGAAACAGGTTACACCGTCATTCTCTTTCATAGCACCTTGGTTGTTCTCCATGTTACCTCAGGTATATCATTACTGTACATATTTTCTCTATGCAAATACTGTGTATATTCGTTTGTATGCTTCTAGTTTAATACCTGCCTGTCCCCAAGATCCTTTACGTTCCATGAGAAAATAGAGCCTATCGGTACATTCGTTACTCTGCCCCCAACACTTGGCAAAAGCCTGGAGATGCTCAATTCATATTTCTGAAATGAATGAATATGCTAGGCTGTGTGCTGTCATGCGGGAACCAAAGACGAAACACTGGAGGAACTCACCCTCGAGTAGGGGTGATACGGCAGGAACATAAATAACTGTAGAGCGAGACAATGAGCATCACAGGAAATTCTATGAGTCCCGAGGAAGGGGCATTATTCTAGGCAGGGAATTCAGAGCAGACTCTGCGGAGGGAGAGTACTATGTTGGGCCTGAAAGGAGGGAAAGTGGAGGGCAAATGTGGATAAGACATAGGGATCAACTTAATTGGAGTGTGGAGTATATCAAGACAAAAGAGTCAGAGAAGCTGGGAAAGAAGTGACACCAGATTGTCAAAGGGCTCACTTGCCAGGCTAAGAAGTCTGGACTGTATTCTGGAGGCAGCGGTGGGGCAACAACATTAACTCAACTCACCCTTTGAAAACCTTTTAAAAATGTTTCCAGGTATACAGTAAAAGTAGAGATACTAGTACAATAAATACCTGCATGCTTCTCACCAACATTCAACAATTAACATTTTGCCTATTTGCTTTATATATAGATATACAGTAACGCAGATGTAGATATATAGATATGTGTGTGTGAGCATTTCAAAGTTTGTGTTACTTTTCTCTTTCTTCCCGTCTTTCCTCCTTCCTCCCTCCCTCCCTCCCTCCCTTCCTTCCTTCCTTCTTTCATTTTCTAAACATTTCAAAAGAAATCAACAGACTCCTAACATTTGTTCAAAATTTTTTTTGTCTTTGTTTTTATTTATTTATTTTCTTCCAGTTTTATTGAGATATAATTGACACACAGCACTGTGTAAGTTTAAGGTGTACAGCATAATGATTCGACTTACATACATCATGAAATGATGACCACCGTAAGTTTAAAACCCATCTGTCATCTCATATAGGTACAAAAGGAAAGAAATAGAACAAAAATATTTTCTTTCCTGTGATGAGAACTCTTAGGAATTACTCTCTTAACTTTCATTTATAATACAGTATTAATTATATCGATTATGTTGTGCATTACAGTTTCTAGTACTTATTTATCTTATGGCTGAACGTTTGTAACTGTTGGCTGCCTTCACCCAAGTGCTCCTCCCCCACCCCTGCCTCTGGTGACCTCAAATCTGGTCTCTCTTTCTACAAATTTGTTTATTCATTTGTTTTTTTGTGTGTTTTTTGCGGTACGCGGGCCTCTCACTGCCGCGGCCTCTCCCGTTGCAGAGCACAGGCTCCGGACGCGCAGGCTCAGCGGCCATGGCTCACGGGACCAGCCGCTCCGAGGCATGTGGGATCCTCCCGGACAGGGGCACGAACCCGTGTCCCCTGCATCAGCAGGCGGACTCTCAACCACTGCACCACCAGGGAAGCCCCATTTGTTTTTGAAGTATAACTGACCGACAACACTATGTTAGTTCCTGTTACACAAGATAGTGATTCAATATTTCTATATATTTCAAAATGTTCACCACAATAAGTCTAGTTACCATTTATCACCATACAAAGATATTACATAATTATTTATTCCCCACACTGTACATTTCATACCCATGACTAATTGATTTTGCAACTGGAAGCTTGTACCTCTTAACGTCCCTCATCTATTTCTCTCCTTCCCCCAGCCCCCTCCCCTCTGGCAACTGCCTGTTTGTTTTCTATATCTATGACTCTGCTTCTGTTTAGTTATGTTTGTTCTTTTTTTTTTTTTAGATTCCACGTATAAGTGATAACATACTTTCTTTCCTGCCTTTCTCTGACTTATTTCATTAAGCACAATACCCTCCAGGTCCATACATTTTGTTGCAAATTCAAATTTTCATCCTTTTTTTTTAAGGCTGAGTAGTATTCCATTGTGTGTGTATACCATATTTTCTTTAGCCATTCATCCATCAGTAGACAGGCTGTTTCCATGTCTTAGCTATTGTAAACAATGCTGCAGTGAACACGGGGGTGCAGACATCTTTTTGAATTAGTGTTTTCATTTTCTTCAGATAAATACCCAGAAGTGGGATTGCTGGATCATATGGCAGTTCTATTTTTAATTCTTTGAGAAACCTCCGTACTCTTTTCCAAAGTGACTACACCAATTTACATTCCCACTAACACTGCACAAAGGTTCTCTTTTCTCCACATCCTCGTCAACACTCGCTATTTGTTGTTTTTTTGATAACAGCCAGTCTGACAGGTGTGAGGTGACATAACATTGTGGTTTTGATTTGCATTTCTCTGATGATTAGTGATTCTGAGCATCTTTCCACGTGTCTGTTGGCCATCTGTATGTCTTTTTTGGAAAAATGTCTATTCAGATCCTCTGCCCATTTTTTAATTGGGTAGTTTGGCTTTTTGATGTTGAGTTGTATGAGTTCTTTGTATGTTTTAGATATTAACCTCTTATCAAATATATTGTTTGCAAATACCTTCTCCCATTCAGTAGGCTGCCTTTTCATTTTGTTGATAATTTCCTTCGTTGTGCAAAAGCTTTTAAGTTTGATTAGGTCTCATTTGTTTATTTTTTCTTTGTTTCTCTTGCCTGAGGAGACATATCCCAAAAAATATTTCTAAGACTTATGTCAAAGAGCATACTGCCAATGTTTCCTTCTAGAAGTTTTATGGCTTCGGGCCTTACATTTAAGTCTTTAATCCGTTTTGAATTTATTTTTCAATATGGTGTGAGAGGGTAGTCCAGTTTGATTATTTTGCTGGTAGCTGTCCAGTTTCCCCAATACCACTTATTGAAGAGGCTATTTCTCCAGATTCTAAAGATGCTTTCATTCATATCCATCATACCTACATTGAACATACATACATTGAACAAATACATTGAACAAATGTAATAACTGCTTTTTACTGGTATTAGGTCATCTAATACCAGTCCATTTTCAAATTTCCCCAGTTATCCCCCAAATGTCTGAAAAGCAGTTTTTTGGGTTTTTTTGTTTGTTTGTTTTTTCAGAACCAGAATCCAGTCAAGCATTTGATTGTGTGGGTTTCTTTTTTAAATTAAAAAAAAGTTACAACAATCACCACGTGACTCTTTGTTATGATATCACTTTTCCTTAATCTTTATATCTTATCTTCTGTGAAACCAGTTGTCTTATAGAATGTCTCACATTTTTTATTTACTTGATTGTCTCCTTGGGGGTGTTGTTTATCTGGTTCCTCCAGTCCCTGTAACACCTTATGTTTTTGTAGCTGTTTAGTTTATCAAACACGTTCGTATGCATTTAATCACAACAGAATCGCTATAAGGCTTTATTCCTATTTAACAGAAACGAATACTGAGGCTTGGACTGCTTAAATGACTTTTCCAAAGCCAGAGAGCCAGTAAGTAGCAAAGGCAGGACTCAAGCATAAAGGGATTCACTTTAGTTGAGTTAAAACAACAACAATTAATCCCAAATAGCCTACATCTAACTGCAGATTTTCAAAGTGCATTCTCTCTCCAGAATTCAATAGATATTTCTATTCTTTTAAAAACGTTTTCAGAAAAAGGACCTTTTGTTGTTGTTTGTTTTGTTTTGTTTTTGCGGTACGCGGGCCTCTCACTGTTGTGGCCTCTCCCGTTGCGGAGCACAGGCTCCGGACGCGCAGGCTCAGCGGCCATGGCTTACGGGCCCCAGGCGCTCTGCGGCATGTGGGATCTTCCCGGACCGGGGCACGAACCCGTGTCCGCTGCATCGGCAGGCGGACTCTCAACCACTGCACCACCAGGGAAGCCCAGAAAAAGGATCTTTTAAGAAATATTTTATTTTCCTGATACCGTGAAGCACATTGCCAAGAAAAAGCAATTTGTTTTACAACGTCTAACAGCTATTTCTCTTGTCTAGCAAAACTAGCAAAATGTAACAGATACCAGGTTCCTCCCAAAGCTACGTTTGTAACAACAGTTCACAACGTCTAAATGTTAAATGAGTTACTGAATTTATGACTTTCATAAATGTGTAAACAAAGTCAATTTATCTAAAAATAACTATTTTCTGTGCAAAGTTAAGCATACGCATGTGCGCTTATGATGCTAAAACCAACAAGGGCCTTTAGGACTGTTAGAGACGCCGTTCGGAACTACACGTAAAGTCAGGTCTTCTACAGTCTATTTTCTCCTCACAGCTGGGTCAGAAACTCGTGGAACAGAATTAGGAGAAGCTTATAACAGTCTACAATCAAGAGATAAGGGGTGTGGTGCGACGATGAGCAAACCAGGCAAAGGAATTAGGATGGTGGATTCAGGAGGAAACTGGGGAAGACATTTCTGGGCTCCCCAGGAATTCAGGCCTCCGGCTTGGAGCCAGCTGCTAGAAAGGGGCCCTAGAAGGGAGAGACATAGGCAGGGGCTGACTACGGAGAAACACTCTTCTCAACAAGAAACTATGGAAATCTTAACTCAGAGAGAGGGATTCCCAACACTGCCCATACATCAAAAAACGTTTTTAAGAAGCTGACTCGCTTCCGCCTCTCGCAAACTTCCACAAAGGTGGAAGCAGGCGAGCACGCCCCGCAAGTGCCCTTCCCTGGTTTTATTGGCTGCCCTGGCCTGCCCCTTTCTTAATCTGTTTCTTTCATTGGTTAGCATTGATATGCTCCTGCTTTCACAGACAATTCCCGGAACCAATCATCTCCAATCACCGCTCCGTCTCTCCGCCGACTTGTGAGTGGCATCCATTCCAACCAATAAAAAATGAAAGTGAGGCTGTGGAGCCTACACTCCTCTCCTTTCCCCTCAACTCTTTCTGCAAATGGTAGAAAAGGTTGAGCAGCTGATACGAACCACCAATCCGTAAGGGCGGAAGAGGGGCGAGGAGAAAAGTGATGGGAGGGGGTGACGTGGCGGTGACGGAGGCATAAACTAAAATGAGTGGCAGGAATACTAGCCAATCGACAATCACACTGGCTGGGTAGTCTGCATTCTAGAGTCCTCCCTGAGCGCCGGAGACTTCGGGAAAGCACCAATGAGCTTTTCATGAGTCTGATTGGCCTTCACCTGCACCAATCAACGGCGTGCCTGGCGGAAGCGTCCCACCACGGGCTCTCACTGGGCGCTGGTGGAATGACAGGCCCAAGAGAAATGCCAATGTCCGAGGGGTCTTCCGCAAGTGACACTCAGCGTCACCAATCGACTTCCTCCTTCCCGGCGGCAGAGCCCTCCTCCCCGCGGCCGGCCTGGCTGGGCGGGGACGCTGCGCGGCGGCGGCTGATGTGCTAGCTGAGTGGGGCCCTCCGGGCGGCGACGGCGGCTCTCGTAGGCGGTTCCGGTCCTGTATCTCCGGGCGGCGGCGGCTCATGGCGGCGACGGAGCTGAGAGGAGTAGTGGGCCCGGGCCCGGCAGCCATTGCGGCCCCGGGCGGCGGCGGCGGCGGCGCCGGTCCCCCCATGGTGGGAGGAGGCGGCGCCGGCGGCCGCGGAGACTCGGGGCCGAGCTCCGGGATCGCCCCGGGCACGGTGGCCGCGGTGGCTGCGGGCGGCCCGGGCCCCGGGGCCGGGGGAGTGGCGGCGGCGGGCTCGGCTCCTGCGCCGCCGGCGGGGGGCTCGGGCGCTGGGGGTTCGGGCTCGGCTCGCGAGGGCTGGCTCTTCAAATGGACCAATTATATCAAAGGCTACCAGCGGCGGTGGTTCGTGCTGAGCAACGGGCTCCTGAGCTACTACAGGTAACTGCTTCCGGGGCGCCGTCCCCCACTGCAGCCCACAGCCCCTGTGCCGTTACCCTCTCCAGCCCGCGCAGCAGCCAAGGTCGCCCCAGGCCCCTTTTCCTCACTTGCGCTCTTTGACAGCCCGCGACACGAGTCCACCATCACGAAGGTGAACGCCCCAGGACTTACCGCTCCACCTGGGTGATCCACCCTTGGTGCCATACCTTCCCCTCGGTCCTGGCCCTTCCAGTTGTTCGGAGAGCATCTACTCTTCCATTGTGTTTCCAACAGCGCATCGGTGCAGTGATTAATTCTGCAAGGAAGGCGCTGTTGTAGATGTTTAAGAGACACATATGGGAGGGCAAAGTCCAGGCACCGCTCGCAAGGAACTTACTGTAAAAACTCCCAAGGCTTAGCTCTCTGTGCCTAGTCTCCAGAATTCAAGGTTATTAGCAGCCCTTGATGTACCCGCCTTTGCTCTCTCCACATTCGGGCACAAGGACACCACGCGTAGGGTGGCCTCCGTATCTGTCCCCTCTCTTTATCTCTCCAAGATTTGCCTAGGCTTTCGCCTTCTGGACAGACCAGAATGGAGAAGTGCACTCCAGTGTTTCTTTTTGCTTGCCCCACGTCCTCCCGTGGGAATCATTAAGTGTTCCATCCAGTATTTCTGGGATCTCTCTGGTCAGTGAGGTTTAAGTTTCATTAAGAGAAGAGTCCATGTCTTTTGTATGACTACTTCTGTTCAAAAATGCTTGTTTTGGGATGTTCAATATATTTTTACGGTGACCCACAATCTTCCCACAACATAACATGCTTTTGGCTACTCATGTTACTATAGATAGAGAGGTTAGGACACTGGATTTGGAGACAGGACATAAACATTTCCTGAGTGCTGGACAGTTTGGATGGGTGTTTAACATACGGTATTCTTTGACTCCCCCAAACAATCTGGAAGTTAGGAGATATTCCCATCTTACCAATGAGGAAATGGAGACTTAGCTTGGGCAACTTTCCCAAGGTCTTGAGTCAGGATTTGAAACTAATTCTTTTCACACCAACACAACCTAAAACCCAGGTTAGTGTTACATGGATCAGTCAGATATAGAGATAACTACTTATCCATAGCTAGTACATTTATAGATCATGATACTGTGTATATTTTATACAAAATGTATAGAAGTTCCCTTTAAGGGAGATTTTGCTTAATATAATGGCATTTCTAAGTGAAATCTTTTTATAAAGACCATTCTATTTGGGCCCCAAAACAGTGTTGTTAAGAACGGCTCACTCTATATTTCTTTTCCTCTGCCAGTAGTCACTTTGCCACCAGGAGGGTTTGGGTGAACGAATCTCTTTTCCACCAACTCCATTGTATTGGCTCTTAAAGAATTTTGAGAGGAAATTGAAGATGGGAGTTGGATTGATGGAGAATAAACAGTTTCTAAAAAAAAAAAAAAAAAATGATGGGAGTTGGAGGTTGTTGAAGTAGGAACACAGGCTTATCTGGTCTCTAACAGTGGAAAATACCTTAGCACATCCTCACTGCTTAAGCCACATTAATTGTGAACACTTGTGTATTACGTTTCTTTTTTTTTTTTTACCATCTTTTTTGGAGTATAATTGCTTTACAATGTTGTGTTAGTTTCTGCTGTATAACAAAGTGAATCAGCTATACGTATACAAATATCCCCATATCCCCTCCGTCTTGCATCTCCCTCCCACCCCTCTAGGTGGTCACAAAGCACCGAGCTGATCTCCCTGTGCTATGCAGCTGCTTCCCACTAGCTATCTTTTACATTTGGTGGTCTATATATGTCAGTGCTACTTTCTCACTTCGTCCCAGCTTACCCTTCCCCCTCCCTGTGTCAAGTCCATTCTCTATGTCTGCGTCTTTATTCCTGTCCTCCCGCTAAGTTCATCAGAACAATTTTTTTTAGATTCCATATATATGTGTTGGCACAGGGTATTTCTTTTTCTCTTTCTTACTTCACTCTGGATGACAGTCTCTAGGTCCATCCACCTCACTACAGATAACTCAATTTCGTTTATTTTTATAGCTAATATTCCATTGTATATATGTGCCACATCTTCTTTATCCATTTATCTGTCGATGGACACTTAGGTTGCTTCCACGTCCTGGCTGTTGTAAATAGTGCTGCAGTGAACATTGTGGTACATGACTCTTTTTGAGTTATGGTTTTCTCAGGGTATATGCCCAGTAGTGGGATTGCTGGGTCGTATGGTAGTTCTATTTTTAGTTTTTTAAGGAACCTCCATACTGTTCTCCATGGTGGCTATATCAATTTACATTCCCACCAACAGTGTAAGAGTGTTCCCTTTTCTCCACACCCTCTCCAGCATTTATTGTTTGTAGATTTTTTGACGATGGCCATTCTGACTGCTCTGAGGTGATACCTCATTGTGGTTTTTTTGTTTTTGTTTTTGTTTTTGTTTTTGCAGTATGCGGGCTTCTCACTGTTGTGGCCTCTCCCGTTGCGGAGCCCAGGCTCCGGACGCACAGGCTCAGCGGCCATGGCTCACGGGCCCAGCCGCTCCGCGGCATGTGGGATCTTCCTGGAACGGGGCACGAACCCGTGTCCCCTGCATCGGCAGGCGGACTCTCAACCACTGCGCCACCAGGGAAGCCCCCTCATTGTGGTTTTGATATGCATTTCTCTAATGATTGGTGATGTTGAGCATCCTTTCATGTGTTTTTTGGCAGTCTGTATGTCTTTGGAGAAATGTCTGTTTAGGTCTTCCGCCCATTTTTGGATTGCACTGTTTGTTTTCTTGATATTGAGCTACGTGAGTTGCTTGTATATTTTGGAGATTAATCCTTTGTCAGTTGCTTCGTTTGCAAATATTTTCTCCCATTCTGAGGGTTGTTTTTTTGCCTTGTTTATGGTTTCCTTTGCTGTGCAAAAGCTTTTAAGTTGCATTAGGTCCCATTTGTTTATTTTTGTTTTTATTTCCATTTCTCTAGGAGGTGGGTCAAAAAGGATCTTGTTGTGATGTATGTCGTACAGTGTTCTGCCAATGTTTTCCTGTAAGAGTTTTATAGTGTCTGGCCTTACATTTAGGTCTTTAATCCATTTTGAGTTTATTTTTGTGTATGCTGTTAGGGAGTGTTCTAATTTCATTCTTTTACATGTAGCTGTCCAGTTTTCCCAGCACCACTTATTGAAGAGGCTGTCCTTTCTCCATTGTATATTCTTGTCTCCTTTATCAAAGATAAGGTGACCATATGTGTGTGGTTTTACCTCTGGGCTTTCGATCCTGTTCCATTGATCTGTATTTCTGTTTTTGTGCCAGTACCATACTGTCTTTATCACTGTAGCTCCATAGTATAGTCTGAAGTCAGGGAGCCTGATTCCTCCAGCTCTGTTTTTCTTTCTCAGGATTGCTTTGGCTTATGTATATCATTTGCATTATTATATTCAGAGTTGATTTTCATTTTAACCCTTTCTAATTACTCATCCAGGACTATCAGTTAGTTTAAGGTTAAATCACAAATCTAAAATTTTAGTCTGCTCCAAAGTTTTTCCCCTACTCAGCTTCATGTTTTCCTGTTACACTGGCCATCATTCTGATGTTCAATTGATTCATGTCCTAACTCGGCTTGTAAGTCACTGTTAACACTGATTCCCCATTTTCAAAAGTTGTGTGTCGGCTGAAGGCCTTAATGTGTGGTCATTTTTCCTCATCCAAGTTCCTGATCAAATCTACTTTCTAGCCCAGTTGAGTCTTTGATCAGTACCAGTCTTGATCAGTATTGATCTTGGTTGGACAGTAATAACCTATATGTTGCTGTCTTTTAAGTACTTGTAACCCCTTTTCACTTCTCTCTTACAGTAGCTAGTGGTACCTGTCTGACTACAGCTAAAACTACTTCCAAAACATATCAAACCACATATTGGGAAATATACCACGGGCCTGTCCTTGCCAGCTAAGATGGTTCCACCCACACACCAACCAAGCAACAGGATCCAAAGTTATCAAATCTACGCACTACCCTCAAAATCACATTGAAGTACTTCCTATCAACGAATTGGTAGTTTATTCTTTCGAACAGGTTCTTTGGGTCCCCATCTCCTTAGTTAGCCAACTCGTCTTTCCTCCTGCTTTTCATGCCTCCAAAACCAATCGTATCTTGTATATGCCTTTTACAAAATACTGTTTTCTTTTTAGCTGAGTACTTCCTAGACCCATGCTCTGATGAACTGTCCTAATAGGCTTTGGCAAGCCTTCTTTTTACCTATCCTGTTCTTCCTCACAAAGTTACACAGATCTCCGGTTACTTAAAACCATATGTAGAACCCCAGCTCTCCTAGACACATCATGACAAGCTCATAGTATTAGTTTTCCTGGCTAGCCTCTAGAGACTGAGTTACTATTTCGGCTGGCCTTTTCAGGGAAGACCTTACTAACCAGAAAATACCACCTAATACTGAGGTGCCTAAAGAACTTATCTTGCACTCTGAAAAGCAGGTCTTTCTCGCTTCTGCACTCACCATTTATAAGCATAGATGTACCTGCTTGAACCCAAGAGCTCCGAAGTTCAGCCCGCCCTACTTCCAGAGTTCTTTGGTATTTTAAAAACTGCTGCAGACGTTATGTGATTTGAGAAACTTCTTTAGTTCATGAAGATGACCCAAGCAGAAGAGATTCCTAGGAAGTGGCTTGTGGAATATACCAACACGTTGTGAGGAGTGTGGTAGACGGTCCAAGCAACACCTTTGGAGTAGAAAGCAAGGGTGAGCTGGCCTGTCAGCTGCGGGTCTGTAATTCAGCCTGCATTATTCATAATGTAACTGAAGCTTGGGGGCGGGGGAGGGGAGGTAAGAATAGAAAAACCAGGGATTCACGTTACAGTGTGGCAGGTGCGGGCGCGATGGAAGATGGCCTGGTTTATTGAGGATCCGTACCCCCCTCCCCCCGCCCCGGCCATCCCATACTGCTCATTTGTGCATCATCTGAGGAAGAAAAACCAGTTTCATGGGACAAACCGAACGATAGCAAATCTGTCTTCCTAAACACAGCACACAGACTTTCTCAAAGCCACCAAATCTTAGTTTCCAGAGATGGAGTGTGTGTCATCTCTGGCATGCAGGAATTCTGGACGTGCCAGGTATGTTTGGCCATTTGGCACTCGTGAAAGAGAAACGGCTCTGCTTTGCACTGTGGCAGTTGGCAAAGGACTTTGACCTCTTTATGTTCCAAGTTGGTCAGGGAAAAACTGCAGTCTCAACATGCAGGTCCCTGGGCATAATCAGCGGGTGGGGGAAATTAGCACAGTTTGCCCTGTACTCTCAGTTGTGTTAGCAGCTTGATCTTTTATGCCAGGTCTCCAGCTTGTTGTCACCAACCAGTGCTGTAAAGTTCAAAAGTTAGTCTATTAATAGAACTGTCAGTCAGTAGAAATGGGGAAAATTTTTATACCCAGTCCTCTGAGAACAGATTTGCTGAATCTCTCCTAGCTATTAATAGGATGGCTTAGGAGTTCCCACCAATAGAGGTCAGTGGACCTTAGGAAAGAATATATTCCAGAAAGATTATACCCCCTGGTGATTCTTTAATGATTATTCTTTCTTTACTCCCACAGAAAGCTAGTTATTCCTATTTCATATCATTTGAGCTGTAGTCAGTGTTTAATATTCTAAGCGTCTAAGGGTGCCTTACACTTCTGCAAGATAGTTAAGAGTAATATGAGAATTTCACTTGGGCTGAGTTATAGTTGGGGGAATGGGTTGTTCAATACATGTAAAATGGAGCTATTCTTTCTCTTAGAGAATAAGATTGTTTTACAGAATTTTGTTGCATGAGTTTATAAAGCACTATTTCATAATTATGTCTTGCTAAGTAAAAGGTAATTCCTGACTGCAAAAGGGCATGAGGGAACTTTCTGGGGTGATGGGAATGTTCTACATCTTGATTGTGGAGGTGGTAGCGCAATTGTATACATTTGTCAAAACTCACTAAATTGTACTCTTTAAATTGTTGGGTTAATACCGTATGCAGTTATCCGTCAGTGAAGCCTATTTTTTAAGAGCTAAGGGTGAGAGGGACAGCAGCAGAGCAATAAAAGCTTACAGGCTCTGAAAGGAAATCCCTACTGATTGTTTTTTGAATTTTAGGGAGCCATTTGAGGGAAATATTAGAACTTGCTAGTTCCTAAGACTGCTGTATTTTCGAAAGGCTTAGAGTTATGAAATGGAATGTGATGAAGGATAAACCACGCATCAACTTTCTACTTAGCTTGTCTTTGGCTCGTTATTGCAGGTCAAAGGCAGAAATGAGACATACCTGCCGTGGTACCATCAACCTCGCCACAGCCAACATCACAGTGGAGGACTCCTGCAACTTCATCATTTCCAATGGGGGTGCCCAGACCTACCATCTGAAGGCGAGCTCAGAAGTAGAGCGGCAGCGCTGGGTCACAGCCCTAGAACTGGCCAAGGCCAAGGCTGTGAAGATGCTGGCAGAATCAGGTAGGGAGCAAAGAATATTGTGTCTGGGGAGCATTCTGTTTGCCCCTCTTATGCGCAAATCTTATTTTGTCCCTCATTGTAATGTCCCTCATTGTCCCTAATTTAATTAGCAGCTATCTCCTGGATGTCTCAGGCTTCTGCTCACCAGGCAGAATTTCTCCTGGAGTGCTGGTTTTCAGCTGGGGGCAATTCTGCCCCAAAGGGGACGTTTGGCGAAGGCTGAGCATTGGTGGTGCTAATGGCATCTAGGGAGCAGAGGCCAGAGATGCTGCTAAACCTCCTGCCAGTGCACAGGGCAGCCCCACAGCAGAGAGGTAGCTGGCCCCAAATGCCAGAGTTGTTCAGATTGGGAAACTCTGTCTTAGGAGCATATCAGTTATCCTTTTGGCTCTTAATGCCAACTGACTACCTTAAAATTTTGAGAAATAATTATTTTATTGATAAATCAGTCAGGATTATTACAACTCACACTTTGGATCTGTCCTTACTTTTTTCTTTTCTCCTGACATCTTCTTACTTAACTCTTTTCTGGTTGAATTGAAACCGACAGTCTTCGTAGATGGCCAGAAACATTGTATGTGAAACCCCCTGGCAGTGGACAAAGAGACACCTGATGGGTGGTGCTGCTCTTATATCAGCCTGGGCAGAGGAGTGCCCAGCCCTTTGTTCAGCCCAGCTTGGTGCCTGGGCTGGTGGCCAGAGCTGTTTCATGCTTGAGGCACATTAAAAAAATAATAATTATATGTGCTATTTTCTGTGAAAAATCTTTATTTTGCTACCATAGTCTCACTAAAAAGAACAATCTAATTATGTTTTGATTTTTCTTAAAGGAAAATGGTAGGATTTCCCTGCAGTTGTTGATAGTTTAGTCATTCTGAGCTTGTTCACTTAGAGCTGACCAAGATGCTTACCTGCTAACTTTTGTTCATCTCTTGTGTTTCTTATCCCTTGTTCTTTCCCATGCTGTGTTTAATATCTCTTAAGCAACGAAAGGAAAGTTTACTGCTTTGTAAATTTCCGGGTAACAGGTTATATTTTGACTCTGGCCCTGCCTGTTTGCCTAACAGATAGGGCAGGTCCTTCCTTGTTTCTTTTGTTTTGATTTTAGTGCTGATTTTACCTCCCCCAAAGGAAGTGACATTGCTGGAAAAGAACTTTGCAGTTACAGAGTGTTAAGGACAAAACTGATAGCAAGAGGCACAACACAGCTCTCTGCTTGACTTATTATTTGAAAGTCATTTAACAGAAGACCTTGCACAGCTTTCAGTGCAGGGGTGGCTTTAGTGTCAGATGAGCTCATCCTGAAGTTCCTGAGTTCTCCTTTAGAAAAGATAAGTTGATGAGTCTTTTGATGATGTGGACATGGTTTACAGAGAGCATCTAGACTGCAGTTCTCAACCCATGTCATACAGGCCCACTGATCACCCAACAGATGATAGTGGATTTGCACTAATAATCAGTGTGACTGGATTGGGACCCTCAAGCTAGGGTTAAAAGGCTCAATAATTCATTCCCAGCCCCAAGAGCCATATAGCTTCTCCATCCTGTCCTCTGGGTCACTGGTTCGCAAACCTCAATGTGCATCAGAGTTACCCAGACAGCTTATTCGAAATACAGATTCCTGGACCTTGCCTCACACCAGCCAAATCAAGGTTTTTCTGGGGGTGGGGCTAGAGACTGCACCTTTAAGAAGAACCCCAGGGTTGGGACATGAGGGGATGGAGGAGGGTGGTCAAAAAGTACAAGCTTCCAGACACTTCTCTGGTGGCGCAGTGGTTAAGAATCCGCCTGCCAATGAAGGGGACACGCGTTCAATCCCTGGTCCAGGAAGATCCCACGTGCCGCGGAGCAACTAAGCCTGTGCTCCACAACTACCGAGCCCACGTGCTGCAACTACTGAAGCCTGCGCGCCTAGAGCCTGTGCTCTGCAACAAGGGAAGCCACCGCAACGAGAAGCCCACGCACCGCAACGAAGAGTAGCCCCCGCTCGCCGCAACTAGAGAGAGCCCACTCACAGCAACGAAGACCCAACACAGCCAAAAAAAAGAAAAAAAAAAAACAACAGATTTAAAAAAACAGATTAAAAAAGAAAGGTACAAGCTTCCAGTTATAAGATAAATAAGTCCTGGGGATGAAAATACAACATGATGACTGTAGTTAACACTGCCGTTTGGTGTATTTGAAAGTTGTTAAGAGAGTAGATCCTAAAAGTCTCATCACAAGGGAAAAAAACCTTCTTTTTGTATCTATATGAGATGATGGAGGTTAACTTATTTTAACCATTTCACAATATATGTAAGGTGTATATGCTGTACACCTTAAACTTGTAGCAGTGCTATATGTCAATTATATGTCAATAAAACTAGAAGGAAAAAAAGCGTGAGCAGAAAAATTGCTTATTGTTGTCTGCCCCAGGAAAAAAAAAGTAGTAGTACCCCAGCTGTTTGTGACACAGGTGGGCTGTGGACCGCCTGTAGGCGAATCGTCTGGCAATGGTGAGCTCTCAGTCGGTCAGAACGCACAGCCTGAGGAGTGTCAGTTTGGTTGTGGGCAGAGTGGGTAGGGTTCCGACTCTCAGCCCTGGGCTTGGAGTCCTATCACTCACCTTTCCGCCCGTACAGATGAGTCAGGAGATGAAGAGTCCGTCTCACAAACCGACAAGACCGAGCTGCAGAACACCCTGCGGACCCTGTCCAGCAAAGTGGAGGACCTGAGCACATGCAACGACCTGATCGCCAAGCACGGCACGGCACTGCAGCGCTCACTCAGCGAGCTGGAGTCCCTGCGGCTGCCGGCCGAGAGCAACGAGAAGATCAAACAGGTCAACGAGCGGGCCACGCTCTTCAGGATAACGTCCAACGCCATGATCAACGTAAGCGCGCACATGTCTGCCTTGCTTTTTGCTTCTTTCCCTCTTTGAAATGTAATTCTCCCCAAATGCTGGAAAATTGTAGTTGGTAAAGCGTAGGACGTTAGGTCCTGCTTAATCGTTCAAGGGATTTGAGTTACATTTTTTTTGTTGCATGAAATGGAACAGGGTGCACAGATGGAATGACATTCCCGCTCTGCTTGAATGGTCAGGAGGACACTGCTCCAGCCCTGCGTCTGCCACCAGCAGGGCATCTGATGGTGATGTTAGTTGAGTCCCTTCACCTCTCTGGGTTGTGGTTCTATCTATGTATGTATCTACCTATCTATCTATTTTTCTCTAACTTTATCTATTGGAACTAAAAGATCTTCATGGGCCCTTTCCACTTCCACGATCTGTGAGATTTTGGTTGGAGTCTGACCCCTACTTTGGTAACGCACCTGGCCTACAGTGTGGTAAGTGGGAGCTGGATTAAGTACTAGTGAGAACCTTGTAATCCTGGTTAGTCCCATCTTGAGTCTTGGATTTGAGGGGTAATTCTGGGTAAGACAAAATATTCAACTTTGGGTACTTTTCTTTTCAAAAGAAGGGGCCAGTGCTTCTGCCTCCTTATGACTCCTAGCTCGGGTGCTGTCGTTGCTTTAGGGAATACTTTGGCTGCTTGGGTGCAGGGCTCCAGGTAAACCCAACGTGCCACTGACGTTGGTGACGTGTGTCCGATACTGGGTGATAGGTATGGAGTGAGTGCACAGTTTAAATAGCGCCCTTCTTCCTCTGCTGGCGACTGATCGTCACCCGGCAGGTTCGTCAGCTTCCGCATAGGAACACGAGAGGATGCTTCATATGGCACGTGAGAACACTGCTCTTTCAGGAGGGGCTTGTGCGGGTGTTTTTGTTTTCCTATCTAATCAAATGGGATGAACTTACTCACTAGGGTCAGATTTTTCCTTGTTGGAGGAGTGATAATAAGGCATCTGCTTAGAATTAGTTGTGTCCACGTGGCTCTTAGAGATCGAAGGTCTTTTCCTATGACCAAGGGAAAATTTGTTTTTTTGCATTTAAAACCCCTTTGTTTCTTAATAGAAAGTTGTAGTAACTTTTACTTTCATGTCATTTTCTGAAGCGTTGAACACTCTTCAGTGCTCCGACTCCCACGAAGTAGAGGAGAGAAATTATTTTGTCCCCTTAAGGACTGCAGGCAGATCAGTGTCTCCCAGCACCATTCTGCAGACCAGCACTGGCACTTGTGTTTCTGATGTTGGGTCGTGTGCTCTCTTTCCAAACTCTCGTACTTCTTGGTGCCTGTGTGCCTGTTTTTCTGGTCCTCCTGTGATCAGGAAAACCTCATAAATCATACAGGTCATTTAATCAGTAGTAAATAAATACACTTTTGAAATAGAACAGCTCAGGACACAACCATCTGTTAACCTTTTATCCATGTCAGGTGAACACCCTGCTCCATGACAATTTTTTTCCTACTCTGATAGGAAAAATTTGCTAAATAAAACACCTCTTGATTTAAACATGTCTCATAAAACTGGAACTTTATTTTGGACTTTTCTCTTGAAAATATGCTTATCTTCGTTCCTGGCGACAGTTCTTTTTCCCTGAGTTCTAGGTATCCAGAGTTTGTGTCAGTTCTCATTCTGTTCTCCCTGGGTGCACTGTCTTTGCCCCTTTTATAGCCAGTTACTGCAGGAAATGCATTTTTTAGCCCTGTGTTATTTCCTTTGTACCTTTTAGGGGATGATGGCAAGGCCTTAAAACTGACATGCTAGCACATCACATCTCTAAACAGGCAGTGTTATAGCAAAGGAAGAATGCACTCATTTCACTCAGTTGCTTGCTTGCTTAGGATCTAGCTTTTCTTATTATCAGAGTGAGTCTAAGCAGGGGAGCACATTTGACACTGTTAGTGTATGCATTTGCTAATGCAGTGACCACCTGTTGAGCACCTTCTGTGTTCTAGGCACTGTGCTGGGGATGTAAAACTAATGTGGCTGTGGTCCCTGCCCTCAGGGAGATTACTGTCCAGTGAGGGGCCAGAGAAGTGAACAGATCATTATGGAGTGTGCTGCGTGCCAGGAGAGATGTGAGCACAGGCTGCTGTGCTGTAGTACCGTGGGATTGTCTAGCTCAGACCAGGAGGATCTGAGAAGGTAACCCCCCAGATAAATTCTGAAAGACCCAAGAGAGTCTTCTTATGAAGAAAAGGCAACAAAGAGTTTGGGGTCCTGAAGTCCAACTGCCCCAGTTCCCATCTCTGTGACCTGGGGCACCCTAGTCCCTCGGTGACCCCAGTTCCTTTTCTGTAAATGGTGATGATCCTGGTAGCTGCTCTCAGGGTGTGGAGAGGCTTTTCTTAGATAATGGATGTCGAGTGTTCAGTAAAGTGCCTGGCATATAATCTTCTCTCACTAACTTTGAGTTGTGACCCCTGTTCTTCAGAGGAAGTGAGGGAAGAGAGTTGATCCAGGTGTGGTGTGTGTGGATCCCTCCCTCTCCCCCAAAGTCTGGGAACCACTTGCAGTTGACTGTTACCCAAGCAAGGAAGTAGCTAGAGATAAGGCTGAAGAGGAGTTAAGTATGGGGGGTGGGGGGCTGTGTGCAGATCCTACTAAATGGGCTTGGTAGTAGTGGATTAGAAGAGGATAAGACCGATTTTGATGCAGGCTTAACTCTTAATAGATAACACCTTATTGAATGATTACTGTGAGCCTGGTCTAAGTGCTTTACATGTTAAGCAACAACTTTTGAGATAGCTACTGTTGTCATTCTTTGTTTACAGATGAGGAAGATGAGTAACTTGCTAAAAATTCCATAGTTAGATAGTAGGATGGAGCTGTGACAATTCCAGAGTATGTCCTCTATACTGCTTCTGAGTGTGGAGGAACAAAAGAAATGTACAGAGTCCAGAAATATCGAAGAAAAATCAGTAGGATTTGATCATTGGATGTGGGGAGGGAAGAAGACTAAGAATCAAGGATCCCTCTTAGTTTTCTGGCTTGGGCAGGTGGAAGGGCCCTGGAACTGTTCTTGGGATGGAGATGCAGAGTCAGAAAGGGAACGTGGTGAGTTCATATGGGACCCACTGATTCTGAGATTACTTTGAGCCATTGAGTAGGCAATTGGATAGTCTGGTCTGTAGCTCCCTGAGCGCAGAGCTGGAATTATGATTTAGTAGGCATCAGCCCATAGGCAAAGGTTGAAACCGTGGGAGTAGATGTTCTATTTACCTATTAGTTTCTCTTTAACAGGGTATAGACTTTTAAGCTTACATTGCTCCCTTCCTTCATTTATTTATTAAGCAAACTGTATCAGGCTCCCACTATGTACAAAGCAGCTCAGTTAGGAGCTGGAGATAAGTATGTGAATAAGCTATAAATGGTGTCTTCAAGTGGCTCATAATCCATCTGGAGAGAAAGTCACGATACTGCTGTGGATGCTGTAAAATAGAAATATGTGCAAAGTGCTGTGGAAAGTAGAGGAGAGACTGGCCACTTATGAGATGGGGGTTGGGGGGGGGTGTCACAGAAGAGGTAACATTTGCCATAGATCTTAAAGAATGAAGAGGACTTGGCCAAGCAGAGAAAGGGGATAGGAAGGCATTCTGGGCCAAGCAAATAGCACGTGCTCCGATGGGCAGGCCTGAAAGAAATCTGCATGTCTGAGAAAGGGTGAGCAGTTCAGGGTGGCTCCATGGCAGGGTGCAGGGGTGGGTCCAGCTGCCTGGACAGGAGGATACAAGGGCCATTTATGTCCATGACCAGTAGTTAGGATTTGGTCCTAATGTCGATGGGGAGCCAGTGAAGGGACTAATATGGTCAGGTTTGTGTTTTGTCTCTAGATTCCTTCTTCGATTCATCAGGTAGGCTTCTAATTTTTAAGATCAGTTATTATCTTAGTGACCAAAATAAAAACCAATTAACTTTCCCCATATTTGGTTTAATTCACTGCAGACTCTCTGTTCTCAGTGTCTGAATTCCTCAGTTTTAGGTGACTTGAGTTTAGTTGAAACTCAATGTATTGAAAGCAATACATGCTTATCCCATGCTTTTCCTCACCTTTTAGTCAATAGGTTGCTTCTTCGGAGCAGTTCACATAGCTGCCCTTTGTGATGTTGCACAAATACTTTGTCTAGGTTTGTTGCTCACTTGGCATTTGTTGTTTGGTCCTCATGACCAGGAAAATATGAAAGAACTACGATAACCACATTCAATACTTTTTTCTGGAGTTGACCTTGACTGTGTCATGGAGCTGGCTGTCCCTGATACTGTGGAATAACAGGGAAGGCCTTTCATTGTGATTTGCTAGTTCAGGTTCCCAGAATAAGGTTACTTACTGGGCTTACAGAGGCCTGAGGGGAATCTCTGACTAGCTGAGTTGAGGTGACCTATATTGACTCTTTCTCCATACAGGCCTGCAGAGATTTCCTTGTGTTAGCCCAGACCCACAGTAAAAAGTGGCAGAAGTCCCTGCAGTACGAAAGGGACCAGCGTATCCGCCTGGAAGAGACCCTGGAGCAGCTGGCAAAGCAGCACAATCACCTGGAGAGAGCCTTCCGAGGAGCCACGGTGCTGCCGGCAAACGCTCCTGGCGGCGCTGCTTCTGGCAAAGGTGAGCTGCTGGCTTGGCTCTTGGACGGCCTGTCTGATCCCAGCCACATGCTTTTCTGCAGCTGATAGAGCTCCAGATTCTCCAGAATCAGCGACTCGTGTGAGATGGAATTCGAGCCCTTTATTCTTCTGACTTCCCCATTGCTTTCTACCATTTGTTACTAGGTTTGTGGTTAATATTTGAAAGTTCCAGCTGTGCCAGGTTTTGATAAATGCGGCCCAAGGAAACAAATGCGGCTTTCCTCCTTGTAGGTCAGTGCTGCTCCGGCAAAGGAGACATGAGTGATGAGGATGACGAGAATGAGTTCTTTGATGCTCCCGAGATCATCACCATGCCTGAAAATTTGGGCCACAAGTAAGTCATTCTTGATTCCCACCCCCCGCAAAATGAGCATATCTGGCCATGGAAAGGTTAGAAATGTGGAAGTGTCATAGTTGTTTACTAAGATATGGACTCTTTTCCTTACGTAAGTGGAAGACTGTCAGCTTTTTTACATGAACAAGTTCTCCAGAGATGTCTATTCATACGTACTGCTTTCTAAGTGTCGTCGTTTGATCACTCATCAATAAGTTTGTGCCGTGTCCTTAGCATTCTGCTTTGTAAAGACATGGTGAGGACCAAACTCTAGTTCTGATCTTTATGGTAATTCTCATACGCTTCCCATCTGTGTAGACGTACTGGCAGCAACATCAGTGGAGCCAGCAGTGACATCAGCCTTGATGAACAGGTAACTCTTATTTGGGAATTACCAAGACTGGGGGACTTAGGTGTCATTCCCAAGGATTTGCTTATAAAGTACTAAGAGAAACAGAAAGTACTGGTTTTTTTTTTGTTTGCTTTTTAGCATGGGGGAAGGGAAGCTTATAAATACTGGGTTTTCTGTTCTTTGTGAGTGATTGAATGGCTTTGTTTTTGCGCTTAGTACAAGCATCAGCTGGAAGAGACCAAGAAGGAAAAGAGAACGAGGATACCATACAAGCCAAACTATAGCCTCAACTTGTGGAGCATCATGAAGAACTGCATTGGGAAAGAACTCTCCAAGATCCCCATGCCGGTGAGGGTCTCGCACAGCCAGGCTCTGCCCGGAAGGCCTCGCAGGCCCCGGCCAGAGGAGTGTGGCCGGGACAGCCTCCACCCACTCCTGTGGCAGTTTGTGGCATGGTCCTTGTTACCCTTACAGTCATAAACGATCCCTTAAAACTAGCAGCTTTAATTTTCGCTAGGGATCTCGTATGTTTCCAGATCACCTAGAGTCAGATGAGTTTGTTCAGTAACAGTTACTTATGAGCAAATTCCTATGCCAGATGTGCTGAGGACCTGCAAAGATAAAATTCAGCATCGTTTCTGTTTTCAAGAAGCATGTAGTTCGAGAGACAGACATGAAAACAGGTAGAAAACATTCATTTCTATGATGGGAAGTACTGTGCATACGAAGGTTTGGGGAGACCAAAGCAAAACCAATTCATTCCAACCAGGAAGCCATGGACCATCTCCCTGGTGAAGGAGGTGTTTGGACTGACCTCCCTGCCTCCTGTCATGCCCTCCTCCAGTCTGTCCACACTGTTTTCAAAAGGGATCTTTTCAATATTGCAGATGTAGTCATGTCATTCCTTAGCTTAAAGTCCTTTACTAGCTCCTACTGCTTTGAGAGTAGTCCCGATCCCTTAGTGGGCTTGATACCTCACCAAGGACAAGGCTCCGCCCATACATGTGCCCGTGTTCTGGTCTTCGGGAGTTACCTTCAGGGACTCACCGGCATCTTTTTTCTTTTCCCCTCAGGGCATTTGCACACACTGCTCTTTCTGCCCAAACTTTCATCAGCTTCCCACCCACCTATGCCACTTTTCTTTTGTCCTGGCTGAGACCCTTTTTTTCAGGATTTGACTGTGGTGTCGTCTCTTTCAGCAGACCTTCACCCGTGCATCTGGTCAGGGTGAGCCGTCTCTTCCCTGTGTTCCAACAAGTGCCACTGTTTATTTCTGGACAGTGGGTTTAACTTGCTGGTTCACTCCCCAAGAGTTTAATGACTGCCTAGCTGCCTGGGGTTGTATCAGTGTATCAGGTATAGGTTCAGTTTAAAGAATCCAAAATATGTTGGTTTAGACCGGGGGCAGCAAACTGTGGCCCTGGGGCCACATCTGGCTGCCATCTGTATAGCCTACCAGCTAAGCATAGTTTTTATGTTTTTAAATGGTTGAAAAATATCAAAAGGAGGATAATATTTTGTGATGTGAAAATTATATACAATTTAGATGTCAGTGTCCGTGAAGTTTATTGGAACACAGTAAATGCTCATTCATTTACAGATTGTCTGTGGCTGCTTTCATCCTAGAACAGCAGTGTTGAGTAGGTGTGACAGAGGCCGTATGGCCCTTGAAGCCTAAATATTTACTATATAACCTTTCACAGAAAAAGCTGGCCAACAAATATTAGCTTAACTCATTATCACATTAAAGTCCAGAAGTAGGTGGTCCAGGGCTGGTACGATACTCCACACTGTCATGACCAGGCTCCTTTCTGTCCTGTTGTTCTGCTGCCTGTGGCCTCAATTCCCAGGTGTTAAGTGGCTGCTCCAACTCGGGCCGTCAGGATCGCATTCCAGTCAGCAGGAAGAGGGAAAGAGGAGAAGGGCATGTCCTGCCTTTTAAGGGTGCTTCCTGGAAATATCATGAACCATTTTGCCTTCAATCTCTTTGGCCAGAACTTAGTTATATGGCCTCAGCTAGCTGGAGAGGAGACTAGAAATGAAGACTTCTGTTCTTGGTGGCATGACCTAGTTAAAAATTGGGGATTCAACTACTTGTAGAAGAAGGGAAGAATGGAGAGTGAGGAATGGCTGCAGGCTCTGCCCATAGCCGGTTGCACGGCATACAGACAGCATTCTCCTAGCCTCTTGGGGCTGATGGACCAGTGAGTGGTTTCTTTCTCTCCATAGACTGTTCTTCACGGGCAGAGACTGGTCTTTATATCCTTGATGCTTAGCCAATGCCTGGCACATATATATCATTCAGCAAATGTTAAAGTAATTAGTTAACTGAGTCTTGGAAAAAAAATAGATTTGTATGTAAGTGCATAGGATTTCTTTTAGAAAAATGTTGACCTCCAGACAGGAAATGGCCATGAGTAAACACACTGGAGAAGCATAAAATAAGTGGTTGACTAGGGGCCTGAAAAGAAGCCCCGCTTCTTTGCCTAGTGCCTTGAAGGAAGTGGTGGAGAGGTAGGCTGAAAAGGCAAGTCATTGCAGCCTCAGAAATGCAGTTCCTGCTTAGAGATAGGTTCTGAGTCCAGGTGACCTCTCTGTCCTACTTTACCATTATTTCCTTGTTGACATCGTTACAAGGAATGTGCAGTCCGGTACCTGCTGGCCTGTGGATCTGGTCCTCACCCCTGCCCTGCTCTGTGCTGTGTCACAGGAAAGCTGATCCCTCCCTCCAGGCTGTGTTTCTCAGGCTTCCATGCCTGCTGACTCTGGCTGGGCTCCACCAGTGCAAGACACCAGAAGGAGTTTGGAGCGGGAGGATGGGAGAAGTCCCAGGGCACTCCCCGCCCCGGCTACATTCTCTTGGGCAATGCTCTGGCAGCAGCTGTGTGGCTCTAGTTTCCACTGGACAGGCCCCCCTGAGGCTTTAGCTTCTGCGCACGCCTCTGGCCTCTGCGCTGCGGTAATACCACCGCTGCTCTTTGTTCCTCCTGCCTGTCAGCAGTTACGGCTTCCTGCCGCTGCTAATCTCCAGGCTCTCATGTTATGCTGTGCAGCTCTCCATCAGCCATATAACTAACGCCCTGCTTCTTTCCACTGTAAATTCTCAGATTTGTTTGTTTCCCTGTTAGCCCTCTGAGGGATAAAATGACCAGTATAAAAAGCTTGGCCCTTTCAGAGAAACTGTGGTTCCTGGAACAGCTGTTGGGGGGCAGGGCTGTTTGTGTGTGATAAGCGGTGATGGGCTAAGTAAGGATATACTGATTCTAGGCCCAGGTGGTGCTCATCTGTCCTGTAGCCACCAGCGGAGCACATCACCTGTCTCATTTTCCTCGAAATGTATGGAAATGTTACTGCATGTTGCCTGCAGTTCTGCCACGGAGAGATTTTGTTGGCATAGTTAATAAGTACCGTCTTTTAAAAAGACACTTGAGGGGCTTCCCTGGTGGCGCAGTGGTTGAGAGTCCGCCTGCCGATGCAGGGGACGCGGGTTCGTGCCCCGGTCCGGGAAGATCCCACATGCCGCGGAGCGGCTGGACCCGTGAGCCATGGCCGCTGAGCCTGCGCGTCCGGAGCCTGTGCTCCGCAACGGGAGAGGCCACAACAGTGAGAGGCCCGCGTACCGCAAAAAAAAAAAAAAAAAAAAAAAAAAAAAAGACAGTTGAGGATTTGAGTTCTGTCCAGCCGTTTCCCCTCGGTGTGCATTTTTCTTATCATAGTGCTTTTCTCTGCGGACAGCATGCCTTTGGAGTGTGGTACAGTGTTTTTAGCTGAGGCAGGGTAGATCCTACTTCCCCCTTGGGAAATTTTCACAGAAATGCTTAGTATATTTCTCAGAAAAAGCAGGCTCTAGTATTTTTTTTAATGTATAAATGCTTAGAAACAAATATGAAACTATTAATAGTGGTTATCTTTGGGTGATGGTATTTCAAGTAGATGTTTTCCTTTATACTTTGTTTCCAAAGTTTGTTATAGTGGAAATTACAAGATGTTTCATAATTGGGAGGGCAGTAAGCATTAAGGTAGTATGTGACTCCGAGATTGGGGGGTAGAAGGTTGGATAAAAATGAAAAAATAAAAAGAGGTAGGACTGTAGGAAAGAAAAGTGTTGTTTTTGTTTGTTTCATTAACTGAAATTTTGCTTTAGGTCAGCTCCATTCAGTACAAAGGACCTTTTTTTCTTCTTTCCTCTCTTCTTTGGACTCATCTCAGGCTAGTGATATTCAGGCTTATTTAGCTGTATTGCTGGTTAAATAAGCTTTATGGACTAGCCTGGGAACCCAGCCTCTTTTTATAGTAAGTTTTTAAAGTAGTAAAGTCATCATAAATTCCAGACAGTCAACTTAGAAGCTCATTCTTTGGGGGATGAGGGGACAATGTCTCTTTTGTTCACTTCTCTATACCCGCTGAGTTGTATAGGGTCTGGCACACGTGAGGGCTCAATAAATATATGTGGCACGAATGGACATCTTCTGCCCGACAGAGGTACGCAGACACACACTTGCTTCATCCTGTGGCTGAGTGCCCTAAGTTGGCTCCAAAACTTGAAAGGTAGAAGCACTCAGAGCCCTCTCTTAGCCCCCATCATGAATACTCCAGCTGCAGAAACACAACTGTCCAGCCTCAGAGAAGAAAGCAGAATCCTTGCCTGATATAGAACTGAACTGAGACTCAGCAATGGTCTAGCCTGGGAGTGGAAGCTAACTAATGTTTTTTCCGCTAGTCAGGACACACTGCACTTAGCATTTACTACCCTTTCTTTCCTCCCTCAAAAATGTTAAATACCTAACTTCTTCTCTGTGTATACTTGTGCTGAAGTCCATTCCCCTTTTATTCGTTCATTCAGTACCTATTTGATGACAGTTTCTCATGGGCCAGGCATCAGTGGCTCTTGGATATGCAGTGGTAAGCAGAAGAGGCATGGTTCCCATCTCAGAGTGCTTCCAGTTAGTGAAATAAATGAAAATGGAATTTCCACCACTCATTGACAGGAACAGTTGGCCGAGGAGAATGGGCTGCTTTCAGGCTAGATCTTGGAGTTGCTCTACTGAGCAAAGACCTCTTCTTTTCCCAGTGATTTGTTTTATCATCCTGACATCTTGATATGTGTCTCCCTCCGACTGCAAAAAGAAAAAAAAGAAAGAAAGAAATTGTCTCATTTGGATGTGCGGACAAAGTTTTTATATCTGCTCTTTTCCTGACAGGTAAACTTTAATGAGCCCTTATCCATGCTTCAGCGCCTTACTGAAGATCTGGAATACCACGAGCTGTTAGACCGAGCTGCAAAGTGTGAGAACTCTCTAGAACAGCTCTGTTATGTTGCAGCTTTCACCGTGTCCTCCTACTCCACTACTGTCTTCCGTACCAGCAAGCCGTTCAACCCACTCCTTGGGGAGACCTTTGAGCTAGACCGATTAGAGGAGAATGGGTACCGATCCCTCTGTGAGCAGGTAAAGGAGCCTCAGGACTGTGACACGTTTCCTTTTTGAAGAAAGGGATGATTTCTTTGGTTGATACCCCTGGGTGTTAACGTTTGCAGAAATTCCAGACCCCGTCATCCCCAACTGCCTTCTTTTCCTTCAGGACTTCAACACTGGAGGCCCTGGTATTCATCTACTGCTATGGGTGTAAAAATGTCAAGTGTGAATTTGGGGTGTTTATCACCAGTTAATAGGCAGTATCTTTTTTTCCTCCTTTCTTCCTTTTAATTTGAACCACTGATTTCTTCAAGGTGAGTCATCATCCCCCTGCAGCTGCACACCACGCTGAGTCCAAAAATGGCTGGACGTTGCGTCAGGAAATCAAAATCACCAGCAAGTTTCGAGGCAAATACCTCTCCATTATGCCCCTTGGTAAGGCCACCATCTTTGTAAGAATTTGTGCTCCAGGAAGGAAAGCTTTTCTGGCAGGATGGAGGCGGTTACTGGTTCAGTAGTCAGGAACCTGGAGGTCTGATTCAGGCACTGAACCTTACGAGCTAGCTTTGTGCAGGTCATTTAACTTCTCAGCTGCTGGGTGGGGGGCGGTGTGTGTGAGACTCTTTAAGGACCCATCGGTCATAAGTTCTTCGTCTTCTTAGCTATATTTAATGCATCTTTAAGTACTATTTTAGAATACACATTTTAGCATGCATTTAAAAAATTCTTTTAGTTGGTGGTGTTTACCCCAGTTCCCTAGCAATCAGCTTCTCTCTATAGATCAGAACTCCTGTGACTGCAAAAGGTTAGGGTTCCTGGGTAGCCCTCCTCCTCCTCTCCTTTCTCCCCTCTCTCTTCCTCCACCGGAGGGGTTAGGTGTCATTTATGTAACAGCTGAACTCCAGGTAAAGTGAAACTATTTTAAAAGGTCTTATTGGATTACAAGTTAATTTTGCACCGAGATCAGAAAGGTCAGGCCTGGGAGTAGGAATCCTAGTGTGCAGTGTGTGTGTGTCCGTACTTTAGGGGAAGTGAGATTATTCAGAAAGGGCAGCAGATTCTTGATGCTCTTTTGAACTAGAGCCAGCCACGTTTGGCCACGTGTGTACTGAAGAGTGAACGTTGGTCTGCAGAAAAAGAAACACAAAGCAGGTAGAGAGAAAGCAAGTGGCTCCCTAGAGCCAGCGCTGGTAGTAACTCCTGAGCTCTCGATGGCGTTCCATGTCCTGGTTCTAGTCTTTCATGTGGCAGAGCTGCAGTGCTGGGTTATCGCAGTACAGTCTTCTGCTTTAGTAAATCCCCCTTTTCTCTCAGAAACAATGTAGCAGGTACAGTGCAAACTAGAAATTAGCCAGAAAAAAATCCAGGGATGTTCGTAACATATTAAAAGACAAGAAACTGAAATGTTAACTCTGTTGCCTCATGGTTAATATGCAAGAGGCCCTTAGATGAAAAGGAGACTAAGTGATTTTGGTCTTGATCTTTACTGAGAACCTTTGAAAAGGTTCTAATTGCTTAACTGTCTTTGAAGCTGATAGCTTCCGAAGTGTGTTAGGTTAAGAGTAGTAAACACCTGAGATGTTCACACCTAATCTGCAGAACTAGGGTGTCAGTGGTCATATTGCAGTATAACGTTCATCCATGCAGGAGGGTTTCAGAGGCCCCCTGAGGATTGCTAAAGGGATGGGTTATATGTATTTAATTCTAAGGAAGTTTATATACATTTTAAAAACGGCAGTAAACCTAAATTACCAGAGATGTGCTGTGCATTTTCTCTGTAATTTGACTAATCTAGAATTCTTTGAGGGGTAAATAACTATAGGAACATGATATAAGTGGTAGATCTAATTTTTTAGAGTTAAAAAAATCTTTGATAGGATTTCATTCCTTTGGTTGTTTAAGGATTCATCAGGATATATTATCTTAAGTCACCCCATCTATTAGATACTGAATATACCTACCACGTACTAGGTATGGTTCTAAGGTGCTCGGGAAATGCAAGTGAACAAAACAAAGATCCCAGCCTTTGTAGGGAGATTGAACAAGAATTGACATAGTGGGACTTCCCAGGTGGTGCGGTGGTTAAGAAATCCGCCTGCTAATGCAGGGGACATGGGTTCGATCCATTTTCAGTGGTGTTCAACCCTCAGAGGGTAAATTATTAAGCCAAGAGATGCCATTGAAGAAAGACAGGTGGACAGGGGTGTGAGTGAGTAGGCAGATGGATGGTTTTTTGAGGTGGTGGAAGGTAGTCTGAGTCTTCCAGTAAAATTGACTGAAAAGGTTAGAATTCTTGCAGTCTGGAAAAAAGAATGCTTCTAGGAAATATAATTGAAGTTTGCAAAATTATGAAGACTGCGGTAGAGGGTAAATATGAGTTTGCTCATCCACTCATTTTGGAATTGGGTGGTAGCTTCAAGTTTAAAGAGATACATTTAAATAGAGGATTATTTTTTAGTTTGGAGTTCTCTAACCCAAGAAGAATCGCAATTTGATATTATGAATGAAACAGCCACTCAGCCTGTTGATCTCTGTGTCAATGACACTGCTGGGCTCCATGCACCTTGAATTTGCCCCAGCAGCACTTTAGTCAGAAAGTCCTCCTTATGTATTTTATCCATTGTTCCAATTTCTACTTTTTGATTAGAGTGATTAATCCATTTATATTTATTATAATTACTGATTAGTTAGGATTTATATCTGCCATTTTGGTATTTTGTTTCTGTACATCTTATGTCCTTTTTGTTCCTCCTCTACTCTGCCATTCGTTCCTTCTTTTGTGTTAAATAGATATTTTTCTAGTTTACCATTTTAATTCCCTTGTTATTTCTTTTACTGTATTTTTTAAAGGTATTTTTATGGTTATCCTGGGTATTAAAATTAACACCTTCTAATAATCTAGTTCAGATTAATACCAGCTGAATTTCAACAGGATATAAAGACTTTGCACTTACATGGATCTATTACCTTTTCCCTCCTTTGTGCTTTTATTTTCATGCAAACTATTTTTCTGCATTATAATTCCATCAACATTGTTTTATAACTGTTGCTTTATGTAGTTGTCTTTTACATCATATAGGAGAAAAAAGTTATATAAGCAAAAAAATAGATGTATGCTGGTGTCTTTTATGTAGTTTAATTGCTGTTACCTTTACTGGTCTCTTAATTTCTTAAGGTAGATTTAAGTTACTGCCTAGTATCCTTTCATTTCAGCCTGAAGGACTTCCTTTAGCATTTCTTGAAGAGCAGATCTGCTAGCCAGGAATTCTTTCAGTTTTTGTTTTTCTGGGAATGTCTTAGTTCTCCTTGTTTATGAAGGATAATTTTGCTGGACATAGAACTCTGGGTTTGATGGTCTTTTTCTTTCAGCATTTTGAATGCGTCATCCGACTGCCTTCTGGCCTTCGTGGTTTCTGAGGATCACTTGTGTGTGACGCATCACTTCTCTCTCACTGCTTTCCGGATCCTCTGTTTGTCTTTGTCTTTCTAGTTTGATTATGATCGGTGCTTTCCGGATCCTCTGTTTGTCTGTGTCTTTCTAGTTTGATTATGGTCGGTTTCAGTGTGGTGCTCTCTGAGTTGATCCACTTGGCATTCACTGGACTTCTCGGAAGTGGAGATTAGTGCTTTTCGTCAAATCTAGGGGATTTGGGGTCATTATTTCTTCAGGTGCTCCAACTGTTATCACCACCTGTGGCAGCTATTGTGTTAAATAATTGCCACGGATTGTTTTGATAATTGCCCCAGCGGGTGTGGAATCAGATCAAATAAAGATAAGCCCAGGGCTTCCCTGGTGGCGCAGTGGTTGGGAGTCCGCCTGCCGATGCAGGGGACACGGGTTCGTGCCCCGGTCCGGGAGGGTCCCACGTGCCGCGGAGCGGCTGGGCGCATGAGCCATGGCCGCTGGGCCTGCGAGTCCGGAGCCTGTGCTCTGCGGCGGGGGAGGCCGCGGCAGTGAGAGGCCCGCGCACAGAAAAAAAAAAAAAAAGATAAGCCCAGTGAGTGGGAGTTTACTGGGAGCCACCAGATAGGTCAGCTAATGACAGTGCTTTGGAGCTGGGCTTTGGGAGCTTCACGCTGTTCTGCTCCCTCCAGTGTTTGCTAGACTGCTTGCTGGTTTTCACGGCTACCATGACTGTGAGGCTGCCAGTTTTCAAGGCTGCTGCCGAGCTGGGGTGAGAAGGATAGGAATGGGGCAAGTTAAAATGCCACAAAGCTCATTTTGCTTACTGAGAGTCAGCCATTTTTCTTGAGTAAATGTTTCTTGGAGTATTGTAAGCCTTTGGTTAATTTCCAGAGTTATGAAAAAGTTGATTCTGATCACTTTTGTTAGTGTGTTCTTGTTGATTTTACTGGGGAGCTGATACATGGAAGTTCTTACTCTGCCATTCTCTTAAGTGGCTGTCTTCCCCTTTATACATTTTAAATGGCTCAGTTTTGGGATCGTTAACTAATTGTCAAGTTTTCAACACACAAATAATATATAAACGAAGGTAGTCGTAGGGTGTTCTTTATTTTTCCACTATCCCAGTGAACTGGAAGAGACACTGCAGAACAACAGGTACATCATCAGGTCGGGATATAGGGTTATGGTATTGGACTGTACACATGTTCTGCTCTTATTTTGAACTTCAGCTCTAGCTGTCACTAGCTCTGTGACCTTGGGAAAATTATTGGACCTCTCTAAGCTCAGAGTCTTCATTTGGTAAAATGAGGATGTGGTAGGTTGAATAATGCCCCCCTGCCCCCAAATATATCCACATCCTAATCTCTGGAACCTACGAATTTATCACTTTACACAGTGAAAGGAACTTTGGACATGTGGTTAAGGATCTGGAGATGGGGAGATAATCCTGGATTATTCTGTGGGCCTAATGTAATCAACAAGGGTATTTATAAGAGGGAGGCCGGAGGTTCAGAGTCAGTGACAACAGAAGCAAGAGGTTTGAGTGACGCTAGGAAGGGTCCACAAACCAAAGAATGCAGGTGGCTTGTAGTAACTGGAAAAAGCAAGAAAATGGATTTTCCCCTTGAGCCTTCAGAAGGAGCACACACCTGCTGACACCTTGATTTTAGACTTCTGACTTCTAGAACTGTAAGAGAATAAGTTGTGTTATTTTTTAAAATTTATTTATTATTTGTTTGTTTGGGGCGGCATTGGGTCCTCATTGCTGTGTGCAGGCTTTCTGTAGTTGCGGCGAGCGGGGGCTACTCGTCATTGCAGTGCGAGGGCTTCTCATTGCGGTGGCTTCTCTTGCTGGGGAGCACGGGCTCTAGGCACACAGGGTTCAGTACTTGTGGCACGCGGGCTCAGTAGTTGTGGCTCGCGGGCTCTAGAGCGCAGGCTCAGTAGTTGTGGCGCACGGCCTTAGTTCCTCCACGGCATGTGGGATCTTCCTGGACCAGGGCTCGAACCCGTGTCCCCTGCATTGGCAGGCGGATTCTTAACCACTGCGCCACCAGGGAAGTCCCACGTTGTGTTATTTTAAGCCACAAAGTTTGTCATAGCTGGTTTCAGCAGCAGTAGGATACAAATGTAGCCTGCAGCTAAGGTATCAACAAATATTTGAGTGCCCACTATATGCTGGTAACTATTTCTAGTTGGGTACATAATGGTGAACAAAAGCTCCTTTGCCCTCATTTAGCTTGCATTCTTAAGTAGACACAAAAGTAAATAAAACAAGTACTTTGATTTTATATAGTGGTGGTTCAGTGAAGAAAATAGAGTAAGCAGAGATGGGGTTAATGATGGAGGAAGGAGAGTGTTGTGTGTTCCCTTGTAGCACAGTCAGGAACTTCTCTGAAAAGGTTACATTTGAGCAGAGACGTGAGAACAAAAAGAAACGAAACCAAAAGATGACTGGCAGAGAGAACCCCAAAGATAAGGGCCCTGGGGATGGAGCAAGCGTAGCACGCATGAGAAACAGCAAGGCCACAGCAGCTGGTTCAGAGTGAGGAGGGGGACGCGGTGGATGAGACCAGAGGGTAGGCGGGAGCCTGCTCTTGTAGCGTCTTGTACACCGTGAAAGGAGTTGAGTTTTATTCTAACCACAGTGGGGAGTAATGGAGAGATTTTATGGTGTGGAAAGTTGATATGACATGTTTTAAACAGATCATTTTGACCAGAGACTTGAAGGGGGGCCAGAGTGGAAGCCGGGAGGCCGAAAAGAGGTTCGGGCAAGAGCTGCTGGTGGCTTAGACTGCAGTGGTGAAGAACAAGCGATTTAGGCCATAGTTAGGCAGAGCAAATGTTTTTGAAGATGGCTGTGAAGAGTAAATGAGTGAGGAGAGCCTAGCACAGTATCCGGTACACAGCAGGTGTTCTCAGCAGAGTTGCCACTGCTCCTGTCAGTGTCGTTGTCACCAGTGTTATCCTCGTCAGCATGACTGCTGCTGCAGCCACCAGGGCTACTTTAACCTTTTTGTCCAAGAAGGACACGCCTCAGCCACGTTTAGTGTTCGTTTCGTTAGTGGTCACAGAGGGAGCTTAGAGTTATACCGTTACTGGAATTAACTGTATTATTTAATGTGTATATCTTCTGAATTTTTTGGATTATTTTGAATCTCCACTCACCTCTGTTGAAGCCACTGATTTTGGCTTGGTATTCATTTGAGATTATAGGAACAGGAGAAGACCTTACGTACTGAGTGCTATAAAGGGTACAAATCAGGACCAGCCCCATGGAGAGACACATAGCAGGGGGTGTGGGAGGATCCTGGACATGAGTTTCCATGCCCTCTCCCCATGAAATCAGGGCCCAGCACCTTCCTGGCACATTGATGTGTTTAACATCCTAGAAGCTCCACCAGGCTTCCTTGTCCAGAGATTTTATTGGGGTTTCATCATGTGGGCACAGTTGATCAAATCCTTGGCCACGTGACTGAACTCAATATCCCGGCCTCCTTCCCTCCCTGGAAGGAAGGAAATATCATTCCCAGGAGGTCAGGAGGCCAGATCTAGCCCGTATCAGGTGACCCGCAGCCGCTGCTCTCTAATGACATGGTTGGTCTTTCTGGCCCACCCTCGTCCTAAGTCATCTTGTTGGCATAAGCTATCTAGGGGCCCACCTGAGGCACCTCATTGGCATATATCACCAGGGCCCTCATGAGTAACAAAGACACTACTGTCACTTGGGAAATTGCAAGGGTTTAGAGGTTGGACAAAGACCAGACAAATTCTTTATTATGCAGCTGTTACTGGTTTATCAGTTGGACAAAGACCAGACAAATTCTTTATTATGCAACACGTGCTCACACATCGAGTGAGTGTTGGAGCCGGTGCCCCTGCTCTATCCACTGCTCCCCCCCCCCCTTTTTTTTTTTCACTATTAAGGCCCATAGGTAAACAAGTGGTTTGCTTAAAGTCACACAGCTAGTTACTCACAACAGGGCTTGTCCCCAGTACTGACCACCAGTGTGTGCTCTTTTCCATATGCTGCTTTATTTTTCATGTTGGGGCAGATGTGACCTGTTCCTGTAAATTTTGCAGCTAGTATGGCAGGTACAGTTAGTGAAAAGATTGGGGGTTTTGCTTTCATTTTTATTTCTACATCTGCAGAATATTACTTCCCAGCTAAGCTGTATCAGCTGTCAATGTTTGTCCTCATTAGTTATATTTTATTCATAAATTTTAAAATCACGTGGAAAACTCAGTCAGTCCTTCCAACATTTATAAAGGTTATAAGTCCTTTTTGACTTATTGTTTTCTTTTTAAAAGTAAGAAATATTGATAAAATCAAATCAATCCATCATTATTTCTAGCCAGCATGGTGCTGTTTTTCTAATATTTGGCTTAATTTGTGTACCACTCTCTGCTTCTAGGTAGCATCCACTGTATCTTCCACGCAACTGGGCACCACTACACTTGGAAGAAAGTTACCACGACAGTGCACAACATTATCGTGGGCAAACTGTGGATCGATCAGGTGAGTAAAGGGACTCAGCATGCTTCTGAAGTTCAGAAGAATACGTCCGTCTTTGTAGTATTTAGGACGTGTGAACTGGCCCCAGACTGCTGTTACTGGTTTATCAGTTTTGCCTAAGGAATTTCTCTCAGGCGGTAATCCCACCCCCAAACTCCCCGAGTTTCTATACCACAAACTATTACCTATAAATGACCAAGTTACAACATTCATTCAGTGACTACTCTACTAGGGCTGTGTTAGGTACTATGAAGAATACAAGAAAATAATAAACATGGCTCCCATCCTTCATCCTTTCGTTATTCATCAAACATTTGTTGCCAAGCTGAGTGCTAGGTCTTGGGAATACAAAGTCATATGAGGCATTGTCCTGCCACGAGTTATTTTATCATTGGAGATATATGACAGATACGTGTAGGATGAAAAGTATTTGCCAAAATAGACTAGTGTAAGAGCTGTACTAAAATACTATCTAGGGGCTTCCCTGGTGGCACAGGGCTTAAGAATCCACCTGCTGATGCAGGGGACACGGGTTCGAGCCCTGGTCCAGGAAGATCCCACATGCCGCGGATTAGCTAAGCCCGTGCGCCATAACTACTGAACCTAGAGCCCTCGAGCCACAACTACTGAGCCTGTGTGCCACAATTACCGAAGCCTGCGTGCCTAGAGCCCGTGCTCTGCAGCAAGAGATGCCACTGCAATGAGAAGCGCGCTCGCCACAACTTGAGAAAGCCCACACTTAGCAATGAAGACCCAACGTAGCCATAAATAAACAAACAGTCAAACTATCTAATTCATTGTCAACTTGCTCTTAAGACAGTGGTTGCATTAAATTCAGAAAAGAGAGGGAATTCTGTCTGAGCAGTCAGGAAAGGCTTCACGGTAGATGTGGGAATGAAGCTGAGTCTTAAAGAGCTTTTTGGGATTTGCAAGATAGAAAGGAGGAGAAAATGCAATGAATGAAGTGTAGAAAGGCCCACCATATGTGGGGTTGAAACCGTGAGTAGAATACTTTAAGCACAGAGTTCATGAAGGGTACGAATGGAGGATTGGTTTGGGAAGGTAAATTATGTGAATATCATCAGTGTGTGTGCTGAAGGTCGAATTATGCCACTGAACATGTGACACAGTTTTTTAAAAAAAAGGTTATTTGGCCTTGATTCCAACCTGGCGTACCAAGATTACAAAGGGATTCCACAGCATCTCAAGGTTGGCTAAGACCTGAATCTTAAGTACAGGAAAGCTAGAATGTAAGATTGAAAAGAATTATGATGCATGAGGCTTAGCATGTATTCAAGTCATCCATTCTTAATAAAACCAATCCATGATTCTTTTCTTTTTATAGTCTGGTGAAATTGATATTGTGAATCACAAGACAGGAGACAAGTGCAATCTTAAATTTGTTCCTTATAGCTACTTCTCTCGGGATGTAGCAAGAAAGGTAAGAGAAGTTGAAATTAAAATGTTTTTCACTTAGTGTGTATCCCATAGAAAGTCTGTTCCTTTGGAGCTGGTGTAGGTGGATGGATTGTGTGTGTTCAAAAGAAAAGGAGAGATAAAGGAGAAAGTCAGCAAAAGACAACAAGTTAGAGAATAAAAGTCAAGAGCGATGAGGGATTGGCATTTCCTGGCGGTCCAGTGGTTAGGGTGCTTTCACTGCCGTGGGCCCCGGTTCGATCCCTGGTCGGGGAACTAAGATTCTGCAAGCTGTGCAGGCGTGGCCAGAAATGAAAAGGGCAATGAGATTTGAAAATGGGCAACACCGAGGAAGGACGAAGGAAAGGGTTACCAGAAGAAGGCATGGGTACTTTGAAGTCTGAGTGAGAGTTCTGGTACCACCGCAGTGGAATTGTGCCGTGAGTTTTGATGGGAGAGTGAAGAAATCTGTTTGTGGCGCTCTCTGCTTTCTGGAGAGAAGAATATAACATAATTCTGAGTACAGTCAGATCCTTTTCCTACATATATCATTACAACAAAAATCTGTACAACAAAATGGTAATGAATCCTCCAACTCATGACTCAGTTATTTTAAGCAGCTCAAGAAAACATAACAAAATAATTTGAATGGTTCTATGGAGTTTGTCATAACAGGATTTAACCAGTATTTACCCTAGGACTTCGGTTTCCAGAGTAGTCAGGTAAGCTAACACAGCGAATGCCGTACTCCAGAGCCCTGCTCTCCCTCTTTGTAGGTGACAGGGGAAGTGACAGATCCATCAGGAAAAGTTCACTTTGCCCTTCTGGGGACATGGGATGAGAAAATGGAGTGTTTCAAAGTACAGCCAGTCATCGGGGAAAATGGGGGTGACACTCGGCAGCGAGGCCACGAAGCAGAGGAAAGCAGGGTCATGCTGTGGAAGCGAAATCCTTTACCGTGAGTATCAGTGTGGGTCCCGCCCGGGTCCTGCTGTGACCTCAGCCTTGGAGCAGTGTTGCGGCGTTTCTGCCTTCCTTCCCACTTAATTCTGTGAGGGACTGAGCACGGGACATCGGAACCTGGAGATATGACCAGAAGGTGGTCCCCGTGTGGTTGGGTTGTAGCGTGCCTTGTCCCAGGAAAGTTCAAACTACTCAAACCACGTCTGCCAAAAACATTTGGTGTTTCCTAAAGGTCCTTTGGATTGTGATTCCGAAGGATGTTTTTCTATAATTTAGAGTAGAACTATTCAGAAGTGGCTAGAGGAGAAAGATGCCCACCACCTGTGGCCCAAAGGCCTAGCAGCAGTATAAAGGTCCCTGAGATAATGTGCAGGACTTTGGAAAGAAATTAAGGTGGAGGCCATTTGTCTCCTGTCATTATTTAATATGTTCAGTTCTCAGTGATAGCCAAGGTTATCCCAGAAAGAGGTTAAAAAGAAAGCAAAGGAAACAGGAAGAAAGAAGTTTTATTTAGTAGAATGTTTCATCCTTCCTAATTTCACCTGAGCATAGCACAGGCCCAGAAAACTATCCAGTTGAGTGATCCTGGGGAGGGGATGGGGAATGGTCCAGTCGGGTCTCTTAATTAGGTGAACCTGATGTGGTTGGTCCTGGAGTCTTTCCATCTGTAGCACGGCCAGGGTGATGTAGCCCTTGTAGTGAACTTAGTTGGTGCTCTTTAACTAACAAGGGTCTCAGCTCTGGCATTACCCTTCCTCTTTCTCACCCTTTACTTTTAGGAAGAATGCAGAAAACATGTACTACTTCTCAGAGCTGGCTCTAACTCTCAATGCCTGGGAAGCTGGCACTGCCCCCACAGACAGCCGATTACGGCCCGACCAGAGACTGATGGAGAATGGGCGCTGGGATGAAGCAAATGCCGAGAAGCAGCGCCTGGAGGAAAAACAGAGACTTTCCAGAAAGAAGAGAGAAGCCGAAGCTGTGAAAGCCACGGAGGATGGTAGTGGACGCCTTCTACTCTGTTTCCCAGTCCCGACGCGTGGCAAATGCCCATGTGTTTTCGGCTCTGATTCTGTTTTTCTTCACCCTCTTTCCCTTTTAGGCACGCCCTATGATCCCTACAAGGCACTGTGGTTCGAGCGGAAGAAGGACCCTGTTACCAAGGAGTTAACCCATATTTATAGGGGAGGATACTGGGAGTGTAAAGAGAAACAGGACTGGAGCTCATGCCCGGACATTTTCTGAACCGGCCGTGACAGAAGGAGGCGGATCCAAAGGAGAAGAGGACAGAGGATGCGCGGGAAAGCTGGCAGTTGTGACTCTTACGGAGAGCTTTCCTCAAGTTTGTCTGTCTTAACCAATCACTTTTTCCAAATCAATCACCAGAAGCAGACACAGTTGGTGGTGATTGGCTGGTTGCCTTAGCTGATTGAAACTGAAATCGACATTCTGGATACTGTGTGTGTGAGGGAGAGGCGTCCTGGCTGAGTGTTAGTGTCGTCCCGCTTCTGCAGAGTCACGTGCTCTTGACCCTCTCCCTCTGCCCCGGTTTGAGATGCTGTCCCTCACGCTCCCCTTACAGAGCCTGCCCAGCCAGGACCTGCGAAGGAGGATGACGCGGGGGCTTTCCCATGCAGTTCAGAGGTTCCCTTTAAAAAGAAACACCACGTAAGACTTAACCAACAGAGGCATCGTGAATGCTCGTGGTGGAGCTTGGGCGTGACGTCATGAAGTGTTCACAGATGGGGTCAGTTGAACGGGGTGTCGGTGCGGAGAAAACCGTGGCCCTGGAACACTTGCGAGAGGGACTGTTCTGCAAGGCCGGGACGTGCAGAGTTAAATTCTTGGAAGTTTCGATCTTCACTCGCGTGAAAAACCCTGCTGCTGTTCCCCATCTTCTCTGACAGCGCCCGGGACCACCTGGGTGGTCGGTAGGAGGGTTGCGTTATCCTCACAAAGGGGTTTTACGGACTTGCTCAGGCGGAGAACTTCTGAGAACATGAGGCAGGATGGAAGAACACTGCTGGCCACTCTTGCTTTCCCCGCTCCTCCTCTCCCCCATCCTCCATTGCCTTTCTTCTCTTCTCCCTCCGCACAGTACTGCTTCGGGTTTGTGCCCTGTGGAGCAAAGCGTTACCTGCCCCATTCTGATATACTTCAGAATCTGAGAGAAGGAGTGTATCTGGAATAAGTTTTCACCATCTCTCAAGCCCCATGGACTGGAGCCACCTCTGGAATAGTGCGTTAAGTATCTGTATAGTATATATATGTAGAGAAAAATCTAATTCTTTTCTGGTTTGATTTTCCTTCTTCCCATTAAGAATCTTGATTTTTGATATCACTTGTCTCCCTGGGACTCTCTCTTGGACACACTGATGTGGATTGGAGCCCCCTCTACTTTCCCTCTTTCAGGGGCAGACAGATTCCAAACCTGATCAGGATCCCGCCCAGCGGTTACTGAGCAGGGACCTTGTCCATGGTTTGTATCATGAGGTGCCCACTGCTGTCTAAACTCTGCTCTTCTAATTACCTGACTCTTGAAAATGAAATCCTAACCTCTTTCCTACCTTTTTTCCTTCTCTTACTAGGAAGAGTATGGGTAGAAAGTCAGGAGGGTAATTTCCAGTTTGAGCCTGCCTCTGTCCAAATCTCAGCACACAGAGCTGATCCCCAAAAGAACCTTCTTCCTAGGAATTGGGGCTAAAAGCACCGTCACGTGGGGTGGGGAAGAGAACTGCTCCTGCTGGGCCCTGGTTTCCTTCATTTTTTTGTTCTGTATTTGTTTAAGTTGTCTTGTTCAGAAATCTAACCCCGCCGTGCCACCCACCCCTGGTTGAGGATCACAAATCGAGGTGCCTTCCTTGTATGCTTTTTGTTAGTGCTTTTTGTTTCTGTTAACTGCCGAGCCTCAGCCAGTGTGGGTCCTAGCGGGGAGAATCATTCCAGAGGAAGCCATCCCAGCAGGGAAATTGGATCTATACTGGGTAAATAGCACTCTTATTCCTTCCCCGCCATCCCTTCCTTCCTAACTGTGATGAACTTGAGAGAGGGACACCTCCTGGGGAAGTTCCTCCTGCGAGCTCAACTCGATCCCAGCGTAAGCAAGGGATTATTCCAGGGCTGCTTCTTTCAAGGAGGCCCATAAAAGCGTTGATGTAACTGGGGTGGGGGGCGGAGCTTTAGACAGCGGGAACTCTCCAAACAGATGGAACTTCCCTGCTCTGTCTCCCGCCCCCCTCCCCGTTGTCTGCACTACGTTTCCAGCCTGATCCCCAGTGAGGTTCCTGCTAATGGAGGAGGCTTCGAGTCCTTCAGGTGAAATAAAGTCACATGAAAACAAAACAAAACTATATATATTTTCGGTTTTTTTGCCTTATTGTTTTTTTTCCAAGAAAACTACTAAATTAAATAATTTTTAAAAAGTCATATTGTTTGTCTGATTCACTTCTACTTAAGGAGGAGGCAGTGGGAAGAGGTGGAGAAGTGGCCCCTGGGTGATTTGTTCTTGGCAGTCTGGGAACTTGATCTTCATGGGAGATGGAAAGAAAAACTGGGCGCGGATTTCCAGATGTTTCGACTATTCAACAGCATTCCAGAGGACCTAATGACCACATGAGTAGTTTTAACGGCCCCCGATGCTTCAGTGCCATGTCACTGTCAGGGTCCCACCTTGCCATAGGGGAACGGTTTCTAGTGTTTTTGATACTGGGCCTGTTTCACCTCAAAAAATAAAAGTTCTTGAATTTCATCTCTCTTGCCCATTTAGATTTTTAGGATCTTAGTTAGCTGTTCCGTGTAAGGATTCAAATTCTATATTTTGAAATAAGCGATTGAGTATTGACTTGAAGACCTTTGGAGAGAAGTAAAGGACAGTGAAAATGCTTGTTCAGTTTTTCTCTGCACAGTTCAGGGAGGGGAGAAGGTGGCCAAAGTGATCGAAGGGGCATGGAGAGGCCTCCGATGAGGGTGAGCGCCAATTCCTGCCCGGAGGGGGGGCCCGCACGTCACTGAGCATCTGCTTCTGCGTCCACAGTGCTGAGACTGGAGCTCTCAGTATTGCCAGGCTTCCGCTTAAACAATTTCAAGAAGTATATTTTTCAGTTGTCACGTTGAATATGAGGAAAGGCGCTCAAAAAATAAATTTACTCAAGGTCACATAGCTGATTGGTTTAGTCACAGTACTGGAATTCAAAGCTGGGTTGGTTTAACCCCAGAGTTGGTGACCTTTACAAACTTGTGCTCTGTGAGAAACTGGGTTGGAAGGCGGCTGGTAGTTAAGTCATTTCCTCCTGGATTATGCATCGTGCAGAAATGCGTATCTCTGTTTCCAGAAGCTTCTTAACGTCGATAATGCTATTTTGGGAGTCCCACGTGAAGGAAGGCGCATTGGAGCATTCTTTTTTTTTTTTGGCCATGCCGTGTGGCATGCAGGATCTTAGTTCCCCGACCAGGGGTTGAACCCCCGTCCCCGGAATTGGAAGCATGAAGTCTTAATCACTGGACCGCCAGGGATGTCCCAGAAGGAGCATTCTTGAAGTTCAGCCTCCTGGCTCCTTGGTTTCTCAAGGCTCTCATGCCCACAAAATCAGCTATGTTGTCAGGGGTCGTCTTTTCTAGCCTGGTTCTTGAGAAGGCCACTTAGCCTTGATGTTAAGTATTGGCAACGTTTTTTTTTTCTGGCAAGCTAAAAACCATGGTAGTCGACCCTTGACGCTTGTGAGAGCTGCATCCTGCAATTTTGAATACCGTAAGGTATGTAATTTCCTCCAATAGGGTCAGTCCAATGTACCTGAAACATTTGAATAATCCCTCCTTTAGTCCTTTAATGGGCTCCTGTGACATGATGGGTTGGGATGTGGATCCCGCGGAGTGTAGCTTACTCATGATTCAAAATTACACCTGTCAGGGACCTCTGAAGTCCCACAAAAATGTTAAACCTATACATTTCAAAGGTCTGCTCTACTTTCTGCAAGATAAGTGAAAATCAACCTGTAGTATAGTCCTAAAAGGAAGTGTAGAAAAGTCTAGAATTTATTCACTATAAGGTATATACCTTGTGAAACCCTAAGATTATCAAAATTTAGAGCTTGCTTCTAAAAAAACTTTATGAAGCTGGGCTTCCCTGGTGGCGCAGTGGTTGAGAGTCCGCCTGCCGATGCAGGGGACGTGGGTTCGTGCCCCGGTCCGGGAGGATCCCACATGCCGTGGAGCGGCTGGGCCCGTGAGCCATGGCCGCTGAGCCTGGGCGTCCGGAGCCTGTGCTCTGCAACGGGAGAGGCCACAACGATGAGAGGCCCACGTACCGCAAAAAAAAAAAAAAAACTTTATAAAGCTTTTGCCCAGTACTGTGCCCTGCCCTGTGGGAAGCATCCCTCAAGCCTTCCCTGGCTTTCCCTTCTGAAGCTCATAAAATAATCTGGCTATGTTCTCCTCAGTCTTTCCTCCCTACTGTCTTTTCAAGTAGAGCGCTCCTTTTGGGGTTCACAATGATCCCCCAGGGGAAGGAAGCAAGCTGGTCAGATGAGGCATCTTTAAAGGCAAGAACTAAGGAGCTCAGAATCTTCTGTAAGTAGCCTTGCAGAGGTCACACCTGAGTTTGACCAGGTGATTTAAGAAGTTAGTAAAGAACCAGTTGGCCCTGAGAGAGGTATGGTTAGGAATGTCTCCATTCGTTCATTCATTCAACATTGACTTCCAGCTTGTTACATAACATAACATTAGAGATACAAATGGCAAGAAAGAGCTCAGATAAACGGGCAATTACAATCTAGTTTGATAAATGGCATGAAAGCACTGTAGAGGGGCAACAAGCCTATAGAGAGTGGGGAGGGAGGGGATAAAGACATGTCAGGGAAGCCTTCTATTCAATACAACTAGGAGAATGTATCTGAGTTGAGAGTTGCAGGTTTAATAGGGGTTAGGGAAAGGGCACCCTGTAAGATGCTGCATGGATAAAGATGGAGAGCAAAGTCGAGGAAAGCATCCTGCTCTTGGATGGCTGTATGAATGGCTGGAGTTTAAGGTCAAGGAGAGGGCACTGATACAGTGATGGAGAGAGGTAAGGCCCAAGTCATGGAAGTCTTCATATACCACATAAAGAAACCTTGGTTTTCGTTTTCAGCAAGGGAGCCAGTGAAAGATCTGTAAGCAGGGTGATGGGTTCCAGTGTGGAAAATGATTGACAGGTAGATCAATTAAGAGATTGGAGAAGTTGTGAGAATGAAGAGAAGTGCAGGGATTCCGGTATTGACTGGAATGAACAGCACTTGAGTATGATTTTTGGTGGAGAGCAGAGGGAGGGAGGGAGGGAGGAACTTGTATTTTTCTCGCTCAGGAAACTTAGAAGGAAGGTGGTAGCAAGCTAAACAAGTCTAGAGGGAAAGATGGGTTCGTTTTGGGGCATTCTGAGTTGGAGGAGCCTGTGGAGAGGTTGAGTAAGCGACTTAAAACATGGGTCCAAATGTAATGGCTACATTTTTGTGAGAACTGAGGAATGAGATGCCGAGAGAGGCTGCACATTAAAATCACCTGCAAATTAAAAAATATATAATCCTGAGCCCCATCTGCAGAGATTCTGATTCAATTAGGGTTAGGGCTAGTGCAATTTTATATCTATATATAAACGCAAGGGTCACAAAATTATGAAGTGAGAGGAGGAGGTGGGATAAATCAGCATATTAGGGGATATTATTAAACCACAGCTCGCTTCTCAGAGTTTGAGAGGTCGGAGCCAATTCCACATTTTGACAATGTCTATATGTTTCAAATTTTTTAAACGTCAAGATGAGATTACAAAAATTGAGGTATACTTTAAATAGGTTTAGCAAATCAATGCTTTTAGCATACAGATACAATGACTCTATGTATACTTCATCAGGAGGTAACATTGAAAATTGACATTTGAAATCTTTACAAATGGCCTTCCTGTCTGTCCTCTCGCATACACTTCTTGAGACCACTTTGACAATATCTGAAAAATTCAAAATGTTCATGTATTTTGGCCTTGCGAAATCTGTCTTCTCACAAGAAAAACAAATACAAAGGGATAGTCATTGCAGTATTGTTTTTAATAATGAAACCTAGGGGGAAAAAGTCAAAATGTCCATCATTAGGTATTTGATTACATGGATTGTGTTATATCCGTACAATCCGATATCGTGCATGGGTTAAAAAGAAGGAGATAGGTCTACATACATAGCTGACATGAAAAAAAAAAGTCCATGATTTATTTTTAACTTTTTTTCTTTTTTGCAGTACGCGGGTTTCTCACTGCTGTGGCTTCTCCCGTTGCAGAGCACAGGCTCCAGACGCGCAGGCTCAGCGGCCATGGCTCACGGGCCCAGCCGCTCCACAGCATGTAGGGATCTTCCCGGACCAGGGCACGAACTCGTGTCCGCTGCATCGACAAGCAGACTCTCCACCACTGCGCCACCAGGGAAGCCCGCCACGATTTAGTTTTAAATGAGAAAAGCAAATTGCAGGGTAGTTAAAACACAGAGAAAAGTAAAATTATTTATCACATCTAGCTTATAAACAGAGGCCTTGCCTCATCACCTCTAATATTTAAGTGCCTACCTCCAGCTGAACCTATATCCGAATCCTTTTTTGCTGCAATGGAACAGATATTATTTCATTATAGATATGAGGAACCTCTCCCAAGGAAAGCCGAAATAGCTCAGTTGGGAGACCATTAGACTGAAGATTTAAAGGTGCCTGGTTCGATCCCGGGTTTCCGTGACGCTCCTCTTCTCAATAACGTGCGTACTCGTCTACCTCTCTGTAAGGGGGAGCATCTCAGGCTGTTACCCAGGTCTCACTTGAGCATGGATGACAATGTGCTTGGGTGGATGCGGAAGAACAGGCCGGTTTTCTTTCTTTTCTCTGGGAAGGAGGAAACCGTAAAGGGATTTATGCCTCTGCTTTTAAGCTGCTCTGTGTGGCTGCTCTGTGTGGCCGGCGGGCTCTCTCTCCCCACACACGGTGCGCCGTTCGCTTTCGAATTCATCCCAGCCCGCCGGCTTCTTTCCCACCACGTTCCAGGAGCTGCCGGTGTTGGACTCTCTCCCCGCTGGGACGGGCGCGCCGACGCTCCGCAGGGGGATTTGGCGGTCATGGAGCCACCACGTGCGGGGCGCGGGGCTGCACAGAAAGAAATCCTCGATTTCAGCTTGGGGTTTAACAATAACAAGGACAGCTTTTGCTGATGGTGGCGGCGGCGGGGTGGGGTAGGGTTGGAATTCCTTTCTGGTTTATGCCTACACTAGCGTTATCAAATCAAATACAGGACGCCCAATTAAATTTGAATTTCGGAGAAACAATGACTATTTCTAGTATAAGCCTCCCAAAGATTGGCATGGGACATAATACACGTATTAGTTATTTTTCTGAAATTCAAATTTAACTGTATTTTTATTCGCTAAATCGCAAACCACTATTGTACATCATACCCCCACACATCTCTGGATGCGCCCCTCCACCCCACACCGCGTCCCCGGAAAGATACTCAGAAACTACAGTCAGGGCGACATGAATTTCAGAAGAGACTGGTAATTTCTTATTCTCATCTCTCAGGTTTCAAAATGCATTTGCGTCCATCAGCTAATTTGTTCTCACCACCACCGGACGAGACCTTGGTGGGGATCACCAGGAAACACCCCAGGAATCAGCCATCTCACCTGGTCCCAGGCTTCCAGAACTGTCCGCTCTGGCCTGGGATGGGGGTGGAGGAAAGGGAGATTTGGAAGTTGGAATGAATCTTAAAAAAAAAAAAAAAAAAATCTTGTTAAGATGATGAGCCACTCCATTCAAGGCAGTGCAATGGAACACACGCTCAGGGAATGCTTTCTCTTCTGCCAGCTCCCTGGCTGGGACATGGGGAGAGAGGAATGAGACCTAGTCCTAACATAAAAGGCAACATGGAGAACTATTGTTTTTGGACCTATTATTTGTCCTCCCCTTTCTGTTAATCTGTGCCAAGATGCCTGCTGATGAGGGGCTTCAGCCCCCAAAACTTTGCGCTCTTGGGTGGAAGGATGCATTTTGCTTAAGGGACTCTTTGAAAAATTCAATGATCATCAAAAGGAAGGAAAACAAAACGGTGGATGAATAGATGGGGCAGTTCAAACTTTGCATGATGCATGTCGGCACGTGTGATGGTGAATTTTATGTGTCAATTTGGCTAGCTATGGTGCCCAAATGCCAGTCTAGGTGGTGCTGTGAAGGTATTCTTTAGATGTGATTAACATTTAAATCAGTAGACTCTGAGTAAAGCACATTACCCTCCATAATGCGGGTGTGCGTCGTCCAATCAGGTGAAGGTTTAAGAACAAAGACTGGGGTTTCCTGATGAAGAAGGAATTCTCCTCAAGACTGTAACACAGAAAGCCTACCTGAGCCTCCAGCTGGCTGCGCTGCTGAAGCTGGACTCAAGATGCAACATCAACTCTTACCTAACTTTCCAGCTTGTTGGCCAACCCAACAGATTCTAGACTTGACGGCCCCCACAATGCCCTGAGCCAATAAAAAAATTTTTTTAAATAAATAAATAAATCTCTATCCACCCAGACAGCATGCTTTAAAGGTAAGAGGGAAGGGTGAGATTTTTATTATTGCTCCCGAGGAAAAAGTGCTCTGAACGAAGGTCAACCACCTCGGGACCATGAAGGTGGGCACCATACTCCTAGGAAATGTTGGGCCTTTGCCCTGAAAGGGCAAACCCTTCCCAGTTTCCAGCCTGAGGAATCCCTTTGGGAAGTATTTGGATACAAGCAAGAAGCTCCGAGAAGAATACAGGTGTGTCTGCCTGCATCACCAAGCTCGCAAGCCTGGCATACCCCTACTCACCTTTCAAGGCAAGGTTCTAATGTCTTTTTTTCCTGCCAGGTTCTGCTCTACCCACCTTCTAGTCATTCCTCGGTGTTACCAAAGTATATATTCCTCTATTAAAGCATTGATTACACGGTCCCAAAGGTCTGCTACCAGCTCTATAGTAGCTCCACAGTGCAGGGGAGGAGACCAGGGATGGTGCGGGTCACCAAGAGCTTCCCCGGTGGGATGGCGGTTAAGCTGAGTCCTCAAAAGTGCTTTGGGCGGACGAGGGGGTAGAAGTGAAAGGGTGGTTGCATTCCAGTTAGAGGGAACCCGTGAGCCAAGGCCCGGAGGATTGAAAAGGTATAGCGGGATCTGTAGTACGACAATAGTGGCGTGTACGCTTGAGAAGTGGAGGGAGGTGGGTTCAGCCATGCCAGAGTGGGGTGAGCGCGCGTGCGCAAAGGCCAGGCCCGTGGGGGCGGGGCTGGCGAGGGTGGCGAGCGGGGCGTGGGCGCGCTTTTAGAGCCCAGGGCGGTGGTGGTTGCCACCACTTCTGGCTGGATCCCGGATCGTCTCTTTCAGCTCATCAGTTTCGTGGGCGCCTAGGATGGGAACAAGGAACTGCGAAGTGGCGCTTCTCGGGAGAAGTAGCAGCTTGGTACCTTTAACACTGAACTGTGGTCTCCGACCCTGTGCGCTTTGGGTTTGGGGCAACGAATCGCGGAGGGGCGGGGACAGTGAGTAAGCGGCTTCTCCTCCCTCCGCAGGGTTTTGCAGAAATCAGGATTCACGTTTGCCAAGGGGTCTCTATATAAAAGAGGACGTGTTCTGTTTTATTTGAGAAATCTGTATTCATCTGCCAGAGAACGACTTAATCACCTTCTTTCCATACTCCCCACTTCGCCTGCCCGGCGCCGTGGGATCTCTGGACTGCAATTGGATTGAATCACACACAAAGGAGGAGCCCGGAAACTCACCCGGTATCCCGCCCATTAGCTGCAGCGCAAACGATTACATGCCTTTCACTCACCGCAGTGCAAAGCTTCGCCGTGAGCCCGGATAGCTCAGTCGGTAGAGCATCAGACTTTTAATCTGAGGGTCCAGGGTTCAAGTCCCTGTTCGGGCGGAGTTTCCTTTTTTTAACAGGTATTTTAAAAGTGAGAACTAGCTTTAGGGGCCTCTGATTTTTAGCCAGTTGCCTTTGGAAAAGGGAGTAAAATGTGGAGCGTGTACCCTGCGTTTCCAACCACTTCCCGGGGGTAAAAGGCAGGCAGACACCACGGGCCTTTGTGCAAAGGCCTCCAGGAGATTCGCAGTGCATCGCTGTAGGGTCTAAATAAGCTGGCTTACTCGGCAGCCGCCGACTGGGCTGCTTGGTCTCAACTACTGCTGCAATTAAAGAAAGGGGGACGAAGCCTTCAGGAAGTCGCTGGGGCTCCCGCAGTCGCCGCCTCCCTTCGCTCTCCGTGAGCGAGCCCTGCAGACCCTCTCTCTCGGGTTCCCTCCCTCTGGGTGCCTGAGGATTGTGGGACGGATCCCGCACCCTTCCACTCCACCTTGCTACCCTTCTAGAGAATATTTTTTGCGCTCTGAAAAGGAAGAGGTGCCATCTAGAAACTGAAGCACCAGGCAGGGCAGCTCCCCCTCTCTACCGAGGTCCAGTCTCTCCGCTAACCCCAAAAGTGTGACCCTGAATCCAGGGAGAAGTTGAGGTTGAGATGGCAGCTTCTGCTGGTGGGAGAAGGAGGGTGCCTGCTGGGAGAGCGTGCGTGCGTTTGAGGGGCTGGAATGCGAAGTGTCCTGGAGTTCGAAAAACAAAAATGTTAGCTCCCGCTGACTACAAATTAATAAGGACAGCATTTGGCTCCTGAGAAGTTTTGAGGAAGTCGGGTTGTGGACGCAAGAGCTCAGGCATGGATTCACCAAGACTAAACTAATCTTCCCTGTGAGGTGAAGGGACCAGGTACATCCTTGCCTACCTGGAGACTGAGCCTTCCTTGCTTCTGCCAGGCAACAGAAGAAAGTCGATCTTGAACTCATTAACAGGATGGGGATGTGGGCTGATTGAGTCAGCTGCCCTCTTAGGTGATGGACTATGGTACCTAACGTACCCAAAGGACGCTGATCGGTGGGGCAGGGCGAAGGTGGACATAGACCTCAAGTGGGAGGCAGGGCCTTCACCCCTTCACCCTCCAAGCTGAATGCCTTACCCTGTGCCTACACAGACCCACAATTTTCTTCTCTCCAAAGCACAGCTTCCTCATCAGGAGCAAGGGAATAATAGTAACAGCATCCCTCTCATAAACCTGTGCTGATTAAATGAGGTAACAATGCATACAACGGTGCTTAGTAGGGTCTTTGCCCCAAAGCGAGCATGCAGTACATTGCAGCTATTACTATTAAAGAGCTTTCAGTCTAGGGAGGGAACAAAAGACACACTGAAACAGGTAAGAAACCATTTCAAAGAAATATGTTCCCAATATGTGAAGATCATGAACCCGTATTCATGTGACTTGTGTTGGTTGGTATGTGCTCAGGCGACAGCAATGGTCACCGACCCAAGGAAGAGTGGGATTCTTTCTGGAAGGAAGTGAATCATGGCACTCAGGTGGCGTTCCAGGGGAACAAAGTAAGGGAGCTGAGGCAAACACTCGGATTTTGCCTCTTCTTCCTGAGGAAGTCCCCTGGAAAGTGAGCAAGTCCATTTCTGGCAACCTTGAAAAGTGGAGTCTCTTTGCTCCGATCATTTCCTGACTGAACAAGAACACACCAGGTGGGGGAAAGGAGAGGACAAGAGGAGGAGAGCACTGAGACCTCCTGGCTCTTTCCTCCGTCCTGTCCTCAAGTTCACTCCCTCTCCCTTTCACCAGGGGGTGAAAAGTGAGAAAAAAGCAAAACAAAACAAAACACCAAAAATTAAAAGGAAAAGACAAATCAAAGTCTCTCTCTACCAAGACCTTTCGAGCTTTGGAGCTGAATAGCTCTGCTTCGGTTCTGGATGATTTGAGGGCAAATTAGTTATTTCATTTAAAAATTATCATATTATATCAACCTTAAGGCAGGGTTGGGGGGGTGGGGACTGAACTGACACCACGTAGAGGACGTGCTGGGCACACAGTAGGCACTTAGTAGGCGGCTGTCTTTCCTCTTATTAGGGTCCTGGGGAGACGTAAAAAAAAGCCTTAGGAAGACAAGAATATGTAGCCTGGGACAATTTCCCCACATTGACAGAAATTCTTTTTCTCACTCACTGCCCTCGAAATCTCAGAGATAAAATAAGATGCAATTTGGAAGGTGAAATTGGGAATTGGAAAGGTAGAGATGAAAGAAAAATCTTAGTTTAAAAAAAATTTTTTTTTTAATTTCCTTAACAGGGTCGAGAGATTCAGCACCCTCGCCGAAATAGCTCAGTTGGGAGAGCGTTAGACTGAAGATCTAAAGGTCCCTGGTTCGATCCCGGGTTTCGGCAGAGCTTTTGCTGACGCATCATTGGACGGGACTGGAGTCTGGAGTACCTTCCTTTCCTTACAGTGTCTCCCATGAAGGCTCACCTCCCTCCCCGATCCCACACACTGCGAGGATCCTAAGAGCTTAAACCTCGTAAAGATATCACAAGTCATGGAATGACCTGGACCCAGTCCACTTAGACTGTGTCGGATGTTTCATAGTGTGATGGCCACCACTTCCGGTCTGCACGTAGAAGGTCTTGAGTTTGATGCCAAGTATAGTTACGCTGGGCTTGCAAGCGTTTCTCATTGACGACAGACATGAAGACTTCAAAAACGTTTGTCTATACACGCAAGTCAGGGTCCTATCAGCGTGTTAGAAATTTGGTGAAGAATGGTTCTCGGCTGAAGATGTGATTTATAAGCACGTGTGTTGACCTGAAATATTTCTTGGAATCCCAGTCTTCTCACCGCGCTTTTAATAAACAGTGTGTGAACTATTATCACTTAGTGCCAAAATTTGCACATTTACTGCCAGGAGCATTACCATCCGTGACTCTGACGATGTTTATTGATGTTTCTATATAAAATAATACATGTTAATTTTAAGGAAAAAATATCTGAAGACAAAGTATCTATCATACAAGGTTGGAAGAGAAAAGACTGAGGTTGGAAGAGAAAGTTATCAGTTGCTTTCCTCACTTTTCACTTTTTCTGCAAAATCCACCTTTGGTCTGGCCTGGGTTGTAAACTCCAGGAGGGCTGAATCAAGTGTGTTCTGCGTAACCTCACACCTGCTCAGCGAGAGTGGTGTGGACACACGCTCAAATTTGTTTTAGGAGTTTAAAATAACCGCCCGAACAGGGACTTGAACCCTGGACCCTCAGATTAAAAGTCTGATGCTCTACCGACTGAGCTACCCGGGCTCAGGAAGGCATCGCGGCTCCTAGTCTATCCACAGAAAATAGACCACGTGCCCCTATTCTTTTCCTATTCGATTAAAATCCTGAGTCTTTTTGTTGATTACGTGAGTGGTGAAACTGCAAAATCCAGGTCGGGAAGGCGTTTGGCGAAGGAATCTTTTCTGATCCCATTACAGAAAGACTATAAAGAAAATAGACCGTGCTTCCACGCCAGCAGCGCCCCCGCCCCTCGCGTCCTGAAGGGAACATCCCAGGAGGAATTCTCCAGATTTAGGACGTCTGGATTTCTAAATCCAATCTTGGTCTGTGAAGAGTCCCGGAGGGTCTTGCGGGTGGAATCTTATGAGTAATTGATTAGGTCTCCAATCTTTATTAGTCAGAACACATCCAGGACCAAGACCCGGTCCTGGTCCTCAGTGGGGCGGGAAGGCACGCAAAACAGAAGTCAAGCGCTTTGATGGTGGGAAGCAGGTCAACGCCAGAAGTAAGCGTCCTGCCAAGTATTCAAGCAGGAGGTGATGCCCAGATGAGCTACCAATGGTGACTGGGGCCCTGAAGGCTCGGGAAGAGAATTTTGAGCAGAGGGAACAACAAAAGGAAAAGGACCTTCGCCAGGGAATCTGAACATTTTCCTTGAAGCTCCCATTGAAAGGTTTGGATCCGGCTGGAGTTTATATTTTTAGGAAGTCCCATTACCCTGGCAGCTGTGTCCTGAATATAACTAATGTGGACACACAAAAAACAAAAAGTTTCCTGCCATTTCAGTAAACAACCCATGTTGCCTACCATTCCACTAAACAACGAATGTTGCAGCCATCAAGCCACCAGCCACTGCACCTTCCCTGTTGGTGCGCCCAGAGGGGAATTCAGGATGCAGAAAAACAGGATACTGGCCCTAGAGAGTTAAGATGCATGTCAAAGGAATAATTTCAATGAACCCAGACCCTTGCGTCTTCCCAAACTTAGAAAAGCACTAAAATAATTAACTTGAGATGTCTGTTTTGTGTGTGTGTGTGTGTGTGTGTGTGTGTGTGTGTGTGTGTGTGTTTGGCAGTAATCATTTGATGTTCAACTACATGGTTTTTTTTCCCAGCAAAAAATCCTATATATCCTGGCCCCTCCCTTACCTTCCTGGAACAGTTCCTCAGAGCTGAGAGGCCGATTCCCTGGCTAGTCTTCAGTAAGGTCCCTGAATAAAACGAAACTCTCAAGTTTTAGGTTGTGTATTTTTTCAGTTGTCACTAATAGGCGCATTTTTTCATTACTCCTGTTTCTTCATTGCCATGTTATTCATTGAGGCTCTGGATAAGATCCCTTGAAGGGGAAGGGAAAGGAATCCTATGGGGTAGAGCCTCATAGCCATTTTAGCTGCCCTCGGATTTCAGAGACACTCTGAACTCTGTTGGGGAAGGATGACGTCTGCAGTCTTTTATGGAGAAATATATCCGTGTAACCGAGCAGGACCCTAGGGGGCCTTCCTGAAACAGAGACCCCGAACTCCACCTAGTGTGCTCCACCTGTCTCTTGTTTGTAGAAAAGCTTTAGTCTACCAGGCCTCCCAAGAGTCAGAAAAAGCTAGCTCAAGAGGTAAGGATTGGAAGAATGTGAACCTATAGTAACAAAAGCTAGCAGTTGGGCGAGGAGAACTGGTAACAATGTAAACAGATCAGCCATATAGGAGTCACAGAATCTTTAGTTCTTCCCTGAAGGACATAGACAACAGTGTCTGATGCACATTCCTGAGTTGTTTTGCAGATACTAAAACCACCACCAGAGGGAAAAAGCTAACTGCATGATGACCAGACCGTAGCCTCGACACAAGCTGCTCCATCTTGGGCAGTACTGAATCTATGACATGCATACTTCCAGAAATTCGCCTCAAGGAAGTGGAACCAAACAGACCCTGGAGTTGAAGATTAACTGTGCTTAAAACGTGGTGATTCCGACCAGACCACCGCATGGATCATTTTGAGATGATTATCGGAGCCGTCTGTGCTGTTCTGCACATAGCCCGCACACCCCTGAAACTTCCTGGTTTTTCCCTATAAAACCCTTTTCCCTCTAACTGGCAACTTGGAGATGGTTTTGGGGACACTAGTTTGCTATCTTCCCAGATTGCCGGCTTCCTGAATAAAGCACCAACCCTTGTGTCTCTTGAACACTGACTTTTGAGTGAGATCAGCTGAAACTGAGCTCGGTTCCGGCTCCGGTTGGTAACCTCAGGAACTATGAACAAAGTTTAAAAAGTAATCCACTAGGGAAAGATAGTCACGTTATGTTAAACAAAAATGACAGAAGGTGCTAAATAAACCATACGTATGATATAATATTTGTGGAAAAATCAAACGATGTGTATATGAATATATATCCTTTAATTATATATATAATTGTATATTTGTTGCTTGCATATACATAAGAGATTTTTTTTGTGTGTGTGTGGTACGCGGGCCTCTCACTGTTGTGGCCTCTCCCGTTGCGGAGCACAGGCTCCGGACGCGCAGGCTCAGCGGCCATGGCCCACGGGCCCAGCCGCTCCGCGGCACGCGGGATCTTCGCGGACCGGGGCACGAACCTGCGTCCCCTGCATCGGCAGGACTCCCAACCACTGCGCCACCAGGGAAGCCCCATAAGAGATGTTTAAGGGTAGAAAACAATCTGATAAAAATGACCACCTTTTGAGGAACGGCAATGAAGTGTGTGAGAAGAGTCTCTCACTGTTTCCTTTACGTACATCTGTATTATTGCATTAAAAAAGCATGTATTGTTTTCAATAATAAAATAAATGAAGAAGAAAAAAATTGTCAGTTAGATTATTCCATCCTTCTGAGATCACGTAGGCAGCCCTTTAGATCAAAGCATCCCTGATCCTGTGTTTTCTACAGATCCCAGCAAAGGAAGGTGAAAAGCAAATTTCCTTCCCAGTAGAGGCTCCCTCCATGCTTCAGGGTTTTGGAGGGGAGTATCTGGTGTTGGGGAGGAAGGACTTTTTCCCTCTATCCTTCTTAGTTCTGGCTGGTCTAAGAATTAAATTGACAAGACAGATTAACAGAAGAAAATTAAACAAAAGTTTAATAATATGTGTACATGGAAGGGACCCAGGAAAATTAAGTAACTTGCCGAAATGTCTGAAAACCTCACCTTAAATATTATCTTCAGCTAAAGCCAAAAGAGGATGTTGGGGATAGTGATTTGGAACCTCAAAGGGGAAGAAGGAATTGGCATGAATATGGAAAAGCAAATGTTTGGTAAACACGGTTTGCTGGGCCGTGCAGAGACCATGGGACACAGAGAGGAATGTTAACACTTTTAGACTTTTCTAGGTTTCTCCCTGCCTACCCACCTGGTTCGTGCTATAGTAATCTATGGTGATAACTCCTTTCCTGGAACAGATCCTTCATCTACATTCTTTAGGCAGTTAGGGAGAAGGTCCAAAGTCAAACTTTCTTCCTGAGTCTTTTGGGCCTTGATTGTTTTCAGCTCTAAACAATCCGCATGCCAGAGAGACATTTTGGGGTGGTAAATTTTGCTCCCCTACACTGGTATTGAAAAATCACCAGTGAATTAGGTGCGCTTTTCACAAATAAAGATGTAGATCCCTAAGAATCATATGACGTGGCTGGATTTAGCCAAGAAAAGTAAAAAGAGCCTCCCCCCCGGAAAAAAAAAAAAAATTGCCTGTAAGATGAAGCCAATCCTCTGGGGGAGTTAGTGAGCCTTTGGTCGAACCTCAGCTTCCTACAACAGTTCTGTACTCAGCTTTGAATGTAACGCAGGAGAGCGTGAAGATTTGTTTCCTGTTCCCCTAAGGCAGACTAGATTGACAGGCATTGAACCCTGAGAACAAAAGTCTCAAACTGTGTATAATCAAGTGTTAATGGTGTGGAACCGGGCTGCTTAGCGTAGAGACAGTTAACTGGAGCTGTGTGTAATTTCATTTAACAAACTATCCTGTCTTTTTTTCCTACGCACCACCCCTCCATCCCTCCGTCCGCCATCTTGAAATGCCCCCTCTTCCCACTTTCTAAGTTCTTTGGTTTGGGAAGTTCCCTCTGATCCTTAAAGACAGGGATCAGAACTTGCCGCAGACAGGGATCAGAACTTGCCGCAGAGATCTCTGCTTGATCCTCTCCAGAGGGGGTTGGGTCCAAGGACTCTGAGACTTTCCGTATTGCTGCTCCCACCACAACCTTCCTTCAACACCTGTGTAATGGTCTGTCTTTCCTCCTAGAATGTCTCTGCTGTGAGGACAGGACTTCTCTGTGCATCTCCACTGTTATCCAAGCAAGCTCTCAAAAACTGCTGAATGAATGAGGGCCAGGGGTCAGGGAAGGCTTTTCGTGGAGGAGGAGGGGGTAGAACTGGTCCTTGGAAGTTTTTGTTTGGTAGAGAGGGGGGAGAACATTCCTGTCAAGGTGAATGATTTCCATAATCAAATGGAATAAGTTTGTCCTGAAAAAGTTCTATGCCACTCTATCGTGCCACCCCACTTAAGTCTTTGTAAAAGCTTATCGCCATCTGAAATCCTCCTGTTTATGAACCACCTCTTCCCTCTGTCCCTCTGTCCTGTAAGTGCTTCTGGACAAAAACCTTGTCGGTTAAGGACCTTCTATTTTTTTTTTTTCTTTTCTTAATGTGATTTTCTGTTTGGTTTACTTTCTTTTCTTTCAAATCTTTGCATTCCCACAACCTCAGCGTTTAGAACGGTATTTGGCACATAGCATGATCTTAGATAATCTCTATTTCAAAAAGGAACGTTTTTACTGCGCAATGTACCCCTCGCCCCCTCCCCTACAAAGTAGTATAGTTTCACGCAGACGTTTATTTTTCACTTTCCAAACCGTCGGTTCTGAAGCTATTGCTACACTTTCTACGTCTGCTATAATCTTTCAGATTAAGTCCTCAGGAATTCGGAAAAAATGACACATGTCATGTTCAGAAAACCAGACTCTCTTGTACCAGAAGTGGGGTTCGAACCCACGAGGATATAAATCCATTGGATCTTAAGTCCAACGCCTTAACCACTCGGCCATTCTGGTATCCGCCGAAATCATCCTTAATTTTACATAACCTGACTAATACTGAGCTACGAAAAGTTGCACAATTTAAAAATTTTATGCCTTAAAAAAAAAAAAATTTATGCCTTATGTAAAAGAACAATACGGGGATTGGGGGGAATGGGAAACTCGGTAACTTTCATCACATCCTGTGATTCCCTTATGTCCAGTCACCAGAAACTGGAGCCACACGAAAGCGATGAAGACTCAAGTAGCAGGATTCCTAACACATTCACGTCTGAGGACACCACAGGGTACTGGAATGGGCTCCTTTTCAAAGTGGGCGAGTCTCCTCGGAAATCGTAGGTAATGTGTCTTCCTCCTAGAGCTTTCCTTATTAAAATAAAAGCGACTCTGGTGGGACTCGAACCCACAACCTTTGAATGCCTCCATCTAATCTAGAAGTCCAATGCGCTATCCATTGCGCCACAGAGCCCGACGAGTCAAAAATACTCCGCGTTGCTTACATCAAGGCAGGAGCGGCGTCTGTCTGGGGGACGGTCGCCGGCACGTCGGGTCACGCTTTCTTTCTCGGACAAACTGGGAAGCCCGCGTCGCCAAGGAGAAACGTGGATGGGCATTGCGCTTGAAAGTCTGAAATGTTTGAAAGTTTCTTCTCGCGAGCGATCGCCAGGCATCAACTCTCAACTTCATTACACATCGGGAGGAAAGTCTTTGTGTGAATAAAATGTCTTTATTGTATCCTGGCGCCAACATGCAGCGGGAGGTTCCATAGTGTAGCGGTTATCACGTCTGCTTTACACGCAGAAGGTCCTGGGTTCGAGCCCCAGTGGAACCACAGCATGGATTTAACCTTTTTCAGGGATATTTTAACGTTTCTTTTTGCCAGTCGGAACTTCAGTTTTACTCCAGGAAGTGGGAGACGCTGCCGTTTCCAACCGGGCTCCGCGCTGCGCCCCGAAGCGCAGGCTAGGCTCCAGAGGTGCCCGCGCTCATCGGCCACCAAGGCTGCCCCCTCGTGGCGCCACTAGGGAGGTGCAAGCGGCCCCGCCCTGCTCAAGTCATCGCGCGTCTCTGCGCCTGCGCGCTCCCGACTACCCCGCGCAGTTCCGCCTCCAGGTGCCTGGGTAGGAGTCCGGATCCCGCTCCTTCTAAACCCTGCTTTGCCATCTTTCAGTGTTGCTGCCACCACTCAGTTAGGGGTTATCCCGAAGGTCACCTCTCTCCTTTGTTGATTACTTCCAAGTCCACTGACCTCGTACTTCTATTTAAATTAAAAAACTTTTTGAAAAATTATATGCTCATGGTGGAGAATTCAAACAGCCCCACGTGTTTTACGGTGCTGTTTCCCTCTGGCAAAGAATTTCCCTTTGACTAAACTCTAGCTGGGCTCCTCTGAGCCCTCCTCTCAACTAGGCGGCCTATAAGACTTGAAAAAACAGCACTACTATAGTTTTTAGCAGCTCAAGGCTGCATCCCTAAAGTGACTCTAGTTTCAGTGAAAGTGTCAGCCTGAGAAAACTGAATGCTGCCGCCGCCCCAGCCCCATTTACTGTTTGTTCCAGCCAACAGCTGAATCTGGGGGCCCGGATCAGCAGTATAATTGTACTTTTTCTTTATAAATCACTTATGATTAGTGTACAAAGGTAGCGTTGCCAGAGGTACTGCTCCACCCCAACAATATTCTAGAAATCCTTCTATTTCCTTCTTAAGCCTTCACTCATCTTTTCACTTCCGGTGTTTGGATATATCCTAATTCTTTAGTCTGTGCTTTTTGATGAGCGACTAAATTGTATTCAGTCTTACAGACGATACCGTAGTGGAATTCCTTGGTCATTGGTTTTGGGGTGGATCACTATGTAGAACAATAATAGCGGAAATCTTGAATAGTCATTATTATCTAACCCATTTTACAAAGGACTAAGAGGAAGCACAGAGAAGTTACGTAATGGCCCAAGGTCACACACTGGCCCTAGACAATTAAGGTGCAGATCAAAGGAACGATTTCAGTAAGCCCAGACTCTTGCATTTTCTCATACATAGAAAGGTGCTAAATTCATTAATTGAGATGTCTATTTCTTTAATCACCAGTACTCTTTTGATGTTTGACTATGTTTTTTTGTTTTTGTTTTGTTTTTTTGCAAAAACTCCAATATATCATGGCTCTCTCTTACCTCTTCAGAACAGTCCCTCAGAGCTATCTGAGAGGCTGTATCTCAGGCTTAAGTCCTCTGAATAAAACATAATTCTCCACTTTTAGGTTGTGTTTTTTTCTTTTCTTTTTTTTCATTCGACGTAGGTTTTGAGGCTTCGTCTTTGGAAATAAAAATCTCAGTTAAATTCTTAAACGTCTGCCAAAGGGAGAATCATGGAAAAGGAATAGGTCCCTCTAGTGGTGAGAAGACATTATGAAACATTTTGCTCTGTAGACACTGCTCCTAAATTTAAGAGGTTCTTTGAAATACAGCTTCCCAACATCTCCCAAGGTGGGAGATGTTGAACATTTAGCCAAAACGCAAATACCCTGTGTTAGAATCCATATGTTAAAAGATTGTTGTCAAGCAACGCGTTCTCATTACATGGAAGGAGAAGGAACACATTTTCATGGGAAATAGATTTTAATGTATACTGCTTCTCTCCAAAGTACTCTGGTCTTTTAGGAACCCAGTAATCAATTAATTGTCTCTTAAAAGTAAGTGTGTGTGTGTTTGTGTGTGTATGTGTGTGTATCCTGGGATAGTCTCAAAGTAAAAAGTGTGTATACATGTGTGTGTGTATTTTTTTTTTTCCTGGAACTAGTCTCTTATGAATCCTCAATTCACTATTTGCCTCTAGAAAGTAAAGATTAAGTACTAAAAGAGGTATGTGAGGGCTTACCTGGTGGCGCAGTGGTTGAGAGTCCGCCTGACGCTGGAGGGGATACAGGTTCGTGCCCCGGTCAGGGAAGAATCCACATGCCCTGGAGCGGCTGGGCAGCGGAGCCTGTGCTCCGCAACGGGAGAGGCCACAACAGTGAGATACCCGCGTACCGCTAAAAAAAAAAAAAAAGAAGAAGAAAAACCGTATGTGGAAGGGAAGTTTTTTGGTTTTGTTTTTTGGTAATAAAAAATGATTCACAAGGAAGAAAGTAGCTGCTACTGTTGATAAAGGAACATACTAGTTATGGTAGAATATGATTCTGTATTCTTTGGTTCCAAGGGAAGCTTGAATTGTTTCTGACGTTTTTGTTACATGGGTAATTAGGTACAAAATTCAAGGCTGAAGTCAAAAGTGTGGTGAATGGTTTTAATTCTAGGTAGGAAGTAACAACCACCCCAAAGAAGCAAATGTAGATTTTAAAAAGATCTTCCAACTTTAGTAAAGCATCCATGAGTCCAGGATCAGACACGAGCAAATGTGAATTTCGTCAATAGCATCTGTCTTGTGTTGCCCCTGCCACCTTGCTGAAGTGTTCCACCCTTCTGTACCTGGGTCTCTGGGCTACCTTTACACCCCGGACTTGGACTTACCTCCCTCACATGCACCCACTGCAGCTTTCCTGTCCTACATCTCTTCCACTCTGGGATGACACCTGGTGCCTTTGGCTGCGCCAGTAGACCACCTCAAATTAATCCCTAGTGAGATAATACTGAGAATGGTTTTAGAGATTTGACTTCCAGTGGACCTTGAGCCTCATTATGTGCTCATTGTAATATATTAGCATCTAAATGACATGCCCACAGGCACCGTGACAGTTCTGAGGCCAACCAGGAAAGGCCAAAAAGTGGGCGGTGGCCCAATTCCTGGAAGTCCCCGCCCCTTCCCCAAAACAGTTAGAAAAACCCTCCCACTCATTAGCCTTTGAAATTACCCAGCCAAGGAACTGCCTGGTGGTCCAGTGATTAGGATTCCATGCTTCTACTGCAGGGGGCATGGGTTTGATCCCTGGTCAGGGAACTAAGATCCTGCATGCCAAGGCCAAAAGAAAAAAAAAAGAAGAAAACGTTACCCAGCCCATAAAAACTAGCGACCCCATATTTGGGTCCTCTCGCCTTCTGAGATGGCCCACACTCTGTCTGTGGAGTGTATATTTCTCTAAGTAAATCCACTTCTTACCTATCACTTTGCCTCTCACTGAATTCTTTCTGCGCTGAGACACAAAGAACCTGAACTTCCGCAGGTCCTGAAGCCAGGTGTGTGATCTCAATTAAAAGATAGTGGGTTCGCGTCTGGAGCCTGTGCTCCGCAACGGGAGAGGCCACAGCAGTGGGAAGCCCGCGTACCGCAAAAAAAAAAAAAAAAAAAAAAAAAAAAGATAGTGGGTTCAAGACCCAATCTGAGTTTTGGCAGGGTTCAAGTGCTGGCGTGAGTTGTGTGCTTTCAGTGGCGTTGTATCTAGCTTGAACCCCATGAACTGTGTCTAATTTATGAAATATCCCGCGAACAGGAATTTCAGGGCAACACCAAGGCAGCAGCAGTAGGCAGTGATAGAGCTGGTTGGGAGGGGCTGGATTTTGGAGCAAGTTCCCCTTGTTTGTGTTTCCCTCCTGAATCCCTCTGTGCAAATGGCTCTTTACTTCCCTTAACATCTGTCCATCAGACATGGCTGGGAGATTAGACTGGGATATAACGGGCCAATCAGTACTTCCAGTCCAAATTTTAGTTGACTACAGTTTTCATCTATTTACTCGACAAAAATAATAGGTTGCCAGGAGACCCACTGGAATTTATTTATTTATCGTTTCTATTCTCTTAATGCGGAGGCTCTAAAGAAAATGCTAGAAAGAGGAACGAGGAAGAATTTAGAATGGGCTGATTTGTAATATTCTAGACAATCAGTCCCTGAATAATGGAAAGTCAGTTTGTTCTTAAGCCTTTGCTTCTTGTGAACCTGTGACTCAGGCATATTCTAGCGAAGCAGACAGGATAGGGTTCCTTTCTCCCTTGAGGGCTGGCCCAGAATAAATGGCAGGAAAATGATGTTGAAATTCTTAAAGGTACAGAAGCCTTATCATATATACTCCTCGGTCAGGTAATGACAACAAAATGTCTTTCATGACATTACAATAGAGGATAAATTTTTATAGACGAGCTTGATGCCCTCAAATCCTGCCTGAGGCAACAGGAGTAGTCAGACGTGCATTTAGCTGATGGTCAGAGATCTCAGATCTAGCCTTGCCTGAGCCATTTATTAGCTATGAAAACTTTGAAAACATATGAAAGTTATCTCAGCTTCTGTAAGGGAAACCCAAAGGTTTCCTTAGAAAAACAGAACTCATATCCTCCACGGTGGGCAATGGAAAACTTCCACAAAGGGAGGGGTGGCTGGATTTTATAGCCTGGACTCCTGGTCCCTGGAGATCGTTTTACTAATTACTGCTCGGGCTGCACACATGGTACAGCCACAACTCAAGAACTGAGAGGTAATCTTCTCTCAGACTTCATTTCCTCACCTGTAAAGTGAGGTGTTTGAGTGATATAAGCTTTAGAGTCCCTTTCAGAGCTGACAAGTTACGGATCTGAGACTCTACGTTGCTGACAACCACGCCATGAGACGATTATTTCAGACCATCCTTATGAGAGGATTCTGCTGTAGGGCAAAGGGAAGACTCTGGTCTCACGATGGTCTGTTGATCGGGGTCTTCTATTGTGTTGTGAGAAAATACTTTGCAATTCTGACTCTTCCAATCTGGACTTCATGGATCTATTTCTTTTTTTTTAAATAAATTTATTTATTTTTGGCTGCATTGGGCCTTCGTTGGTGTGCATGGGCTTTCTCTAGTTATGGAGAGTGTGGTCTCCTCTTCGTTGTGGTGCGCGGGCTTCTCGTTGCGGTGGCTTCTCTTGTTGCGGAGCACGGGCTCTAGGCGTATGGGCTTCAGTAGTTGTGGCCCGTGGTGGGCTTAGTTGCTCTGGGGCATGTGGGATCTTCCCGGACCAGGGTTCAAACCTGTGTCCCCTGCATTGGCAGGTGGATTCTATTTTTTTCTTTCTTTTTTTTTTAAAATAGTGATCTTGGGGTTTTCTTATTTATCTATCTGTGCGAGGGCTTTCTCTAGTTGTGGCAAGCAGGGGCCACTCTTCATCACGGCGTGCGTGCTTCTCACTATCGCGGCCTCTCTTCTTGTGGAGCGCAGGCTCCAGACGCACAGACTCAGCCCCGCGGCATGTGGGATCTTCCCAGACCAGGGCTCGAACCCGTGTCCCCTGCATTAGCAGGCAGATTCTCAACGACTGTGCCACCAGGGAAGCCCGGCAGAGGGAATCGTTAACCACTAGGGAAGTCCCCTATGGCATCTATTTCTTCTCGTAAGGCCCAAATCTCCTCTTCAGTCTTTTCATGGCTGACTTCATCTCCTGGTTCCTCAGGGTATAGATCATGGGGTTCAGGACAGGAATGATGACAGTGAAGGTAATGGAGACAGCTCTGTCCATGGGGAGGGCAATGAAGGGCCGGGCGTAGACGTAGATGCAGGGCACAAAGTGCAAGGTCACGGTGATGTGCGCTGTGCAAGTGGAGATGGCTTTTCTCCTGCCCTCCCCAGTGTGAGACCTCAGCATTGTCAAGATGACCGTGTAGGACACAAGGAGGAAGATGAACCACAGGGTAGAGATCAAGCCATTATTGGAAATCATTAAGACCTCAAGGGCAAAGGTGTCGGTGCAGGCGAGTTTGAGGACCTGGGGAACATCGCAGTAGAAACCATCCACAACATTAGGTCCACAGAAGGGGAGTGGGAGTAAGAGGGAAATCTGCACGATGGAGTGGACGAAGCTCCCACCCAGGAGGCCACAATGAGGGCAGTGCATTGCCCCCTACTCATAATAGTCACATAACGCAGGGGCTTGGAGATGGCCATGTAGCGGTCAAAGGCCATCACAGAGAGAGAGAAAACATCTGCCCCACCGAGGAGGTGGAAGAAAAACATCTGTGTAGTGCAACCATTGAAGGAGATGGTCTTTCTCGTTGTAAGAAGGTCTACTAGGACCTTCGGAACAGTGATGGAGGAGAAGCAGATGTCCAAGACAGAGAGATCGCAGAGCAGGAAGTACATGGGGGTGTGAAGGCGAGACTCACAGGTCACGGTGACAATGACGAGGAGGTTTCCCATCACGGTAGCTGTGTACACCAAGGATAACAGAAGAAATAAGACCAGGCTCAGCTCTTGGGCTGGGTCAGTCCTTGAAAAACAAATTCTTTCACCCTGGTGTAATTTCCCTGCTCCATCGGGTCATGTATCTTCTTCAATTACCTGGAGAGAAAACAGAAAATAGAATATAGAAAATGTATCATTAAAAACAAAAGGAGTGGGAGTTATATGACCAGGCTGCCTTGGGGGTTATTTTTATGATTATTTTTCTTTTGGGCAGGGATGCCTACAATTCTATCTCTAGTAGATGGCATTTTCTGAGTTCTCTCAGAGCAAACCAGAGAGTGGGTTTCCAACGGGTGTAATTAATTGAAGCTCCTAAATCAGTACGTTATTAAATTCTTATTAAAAATTTTACAGGCTCATCATTTTATAGATTCTATATGCCTCTTAAAAAGTCACTGAATGCTCTGAGAAGTGAAGAGACTAGTTTTGCTTTTGTTTGCATGCACACTCATGTATCTCATTGTTAGGAAGTGGGAAACACACGCAGGGGAAAAATATAAAACACAGCCTGTGGCTCTAATGGAAGCTTGTAGTTTCTTTTCTCATCTTCTTCCACAGGAGACCATCTGCTTGGCGTAGTCTGGCCAGATTTTCATACCGGTGATCAGCTCTAAATTAAGGCCAAATAAACCAGTTTACGGTTTACTGTCTCCCTAGGATAAATAGCTTTGCAGCAGCTAAGACAATTTAATTGAGTAAATCACTGTTTCTTTCTTCTTCTTTCTTTTTTTTCTTCTCCAGTCTCCCTTCTTTTGGTGTCTTGTTTTCCTCTGATTTCCATGGCCCAAGATTGGGACTTGGCAACTGATAGCTATAGTCCCTGCTCTCCATAATGCTCTTGGCAAGGACTTCACCCTCCAGGACACTGGACAAATGGTTTTCCTTTCTGAGGCTCCCTTCCTTTCATCACTTACATTTGTACGCCACTCCTTGCCGCCTCAATATTTGTAAAGGTTTTAGTTTTGCACAAAGAGCAAAGATGTTAGTATCAGCAGAACTGGATTTGTGTGTGTGTGTGTTTTAAATTTTTATTGAAGTATAGTTGATTTACAATGTTGTGTTAATTTCTGCTGTACAGTAAAGTGACCCAGTTAAACATGTATATATATATATATATATGTGCTTTTTCATATTCTTTTCCATTATGGTTTATCACAGGATATTGAATATAGTTCCCTGTGGTATACAGTGGGACCTTTTTGTTTACATTCTATATATAATAGTCTGCATCTGCTAATCCCACACTCCCACTCCATCCCCCCTCCCCAAAGCCCCAGCAGCCACAAGTCTCCTCTCTATGCAGCAGACCTGAATTTGATAGACTCTGTCACTTAATTGGTAGGTAGCTCTGAGCCTCAGTTTATCATCAGTAAAAATGCGTATAATCGTGTTTGTTTTACAGGATTGTGAAGCTTAAAGAAACTTGTTTAATTCACTTAAACTGAGGTCGGCACAGACCACATTTCCGCTACGTATAGCACAGTTAACATTTTGCAGAGCCAATCTTTTATACACATTATTTCAGAAATGCTGACAAAAATACACTTTTTAATTCTTTTCTTATAAAATATGATTCTTTGAGATAATTGCAACTATTATCAAATCTAGCATTTCAGAAGCAGGTACGTTTCATACAATGGGATATTATTCAGTGATAAAAGGAAATGAGCTCTCAAGCCAAGAAAAGACATAGAGGAAACTTTAGTTGCATTACTAAGTGAGAGAAGTGGATCTGAAAATGTCCATACTGTATGATCCCAACTATATGACGTTCTGGAAAAGATAAAATTATGATGAAAAGATTAACGGTTACCGGGGGCTGGGTGTGGAGGTGGGGAGGGATGAATAGGTGAGACACAGGGGATTTTTAGAGCATTGAAACTATTCTATATGATACTCTGATTGTGGATACATAACATTATGCATTTACTAAAACCCATAGAATGTACAACGCTAAGAGAGAGACCTCATGCAAACTATGGACTGCAGTTAATAGTAATGTATCAATATTGGTTCCTCAATTGTTACCTAATGTGGCACACTAATGCAAGATGAATTAATAATAAATGCATTACTAATAAGGGAAACTGGGGTGGCAGTGGGGAGAGGGGGCACTCTGTACGTTCTAATTTTTATGTAAACCTAAAACTGCTCTAAGTAGTAAAATCTGTTACTCTAAAAACAAACAAACAAAAGTATACCAAAGGATAAAATAATTTAGAACATTTCTAGTTTGCAAAGGAGCACAATTGTTTTGTTTCGTTATTCCGCGGTACGCAGGCCTCTCACTGTTGTGGCCTCTCCCGTTGCAGAGCACAGGCTCCAGACGCGTAGGCTCAGTGGCCATGGCTCACGGGCCCAGCCGCTCCGCGGTATGTGGGATAATTCCCGGACCGGGGCACGAACCCGTGTCCCCTGCATCGGCAGGCGGACTCTCAACCACTGCGCCACCAGGGAAGCCCAGGAGCACAATTTTTAAAAAACTTTTATTACCAAGCTTCATTTCCTATAACTCCTACTCGATGCTTTTCTCCTGTTTTAAAGAAAACATTTAGAATAATTTCCAGTTCGGGTGTTGACAGGCATCCGGCTATTGTGATTTTGCCGACTGCTTAAAACAAAACTGTCTTTTGTAGCTTTTTTTTTTTTTAATCGGCTTTGTTGCGGTGTAGCTTCCATACAATGAACTGCACACATTTAGAGGTACAATTTGATGAGATTTGACATACATGTACACCCATGAAGCCATCACCACAATTAGGATAAGGAACATCTCCATCACCCCAAAGTTTCCTTGTGCCCCTGAGAACTGCAGGATCTCGGCACCTAATGACTCTGTCCAAACCTGCACCAAGAGGTGACCAGACTGTAGCATGGCCTCTGGCGGCACAAGGCTGTGTCCTTAGGATGACCCCAAACCCCCATTAAAATGCCTTCCTGGGAAAGCACAAAGCTGCCAGGTGAATTTACTGTTTGTTCCAGCCAACATCTGAGATAGGCCGCTGACCTCCTTTACTTAGAGCATTTATGGGAAAGGCCTTGTAATTGCGAATATGTATACCTTGTGACTAACAAGTGTCTCTCTCAAGGACTGAGAGCCTTTCCTCTAAATATGATCAACAGGAAGGAAGGGGCCTCTGTCTCCCAGTCTCCGTGGGGGGATTACTTCCAGCTCCCAGACACAACCAGCCTAGTCACACTGACACTGACTAACTCTTTGTAATTTTTCACTTTTCTGGCTCTACTGAGCCCCAGCTTGTCCCCCTCACTCTCCCTTTAAAGCACCCAATCGTTTTGGGCAAATAGGCTTGGAGCTTAGCCTTTTCACTATTGTTTTCACTAACACTGGGCTGTGTTCACCTTTGACACTTCTTTGTACCACTTCCCTCTGTATTCTGTCTGTATTGAAGCCAACCTCTCATCCTGCTGTTCATGACTCAGCTCTCCGGATCCCACTGTACTTTATTTTTCGTTTTCTCATCAGAACAGAACTTCTGTTACTAACTTTCCTCCTATTCCCTTTCCTTTGAAGCCCAAGCAACACAAAGCTAATTTTCTTAGCTCACTCCCAGTGATCTATGAATCCATCAATAACTCCCAGAAGATTTCATCCTTTTCAAATATTTTTAGTTTTTAAAAGGGCCAGTTAGGGACTTCCCTGGTGGCACGGTAGTTAAGAATCCGCCTGCCAATGTAGGGGACAAGGGTTTGAGCCCTGGTCCGGGAAGATCCCACATGCCATGGAGCAACTAAGCCCGTGTGCCGCAACTACTGAGCCTGCGCTCTAGAGCCCTCGAGCCACAACTACTGAAGCCCGTGCACCTAGAGCCTGTGCTCCGCAACAAGAGAAGCCACCGCAATGAGAAGCCCATGCACCACAAGAAGAGTAGCCCCTGCTCGCCACAACCAGAGAAAGCCTGCGTGCAGCAACGAAGACCCAAAGCAGCCACAAATATATAAGTAAATAAATTTATTTTTTTTAAAAAAAGGCCAGTTATTTTCTTCAGAGTAAATGGTTTTTACAGATTTTTAAAAGAAAATGATCAGAACACATGAAGTTTTTTAGATAATGCACAGAGGATTTTTCTTTTTCTTTCTTTCTTTTTTTTTTTTTAATGTTGGACTATGGTGGGAAGCATTGTGGCACAGAGAAAAGATACCAGCTTGGGAGATCTGAGCTCTGAGGCCTTCATGGAACAATAGTGGAATCTTTAAAGGCGTGTAAACTCCAGGATGTTCAGTCTTTTCGTGAGTGAAATGGGAGCCTTCACTGCCTTGAGTCCCTCTGCAAGTAGGCAAGTTCTGCACAATAGTAAATGGATCCATTGATCTAGGTGATTTCTAGACCTTTGGAGCTTTTTTTTTTAATTTTTAAATTAAAAAATTGTTTCTTGTTGGAGTTTAGCTGCTTTACAATGTTGTGTTAGTTTATACTGTACAGCAAAGTGAATCAGCTACACGTATATACACATCCCCTCCTTTTCAGATTTCCTTCTCATTTAGGTCACCACAGAGCTTTTTAAAAAATATATACATTTTGGAGGACTTTCCTGGAGGTCCAGTGGTTAGGACTCCACACTCCTACTGAAGGGGGCCCCGGGTTAAACCCCTGGTTGGGGAATTAAGATCCTGCATGCTGCGTGGTGTGGCCAAAAAAAAAAACAAAAGATATATATATAAATTTTTTTATTGGAATATAGTTGATTTACAATATTGTGTTAGTTTCAGGTATATAAAAAAGTGGTTTGGAGATATGTATGTATGTATATATCTATATTCATTTTTTCTATTCTTTTCCATTATAGGTTATTAAAAGATATTGAATATAGTTCCCTGTGCTATACAGTAAATCCTTGGTTTTTTATTCTATTTTATGTATGGTAGCGTGCATCTGTTAATTCCACATTCACAATTTATGACCCCCCCATCTTTGGAGTTGTAATACTCAATTGTTTTAAATAACGTTGCCCTCAATTACCTTGCGACGAGTCTAAGACTGTGTTCCGTCCATTGCTTTTACCAACATTTGAACCTCAATTAACTGTAAACCTCAACTGTTTCTTGATAGTTAACTGATGGCTTATTAGTGGTGGCAAGAAAAACGGCTGCGATCAAGAATTTCCAGGGGCAGTCTACCGTAGTGGTTAGGAGAATAGGCTTTGTAACCCAAATGCACAAGGTTCTGTGCAGAAATTAGTCGTGAAAGTAATCAAGTCACCAATGCAACTGAAAAATGGGTACACTTCCCTGCACAAAATACATGCACAACTAAGAAAGTAAAGATGGAGGGTGGGAGGACAAATGAGAATCCCTCTGTATGTGTGTCTGCAACAGGAAGGAAGAAGAGAAAACAGAGGACTATTGTTTATAAGTTTGCTTTTGACCTTGCTTTTGGCAAGAACGAGTTCAAGATCTCAAGAACTTCCTTAGAAATAGGCCGAGGTAAACCCATTCTAATAAAACAGGCTTGGGAATTTCCTGGCGGTCCAGTGGTTAGGACTCAGGGCTCTCACTGCCGGGCCAGGTTTGATCCCTGGTCAGGGAAATAAGATCCTGCAAACCGTACAGCTGGCCAAACAAACAAACAGAAAACCAGAAAAAAAAAAAAACCCCAAAACCCCCCAAAACAGGCTTATTGAATATCATAGAGTCCCCAACTTGAGGGAATCCCCAACCCAATTGTCCACCAAGCATATGTTCCCCTATCCCTCTTGACAAGCTGACCTTCTCTCTATGCTCCTCAAGTTCCCTTCCTAATACTGAAGGACTAATTCTTCTGCTCTGCATCATTAAAGTTCTTAGCTTTAATATACAGCATCCTTCACCTTTCAGAAGCATTATTAACATTCAAAACATTTCTGAAATCCACAATAATATTTCAAAACTGGTAGTGCATGGGCACACACGCACAGACGTAGAGTCAGACACACAAGCACATAGTCAAAAGCCCCCAATGTCACAAAATAACCTCCCTTAAAGCTCCCGACCTCTAATCCCTACCCAAGAAGCAGTGCTAGCCATTCGGTTGTGTACACTGACCTTAGGAATGATTCATTATCAAGGAATACTCCTCTTTAAGGTAGACATGCCTCTGGGGGTTGGTTGGTACAGTACCTTCTCTCCTGATATAGGAGGCAAAGGGTAGGCTCCCAGAATTGCCTCTGAGTGGTCCTAACACACTGTCCCACGGTGGCGCTGCCGTGAGCACCAGTCTCTCAGCCAATGGAAGGATCCCCAGAGGGAACACTTTTGGAAGTGATTGTTGAACCTGAGTAGCCAGACTTTCCTATTGGGATGCAGCTCCCTAGAGTGTTATTAAGAAATTGAACACACACCGGAAGGAGTATGCAAACACGCACATCTTGGTTTTGAAATTCTCCTAATGCAGGGGAGGAGATGTATCCTCATAGACCTTGGGATTAGAGCCCAAATATATTTGCCTGAAGGGTTATAGGGGACAAACAGAGGAGTCTGTCTCCTTAAGAGGCGGGAACGTAGGGAAAATAAATAGAACTCCCAGGAGGGTGTGTCTCAGTCCATTTCATTTTTTCTTTCTTACTTTTTTTTTTTTTTTTAGGCAGGTGGTTTGCTTGTTGTCCTAATAATATACATAATCAGATGCATCATAAAGACTGGGAAATGCATTTTCTCCTTGTTTTCCACCAAACTTCTCACACAAAGAGGGAATATAGCAGACAAAGGATGGGTTGGTACCATTCATCCATTAAATATTTAATTATAAAATATTTACTGAGTACCTTCCATGTTCCAGGCCCTATAATCCCAAAGATTTCCATTTTCTCTCTCCTCTCATTTCTTGTTTTCTTTTCTTTTCTTTTTTTTGCCATACCGTGCAGCACGTGGGATCTTAGTTCCCCTACCAGGGATTGAACCTGTGCCCTCTGCAGTGGGAGCTCAGAGTCTTAACCACTGGACTGCTAGGGAAGTCTGTCTACCTCCCCTCCCCCCTCATTTCCAATATCTTTTTTTTTTTTTTTTTTTTTTTTTTTTTGCGGTACGCGGGCCTCTCACTGTTGTGGCCTCTCCCGTTGCGGAGCACAGGCTCCGGACGTGCAGGCTCAGCGGCCATGGCTCACGGGCCCAGCCGCTCCGCGGCATGTGGGATCTTCCCGGACCGGAGCACGAACCCGTGTCCCCCGCATCGGCAGGCGGACTCTCAACCACTGCGCCACCGGGGAAGCCCCCAAATTCTTGTCTTATGCAGTTGCCCTGCTGTAGTTCTTTCTCTGATTCTGGTTTTACTTCTTCTATTTCTTTTTTCCCCCATTTTGCTCTTTGAACCTTAGAAAAATCCTTTAAAGACGACAGTCCCCCAGGCAGCACTTTCCTTTTTATTCACACAGAAGAATAAGAGCCCCTTTTTCATTTCATTGTCATTAATTTTTGGCGTCTATGTCAACAACATGGAGTGATAAGAATACATGTTCAGAATAATGATCAGCTCCCCGGAATCCTAAAATTCCCCACACTAACTACTTACCATAACTAGACAGTGGAGAAATCATTCCCAAAGGAGTCTTTGGTTAAAGCTGGAACATAGAAATATTTTAATTGATGACAGCATCTTATTCTAGAATCTTTCTTTTGTATATTGGAATGATAAGTGAATGGTTTTCAAATCTTCTGCTCAGGAAACCACATGACAAGATTAAGAGCTTCTGTGTCACCTGTGCGCTTTCTCCCTCCCTTCTTTCTTTCTCCTGTTTTTCTTTACTATTTCTATTTTCTTTCCTTCCTCTATATACCATTTCCATGACAGTATTAGGGTTCTCCAGAAACAGAACTAATAGGATCTATGTCTATATCTACATCAGTTATATCCACCATATATATGTATATATACACATTTAGAGAGAGAGAGAGAATTATCATGCAGAATTGGCTCACGCTGTTATGGAGGCCGAGAAGTCCCACAATCTGCCTTCTGCAAGCCGGAGACCCAGGAAACCTGAGAGTGTAATTCAGTCCTAATTCAATGACCTGAGAACCAGGGGAGCCACTGGTGTAAATGATGAGATGAGATGTCCCAACTCAAGCTGTGAGACAAGAATAAGGGGGTACATTTCTCCTTCCTCTACCTCTTTTGTTCTATTCAGGCTTTTTTTTTTTTTTCGGTACGCGGGCCCCTCACCGTTGTGGCCTCTCCCGTTGCGGAGCACAAGCTCCGGACGCGCAGGCTCAGTGGCCATGGCTCACGGGCCCAGCCGCTCCACGGCATATGGGATCTTCCCGGACTGGGGCACGAACCCGTGTCCCCTTGCATCAGCAGGCGGACTCTCAACCACTGCGCCACCAGGGAAGCCCGGGAAGGATACTTTGAAACCGCAAGATTACGTACATTGCTTTGAAACACAGGCACATAGAGAGGGAGGGGGAAGGGATAAAGAAATACAATTTGGGGAGGAGGGATAAATTAGGAGTTTGGGAGTAACATATACACACCACTATATATAAAATAGCTAACCAATAAGGACTTACTGTATAGTATAAGAAACTATACTCAAGATTTGTAATAACCTATAAAGGAAAAGAATGTGAAAAAGAATATATGTATGTATAACTGAATCACTTTGCTGTACACCTGAAACTAACACAACATTGTAAATCAACTATACGTCAATAAAAAAAGAAAATAAATACAATTTTATGTGTTTTTGCGAGGTCAAAAGAAGGATCATGAGGGCTTCTTAGAAATCACCCCAAAGGGGACCATCCTTCAGAAACCAGCTTACTAAACATCTTTGAAAGAACCTGCAAACTCAGGGTTACACCCATATCCCAGTTTCCTACTAAGAATGCTGCTCCATTCTCTACACTGAGTTGAATCTCTGAGAGATCTCCCATGTCACAATTTTCTCTTTCCCAATACTGAAAAGTCTCTACTCTTGATTGAATCCCTAAAAGTTTTAGGAACATTTTTCATATTCAGTAGCACATGAGTGCACAGATTAGCCATGAAAACACCTTACTCAAAGCCCCACAAATTCCATTCCCAGCTAAGAAGCAAAGCTGGCCAGCCTGTATATTCTGAATTCAGGAATTGCTGTCTTTAAGAGCTGTTTTTCTACGGTAGTCACCTTCTGAGACCTGGGGTATCAGCACTTTCTCGACTCCCTTCAAAACAACTCATACCTCAACATCCTACCAACTGAAATGCATCGTATCTCCTGGGGCCAACAGACCTTCTTGTATTTTGCAAGGCACAATTCCCCTCTTCCTATTAATGAAAAACTACCACTTTTCTTGGCTTCATTGAGACTTCTGGTTTCAGTAGGAAGGTCCTATACACTTGCAGCATTTCTGAAAAATCAACACTAACAACTTTTCAGTTTCAGAAGTTCGCACATCAGCACTTAACTGACTCAGTCTCCAAGTGATAAATCAATCCTCTTACAATGCTCCAATGCCTCTTAGAAGTAGGTTTTGGGGAAATTCTATGCTTCATGGACAGCCTACCTCAAGGCTAGTGATTTTGTTATACTTTTCCCTCAGGTGGGGAAAAGGCAACCTCAGGGAATCACATCATTCTGACTCTTCCACATTGCCTTACGGTGTCTTGGCCACCACTATTAGTCCCTCAGCCACAAGCCTCATAAAGGAATTAGCAAAGGGAATATTGTTGAATATGAATGTGGAGGCTGAGTGGCCAATTCAATTGTGTTCTCTTGGGAGTCATTAAAATGTCACCAAGCCCTCCTCCTTCTCTCTCTTCCCCTCCATCACCCCCTCTCTGCCCCACCTCACATGTATCTGCAGAGACACTAGTGCACATTCAGAACATATCCTTTTCTCTAGAGGAAGCACATGAGACAGTGCTTTATCCTCCTTGGCTTAGGAAGAACATGTAGTGTTAAACCACACCATGGACCATGCAATTTTCCTCCTCACCAAAACTGCTTTGCTTGCAAAGCAAATGAAAATGCTTTCATTTTCATGCAAATGAAATGAAGCTTAAATAAAAGGGCAACAATAGAAAAATCAAAGCTCTGGGACTACTGTCAGGGTAGCTATCAGAGGCTGGATGGTGTAGATTTATACATGAAATTTCTGTATAATGAGACATATATATTGCCCCTATGAAATTATTTTAATCTACATCTCTGAGATCCATGGCTCACTTAGAACCTAGGGAGGCAGCATGGTAACAGTTTTTGATATTTATCAATTTAATTACTTCAGAATTATTTTATGTTATTAGGTTCACGGGTACCCAGAGATGTTTATAGTTAAAATGTTTGATTCAAGGGAGTGAGGTAGGAAAGGGTAGTTTGAAAGCTATGTTTACTCCCAGAGTCTGTTGAATTTTCTATGGCTCTTAGCAGCAGAGCTTAAACAACAATAAAAACTGATTTAAATGGGAAAAATGCAGCTCAGCTTGTGATTTTATGTCATCCAGAGAAATGATACATCTCCATGTAATGAGATGCAATTGCTTTCCCCTTCTTCTGAATTACTGGATCGGGTTATGCTGTGTGTTTATACATAGTTTGAGGAAGTGTCAGGGACAGTGGTGTGGCAGGGGTTCATGAGTTCCTGCTCCCTTGGGACTATGCTTCTGAGATACAGTGATCCAGACTCTATAGGTCTTCTGTGCCATCCAGTTTCAACATAGCGATAAAACTGACTTGAGTGAGTCTCGAGAGATGGGAAGGAAAGGAAAGGAATAGTCCATTTGCATGAAATGGACTATAAAGTGGCTTGTGGTATGCATTTTTTATAGGCAGTTTCATAAAGAAAAGCTTAGGGAGTCTGGAGACCAGAGCTAACCAAGCAAATGTAGCGGGACCCTATGAGTGGTGACTTGACAAGTGAGGATTATTCTTAGAATTTGCAAGCTGGATTAATATTGTAAAAAGTTATCAGTAGAATTGATCGATCAGGTGGCAGGAAATGACAAGCAAGTGAGCTGATTAGTTAATGGATCCTTATGAGGCTAGCCCAGATCCAATGAGGGACGTAAGTGAAGTTTGTCTTCAACACTCACTATCTTTTGGCTAACTCCCCTGGGACTCTCTTCCATCCCTCCGAGTCTGCTTTCGTGGTCTGATCCCTCATCTCTATGCTCAAACCCAAGGTTTATCCTTGACCCATTACATTCTTTTGCTATGAAACTCTCCTGTGCTGTACCTTATCAGCTTCAGGGTGACCCTTCAACCTGTATAAATAACAGGAAGACCTGTTGTCATGTTTTAATGACAGAAAGCTAGAAATTTTAAGATGATAGGTGCTTTGAATTCAATGTACATTCCCATCATTTGCACATCATGCTTTTTTCTTCTTTTTCTAATAATGATGAAAATGGGTCACATAGAAGAATATAACAGGATGATGGGGGATCGAATGTGTCAGGCAGAGCAAAAAGGATCATATTAAAATGGATGCATTTGTGGTTTTTACCACGAGATGTAGAAAGCAGTTAGCCCTAGGAGATTTTTAACTAACTGCTTTACACTTTCTAAACTTTCTGCATTTTAGATAAGAAATATGTAATAAGCATAATTTTAAAATCAAGGTATTTTCATTTTGGAAAAGAGAGAAATACAAACACTAGTATAAAAATATTAAATGGACCCATTTGCCTTTGACAGTGCATTTATTATCTGCCAGGCATTGTATGTTTCATATATACGATCTCATCCTAACCTTCACAGCAACGCTATAAGATGGATCGTATAAGTACATTTGTATAGGTGAACTCTGACCTGTGAAGAGTTCAACTAACTCAAGATCACATAGCTGATGGATGGCAGGGTGGGATTTGGACCCAGGTCTGTATAACTCTGAAGTTCGAGCTTTCAGCCACAGTGCTTTACTTTTGACTTTAATTTTAATCATATTTTCCCAGACACGAGAACTAGCTTATACTCCCTCTTCACAAACACTAGTAGAGTGGTGCAACATAGACAGCCTGGTTAGAGTTTTACCTTCTTTACCACCTCCTCTTTCTCTCTCCAGTAGGAAAAACGTAAATCGTCAACAGTGAAGCCAATCTGAGATTGGCCCTGGTGAGGCTGCAACTGAAAACCGGTTCTTGAATAATGAGAATGGATTGCTCTTTGTGTAGCATCCCTGAGGTTCTGTCTGTCTTTGTCTAAACTTATCATAAGAACGTGAATGTGGCATGTCTAGTTCTGCATAAGATAAATCCCTGGAGGCCATTATGGGAAATCTTCCCAAGCTTCTTCATTCCTGATAGGAATGCAAGAGTACAACAGTTTGTACCTTTGAGATTCTCACTAGGTTACGAGCCCATAAGGAGTTTAAGAAGGAAGAAATTTCTTAATCTGTGATAGGCCACATGTATTCATATATGTGTATCTCAGAGGCACTGACCATGAGATCTTTCTAGAACAAGATTGCAGTTTGGCATGGACAGGTCCAGTAATGAGATAAATTACATTCATAAGGTGAGAGCAATTGACTGAGTATCTGAAGACTTATGTCTGTAATTAACTCGATATAAGACATGGGGAAAACCACTCTATTCTTCTATTTACTTACGTCTTGAAAAAGGGGTTAGATTCAGTCAGTGTCTTTACCTGCCATATACCTTCCATGATTGGCACATTGTTATTTTGGTCTTTGAGTGGAAATACATCAATCAACTCAATCCTATAACACTGGTACATTGTGCTCACCAGAAGCTTGGGTTATCATCAACCTATTAACTTAAAGTGCAAAATAAATTGTTACCTAGTAAGTGTAGTTGGTTTATTGACAATATATCTGAGTATATAAATATGACTCCATGGGCAAAATAATGAAAGGTGTCCTTGCTGATGAAGAGGTTGGAGAGTCTTACTCTATTCCATTACAGAAGGCATGAGTCTTCCCTTCGTTCTCCTCATGGCTGACTTCATCTCCTGGTTCCTCAGAGTGTAGATCAAGGGGTTCAGCAAAGGGGAGATGACAGTGAAGGTGACAGAGATGGCCTTATCCATGGGGAGGGTGGTGAAGGGCCGGGCGTAGACATAGATGCAGGGCACAAGGTGCAGGGTCACCACGGTGATGTGGGCTATGCAGGTGGAGATGGCTTTCCTCCTGCCCTCCCCCGCCTGAGACCTTAGTAATAATAATATGACCATATAGGACACCAGGAGGAAAGTGACCACAGCGTGGTGAGCAGTCCGTTATTGGAAATCAGCAGCAGCTCAAGCATAAGAATGTCAGTACAGGCGAGTTTGAGGACGTGGGGGACGTCACAGTAAAATGTGCCAGGAGCATTGGGTCCACAGAAGGGGAGGGGTAGCAAGAGGGAAATCTGCACGATGGAGTGGACAAAGCCCCCCACCCAGGAGGCCACTATTAACCCAATGCATCGGCCTCTACTCATGACGGTCACATAGTGCAGGGGCTTAGAGATGGCCACGCACTGATCCAATGCCATAGCTGACAAAGAAAATACATCCACCCCGCCAATAAGACGGAAGAAAAACATCTGCGTGAAGCAGCCACTGAAGGAGATGGTCTTTCTCTGGGGCAGAAGGTCCACCAGAACTTTGGGAGCTGTGATGGAGGAAAAGCAGAAGTCGGCAATAGATAAATTACGGAGCAAAAGATACATGGGGGTGTGCAGGCGAGGTTCACAGGTCACCGTGACCATGGAGGTTTCCCAGCAGAGCTGTCACATACACCAAAAGCAGGAAAAGGAATAAGACCAGGCTCAGTCCTTGATTCTGGGTTAGGCCAAGGAAAATAAATTCTTTTATCCTGGTGCAGTTTCTCAGTTCCATGGACTCCTCCTCTTTTGCTCTGTTTTCTTTGAAGCTACTTCATACAAAAGTGCTCAGCCATTTACTTTGTTTTCTTCTTAAACCCTGTGAATGCGGTTCAGGCGTTCCTCATGTGGCCGCAGTGCTCGCAGTATGTTGAATTGTCCACATTTTTAAGATTGCAATCAGTTTGGGGATCCAATCAAATCATCACATGGGAAATCACTCAATACTTCTTTTCCTATAAATCTATTTTTGGAAAGAATAAGCGTTTGTGTTAAGTAGTGACATTTGCAGTCTGTTTTATTTAATTAATTTATTTTGGTTTTTTAAATGTTATGATTATTTTTAATTTCACACAAATTTATTGATGTCAAGAGCTGTCTGAAGCATTTTTTTTTGGTATTCAAACCGTATCTTTGTATTCAGAGATAGGTAAGACACGGCTCCAGCCATTGTGGACTTACAGTCTACAAGTTGAATATTCCTATTAGCAAATATTCTGTTGACTTTTGTTAAAAACAGTTGTCTTCTGTCTCTGGTCACAGTGTTGCTGTGCATGGGTCAGTTTCCTTGCTCTTGGCTGTTTTCTGCCGAATTTCGTAAAATTGCAGCCTCTTATTTTGTGTAGGTAACTTGTCATTGTGGTTACTTTATACTAATGAGATAATTTACTTAACAATTCTTTAAAAATACTTAAAATTTGCTATTGGAAAACAGATTGAAACAACGTGTAAATCCAAATCTCAAAGAATATCATAACTTATTGTGGTAAAAACACAAACATGAGAGCTACCCTCTTAAAAATTTTAAGTGTGCAAGACAGTATCGTTAACTGTGGCCACAGTTATCTACAAAAAATCTCTAGAACATATTCATCTTGTATAACTGACGTGATTCTTGCTTGAGCCTGGGGGAGAGAAGAAAGATAGTGAGCCACTTCTGAGAGGTGGTCCGTACTGTATCAGGCATGCTCTTCTTTGCCTCTTTCCTTTTGTGGATCAAAGATAAAAGAGTGGAGGGAATCACACAGCAGGAAGAGACATTGGTATTATTAGAATAATGCCCAATTTTATGTAAGCTGTTATAAAGCATTCTCAGGAGATTTTATAATTATTATTTTAAAATTAATTAATTAATTTATTTTTGGCTCCGTTGGGTCTTCGTTGTTGCGTGCGGGCTTTCTCTAGTTGCAGAGAGCGGGGGCTACTCTTTGTTGCGGTGCGCGGGCTTCTCATTGCAGTGGCTTCTCTTGTTGCGGAGCACGGGCTCTAGGCATGCAGGCTTCAGTAGCTGCAGCACTTGGGCTCAGTAGTTGTGGCTCAGGGGCTCTAGAGCGCAGGCTCAGCAGTTGTGGCACACTGGCTTAGTTGCTCTGCGGCATGTGGGATCTTCCCGGACCAGGGCTTGAACCCGTGTCTCCTGCATTGGCAGGCAGATTCTCAATTACTCTGCCACCAGGGAAGTCCCCTCTAATCATTATTTGTTTCTCCTTATACTTAGCAAGTGACCATTTATTGCAATCTTCAGATGCATGTAGATAAATCGGACTACATTGTCAAAGTGTTTTCAGGCTAACGAAATGAATGATTGTGTAAATTGATGAATGTAATACATGATCAAGTGTGAAATGTGTTATGAGAAGAGAAGAAGTAGAATTGGGTGGAGCAGGACATATGATAGGAGGTGATAGGAGATGTCATGATTTTCAACAGTAACTAAAGCTACTATTTTTTGAGCTTACTCTATGTGGAGAGGTATTAAAAGTATTTAATTTTACCACTATCCTTTAGTAAGGGATAATGTTATTCTTGGTTTTCATATGGAATATATTATGAATTTATGTTTGGTTGAAGGGAAGGAAGAGATGGAAATAGGATGAAAATAAACAAAGAAACAGTATTTTTTTAAACCTTCAATCATATATATATATATATATATATGATTATATATGTATATATATAGTCTAAGTTTGTATAACAAAAATGTTTGATGAAGTCTGTCTGAAGGTAAGCATTTGGCAGAAAGGGCTTTGAGAATCACACTGAATGGACCACACTTCTACATTCCTCTTACCACGACATCTTTCTTCCCATTGGTAACACCCACCTTTGCTGTCTGTGTCACTGAGAAGACCATCTTGGCTCTGAAACATTTAATACAACTGAGAAGTATTAAAGTCAACCTATTTTTACAAAATCAATAAGGACATCTCAGTTTCACTATGCGTAACCTTAACCTTAGCTAGGAGTTGAATGTCTTTACCTCATTCCTTTGATCCTGAAACTCCAAGTACAAATTGTATGTCCTTAGGTTGAGCGCAGAACAAAACACTGGTGACGTTAATTCTTGGAAATTTTGTTTCTGAAGGTAAAGCCCTTTGGAGGAGTAAATATCTTAGTGTCTTTTCTCCCCTCTCAAGAAAAAAAGGGTAGATTCAAAGAATCACATCTTCAAGGTTCTTTCACTGTGCCTTATGTACAAATCCCTCAGCCTCAGGTCTCATATAAGAATTGAAAAGGGAATATTATTGGACAGGGAGGGGAAGTCAAATGCCTGGTTGTGCCGTTCGTGACGAATTTTCAATGGGAGTTATTAAAAAGTCACCAAGATACACACACACACACACGAACATAATTTGGTCGGCGTCCAAATTATTTAGAGGCAACAGATGAAACCTATACCTTTATCGACAGCTCAATCAGAACTTTGTTAAGACATGCCAATTGCTGTTCCTGCACTAATAAAAGGGTCCAATTTTGTTGGCGTGCAAGACTCAGAGGACACCACAGAGAAGTGAGTTTTAATTATATTGCCAAAAAACTAGAAGAAGAGAATGGCCCCCAAATCCTTTACTATTAGTCCAGTTTCTGATTATACACAGGTTGCTTATAGTCTCATGTGTCCCCTCAGGTAGGGAAATATGACTTAGATGGTGTTTGGGGAATGCACGATTTTCTTGTTTTCCAACCCTCTACTCACATGGAATCTCTCAAGTTCCATACAGCTAGATAAGTAACGCTGCTGTCCACACAATTACTGTAGTTATTTAAGATTAATTCAATTATTAAATGGTTTCATCTCATATGGAAGGTACTTTGTTTCTAGAATGATGATGGGTTTGGATTTACCTGCTTTTCGATTTTGTTTTAGTATATTAAACTAGTCTACAAAAGTAAAAACTGCCTGGATTAGGGTGCCTGAGATGGGTATTTTTTCCACCTTTATTGAGATATAATGGACATATATGTTGTGTATGTTTAAGGTATAGACAATGTTGTGATCTGATACATATATATACTGCAAAAATGGTTATCCTAGTAGTGTTAACTAAAAACTCCATTATCTCACATATATACTAATTCTCTTTTGAGGTGAGGTCACTTAAGACATACTCTCTTCCGTATTCTAGAGTGAACATGTATTACTTTTGAAACATACTAAAATCAATATCTAAACAAACTTAGAGGGTATGTCTTACTTCTTATGCTTCACGACTGTGAACATACATAAAATTCCTTTTTTTTTTTTTTTTTTTTTGGCTCACGTGCCCAGCCGCTCCACGGCATGTGGGATCTTCCCAGACCAGGGCACGAACCCGCGTCCTCTGCATCGGCAGGCGGACTCTCAACCACTGCGCCACCAGGGAAGCCCCCATAAGACACCTTTTTAAAGCTGCAAAGGTCAATATGAAGAGCCAGTAGATGCCACAGTAGGTGTCACATTGAACCTCCTGATGTGAAAAATAGGAACAAAGTGAACGGAGTTCAGATTTCTAAAGGTTCCTACCAGTGAAATTTCTGATGTTTTTTAATCCGTTCAATAAATATTCACTGAGCCCCATGTTAATGAGGATTCTTGGGTTGCATGTGACAGAATCCCAAATCAAAACACAAAGAAGCAAATAAAAATTATGTAACCACTCATAAATAAATATCTTGGCATGCCAGTTTCTTTTCTGCATCCATGTTTTTGAAACAAAATTGGAGTTATACTAAAAATAAAAGATGTAATCTCTTAGCAACTTTCAAGTCTATAATACAGTATTGTGAACTATGATCACCGCTTTGGACATTAGACCCCCCAAACTTTTATCTATATTATAACTGGGAGTTTATACCCTTTGACCAACATCTCCCCATTTCTTTCACCCCCAGCACCTGGTGACCAACTCTGTTTCTATAAATTCAGATTTTTAGATTCCACATATAAATGAGATCATACAGTATGTATCTTTCTCTGTCTGACTTATTTCATTAGGACTTATTTCACAAGGTCCATCCATGTTGTTGCAAGTGGCAGGATTTCCTTCTTTTTTATGGCTGATAATATATACATATTTATCCACATATTTATCCATTCATCCACTGATAGACACTTAGGTTGTTTCCATTTCTTGGATATTGTGAGTAATGCTACAAGGACCATGGGAGTTCTGATACCTCTTCTACATCCTGATTTTGTTTCCTTTGGATATATACCCAGAGGTGGAATTGCTGGATCATTTGTAGTTCTGTTTTTAATTTGAGGAAACTCTATATTGTTTTTCATAGTGGCTGTATCAGTTTATATTTCCACCAACAGTGTACAAGGATTTCCTCTTCTACACATCCTTGTTGACACTTGTTATCTCTTGTCTTTTTGATTATAGTCATTCTAATAGGTGTTGAAAGATATCTCATTGTGATTTTGATTGGCATTTCTCTGACGTTTAGTGATGTTGAGCACATTTTCATGTATCTATTGACCATTTGTCTTGTTTGGAAAAATACCTATTCAGTTCCTCTGCCCTTTTTAAAATTGGATTTTTTCCCTTCTATTGAGTTTTATGAGTTCTTTATACATTTTGGATATTAACCCCTTATCTGATATATGATTTACAAATATCTTCTCTCATTGTGTAGGTTGTCCTTTCATTTGTTGATTATGTCTTTTGCTGTGCAGAAGCTTTTCAGTTTGATGTAGTTCCATTTATTAATTTTTGCTTTGTTGCTTGTATTTTCAGTGTCAGATCCAAAAAATCATTGCCAAGACCAATGCCAAGGAGGTTTCCCCCAGTTTTTCTTCTAGCCGTTTTATGGTTTCATGTCTTATGTTTAAATATTTAATCCATTCAAGTTAATTTTTGTGAGTGGTATAAGATAGGGGTCCAATTTCATTATTATGCATGTGGTTATCCAGTTTTCCCAAAAATATTTATTGAAGAGACTATCGTTTCTCCACTGTATATTCTTGGCTTTTCTCCAATTAATTAATTAATCAGTTAATCATAAATTAATTGATTGTAGTTGTATGGATTTGTTTCTGGGCTCTCTGTTCTGTTCCATTGGTCTATATGTCTGTTTTTATGCTACTGCTATGTAGCTTTGATTACTACAGGTTTGTAGTATAGTTTCAAATGATAAGTGTGATGCCTCTAGCTTTGTTCTTTCTCAAGTTCACTTTGGCTATGGAGGGTCTTTTGTGGTACCACACAATTTTAAGGATTGCTTTTCTATTTCTGTGAAAATTGCCTTTGGAATTTTGATGGGGATTGCATAGAATCTGTAGCTATCTTTGGATAGAATGGAAATTTTGTAATAAGAATTCTTCCAAACCATGAGCATGGAATATCTTCCCATTTAGTTGTATTTTCTTGAATTTCTTTCATCAGTCTTGTATGGTTTTCAGTGAACAGATCTTTCACCTCCTTGGTTAAATTTATTCCTAGGTATTTTATTCTCTTGATGCAAGTGTAGATGTGATTGTTTTCTTAATTTATCTTTCTGATAGTTTGTTGTTAGTGTATAGAAATGATGTACTTTTTGACTTTGGTGATTTACAGTTTTGCCACAATGTGACTATATGTGGACTACTTCTTATGTATTCTAGGATGATATATTATGAATATGGGAATTTGTATTTTTCATCAATTATAGAAATTTCCCAGTTATATCCCATAAAATAGTGACCCTTCCTCATTCATATTATTTTTTCATTCTGGAACTCATGCAGATATATTACTTATTAGATTTGTTCATTTTCTTTTCTAAGTCTCCTAACCATCCTTCTGTGCATATATGTGACCAATTTCAGGGAGTTATTCAGTTGGTTATAGCTTTCATTTCTAGAAGTTCTATTTCATTCTTTTTACAAATCTACTTTTTTTCTTTTATTATCTTTTTTTCTTGCTCATTTAAAACACCCTTTTAAGGGACTGCCCTGGTGGTCCAGTGGAGAAGAATCCACCTGCCAATGCACAGGGCGTGGGTTCGATCTCTGGTTGGGGAACTAAGATCTCACATGCCGTGGGGCAACTAAGCAACTACTGAGCTTGTGCGCCTCAACAGGAGAGCCCGCGTGCCACAAACTACAGAGCCCACGTGCCCTGGAGCCCGCATGCCACAACTAGAGGGAAGCCCACATGTAGCAACTAGAGAGAAGCCCACTCACTGCAACAAAGATCCGACACAGCCGAAAAATAAACAAACAAACAAAAACTCCTTTAATTTTTTTAGCTTCTTATTCACATTACATTCTGTATATGACTACTCCAGTGTTCAGGTCCCTGAGAGTCTGTCATGCTTTGGTTGTTTCTTTTGATTCTTGCTAATAATGGCTAGTTTCTTCATGAATTTTTAATTTTGAATTATGAATTTATGTTCAGCTACTTATGTGGAAATCTTGGAAGGCTCAGGTTCACTGTGCATTCCTTCAGAGAAGGCAAATATTTGCTTCTTCCAGGCATCATAAGTCATTATTAACCCTGAATTAATCTTAGTTAATTTTTCCCTTTGGAGTTTCGCATTTCATGTAGGCAATGCAAACTTGAACCCAAGACTCCTGTCAGGGTTTTGAATTCTCAGAAGAGATGATTTTTTTTCCACTCAAAGCTCAGGTTGAGGCGAACCATTTCATTGTGATCTTTGTTGTGGGATGATTTTTATCCAGTTTACCCTTCCACTGATGGAGGAGTATTCAATTCTCTGGTTTTCTGCTTTATGTTTATTTTTGGTCTTGAGGCTTTCCCTTCACTTCTTGTGAGTTCTGATATGCACTGAAGTGTATATTTGCAAGAAGCAATGCATGTGCGTGTTTAAATCAGGACTTTACTTCATGATATGTGGTCTTTCATTTTGCCTAAAATAGCACTTATTATATTTTCTCCATGAATATTGGTGGTGTATAGAAAAAAATGATGCATGTAATTTGATTTTATATGTTACCACCAAGTTAAATCCTTTTACTATTTTCAATAATGTTTCAGTGAATTCCTTATAGCATTTTGGGTATATCTTCTCAATATCTGAGAATAATGATTTTTTTCCTCCAGTTTTCCCACCTTTATATACTTTCTCATTTTTGTAGTGTGTTTGAATTGTAAGTGAATTCAAGTTTAATAATTAATATTAGTGGTGATAGTGGGCATTATTGTCTATTTATGAACAGTATTAAAATTGTTTTAATGTTTAATCATTAAGTATAATGTTTGCTATATAGTTCTTGTTGATATTATTTATTGAGGTGGTACACTTTTTTCCTCAGTTCCTGACTTCTTAGGTGTTTTGTTTCCTAGGGATGTAGGTTGAATTATAGTGAATATTTTCTGCATCACTGAGATAATTGCCTTGTTTCTTCTTTTAATCTGTAATTGCAGTGAATTATATTAATATTTCTCTTTTAATTTCTGGAATAAATTCTACTTAGTCTTGTTGCTGTGTAATACATTGCTATGTAACTTCCTAATGTTTTACAAGAATTTTACATCTATCTCTAAAGATGAGATTGGTATGTACACCTATATTAGATATGTGATATTATTAGATCTATTAGGTGCTATTATCTAGTTTATCAATAGGGTTACGCTAATCCTTATAGAATGAGTTAAGGAGCATTCTAAAATGTAAAAAATTTGGAAATTACTGGCTCCTTGAATATTTATTGGAAGTCACCTGCAAAGTTATTTAGGCCTAGTATTTTTTTAACAACTTTATTGGAGTATAATTACTTTACAATGGTGTGTTAGTTTCTGCTTTATAACAAAGTGAATCAGTTATACATATACATATATCCCAATATCTCCTTCCTCTTGCGTCTCCCTCCTACCCTCCCTATCCCACCCCTCTAGGTGGTTGCAAAGCACCAAGCTGATCTCCCTGTGTTATGCGGCTGTTTCCCACTAGCTATCTACCTTACATTTGGTAGTGTATATATGTACATGCCACTCTCTCACTTCGTCCCAGCTTACACTTTCCCCTCCCCATGTCCTCAAGTCACTTCTCTACGTCTGCATATTTATTCCTGTCCTGCCCTTAGGTTCGTCAGAACCTTTTTTTTTTAGATTCCATATATATGTGTTAGCATATGGTATTTGTTTTTCTCTTTCTGACTTACTTCACTCTGTATGACAGACTCTATGTCCATCCACCTCACTACAAATAACTCAATTTTGTTTCTTTTTATGGCTAATATTCCATTGTATATATGTGCCACATCTTCTTCATCCATTCATCTGCTGATGGGCACTTAGGTTGCTTCTATGTCCTGGCTATTGTAAATAGAGCTGCAATGAACATTGTGGTACATGACTCTTTTTGAATTATGGTTTTCTCATATACTGGTATATGCCCAGTAGTGGGACTGTTGGGTCATACGGTAGTTCTATTTTTAGTTTTTTAAGGAACATCCATACTGTTCTCCATAGTGGCTGTATCAATTCACATTCCCACCAACAGTGCAAGAGGGTTCCCTTTGCTCCACACCCTCTCCAGCATTTATTATTTGTAGATTTTTTGGTTATGGCCATTCTGACTGGTGTGAGGTGATACCTCATTGTAGTTTTGATTTGCATTTCTCTAATGATTAGTGATGTTGAACATCCTTTCATGTTTTTGTTGGCAATCTGTATGTCTTCTTTGGAGAAATGTCTGCTTAGATCTTACACCGATTTTTGGATTGCATTGTTTGTTTTTTTGATATTGAGCTGCATGAGTTGTTTGTATGTTTTGGAGATTAATCCTTTGTCAGTTGCTTTGTTTGTAAATATTATCTCCCATTCTGAGGGTTGTCTTTTTGTCTTGTTTATGGTTTCCTTTGCTGTGCAAAAGCTTTTAAGTTTCATTAGGTTCGATTTTTTTACTTTTGTTTTTATTTCCTTTTCTCTAGGAGGTGGGTCAAAAAGGATCTTTCTGTGATTTATGTCATAAAGTGTTCTGCCTATGTTTTCCTCTAAGAGTTTTATACTGTCTGGCCTTACATTTAGGTCTTTAATCCATTTTGAGTTTATTTTTGTGTATGGTGTTAGGGAGTGTTCTAATTTCATTCTTTTACATGTAGCTGTCCAGTTTTCCCAGCACCACTTATTGAGGAGGCTGTCTTTTCTCCATTGTATATTCTTGCCTCCTTTATCAAAAATAAGGTGACCATATGTGTGTGGGTTTCTCTTTGGGCTTTCTATGCTGTTCCATTGATCTATATTTCTGTTTTTGTGCCAGTACCATACTGTCTTGATTACTGTAGCTTTGTAGTATAGCCTGGGGTCAGGGAGCCTGATTCCTCCAGCTCTGTTTTCTTTCTCAAGATTGCTTTGGCTATTCGGGGTCTTTTGTGTTTCCATACAAATTGTGAAGTTTTTTGTTCCAGTTCTGTGAAAAGGAAGGACACTACATAATGACCAAGGGATCAATCCAAGAAGAAGATATAACAATTATAAATACTTAGGCACCCAACATAGGAGCACCTCAATACATAAGGCAAATACTAACAGCCATAAAAACGGGAAATTGACAGTAACACATTCATAGTAGGGGACTTTAACACCCCACTTTCACCAATGGACAGATCATCCAAAATGAAAATAAATAAGGAAACACAAACTTTAAAGGATACATTAAACAAGATTGACTTAATTGATGTTTATAGGGCATTCCATCCAAAAACAATAGAATACACATTTTTCTCAAGTGCTCATGGAACATTCTCCAGGATAGATCATATCTTGGGTCACAAATCAAGCCTTGGTAAATTTAAGAAAATTGAAATCGTATCAAGTATCTTTTCTGACCATAACGCTATGAGACTAGATATCAATTACAGGAAAATATCTGTAAAAAATACAAACACATGGAGGATAAACAATACACTACTTAATACCCAAGAGATCACTGAAGAAATCAAAGAGGAAATAAAAAAATACCTAGAAACAAATGACAATGAAAACACGATGACCCCAAACCTAAGGAATGCAACAAAAGCAGTTCTAAGAGGGAAGTTCACAGAAATACAATCCTACCTTAAGAAACAAGAAGCAACTCAAATAAACAACCTAACCTTACACCTAAAGCAATTAGAGAAAGAAGAACAAAAAAACCCCTAAGTTAGCAGAAGGAAAGAAATCATAAAGATCAGATCAGAAATAAATGAAAAAGAAATGAAGGAAACGATAGAAAAGATCAATAAAACTAAAAGCTGGTTCTTTGAGAAGATAAACAAAATTGATAAACCATTAGCCAGACTCATCAAGAAAAAAAGGGAGAAGACTCAAGACAACAGAATTAGAAATGAAAAAGGAGAAGTAACAACTGACACTGCAGAAATACAAAGAATCATGAGAGATTACTACAAGCAACTCTATGCCAATAAAATGGACAACCTGGAGGAAATGGACAATTATTAGAAATGCACAACCTTCCGAGACTGAATCAGGAAGAAATAGAAAATATGAATAGACCAATCACAAGCACTGAAATTGAAACTGTGGTTAAAAATCTTCCAACATGGGGCTTCCCTGGTGGCGCAGTGGTTGAGAGTCTGCCTGCCAATGCAGAGGACATGGTTCATGCCCTGGTCTGGGAAGATTCCCACATGCTGCGGAGTGGCTGGGCCCATGAGCCATGGCCACTGAGCCTGTGCGTCCAGAGCCTGTGCTCCATAACAGTGAGAGACGCGCGTACCACACACACACACACAAAATATCTTCCAACAAACAAAAGCCCAGGACCAGACGGCTTCACAGGCGAATTCTATCAAACATTTAGAGAAAAGCTAATACCCATCCTTCTCAAACTATTCCAAAATATAGCAGAGGGAGGAACACCCCCAAACACATTCTATGAGGCCACGATCACCCTGATACCAAAACCAGACAAAGATGTCACACAGAAAAAACTACAGGCCAATATCACTGATGAACATAGATGCAAAAATCCTCAACAAAATACTAGCAAACAGAATCCAACAGCACATTAAAAGGATCATACACCATGATCAAGTGGGGTTTATCCCAGGAATGCAAGGATTCTTCAATATACGCAAATCAATCGACATGATACACCATATTAATAAATAAAAAGAGAAAAACCATATGATCATCTCAATAGATGCAGAGAAATCTTTTGACAAAATTCAACACCCATTTATGATAAAGACCGTCCAGAAAGTAGGCATAGAGTGAACTTTCCTCAACATAATAAAGGCCATATATGACAAACCCACAGCCAACATCATCCTCAATGGTGAAAAACTGAAAGCATTTCCACTAAGATCAGGAACAAGACAAGGTTGCCCACTCTCACCACTATTATTCAACATAGTTTCGGAAGTTTTAGCCACAGCAATCAGAGAAGAAAAGGAAATAAAAGGAATCCAAATCGGAAAAGAAGAAGTAAAGCTGTCACTGTTTGCAGAGGACATGATACTATACATAGAGAATCCTAAAGATGCTACCAGAAAACTACTAGAGCTAATCAATGAATTTGGTAAAGTAGCAGGATACAAAATTAATGCACAGAAATCTCTTATATTCCTATACACTAATGATGAAAAATCTGAAAGAGAAATTAAGGAAACACTCCCACTTACCATTGCAACAAAGAGAATAAAATACCTAGGAATAAACCTACCTAAGGAGATAAAAGACCTGTATGCAGAAAACTGGAAGACACTGATGAAAGAAATTGAAGATGATACAAACAGATATAGAGATATACCATGTTCTTGGATTGGAAGAATCAACATTGTGAAAATGAATATACTACCCAAAGTAATCTACAGATTCAATGCAATCCCTATCAAACTACCACTGGCATATATTACAGAACTAGAACAAAAAATTTCACAATTTGTATGGAAACACAAAAGACCCCGAATAGCCAAAGCAATCTTTAGAATGAAAAAATGGAGCTGGAGGAATCAGGCTCCCTGACTTCAGACTATACTACAAAGTTACAGTAATCAAGACAGTATGGTACTGGCACAAAAACAGAAATATAGATCAATGCAACAGTATAGAAAGGCCAGAGTTAAACCGATGCACCTATGGTCACCTTATCTTTGATAAAGGAGGCAAAAATATACAGTGCAGAAAATACAGTCTCCTCAAAAAGTGGTGCTGGGAAAACTGGACAGCTATATGAGGAGAATGAAATCCCTAACACCATACACAAAAACAAACTCAAAATGGATTAAAGACCTAAATATAAGGCCAGACAGTATAAAACTCTTAGAGGAAGACATAGGCAGAACACTCTATGACATACATCACAGCAAGATCCTTTTTGACCCACTTCCTAGAGAATTGGAAATAAAAACAAAAATAAACAAATGGGACCTAATAAAAAGTAAAAGCTTTTTCACAGGAAAGGAAACCCTAAAGAAGATGACAAGACCACCCTCAGAATGTGAGAAAATATTTGCAAATGAAGCAACTGACAAAGGATTAATATCCAAAATTTACAAGCAGCTCAATATCAAAAAAACAAATAGCCCAATCCAAAAATGGACAGAAGACTTAAATAGACATTTCTCCAAAGAAAATATACAGATTGCCAACAAACACATGAAAGAATGCTCAACATCACTAATCGTTAGAGAAATGCAAATCAAAACTATAATGAAGTATCATCTCACACCGGTCAGAATGGACATCATCAAAAAATCTACAAACAATAAATGCTGGAGAGGGTGTGGAGAAAAGGGAACCCTTTTGCACTGTTAGTGGGAATGTAAATTGATAGAGCCACTATGGAGAACAATATGGAGTTTCCGTAAAAACTAAAAATAGAACTACCATACGACCCAGCAATCCCACTACTGGGCATATACCCTGAGAAATCCATAATTCAAAAAGAGTCATGTACCACAGTGTTCATTGCAGCTCTATTTACAATAGCCAGGACATGGAAGCAACCTAAGTGTCCATCAACAGATGAATGGATAAAGAAGATGTGGCATATATATACAATGGAATATTACTCAGCCATAAAAAAACCGAAATTGAGTTATTTGTAGTGAGGTGGATGGGCTTAGAGTCTGTCATACAGAGTGAAGTAAGTCAGAAAGAGAAAAACAAATACCATATGCTAACACATATATATGGAATCTAAGGGAAAAAAAAATGTCATGAAGAACCTAGAGGTAGGACGGGAATAAAGACACAGATCTACTAGAGCATGGACTTGAGGATATGGGGAGGGGGAAGGGTAAGCTGTGACAAAGTGAAAGAGTGGCATGGACATATATACACTAACAAATGTAAAATAGCTAGTGAGAAGCAGCCGTGTAGCACAGGGAGATCATGTAGGTGGTTTGTGACCACCTAGTGGGGTGGGATAGGGAGGGTGGGAGGGAGGGAGATGCAAGAGGGAAGAGATATGGGAACATATGTATACGTATAACTGATTCACTTTGTTATGAAGCAGAAACTAACACACCGTTGTAAAGCAGTTATACTCCAATAAAGATGTTAAAAAAAAAAGTCATGGGATAGCATGCTGCCCAGATCCCATGGTACTGGGGGAGATGTAGTGAGGAGTGAAAGATGGAGAGGTATAGCAAAAAGTAAAATGGACTTTGCAGTGCCTGGTGAGGACATTTTAACTTGGCCGCAAAGGGGAGCTCATGAATGTTCTTGAGAGCTGGCCTCAGAAACTCAAATTAATAAAGTGACAAGTGTTAAAAGAACTAAGAATGCAGGATAGTCACCCCCCAACCCCGCTCCACCACCCCCTGCACACACCCCCCACCCCCGCCCAAGATGCCTAGGTCCTAATTCCAGGAAATCGCAAATAGATTACCTCTCAGGGAAAAGGGACTTTTCAAATGTGATTGTCAGTCTTTTTTTTTTTTTTAAGTATTTTAATTTTATTGGAGTATAGTTGATGTACAAGAGTTATCAACCTTGAAATGGGGAGATTGTTCTGGATTATCTGGGTGGGCTCAGTCTAATCACAAGAGTCTTTAAAAGCAGAGAATGTTTCAGATGAGAGTAGGTGTGACATTGCTTGCTTTGAAGAGGGAGGAAGGGGACCATAAACCAAGGAATGTGGGTGGCCTCTAAAGAAGCTGGAAAAACCAAGGAAATGGATTCTATCCCAGAGCCTCCAGAAAGGAAGGCAGCCCTGCTGATACCTTGCTTTCAGCCCAGTAGGACCCCTGTCAAACTTCTAACCTACAGAACTATGAGATAATAAATTTATGTTGTTTTAAGCCACTAAGTTTGTGGTAATTAGTTACAGCAGTGATTGATAGTAAATTCACACACTCAGCTTCTTCAGATAGAACTATGTAGAGGCCACATTTTATTCTGCTTCCATGTAAGGCTGTCTCATGAGATCAGATGGAGAGTCTAGGCTATACGAACTGAGACGGGTTGGCAAGTAAGGCAGATGAGGAAGAACAAAGGTGTGTGTGTGTGTGTGTGTGTGTTTTAACTTAAAGGAGGAGAAGAAGGTAAAATTAATTGATATTGAAAAATTTGCAGATTTCCTTTAAGGTAAACTCATTCCAAAATTTTCATAAATTGAATCACTTTCTTTAGGGAGAAAGACTAATTATACTTAATCAAAAGTATTCATTTGGATTGATATATAACAGAATTCTAGCAGGTCAATTCAAAACTTCAAAGGACTAATGTATCCCTATGTCTCTAAATCTGCTCTGCTTGGTCAGTCTGGTCCCTCCATTCCATATTACATTTGAACTAATCCCAAAGACTTCCTCATATTACACTCAGCCAGCTGAGGAAACAGAAAACTAGAAGGGTCCCGGGCATAGCATCCATCAATCGAGATGATTCCTAGAATTTCCAATACGGTGCCATATAGATCCTTTCTAATGTTCAAAAGGGTAACTGATAAAGGAATTTCAGGAGAAATTACCTATTGGGTAATACCTTTGGGTATTATCCGTATGAGTCATTTTAAATTTGCTTGACCTTGAATGGGAATGGATTTAGGAGATTGAAAAACCCAGGAGACCTAAACAGAGGTCTTTCCTCTGCCATGAGTCATTTATGCTCCTCCAGATACGAAGGAAATAGTTAATCCACTTATATGAACAATGACGTAAAGTCAAATCCATATCCAATATACAACAGAGGGGAGAGGACAGAGCCACAAAGCAATGAGAGAGGGGTTTGTCAGCAGAAATATTTGTCCCTGACAACTCCACTGTAAGTGTCTTCTATGAAGAAGTAATGATAGCCTGGGATATACCTCCCAGAGATAAAGGCAAATAACACTGAATGTGGGGCTTCAAGGGATAATCCATTTGGGGACAGAAACAATTTATAGGAGCAATAGGCTCAAAGAGAAAAGAGGAACTCAGAGCGTGGTGATCAAAAGGGGGATGGAGCTGTGAAATGAAGTCCTGTGGTGGTAAAGGAATGATAGGGTTGAAATCAAGGAGATAGAAAAGTAGGCAGTTCAGGTGATTGAGACTGGGAAGAGAAGAGCATTGATGTGATGCCACTGGACTCAGATTTTCCAGGTCCCTCCGTAGGTGACATAGAAATGGCAGCAATGGGTAATGTCCTTCAGTATTTGCTTAAATAATTTTCCAGTAGCCACAATGGGAGTCCAAGAGGGATAGCTCAGAGAGAGTGTTTAATGGAGTAGGTATCTTGTTTTGCAGTTTATCTCAACTACACATAGTGTATCTTTTTGGATTCTTCCATATTCTAATAATAAGAGCTATACTCTTGTAAAAATTCAGGGCTGTTTGTTGTTGAACGTGGAAGGCAACATTTGGGTAGAGAATGGGCTCTGGAGTCAGGAAGACCTGGGTCCGAATGGGAGTTCTGCACCTTACTTCCTGTATGACCCTGGGCATGTCAGTTTTTTGTTTTTTGTGTTTGCTGGGACTTCGTTTCCTCATTTGTAACCTAGGGATAGTGCCATGTGCATTGTAGCACTTCAATGTGTATTTAATTAAATAACTTTTATGCCCGGTGCATAGTAAGTACCCAATAAAAGGTGCTTGTAATACCAATTGTGAGAATAGGTCATCCTGGGGAATTTGTTTGTTTTACTGAAGTAATCTCTTTCTCCTTTTGACTTTCCACATTGGGGTCAGTAGACAGACGACCACGAGGAACGGTGAGAGAGTCTGGCAGGAGCCTCCGTTTGCAAAATGCACACAAAACATATCACTTACCTAAGCCAGAGGTGGAGGTAGGTGTCATGGATCATTTAAGTCTCTAGCAGTTTGGAGAAATATGTTTTCAATCATGAACTAGGAAAACACTTTCTTCTTCTCCAACACCTTCCACAGGGCATCTTTGATCTCTTTGCTCGTCAAACTGTAAATGAGAAGCTTTAGAATGGGGATCACCAGCGAACAGAACACAGATACCACCTCGTCTCTGCCGAGTAAGTAGCTGGAGCTGGGTCGTAGGTACGTGAAAAGGGTCATCCCAAACAACAGAGTCACGGCCGTCAGATGCGAGGCACATGTGCTGAAGGCTTTCCTTCGACCTTCTGCAGAGCAGATCTTCAAGAAAGCAGCCACTATGTAACTGAAGGAGCTGACGAGGATGAGGAATGGTGTGTCCCCAGCAGTGACCACCGCGAGGAGCTTGCCCACTTGACTGAAGAAAGCGTTAGAGCAAGAAAGTGGCAGGACTCAAAAACAGAAATACAGATCAATGGAACAGGATCGAAAGCCCAGAGATAAACCCACTCACATATGGTAACCTTACCTTTGATAAAGGAGGCAAGAATATACAGAGGAAAAAAAAGAATATACAGTGGAGAAAAGACAGCCTCTTCAATAAGTGGTGCTGGGAAAACTGGACAGCTACATGTAAAAGAATGAAATTAGAACACTCCCTAACACCATACACAAAAATAAACTCAAAATGGATTAAAGACCTAAATGAAAGACCAGACACTATAAAACTCTTAGAGGAAAACATAGGCAGAACACTCTATGACATACATCACAGCAAGATCCTTTTTGACCCACCTCCTAGAGAAATGGAAATAAAAACAAAAATAAACAAATGGGACCTAATGAAACTTAAAAGCTTTTGCACAGAAAGGAAACCATAAAGAAGATGAAAAGACAACCCTCAGAATGGGAGAAAATATTTGCAAATGAAGCAACTGACAAAGGATTAATCTCCAAAACATACAAGCAACTCATGCAGCTCAATATCAAAAAAAAAAAAAAAAACCCAATCCAAAAATGGGCAGAAGACTTAAATAGACATTTCTCCAAAGAAGACATACAGATTGCCAACAAACACATGAAAGAATGCTCAACATCATTAATCATTAGAGAAATGCAAATCAAAACTACAATGAGATATCATCTCACACCGGTCAGAATGGACATCATCAAAAAATCTACAAACAATAAATGCTGGAGAGGGTGTGGAGAAAAGGGAACCCTCTTTCACTGTTGGTAGGAATGTAAATTGATAGAGCCACTATGGAGAACAGTATGGAGGTTCCTTAAAAAACTAAAAATAGAACTACCATACGACCCAGCAATGCCACTACTGGGCATATACCCTGAGAAAACCATAATTCAAAAAGAGTCATGTACCAAAATGTTCATTGCAGCTCTATTTACAATAGCCAGAACATGGAAGCAACCTAAGTGTCCATCAACAGATGAATGGATAAAGAAGATGTGGCACATATATACAATGGAATATTACTCAGCCATAAAAAGGAATGAAACTGAGTTATTTGTAGTGAGGTAGATGGACATAGAGTCTGTCGTACAGAGTGAAGTAAGTCAGAAAGAGAAAAACAAATACCTTATGCTAACACATATATATAGAATCTAAAAAAAAAAAAAAAGAAAAAAAATGGTCAGAAGAACCTAAGGGCAGGACAGGAATAAAGACACAGACATAGAGAATGGACTTGAGGATACGGGGAGGGTAAAGGGTAAGCTGTGACAAAGTGAGAGAGTGGCATGGACATATATACATTAACAAATGTAAAATAGATAACTAGTGGGAAGCAGCTGCATAGCTCAGGGAGATCAGCTCAGTGCTTTGATCACCTAGTGGGGTGGCATAGGGAGGGTGGGAGGGAGGGAGACGCAAGAGGGAGGAGATATGGGAACATATGTATATGTATAACTGATTCACTTTGTTATAAAGCAGAAACTAACACACCATTGTAAAGCAATTGTACTCCAATAAAGATGTTAGAAAAATAAATAAATAAGGATGGCTTCACTCACATGAGAAAAAAAAAAAAAAAGAAAGTGCCAGGACTGGTGGGAGGTCACAGAAGAAATGGTTGACGATTTTGGGTCCGCAGAAGTGGAGCTGAAACATGAAGCTGGCTTGGACCAGGGAGTTCAGGAAGCCACTGACATAGGCCCCAACCACAATGCGTGTACAGAGGCCCTGGGACATGACAGCAGTGTACAGCAGGGGGACAGGAAATGGTGGCGTATCAGTTGTACGCCATAGAAATCAGGAGGAAGCACTCAGTTAGACATATGCCGACAAAGAAAAAGAACTGAGCAGCACAGCCCAAGAATGATATGGTCTTCTGCTCCTGGAAGATGCCAGTGAGCATTTTGGGAGAGGCCACAACAGCGAGAGGCCCGCGTACCGCAAAACAAAACAAAAACAAAACAAAACAAAAAAACAACTCACCCTACAATTTAGGCATACTTCTACCAGGTGGTAGCAACATTCCATAGTGGGGCTAAACTAGTAGGCATCTCTGAACATAATGGTTTGTTAATAGTTATCTCAGTTGTAACCATGCTGTTTGGGTTTTTTCTTTTTTTTTTTTCCTCGGTAAGCGGGCCTCTCACGGCTGTGGCCTCTCCCGTTGCGGAGCACAGGCTCTGGACGCGCAGGCTCAGCGGCCATGGTTCACGGGCCCAGCCGCTCCGCGGCATGTGGGATCTTCCCGGACCGGGACACGAACCCGTGTCCCCTGCATCGGCAGGCAGACTTTCAACCACTGCGCCACCTGGGAAGCCCGAGAAGATAGGCTTTTTTGCAGTTTACCCAACTACCCAGGAGAAAGTAATGCTCATTCATTAATAATAATTAAATCTAGTGCTTAAGATGGGGATTGGCACAAGACGAATAAAGCAAAAATGATCTGGGGTTTACAGTAAGCCAAGTGTTAAATAAAACTTTGCAAAGAAGTTTATTCATTATGGAGCATATACACAGATCAGATATACATCAAACAGAATATTTTTGTCACTAAAAGAATCAGATATTTTATAGCTATTTGAAACAGGACGAGGTACATCTGTCTCCAGGGGGCGGCTAGCTAGCTGGAGATAAATTCACTTTAGTAACATTACCACAACTCAGGGTGTGGTGCTCATTTTGCAACGTCTGAAAATATTTTCCAGATGGCCTGAAGTTAACCACGCTCAGAATAGCTGGCTGCATAAGCCAGTATGCCATTTTTAGTTTTCAGTGAAGAACAAAGCCCCCAAGTTTGTACTTGTGCCAGTGGCACAATTTTCCCTCTAGTTGAAGAAACCACGTGGAAAGGCAAATTACAATTGAAAGTCTGTTTGTAGAGACAGGAATCAAAGCAAAGTGGATAACGTATATCAACGTCTGATGTGTCCGGCTACCGCATCCAGATAGGCTGAGACCTTGGGCCAGGGAGCTACCAATTTTTCTCCATACACACACTCATTCACAAATTAGTAACTGATGCATTCAATGAGCTCTGATGAGATTTTCAACTTTTTTCTAAAGATTACCAGTCTCATGTTTCTGACCTTAAACCTCGGCAAACCTAGAGTTTGCTTGTTTTGCGCTGATCTACACGAATAAGGAAACATTTGCATTTCACTTCCCTGTGTCCAGAAAACTGATCTGGATTTCCCTGACCTACAACGGAGCAGGGAGAGTCTGAGGTCTTGCCTGCAAGGAGATAAAGCATGTATCCCAGAATTCTCCCATTATCTTGATCTACCACTATTATCAACCAGGGTTCTTGGCCTCCTTAATTAATAGAAATTGATCAGAGGCCGGACAAGAAATTCAGGCAAGGCTTTGTTGGGGCCCCTGATGCAGCACAGAGGGGAGTGAGAACAAGCAAGAGATTCCCTTGCTTGCCAGCTCCCTGAGTGGGGGAGGGGCATGGGGGCGGGGCGAGCTTGTTCCTTATATGGGTGAGTGTAGGGGTGTGTCCAGGGGTTGGGCTGGGGGGGGTCGCTTAGGTGGTTTGCCCACCCCTTAGGTGGAGTGTTGTGTGCAAGGGGCATGCACAGTACCCTGCTTTTGCTCTGGGCTCTTCAAAAGTGGCAGTTGGGTTTTTTGTCTCTCTGTATGTTTTGTCCAGAATTTGCCCTAACCGTGTATGCATGCAGTTATTTTTAGTCCCATACAGTTTATTTGTATTTTGTTGCCCAAGGAGAGGTGTGTCCCCATGCAAGCGTTGCAGCACTGCAGCAAAGGGTCCCAGGCCCCAGCCTGTCTCAAGTCTACTTTCTCTGAATTTTTTTTTTTTTTTTTTTTGGCGGTACGTGGGCCTCTCACTGTTGTGGCCTCTCCCGTTGCGGAGCACAGGCTCCGGACGCGCAGGCTCAGCGGCCATGGCTCACGGACCCAGCCGCTCCGCGGCATGCGGGATCTTCCCGGACCGGGGCACGAACCCGCGTCCCCTGCATCGGCAGGCGGACTCTCAACCACTGCGCCACCAGGGAAGCCCCCAACCGTTTATTTTTGACATTTGCTGGTTTTATTCCAACCTCACTCTTCATGCTTCCCTATCCCTTTGTAATGATGGCCCAAATCTATGTGCAATACCACATATGGATCTGGCCAGGGACGAGATTCCCTTCATTCCTACAAGTAAAGAAATAGCCATGGCGGGCTCTTGCAGTCATGGCTTGGAACTGTTATAAACTGGGTGTGGCAGCATCTCCCATCAGTGTTCCCAGACTAGATGGCTGGCACCATCTGGTTGGAAGACAGAAAAACCACACAGTTTGGTGGGACCACACTCTAGAAATAAACAGGCATCTGGGATCCAGGGAGACCTCACGGAAGAATAGAGGTTTCATCTCTCTCCAAGTTCTTCTGAAATAGAATCACGATGTCTGATTAGACTTATATATCAACGTAAGTAGAAAAACTGGCATGTGTAAAGTATCACGTTGATATTGTATGGTATATTCTTTATTCTAATAAAACCTCTTTTTTATGCAAAGGAAGGCTGGGTTGTTTTCATCTTACGGAATCCTTAAGAAGCAAAATTGATCCATGTGGACCAGAGGGAGGAGATCCTTATATCAGACACACAATAAAACCCATAGTCCATTTTCTAACAACTATAAGCTAAGGAAGCAGCATAGCAGGGATCGTTTCACCCTTCAACTTGATCCCCAGTCTAGAATACAACCTCTCTGGGGTTGAGAAGCAGCTGGGAGGTGTCCTTGAGCCTAATCAAGAAGAGGTGGGTTCTGGGAAGTCCTGCCTCTAGCACTCCTACCAGTCCAATCTTTCCTTTACTTATTTCATGTATCCTGTGACATACACTATTTATAATTTGCTGTTATCATCTGTGCTATCTGTCTGGATGACACTTTTTTTTTTTCCTTGCAGTTCCTCTTTTTACCCAAAGGCAAAGCAAGTATTCCTTCTCTGTTTCACACTTTTGGTGTCTGTGGCTTCCAGATCTCTGAAGGTTCTGGAATTGTTTTTCATCATACGTGCTATCTCTGGTAGTTTTTCAACAGAAGGTCATATGTGAGATTTTCCTGCTTCGGCTAGTTAAACACCTTTGAGGAAAACTCTAGCCTTCTTTATTCATTTGATTTAATTTTGTTTAACAATTACAATTAGGTGTAACTCACTGTGAAGGGGAAAATATTTGTTAGTTTGAAGGGGAAAATAACCTTTTCTGTCCTCAGCCATCATTGCTTGAGCGGGATTGGTTCCAACTCTGGGTTTCAGGGTTGAACCCCGACGGGCTTAGGACAATTAGAAAATATCTGAAATGCAAATCAAAACCACAATGAGGTATCATCTCACACCTGGCAGAATGGGTATCATCAAAAAGTCTACAAATAATAAATGCCGGAGAGGATGTAGAGAAAAAGGAACCCTCCTACACTGTTGGTGGGAATGTAAATTGGCGCAGTCACTAAGGAGAACAGTATGGAGGTTCCTTAAAAAACTAAAAATAGAGCTACCATATGATCCAGCAATCCCACTACTGGCCATATATCTGGAAAACACACCGAAACTCTAACTGAAAAAGATACATGCACCCTAATGTTCATAGCAGCACAATTTACAATAGCCAAGACATGGAAGCAACCCAAGTGCCCATCGACAGAAGATTGGTTTGAGAAGATGGGTTATTACTCAGTCATAAAAAAACAATGAAATATTGCCATTTGCAGCAACATCCGTGGACCTAGAGAATATCATACTAAGTGAAGTAAGTCAGACAGAGAAAGACAAATATTATATGATATCACTTATATGTGGAATCTAAAAATAATGCAAATGAATGTATATACAAAACAGAAATAGACTCACAGATGTAGAAAACAAACTTATAGTTACCAAAGGGGGAAAGGGAAGAGGGATAGATTAGGAGTATGGGATTAACAGATACAAACTACTATACATAAAATACAGAAGCATCAAGGATTTACTGTATAACACAGGGAACTATATTCAATATCTGTAATAACCTATAATGGAAAATGATCTGAAAAAATATATAACTGAATCACTTTGCTGTACACCTAAAACTAACACAATATTGTAAATCAACTATACTTCAACTAAAAAAAAGAAAATATCTGATAGCCATTTCAACTAGCTTAGTGTCGAATGAGGGGTATAGCCCAGTCAAAGCCAGAAAGATGCAAGGAGATGTTTGCTGGGCCTTTTGGGGAGAAATATTTTTCTCTTCTGTGGAAGCTACAAGAAGAGATGCTCTCTTCTTTTGGATGATGTGAAGTGACTCTGTGAGATCTAGAACTTGTACAATTTTGTTACCACGGGATGCAACATTTCTGCATAAGGCAAATGAAACAAAAACGAAGAGACTGGATGTTTATGATACAGTTTGAGCCACTGGATCAGAATTTCTCTCATTACTTGTTTTTTTTTAAGCTTTCAAATTGCACATCTTTTATTGAATAGATCAATTATAAAAGGTTATTTTTTAATTGCCAAAAGGTACATGAATGAAGTTAAAATGAAGAGAGAAACGCACCGGTAATTCCTATTAAAGAGTAAAACCTGAACGGAAATTATATAAAACAGATTGATACTGATCTACTAACTGACACATTAAATTGGATGTAGAGTATTTAAACTAAGCAAACAGGTGGCAGAAAGCTCAAAGAAACTAAGAGGACTAGCAGAATGGTACATAAATAACCAGCAAGCCAAATATACAGGAGACGGAGAAAAGAAAACAACATAGTATATATCTGTGATTCTAATATCAATGAAATGAACTGCATTTTAAAAGTGAAGCTTTAGTCATTTCAAGAGTCCAAAATATGTACCCAGTAATATCCCTCGAAGAAAGATCTGCATTTAATTTCTTGTTAAATTCTTCACCAACTTCCACTTCTACAGTCCAACATATTATGACTACTTCAGTTTTATGAGCTAATAGATTCACTTGATTGTTTTGATCAGTTCTTTTTTTTCTGTCATTAAAAATGAAAGATTCCTGATTCTGGAAATAATTTTGTAATATATACCAAGAATCAAAAAAATATGATTCTTTTTGTGAAAGTCAACGCTATTCTTAATATATTAATTACTTACTGCTGTGCAAGAAATTGTTACAAAACTTTGTGCCTTGAAACAAAAAGAGATATTTATTATCTCATACAGTTTCTGTGGATCAGGAATCCAGGGGCAACTTGGCTGTGTGGTTCTGGCTCGGGGTCTCTCATGAGGTTGCATTCAGTAGTTGGTCAAGGCGTAGGCTTCTGAAGCTAGATCGAGGCTGGAGGATCCACTTCCAAATAGATCTCTCACATAGCTCGCAAGTTGGTGCTGACCGATGACAGAGACCAATATTCTCGGTTGCATGGGTTAGCCCTGTTATATATAGGAAGGGTCTACGTAAGTTCAAGGATCATTGGGGACCGTTTTGAAGGCTGCCTGTCCCACTCATTAGAAATGTTTCAGAGTAACTATATTCGAAACATTCATTGAAAATTTGGAAACAATTTATATGCTACATGAAGAAAATGGTTAAATACGTTAAGGTAAAGTCAGGGGTCTATTACAATGCACATGGAGGAAAATAATATTTGTAATGAACTCATGAGGTTTTGATAATCAATCAATCCACAAATTTAGGGACTCAAGAAATAATTTAAAAAATTTTTCCATAACATTATTTTTCCTTTGCGCTCCCCTTACTTCTCTACTGGGAAAAAACATTGGTTGATTCAAGTGTCCTTTGCTCTTCTTCCTACATTTGTGTCTAAGTTCTAGAGGGCTTGAATGATGCCAGGACAATGGGGGCTCAGGTCCTTGACCTCTCTCCATAGCAGCATCTCCTGAAATATCTATTGCCTCATCAGATTCCTGGCTGTCAAATCACAAATGGAATTCTGCTGCTGAATGCCATTTATCCCCATGATCAAGACATGTTAGGTCTGATGACTATTCATAGCTACTCTTGGCTAAATGGGAACTGTTGCTCCCATCCTTGACTATGGCTGCTGAGGAGACTCTGTAGAACCCAAGCCGTCACTGCCCAGTGGACCTGAACCACTATGATTATATTCTCTTAAGTTTCTGCCTGCCGACCCAGACTCTATCCATCTTTTGGTTAGGGTCTCTCTGTTCTTGGTGTCTCTAAACTTATTTGATAGCTGTGCTATTGCCCTTGGGCTGTGTCTATAAGCCATCCTGAAGACTCACGCATGGTTTTGACCTCATCACCTCTGCTTCAAACTCCTTTTGCTGTCACATCTCTTCTCTGAGGCTCAAAAACATAACAACTTATCTGCTTGAAAGAAGGGAATGGTTAGATATGTGGGGAAGAATATATTAGGTAAAACTTTGAAAATATTTCAAAAATATTCTCTTTAAGCTGTCACATACAGCTAAGTGCAAAATTTAAAAAGAGGGTTGGATGGGAATAAACAGATTAAAGACATGTTAGAAGCATGAGTAGACCTTATTTCTAATACATCACAACTAATATATTAAAAATAGCCTGGCCTTTTCTATCCCTTCTAAGATGTCCTTCCCATGTAGTGTCTGGGGAGAGAAAAACCAGACCTTGAGGATCAAAGGACAATGGCTGAGTCTACCTTAGTGTCTTGGCTACAAAACAAAAATTACTTCTCTTCTTGTACATTTTGAGAGATAAGACAGCAAAGTGGGGTGAAGGAAGGTGGAAGGACTCCTCGGTGTGTGTTTTGGGGAGATCAGTTTATTATCTTTTCAAAGTTTCCTACACACTTCGCCCAGTTCTCCCTGTTTTTTCCTCCTTGTCTCTACCCTTGCCTCTACCCTCTCATTCTCCCTTTCCTTCTCTTTCACGCCTTTAAACCAAACAGTTGGATCCATGGGAGAGAAGAGAACTATTTATGTTTCTTATTCCCGATTCCAAATCTCTGTAAGGTCTTTCTGAACATGATCCATCTATGGAGTTCCATCTCAAAGTAAAAAACAAAAACCAAAAACTCATTCAAGATAGGAGAGTTGAGACTCACTCTGCTGTAAAGAATCAGACACAGGGAGTCGGGAAAAAGTCTGGAGCTGCAAAGAGGCAAGAGACTTTTTCTTCCCTCTTTGTTATCTGGTGCGCGAGGAGAGGGGATTAAGAGCGCTGCTTAAGGGAACTCCAGGGACGGGTGCAAGCCGCGGCCAACAGCGCGGACCCCAGAGACGGGCATGAGACGCTAAGGCTGCTGCTGCCGCCACCAAGAAGCCTGTGTGCGAGCACAGGTCACTATCCACACCCCCCTTCCGGGGAGCCTGTGCAGCCCGCCACTGCCAGGGTCCTGTGATCCAGGGACAACTTCCCCGGGGAAGTTGCACGCGCCTCAGGCTGGTGCAACATCACGCCGGCCTCTACCGCCGCAGGCCCGCCCCACACAACGTGCCCCTCCCTCCCCCCCACCCCGGCCTGAGTGAGCCAGAGCCCCCGAATCAGCCGCTCCTTTAAGCCCGTCCTGTCTGAGTGAAGCACAGACGCCCTCCGGCGACCTACACGCAGAGGCAGGGCCAAATCCAAAGCTGAACCCCGGGAGCTGTGCGAACAAAGAAGAGAAAGGGAAATCTCTCCCAGCACCCTCGGGAGCAGCGGATTAAATCTCCACAATCAACTTGATGTACCCTGCATCTGTGGAATACCTGAATAGACAACGAATCATCCCAAATTGAGGAGGTGGACTTTGGGAGCAAGATTTATGATTTTTTACCCTTTTCCTCTTTTTGTGAGTGTGTATGTGTATGCTTCTTTGTGAGATTTTGTCTGTATAGCTTTGCTTTCACCATTTGTCCTAGGGGTCTATCCGTCCGTTTTTTGGTTCTTTTTACTTAAAAAATTTTTTTTCTTAATAATTATTTTTTTATTTTATTAATTTTATTTTACCTTACTTTATTTTATTTTCTTTTATCTTCTTTCTTTCTACTTTTTTCTCCCTTTTATTCTGAGTTGTGTGGATGAAAGGCTCTTGGTGCTGCCTCTGAGGTGGGAGAGCCAACTTCAGGACACTGGTCACCAAGAGACCTCCCAGCTCCACGTAATATCAAACGGCGAAAATCTCCCGGAGATCTCCATCTCAACACCAGCACCCAGCTTCACTCAATGACCAGCAAGCTACAGTGCTGGACACCTATGCCAAACAACTAGCAAGACAGGAACACAACCCCACCCATTAGCAGAGAGGCTGCCTAAAATCATAACAAGTCCACAGACACCCCAAAATACACCACCAGACGTGGACCTGCCCACCAGAAAGACAAGATCCAGCCTCATCCACCAGAACACAGGCACTAGTCCCCTCCACCAGGAAGCCTACACAACCCACTGAACCAACTTTAGCCACTGGGGACAGACACCAAAAACAACGGGAACTATGAACCTGCAGCCTGCAAAAAGGAGACCCCAAACACAGTAAGATAAGCAAAATGAGAAGACAGAAAAACACACCGCAGATGAAGGAGCAAGATAAAAACCCACCAGACCTAACAAATGAATAGGAAATAGGCAGTCTACCTGAAAAAGAATTCAGAATAATGATAGTAAAGATGATACAAAATCTTGGAAATAGAATAGAGAAAATGCAAGAAACATTTAACAAGGACCTAGAAGAACTAAAGATGAAACCAGCAATGATGAACAACACACTAAATGAAATTAAAAATACTCTAGAAGGGATCAATAGCAGAATAACTGAGGCAGAAGAACAGATAAGTGACTTGGAAGATAAAATAGTGGAAATAACTACTGCAGAGCAGAATAAAGAAAAAAGAATGAAAAGAACTGAGGACAGTCTCAGAGACCTCTGGGACAACATTAAACACAGCAACATTCAAATTGTAGGGGTTCCAGAAGAAGAAGAGGAAAAGAAAGGGACTGAGAAAATATTTGAAGAGATTATAGTTGAAAACTTCCCTAATATGGGAAAGGAAATAGTTAATCAAATCCAGGAAGCACATAGAGTCCCATACAGGATAAATCCAAGGAGAAACATGCCAAGACACATATTAATCAAACTGTCGAAAATTAAATACAGAGAAAACATATTAAAAGCAGCAAGGGAAAAACAACAAGTAATAAACAAGGGAGTCCCCATAAGGTTAACATCTGACCTTTCAGCAGAATCTCTGCAAGCCAGAAGGGACTGGCAGGACATATTTAAAGTGATGAGGGAGAAAAACTTAACAACCAAGATTACTTTACCCAGCAAGGATCTCATTCAGATTAGATGGAGAAATTAAAACCTTTACAGACAGGCAAAAGCTGAGAGAGTTCAGCACCACGAAACCAGCTTTACAACAAATGCTAAAGGATCTTCTCTAAGCAAGAAGCACAAGAGAAGGAAAAGACCTATTATAACAAACCCAAAACAATTAAGAAAATGGGAATAGGAACATACATATCAATAATTACCTTAAATGTAAATGGATTAAATGTTCCCACCAAAAGACACAGACTGGCTGAATGGATACAAAAACAAGACCCATATATATGATGTCTACAAGAGACCGACTTCAGACCTAGAGACACATACAGACTGAAAGTGAGGGGATGGAAAAAGATATTCCATGCAAATGGAAGCCAAAAGAAAGCTGGAGTAGCAATTCTTATATCAGACAAAATACACTTTAAAATAAAGATTATTAGAAGAGCCAAAGAAGGACACTACATAATGATCAAGGGATTGATCCAAGAAGATATAACAATTGTAAATATTTATGCACCCAACATAGGAGCACCTCAATACATAAGGCAAATACTAACAGCCATAAAAGGGGAAATCGACAATAACACATTCATAGTAGGGGACTTTAACACCTCACTTTCACCAATGGACAGATCATCCAAAATGAAAATAAATAAGGAAACACAAGCTTTAAATGATACATTAAACAAGATGGACTTAATTGATATTTACAGGACATTCCATCCAAACACAACAGAATACACATTTTTCTCAAGTGCTCATGGAACATTCTCCAGGATAGATCATATCTTGGGTCACAAATCAAGCCTTGGTAAATTTAAGAAAATTGAAATCATATCAAGTATCTTTTCCGATCACAACACTATGAGACTAGATATCAATTACAGGAAAAGATCTGTTAAAAAATACAAACACATTGGAGGCTAAACAATACACTACTTAATAACGAAGTGATCATTGAAGAAATCAAAGAGGAAATCAAAAAATACCTAGAAACAAATGACAATGGAGACACGACGACCCAAAACCTATGGAATGCAGCAAAAGCAGTTCTAAGAGGGAAGTTTATAGCAATACAATCCTACCTTAAGAAACAGGAAACATCTCGAATAAATAACCTAACCTTGCACCTAAAGCAATTAGAGAGAGAAGAACAAAAAAACCCCAAAGTTAGCAGAAGGAAAGAAATAATAAAGATCAGATCAGAAATAAATGAAAAAGAAATGGAGGAAACAATAGCAAAGATCAATAAAACTAAAAGCATTTTCTTTGAGAAGATCAACAAAATTGATAAACCACTAGCTAGACTCATCAAGAAAAAAAGGGAGAAGATTCAAATCAATAGAATTAGAAATGAAAAAGGAGAAGTAACAACTGACACTGCAGAAACACAAAAGATCATGAGAGATTCCTACAAGCAACTCTATGCCAATAAAATGGACAACCTGGAAGAAATGGACAAATTCTTAGAAAGGCACAACCTGCCAAGACTGAATCAGGAAGAAATAGAAAATATGAACAGACCAATCACAAGCACTGAAATTGAAACTGTGATTAAAAATCTTCCAAGAAACAAAAGCCCAGCACCAGATGGCTTCACAGGCAAATTCTATCAAACATTTAGAGAAGAGCTAACACCTATCCTTCTCAAACTCTTCCAAAATATAGCAGAGGGAGGAACACTCCCAAACTCATTCTACGAGGCCACCATCACCCTGATACCAGAACCAGACAAGAATATCACAAAGAAAGAAAACTACAGGCCAATATCACTGGTTAACATAGATGCAAAAATCCTCAACAAAATACTAGCAAACAGAATCCAACAGCACATTAAACGGATCATACACCATGATCAAGTGGGGTTTATTCCAGGGATGCAAGGATTCTTCAATATATGCAAATCAATCAATGTGATACACTATATTAACCAAATGAAGGAGAAAAACCATATGATCATCTCAATAGATGCAGAGAAAGCTTTCGACAAAATTCAACACCCATTTATGACAAAAACCCTCCAGAAAGTAGGCATAGAGGGAACTTTCCTCAACATAATAAAGGCCATATATGACAAACCCACAGCCAACATCATCCTCAATGGTGAAAAACTGAAAGCACTTCCACTAAGATCAGGAACAAGACAAGGTTGCCCACTCTTATTCAACATAGTTTTGGAAGTTTTAGCCACAGAAATCAGAGAAGAAAAGGAAATAAAAGGAATCCAAATCGGAAAAGAAGAAGTAAAGCTGTCACTGTTTGCAGATGACATGATACTATACATAGAGAATCCTAAAGATGCTACCAGAAAACTACTAGAGCTAATCAATGAATTTGGTAAAGTAGCAGGATACAAAATTAATGCACAGAAATCTCTTATGTTCCTATACACTAATGATGAAAAATCTGAAAGTGAAATCAAGAAAACACTCCCATTTACCATTGCAACAAAAAGAATAAAATATCTAGGAATAAACCTACCTAAGGAGACAAAAGGCCTGTATGAAGAAAATTATAAGACACTGATGAAAGAAATTAAATATGATACAAATAGATGGAGAGATATACCATGTTCTTGGATTGGAAGAATCAACATTGTGAAAATGACTCTACTACCCAAAGCAATCTACAAATTCAATGCAATCCCTATCAAACTACCACTGGCATTTTTCACAGAACTAGAACAAAAAATTTCACAATTTGTATGGAAACACAAAAGACCCCGAATAGCCAAAGCAATCTTGACAGCAAAAAACGGAGCTGGAGGAATCAGGCTCCCTGACTTCAGACTATACTACAAAGCTACAGTAATCAAGACAATATGGTGCTGGCTCAAAAACAGAAGGATAGATCAGTGGAACAGGATAGAAAGCCCAGAGATATACCCACGCACATGTGGTCAACTTATCTTTGATAAAGAAGGCAGGAACGTACAGTGGAGAAAGGACAGCCTCTTCAATAAGTGGTGCTGGGAAAACTGGACAGGTACATGTAAAAGTTTGAGATTAGATCACTCCCTAACATCATACATAAAAATAAGCTCAAAATGGATTAAAGACCTAAATGTAAGGCCAGACACTATAAAACTCTTAGAGGAAAATATAGGCAGAACACTCTATGACATAAATCACAGCAAGATCCTTTTTGACCCACCTCCTAGAGAAATGGAAATAAAAACAAAAATAAACGAATCGGACCTAATGAAACTTCAAATCTTTTGCACAGCAAAGGAAACCATAAACAAGACCAAAAAACAACCCTCAGAATGGGAGAAAATATTTGCAAATGAAGCAACTGATAAAGGATTAATCTCCAAAATTTATAAGCAGCTCATGCAGCTCAATAACAAAAGAACAAACAACCCAATCCAAAAATGGGCAGAAGACTTAAATAGACATTTCTCCAAAGAAGATATAGAGACTGCCAACAAACACATGAAAGAATGCTCAACATCATTAATCATTAGAGAAATGCAAATCAAAACTACAATGAGATATCATCTCACACCAGTCAGATTGGCCTTCATCAAAAAATCTAGAAACAATAAATGCTGGAGAGCGTGTGGAGAAAAGGGAACACTCTTGCACTGCTGGTGGGAATGTGAATTGGTACAGCCACTATGGAGATCAGTATGGAGGTTCCTTAAAAAACTACAAATAGAACTACCATATGACCCAGCAATCCCACTACTGGGCATGTACCCTGAGAAAACCATAATTCAAAAAGAGTCATGTACCAAAATGTTCATTGCAGCTCTATTTATAATAGCCCAGAGATGGAAACAACCTAAGTGTCCATCATCAGATGAATGGATAAAGAAGATGTGGCACATATATACACTGGAATATTACTCAGCCATAAAAAGAAACGAAATTGAGCTATTTGTAATAAGGTGGATGGACCTAGAGTCTGTCATACAGAGTGAAGTAAGTCAGAAAGAGGAAAACAAATACCGTATGCTAACACATATATATGGAATTTAAGGGGAAAAAATGTCATGAAGAACCTAGGGGTAAGACAGGAATAAAGACACAGACCTACTAGAAAATGGACTTGAGGATATGGGGAGGGGGAAGGGTAAGCTGTGACAAAGAGAGAGAGTGGCATGGACATATATACACTACCGAATGTAAAATAGATAGCTAGTGGGAAGCAGCCGCATAGCACAGGGAGATCAGGTAGGTGGTTTGTGACCACCTAGAGGGGTGGGATAGGGAAGGTGGGAGAGAGGGAGACATGAGAGGGAGGGAGACACAAGAGGGAAGAGATATGGGAACATATGTATATGTGTAATTGATTCACTTTATTATAAAGCAGAAACTGACACACCATTGCAAAGCAATTGAACTCCAATAAAGATGTAAAAAATATATATATATATAAATAAATCAATAAAGTAAGTACAAATAAAAATAATGAAAAAGTATTTTTTTAAATGTGCAAGATTGTCAAAGAGTAAAGCTAAATAATTATGGGCAGTGTTGAATGGGATGTTAAGGTATATTGTCATAAAATCTTGAACTTGTGTAAACTAGTACCAATTTTTAGACAGCAGTTTGGCAACATCTGTGTGTTTATATTTGCACACATGTGTGTGTGTGCAGAAAAATTTGCCACAAACTATCACGTGTAACTGAGAAACGGGATTCCCAATGTTTTTTAAAATAATTACTTACATTGTTTAAAAAAGTTATCTTGACTATGGATAATTTTTGTCCAAAAACATGAGACTATATCCAAAACAAGTATGCTTCATAATATTAAAAATAGACAATCATTAACCCAAACTTCTTCTGCAGTTTGAAGAGACTTCAAGACAAGGGCTGGAGGAAGGAACAATACAAGAGGCACCAAATTTATCCTCTTGGGATTCTCAGATTCTCCCAAGCTCAGGATTGGTCTCTTTTCAGTGTTCTTGGGGACTTACCTCTTGACAGTGGCCTGGAACCTGGGTTTCGTCATCCTGATTAGGATGGACTCCTTCATACATACACCCATGTACTTCTTCCTTAGCAGCTTATCTTTATCCTTCTTAGATTTCTGCTACGTTACTTCTACAACACCCAAAATGCTCTCAGACTTCTTCCGGAAGCCTGAATTCATCTCCTTTATGGGATGCACCATGCAATACTTCTTTTTCGCTAGCCTGGGTCTGACGGAATCCTGTCTCCTGGCAGCGATGGCTTATGATCGCTGTGTTGCTGTTTGTAATCCTCTGCTCTGCACAGATATCATGTCCCCCACCCTCTGTGTGCAGGTGGTGGTTGGAGCCTATATAGTTGGATTCTTTGGCTGTGTGCTTTACTTCAGCTCAATTTCTGTGGACCAAATGGTATCAATCACTTCTCTGACCTGCCTCAATTATTAGTCCTCTCCTGCTCTGAAACCTTTTTCCTAAAAGTGATAAAGTTTGTGATAAGAGTGATTTTTGGTGTGGTATCCATCTTAATCATCGTGATATCTTATGGTTATATCCCTGCCACCATCCTGAAGATCAGCTCAGTTGAAGGCAGGGCCAAGGCCTTCAACACCTGTGCTTCTCACCCGGCAGTAGTGACGTTTTCCTTTGGATCAGGACTCTTTGTCCGTATGCACCCCAGAACTGATCATTCCCTGGGCTATGACAAGATGGCATCAGTCTTCTATACAGTGGTGATCCCCATGTTGAATCCTTTGACTTACAGTCTAAGGAACAAGGAAATCAAAGATACCCTTAAGTGGTGTAAGAAGAGAATGTTTTCCCATTGTCACAGTTAATTAAAGGTCTGGTAGATTAGTGACCCTGTTGACTGGAAGTTTCTAGACTATGTAAGAGAAATGCATTTAACGTCATTCCTGGTGCTCTGGCAGGATTTCAAGTGAGTCAACGCATCTAAATCCAGCACTGGCTCAGTGCCAGGCAAATCCTGTGGCTTCTTTGAGTCTTGACAGTTGACTCTCCTCTCTTACGCCAGCAATGACTTCACAAATTAATATATTAATTTTTATGTCAATATAACCTTCAGTTTCTCAGTGTTTGACCCTTACATACACTTTCAGAATTTCAGACTGCAGGCGGGAGAGAATGGGACTAAACACAGGTCAGTAAATGATCTTTCTCATACACAACATCACAAGTAGAACAATCACTTTGTTATAGACTTCAAACTCTCTGGGTGCCTAGGTAAATTCCAGTTGATGAAAACGGGGATGTGGAGAGAAGCGTAACTTTAGACTTTGACATAACTTCCTCGCCATGGAAAATACCACATGGAGTTTTGTCTAGAGTTTGTTTTCTGAGTTTCTATTTTTAGAACCTAACACCAATAGGAGAATGAACAAGGGACTTCTATGATACTATCCTGACCTGGGAGAGCCCAAATACAAAGAAAAGAAATGATCATTTGAATTCTGAAAGATATTGAAAAGATTACATTTCTGTTATTATGGCAGATTGAATAGCATAGATGCACCCACCACTGCAAAACTACTAAAGATGTCGGACAAAATATTTTTTAGAAAATATTTAAAAATACACTTCTGAGCAAACAAGAAAAGAAAAGGAAATCTCCAACCTCCAAATGTAAAGAAAAATCAGGAATCCTGAGAGTAAAGGCAGCTCTGAAGATGACTTTCACATTGGGGGGATCTGCTGAACTCTGGTAATATTTGGCCTGTATTGTGACAAGCACATGAGGCTCGGGGAGAGGGAGACCAAGCCCAAACTCTCGGGGAGAGTTTGATAGGAGACCCAGACATACGTATGAGAGTCCAGTGGACTAGACTTTGATATGAAAGGAAGTTAAGGAAAAAAAGTCTTATCTCGGGCTTCCCTGGTGGTGCAGTGGTTGAGAGTCCGCCCGCCGATGCAGGGGACACGGGTTCCTGCCTTGGTCTGGGAAGATCCCACATGCCGCGGAGCGGCTGGGCCCGTGAGCCATGGCCGCTGAGCCTGCACGTCCGGAGCCTGTGCTCCACAACGGGAGAGGCCACAACAGTGAGAGGCCCGCGTACAGAAAAAAAAAAAAAAAAGTCCTATCTCACAAACAAGAAATCTCAACTCTCTCAGGCTTAGTGCTGGATATGGGGAAAAGTAAACTGAAAATTTGTCACTATGCACCCTCATGGAGGTTTGTGGTCTGAATCACACAACCTCTGCAGATAAAGGAATCTTAGGTGAGAATTAATTTTAAAACAGCCCCAGGTTGGTAGTACCCTCAAGTACCAATCAAAAGCAAATGCAAATCCTTAAGAGAAAATCTTAAACCCAAGCTGAAATAATTCCCCCATATAACTATCTGAAGAAAATCGAGCTGTACAAATCTTAAAGTACAGAAGGAAACAAGATCTGATGGATGAAAGCTAGAAAGACCTGTCATGTCAAACCTATAAAGACATCAGGAATGGCAATTGTCTTAATACAAATAAACATTAGATAATGACTGATATGGTCAAAGTTAAGAAGGGGAATTGAAACTATCTTTAAAGACCAGGACAATGGAGGATTTCTGCATCTGGAGGTGTGGTGAATTATATACTATACCTGAATGACTCTCGTAATGGAAACACCTGAAATGTTAAATTTGAAATAAAATCATCTTTTAAATGAACTTCCAGTTAACTTAATGAAAAGGAGTAAAAGCTAAACCCTCAAAAGTAGTGAAACCAGGAACGCAGGAGAGTAAACAAGTGCTGAAAATGGCTATCAGTTGGAGAATCTTGCTAAAGGCTAGAGCCCCTGACTTCTACTATGTGGACTGCATGGGTGGTGGAGGCTCAGAAGACGAGACTTAGGACATGCCCCAGGGGAACTGGAAGGCTATAACCTCAGTATAAATTAACAAGAATTCCCACAGATTATGTTCAAGAACAAAAAAGAGCAGTTCATCGTAAAAAATAAAATAATCACAAACCTCTATCTAGAGTCAAACGTCCATAACTGAGAATGGCAGGGGCAAAATAATCCCTAGAAACAGACCTGAAAACTCTTAAGATATTGGCATTATTGGTAAAGAGGATAAAGCAGTGAGGCCTACCTACGTGGAAACACAGATGAAATCTCCCCTCAAAAGAGATACCCCCTCCTCAAAGGGAGAAATACTAAAAATAGGTCAGAGACCTGGTGAGTCAGAGTGCTAAAAACTGTAGAACCCAAAGGAAGAAGGTTGCCATTTGCCACAATGTGGATGGAACATAGGGGCATATGCTGAGCCATTAAGCTGGACAGAGAAAGACGAATACATATGATCTCACGTGTATGTGGAAGATAAACAAACAAACAATCTCACAGACAGAGAACAGATTGGTGGTTGCCTGAGGTACGGAGTAGGGAGGAGGCAAGTGGGTAAAGAGAATCAAAAAGTACAAACTTCCAGTTATAAAATAAATAAGTCAGGGGGACATAATGTACAGCCTGTAGACTCTATGTACCATGCTGTATATTGAAAGCATTGTTAAGAGAATAAATCTTAAAAGTTCTCATCACAAGAAAAATAATCTGTAGCTATGTGACGATGGACGTTAACTAGACATTGTGGTGAGCACCTCACAATGTATACAAATATTGAATCATTATGTGGTACCGCTGAAACTAATATAATGTTATATGTCAATTACATCTCAAAAAAAAAAGCAAAAGGAAGAGCGTTGGTATATCTATGCAGTGGAATATTATTGGGCCGTAAAAAGGAGTGAGGTGCTGACACGTGCTGCAATATGGCTGAACCTTGAAAACGTCATGCCAAGTGAAAGAACCAGTCACAAAGGACCACATGTTGTATGATTCCATTTTAATGAAATCTTCAGAATAGGCAGATATATACAGACAGAAAGATTAGTGATTGCAGAGGGATAAGGGGGTGGGGAGGAAAGGGGAGTGGCTGCTAGTGAATATGGGTAAAAATATTTAATGAAAACATCCTAAAATTAGATTGTGGTAATCGTTGAAAAACTCTGTGAATAGACTGCAAGTCACTGAATTGGACACTTTAAAAGGCTGAATTTTATAATACGTGAAGTATACCTCAGTAAAGCTGTATGTTTTGTTTTGTTTTGTTTTTGAAAGAAAGAGGCTGGAAAGTGCACAGGACAAAAGGCAAAGTTCTTGGGAAGGCACAATTTCTGTGGTGGGTATTCCTTAAATATTTGGTAATGAAAGAGAAAAAGGAAGTGAGCAGGAAAATTGAAGGTCCTAAGAAAAATTTTAAAATCAAGCAAAACACTCACCCATCTCTGTTCCTGAGTAAAGTGACTGTACAAAAGAATTGCTCTTCTCTGTACCAACAGAAGAGGACACTCTTAAGCTAAGAAACCCAGTTTAACGTTCAAGCCCCACTCCCTGTTTGATCCTCATAGAACCCTGCACAGTCTCAGACCTCAGGCCCTGGTAGAAACATGATTGAGCAATACTTCCAGGATCTAGCAATTCCCCCACCTGTGGTGCTGTGGCATGGTCCAGATATATCGTTCACCAACAAGACATATACCGAACAGCTCAGTGTTCTTGGGACAGTGTTACCTAACTCAGGTCCGGCTGCTCACTGCTCAAAAATCCATACGTGTGAGAGAGACAAATGTTGGTAGAAGGGAAAGTTGCTTTTAATCAGAATACCTGCAATCTGGGGAGATGGTGGACTCCGTGTCCCCCAAAAACCATCTCCAAAGATTCTGCTTGGCCATGAAAGTTTTTAAAGAGAAAAAGGGAAGCAATCTCAGTTAATCATTGAGATATGGGGTCAAAGTCATCCGCATACCCCGCTGTGTGTAGGCTTGTGTGCAGGCTTGCTGACTTTTTGTGATTTTTCTTTAGATGCTATCTTTTTCACGCAGCCTGTAAAAAGGGAAGTTAGGGAAGAGATCTGGTCATCTGTTAATTACTTATTCTTCATTTCTACTTCTTTGATCTACAGAAAGAACCAACAGATTAGGCGAGGTATTGTGTGGCCAAAATATGTGAAATATGTGTGAGGGCCGGAGATGAGTAGAGCATGGGGGTGCCAGCTTTAAGGTTAGTGACAAGACAACAGGGTCTCCCACAGAGAGCTCTTTCCTGCGAAAAACTGCTTACAACAGAACTGAGACAAATGAAAGAGCAGGAGGGTGCAGGGAGCCTTTTTGGTCAGAAGTAGAAACGAAGAGATTCACCATAGGTTTCCTCGAAATAGCCATTTCTCTTTATGCATTTAAAATATGGCTTGACTTGTATAGTTACATATAGATTGTCAAGAATGTATTACATAGCCATAAAGATGACCAAATTAACCAATGAATTTGAAGAGGCAAGTAAAATGGAACAGAGTCTTATATACATATGATATATGGGTTATGAGACACCAAAATGAGATATCCTGTTAGATTTTCATTAACCAGTAGAGGGAGATCCATCAGAAGACTCTACTGTAACTGAGGACTTAACACAAGACGAGGAGAGCAGTGGACGGATTTGACTAGTGAGTGTTGACACCGACTTTAGTGTAACTGTTTGCAGTTTGTATCCACAAACATTTGGTCTTCATGACAGCTTGGCTTTGAGACCCTCATCTTATAGATGAGGAAGCAGAACCTCAGCTCACATTTGGAAAGGCGGCCTAGCAAACGAGCAGCAGACGAGGGACAAGGCATGCACGTGCAACTACATCATCCAAGGGGACAGAATATTAACACGTCTCCCACAGTGGTCCAAACAGGATACTCTTTTCTCCCAGGAGTTGCCACTTTAGCTGGAATTATCCCTTCAAATATCTTGGCATGGCTGTCTGAGAAAGGCCAAGTGCATTCACCACTGCTATGTGCCTAGGACACATGAATACTTATCTTCGGTACTTCTCTTCACCCCAAGCCTTTTAGTCCCTTATAACTGTGGATTAAGATAAGAAAATTCTCACTGTAAGAAAACTCCTTGAACTAAACAACAAGCGCTTTCCAAGTAACTTCAACCTGGTTTCATCTGCAAAAGGGATGTGAAAATATTCTCCCTCCCAACTTCATAAGATGCAAGATGTGACACTCTCCTTGAAGAGGTGAGTAGAGCTAAAGAACCCCATTATCTTCTCTTGCCCTGTTCAGGAGGAAGACAGTAGGCAGAGAACCCAGCCGCACTGTGCTTAGAATTCTGACCTACAGAATTGTGAGATAATATATGCCTATTGTTTTTTTTTTTTTGCGGTACGCAGGCCTCTCACTGCTGTGGCCTCTCCCGTTGTGTGTGTTTGTTTTTAAGGTTGGCATTCTTTCTTTATTTATTTTTGGCTGCGTTGCGTCGTCGTTGCTGTGCGCGGGCTTTCTCTAGTTGCACGGAGCGGGGCCTACTCTTTGTTGCGGTGCGCGGGCCTCTCATTGTGGTGGCTTCTCTTGTTGCGAAGCACGGACTCTAGGTGCGCTGGCTTCAGTAGCTGTGGCTCGTGGGCTCTAGAGCGCGGGCTCAGTAGTTGTGGTGCACGGGCTTAGTTGCTCTGCGGCATGTGGGATCTTCCCGGAGCGGGGCTCGAACCCGTGTCCCCTGCATTGGCAGGCGGATTCTTAACCACTGTGCCACCAGGGAAGCCCACGCCTATTGTTTTAAGCTGCTAGATTTGTGTTAATTCGTTATGCAACAATGGGAAATTAATATCCTCATTTACATTTTAGTTTGCTTCTCTGTAAAGCTACCCCCCTCTGAACTTTGCAGTTGATATCCTGATGAAGTTTTAAAAGTTCCTGTATAGAAAAATTGTCCTGTTCCATTCAGGAAACAGTCACCGAGCTTCTGCTTGATGCCGAGCACTGCGATACAAAGAGGAATAAGAAGTTGAAGCCCTAAAAGACCTCAAAGAGAAATAATACAAGTAAAAGACCTCAAAGAGAAATAATACAAGTAGACACATAACTATTGCCTGAGTCAGAAAGTGATAGATGCCATGAGAGAGTAACGACTACAGGCTATGAGAGTTTAGAACAGGGAGAATTCATATCCAGTTGAGGGTGTCACGAAAGGTTATCTTGGGCTGGCTGTGGGGAATATGATAGGGAGACAACAGAAGGTTCAGGAAGGATTTTACGCAGCACTGAATTTCTTTGTGGGGTCGTAGACCTCATTTAAATAGCTGATCTCACCAGCAACCTAAGTCTGGGAATAGTACAGGGAAAAAGAAGAAAATCATGAGGGGTGGTAGTAGGAATAGCTTAGAGCCAGTAGACTCATGAACCTGGGAGGGTTTGAGGAACAGAGTCACCAAGAATAGGTTCACTGACAGTTGCATAGTAGAAAAAGAAGAAGTTTTGATAAAGGGAAATTTTAGGGTTTGAGATTTTAAAATTTAGCAGTCTCCCATTATGGTGAGGTCTGGGATGGGGCTACCACATTGTGTTACTGGGGTAGCATAGAGGTTGAAGCTGGTGGAGATCTAGAGGTCAAGACAGTGTACAGCTAGGTAATTTCAAGGCGTCAACCTTGAGAAACCATCTGATTTCTCTTTCCGGTTGCCCTTAATCCTAGAGAGCTAAATAAATGTTGACTTAAGGAGCAAACAGAAGAATGAAAGAATCAGAGTGAGGTAAAGTCAATCCAGAAATATTTCCAGCATTACTGAGTTCAAAATTTAGTCTTGAGGAGAGGCAACAAATGGGTGAGTAATAGGTTCTTTCTTGCCATTCCTAGCCATGTGTGGCTGCTTTTAAGCTGACTGCCCAAACACATTGGGTTAGAGTGACGTGTTGAGACCTCAATCAGAGATATAATAGAGGCAGTGCACAGAGGGAATCTGTTGGGTTTTCCCTCTATCTTTCTATCTGCCACATCTGATAGAATTTCAAGACCATTTTCAGATTTTCAGCTCATTAATCATTCAGTAAAATAAACAGATACTTGATACCCGACAGCTGCTCTCTCCTCTCTTCCTCTCTTGCCTCTCCAAGACGTCAACATCCATGTAGACTAAAATGTTCCTTACTCATCTGGCTTTTTATGGCCTCATAGACAAGGCCTTTCCCACCATCTGGGATCCAGCTGGATAGCGCTCTTCAGTGAACATTTATCAACCTGACTGCCTGTATCCAATCACAGCCGCCTTTTCTCCTTGAAATTCAGCCCACTGATACGTGCTACTTTTAAGATAAAGCAAATTCAGAGTGGTTGTACATTTCCCAAGCAACATCAGCTCTGGGTCATTTTAAGGTCTATTTTAAGGGACAGCTCAGCGTTGCAATGCACAGTTAATTGGATGCATGATTCCTACTGGCTCCATGCTTGTCCATGTTCTGTGTCCCAGAAAGTCTTCTTTAGGAACGTCTGGGGGTGGGCTCTCTCAGCAGGGGATACCACAGCAATGTGGCTCCCCAGAAGAGCCTCAACCCTTCCCATCACTCCAAACAGCACTGAAGGATCAGAGTCTCTTAAAGAATAGACAACAGATACTGTGTGTGAAGGGCGACATCTGCCTGACATGTGTGGTGGGGCAACTATTTTCTAGGTTTTGCAGTGCTGGTTTATAGATCTATTCTAAGACTGAGAATGGATTTCAGAGAATACCTTCTCCATTTACCCTGGACCCAGAAAAGTAAATAAACTTCTATGTAATTTTCAATGAGCTAAAACAACGACTGGCAAAGGCAGACGAGACCAGCTTTAAGCAAAAGCATAACGTCCTATAATTTTGTCCTCTGTGCCGCCTCCTCCCTTTTTAAGCCCCTCCCTTCCTGATTCTGTGTTCCCTGATTCACTGATTACAATTTGCCTCCACTGTTCTCATCCAACCTTCCTTCACCTCTCATGATTGGAGGCACAAGCTTAAGTTCTGGCTTCTGCCAATGACCGGCTGTGATCTGTCAGCAGCCATGCCTGAGAATTACTACAGCAGAGTATCCATCTCCAAGGCCTTTCCTTCAGTATCCAGATCTGTTCCAATGTCCCTAATCGTGAAAATTCTTTTCCCTGACCTTGCCAGCCATGATACCAGCTTTCCCATTTCCTTCTCTTCTTTTACTGCTAAACTGGGATCTCATTTTTTTCTGCACCTGGCTTTACTCAAACCCTCTCTGATCCCCACTCCAGATAGCCCATCTGAGATTGATGGACTCCTATTGAAACTGTGCTGGACAGATCACCACTTCCTTCTTGCCACATCCAGTGGCTTTTTATTCATATTTTTCTATCTTTGATTTCCATGCCAGGTTCACCAAGCGTCACTGGGTGGTAAGGGCTTTGAGGGTCAGGGTAAGAAACTTGGGTGTCGTCAGGCTATTAATGAACAATACGAATGAATATTCTTGAGCGAGGAGAGACACGGTTGGACCTGTTTCGGGAGGTCTTCCTGCAGGTCTAGGAGGAAGGATTGAATTGGAAAGAGTCTGAAGGCGAAAAGAAAGCAGTTGGAAGACTTTGGCAGATTATGACCAACCAGGTGAAAACTGCCTGACAAAGAGGGACTGGGATGGAGATGCCACGGAAGGCGGACTTTATTCTATTGAAGATATTCTTATTCTGCAAATGTCAAAAGAAAGAGAGTCCTTTCTGAAATTTTGCCTTGGGAAGAAGGGAAGGAGATAGGCAGGGGCTTTTAAAAACACCACAGTCTTCCAGTAATTCCATCCTTACACCCTTGCCTCTGCAACGAGGAGTAAGAAACTAGAGGGTTTTTTTGGTTTTATTCACATATTTTTTTAATCTAGAAAAGATGAATTACATACAAACGACTGCATTGACCATGATGACCCTTTCCCCAATGTCAAGCCTTAGAGGGATCCCAAGAATGTAGGCCTAAGGCCAAGAGTTGGGAATTTGGGGAAGGGGTATAATTATTTTAGCTTCACAGTAAGAGATTATGACCCTGATAGGAGAGAAGTGGATGGGGTCTGGGAGTGGAGAACGGAAGAGGCAGAAGATTTTTCTCATCTGGCTGCAGCTTGAAGAGCTGCCAACATAAACAGGGTGTGGCTGTCATCTTTCACAAATCCTCGAAAGGAGCCGCAGAGTCCTGTGGGTTTGCACAATACCCACTTCCTTCTGTTCCTTCCATGTCCTTTCACCAGATACACAAATAGATTTCAAGTCTTTTCAAGTTGGATATTTGATAAATCATAAACAAAACATGGACATGAAGGAAATCTGGCCTTAGTCAAACACCAAAAGTTATTTTTCTTTTAAACTCCCGACTCACTTTTTTTTTTTTGAAAAATGAGGCCTATCGAGTGATTTTTTCCCCCATTGCCATCCGTTTTTCATGTCCTTGTGGGGGTGGGCGACGTGGGGTATAGAGGACTGAACATGGACTTTGGATTCTGGAAGACCTTAGTACAAATGCCAGCTTTATCACAACCTCTCTGCATGACCTTTGGTAAGCACTTCCCCAAAATTCCTTTTTCTCATCTGAAAATGCATTTAAGAATGCTTTCCATTGGGAGCTACTGTGAGGCTATTATGAAACAAAGGATACAAGAGGCCCAATCTATACAGCCAAAAGTAGTAGTACCTGTCAGTCTTCTTTCCTCTTTCTCCTCATTGTACAAAATCATAGAATCTTAGAATTTTGAAGAACCCATTAGGTCAACTAGTTCAGTCTCTCTGTCTCTCTCTCAGATAGCCTATTTATTTTACTTTCTTCCAGTTTTATTGAGATACAAATGACATAACACTGTATCAGTTTAAGGTGTACAACATAACAATTTGGTACAGGTATATGCTGTGTAATGATTACCACATAGGTTTATGTAGTTATGATACATCACCTCACGTAGTTACAATGTTCTTCCTTGTGAGGAGAACTTTTAAGATCAACTCTCTTAGCAACTTTTAAATATATGATGCACTATTGTTAACTATAGTCACCATGCTGTACATTACATCTCCAGAACTTATTTCTCTTATAACTGGAAATTTGTTTTGGTCACCTTCACCCATTGCCTCTGGCAACCACCAATCTGTTCTCTGTTTCTATGACTTTCTTTGTTCGTTTTTAGATTCCACATATAAGTGAGATCATCACTGTCAACTGTACTATCTTCTCCTCACGTACTTCCAGTGATGGGGAATTTACTCCTTTCCAGAACATCCATTCTACCTTTGGACTGTCCTATTGTTTCCTTATAATTTCTCTGTCTCTGTCTCTTTCTCTCTCTCAATTTTACCCATTCAGTCCTAGCTCCAACCCTTGGAGTCATTCAGAAGATATTTTTACATTGAAGAAGTTCTGTAAAATAATTGGTGCTTTACAAAGGTAACTGCCGTTGATGATATAGTTACCTATTTTGAAGCTGAAATCCACTCTTGGCTTTCCCTGCTCTAGGGATATATTACTGGAACCAGACCAGGGACTAGAAATATAATGGAAGCAGGGCCAATGGAAATCAACTCCACCCAACCAAAGCTGGCATCCTTTTTCCCTCCGAGCCCTGATGGGCAGCCAAGCTGTCAGTAGGTTCTCTCTGGGATATGTCATACCCCACAGCTAGATAGATCCAATGGTACGTCAGAGAGAATGGGCCTTGCTTTAAAGCCCCATCAAGTCCTTCCCTTGGTGGCCAATTTAAAGTAGCTACATATAAATTTTTTTTTTTTTTTTTTTTTTTTTGCGGTACGCGGGCCTCTCACTGCTGTGGCCTCTCCCGTTGCGGAGCACAGGCTCCGGACGCGCAGGCCCAGTGGCCATGGCTCACGGGCCCAGCCGCTCCACGGCATGTGGGATCTTCCCGGACCGGGGCACGAACCTGTGTCCCCTGCATCGGCAGGCGGACTCTCAACCACTGTGCCACCAGGGAAGCCCTACATATAAATTTTGTTTATCTTTTTGGCCAACACCAGTGTTCCAGGTGCAAGTAGAGATGGGTTTCATTTTTGTCACAAGCTTCTGGTCTTAGCCATCTGACCGAAACCCAGAGTTTACAGAGTTGTGGGTGAGTTTGCCTTTTACCCTTCTTTAGATATGGTTCATGGTGAATTCTAGAATCACAGAATGAGAGAGTTAGAAAGACCCTTGAAAATGAGGAAGGTGGAGCAGGCAATATGCTGGAGTCCTCTTCCCTACTGCTCTGACTTTGACCAGAGGATCTGGACTTGACCTATTTTATATTCTGGAATTCTGCAGAAGCTCTCATTTTTAAAAAGTTTCTGCTATTTACAAATGGAAAAAAGGAAGGAAAGAAAGAAGGAAGGAAGGGAAGTGGACTAGAAAACAATGATCTAAGCTGATTTTTTTCTAGTATAGACAGGAGATAAGAAGATTAAAATTCAGAAAGGCAAATATTTTTTCCCAAGGTAACACAGCAGAAAGGTAGGAGAAACAGGACTTGAAGCACTTTTCTTTTTCTTTTTTTTTTTTAAGGTTTCAGTCCAGGGCTTTTTACACTATTCTAGACTCATGAATATGTTCATGTGTGTGTCTGCAATTAAAAGAAAAATCATATAATTTCCTTGGATTCTCTCTAGCGACCGTTGAAACTCCAGGTTTTAGAATAAGGTAAAGCAGAAAGAGCTAACCTTGGAGAATGAGATTTAGGTCCTAATTTCACTTCTGGTACCAACCAGCGGTACAGACAATAACTCTCTCTCTTTGGCTTCACTTTTATTTTTTTATAATGGACAAAGGCTGGGCTAACTGGTTTCTATCTCTGATATTTTATTATTTTAGGCATATCACCAGAATTTTCTGGACATTCAGGGAGTATTTAAAATAGGGCAGATCCAATAGTCTTGGAATTAGGGAAAGTTTATAATGTCTATATAGTAACTATCTTATAGCCCTTTTTTCAGCCAGATGACATATATTCATTGGACACCTATAATCTGCTATGTACTGTAACAGATAAGGAGAAAGAATTGATGAAAGCAGAAAACACATTTCTTTTCCTGCATGTTATTCTCTCTAAGTTTTCTTCATCATACCCTACAAAGTCATCTGAAGTGCAAATAGGCTCTATACCTCAATTATATCATTAATTTGGGAATTACCACATTAGAACCTCATTGCTCTCTATTTTGGTAGTGGCTTAATTTTGTTAAAGTATGAATGGACTTGCTCAGGTTGAGGAGAAGAAAACTCTTTACAATGATTTTCAGAATTCAAGTTCCACATGACCAGTCTTGTCCAGTCAGTTGGGATGGGGTAAGTATAATATCTATTGCTGTTCCATCTATACTATGGTCCTATGGATTGCCCAGACCCATGGCCAGGTTCTTTCAAAGCACTCAGGAGAAACAGTCTCTAGAGCCAAAGAATCAGGGGTTTAAATCTTGGTTTAGTCATTTAATATCTCCTTGAGCTGCCATAGCTTCAATGAGATTCTTGTCTGTAATACATGTCTTTTGGAATTGTAAATTGAACTCATTCAGCAAATGCTATTTAATGTCCACTATGTTCCAGGCACAGTGCAAGGAATTAAGGTTATAATGCCCTCCCAGACTTCACAGTTAAGGATACAGACAGAACAAGTCAGCAAGCAAAGAGTAAATACAGAGTGTGCTAAGTGTTATCAAATAAGCCAACACGTTGCTATAAATATTGGCCATAACTTCCTACATCGTAAAGGGCATATGGTTGATGTAGCAATTATTATGTAGAAGCACGTGCACCTGGGGTTAGTCAGCCGGTGCAGTGGAGAGCAGACCCTGGATTAGGGATGAAGTACATCTGGGTTCAAACCCCGATAGTGTGGATCCTTTGTTAAATAACAAAAATATTTATTTTTCCCTCCAAAACATGATGTGATTTATTTCATTTACTATTCACAACCTAGGAGGTAGTCCTAGTATTGCCTCCCCTTTACAGTAGAGGGAACTCAAAAGAGATTTGAGAATCCTGTGTCAGTGTGAGCAAGGCCACATAGCTAGTGAGTAGTGACGCAAGGATTGGAGACTAGCTATGTCTGACGTCAAGGCCATGCTTTGGAGGACCACCAATACCATGACCGATGTGAAAATTTTGTAGAAACTTAAAAACACTAAAAATAAGTGATGGTGGTTCTCAGACCATGCAAACTAATTTATATATAGTTATTATCATAAGGAAATTTAATGTATGTCTCATACTCAGATAATTCAGGTCAAAATGACCAGGTTATCGATGTAGTAATCATATAAAAGAATTGGCAATTCGCTTTTATCACACTCTAAAAATGTAATAGACTAGGTATCATAGAACCTTGAGGCTGAAGTAGCAAGAATCATGATGAATCTTACTAAAATATACCTTTGAAAACAACTGTAAATGTGAAAAATGAAGGGGGAGGGACGAGTTGTCTGGCCATATATGGTTTATCTTCTCGACTGCACTGCAGAATGAATGGTGCTGTTACATCTCAGGGAAGAATTCGTTTCTAAATCTACCTATTTTAATTCAAATCATCATCAGCTTTCTTCCCGGCCTTTGAAGCAACTTTCTATTCTTGCAAATTTCCAATCTTCCTTCTCAGCCTTCTTTCACTCTGATCCATCTTTTACACTGCTTCTGCACTGCCCTCAGTTATATTGTTAAACACGTACTTGAGGGCTTCCCTGGTGGCGCAGTGGTTGAGAGTCCGCCTGCCGATGCAGGGGACAGGGGTTCGTGCCCCGGTCCGGGAAGATCCCACATGCCGCGGAGCGGCTGGGCCCGTGAGCCATGGCCACTGAGCCTGCGCGTCCGGAGCCTGTGCTCCACAACGGGAGAGGCCACAACAGTGAGAGACCCAAAAACCACGTACTTGACAGCTAGTTCCCTGCTTACAAAAAAAAGTAAAATTTAAAAAACAAACAAAAATAAAATGTTCATGTTTTCCCTTTGGCCATAGGGGAAAGGTCAAACTCCTTAGCGTGTTATTTATTCAACAAATAGGTATTGAGCATCTACTATGTGCTAAGCACTGGTCTAGGTGCTTGTGATACTTCAGTGAACGAAAGAGACAAAAATGCCTAAAAATCTTTGTCTTCATTGAGCTTACATTCCTGATGAGGGTGAGAGACAATAATCAACAAACCAATGAACTATGTGCAATAGTAAGAGGTGATAAGTCCTATCAAAAGAAGAGGGCGGGGCCAAGGGGACAGAAGCCCAGAAGCGGAGAGAAGGTTGAAATTAAACATGAATATGTAAACACATACATGCAATTATATATAATATAGTATGTGCAATTATATACGGAGTAAATGCAATTACGTATATGAAACATTTCAACAAATGTCCTCACCATCTTTGCTTTTGAAGATCTTTCACAATTTGTTTAGCCCCTGCTGTCTCTCAAAAGCAGCCTTATATTATCTTCTCTTTTTTTTTTTTTTTTTTTTTTGCGGTACGCGGGCCTCTCACTGTTGTGGCCTCTCCCGTTGCGGAGCACAGGCTCCGGACGCGCAGGCTCAGCGGCCATGGCTCACGGGCCCAGCCGCTTCGCGGCATGTGGGATCTTCCCGGACCGGGGCACGAACCCGTGTGCCCTGCATCGGCAGGCGGACTCTCAACCACTGCGCCACCAGGGAAGCCCCTATCTTCTCTTAATTCTATTTAGCCTGTGCTCCTGCCATGCTAATGTTTTTAAGGTGCCTCAAACACTATGGTCTCCTGTGCTTTTACAAATACTTTCCCCATTTTTAATATAAAGCTCTTGAGCCAACCACCTGTCCCGCTCACACACACAATTTTCATTCTGGTGACCGCTTCCTCATTGCTGGACTCTTCCTCAAACACATCTCCTCTCAGAAGCTATGTCCAGGACCCAGGGCACCGTGCAAATACTACTCTTAGAGCACTGTCATGCTGTGCTGTGATTTGTCTGTTTCCTGACTATCCTGTACAGTATGTTGAATATTTTCAACTTAATAGGAATGTTTTATTATTTCGTACATCACTCGCATTTCTCTATCAAACACATGGGGCAAGGTGAGTTGATAATATTTGTGCAAAATGAGCATAAGCTTTTCACAGTGTTGAACTTCTATTTCCTTATCCCTTTCTTTAATCTCTAAAGGGGATGCCAGTTTTTCAGATCTCTAAGTGTTTCATTCCTCTGCTTTAAGGAAAAAGAACACCTTGACCCCATAAAACCTGGTCAGAACAGACTATGATGATAAGAAACACAAAATTACCTCTCTAGGCATTTCTTCTCAAAAAAGAAAAAAATCTAGTATAAATCTGAGTGGCTCATTAATCCAATCACAATGCTTGGATCAACTGGAAAAAAAAAAGTGGGGGTACTTAGTCCAAGTGCTATTAACAACCTCCTTTGATAAAGTCATGACATTGACAGTGAAGGTGATGATCCAGATAATGCAAAAATGCCAGTCTCTTCTGGGACCTGTCACTTCTGCATAAACAAATGAATCAGATCAGGGTGACAACAATCTCTTTGAAAGACCCAATAAATGCTGTAGAGGGGATTTCTGCATTGGACGGAGGTAGGACATTTGCCTTCCACTGTCTCTTCTGGCTCTGGGGCGTCTATGTTTCCATGACAGAACAAAATGGTTTCTTCACCTGGATTTTCTTTGCCCCAGGAATCTCATTTTGGGGCTTTGAAGGCAGCGGAGAGAAGAGAGATGGCCCTGGGAAGGAATATCAGCATGATGACCAGTTTCATCCTTTGGGGATTTTCAGAGCATCCAGAGCGGCAGGTAACCCTCTTTGTACTGTTTCTGGGGATCTACTTCATGACTCTGGCTTGGAACCTGGGCCTTATTGTCTTGATTGCCATGGAGTCACACCTCCACCCCTCCATGTATTTCTTCCTTTGTAACTGTCCTTCACCGATATTTCATACACCTCCTCTATAGCCCTTAAGATGCTCTGTGACTTCTTCAAGGAGCAGAAGACCATCTGCTGTGATACTCAATTTTTCTTCTTCATTGGCATGGTAAGCACAGAGGGCTGTCTCCTGGAAGCCATGGCATATGACTGGTACGCTGCCATCTCCAACCCTCTGCTCTACACAGCCTTCATGACACCCACCATCTAATGGGGATGGCCATTACGGTGCACGCCGGAGGATTCCTCACCGGATTGGTCCAAACCAGCTCTATATTCTGGCTCCATTTCTGTGGGCCACGAATCATTAACCACTTTTTCTGTGACCTGCCACCGCTGCTGGTCTTGCCTTGTTCTAGTACCTTCCTCAGCCAGGTAATGAACTTTCTTGTTGTGTGTACAGTTGGTGGGACTTCAGCTCTTGTGGTCCTGGTTTCCTACTGCTACATCATTGCTGCTGTCATGAAGATCCATTCAACCCAAGGGCCAACAAAAGCTTTCAACACCTGTTCCTTTCATCTGACCACAGTGATTCTCTTCTATGGCTCTGGTCTCTTCTCATACCTCCATTCTAGTGCTGGCTACTCATTAGACCAAGATAAGGTGGTGTCCATGCTCTATGGAGCTGTGATTCCCATGATGAGCCCCATCTCCCCATCAAGGAGATCAAAGATACATTGAAAAAGCTCAAGGAGAGAAAGAAGTAGATGTCCTCTCTGTGTCTTATAGTTCCTTGAGTTTAAAAGAAAAAACAAACAAAAATCCCTTAAGTTTTGCTATATGTAATCATAATAATAAGTGGCCCACTTATTATTAGTAATAATAGGAATCTGAATAATAATTTAAAGAAACTCTTTCAAATAAGATCCCCAACCTACATACCTACTGTGTAATTAGGCTCTACAAAGGTTTGTTCCTTCCTTTTACTCTTCTTGTCGTAGACTGTTAGGGTTTCAATTTTGATCACTTGCAATAGAAAATAAATATGCTTTGCTATGATATTCCTTAGCTTTATGGCCTCAGGTGCTGTGTCCAGGATGCCTTAGAGCCAGCTGGGGCATGGCCTAGGACCATGAGCATTGATTAGAGACCTGTTTACAAAACACCACTCATACCAGTCCATTCACTATTTGGGACAAATTTTTTGTTCCCTTTGCCTTGGATACTTACCTATCCAAAGGTTGATACTGACCAGGAAGGCTGACTCTCTGACCTGAGAGCCCTCGTTGAATTGGGTTCAGCAGTGGTTACTCGGAGTCAGCAAAGCAATAGGGTATCTGTAAACTGTGTGTGAAAAGAGACCAGGGTCACATCTGTGGGGTCATGGTGTCCCCTGGGGTCAGAAACAGGGACCTAAACCAGCAGATCCAAAGATGTGAAATCACAGTGAGCAAAGAGCAGAGATAAGGGTAAAGGAGGATCCCTAAAGGAGAGCAGAGTGCCATACCGTTAGTTTTCTTGGCTGAAACTGCCTAGTGACTGGGTGGGACCAGATTTAAGGAACAGAGTCAGAGAAGAGTCTTCCTCTGGCAGCTCTGATTCCATATCTGTTCCCTAGACCAGCTTCCACTCTTGCTCTGTGCATATTTGACTTACTCTCTGTTCTCACCTCATCCCCAATTGACTTTCACTCCATATACTAGAGTTTGTATCTTTTCTACTGTTGCTCCGGAATTTGAATGCAGCCTGTTCCGTGATTCTGGCACCCCTGCTTTCATTTTCATGCATTATCTCAGAAGGGGTCCCTTCTATGTCCTATCCCAGATCTCTATGACATGATTTGAGATAGGACAACCAAGTCAGTGAGTTTGCAGAAGAATTGAATGTGGATTTTAATTCACCTTTGATCCTATTCTACAAGATGGTTCTTGAGCAAAGGACAAACATTTATGAAGTCTTGCTTCTTTAGTGGTTGTGTATGTAAATCATGGTGAATCGTGACAGCCTTCCCTAAGCTGCATCAACTTTGGCTGTAACTCTTCTGCTTCAGTCCTTCTTTCAGTTCTTGCTGGTATTTGATCCATTCTCCTCTGACCACTTGGATTACTGGGAGTTTATGTATAGGAGGGGTATGACTTTGAAGTTTGTCTGTAAAGCCTTCCTTGGTCCTTGACTCCTCCAGACATAGTAAGGAGTTACTGCAGTGTATTCCCATAGCATCGTCTATTTCATCCATCAGCTCCTACAACACTACTATTTTTTTCTTGTTTATTTTTCTTCCTTCTACTCAAGTTGTAAACTACTCTCTACTGTTTCCCTGAAGCATAAGCTATGACTGGGACAAACTCTGTGTTAATAAATATTTGTTAAATAAATGGATAAACAAATCCAAATTCACTTGGTAGATGATTTAGAGATTCATCTTAGGCCAAAGGAATGAATTAACACTTATCAGAAGCTTATTATATGCCAGACATTGTTCTCAGAAGCTTTTAAAAACTTCATTTCAACTCTATAACATACAAATTCCCTGTTAAAACAAAATTAAAACACCATAGGTAAAGGAATGTTTAAACCAGAACCCTCAATTTTAATCCCTTCCTGGTCTCCCCAAGAGGTAGCTACGGTTTATGTTGGCAGACATGTAAATTTATACTTTTTCTGCTTACTAACTTTCACATATGTACCAATCAAAAATATATCGTACTGCTTTATGTAGCTCTCTATGTATTCACATAAATATAATCATATTGAATGACCATTCTATACCTTGATTTTTAAAAATTCAATCATTATTTCCTGGACCTTTTTCCATATCATACACATAAATCTACCTTAGTCTTTTTCATTGTTTCGTAGAATTGATGTGTCAAAATGTATGTACCTATTCCTCCCTCATGGACATTTAGGTAGTGTCCAGTTTTTGCTAGTTTATTATAAACAGTGTTGCAACATGCATGTTTGTACATACACTTCCTGCTAATATGCACTTTTATGGTAGAAACTGAGAAGTTGAATTGCTGCTTATAGGACATGTATTTTTTTAAATTTTAATAGACACTGTCAAGTTCTCTCTAGAGCGGCTACCAATGGACCCTCCTGTCAGCAATGTAATAGGGCAGCTATCTCTTCATACCCTTGGTGAAGGATGATACTATCAAACTGATTTATTTTTCCTCCCTGATGCCTCTTTAAATGTATTCTTTTAATCCTTGAAATGATCCTATTAGGTAGGATCGTTTATTGTCCTCATTTACTTACTACAGAAAGTCTCTAATATACATCATTTTTTTTTCTTTAGTTTTCACAACCACACTATGAGATAGGGGTGCTAATCATCTTTATCTAAGAGATGAGATATGTAAAACTCGGGAAGGAGGTTACATAACATACACAAAGGCACACACTAACAAGCTAAGGAGATCCTAAGTGCATGTCTACATGACACCAAGGCCATTCATTGAAAATACATATTCTTACATGTATGCTTGGCATCATCCAGAGATGAAGAAGGAAATATTAAAGCAAATTCTGTAAAAAAAAAAAAAAAAAAAAAACAGAAAAACAAAAAACGACTAATTTCTCAAGTCAGGCCTGATTTCAGTGCATAAAGAGAAAGGAGGACTGACTGACTTCTGTTAAATAGTTAGGATTAGTTTCAATAAGATCACCACTTAAGTTCTATACCAGGAGCTTTATTTAAAACAATAATTTAAAAAGCATTATTCAAAAATAGATTTGTTAATGGAACAAATATTTTTTACATCTTTATTGGAGTATAATTGCTTTACAATGGTGTGTTAGTTTCTGCTTTACAACAAAGTGAATCAGTTATACATATACATATGTTCCATATCTCTTCCCTCTGAATGGTTTTATTCCCAAATAACTATGAAACAAGGAGAAACCAAAATGTTAAAACAAAACCAAAATTGAATTAGTAATGAATGAATAATGTTCTTCAAAGGTAACAATAGCAATGAAGCTCCAACCCAACTTATAGCATCTGTTTCTATATTCAGATAAAGAAATGACCAGTTGTGCTGTAGGCTCTGGTGAAGGAAAAGTCTTGAGAGGCAATGTATCAAGATATCAGGGTTAGGGGGATAATAAGAGGCAGGGCAGGTTGACGCCTTGAAGTTTCCCTCTGGATTAAGCCAGATAAAAAAGAATTTAGCAGACAACATTGTATCGGCATCCATAGTGAATTGTTTACAGTGGAGGACCCCAGAAGAATTTTACTCTCTACCTGCTTTCCTATCAACAATTTTTCCATATTTGTCCCATTAACACTGTGAACTGCGTCATTGAATATGGAAACACAAGCTCTTTCTACATTGATTGCTGAGAAGTTTTGGGTAAAATTTGTGACTCATCTGTAGCAAGAATTCAGGTAACTCTGATGAGCACTTTTTTTTTTTTTTTTTTTTTTTTTTTTTTTTTATGCGTTACGCGGGCCTCTCACTGTTGTGGCCTCTCCCGTTGCGGAGGACAGGCTCCGGACGCGCAGGCTCAGCGGCCATGGCTCACGGGCCCAGCCGCTCCGCGGCACGTGGGATCCTCCCAGACCGGGGCACGAACCCGCGTCCCCTGCATCGGCAGGCGGACTCTCAACCACTGCGCCACCAGGGAAGCCCCTGATGAGCACTTTTATTCTCACTCCTGGCTCTACTCTGCAGCTCTACTTTTTTCTTTCACCACTCTTTTAATCTGTTATTTTGTACATTTTATATAACTTTGCAAGCTGCTTGCTCAAACATTTTGGAACCAAGTAGAATATAAAGATAACCAAAGAGTTTGCTTTACCCACCAGGTCGGTGCATTAGAAAGTGAATCCATTTTGGTTCTTTGGGTCACCTATATCTCTAACCTTAGCTGAAATCAAACTTATCTCCCTCATCTGTAGTCATCCAAGACGCCTTTTCCATCACTCTCCCCATTCTCTGTCTCTTTCTGTTTCTTTCTCTCTGCTTCTCTCGTCTGTCTCTGTCTCTCTGTGTCTATCTCCCTCTACCTCTGTGTCTCTCTGTGTCTCTGTCTGTCTCTACCTCTGTCTGTCTTGGAGGACCACCCTGACCCGCTGGTCCAGGTTGAGACCTTCCTCTCTGGTCATTTATAACCCTGTACTTCCTTTTCCGTATAAAGCATCATTGTTCAGTGTCTACCTTCCCATTAGACTATAATCTCCATGCAGAGCAAGTGGTACCTGGCATGTAGTCTTTGCACAATGAGTTTCTGTGAGTACATTAATAATTTGCTCTATCTCAGAACATTTTTAGTCGTCAGTGACCTCCTAGTGACTAGTCTATTCCACTCCCCTCTTTCACAAATAAAGAACTGAGCCTCTGGGTGGTGAAATAATTTGCAAATGACTCACAGCTGGCTACTGAAAGCACGTCCCTCCGGCCCAGCAATCTTCCCATGTCTACACAACAGCTGGCCGTTACCATCAAAATCCTACCCAAACTGCGGTGAAAGGTCCTATAAGAAAGAATGCAATATGGTCTAAAAACCATATTGCTTCACAGTTTGGCAGCTTTGACTTCCTGTTTTCAGGGAAATCTTGCCACTTCAGCTCTGTGTCATGAATTTTATGGCTCGGGAAAGTTTTCTCCTTCTCATCATAACTATAATGCCCCACTTGGAAGAAACTGTACACAGACTGGCAGTTTTCAAACTGTATTCCAGGGACCCTGGTGACCTGCCTCCTCCAAGTGGTGAGAAGGAAACGAAGCCATCGGGCTTTGCGGCTCTGGCCCTTGTTCATCCGAGGCAGCTCTTCTTTCCCATGAAAGTTTCCCTGAAAGACTGCATTTGAAAATAAGGGTTCCACAGCTAAAATCATGTTTATAATCTACAAATTTAATACAATCCTCTAATCTGGGGAACTAGAATTAGGAAATAAAAGCCCAGAGGAGAGAAGCAATTTGCAAGAGAACAAGGAGGCTGGGATTCAAACTGAGTTCTCCCGCCTCCCTGTGTCTTGACCACGCATTTTTCTCTACACACACACACACACACACACACAGACATATACACATACGTAGACACATACACACACACACATACCTATACACACATACACACACACACACAACACACAGGCATACACACACACTACACACATATACACACAGACACATGTTCACACACACTCACACACATACATACACACACTCACACACACATACACAGCCACACAATACACACACTCACATACACACACATACACACTCATAAACATACACTCACACATACACACTCACACAGTACACACACACATACACACACACATAAGTGTGGAAATGAAGGGGAAGGAGGGAAGGAAATGGTTCTCGTTGACATCCTACTGTCTGTAGAATTGGTCTGAGATCTTTCTCCACCAAAGGACCTCGGCTTTCTCCATCCTTCCCTCCCTCCATCTCACGCGGTAAGCAGCTGCTCTTCGTGCCCCGTGCCTCATGAAACATTCTGTTCTCGTCACTTCCTGTGGAAGCTGTTCACGATGTTCTCCATCTTTCTCCAGGGGACGCAGGGAGAGGGAGAGCAGAGCACATTAGAAGCCCGCCTCTCTCTGCAGAAGGAGAGCTGTCCCCTCTGGAGACAGGGTCTCAGACTTCAGTGAAGGTGTTCTTTTACTGGGAGGAAGGGACGTGACAGCAGGAAAGTTTGTTCTCCAAAGCCCTTGGGCCGCAATGTATGTGCCCGCACCCCCATTATACCTATGAAAAAGTTAACTGCACAAAATAATCATAACAAGAGAGGATTTGGCTGGTTGAGCTGACGCAGGGGAGACTCCCACACCTTAGACACGCAGGCACAGACCCATTTCCGCAAACACAAAGATTCAAGCTCAAAACCAAGAAAGGGAAATCTGCGGGTGCTAGAAAGAGAGCGCTTACAATCAGAGCAGTGAGTGGGTACTTAAGCCTGTGGCTGAGGGACATTCGGAGACAGATGCCGACCTCAGAGCAGGGTACTGGGGCTTTAAGGGCTGTGGGAGATCACCCAGGCCACTGGTCCTGCGTACAATGTTCAAGGGAGGCTGGAACCATGCTGGGAGTCAAGAAGCACTGCCTCTGCCACTACCTGCAGATGAGGAAAACTCCACCCACGCGCCCATGGAAAATGGCTAGGATTCCTGCCATCTTAACAGAGATCAGAGAACCCCAGGCATGTGTTGACACATATGGAAGGTCTTAGTTCACATCGACTCCAAACCAAGAAATTAACACAAACTCTGGTCCAGTATGATTATAAGGCCTCAGCAGAGACAAAATGAAAACCACCTTGGAGGAACAAACCGGTGCAAACCAGCCTTGCACAGCAAACCTCAGTGGAAAAGGGGCTTGAGTCACATATGTCAAACCACACAGGGAAGTAAGTCACCAAGAGAAAGTTTCAGCAGGAACAACGTGGGAGAACATACACGCCATGACTTGTACAAAACAAAATCTTCTAAAACTTTTGAAGTAAAAGATCGCAGCCAGAGCTTTCAAATTGAGGCAGGTTGTAACTGGAATGCAGACTCGTGCATCATGAAGATGCTGGAAAGGACCTCAACACACCCTCTTATTTTACATATTGGGAGACAGAGAGAGGAAATGACTTGCCTAAGGTCACCAGCAGGTTAGTATAGAATGACGAATAGAATCCGAGTCTCCATATTTCTAACCCTGTGCTACTTTTACTGCCCCACGATGCCCTAATTTCCCAAGATAGAAATTAAAAACCTACCTTCAAGAGAAGACCAGGAGGAAAGGGGGGCAGAAAAGCCTACTCAAGACCCAGGAAACCGCCAAATCAGGGCTCTGACTCTTATTAGCAAAGCTCAGGTTTGGTGTTCGAATAACTAGATTTTTTTTTTGGCCATGCTGCACGACATGTGGGATCTTTGTTCCCCGACCAAGGATCGAACCCTCACCCCCTGCATTGGAAGCATGGAGTCCTAACTACTGGACCACAAGGGAGGTCCTCTAGAATTTTTTAATAAACCCCTCCTATCACCATTTTGCATCATACTGACCTGTTTTTCTTTCCTATTCTTCCCCTATTTCCCTTAGTCCTTCTCTTGACTGTCAGCAGAATGGAAATGTTATCAGAACTGGGCAAGTCAGTTCTGTGATCGTTGCTCCTTCATTCTTAACCTCTGTTCTACCCTCCAGGCAAGCCCTGCTTGCACACTGCATAGGAAGATTAGGGAGACGGAAAGGGAAAAGGAATGGGGTGAGGACCAAGTACCCCAAGGCCAGCTTCACTAGATGAAGGTACTTGGCAGGGATGGGAACCAAGGTGGGTATGCAAGCAGGTGTGGGCTCAGTCCTGCAGGATCAGAGCTTTCAATACCGGATCAGATGTAAATAAGGCAGAAGGAGTTGGCACATAGGAACATTCCGTCTGGGCTCTTATGATTCATGTATTATGTAAGACACTAAGCTTACGCCCTCCCAAATTCACCAAGACACAATGACAGACCAGAAAACCAAATTAAATTTTGTAATAAGAAATACAAGTCACACAAGCTAGGCTCAGAGATACTAATGTAAGTTGAAACAAAAATCCTATAATAATTTTGCTTCAGCTCAAGTATTCATTCCCAACCACTCAAGACCTGATTTACTGAGGACATGTTCTAGAAATATTATCAGCTGTGTTGGCTTTATTCACTTGTTTATTCATTCAATAGTAACATATATTGATTGGTATCTGCTATGTACCAGATATAGCACCAGCCTCGGGTGATACAATGATGAACCGAAAAAAACATGATCTCTTCCCATTAGGAGCTTACAGTTTACTAGGGGAGAGAGTCAGACAAGAAGTCCTTTAAAATAGTGATAAATGTAAGGGATGCTATGGAGCACATAGAGGAACATTATAATATTAATTAATACTCTACATTGATTAATGTTTCATTGGGAGGTACAATCCCAGGGCAGCAAATGTAAAAGGAAAAGGGAGGTAAGGCAACAAAGGAGACAAAGGAAGCCTAAGAGGGTGTATTACTGAGCTGATCACAGTTTAAGGAAAGACGCAGACAATTGTTTAGTCACGCAAATGTCTTCAGAGAGAGCACACAAAACCACCAGTCCTCAATATAGTCCACTGGAGGGAGAAACGAAGAGCAAATTACGTGCCAGATTCCTCCTATCTCTCAGTGTCACTAGCACAAGGAATTAAGTCCTCTGTATTTCTGGGCTGCGTTATCCAGTATTCTCTTACCAACTACTGGAGAAGCCACATCCCACTTCTGGTGGCCCAGTGCTTCATGTGAGCTCAGAAGTGAGAAGAAGCCAGGCCTCTTTCGGTCCAGTAGTGTTTAGGGTCTCCAGATACAATATAGGATGCTCACTTACATTTGCATTTTATTTATTGGGTTTTTTTTTTAGTAATTTTATTTATTTTTAATTTTTTTTTTTGGCCGCACAGCTTGTGGGATCTTAGTTCTCCAACCAGGGATCGAACCCCAGTCCGTGTCAGTGAAAGCGCAAGTCTTAACCACTGGACCACTAAGGAATTCCCAAATTTGAATTTTAGATAAACAATGAATATTTTTCTGAGCGTAGGTATGCCCCCAGTGTTGCATGGGACATACTTTGACTGAAAAATTATTTGTTGTTTAACTGGAATTTAAATGGAATTGGGCATCCCACATTCGTATCTGCTAAATCAAGCAAGCTTCCCCTTACTGTGGGTCAGGTGGAGACTCTGCCAGAGTCCAGACCTCCTCCTGGGCGAGGTCAAGTGGTCTTTGGAGGTGAAGGGTTGGAGGACCAGCCAGAACTCTTCGCAGGGGAAGTTATCTGAGGGTTTGGGAGGCTACTGCAGCTGAAGAAAGATTGAGCCTGGAGAATCTGGGGAGTAGTTCAATCTGAATAAACAGCATTCTCTGCTCAGCACCCAGACAGAGGACTTCAAGCTTGTGTAACTGCCTTTAGCTGTGTTTTTGCCTGCATCTCAAAAGGCAGCTCTTCAGTTCGAGTTTGCCTCTGCAACACCCCAAATAAATACACATTGTCAAAATTTTCTTGCATTTTCACACCCCTCATTCTTCTCTGCCCCAACCCCTTTCTACTTTCTGTCTTTATGAATTCACTGCTTCTAGGTACTGATGCCGAAACTCGGCCTCTGTGCACCAGTGCCGAACTGCATCTCAAAGAGTTTTGGGTGAAGCAGAAAAGAATAGCTTTATTGTTTTGTCAAGCAAAGGGGGACACAGCAGACTAATGCCCTCAAAACTGTGTGACATGGGCTTCCCTGGTGGCGCAGTGGTTGAGAGTCCGCCTGCCGATGCAGGGGACACGGATTCGTGCCCCGGTCCGGGAAGATCCCACATGCCGCGGAGCGGCTGGGCCCGTGAGCCATGGCTGCTGAGCCTGCGCGTCCGGAGCCTGTGCTCCGCAACGGGAGAGGCCACAACGGTGAGAGGCCTGCGTACCGCAAAAAAAAAAAAAAAAAAAAAAGGCACACTTCATATTAGACTGGTGTCATTAAGAAACCTGAAAGCTGACGGGGAGGGGGAACGCGTTGGTCCTAACTGCTCAGTCCGGTGGAGCTTAGCTTGGAGAATAGACAGTACCTACAATGGGTGCCTGAGTAATAGGTGCTCAATGAGTATTTATTTAAGGGGTGGGTGAAATAGGCTTCCTTTAGAATGTTCTGTGGAACTGGGCTAAGAATGATAATGAGGCAGCCTCAGAGCCCAGTGGAATTAATGGTGAGATTGATCAGTGATGTCTGCCATGACGTGCAATAGGGAAGTGGTAGCTTAAAGAGGAAGTCTCTGCCACATTAAGATTTCCTTCTTTAGTGCAGTGGAAGTATCAGCTTAAATCACGGACTTGTGTCCTCCAAACCTAAATATGGAAATGGCAAAAAGAAAAAAAAGAGCAGAAGGGGAAAAGTTGTTGAGGAGGAAAAGAATTAGAAACAACACGAGGGACAAATGTTAATAGAGAAAAGAAATAAAATGGTCGAGGTGGCCAAATTCTGGCATATTTATTGGGAATGTGTAGAATTTCACATGGGCTTTCTGGTTTCTTTTTTCCTCACAAGATGAAAAGGAATCAAGAAACCACTGTGTTCTGATTTGTGTGGTCAGGACATAAACAGTCCTGCTAAGAATAGTCTCTGAGGAGAAGGAGCTGGCAAAGCAATTCTCAGAGCATTAGGTTAGCAATCAACTGTTCAGAAAAGAAAATATCGTCCCGTTGTTACTGATTCCTCCTGGATTTGCCAGGACCAAGTTTATTCCAGAGTCTTTGAGAGTCATAGTTCTTTGAGCCATTTAGGGACTATTTGACTGTCAGATTTCAGACTCTTGCTAAATCCAGTTTCCTAGATTCCTGCTAAAAATAAGCAAGGGGATGGTCCCTGCAAACACAGCCAAACGTTCCTCCCTATTTCAGACCACAGGTGAAATGCAGAAGTAGGGAACACCTGGACCAGCTCCAAGCCCACACAGAACTGAACCTCAGACATGAATCATGGTTTGGCTCTGCAGGAGCTGGTGTCAGAAAGCACGTGCTCAAACTGAGAAAGAAAGCACATGTGGGGCTTCCCTCTTGCCTCTTTTTGGAGGAAGTGAAATCACTCTTTTTGCAACGCAGATGCATAACTTTCTTTTTATTGGGGTACCATTGCATTACAATGGTGTGCTAGTTTCTGCTTTATAACAAAGTGAATCAGTTATACATATACATATGTTCCCGTATCTCTTCCCTCAGGTGCATAACTTTTGTAGAAAAGTTGCCTTTTTAGAGACCAAAGTTTAGCTTTTAGACACAAGCCCTTGAGAGTGGCCATTTGGAGAGTTAATGCGGTTGCCTGTGCCTTTCAGGACAAGAAAAAGTGGAAGAAGTTGCTGGCGAGCAGAGTAAAGCAAGACAAGAATGGGTGAAATGCTCTGGTCAAACTCTTGGAGGTCGATTCCTCCTATGTGACCATTACGAGCACCAACCGCTGCTGGTGGCATGCAAATTTAAGTTGAGCCGAAATTCCCATTTGCACTTCTTCTTTCATTTTTCCCCCATGAATTGCAAAGAGAACTTCCTTGAGCACAGCAAACACAGTCATAGGCTTTGGACCATCTCCAAATGATATATGGTATATGGAATATGGAAATTCCAGAAATATTTGGTTTCTTTTGTTTTTTAAATGTATATTTGCTGCTTACTTTTCTGAGTGCAAAAGTGATGGCTACCCATCCCTGTGTTTGGTACTTGGTAGATTCTCAATAAAAATTTGTTAAATGAGTAAAAACATGCTTATTGTTGAAAACTCAAAATGTAGAGAAGAGTGGAAAACATTTAAATAATTCATAAAACCTACCTACTAGATATAATTACTGTCAATGGGTCAGTTGGTGTATATTCCTCTAGTTATATTTGTACATGGTTGAGGTCATATTGAATGTATGTCATGCCTTTTTCACATAACATTATGGCATAAGAATTTCTCACGTTATTAAAATTGTTTGAAAATATAATTACGATGGCTGTAAAATGTTTTGTCATATGGATGTAATATAACTTCACTCTTTTTTGGCTCTTTTAGTCATTTTCAATCTTTTTTTGCTATGATAAAAGTGAAGAGGAAGGCTGTTCAAAAGTAAATGACAATGACTAAGTGTTTAGAGATATAGGAACGCCTGAATATTGAATTATCTATATTCACCTTGCTTGTATTTTCACTGAAGAAGAGTGAAGTCTCATCAGGATCTATTAAAACCAAAAAAAAAAAGTAAGAAATTGTCAGCATGTCTTCATAACAACGTAAGTGAGTTTTCTAATTCTGATGAACTAGCCCTGAAACAGTTCGAAGAGAGGTATTTGGATATTTCAACAGACATACTGGAAGTACTCAAGGGCTTTCAACTCTAATTTTTCTAATTCTAGGATCACTCTACTGGGCTATAAACTTATAACTAACTGATTTATAAATTAACCAGAGGCTTGCTTCTCTAGCCAAGTAGAAAATGGACACTGGTTCATAAATTAATCCCTCTTGAATGTAAGTGAATTCCCCAGAGCATGGTAACGGAGGCATGAATAGACCCAGAATGTGGTATTTCTGGGTTCACAGAATACTACCAAGGTTTTTTTTAAAATTTATTTTATTCAAGTATAGTTGACTTACAATTTTGTGTTAATTTCTACTATACAGCAAAGTAATTCATATATACAAGTGATTCATATATATATATGTATGTATATATATTCTTTTTCATATTCTTTTCCAATATGGTTTATCACAGGATACTGAATATAGTTCCCTGTGCTGTACAGTGGGACCTTGTTGTTTATCCATCCTATATATAACAGTTTGCATCTGCTAATCCCAAACTCCCAATCCATCCTTCCCCCACTCCCGCTCCCCCTTGGGAACCACAAGTCTGTTCTCTCTGTCTGTGAGTCTGTGTCTGTTTCATAGATACGTTCATTTGTGTCGTATATTAGATTCCACATATAAGTGATGTCATATGGTATTTGTCTTTCTCTGTCTGACTTACCTCACTTAGTATGATAATCTCTAGGTCCGTCCACGTTGCTGCGAATGGCTTTGTTTCATTCTTTTTATGGCCGAGTAGTATTCCATTGTGTGTATGTACCACATCTTCTTTACCCATTCATCTGTCAATGGACATTTAGTCTGTTTCCATGTCCTGGCTATTGTAAATAGTGCTGCAATGAACACTGGGGTGCATGTATCTTTTGGAATTAGAGTTTTCTCCAGATATATGCCCAGGAGTGGGATTGCTGGGTCATATGGCAGCTCTACATCAAGGTTTTAATAACTAGTGGTGCTCAGCCTGTGAAGCTAGGCAACTGGCCTCATTATTTCTGAAAACACTTGTCAGCTGCATCAGTGACAATCTGTGGTAATTCAGGTGCTTGAACCCTTCTTTCCAGAATGCATACAGGTGACCTGTAAATGGAAACATGACTTTTTCAGTCTCAGCACTGCATCCGTTTCATGGTATGGTTTAGGGAGCCATAAGGGTGAAATTGGGAGTTTCCATTAACTCCTCTGGATTCCCTGGTTCCCACTAAGTGTACTAGTTGTCCCAAAGGATTGACAGAGCTGGGCTTCAATTAAACCTGGTTCTAGATCAATGGGCCTGGAAACACTGCTCTGAACTATGGGATTTAATAGACTTAGCATTGGCATACAGAAACAAATTCAGGAAATTATCTTCTCCTAATAATATAATAAATGAATTGTTGCTTTAAAAAATGGAGCAATGAAGAGCCCCATTCATTTTTACGCACCTATCCTGGTTACATGCACCTAACAATGGAATGAAAAAATGAAAGTTATAGTAGTAGGTACCAACTTATTGCCAACTGTACACACAGGAAAAGGAAACTGGTATTGAAGTCCCAGAAGAGAGTAGTCAGGGAAAAACTGAAACATCAAGAGAGGGAACAAAACCAAAGCTTTCTTTCAAAGCTGGAAAACTCTCCTGGGGGTAACAGCAAAGTGTGTTGTTGCACTTTTTCTGAGTGCCCACTGCTGCTGCAGGGTAACCAGCCCTGGGGGAGGTGGGGGGCAGTTAGGGTAGTTAACTGGTAAGGGTATAGGGCTAAGTTTGTATATCTAGTACCACACAACTTTTTCAAAGTCCCGATTGACCTTAATATCCCAACCGACTCTCATTTCCCCATTTTGCGATTAAATTAGCCTAAAGAGGAACTAGTGGCTTTAGGAGAACTGCTGAACTTTTCGTTTCAGCAACGGCTTTCTTTCCCATCAGTTCAGTCTGCCCCAAGCTTGCTGGCTGCCACTTAGTGCTAGTGTGTCAGGCTGGGGCTATCTGAGCCATGAACAGCTTCAGGGGTGCCATCCTTATCTGGGCAGTGGCAGCATGGGCTAAAATGAACAAACCTCTGGGAGACACAGATGAGGATGGATTTCAAAAATGCAAGAATGCCTTAAAACTACCTGTTCTGGCAGTCTTACCTGGAGGCGGCTGGGATAATCTGAGGAATGTGGACATGGGACGGGTGATGAACTTGACTTACACCTACTGCAGGACCACAGAGGATGGACAGTACATCGTCCCTGATGAGGTCTTTACCATTCCCCAGAAAGAGAGCAACCTGGAGATGAACTCAAAAATCCTGGAGTCCTGGGAGAATTACCAGAGTAGCACCTCCTACTCCATCAACATGGAGCTCTCCCTTTTTTCCAAAGTCAACGGCAAGTTGTCTCCTGAGTTCCAGAGGATGAAGACCCTTCAGGTGAAGGACCAAGCTGTAACTACCCAGGTTCAGGTAAGAAACCTGGTCTACACAGTCAAAATCAACCCAGATGCAGAGCTAAGCTGGGGGTTTAAGAAGGAGCTCTTGGACATCTCTGAGCGTCTGGAGAAAAACCAGACGCGGATGGCCACCTACTTGGCGGAACTGCTGGTCCTCAACTATGGTACCCATGTCATCACCAGTGTGGATGCAGGGGCTGCTCTCATTCAGGAGGACCACATCAGATCTTCCTTGCTCCAGGACAGCCAGAGCAGCCGCAGTGCAGTGACAGCGTCCGCTGGAATCACCTTCCTAAACATCGTGAACTTCAAATTTGAGGAGGACCACACCTCACAGAACGCCTTCACCAAGAGCTACCTCTCCAACCGAACCAACTCCAGGGTGCAGAGCATTGGAGGGCTTCCTTTTTACCCAGGCATCACCCTCCAGACCTGGCAGCAGGGCATCACCAACCACCTGGTGGCCATGGACCGAGCTGGCCTGCCTCTGTATTTCTTCATCAACCCTGACAGGCTGCCTGACTTGCCAGGACCCTTGGTGAAAAAGCTGTCTAAGACAGTGGAAACTGCTGTGAGATGCTATTACACGTTCAACACTTACCCCGGCTGCACAGATATCAACTCGCCCAACTTCAATTTCCAGGCCAACATTGATGATGGCTCTTGCGAGGGGAAGATGACCAATTTCTCCTTTGGCGGGGTTTACCAGGAATGCACCCAGTCCTCAGGGAATGAGGTTGTCCAGCTCTGCCGAAACTTGGAGCAGAAGAATCCACTCACTGGGAATGTCTCCTGCCCCTCGGGCTACACCCCAGTCCAGCTGCTCTCCCAGACCCACGAGGAGGGTTACAACCACCTGGAGTGTTCACGGAAGTGTACCCTCCTTATCTTCTGCAAGACGGTGTGTGAAGATGTCTTCCGGGTGGCCAAGGCAGAATTTAGGGCTTTTTGGTGCGTGGCTAGTGGCCAAGTACCTGAAAACTCAGGACTACTTTTTGGTGGCCTCTTCAGCGATAAGAGCATCAACCCTTCGACAAATGCACAGTCATGCCCAGCTGGCTACTTTCCACTGAGACTTTTTGAAAACCTCAAGGTATGTGCCTCTCAGGACTATGAGTTGGGATATAGGTTTTCCGTCCCATTTGGCGGGTTCTTTAGCTGTGCAGCCGGGAACCCCTTGGTGGATGCTGCCATGTACAAAGATTTAGGGGCACCTTCTCTAAAAAAGTGTCCAGGGGGTTTCAGCCAACACCTAGCCCTCATCAGTGATGGGTGCCAAGTGTCTTACTGCGTCAAAGCCGGGCTTTTTACAGGAGGGTCTCTGCCTCCCGTCAGGCTCCCACCTTACACCCAACCACCCCTCATGAGTCAGGCTGCCACCAACACTGTCCTAGTGACTAATCTTGAGACTGCAAGCTCCTGGATTAAAGATTCCCAGACCCACCAGTGGAGGCTTGGAGAGCCTCTCGAGCTTCGCCGGGCCATGAAGGTCATCCATGGGGACGGTAGTGGTCTCTCTGGAGGGGCAGCAGCCGGGGTCACACTGGGGGTCACCACCATCCTGGCAGCTGTCATTGCCCTGGCCATCTACGGCACCCGGAAGTACAACAAGAGGGGATACCAGGCGGTCCAAGACGAGAGGCAGAGTTTGGTTACAGGCACGGCTGTGAATGGAGACGCCCTCGACCAAGAACAGGCGCAGAGTCCAGCCTAGGCTCTCCCAGGAAACTATTTCTCTTGTCTCCGGCCAGAGCTTCAAACACGTCTTTCATTTTCTCTTTCCACTTCTGCTTTCCTAAGTATTGATGTGGTAAATGCAACGAAAGGCAGGTATAACTTTGGGACTTTCTTAGGTCTTTGGGCCAGAAAATGAATAGAGCTACGTGGACAAAGTTGTGGGAGAAGTTGGAGAACAGTTGTGACTTTTTAAGCAAAAGTCCTCCTGGAGCCTAAAACACTAGGGAGGTGTCTCTTCTCTGCCTGCGTCAGTAAGTATCTTCACCTGAATGCCCATGTGTAAAAAGAGAGGAGGGAGAATGTTGATATTTGAATTTGAAGACGCATTTAATCTGAGGTCAGCCATGGTTTCCAATTCATGAGCTCTAAGAATTTATGCCTTTACGTGTTACCTTCCCACTATTTTGTGTTTTTAAAAAGCTGTCTGGATTTCATACTCCTGGAGGCGGACGGAGCCCCCAGAAGACACAGGAGGTCCTGCTTGACAATTGCTTTTCGGCTTTGAGGGCTCTGAATTGATGAACTGTGTCATCTCCTCTGGGTCCTCTCAACGTCATCTGAACCGAGAGATGGTGCCTATACTAGGCCCACTTTCTCCAACTTCACCACAGTTAAGACTTACTGAGACCAGGCCGCTCTTGGACTTCAGACTAGGGTCATAAAGTCCTCAGAAAACATTTTAACATATAAACTTCTATTAAGAGGTCAAGGGAGAAGGGATGGTTTGGAGACCAGGAGTGAGTGAAGAAAGGGTAAAAACTAGAAAAGATTCTGGTGCTCATGGGAAATTGAAATTCTTACCCACAGCCAACTACTTGGTTTTGTCCTCTTAGCTCATCATAAATGGGCAAAGAAAGGAGCTGCAGGTTTGGATAGATCAAGCATTACCATCTCATTTTCTGTTACCAAGGTACAATCCCTTTCTCTTCCATGGATGGCCATCCCCCCTTCAGGTCGTCCCCACCACACGCACACACACCCTCAAACACACACACACCACATTCCAACAAGAAGTCTGCATTTTTCTGGGGGTGGGAGACAAGAAAAACACAATAAGTCAAAGTAAGCCCATACCTAAGTAGCACTTCATCCCTAAAACCTAAACAGAGTAAAAACTTACCAGTTAGGTACCCTACCCTTATTTGTCTTTTCCAGCAGAAAGGGTGTTGACATGATCAAATCAATTCTTTTAAATGAAACGAAAAAGCCATCCAACGTCATTTGTGACACATTTATTTCAGTTCCAGGCTGACTTCCCTGGGTCATGTAGCATGATACATGATTGTTACTTGGCAGTTGGGGCTTTGCCCAATTTTAAAAACAGTGTCACCTAATTGTAATTATTAGGGTGACTCTGTTAATATTCTTCCGCAACATTTTTTAGAGTTACATATTTCTTCACCAAATCAAATGTCATTGGTGAGTTATCTTTTTGAAGGATAATTTGTCCTCATTAACATTCACAGTTTAGGCTTATATTAGATCCTTCTTCTGAGTACCTTGAAGCATCCCAGACTGTGGGGAGATGGGAGGGGGCGTCACACATTCACCTCTCACTGTGATACAGGGAAGTGATTCACAGAATTTGAGTCGTGCTCTCAGCCAGAGACATCGATTTCTACAACCTCTCTACCAAACCCTTGTTTCTTAAGCATTAAAATGTTCTCCTTAAGCTCTGGGTGTTTTGTGGGTATGTTTCAGCCAAGCTAACCACTTTCCTGCCAATACTGACTTCCCCGTGAATTCTTTGAAGATTACTGAGTCAGAGAGACCAAGTATAGCTAAAGCCTCCCAGACTTTTTTTTTTTTTAAAGAAGATGTTGGGGGTAGGAGTTTATTAATTAATTAATTTATTTTTGCTGTGTTGGGTCTTCGTTTCCGTGCGAGGGCTTTCTCTAGTTGTGGCAAGCGGGGGCCACTCTTCATCGCGGTGCGCGGGCCTCTCACTATCGCGGCCTCTCTTGTTGCGGAGCACAGGCTCCAGATGCGCAGGCTCAGTAGTTGTGGCTCACGGGCCTAGTTGCTCCGCGGCATGTGGGATCTTCCCAGACCAGGGCTCGAACCCGTGTCCCCTGCATTAGCAGGCAGATTCTCAACTTCACCAACTTATACTTCTAACAACGTTGCACATAAATACGCATCCAAGTGTATACTTAAGGAATACTCTGTTCGACTGTTCATCCACAGGAAATCAGAATGAGGGAGTCTGTGGCTTACATTCATCAATTCACTTTACAGAATCAGAACCTCCATGAGGGGTTCACAGGCTCCGCTTTCAGAATCCCGCTTTCCTGACCGGCTAGCTCAGGCTGGCATCTGTGGAAAGACTAACCACACTCCACAGACTATCAGAAATAGAGACACATTTGGGTGACAAAGGCGGCTTTGCAATTGCATTTTATTTTTGTGATCTCATTAGTATCGAGATGATCAATACTAGACACGTATTTGAAAAACAACAGCCTGTAAACTATTGAAACATACACGATATTGTAGTCAGGTGAAGGGAACTTTAAGAAGCAAACGTTCATGGCTTTTAAGACGGTCTTTCCCTCACAGTTTCACTTACTTACTTCTCCTGCCACATGGTCTGTTCCTTTAGAGGAAGAAGAAATCGAGCTAGGTAACTTGGTCAAACGTGTGGGTAGCAAAGATGTGAAAGAATTAGAAAAATGGACTCTCCCGTTCAGTGGAAGGGCTTGTGGTTGCTTACGGACTTAGGGAGGTAACCGCATTGCCTCACAGGTCGGAGTACTGGTCTACAGAAAGCAGGTTGACGGCAATTTTGTGGTTGCTCATTTACCATTTATTGTTCTGCGCATACACCTCATGAGCACCAGGTGGCGATGTCCTCTCACAGAGCAACACCAAGGACGTCAAAAGACGCGGGTTTCAAACAATGATTTGCGACAGGACATTCACCTGCCCTCTCCCAGACCCACCTCCTCCCCACTCCCCACCAATGTCAGTGGCCACAAACAAGGAAAGAGGACAGGGTCCTTTCTTGTACCACACGGGACCTTCCTCCAATCCTCTCATGCCCACAACAGTGCAATACCAGGACGAGCACTTTTGACCAAGTATAAAACCACAGAGAAGTCCAAGCTTTACAAACGGGGGACGAAAACACAAAGGCACACACAACCACACATACACAATTCATCTTTTAAGGGATGAGCATATAACAAGGTTTGTCTCCAATCCCATGTGTCATCCCTGGAGACTCCGGAAGGGAGAAACTAGGCTGCTGGTGCTAAGATGATGAAAGGAAAGGCATGAAATTCCCTGCACGGGGCAGGGAACACAGCAGGGCTTCCGGTGGGAGAACTTCCTGTGTCAAAGTGATGGATGCACAGGGCCTCTGCTGGAGGGGGTTCTCACCGAACCAGAGACTGTACCTTTCCAGGTTGGCACAAGAGAGAGGGCAAAGGAATGCCTCCCGCCTTGCCTGACACAGTGTTAGAAAGGAAGTTTAAGATTCCTTCTTCTGAGAAGGTCCCACAAATAGAGCAGCATGAGGATGAGGTAGTCCCTACTGAGCATCCTTAGAGAGCAAGAGACACGGGGCGCCGATACTATCAGCGCCCTAGGGGGGGAAGGCTTGAAGGTACGAAGATGAACTCCCAAAGGGGTATTGCCCCTGGCACACTGTCTGCCTTACATGTTCCCTGCATCCTCTTCTTTCTGCTCCTGGCCGTCCCCTTCTCCACCCACACCTTCTTCTGCCTGATCCAGGGAAATCAATCTCTCCCCACGGCCCTCTGCCGGTTTTCAAAGCATTCTTCTTTCTTTCCCATCTCCTACTGCACAGCTCTATCTACCCGCTGACGCTCAGTCTGTTTCCTCATCCCCTGTGGGTGAGGAACCCAGGGGATACTTGACAAGGGTGCTGAATGGAGGTAGGGATGGTACGAGGCTTATAATGTGGCTCATCTCTGGCACGGCGTAGCCTTAGCCTGGCAAAGGGCATGGACGTGACATCAAAAGCTGCAGGGACGTCTCTTCCGTTGAGTTCAGATGTTTCCTTCCCCACTGTGGCAGGAAACTGCCCCATGGTGCCGTGAACTCAGGCCCTGGTCTGCTGGTGAGATAAATGACTGATGAGTGAGACTGGAACTCAGCCAGCAGGAGCAATTCCTCCTGTCAGAGCTCCCTCTGCTGGAGCCGATTAACACCCCATAGCCATTTGGAAAAGGAGGGGAGCGTGACCCAGAAGCTGGGTGACACCCAGGTGAGCCCACTGGCCACCCGACAGTCAAAACGTCTGCAGGCGTTTGGAGCAAGCAGCTCGGAGCCCGCTCTCAGAAAAGCTTGGCTTCTGCTTCTAACTTAAATACCATTTTTGAAGGTTCTTCCATTTCCACCTTTCTAGCATCGAAAACCTTCCAAATACTATGAAATATATATGCACATATATATATACGTTAAACCCCCAAACGTGAGGTATATAAATTCGAATTAGAATCCAGAGGAACTTCCCCCAAACACGTAGTTCAAAGAACCCACTTTCAAAGGGAGGATTGGGTTTCCCTTCTTGGTCCCCCTTCTCTCCTCCCTGACACACAATCCCTTCCTTAACAGGAGCTGAAGGGAATGTCAGGGAGGGGATAGACAGGGTCTTGGGACACAACCCAGACGCAGGTTGGACTGGACCCTAATGTGGCCCCAATCCTGCTGGGAATGGGCTGGAGTCTCCCTCACGCTCTGGGTCATCCTGTAATCGACGAGGGAGGTGAGGGGCCCAGCACCACCTCCGGGCTCTGATTAGCAAATGTGCACGGAGACAGATTGAAGCCCTCGTAGTCTGGCTCAGATCTCATCTTGAAAGAGATATACAAAGGGGTCAGTCCAGCCCTCACCTTACACATCTTCCCAAGCATAGTTCTATCTTCTTCTGGGTCCAAGTTTACTATGGGATGGGCTGGCAAAGGGTGAGGCAAGTCAAGGGCCCACAGCCTGGCTGTTTCATCCCCATCAGAATGGGGGTTTGACATATTACAAGACAGAGTGTGAGAAGACGATGGGACCCTCCACCAACCTGGCCCAGCAGTGCACACACGCGCACACACGCACATGCACATACACATATATGCACGCACACAGATGGCACAGAGCCCAGCCTGGGCTCCACTCACAGTGACTGGATGAAACTCATGGAATCTTTGCGCTGGTCTGGGATGAGTTGGGAAGAAGGCTATGGGCTCCTCTCCCTGAGGACTGTTCAGATGCTAAGTTGGATGCAGGCTCGGATCTGATCAGAGAGGGGCCGGAGACATCGTGGGATGCGGCCCCAGAGGGGAACCCCAGAGCCTATCCATCTGTATGCCTCTTTGGACAGGTCAAATGTGGGAGGAGGAGGGAGGGCCCAGAGAAGCCAGGGCGCTGATGAGAGCTGAGCCCGCTCCCGGGAGCCCGTGCCACCCTGACCCTCTTGGCAAGACGTGCTTCCTTGCTGTACACCGAGGCACGGATTTCTGACGTCACAGCAGTTTCGCGGTTCACCACTTCGCCCCCCAGTCTTGCACAGTGAGAGCCCCTCACCTCCAGCGGAGGAGAGAAAAGCAGAAACTCCGCTCTCGAAGCAGAGTGGAAGCAGCAAGAAACCGGCTGAGGCATGAACCTCCGGCTTCACAAGGCCAGGATAAGGAGTGCCCATACCCTAAGCGTGCTGCCCGTGCCCCCTGCTCAGGGGGGTGAGTGGGGTCCCTGCCTACCCAGCACCGAAAACTCCATGGGAACAGACTGAGGATGGCCCTCATCCCACGTCCCCTTTGCGTTGGATGAGGTTTGTGGATGACACCACCTTATTCATTCTGACTGCTCCCCCCAGCCTGGGGCTGGGAGGGTTGGGGGGTGGAGACAGGACATTAGGGGAGAGAGGGAGTTGGGAGGGCATGGCGCCAACTTCCACGTTGACTCTCCCCACTTCCTGACCTGGGGTCCCATGGCCTCTCCCACCCCAAAGTCCCTCCGGTTCAGTCCGCCTCCTGGGCAGTACTGCCCTCAGAAATGCCCTGGGCAGCCAGCTCAGCCAGCACATTATCCAGGTAATTGGCATCTGGGTAGCCGTGGCCAGTGAGATTAGAGCCAAACTCTGTCTTGTGATGGACCTCATTCCAGATGACGGTATCTGACTCGCCTGTGGTGCTGGACGTACCGATGGCAAAGATGAGACGGCGATCCCAGGCCACAAGCAGCAGCTTCAGGACCTAAGAGAAAAGGCAGGAGGTCAGAATCAGGCACCCGGTGGTGGTCCAAGACTATCCCTTGGGAAGTGGAGAGTCCTCCCAAGGGTCCGAGCCCCTCCTGCATCGTGATGCCCTAAGCAGCACAGTGAATAGAAAGGGATTTGCAAATGGAGTCAGGGACCTGCAGGTTAAGTCTTGACTCTGTCGTTGACTAACTGTGTGGCCGTGGACAAGTTACACCACCTCTCTGAGCTTTCATTTCCTTACTTATAGAATGGCAATGGTACGCTTTACCCCTGAAGGTTGAGCGCAACTTAGGGAGTACTATGTGAAAAGCACTTTCACAGTAGTGCTTGGCACGCCTACTCAACAAATGCTAGGTGCAAGCATCGTAGCTGCATATTAAAAGCTGGGATCTAGGCATCCAAGGCACTTATGATCTGAGATCTTCTGAGCTATGCCCTCCCCCCTGCCATCACCAACACCTGAATGTGGTATTAATCGATCCACAGCTAAAGTTGTGGAATATCTCTCCAGGGACATGGTGGAAGCGTTTTGACCTCTTCCAGGCTATTTCATATTTATTTTCTCATCTGATCCTCACAGCCACCCTTTGAGGCAGGTCTGGCAGGCACTAATATTATCTCTGTTTTGTAGGTGAGGCTCAGAGAGGCGTTAGGGCTTGCGGAATGTTCTAATTCAGCTGCATTAGAAAAATCTTTGTTAAGATGAATGCCTGACACCCTGACCAGCATGAAGGCGGCACCCGATTAAAATGCACTGGGTTCAAAACCGAATGACTATAACCATGGCGCGAGCTGGAGGTGGGGAATCTTAATAGTAATAAGAGTAGCAGGCTTTGAAACTAAGAGTTACCATTTCCTGAGTGTTTACTTACTAATGCCAGGCACTGGGTCATGTAATGGTTATAATAATTGGCCAAGACACGATACTCATTATCCCTTCTCCGCAGAAGAGGAAACAGGCTCAGAAGACAAAAGATTTGCCTTGGTCACAGCTAGAAAGTACCAGAGGGGGCCTTGGCTTCAGGACTGCTTGACTTTCCCATCCCTGCTCTCAGTCATGTCTCTGTTGACTCTCAGGTGGGGCTCAGTATAGATTCCATGGAGAGGCTGCTTCTGAGCTGATCTCAGAGAGAGGGGAGGATATGAGGTATATTAATAGAGCAGGACGTATAGACACTGGAAATACATATCATCCAAGGCATGGATAATTAAGATCGCTGCCACCACGCTGGGCACGTTACAAACGCGACCTTCATTTAATTCTTACAACATCCTGTCCATACAGCTAGAAGTGATCACCATTCTTTTACAGATTAAGTCAACTTTACGTCAGTTCCCACAGCTGGTAAATGGCAGAACTAGGATTTGAACCCAGGCTCGTCTGGCTCCAAAGCCCATGCTCTTATTACTTTGCTCTGCAGAGGAGCCCAAGGTTAGCATCGGGGAACAGCAGACAGGAGGGATGAGGGTGAGGAATTGGTGAGAGGGGACCCACACTGTAGTAGGTCTTGTATATCAAGCAGATTGTCCTTGTGAAGAAGGAAGGGAAAGCCATCCTAACAATTTTGTATTGTTTTCTCTCACTTTATTTCTGTTAAGCAAGGGGAGTGATGCCAGAAACTGTGTTTCAGGATTACTATTCTGGTGACAGATAACTAGGTTGGCAGTGGCAGGATTAGAAAAGGATTCAAGCGGTTTGGAGGGCAGTGCAGGGAGAAATGTGTGGTTCAGAGCCAGAGTCCGAGATGTTCATGTGTCCACTTTGGTCCCAGGGATGCAGAGTATGTCATTAACATGAAGAGGGAGGCCTGGTTGAGGAGCAGCTCTCGGCAAGAGGATCCTAACTTTAACTGCAGGACTCAATGGTGGAGATGTTTAGCCAGCAGTTGGAGCTGTAGATCTCGAGCGTAGAGACGTGGCTGTTCAGGGCGAACAGGTATCAGGACTGGCCCTGCCTCCTAATCTGGGGACACTGAACTGGGCACCTCTTCAGGATGATATGGTTGATTCTCTTATTGTCCCGAACTATCTGATTCTTCCCCTCTGAGAGACTATAGCCACGCTCTTTGCCATGAGCCACACTCTTTGCCAAGGGGCCTCCCTGTAGGCAGGGCACCAGCTCCTTGTCTGGCTTGTCCGTGACTTGCTGGGGCCTATGAAAGGTGAGTGGAAGTAACAAGCTTCTGGGAGCAGCTTTAATGGGATTGTACACTACTGCTTGGATTCTCTCTTGGTCCTCTGCCTCATTCCACGGGAAGGGGATGGACCACGGAAGGGCTGCTCCTTTGACCTGGATTCCAGAACAGGAAACCACATGGAGCAGATGAAAGCTGACCCACAGCAGCAACTGAGACACAGCCACTAACATGCAAAGTACATGAGAAATAAACAGTGGTTGAAGGAAGCCACTGAGATTTAGAGGTTGTTTGTTACACAGCGTGACCTAAAGAAAGCTAAAAAAGGCACACCTCCCGTTCAATAAATCAACGGTTCTTTTCACTTTTGAGATCAGGGACTGTTTTGAAAATACAATGATTTTCTGGCCTTATCCACAGGAAAATGAACATGAAATTTTAATTCTAATTTTAGAGTTCATGGAACCACCGAAGCCTCACCGGGAATCACTAAGAATCCAGAAACCCAGTGATTTTTCCCTCTACTCTTTTGGGGAAAATAAAAGTATTCATTAAAAATAAATAAGCAAATAAAATTCCACAAATTAAGATCCCTGCCCCAGAGCAGTGCTTCTCAAGCTTTAATATGCTGTCAGATCACTTGGAATCTTGTTAAAATGACGTAGGTCCTAAGGTTCTGCATTTATATCAGACTCTTAGGTCTTGTCACTGGTGCTGGTCCCAGGACCTGCCATTAGGCAGCAAAGCTCTAGAGGAAGGATCCTAAAATAGATGAATTATTGCCAGTAAAATCCAGGAAAGGAAAAAGCCAAAAGCCCAGGCCCCACCACCCTGCAAAAATAAAATTCTAAACATATCCATCCTACTTCTAGTTGACTTGACTATGACTTTGCTACATGGGCACCTAGAGTTACAGGAGACCCAGTTCTGTTTAGCATCGTAGGGAGCAAACTTGAGGCCCTAAGAGACAAGTAAATTCCCCAGCCCTTCGCTGAAACCTGCTCTCACCTTTCTCCCTTTCTCGCTGTCTGGAAGGTAACAGTGTCGTGGGAAGCCACGGGCGCTGAAACTTTTCCCAGGATTTGGGTGTTCTGGCCCCTGAAAGCAGAAAAAAAAAGAGAGCAAAGAGCATTTTTCAAAATCTTTTGGATGCAGGGGGTGCAGGCTGTGATCGATTCAAATAATGATGAATACCAATGGCCACAGAGTCTAGACAGAGAACAGACCCAAAGAGCGGTGGGAGTAGTGGTTTAACACATACTCGAGTCCTTGGACCTGGCTCTGGACCCAGCGCTGCTGCCTCCCAGCTGTGTTAGCTGGAGCTGCTCTCCCTTGGGGTGTTAATTCCCTACCCCTTAAATAAGGAAGATGTGGGACCGTTTTGAATGTTAAGGCGCACGTTCAGAGCCGAGCAGCTGTTTATCACCTTCATCATCATCTATTCTGGCTCTTTTGTTTTACAAGAGAGGAAAACTGCAGCCCCAGAGGTTAAATGACTTCCGTTATGTTAATGGCTTTGCCAAAACTTAAGCCCAGGTTTCCTGAAGCATACTCTGGACTTTTTTGACCTCTAAACTACTCAGAATAACATAAGTGCCTGTGAGCTTTGAGCCAAGAGCCATGCGATCAGAATTATCTGAATGATTCTTGGGGATTTTCTCCTTTGTCCTCATGGGTTTTGGTTTGTTGTCTTATTTAACAATATACATTGGCATATTCACGAGTAAAAATCTTCTGACATTTCAACTGTCATCATCCAATACCCCTATTACGCAAGTGGTCTCAAGCCACCAGGTGGGAAAGAAACTGAAGCAGAATTTAGCCAAAAACGAGGCTTCCTAATCAGGGTTCAGATTGGTCTACAGGTCCCTTTGAGAAGCTCATGAAAAATGAGGGATTCTCTCCCAGTAACAATGCACATATTTTCCCCCTACACACAATGTTTGTCTATAATTTCTGAGCGCCCCTGGCCCCCTCAGAGTCTGTGAAACCCTTTTTTAAAATCCCTTCTAGATGAAGCCAATATAATATTGATAATTCCACACAGCTCCTGGTACAAGCTCTCACACCGTAGATCAGTAACCGTATCCTGGCTGAACAAACGAATGAGCGAGTGAATGCAGGAATGAATGAATGAGTGACAAAACTTCAAGAAAACACAGATTTTCCATTTTCTCTTACTAGGGACGACAGTTCCAGAACGGTTTTAAAATTTTGTGATTAAAACAATCTTGTTTAATGGCGCGGCTCAGGATCATGTATGATTTTGCAAACTGAACAGCACGATGGGTAGAGTGGAGTCTCAGAGAAAGGAAAGATCACAGGGAACGGAAAGAGGCAACAGTGTCTTCTGGGAGACGCGGGACTTGAAGGTTCTGAATTTCACATTCTTACGAAATCACATTTACAACATTCCCACGGCCACGGCTGTTTCTAAGCCAGGCTGGACAAACTGATGGCCGATTCTCACCACGGTTCTGCCCGCTCCTCTCCTGCCCGGGACTTGCCTGTTATGCGGCCAACACAGACACCTGCTTGGCACCAGCCCACCAAGGCTGTGTGCTCCCTGCACGGTGACAAGCTCAGCAGTCACGACTCTGCCTTGGCCCCGCTCAGAGTTTCTCCCCCAGAGAATCATCGTCTGCAGTGAAGGCAGAGCTTACAGGGCCTCACTCCTCATGAAAGCCCAAGCTGTGTGGTCCCTGGGGTCTCCAGGAATGGACTTTGCCCTGAGGGTTCTGCTACCGACTCTCACAGGTGGTCTACGGAACGGCTGTAAGGACAGTGCACGGATGCATTTCCTTTGACAAAAGGTTTTCCTAGGGGAGCCATGGCACCTCCAGAGGCAGCAGGTGGGCACCTCTATACCCTAGTGCAGGCTCCCCGTTCTTTGGTCCTGGGGTCCAGGAACAAAGAACATCCTCTAAAGTGGTTGCCCCACCCCGACTTTGCCCACGTCAGTCTGCCCTACTTCCCCCAAAGGCCACTGGCTGTTTCTCGGGACTCCCGTACTCTCATCCTTGGCCCTATTATACCCTCCCTGGCAGCCCTAGAATCAACCCAGAAGTCTCACTTGCCCTCACATCCAACCATATCTCCCTGGTCCCGGGCCCTCCCTTTTTCATGACTGGAAGCTAAATTATCGCAGTGGTCTCCCAACTGGTCTGTCAGGTCACCCCCCACTCTTTTGCCAGACTGGCCCTCCTAAAGCAGCTCCCCAATCACACGACCTTCCATAACCCTAACCAACGCCCGACCACCTCGAGGGACGCCCCGCCACCAGCCTGTCAAGGAGAACCTACAGCCTTCACCCTGGTGTCGAAGGCCTCCCGACCTGGCCACAGTCCCCCTTCTCTGCCCGCTCTCTCACATCCTCCTTACTCCCTCCTCCTGTGTGCTGTCTGTCCGCCCTGCTTCCCACAGCTTGTATCAGTGGTGCACATCAGTTTTTACTCTATAGTTTAGTGATGTGTATTTATTTCTGCCTGACTGGTTGATACGTCCTTCAAAGAAGAGCCATGTTTTTAAATTCAATTTTTTACAGACTATTACATCTCCCTGTTTTATTTCTTCCTTATCTCACTAAAAGGGGGACTTCAGGGAAGCAAGGGCTGTGTCTGTTTAGCTCACCATTCTTTCTCTAGCATCTAGAACATGTCTGGTCCCCTGTCCACACTCAAATGTTTGTTAAACAAAAGACAAAATGGAGGAAGGCAAGGAGGAAGGAGGAAAGGAAGGTAAACTAATAAATATCTGTTAAATAAATGAATCCAGTGAACACCCTAAACATTTAGAAAAAGCTTCAATGTGTGAAGGAAGGGACACGTTTGTGTTTACTGCCAGGAAAATTGTTCAATTTGTCCGTTAGGGCTGTCTTTTGAAGAATCAAAAGAAATGTCCACAAAAGTCAAGGACTATCTATCAAATTACAAATGCAAATACCATTTGACAAAAAAAAAAAAAAATCCGGGGCTTCCCTGGTGGCGCAGTGGTTGAGAGTCCGCCTGCCGATGCAGGGCACACGGGTTCGTGCCCCGGTCCGGGAAGATCTCACATGCCTCGGAGCGGCTGGGCCCGTGAGCCATGGCCGCTGAGCCTGCGCGTCCGGAGCCTGTGCTCTGCAGCGGGAGAGGCCACAGCAGTGAGAGGCCCGCGTACCGCAAAAACAAAACAAAACAAAACAAAACAAAACAAAAAATCCACTTCTAGAAAATTATTCTACAGATATACTCACATGCGTGCAAGGTTATTCATGACATTTTGTTGTAGCAAAAGATTGGAAACAATCCATATGCCCATCATATGGAGATGGCTGAATATAAATTATGGTACATTCATACAAGGGATGATTATGCAAAGCTAAGAAAGAATGTGGAAGTTCTCTCTATACTGACATGGAAAGATCTACAGACTATATTGTTCATTGAAAATGCAGGGTGCGTCCACGTCCTGGCTATTGTAAATAGTGCTGCAATGAACATTGTGGTACATGTGGGAAGCAGCAACATAGCACAGGGAGATCAGCTCGGCGCTTCCACGACCTACAGGGGTGGGCTGGGGAGGATGGGAGGGAGGCTCAAGAGGGAGGGGATATAGGGACATGTGTACGCATATGGCTGATTCACTTTGTTGTACGACAGAAACTAACACAGCACTGTGAAGCAGTTATACTCCAATAAAGATCTAAAAACAAAGAAAGCAAGTGCAGCGTGCGGAACGATATGTCTGATATGTCACCTTTGTGTGAAGATGGGAGGAGCGGATGAAGTCTTTGTTGCAAATGCACAAAGAACCCTGAAAGGATACATAAGAAAGTGAGAACAGTGGCGGAGAGTCGGGGAGGGTGAGACTGGGTAGATGGGGGACCGGAGTGGGAAGGAGACTTTTCATAGCATAACATTGTCTTAGCAGCTCTGGCTGCTATAAGAAAATAACATAAACTAGGTGGCTTGTAAACAACAGAAATTCATTTTTCACAGTTCTAGAGTCTGGGAAGTTCCAGATCAAGGTGTCGGCCGATTCAGTGTCTGGTGAGACACCACCACATAAATTGTTTTGTTTCGCAGGTTCACAGCTGGAGAGGAATTGACCTCAGAATGAATTCTACCTTGAGTCTCACCCTATCTAATGTAGATGATATCTAGATAAGACTTCGGACTGAAACTTTGAAGTGGGTGCGGGAATGTGTTAAGACTTGGGGGCTATTGGGATGGAGTGAATGTATTTTGTGTGCAGGAAGGACATGAATTTGGGGAGGCCACGGGTGGAGAGCTGTAGACTGAAAGTCTGGGTCCCCCCCCATAAATTATTATGTTGAAACCTAATCCCCAGTGTGATGGTATTAGGAGATGTGGGGGGTCCCTTGGTGGGTGATTAGGTTATGAAGGTGAAGGCATCACGAATGGGATCAGTATCCTTATAAAAGAGACACCAGGGAGGCTGCCCATCCCTTCTGCCATGTGAGGACACGGTAAGAAGACGGTGTACAAACCAGGAGGCGGGCTGCCACCAGACACTGAATCTGCTGGCATCTCAATCTTGAACTTCTCAGCCTCCAGAACAGTGAGAAATAAAGTTCTGTTGTTTAAAAGTCATCCAGTCTGTGGGTTTTTTTGTTTGTTTGTTACAGTAGCTTGAATGGACTGAAGACAAACATTTACCTGCAAACAGTTGAACTTTAAATGATAAAAGCCAGTGGCTAAGGGTGGGCTCACCTGAATGCCAGGGGGGATGCTGTAGATGATCCGGATGGTTTTGCAGTCTGGGTGGCCAGGCAGAGAGTGGGGAATGAGGTGGTACTCCATCTTCCCTGGAGGCTGGGTACCTGTCTTCACCCCATAAATGGTCTTACAGGTTGGACACTGCAAACTCCCATCCTGAAGAGACAAGGTCAGAATAGGAAACGGTTTTAGTAATGACCTTCCCACCCAACCCCAAAAGGTACCAGAGATAAAGGGCTGGGGTCGGGGGCAAAATGCACCCAAACGAGTAACAGACCTGAGTTGCCCCCCTGCTTGGCCACTGAGGCCATTGAAAGCTGAAGCTTTCTCCAAAATAAGAGGAGGAAACTTCCACACCAACCCCGTGCTCCACACTAAGGGACATGTAAGAGAGACCCCATCCTTCATAAGGAGACCGGGCTTTGCCCTGCATCTCAGGACTCTGATGGGGGGATGGTGGGGGACTCTGGGTACAGTGACGTGAGGGGTCGTGGTTTCACAGCGGGACCTGGTGACGTGTCTTCTGGAAGGATAGGAGGAGAGCTTGGGAGAGAGCCTGGACAGTAAATCCTGTTCCCAGCTTGCAGAAAGAAAGGGAGTGAGGAGAAGGAAAGCGTGGGCAGGGAACAACGTGTGTACAAAGTGCTGTCACACAGCGGGGACCAGAGCTCTCCAGGACATCCAGATCTCCTCGGGGAAGACTGGGATCCTCTGCGGGGCTATTTAAGGACGTTTCCATTCAAACTCTACTCATTTAAAGGAACAGCTTGTATTCAGGGCAATGGAAGTTACTCCGTGAGATCAAAGGATAGGAATCCAAGGCCAGGGTCCCACTCTCTGTTCTGGCCTTAACTTGCTTCGTGACCTTGGATGAATCACTCCATCCAATAAATTCTCTCTGGGCCTTTTCACCCCGCTTCTCTGTAAAGAAGATAAAAACTGCGTGCTTCGAAGTATTAGTGCAAAAGAGAATAAAGGATAGTGTCTTCAACATTTTTGAAGCACCAAGGAAATAAACGCAAGAGTCCTAGATTATTCTTGAATACAGTTATCAAAAAAGGGAATACATGTCCTAAGAAACCTCTTTAAACCCAAAATAACCTCTTCAAATGCCAAATCCCGATGAAACCTTTTTTCTTAGGGTCAGGAAATTGGGCAAGGGATACAGACACACATCGTTCACGAATAATTGAGCTCTCTGAGACAGAGAAAGATCCCAAGATTGGCACTTCGGGAGTCTCAACCACAGGGCTATATTAGGATGAAGGGAAAAAACATACAGCCATAATACAAAGGAGATACCAATTTGAATAACAATGCTAACAGCACTCTATAAAGTAGGGATTGTTTTATCTCCATTTTCCAGATGGAAAATGAAATGTCCAGGAGGTTGAAAATCTTGCTTGCCCAAGGCCATTTGGCCACTAAGCCAGGGTTTGAGCTTAGGTCTGCTGCCTTTACTCTTTTCCCACAGCAAGAGACGTACAGAGCAGCCTCTGAAAGCCAAACATTTTTTTGGATGAATAAGCAGTTGGATATCACAAAAATCTCAGACTCTGAGGCAATCCAAGATGGGCCTGGAGAAATGAGTAGAATTCAAATTCATGCAGATGGGGAATGAAGGTTATTCCAGGCATTGGAGAGAACATGAGAAAACTCAATGGCTTAGGCATTGTAAGCAGAGAGTTACCATCTGAGGACACTCCCAGATTCCTGGAAACCAGCTCTCTTGGACAAGACAAGCATCACAGACAGCCTTCCCCTCCTCGAACTAGGACCCTAAGGGACTTCCAGTTATACCTTGGTAAAATCTTTAGTGCTTTTGAAGGGGTGGTGGAAGGTGTTTTGAAATTGTCCACCGAAAATGAATCGTAACTGAAAATCAGTAGCCCTGGGAGAAGGAAGGGTGATGGGAAATCCATCCATGCCAGTATGACTGGATACTAACCCCTGGCCCATCATCATGGACCACTCCCCCCTGGGACTCTCAGGGACAGAAGTCTACACCTTTCAGACCACCACTCAGTGTGGATACAGGGGGAGAGTCGGGTAGCATAGACCAAAAGGAAGGTAAAGACAGAGTTTACCAACATCATAATTTCGTGGGAAATTGATCCTGCTGAGAACAACCAAGTTCATCACCCCTGCTGCCCTGGGATGCCTTTGAGACTCCCCAAACCACCTGCGTGCCACTCCAATAAGGCCTCCATGCTCTCACACCCCAGGGCCCACGTGGGAGGTGGCAGCAGCCCCACGGGCTGGCACTAACCTTGTTGCCATTGTTGTACATGGCGACCAGGCAGTAGATGTGGTAGATGTGGCCGCATCTGGACAGCTTACCCACTAGGTCAGGCTTGACCGTCGGCTGTGGACCCTTGTAGCCTGAGGGGGCCGTGAGGCGCTCCATACAGATGGTGCAGTCCTGGGGGTGGGAGGGGACAGAGGAAAGAGGACATCAGCTCTCAATCAGCCTAGGAGGCCAAAGCGTCTCCAAGGTGGTTCCCGCGTGATCTCAGAGGTCAGGTGAGCTATTTCTTCTCCTCTTCTAGAAAGCCCACAGACCAGGGTAAACATGCCTTTGGGAATCTAAATAGAATTCTGCCCTGCTCTGCACAACAGAGAAATTCCTGAAACAATTCCTGGTGGTGGTACATGTTCATTTGGGCTGGCCAACAGAATGATAACCTCCTTGGGGGCTGTGACCGACTGTCCTTCCTTGGTATCCTTCAGTGGCTTGTGGAGGAAACCAATGCTTGCTGAGAGACTCACCGACAAGCTTTATTTAAATGGAACATCTGTAAAGGAATTGTATTTGAAGCGTCCTGGAGAGGCTGCTGTTTAAATAAGTCTACATCAGGATTTCTCAACCTTGGCACCATTGACATTTGGGGCCAGATAATTCTTTGCTGTGGGTGCTGTCCTGGGCCTTCCTGGGCATTGTAGGGTGTTTAGCGGCATCCTTGGCCTTTGTCTACTACATACTATCAGCATCCCCTCTCCCCTCCAGTCATGTAAAAGCACCTCTGGTTGAGAACTGCTGGGACATCAAGCCCCTTTTAAAGTCAGTACCCATAGCTTATCATACTGCCTTTCTTAAATTCAGACTCTCACGTTAAGGCAGTTTAGAATCGGTCAGCAGTTTGCTGAATGGGGAGGTGGGCGAAGTTAAGCTGCAGCTGTCGCTCAGGACCATGAACCCGGAGCCTGGGCGTCCGCTCTGACCAGCTCTGCACCAGTCAGGACTTAAAAGCAGCTCCTGCCGCATCCTGTGGAAAACTCTGGCAGAGGAGATGCTTGTGGGTGATGGAGAAGGTGAGCCCCGCCCTGGCTCCCCTGCGGTCACCTCGTCTGGTGGATGCCGGACTTTCTGCAGATACTTCTTTAGCACCTCTTCTGGGGTTTTACCTGTGGGGACAAGATATTCAGTGGGCCACCAAGACAAGCTGGATGTGCCAGAGAGAGGGGAGTTGTTAGCCAGGCTTAAAGCAGAAAAGGCAAGCAATTCATTGCACAATTGGATTTAAGAACTGAAAGGGAACAGAGTGGTAGAAGATGGAGGGAGGTGGTCTGAGGAGGTGGGAGGTGTCCACATCCGCTTTTATCTCCTTAGGTCACTTCCCTGACAGCCCCCTGCCTAATTTCAACAAACCCACTTTTTAACTGACAGAGGTTGAGTGGGTTTCTCTTCCACATCATCGAAGAGCCTGGACCCACCCAAACGATGCAATGAGATGACAAATGAAAGCACTCTGCATTGCAGCTCTATGTACAACAGCCCAGAGGTGGAAACAACCTAAGTGTCCATCGTCGGATGAATGGATAAAGAAGATGTGGCACATATATACAACAGAATATTACTCAGCCATAAAAAGAAACGAAATTGAGCTATTTGTAATGAGGTGGATGGACCTAGAGTCTGTCATACAGAGTGAAGTAAGTCAGAAAGAGAGACAAATACCGTATGCTAACACATATATATGGAATCTAAGAAAAAAAAATGTCATGAAGAACCTAGGGATAAGACAGGAATAAAGACACAGACCTACTAGAGAATGGACTTGAGGATATGGGGAGGGGGAAGGGTGAGCTGTGACAAAGCGAGAGAGAGACATGCACATATATACACTACCAAACGTAAGGTAGATAGCTAGTGGGGAGCAGCCGCATAGCACAGGGAGATCTGCTCGGTGCTTTGTGACTGCCTGGAGGGGTGGGATAGGGAAGGTGGGAGGGAGACGCAAGCGGGAAGAGATATGGGAACATACGTATATGTATAACTGATTCACTTCGTTATAAAGCAGAAACTAACACACCATTGTAAATTAATTATACTCCAATAAAGATGTAAAAAAAAAAAAAGGAAAGCACTCTGTAAACTGTTACACGTTTAAAAGCATTAGGTAGGCTTATGGCATTCCTTTTACAATGTGCTAAGTACTGTCTCAATCGGTAATGTGGAGTCAAAGTGCTATTATTTTTATGGGAAACCAGAAATTTATGACCACGGCTTCAGACGGTCTTCTTGCCGTTGATGGCATGATCACTGCCAGCAGAGGTAGCCCAGCAGTAGGGAAAGGGTGATGCTCTGGGAAGCAATTACCTGACAGTTGCATTGATTCTGGAATTTGGGGGAGGGGAGGAACTGGACCCCTAAGGCTAGGCAGCCTAGCCTAAAGGCAGGGGATGGGATGATACGGACTCACAAAGAGGCATAGAAATTTGAAAAAAGGGTCAGTGCCTCCCCTGGGTGACCTTCTTAACGTCTCTAAGATTCTGTTTTCTCACCTAGGAAATGGGCAGGAGCAGCCAGTCCTACTGAGAGCGATGCTTTGACAATTACATGAGCTAACGGGTGTACAGTTCTCTGGCACTTTACCTGCTAAGAGTCTGATATATGCTATTAATAACAGGAAGAGTGGGAAAGTGCAAAATCCTGCCGTTTCCTATGAGACTACCAGCAAGGCAATCAAGTTTATTTAAGCAGAGAGCTTTTGATAGACTGGAAAAGTAGGACAAGGGCTTGAGGAAGTGGATCCTGCAACATTCAGAAGCAGGGATGCGGGCCCTTCCTTTCCACTGCCCTGCTTCTCTTAGAAGAATCAAGCTTCTATTAACTGAAAGCCTATTGCTTGCTGGGCTAAGTCACAATATACATATGATCCCACTGAAACTTCATAACAAGTTTGCAAGGTGGGGACTTAGGAGTGACGGTGAAATCACTTAACAACCAATACCAGAGACTAGAGAGACCAGCCACAGAGCTGAAGTGCCCTTGGTGCCCTGATAAGCACAGGCATTTGACCTCCTAGTTGTAGGATGTGAAAAGAGAGAATGGAGCTCCTAAAGGGGGGTGTGAGGGGCCAGAGCATCTGGAGTCTAGAGAGGGACACAAGACAGTGGTTACTTCCCCAGTGACATGGATGCATTACAGGACATACCTGCCGGGTACCAGTTGTGCCCATTGTAAAGGTGAGAAAATAAGAGACTGGGGTCACAAGACTGCAAGGGACAAAGTTGGGATATGAGTCAAGTCTGTTTGGGTTCCAATGTCAAAGCGATCTTTCTCTCTAATGTATTGATATTTTATCTGTGTCTGCACCCTATTTTTATGTGCCTATATTTTTGTGCTGCATTTTTATATTTCTCAAGGTGTCTCCATCTGATCCATACCTCATCCACTTTGCTGTAATCCTCAGAACAGGTACTAGGTAGGCCCATTTAGCAGATGCAGAAATTAAGGCACAGCGGGGGAAGGCACGGGTATGACCCTCAGTGGTGGAGGCAGAGCCAGGGCTGGGAGCCAAGTCTGTGACCTCCCCGCCAGGACCGCTTTCGATAAAGAGGCCGATACCTTTCTTGGCTTGTTTCTTGGTGGTCTTGCGGCTTGTGTTGGAAACCCCTGGGATGGACTTTATTTCGCTCTTGCTGACGGGGGGTGGGTGGAGGGCCAGCTTTGGTGGCCTGGTAAGACACACAGGCAGCCCTGCCGCACTCATGAGGATCCCAGTGATTCCTGGAAGGGCAAGAGCATGAGAGAAGAAGGACTGGAGAGTCAGCCCCCCAACCCGCCCCCCCCCCAGTAACCTCCTCGCCTCCTTTCCACCAGCATTATCATAACTCATGGATTCTCTACGTAGCCTCCACTTTTCTCGGAAACATATCCATTCCCTCATTTTCAACAGCAAGCTGTGCTTTTCACGATCAATTCTTCCCAAACTCTTCCTGCCCTTCCAACCCAACTCCTCACATCCTCGTTTGTCTTAATCAACATCCGAATTCTCTCTCTTTTTACAAATGCTCACCATACCTATTTCATTGCTTTTGTTTTTCTACCTTCAGCCGGGGGTTTCTCTTACCTGCCAAGGCAGGGTTGACAGGACTGGACCCACTTAGGTTCTTCACTGGGACAGTGGGGACCCTGAAAAAGGAGAGAACAGACACATCATGCTTTTGACAAGTGGGACAAAATGGGCCAGTGGTGGGGACCCCAAAACTTCACCCACTGAGGGGTTCCCCTTTCTTACAGGAACTACTTATTCCTACTAAAGATGCAGTAAGTTCTTAGCCCCTCAGCCAGAGCTGATACCTTCAAACCTTGTCAGTCCACTCCACAGAACCTCAAAACTCAGAATGGCTCCGCAGTTCCCTCAGAGTCCCAGGAAGGCCCACACAGCCCTGCCTGAGCTGCCAAAATCCCCCACCCCAATCCCCCCAGCTCTCTGGCCTCTCCTCAAGTCACTCGCCTCTTTACTGCACTCTAGCTCTTCCTCCTACTGGCCAAGAACACTCCTGCCTCAGAGCCTTTGCATAGCCTGTTCCCTCTGCCTGAAATGCTGTTCCACCCGACACCTACTTGGTTCCCTCCTACAACTTCTTCAGCCTTGGCTCAAATGTTCCCTTCTCAGTGATGTTCCTGAGGCCATCTTATTTAATACTGCTACCCACCCCTCCATCCCACCCTGAGACCCACCCCCCCACAAGCCCTCTTACCCTGGTCTTTTTTTTTTTTTTTTTTGGCCACGTCCCATGGTTTGTGGGATATTAGTTCCCCAACCGGGGATTGAACCTGGGCCCAGGGCAGTGAAAGTGCTGAGTCCTCACCAGTGGACTGCCAGGGAATTCCCACGTATGATCTTTGAAAATAAGTTGTTGCTTCTTATCTTCCCTCCTAAAATCTAAGCTCTACCAGGGCAAATATCTTTGTCTGTTTCATTCAGAGCCTGACACTAGTAGGCATTCAACAAATATTGGTTGAAGAAATGAAAAAAACATAAAGAAGCAAGTTCAAACGTGGGTGTACAGTCACCTCAGAAGCTTCTGAAAAGGCAAAGCCCCCTGCCTGCATCAGAAGCTCTACCTGTGGGCCAGGAGAATCTGCATTTTGACAAGCTTCTGCTGAGAGGAGGCAGAGGCAGCCGATCCCTAGTCTAACATTTGGAAACCATTGCTCTAACAGCTGTCACTTCTCCTTTTCCCTGAGAAGCATAAATCAGGCAAGGCCTCCTCCCTTTTCTGTCCTTCTCCCCAGCAACTTGAGCCAGGATGGAGAGAAGACAGCACAGCTGCCTGGGAAAGTCGAGGCCTCCCACGGTGCCGAATGGAAAAATATGAGACGCACGGGGCTAGGTCTTGCACCATCCCCCTTGCCACCCAGGCCTCCACAGCTGGGCTTGGAAGGGGATGTGGGCTTGGAGATGGACTGGGTCACCGACGACTCCAGGAACCAGAGTTTCTGCTATGGGGGTAGGGTGGTGCTGGGAAAGTAGGGGGAGGGGAAAAAGCACTTGTTTATTTGTTATTAATTTATTTGTCCATTCATACTGAGCCCACTTTGTGTCGGATACTCTGCTGTATGCCAGGGACACAGCAGTGAACAAGACAGCCCACAGCCCTTCATCCCTGTGTCAAAATCGCTAACAAGAGGAGTCAGGCACTTAATCCCAGGCACCGTTCTACCTGCTCACAGTATATACATCCATCTGACCCTTCCAACAACCTATGCAAGAGGTGTTATTATTATTAACTCCGTTTTAATAGGCAGGGAAGGTGAGACACAGAGAGGTTAAGCAAACTTGACGAAGGTCACACGGCGAAGGATTTGAACCCGGGAAATCTGTCTCCAGAGCCCATTGTTTTAGCCACTCACTAGGCTGTGCTCTTGTGTCTGTGTAATCCTCATCACACCCCCTGCTGCAGACAGAAAACACGAAGTTTCAGGTTTAAGGAATGAACCCACAACTCAGAGGGGAGGTTGGAATGTCACCTCAAGGCTGAGCACTGGGTCTGTCTGTCCCCCACGTGCCCAGAAGGATGGGTGCTTGCCTGGCCACGCTGAGTCTTCTGGGGTCTCTGTCCCTTCCCAGGGATGATGACGTGTGCACCAGGGTTGTGAGAAGGATGTGGAAGTAACAAATGTGGGTGTGTTTGTGTCTCAACAGGCCACCAAAGGCTACTTGTCCTCAGAAACTGTCCCCAGGATAAGTCAAATCCCGATGGGACGAGGTGAAAGCTGAATTCAACACAAAAGAAAGACACCAAGAAAAAGAGGCACAGACTTGATTCCGGACTCTGTAATCTGCCCCACAGGGCCAGGCATGGTATAGCGGATGGGGGGTCAGAGGAATCAGCTTAAAGACCCAGTCCTGCCAGTAGCAATGTCCATCAACTTTTCTGAGCCTCAACTTCCCTATCTGTAAAACTGTGAAAGTCTTGGGTTAGAAGCTGCCGAGGAGACTTCCTGATGATTTCCCACCCCAGTACCTGGGGACCCAAGGTGTAGTCTCTGCCCTGGGTCCCCCACCTGGGGCCGATTCTCCTCCCGCCTCTCTCTGGGGAGGTGGGGTGGGCAGGGTCCCTCCTCTGCGCCTGCTCTCTGGATCCACACCAGGGGGCAGTGGGCGCCACCCAGCCCAGCACCTGCCCTCCCCCCTCACCATCTCCAAGGCCCCCACTTCAGCTGATAAGTAGCCGTGATCTGGGTGACAAAAGCCACCTTTGTTCCCACAAACTGGACTGGCAGGTTTCCACACCCAACCTGGTTAACCAGGAAATAGTCCAATCCCCAGAGCGTACATCCCGGGCAGCCCGAGAACCCCGAGTTGGGGGCAAGGTCTGGGGAGAGGGAGGGTGTGCTGGTGAATACTGCGGAAAAGGTGGGTGTCCCTGCCACACCAGGAAAGGGACAACATGGCGGAAGGGCTTGTCAGGAGGCTCTGGATGGTGGCAGCAGGGCTTGGGGAAGAGGGGATATTTGCTTATGAAATACAGAAGTGTCCAGCGGAAGGGGCCCTGCAAGGGGGTCAGGATATCTGCTTCTAGCCCAGCTCTGCACCGACTTTGTGCCTTTGGGAGAACCGTGCAGCCTCTTTGCCATTCAGGACCGCATCTGAGTTACCACGCAGTAAACAGGGCGCCCTAAATCCCTGTCCCTGGGTTCCCAGGGAGGGAGGATTTAGGATCCAGGTCGAATACTTTGTAAATAGCTGAGCCCTATGCAAATCTGGGCGATTGTTTACATCTTTTGGCTCCCAAAGGTAAGAGGAAGTTGGGCTTGATATAAAACCTTCTCCTGGTTAATATTCCAATTTTCTCAGATTCTTGAGGATGTCAGGTGTAAAGTGTTAATACAAAGTTGAGTGCTGGGCAGATCGTTGAGCAGGCAACACTTGACCACCCTTCCCCCACCGTTCTTGGTTAAAATGAAAACCAAGGAGAACGGCCTGTATGGTCCACACCGGGCACACCCTGTCGGGGCCCCCAGGGTTATAGGTGCCCGAGTCCTTTTCCTAGAGATCAGTAACCCAAAGGCAGGTGAGCATTCACGTCCTCCTGGCAACTCAGCTCAGCAAAAGCTGCCTGACCCAAGTACTCGCGGGCCAATCAATCAGCAGACACCCCCTGCCCCCGTGCCGTGGGGAAGTTCCCAGTTATGGAGGGTGCACGTTTTAATTTCTGTCTCTAACATACAAAACTAAGAAAAGAGAAGAGCTGGCAAGGTGGCAGGGGAAGGGGGGGGTTGATGAGGGGAGAATAGCTCTGCAGATACCATGGTGAGAAGTGTTTTTCTGGGAGTTACGAGCCAACCCAGGAATCCTCGGCGGAACAATGGTCTTGTCTCTCCAGCAACTGAGGTCTCGCTGGAGATAGAGAAGCTTCCATTCTGGAAAAGACGGCCAGAGGGGCGACTCCCGCCCCCCCGCAGCACAGCCCTCCTCTCTCCTCTTTAGAAACCCCCTGCTTGTGTCTCTGAATAATTCACAGGATCTTTTGTTCCCCCCAAAACCCTTCTCTCCATCCCACCTCTCCCGCCCTCCCTGGTCTTCCTTTTTTCCGTGGGAAAGTTACTGGAAGAGGTCATGGGCAGAGAGGGGAGGGGGAAGGGGCCGTTGGACGACAGAAGGTCGATGGCAACGGCAGACAAAGGGAATAAACACGCTAATTAAATGGCCAAGAAAGACTGGAGGAGAAGATGGTAGTGGGGGTGAGGGAGGTGGTAAGAGGTGAAAAGGAGAGGGCTGGAAGACAGAGAGGGTAGGGAGGGGCCTCCCTTGTCAGGAAAACAGAGCAGAGAAAAAAACAACTTGTTTCTATAGCCCTTTTGAAATTGCACTGCCCAGACCTCCGCCCCAATTCTGCTGCTCGGATTCTATTGGCAGGTAGATCCTCAAGCAGAGAGATAAAGAGCTGCCGACTCCTTCATCGACATTTAAAGTGATCTGGGGTTCCCTTCCCTCAAGTATGGCATGGGGTCACTTGGCTTTTGTGTAGGCGCCAGAAATGAAGTAGGGTGGCAGATTCGACTCAGTAACTACAGAGTGCATAGATACTGTTCGTAATAGTAACGGCAGCTAATACTGAAAAGACTCTTATTATGTGCCAAGCACTGTAGTGAATCCACACTGAATATTTCATTTAAGTCCTCATGACAAACCCTATAAGCAAGGTACCATTCCTATCCCCATTTTACAGATGAGTAAACTGAAGATAGAGGATGCAAAACTTGCCCCAAGTTACACAGCCAGAAACTTGGGTTCCAGCCCAGCCAGTCAGATTCTAAAGACTGTGTTCTTACCCACTATAGGAGCCTCCCTCTGCCATGCCAGCAGTCGCCCTGGAACTCTGTTAGAGGTCCTGGGATGCTGCTGTACGCCAGTGTGGAGAAACCGTGCAGCGGCATTGTGCGGGTACCCCTTCCCCTCTGCCAAATACTTCTGCAGGCTCAGAGGAAGTCATGAAAACCCCAGGCATCTGACTAGCATCTGACCATTTATAAATTGCCTTCAAGTACAACAAGGAGCTGGGCTTTGGCCCAAAGAGCGGCAGACTAGGAGACGGAAATCTAGGTTCCAGCTCCCACTCTGTAACACGTGGGCTGTGCCTCTCTCCTTGGGGAGTTAACTCCCAGCTGAGTGCCCATGCCTGACACTTGCATCACGGTGTAAGGTCATGAGTTAATGCTGGCGAGCGCATCGGGTCAGCTGTTAAGGGGTGACTGCTCTTAGCTGAGGTTTTGACACTGACTCCATGGGGTAGTCAAGGCAAGCAAGATGATCCCCATTCCACACAGGGGGAACATGGACCTTGCAAAGAATCCGTGCCTCACCCAGTGGCAGAGGCAGGATTAAAGGCCCGGCCTCATGGTCTGCAAGCTACCCTCCTTCCTGTCTCCTCCCGGCGCTGAGCCTCTATGTGCAGAGATCTTCCTCTGGGCAGCCTGACCTTCACACTCTTGGGTCCAACCTACCTCTGAACCATCCCGAATGTCTGGGGCTTGGGCGGCAGGCAGGGCCAGGCTCCTCCAGAGAAAGGGAAGATTGGACACATATAAGAGGCCAATCTCACAAGAAGTCAGGGGCTGGCAGGCAAAGGCTACGGGTACCACGTGAACCTGCGTCTCTCCCATTTTATGATCAGGAAGGCCAAGAGGATGATAAAAAGGAGTCATGACAGAATCTACAACATCCCCAAGTTGTCACAAGAATGACTGAGACGGTGCATGGGAACTGCCTGGGAGGTAGTAAGTACTCATTAAACACGGGCTGTTATTCCAATCTGGAGGCACCAGAGGAAAGGGACTAACCCTCACTTGGCACCTGCTGTGTGCTGGACACTGTGGTATGTGATTGACAGGGAAGCAGCATGGCTGAGTGGGGAAGGTCTGGGCTCAGACCTCCTGAAGTCTGAATCCCGTTCTCTGCTGATGATTAGGTACGTGCTCTGGAGCGAGTGAAACTCTCATGTCTTCAAGGGTAAAATGGGATCAAAAATGCTTACTCCAGGGGCTTCCCTGGTGGCGCCGTGGTTGAGAGTCCGCCTGCCGAAGCAGGGGACACGGGTTCATACCCGGGTCCGGGTGGATCCCACATGCCGCGGAGCGGCTGGGCCCGTGAGCCATGGCCGCTGAGCCTGCGCGTCCGGAGCCCGTGCTCCGCAGCGGGAGAGGCCACAGCAATGAGAGGCCCAGGTACAGCAAAAAAAAAAAAAAAAAAAAAAAAAAAAAAAGCCTACTCCATAGACTTGTTGTAAGGATTAAGTAAAGTGATAAAGCCCCCAGACTAGAACATGGTGGGAGCCCCTGAATGTTGCCTGCTGTCTCTCGGTAGGCATCACCTCCTTTAATGCTCACTGCGGCCAGCATTTACAGATGAGGAAGTTGGGGCTCTGTGAGGTTAGGGATCCGCCCCTATCACAGGGCTAGGAAGAGGCAAGGTCTCCATTAGAATCCAGATCTGCTGGATCCCAAAGGCCACATCCTTGCTTACCCACCACACCGTGCTACCTTCCACCTGCAGCCAGGGGGTCAGGTGAAGACGAGGAGGACCTTAAGCCTTGGCAGCCCTTCCTTCATCTCTGACCCGGATGATCGGTGACGTCTGATGCCCCTGATCAGCTGACGCTCAGAGGCAGCCATGGAAGCACCTACCCGGAGGCGATCAGCACCCGGGACTGGGCGATGGCCAGTCGCTGCAGGTTGGTCCGATTCAAGGTCGCCAGGGCCACCCTTCCGGTCTTGCCATTGGCTCCCGGGGGGCTAGCAGGGGAGACCGCATTCGCCCCTGCCGGCGTGCTGGAGGCTTGTCGCCGGATCGCCTGCGATGGGACCATCTTCACCGGGCCTCGAATGGTGCCCGTGCTGTCCAGTGGCTTGGCCCCGGGGCCTGGTGGGGGAGGCACCTTGACCACTCCAGACTCGGGCATGTGCTTGCGGGCAGCCGGGGGCTGCAGGGGTCCGGCGTTCCCATTGGCCACCGCGGCCTTGACGCTCATCACCAGGACGCACTGCGGGCAGGAGCAGGGCGCGGCGGGGGGCGCGGCGGCAGGCCCGGGGCTGGCCGGCCAGGACTGGGGCTTGGGCAAGGTGCCAGTGACCATGGGGTAGATAAGATCTAGCCGCCGGCGGACGCGGCGCTGGCGCTGGGTCTGCCGGTTGATCTGGCCCATGGTGCTGAAATCAATGACGTAGCTGAAGCCGATGGAAGTGAGGTCGATCCAGGGGTGCTGCTTCTCGTAGGCGTGCTGGATGGTGATGCCCACTTCCATGTCGTAGGGCGTCCAAGAACCATTGTCGTTCTCCCACTCCCACACCACGCCCTTCCCAGGGGCCGAGGTCGGGTCGTAGTAGTTGCGGCGAACCGGACGGAGGGTCCCTGCCAGAGTGGGACAGAGGAGAGGATCAGGGTCACCAAGGGATGAAACTGAATCGTGTTACGTTAAAAGGCAGACATTAAACGAGTCCTACAGTGTGCCGGCACTGGGCTGCCTGTTGAGATATCAGCTTGGAATGAGGCTCATTCCTGCCCTTTTGAAGTCCAGCAGTCACAGGGGGGTGGAAGCGGATGAGTTACACGGGGAAGGATGTTGGAGATAGTACAGGGTACCAGAAAGAGCACTTCCTGGTTTGGAGTCGGGAGACCTTAGTTTGCCGGCAAATTTGATCACTTAATATAACACCCCACAACCTTCTTTTCTCCCCCAAGAAACAAGATGATAACTCCTTTGCCGAGTTTTTGTAAAATTAAATGTGGCTCACTCAATCAACGAATATGCATTTGTCTGTGGCAGGACCTGGAATTCTCATGCGCCCTGTACTCTGCAATAAGGTATATGAAGCCCTTGACACGTGCTAGGTGCGCAGAAATATCATTTCCCTTGTTCCTTGATTCTCCACATGCCTCAGCGCCGAAGGCTACAGAGGAAATGAACACAGGGTCATGGGACCCTAGAGGATAGAGGAAGACTCTGCCCCCAACCCAGGAAGGCCGCCCAGGGCTGGGGGCGATGGCTGGCTCTCTGGACTTCTTTGGGTGTGGTAAAAAAAAATAAAAGGTCAGGTTGGAAGAACTCTCTCATACTTCCCAGCATTAAGTCTTATATCAACAACTGCAAGAGTGATCGTAAGAATAACTTTCTATTTATCTAACGTCTTCCCCCCGCCCCCCCCGCCAGAAGCTCAACCGTCCTAAAGATAGGAGAGTCTCAATTTCGACAGTCTCACAGTGGGTGGGATGGGAGGTGGTGAGAGCAGGGAGGAGATTAGGGTTTGTTGCAGGGGAATAGGACAGCAGAAATGAACCTGCAGGACTGTCAGGGAAAACTAAACCTGTAACTGTTGCCTCTTTCTCCTCTATCTACCGGAACCTTGAATTCAGATCCATGCCCAACCAGGGCTCATTTCGTGGATATTAACATCAAGACTGAAGATGCCTGGTTCAAGGCCGGGTAGGGAGACTGGGGAGAGCTCCAAGGATGCTGGAATCCGTCAGCTTAAGCTCTATCCATCAAAGTGGTGGGAAAAGGCTCCCCTTTCCTGGCCTCTGACCCACCTCCTCCTCCAACCCAGAGGGAGACACCAAGACTGGGGACAGAATCTCATTCAAGGGGGGAAGAAAAGGAACAATGACTATTCAGGCCTTTGCCAGGTCATAACCCCCCCGCCCCCATCTCCAAGCCCCTTAATGACCCCAAACATCAACAGTCAGAAGCAGGAGGGAGAAGCAGAACAATCCCCTCCCTATTCAGCGCCAGGAGGTCTGCTGGATGTGGGGGGAGTGGGAGAGCAGGAGGAACGGGGTGGCCAGTAGGCCCCTGGTTTGCCGCCATTTCCTTCCTAAGGCGCCAGCTTGCTGGGGGACAAACAGCGCAGCCTTTGGATCCAACAGCAGAGTTTCCGTCCCTTCCAGCTGCGTGATTAAGCCTTAGTTTCCTCATCTGTTTGGGTCCTGGGTAGCTTCTTCAAAGGGTGGATTTGAGGATTAAATGCAGGAATGAATATAAATGCTAAGATAATACCTGTTGCTTGGCAAGTGCTCAATAAAAGTTGGTGATTATTATCGTAATTTATCTTCTATTGTACGTCTTAGCAGGATGGAGAAGTCACGGGGAAAGTTTAGTCCAGGGGATGTGACGTGTGTGTGTATGTGCGTGTGTGTGAGAGAGACAGAGACAGAGACAGAGACAGAGAGAGAGAAGAGGAGGACCAGAGGGAGAGTTTAAACTCCCTCTTTGCACAATCTTTGTTACTTAGAAAACAACTTCAGCTATCCTATCTCATTTGATCTCCCTGGCAATCCTGTGAAACAATGTTTAAAGATGAGGACATTAAGTTTAGAGAGCTTAAATGACACTATTTTATTCTCTCTCCAGGGTAGCAGGGACAAACAATGCACTTGACCAATTCTCATAAATGTGCTTAAAATGCATTTTTCACAATGGTGGTGTCAGTCCCAGCTATGCCTGGGAGTTGCCCCAGAATTTCTGGAAACTCTGCCCTGCCTCTTTCCAGGTGTGTCCTCCTCTCTGCCCTGGACAGATGCCCCCTTTTCCTCCTGCATTCCCTCAGTGTTCCCTGACTGTCCGCTGCCCCTACTATTCACCAGGTCCCGTCTATCAAAATGCCCTCCTTTGCTGTTTTGATCTACTGAAACTTTCCTTATCCTTCAGGTCCTATGCCATTTGCCATCCATTTCTTGAAATGCTCTCCTAGTCCGGGCTCCATCTTCAAGGAGCCTGGGGTGCACAGCTGCTTATGTCTGATGGATACAAGCATCTTGGCACTTTTCATATCAGTGTCTAACCCAGAGTCGGCAGTAACGAGGGCTCAACAGACGTGCTGTGATGGGGTGAGGACTTCTGGCTACGTTGGCATTTGATCATTTATCCCACATTATGCATTAGCTGCTGTGGGGAATGCAGATTCAGGCGCTCCTGAAGCACCTCCCAGTCTAAAACAAGACAAGTGCCTAGTTATGAGGCAGAATATGCCACCACAAAGGGTGTCAACAAATGCAATGTTAGCAGAAAATGTAACCACAACCCCACGGTGCTTCGATCCCTTCCATGACTTCCTTGTAGGTCAAGACCAAGATGCTCTCCACCCACAACCTCTGTGGTCTCCTCGAATCCTAATACACTCTGCCCACATTTCTGCCCCACTGGCCTCCTGCAGACTCTCGTCACTGCCTCTTCTCCTCTCTGGGCTGCTTCACAATCTCGGTCCCTCCCCTCACACACTCTGGCATCCTCCTGGCTACCTATCCTTCAGATTTCAGCTCACTTCCTCGAGGAAAGCTCTCTGGGTTGTCCGACCAGGTAAAACTCCTGCTCCTATATTTTGCACTGTCTTGAGGTGCAGTTACACATTCATTTGTGTGATTCATTTGATGAATGTCCACCTACCTCATGGGACTCCCAATCTCATGAGGGTGAGCATCCAGGAGTTTGCTTGTGGCTGTAGCCCCCATGCCTAGCATGTCCTGAGGGCTCAATAAATATCCACTGAAGAAAGGAAGTAATCATAATTTGGAGAACATTTCAAGAAATGGAGAGTATAACAGAGACCATAGGGCCTGAATGATGAGAACCTCAACAGGTGAAAATGATGAAGAAGGGCATCTCAGGAGAAGGGACCTTGTGAATAGTTGGCGGGAGGGTGTCTAAGGGAATGCCTGAGAATAAAAGGCGCATCTGTTTGGCGGGAGTAGAGGAAAATATGGGCATACAGGAAGATAAACTTGGAAAGGTGCGTGAGAGCCAGGGCATAGATGGTCTGGACTGCCAGGCTATGAGGGCTTTTATTTACAGGCCACGAGGAACCAGTGAGGTTTGTGACACAGAGAAGTGATGACACCAGAGCTGCTCCGTTTATTAGTTCCAAATGAGAAGTAATGGGGGGGGGAAGGGGGAGGGTGCTGGCAGCAAAAATGAAAAGCAGGTGGTAGACCAGAGGGACCCTACGTAATGGGCAGGACCTGACCACAAGTAGCTGAACGCATTCCAAGTGATCCAGGATCACGTGCTTTCGAATCTCCTGGGGAACAGATCGGCAACACCCTCCAGACCTGAGGGCCGGCATCCCTGGGAGCTGGGCCCGGGAATCTACATGTGAACAACTGCAGAATGTGCACCGCGTATGCTCAAGTTTCAGCTTCCACATGCCTGTATATGTGGGGCATCCAAAAAGAATGATGAGACGAGTCAAAGACCCCTGAGGCTTGGACCACGAGCAAGCAGTAAGGCAGTGACGTCATTTAACAAGAAGAGGGGTGTCACAAGGAAGAGCTGATTTTTGGAAGGAAGGATGCTGCGTTCGGTGCAGCCCTAGAGGGTTAGTTAAAAACAGAAGGCAGACCTCAGCACGAAAGTCGTGGGACAAGAGAGATGGTGGGATTACATTCTCTGATTATTCTGAGATCACTCCATCTGACATGGGCGAGTCCTGGACCTTTCTACAGTCAGGACCCTGAATTAGATGATCTGAGGAAATCCACTGGATCCTAAGATGCAGTGTGACCCAAGGACAAGGCTTCTAATGCCACAGGGATAAAGGATTTCACAGACTGAGGAGGAAGAAAGAGGAAAAAAGCTTCTTCCAGCAACTCAGACACGTACATCCAAAGCACCCGAGTTGTTCTGGCTCCTGGGAAATGAGAGACAACACCTTTCAGGCATGACCCTAGGGCTCCAGGGCATTTCACCCACATCCATACAACACTGTGCTCCTGTACCCAGGAAATCCCAGGCCTCTCTTACCAGCACCCCTCACCCTCATGAGAATGTTCCATGAGGGCAAAGACTTGGATGGTTTGCTATCGCTATATCCCACAAGCCTGGAACAGTGCCTGCAAGAAGTAGGTGGTCCATAAGTGTTCACCAAACGAAGGAGGACATGGGCACTTGGTTCAGAATCTCAGCTCTGCCGTGGACTAGCTGTAAAACTTTGAGCAACTTCATCTTTTTCAACTTGTTTCCTTTCCTATGAAATGAGAACAATGGGTCCTTCATAAGATGGCCGAGGATGAAACCAGATGATGTGTGCAATGTGCTCGGTGCCTCCCTCATACTGGAGCTGTCACGTGGTCGTGACATTTGCTCCCACCACTCTTGTGCTCGCTCAGGGTGGGGAGTATAGTTGGGGGGGGGGGACTAAAAATCAGCTTCTATCAAACCCTTGAATCACTCTCCATCTGACTCCTGTCACTGCGTTAAAGACATAAAAGAGGCAAAATAGGCACAGAAAACTGAGCTGGAAAGAACCCTCCCTCATACCATGTTACTTCTAATTAGCGTCATCACTGGCGCAGAGTCCAAGAGTTCAGAGTTCAGAGTTCACCTGCCGATCTGCATGCTGGGAGGAAAGGAGCCAGAAGGAACCTTAAGGCTGCTCTTCATTCTACGAGGGAGAATGAGGCCTGAGCAGACGAGGCACTTGCTGAAGGCCACAGAGTAAGCCAGTGGGTCTGGAATGAGACCCTGAGTCACGTCTCCCACTGCCAGCCCGGGTCCTCCCCCATCCTGTCGCCAGGCCCTGAAAATGGCAATGATCAGGTATGTTGGAAGATACAGAGCACAGGGATGTTGGAAGTTACAGGGGACAGAGCTCCAGCCACTGCCCTACAACAGAAAAAGGTCAGCCCAGTCAAGGCAAATGATCGTGGGTGGAGAGGACCCAACAGAGGCTTTTCGAAGCAGCCAAGACTCCTTCACCTCTATCTAGCCCTGTCTCTTCCCTTCTTCCCCATTCTCTAGCCCAAAATGCCTAGAGGAGACCAGCATAGAATGCAAATAAGCGCAGACTCAGAGACGGTCTGGGGAAGGAGAAGGGCCCAGGACAAACAGAGGTGGGCAGAGGGTATCCGCAACCTCCCAGCCATCTCCCTGGAGACAGACTGGATGAGGTCGGAACCCAGGGGAGTGGAGAGTCTGAGGACTTCCTTGGCAGCAGGGCAGGCAACTTCTGAAAAAACACAGCTCCCATGTCAGGAAATGTCCCCACACAGAGGAGGCAACAACAAAAAAAGAGAGGAATCGCCTCTGGGCAGGGGACTTCCAGCTCTCCTTTGTTTATGGGGATGTTTCTGGTTCCCAGCTTCAAACTGCGGCTTGGGGATGGTGGGTAATTTAATTAAACGTTGCCAGGGCTTGGCGGAGGTTGCCTGGGAGCCGGTGGTTTACAGTTCCTACCCTGTCACGGCTTCATCAATGAGCTATATTGAGAGGAACTGTGTGTCTGTTGATGGAGAAGACAGAGGAGGGGGCTGTGAGCCCAGAAACCCAGAGATTCTATTCTGCTTTGACAAGCTCCCCGACAGACCCAGCAGTCCTGGGAATTCAGCCCAGTGCCTTCTCACCCAGCGCACCCAGCGCGGGGCCTGGCGCTGAGGATGGAGGCTCTCAGCCCACGTTGGCCGATCAACCATTAGAATGAGTGGATGACACCAAAGCAGTCTGAATCCCTCAAAGACAGACAAAAAAAATGTAAAACACACCCTGAGGCAGTTTGAAAAATGATCCAGGGCCAGGTCAGGTCTAAAATCTGAGGAGCTCCAGCCTCCGACTTAACTGTGAACCACCAGGCAGTGGGCAGCCTGTCCTCAGGGAAGGGTGGTCAGACCTGGGAGAAGTAGCAACTGTCCTTCAACACAGTTTTCTCCAGAACTTCATTTCTGCAGTAAGAGCCCTTCAGGCCATGACCCTTCCTAGGAACCACGCCCATCTCAGACATCCCTAAACACTGATTAAACTTGCCCCCTTCTCAAATGTGGGACAAGGCCTGGGACCTTTATGTCACCAAGGTGTCTCTCCATCTGCTGCTGGGATTCAGTCTGAAATAGAAAAGCTAACACCTGCCCGTTTATTCCGAGCAGGATTGGAGTCCCCTGTCAGGTAGGTGTCTTGACTGTCAGACTCTCTGACCCCACCTACAGGGCTAGCTTCCCCCTCCCCAGTCTGATGCCTCCACCCTCACCTCTCGGACTTCTGTCCAAAGTACACAGTTACCTTCTCCCCCTTCCCCCTTGGCCACACTTAATCCTCTCTCTCGACCTCCCCACATTCCTCCTTATTCCCTCTTCCTCCCGGTCCCTCTCAGCTCCAACCCCCTCCCTTTCCCACCAAGGTTTAAGCCCCTCCAGATGCTAACGCTTCTGGAATCCTTTCCCCAGAAAGCTTCACTCAGTCGGTCGGTGTCTACAAAGTCCTTGGCAAAGAGGTTGTTAGGAGTTATGACTAAAGATGAGGACACGAGGGTGGAAAGATACCCCTTTCCCATGACAATCCTAATTAGCGCACAGGATGCGGGGGCTTTCCAAGGAGGCGGAGATGCCTTTGCTCACACAGCTGTTCTCTGACCCTCTGGGACTCACCCGGTCCTCCCCTCCGGTCCCTCCCTTCCACACCTGTCTCTCCAGGCTCCTGGGTCACACTCTCGGGAAAGCCGAGCCAGAATCCCCAAAACAACTGCCCACCTCTGTGAAGAGGCTACTGGAGAGACAGACCTGTCCCAGGTAAATTAAGCCTGGGCACCATGCGTGGGCCACGCAAAGAGATGCAGCCCCCCCTCTGCTCCTCATGTCAAGGACCCGCCACCCTGACCTCCAGCCTGCAGGCTCTCTTCTTGGCTCTGACCTGGAAAGGCTGGCCAGCTGGGATGTGGGATTTGCGGTGGCCACAGTGGCAACTTGATTCTCACAGAAAGATAGGAGTTCAGTGTCCCCCATAGGGGACCTTTACGGGGTGAATCTTGGGGACAGTTTCTTTTTAGGAATCCTTCTCCTCCAAGGACAAAGCGATCAGCTTCCCAGCCAGGCATTCCGGAGCTGTGTCCCTCCCCCCGTTCCCTCCATCTGCTCTGGCCTGTTGCTTCAACGCTTGGAGTGCCCAAGCAGAGGCACTCACCAATGCCACAGCAACCCAGGCGTTTCCTGCCCTGGAATCCCCCAAGTCCATCTCTGTTCCCAGAAAGGCCCCTCCCTGCCCGTAGGAGACCACAGTGAAAGCCTCCCGGGAATCCCTTCTTCCTCCCCCCCAGGATGCAGCTGTGGGAAGCCATCCCACCGCGGAGGGGTAGAGGCAGCAAGGTGGTTGACCAGGGGAACGTGCGGCAGGCCCAAGGGCGCCTGAGGTACAGTAGGGTCAGTCAGCCAAGGTGATGTGTGAGGAATGAGAGCAGCAAGCCTTTCCTATCAGCTAGGATTGCTTGTGGGCTGGTGAGCCCCGGAATTTCTACAAGAGCCACCAAGCGTTTCAAAGGGGGGCGTGAAAGGGGGTTTTTCAGGAGCTAGGTTGAAGCTCGGTTTGCATAACCAAACCACGGATACTATTTGCATGGACGTTTATTGCACGGGGTATCTTAAGAGCATCGTGGGACGTCAAGCGCCCCCTCCACGACCCCCTCTCGGTGACACCAGTGTATGGAGATGCGGACAAAGGTGGGCCCCGGTGGGCTCGCGACGTGGGAGACCTCAGGGCAGGCAGGGGAGGAGGCGCGGGCGGGGCAGGGGCGGCCGGCTCACCGGTGTCCTGGCGAAACTGGTTCATAGACTGCAGGTCGATGATGTAGGGCGCGAGACGGCTGTCCACCTGGCCCAGCACCACGCTGCCCCCGGCGCGGGGGCCGGCGCGAACCACCGCCTCGATGTGGTGGCTCACGGCCGGGCTGTAGGGACGCCAGCGGCCGTGTTCGTTCAGCCATTCCCAGACCACCACGGCCGAGGCCAGGAGCATGGCGAGCCCGGGGCTGCGGCGGCGGCAGCGCTGCGATGCCTGCCTCCCGGGCCCGGCGCGCCCGCCCTCCTCCGCTTCCTCCTGCGCCGCCGCCTCCGGGCCTCGACCGCGCCCCCCGCCCCGCGCCTCGACACCCCGGGCAGCCTCAGCTCCGGCCCATGGGCCGCCCCCCAGCCGCGCATCCACCGGGGCCCGGAGACCAGGGCCGCCGGGCTCTGACCGCGCGCCGCCGCCGCCGCCGCCGCCGCCGCCGCCCGGGTCCGCCGCTGCTGCCGCTGCTCCGTGGGGTCGAGTCGCTTCATGCAAATGTCCGGCTCTCTGCAAACTGGCCCCCGCCTAGCAAAGCCACCCGGCGGGCGCGCGGCCGGAGCCCCGGCGGCCGCGAGCTGGGGCCGACGGCGAGGCGAGCATCAAGCCCTCGCACCAGTTGCGCCTCGGGCTCTGCAGACGCCGGGGTGGGATCTCGCCGCGCGATCGCGCTCGGACTGGCACGCCGAGTTCCCTCCCCTCCTTCCCCACCCTTTCACCGCACGTTCAGTTGTCGCCGCCTGGGACAGAGCTCCCCCTCCCTGTGGCTCCGCTCAGCTGCTTCTAGAATGAGTCGCCCCTCCCAAGCCCGGCGCTCGGGCAAACCCGCGCCTGCGGAGGGTTTCTCCGGTCCCTAGACGCGGAAAAGCGACCCCCCCAGGACAAAGCCCTGGGACTGCAGCTGTCGCCGGCCGTAACTTTGCAGTCTCCCTCCCAGAAATGGAATTTTCTTTTTTCTTGTCTTTCTTTCTCTTTAATGCAGTGTGATCGGTGTCCGGACAGCGAGCTCCGAGACACTTAGTGTCTTGCACACTCACGCTCGCACGCACACGCGCCCACAGCCGCACGCTCTCCTTGGTGTGGTTGTATTACCTCATCTTCGTCCGCATCCTCAGCTGTCCGTCAAGGATGCAGAGCCACGCCCCCTGACGACTAGAGCAGGTGCCCTGGAGCTCACGCGCTCCCTGCTGGCCTAAAGAGACGCGTGCCGGCCACTGGCCACACACCAGTTAGCTCAACTAACTGGGCCTCTCTGCTTACGAGACCCAGTCCAAAGGGATGCAGCAATTTGAGAGGTGATGGATTAACACTGTCTATGGTAGGGAGCAAATGTGGTTTTTCTGGCCTGCTTAGACGTTACCAGAATCAAGAAGACACATGCTAAATTGATTTATTTTTCAGGATTTCTATGACCGAAATAATGAGACACTAAGACAGACACAAGCTAGACTTGGTTGTTTTGGTCATCAATAGTCAACGTGGAAAATAATCTAAAATGGGTGCGTTCTGACTAAAAAGGTAGATTGACATCGGGCTTACATATTAATCTTGCCAGAAAACACAAACTTTGTTTTGCTAAAGTTGCAGCTACGTAAGACAATGAATTCATACGCTCAAGAGCCAGGATAGGATATAGAAAAATAAAAGTAGACTATGTGTTAGGAACCGGGATTATGAAACTTTCTGAAATAATCGTTTTCTTTCATAATATATGATCTCTTTTGCTTTGGAAGATTTGCTTTCCCTCCCTGTTTCTTGTTCTCTCTTGAATTATACCTGTCCTTTCTCCCATCACTAGTTCTTTCCAAATCTTTTTCACCCCCTACCTTTATTTACCTCCCTCCTCACTGAGTTCTAAGTACAAAATAAAAGGAAAAATATCAAACATGCTCGTCTTCGGGCCTCCAAAAGCACCAGGCTTGAGGCTACCTCTGAGCTCTGTTCTTGCTGGTCCCCTTTCCCAGAAATCTCCCCAGGGTGACCTCCAGAATCTCCAGTAAACCTCTTCCCTAAGGCCAGTCTCCCAATCCAACTCAATCAACACCATTCATTAAAACATGGAATTTTAGGGTTTGAAGGACAAAAGGAAAAGGAGTTAAGGCTACCTCAGTTAATCCTAACAAGAGTCACTATTATTCCCATGTTATAAATGACAAGGCTTAGGGAACTTGAGCAGTTTGCCCCAGTTACATGTTTAGCAGAGGGGAAACTGGTATCCAAAAATTAGTTGGGCAAAAAAACCAAACCAAACCAAACAAACAAGCAAACAAAAAACTCACCTTGTTCCATAACGCAAGTTACACCTTGTTCCATAACGCAAGTTATATGATGAGGAGATGGTGTGATAAGAGGCAAGATATATGGCAATGTAAAAGTGCCTCAGTGTGAAAGAAAGGAAGGGAGAAAACGAGGATAGAGTGTTCTGAGAGGACACAAGTAGAATTGAAGAAAAGGTCATGTAGGGCTCCCCTGGTGGCGCAGTGGTTGAGAGTCCACCTGCCGATGCAGGGGACGCGGGTTCGTGCCTCGGTCCGGGAAGATCCCACATGCCGCAGAACGGCTAGGCCCGTGAGCCATGGCTGCTGAACCTGTGTGTCCGGAGCCTGTGTTTCTCAACGGGAGAGGCCCCAACACTGAGAGGCCCATGTACCGCAAAAAAAAAAAAAAAAAAAAAAAAAGTCTTGTAAATTTGTATTGAGCTATTTTTACTTCCAATCATGAGACCAAGTGTATGAAGACCGTGGAAAGTCTCTTGTGGTCTGGGAGGTACAGATCCAGAAACTATAAACTATCAGTAACGACTGAAGGGGAGGCTGGAAGTACCAGGCAGAAAACAGCATCTAACCAGCTAAACCAGAAATTCTCAAGTAGAAAAAGCCTAAACCTGCTAAAAGGGGTATGTTCTATGGGTGCTCAAAAGTAATGTATATTCTATTGTTGAGTGAAGTGTTCTATAAATTTTCATGAAATGCTATTGGTTGATGACTTTGTTTCGTTCTTCTTTAGCCAAGCTGTTTGTATAGTTGTCCTATAAATTATTACTATTATTATTTTTTGCGGTACGCGGGCCTCTCACTATTGTGGCCTCTCCCGTTGCGGAGCACAGGCTCCGGACGCGCAGGCTCAGCGGCCACGGCTCACGGGCCCAGCCGCTTTGCGGCATGTGGGATCCTCCCGGACCGGGGCACGAACCTGCGTCCCCTGCATTGGCAGGCGGACTCTCAACCACTGTGCCACCAGGGAAGCCCTCTATAAATTTTTGAAAGAGGTGTATTGGAGTCTCTAACTACAACTGTGGATTTGTCTATTTCTTTTAGTTCTATCAGGGTGTGCTTCACCTTTTTTGCCACTTTGTTGTTTGTGCTTTGCACATTTTAGATTGCTACATTGTCTTGGTAGATTGATCCTTTTATCATTATATAGTATCCTTCTCTGTGGTAATTTTCTTTGATCTGAAGCCAACTTTACCTAGTATTAAGATAGACACATGTTTTTCTTTTATCCATGTCTTTGTGATGTATATTTTTTCCATCCTTCACCTTCAATCTGCCTATGATGTTCAATTTGAACTGAGTTTTTTTGTAGACAGTTTATAGCTGGGTCATGTTTTAATCTACTCTGTCAGTCTCTGCCCTTTACTTGGTGTACTTAAACCATTTGCAATTAATGTAACTATTGATACGTTAGGGCTTAAGTCTGCCCGTTTATTTTTTGTCTTCTGCTTGCTCTGTCTGTTTTCTTTCTCCTGCAGGTTACTTGCACGTTTTGAAGATTCTGTTTTGACTTATGTATAGTGTTTTTCAATGTTTCTTTTTGAATAGCTTGTTTAGATGTTGCTCTAGGCATTACACTATATATTTACAACATCACAATCTACTAATGTAGTCATTTTGGCAGTTCAAGTGAAGTACAGAAATCTTACTTCCCTTTAACTCTTTTTACCCTCCCCCAATTATAATTGCTCTATGTACATTTAGGACCACATCAGTGTTACGTTGTGTCGGCTGATTATTTTTTCCCAGTTAGTTGGCTCTCTTCTTTTTCCTGCAGTGTTATATAGTGCCTCCTCACCGTGACGTGAATAGTCCTCTGAAGTTAAGGCAAATCAGGTGGGAGAGTCCTGATTTGACTGCTGTTTCCAGATATGTATTCAACTGAGTCACTGAGATGAGAAACAAATTTGGGTTACTTTAACTGTAGTGCTTATCAGTTTCCCAAGGCAAAGAGCGTGGAAGAATATATTTTCCAGAAATGCTCTCAACAATATTTCTGGTCCCATATGCTCTTCCAGAACATTGTCACTCCTTTATGAAGAGGTTCCATCTGTGGGATCCTTAGCTGCGTTGTCTAATAGGGCACCACAATAGAAATGATATTATCTGACATTCATGGGTAGGTTATAAAAGACAATAAAGTGTAAAAGCCAATATGGGATTTCAACCTCTGGGAAGAAGAAGTAGACATACTTTTCCCTATGCCTCTAGCTAAGTACAACTAAAAATCCTGGCAAACCATGTGAAGACTCTGAAAGTTGGAGGAAAGACAGATCATTTAGGGACCTTGGGACCCAAGGAAAAAAATGGTGGTGTTTCCCTAGTTTTCCTTTTGCCTCATATACCCAAGACTTGGATTGGAAGAAGCCAGCAACTTGGAAATGCCATGGGCATGGACCCAAAACAAAGCAAAACGAACAAACACAACACGGAAAGCCTACTCTCTCTAATCAAAAAAACAAAGAAAGGGGCAGCATAGCAAAGCTGAAAACTTTTAAATAGTAACCACTCTACTCTAGCCAAACAGCACAGAAAAACTGTGGTCCCATCCCCACCAGTGACCACAAAGGCTGAGTGGGGAACCTATGTCCTTGCCAAGCTGTCATGAGACACCCCAACGCCACCAGCTCCTTGCTGATTTTCTCCTTCTGTTTTGACAGCTGAGTGACACATACATGTTTTCACTTTCATCACTTTTAAGCTTGCCTTTACTTTTTCTGCGTTTCATGTAGTTTGTATCCAAAGCAGTGGTTATTTTCTCCTTTTAAGGAGTTGTCTGCCCTTTGGGATTTTCCTCAGATGAATATAATCCTTGAATGTGAATGCCAGTCATCTTTCTTGAACTTTTCCTGAAGCCTCTCTGACCAGAAACAGAAAGATTTCTTTGAGAGTACCTGACTTACCTTAATTGTCTTCGGAGTCCTGAAAGTAAATACTTCACGGATCTAAATTCCTAAAGCAACGGAAACTTTTGCTTCTATTTTGGTACATGATGTACAGTTTTTTCTGTGGAAGGTTCAGAATAAATCTCAAAACCTGGTGAATAAAATCTGATCAGAGTTGGACGTGGGACCAAAACTACAGACTAAGTATCCCATCACAACCTCTGTTGCAGGTAGGGTTCTCTAGAAAGCCAACTCTGAGACAGAGCTTAGTGAGCAGAATGTTTATAAAGGAGCATCCTTTGGCTTAACACCTAGGAAGGAAGGAAGGAAGGAAGGAAGGGAAAAGGGGGCAAGGATTGGGCAAAGGGAGCTGTGCTGGAATGCAGGTTCTGTGGGCAATAAAGCATTAATTGTACCCAAAGAAAGATTTGGCCCTTTGCCCTTGGCTCCTGGGAGGTAACCTCTAAGCCTTTGGAATGTCCTGATTGATAAGAGTGTCTTTGTTTACCTGGCAGGCTTGGGCCATGACAGAGAGTTTATACTAACACACATGATATATGGTAGAGGACTTAGGGCACACAATATCAACTTGACATTTGGAGGGGCTGGTGACTAAGGTCAGCCTCATGGGTGGTCAACCACGTCTACATGACAAGCCCCTAATAAAAACTCTGGACTCAAAAGTTTGGGGAACTTCCCTGGTTAGCACTACTCATGCATATTGTCACAAGCCATTGCTGGAGAAGTAAACACAAGCCACACAAATCCTCTGGGAAGGGACAGACAATGGACAGCTCCACACCTGTTCTCTCCCTATCGTCTGTCCCTTGATGATTTTTTTAAAATTAATACACTTTATTTTGGGGCAGTTTTAGGTTTATAAAAATGCTTAGTGGAAAATACATAGAGTTTCCCATGTATCCCATCAGTGCCCTACCCCTTCAGTTTCCCTAATATTAACATCTTGGGTTAGTGTGGTACATTTGCTATAATTGCAGAGCAAACATTGATACATTATTATTAATTAAAGGCCACATTTTCCATTAGGGTTCACTCTTGGTGTTGTAAATTCTGAGTTTTTATATAGAACCCATAGAACATAGGTAGTTGTAGCTCATCACTGTTTTAAGTTGCAGTTTTCTAATGACATGTGACATTGAGCATCTTTCACCTGCCTTGTTTGCCATCTATCTTTGGTGAGATGTCTGTTAAGATTTTTGCCCATCTTTATAATAGGGTTATCTGCTTTCTCGTTGTTGAGTTTTAAAAGTGTTTGTGTATTTTAGATAACAGTCTTTTCTCAGACGTGTCTTTCACAAATATTTTATCTTAATCTGTGGCTTGTCTATTCATTCTCTTTCTCTCTGTCTCTCTTTCTCTCTTTAAAGTAACAGGAGTTTGCCCCAGCTAGCCTGCTGCAGGTGCCACAGGGCCCAAGAGTGACAGGAAGTACCTCGTGTCCCAGTGCTCAGGCTTACATGGACTTTCTCCAACCTTGCCAGCACTTACCTTAGCACTGCATGGTGGTGGGGATGAGGTGTCTTTCACAGAGCAGAACTTTTCAATTTTAACCAAGTCCAGCATAACATTTTTTTCTTTCCTTGGTTATGCTTTCGTGCCAAAACAAAGTTCACCTAGATTTTCCTTTGTTATCTTCTAGGACTGTTATAGTTACGCATTTTACATTTAGGTCTATGATTCATTTTGAGTCTACTTTTGTGAAAGGTGTATAGTATATATCTAGATTCTTTTTTTTTTGTTTGGTTTTTTGGCATGGAGATGTCTAGTTGTTCTAGCACCTTTCGTGGAACAAACCATTTTGCTCCATTGTATTCCTTTTGTTCCTTCATGAAAGATCAGTTGACTATATTTTGGTGTGTCTATTTCTGGGCTATGTTCCACTGATTTTCTTCTTCTTCTTTTTTTTTTTTTTTTTTTTTTGGTGGTACGCGGGCCTCTCACTGTTGTGGCCTCTCCCGTTGCGGACCACAGGCTCTGGACGCGACGGCTCAGTGGCCATGGCTCACGGGCCCAGCCGCTCCACGGCATGTGGGATCTTCCCGGACCAGGGCACGAACCCGTGTCCCCTGCATCGGCAGGCGGACTCTCAACCACTGCGCCACCAGGGAAGCCCTGATTTTCTTCTTTATTCATTGACCAACACAACCCTATCTTGATTAGTGCAGCTTTATAATAATAAGTAGTAAAGTCAAGTAGTCATAGTCTTCCAACTTTGTTCTTCTCCTTTAATATTGTGTTGGCTATTCTGGGTCTTTTGCCTCTCCTTATAAACTTTAGTATCAGGTTGTCGATATTCACAAGATAACTTGCTGGGATGGTGATTGGGATTACACTGATGACAGATCAAGTGGGGAAGAACTGACAATGTGACAACACTGAGTCGTCTTATACATGTACATGGAATACACCTCCAGTTATTTAGATTTTCTTTGGAGTTTTGTAGTTTTCATTGTATAGATCTTGTACATATTTTGTTAGATTTATGCCTGAATATTTCTCTTTGCGGGGAATGGTAAAGTAAATGGTATTATGTTTTAAACTCCGAATTCCAGTTCCTCATTGCTGGTTCATACAGAAGCAATTGATTTTTGTATATTAATCATGTATCATGCAACCTTGCTGTAATTGCTTATTAGTTCCAGGAGTTTTTTGTCGATTCTTTAGGATTTTCTGCAAAGTACTTAGACAACTATATCATCTGTGATCAAAGATTAGTTTTATTTTTTCCTTCCCAAATAGTGTAACTTTTACTTCCTTTTCTTGTGTTATTGCATTAGCTAGGACTTTCAGTATGATATTGAATAGGTGTGGTGAAAGCCAACAACCTTGCCTTGTTTTTGATCTTAGCAAGAAAGCATCTAGTTTCTCATCATGAAGTATGACATTGGCTGTAAGATTTTTGTAGGTGTTCTTTATCAACTTGAGAAAGTTTCCCTCTATTTCTAGTTTGTTGATAGTTTTTATAAATGGGTATTAGATTTGGTCAAAAATTTTTTTATTGGAGTATAACTGCTTTACAATGCTGTGTTAGTTTCTCCTATACAATGAAGTGAATCAGCTATATGTATACTTATCCCCTCCCTCTTGGACCTCGCCCCCCCCACATCCCACCCATCTAGGTAGTCACAGGGCACTGAGCTGAGCTCCCTGTGCTATACAGCAGGTTCCCACTAGCCATCTATTTTACACATGCAGTGTATTTATGTCAAACCTAATCTCTCATTTCATCCCACCCTTCCCTTCCCCCAGCATGTCCACATGTCCATTCTCTACCTCTACATCTCTATTCCTGCCCTGTAAATAGGTTCACCTGTACCATTTTTTTAGATTCCACATATATGCGTTAATATACGATATTTGTTTTTCTCTTTCTGACTTATTGCACTCTTATGACAGTCTCTAGGTCCAACTATGTCTCTACAAGTGACCCAATTTCATTCATTTTTATGGCTGAGTAATACTCCATTGTGTATATATATATATATATATATATATATATATATATATATACCACATCTTCTTTATCTATTCATCTGTTGTTGGACACTTAGGTTGTTTCCATGTCCTGGCTATTGTAAATAGTGCTGCAATGAACATTGGGTACATGTGTCCTTTTGAATTATGGTTTTCTCAGGGTGTATGCCCAGTAGTGGGATTTGGGGGTCATATGGTAGTTCTATTTTTAGTTTTTTAAGGAACCTCCATGCTGTTCTCCATCATGGCAGTATCAATTTACATTCCCACCAACAGTGCAAATGGGTTCCCTTTTCTCCACACCCTCTCTAGCATTTACTGTTTGTAGATTTTTTGATGATGGCCATTTTGACTTGTGAGAGGTGATACCTCATTGTAGTTTTGATTTGCATTTCTCTAATGGTTAGTGATGTTGAGCATCCTTTCATGTGTTTGTTGACAATCTGTATGTCTTCTTTGGAGAAATGTCTATTTAGGTCTTCTGCCCATGTTTGGATTGGGTTGTTTGTTTTTTTGATATTGAGCTGCATGAGCTTCTTGTATATTTTGGAGATTAATCCTTTGTCAGTTGCTTCATTTGCAAATATTTTCTCCCATTCTGAGAGTTGTCTTTTGGTCTTGTTTATGGTTTCCTTTGCTGTGCAAAAGCTTTGAAGTTTCATTAGGTCCCATTTGTTTATTTTTGTTTTTATTTTCATTATTCTAGGTGGTGGGTCAAAAAAGATCTTGCTTTGGTTTATGTCAAAGAGTGTTTTTCCTATGTTTTGCTCTAAGAGTTTTATAGTGTCCAGGTCTTTAATCCATTTTGAGTTTATTTTTGTGTATGGTGTTAAGGACTGTTCTAATTTCATTCTTTTACATGTAGCTGTCCAGTTTTCTCAGCACCACTTAGTGAAGAGTCTGTCTTTTCTCCATTGTATGTTCTTGCCTCCTTTGTCATAAATTAAGTGACCATATGTGCGTGGGTTTATCTCTGGGCTTTCTATCCTGTTCCATTGATCTATATGTCTGTTTTTGTGCCTGTACCATACTGTCCTGATTACTGTAGCTTTGTAGTATAGTCTGAAGTCAGGGAGCCTGATTCCTCCAGCTCCGTTTTTCTTTCTCAAGATTGCTTTGGCTATTCAGGGTCTTTTGTGTTTCCATACAAACTGTGAAATATTTTGTTCTATTTCTGTGAAGAATGCCATAGCTAGTTTGATAGGGATTGCATTGAATCTGTAGATTGCTTTGGGTAGCATAGTCATTTTCACAATATTGATTCTTCCAATCCAAGAACATGGTATATTTCTCCATCTGTTTATGTCATCTTTGTTTTTGTTTTTTTTTTGTTGTTGTTGTTTATGTCATCTTTGATTTCTTTCATCAGTGTTTTATAGTTTTCCGAGTACTAGTCTTTTGCCTCCTTAGGTAGGTTTATTCCTAGGTATTTTATTCTTTTTCTTCCAATGGTAAATGGAATTGTTTCCTTAATTTCTCTTTCTGATATTTTGTTGTTAGTATATAGGAATGCCAGAGATTTCTGTGCACTAATTTTGTATCCTGCAAACTTACCAAATTCATTGATTGGTTCTAGTAGTTTTTTGGTGACATCTTTAGGATTTTCTGTGTATAGTGTCATGTCTTTTTGAATGTTTTAATGTATCTGCTGATATGATCATATGGCTTTTCTTCTTTAGCCAGTTCATGTGATGAATCACATCAATAAGTTTTTGCATGTTGAATCAGCCTTGTATGCCTAGAATAGATCTTACTCCTTTGCTGAGTTTTATCTGTGTCCTTTCATTGTAATAAACCATACCATGAGTATAATGGTTTTCTGAGCTCTACTAATCTTTTAGCAAATTATTGAACCTGAAGTTGGTCTTTGGGAACTTTGGAACTTGTACCCTATAAGACTCTTGCCCAACGGGAAGCTCAGGAGCTAAAAATGATCAATCAGAGATGCCTCACATTTGCCCTTTATCAAATAACTTAACATATTCATAGGTTCCAAGAATAAGGACATGGATGTCTTTGCAGGAATGCTCCCCACATTGCCCATGCAACTCCCTTGTGATTTTTTTCTCACTCATGCTCAGTTCTGGGTGTACCACTTCCAAATTACAAGAGGATATTTTTGGTCACACCTGAATTATGACTTGGCAAATCTGATAGAACTCACCACACAATGGGCAGTTCTGGATGAATTGTCACATGACGTCTCACGGTCAGGTGCTCCATCTTTACCTGGGTTCACTAGCATACCAAAAGTTGTTATTCCAAAGACATATAATTCTCCACTGCAAATGGCATGGCCTTGCTGCAGAACCACGGGAGTCTGCATTGTGATTCTCCCACATGTGCCGTAAACTCTACATGGTATCTTTTTTCCAATCTGATACTTCTAATACCATAGGGTCAGCTAGGCTGAATCATCCAAGCAGCAGCACTCTTTTCACCACGGACTGGATTTTCGGCAGAACCCTTTCCTAATCTAAGTCCCAGTCAAAGCTGGCAGCCTGTAACTGGGCCGAAGCAGTATACCCAGGTGTGAAATATGCTACTGTCAGAAACCAGAGGCAATGTTACCTCCTTCTTCATAGTGGGAAATATCATTTTCTTTAGATGAGATGTCCTGGCACGCCCCTGACTTAGTGGGTTCTCCATAGGAATTATCTCCCAATATCTGAAATGCGTGAGTCCCAGGGCCTCTAAGATGTTGACTACTTCTTGGTCATCTGGCTTGATTAGCATGATATCATTGATACAGTGGACTAATGGGACAGTCTGCCGGAAGTACACACCACCCAGATTTTTCTCTCTCTATTGTAACAAAAGGAGAGTGTGTTAATACAGTCTTGGGGCAAAACTAAACAATATATACTATTGTCTCTTCTGTGTGAGTTCAGCTACTTATGATCCCCTTTTCTAATAGTGAAAGAAAACAAAATCACATTCATCCAATCAATGACCACATACCATATACCCGAGACCGTGTTTCTTTGCTTTAGCAAAGATACCATGTCTGGCACAGTGGCTACAACTGGACCTACCACTTGGCTGACTTTGTGGAAGTCAACTGTCATTCTCCAGGACTTACTAGATTTCTGCAGGGGCCAGACTGTTAAAGCAAATGCATATATGACAGAGATGGTTAGTTCTGTGTTCTTCAGATCCTTAAGGCTCGCACTAATTTTCAGGCTTCCCCCACCCCAGCAAGGGTAGGTAAGTCAATGAAAAGCGGAGCAGAATTGCCTAAAGGCTTATTAGTGCTGATGAGATAAAAATTGGAGTTCAGAATTTGATAAGGGAAGGGGTATTAGTAAATATCCCAAGCTCTCAGCTGGGACCCCTGGAGGGCAGAGCAGACCAGAGGTAGACAGAGAGCCTCAACATTTTGTAACTCCGTTTCAAGGTAGTTTCATCTCTGACTGGATTAAGATGATCTGATTTCTCTCTATCAGAAGGCAAGGTGACTCCTCCTTGGAGGGAGAAAAAAGTCCTGGGGCGGTGCGGGGCGGGGATGAAGTAGGGGTTAAGATTTCTCCCAGAAAGGCAGCTGCCACTTTTTCACGTAAAATCCAACAGGATGCCTAGGCTGGGGGCTGACTGAGCTCCTGAATATACCATTTGCATTTGACTGCCAATGCCTTTCAATCCTTCCTTTGTGAGTCGGTGAGTCGGAGTTGAAAACCCCCCCAAAATGGGACGCCAGATGGAAATTCCCCTGGTCAGTTTCAACATCAGTTTAACTACCGGTGAAGGGCTGCTTTTGTTTAGAAAGTGTGCATTTTGTGGCTCCATCCGGCAGGTGGCGATGTGGTACCAGGAAACGGCCTCTCTGAGAGTTCAGACCCCCTTTCGGTCTTCAAGCAAAGCCCCGAATTCGCTTTCTTCTTTGGGATTCTGTATTTTTTTTTGCTGGAATATCCAGACGGGACAGGGAAATAGTTTGGGGACCATCTACACATCCCACATGAAGCAGTTCCTAAACAGGAGAATCCCCTCTGGTACTTGTGAGATGGGAGTGGGGGCATATATGGCATCAATTCCACAATAGCCGTACATTGAGTCCATCCAAAGGGTCTCATCCACAAGTTCACGTCATTTCTTTCCTCACCTCAAATCTTGCTTAAACCCCGTCGACTGAATTAGGTACCTTTCCTCCTATAGAAACACAATGTAAATCGGGGGTTACAACAAAAGCTGCCATCTAGGGGGCCCAGGGAAGTCCAGGGTGGTGGAGAAAGGCCAGCTAGGGTTGAAAAGGTACGCTAGTGGAGGTAGGAGAGAGAAAACTTGATTGTCAGTCTCCTTTCCTCCTTTGGCCCCTTGCTCCAGGGTCATTGCCCAAGTGCCAGTGCTACTTCCTTTCCCATGTACCTCTCAGTGTCTGGTGAGAACCAAGTTCAGGGACTTCTTTCTCCCTCCACACACACTGCCTCAGCTCCATCCCTCAGGGCTTGCTCCTGTGCCCAGAATCTTTTCCTCTACCAGGGCAAGAAAGTGACTTGGGTGCTTGACTAGCACAATGACTGACACATTAATATGTTAACTTTTCTTTTCCTTCTTGGTAATGGTACTAATATTTTGGATCCAAAAAAAACCCCAAAAAAGGAACAAAAGATAATATGAAGGTACTCTGGGTATACATACAGACTCTCAAAAAGTATCCCTTCGGCCTAATGCTTTCAGAAATGTCATACACCCCAATGGAACACTGTAATGGATTTCTGACTAGTTAAAAGATTCTTGGGCAGATATAGACACTTTCAAAAGGGGACTGGGGTAGTACATGGTTATCAGCTCACTGGATCATGGAGTAGGACAGAGAAAAACACAACTATGTTGGTCTTGGCTTTTCTAGATACGGGGATGTTCTAGTTAGAGCCGGATAAAAGAAAAGTTAAAGGTTTTTAACTTGTGGTCTCAAATGTTTACCATTTATGAGACTTCTTGCTGAAAAATTCAAGGAGTGTTTTAGGCTCAGGAAAGGAGATGATGGTTTGATATAACAGAGCCCAGTTAGTAGAAAGAGACCTGAATTAATGTCAGTAAACTTAAGTGCAAGTCTTCATTCCACTTCTGCCTTAAGCAACAACTCACTCTCCTCTTTCCTCGTCAACAAATTGAGGATAATAAAATCCTCCCTACTTGCCTAACAAGGTTATGGTAAGAACAAACATTAAAAAAAACTGTTTTATAAACTGTAAAGCATTATACAAATGTAGGTTACTATTGTTATTGAATAGATCAGCCATGTTTGGGATGGTGTATATTTTCATGCTATGAAATAGCATTCACTTTGTTTTCATTCCATAGTTTACTGTAACATGTTACATTTGATTTCTTGGTTGTTGTTCAGGAAGTGTTACAATAGATTTTTATTAACGGCTGCTTTGATAAGCTCCCCTCCCAGCCCTGGGGGCTGGCGCGCACCTGGCTCCCCCGTGCTCACCTGCTTAAGATTCTTATAAAAACACCTCCCAACCACCATCCTACTAAAATAAGAAGAATAAAATAGATGAGACAGATTTTTAACTTTTTTGCTATTCCCTACATACAATGAGGTCATTTCTTGGCAGGAAAAACTTTGAAGCCCTGTATCAAGAATGGCTAAGTCTAATACTGGTATATTCCATAAATAGTATTTACAAACATACCTTATAAAAGCAGTGCTCAGTATTTGTTTTACTCTTTTTATCTGAGTCCTTCTGTGACTTGGGCTTCTCAGAGATCATGATGGCTTGAAGATGAATAGACAATTCAGCTGAAACACTAATTTCAGAAAGGGTCAAGTTATAGCAGTGTCTTCACGGCTATCATTAATTGTACAGAGAGTAAGATTAACAGGGACCCCCTAGCCCACCTTTCAGCTCCACCCTCACTTTCCTTAGAGATGTTAATTTAGCATGTAGACAATTCATCCACTAATGATAATGATCTGAACAATAACATCTCCTTTTCATAGAGCAGTATATCAAATACTTTACAAAAATTGTGTCTAATTGCCAATGCCCACATATATACCATGTAGATATGTCTTCATTTTTTTTTTTTTTTTTTTTTTTTTGCGGTACGCGGGCCTCTCCCGTTGCGGAGCACAGGCTCCGGACGCGCAGGCTCAGTGGCCATGGCTCACGGGCCCAGCCGCTCCGCGGCATGTGGGATCTTCCCGGATCGGGGCACGAACCCGTGTCCCCTGCATCGGCAGGCAGACTCTCAACCACTGCGCCACCAGGGAAGCCCTGTCTTCATATTGCAGATGGAGAAAGTATAACTCAGAGAAAATAGGTGACCTGCCCGAGCCTAGAGTTACAAAGCAGAGATGGAATTCAAATGCAGGTATAAATACCCTACAGATGGATTTTCAGTTGGAGAATTCAAAAGTGTGTTCTAGATACACTGATGTTAAAATCTGGCCTCCATTTAAGATGAAGATGATACCGAGATGGTATAATTATAGGGAAACAGATGGGAAGAGAATTGTGTAGTGCCATGAAGGCTAAATAAACGTAAAGTGAGAGTCCACCTGGGAAGTTAGTGAGAAACTTTTGCTCCAGCTTTAGTTTTTAGTTTTAAAGAGGGATTCTGTATTATTTTTCCCCATCTATCTTCCCTCTGATGTCTCCCCAGAAGGGAATGAACAATGTAAATAAAATAGTGAAATCTTCAATAGTGATATATACCACTAGAATGAAAGCCATGGAGGGTAGCAGCCATCTGTCTTCAGAATTCCATCATCTAACACAAAGCCTGGCCCAGGGCAAGCCTTCAGCAAAGATATATTCAATGAATGAATGAAGTGTGCATGTGAGGAGCTATGCCCTGTTCTAATTGCTTTTCATAAACTACCTCATATAATTCTTACAACCCTGTGAGATAGGTATTATTAGTCCCACTTCACTAATAAAGCCTTTGAACCCCCAGACAGATCAAACTATTTACTCAAGGTCACAAAGCCCCAGAGAGTATATTTTTGGTGACTTTTGATTATGAACATTTTCCAATAGAAAAAAAAGAGGATAGTATAATGAGCCTCCATAAACTTGTAACATAGGGTAATGTGCTCATTTTATTTGCAAATTTACATCATCTTCTTATTTTACTACATTATTTTACACTTAGAGACATCATGACATTTTAACACTAATTACCACTTTCCATCTGAAAAATTTTGGACTTTTTCTTATATCAGACCAAGATCCAATTGAGGTACATACGTTGTCTTTAATTATTATGTCTTTTGAGCTCTTCTATTCTAGAAAAAGCAATGATTTGTTGAAGAGAACAGAGAAATTGTAGAATGTTCACCTCCTGGGTTCCTTCTTCACCTTGTTTAGTTTAAGTTCTAGCCCCTGCATCTCCGGTCAAGAAGAAGTTATGTAAAGACTGTGCTTATCCACTTGACTATTTCACAATGGAGCAGAGGTACTGGCTTCATCATTCACTGGGAATGAGCTATTTAGGAAGCTCACTTCAGCCTCTCTGAGCCTTAGTTTTCTGTTTGTAAAATGAGAGATGATTCTCTCCTATCTCTCTCTCCTCCCTTTCCCCTCCCTCTTCTCTCTTCTCCTCCCTCCTTGGCCCCCTTCTTTCTCTCCCCCCCCCCACCCGCCCCGCCTCCTCTCCCTCTTCCCTACCCCACTTCTCACTCTTCCCTGGCTCGGGCTCCCCAGAGCTGAGCCTGGCCATTGTCGAGAGGTAGGAATCAGATCGCGGCTGACCCTAGGCTTCGTCCGAGCCCGCCACCCCGCTCCCGCCGGCACGGAGCATAACACGAAGCAGCCCCTGAAATAGCTAGTGGGAAGCGGCCGCATAGCACAGGGAGATCAGCTCGGTGCTTTGTGACCGCCTGGAGGGGTGGGATAGGGAGGGTGGGAGGGAGGGAGACGCAACAGGGAGGAGATATGGGAACATATGTATATGTATAACTGATTCACTTTGTTATAAAGCAGAAACTAACACACCATTGAAAAGCAATTCTACTCCAATAAAGATGAAAAAAAAAACCCTGCTCCTACTTGGGTCCCCCAGGTGGGGGACGCTGCCTGGCCCAGGCCCTGGGGCCCCGGTCCCTTCCCCTCCCAGCCCCGGGGGCTGGCGCGCACCTGGCTCCCCCGCTCCGCCGCGCACCTCGCCCGCCGCCAGCGCCCCACCCAGGTCGCTCCTCATCTGGCGAAGCGAAGGCCTCGCAGCTCCGTCCAAGGCTGGCGGAGGAAAGAGCTCCCTCTTCCGCTCGGACAACTTGAAAGGAGGGAGGCGGGACTAAGACTGCCTGACTTTCGGGACTTCGGAGGCTTTCGCCTTCCTTTCCTCCCGGCTTCTTCCGGCCTTCTCTGGGTTCTTCTGTTCTTTGGACAACCGGGGAAGCGCGAAGCTGACTTTAAATCTTTTGATCAGATAAGCAAAACGATCCCTAAAAACGTTTCTTTGCTCCCACGGGCAAAATAAACTCACCACTTGGGGAATTCAACAAAGAGAAACTGGAGTTCAACTTAATATATGATTCACTCTCCCTACCTTTGAGTGCAGAGCGCCCGGAGAGAAAGTTCAAGGGACCTCAGAGGAACACAAGGGTTCTGAGTCGGAGGTGTTGGGCTGCGGCAACAGAAACTGACTAGGTCTTGCCGGGACCTCCAAGAATGTCAACTGTCGGCTCCTAGAAAGATCCGCAAAGCAACCTGTTGCTAAGACAAAACTACGTCATTTGCTTCTAGAAGTCATGGAGAGCAATAACTTGACAGAATTTTGTTTGTGTCTCCGAGGGAGGAGAGCAAGATTGGGTTATTTATTAAGGTTTTGAAGTCTGGTTTAAGTTGTGTCTTTAACGTAGAGGATTGATTAGGATAAGGTAAGGGTTGGGTAACAGTTTCGGATGTGGATATAACAAGGCGAGGACGTTGAGGCAAGGGTTCAAGAAGTCTTGGGATGTAAACTGTGCTTTGAGCTTTTCTGTTGAAGAACTGTTAGGTCTTTGAGGAAAGTTACTGAAATAAACAATGAAGATATTTGCAGCTTTCATGTCCCTGGGCAAAAGCTTGCGGAATTACGTTGATGAAAAAGAGTGAATAGGTCATATAAACGTAGTCACTTATAGATCTATGTGAAGGTAGATGGCTTCAGTTCTCTCAATGGTGAACCTGCCTGTGAGAACGTAATCAACATTTGTCACTTAGAGTATTTTATCCTGGAAAGAAGTTCACTCAGGAAAACACATTTGCCATCATTTGTTGGTTACATACAGAATTCACAGAGAGAGAGTGATCTTAGGAAACATTTTTTATGAAGTTAATGTTGGGTCTTAGAAGACCCATCCGTTTTTAAAATTAGAACGTGCTCCCCCCGCTTGGGCACCGCAAAAGAAATACACATCCTTTTACTTTATTCTGTTCTTTTTACGTTTCCAGGGACAGACCTCATTTCCCCTTTCAGAAACAACTGTAGCCAGGACTATGTTCCGGCTCCTCCACCAAACCTGAGGGTTTTTTCGAATTGTGCCCCAGCCAGTGAATTTCCCCCAAACTCCAGATCAGCCCCAGGATCAAAGGTGTAACTCATGTAAGGGAAGAAGTGTCTTTCCCCAACCAAGATCCCACTCGTCGTCTGCTCAGGTAACGAGGCGGGAACCTCCCTAATTCCGAGATCTGGGGAACTGCGCCTCTTGCCAATGGACAGAGAGATCTTGGAGTCCTGCTCTCATTGGGTAACAACTCTGCTACTGAGGAAGTCGATTGGCTGAGCTCTAGCCTAGGTGTGGAGCGAGAGAAAAGATGAGTGTGGGCTGGTCCACCTCCCTCCCAAGAGCTCTTTCTCTTGGTTAAGATCGTGCTCCGCTACTCCACTCCGCTGTTCACTGCCAACAGGGCCTGCTTCAGCTCTCTAAGTCCTGAACAGGGGAAAGAGTCCGGGAAGGAAGAGGGGTCCGGGGGCGGGGAGGAGAGCCGGGGATGCGGCTAGAGAGGACTCGGGAGCGGGAGGCCCTGATCACGGGAGGAGGGGCCCCTGGGGAGGCCCTATCCCCAAGAGCCAGACCCGGCTGCAGAAGGCAGAGTGGGCGGGCGGAAAAGGGGCTCCCGGGTGCCCGGCAGGCCCCGCCTGGAGATCGCGGCGCGGGACGAGGCGAGGAGACACCAGCCTGGCGTCTGCAGCGCACAGCTCCACCTGCGCAGGCGCACAGAGGACACAGCGCGTGGGTGGGGAGGAGGGGCCTAGGGCGACTCGGGCACTTTCCAAGGGTGTCATTCCCAACAGCTGGGACAGGACCCACGACAAGGACAATTAGGAAGAAGCCGCGAATGCAGGCGGAGTGAACAGCCTCGTGGGACAAACCGATTCTCCAAACGTGCCTCCTCCATACGTGCAGAAGTTTACCAACCGGAGGAGGGAGACATTATGAACTCCAGGACTGGGCATCTCAAAGCTGACAAAGATCTCGATCGGAAAGGGCTTGCAGAGGCAGCCTGCTGTTTTAAGAGTCTCCGTGGAGAGCAGGCATGCAAGTGTTCCAGGCTGTGCTCGGGAAGGGATCAGCGTCGCAACAGTGACTACTTCTATGCAGTTTGACAGAATATACGATGTATATAAAGGTACAGGGTTGAAAAGTGTGTTGGTAATTTCAATACGTGTGGTGATTTGGGAGAACTGGCCTTAATGCGCATACGATACACCTGAAGTGGCTAAAGTTCCTGCTTCTTCTTCTGTGGGTTCTCTGCTGTTTGGATAGAGGAGCCTTTAAAAAGCAAAAAAAAAAAAAAAACCCAGCGTGTACAAAAGTTTCACCACTTACTATCATTCTCTGAATCCTTGTAGGTTTCTACATCTCTGCAGTCATCACCAGAGAATTAGTATCTGGCTGATTTTTTTTTCATTGTGGATTCTCAAGCAGCAAACATTTCCGTGACAAGTACAAGGAGTGAAGAACACTAGGGTTGAAATTGCTGAAAACTCTGAGCTATCCTGGTGGCTTCCAAACACTGAACAGCATCCCGCCATTCGATCTGACTTATTAATATCGGATAGGCTTTTGAGACATTGCCTGAAAATTAACACACAGATCTCAGAAACCTATAAAGAAGAGTGAAGTCATCCTTTTCGGAATAAACACAGGTATTGTTGAAGCCACTACATGTACAGTGAGAAGAACTATGATGGTAATAAATACAACTGAGTCCACTGAGAATGTGTTTGTGCAATGTGTATCATTTTCTGTGGTCTTTCCCTCCCTCCCCCCCCCCTTTTTTTTGCCTTTTGTCTTTTGCATACTTCAAAGTATAAACAAAGTGATTTAATAGACAATAGGCTTTAACACTTTCTAAGGCATGGATGTTAAGAATTCAACATACTCAAATTTTGTTCACTGAAACAGTGCACAAGAAGATAATAAAACGTTATGATTACAGAGGGTATAAAATTTGTTCCTCTAATATCTATGCTACTAAACCTACTATGTAGTGAGATATCTATCATTTTTTCCTAAATCTTTATGTAATTTTGTACAATTTAAATAATCTATATATAAAAAACATTTCTGGCTTGGTAAATTAGGTGTTGGTTTATTGGGAAAAGGGTGTAAAGTAAGTAACCCTTAAACCTTAAATATATTTTCAATAAAATACATTTTGGCTTAAGGTAATAGGAATATAAACTTTTTTGGATGAATGATTACTGTCACATTTTTTTCACCATCCCTACATCTTTTCTTTTTTTTTTTTTTTTTTTGCGGTACGCGGGCCTCTAGCTGTCGTGGCCTCTCCCGTTGCGGAGCACAGGCTCCGGACGCGCCGGTTCAGCGGCCACGGCTCACGGGCCCAGCCGCTCCGCGGCATGTGGGATCTTCCTGGACCGGAGCACGAACCCGTGTGCCCTGCATCAGCAGGCGGACCCCCAACCACTGCGCCACCAGGGAAGCCCCTGCATTTATTTTGAAAGGCACGCCCACGAGCTTTGTTTACGGATGGGGAGTTCAAGAAACAAGAGAAAAAGAGGGCTCAGCGATGACTCCTGGGCTTTTGACTTGAGCGACTTGAGCAAGGATAAAGTCTTCCTTGACGGGTATGGGAAATCCAAGGAAGGAGCGGGGTGTGTGTGTGTGTGTGTGTGTGTGTGTGTGTGTGTGTGTGTGTGAATTCTACTTTTGACATGTTGACTTAGAGATACTAATCCACTCCAACTGAATGACAAGGAGTGAAGTGAAAGGATTCACATTCAATACGTGACAGTGAATATCCAGGGAGGGTCAGGAAGGGACATAGGACTGGACATGGGAAGGAATAACATAGACCAAAGTGAAAGAGAGAGAGAGAGACAGAGAGAGACACACAGAGAGAGACAGAAAAGCTTGGACTTTATGATGGTAATGAGGTTGGCCATTAACTGAGAACTAAATTTGAGATGCAGTGAAAAGGAAAAGGAAAAAAGAATTCCAAGGGAGATAGCTCATCAGAAGATAAAGAAAAAGCCTGCGTTGTTTCCCCAGATCCTCTGTTTCTCAGGTGACATTTATATTTTTACCTCCCAATGGACTTTTGCCCATTTGTAATGGCATCTCAGCCAGCACAGAGTTCCTGCCAATCCCAGAGCATCCTAGCTCCTTGAGCCTAGCTAACAGCTGATGCTTTACTCCTTGTCTCTTTACTGGTCACTGGAATAGCAACTGAACCATATGCTTGGAATAATTGGCCTGATGTCATTTTAGGTGGCAGTCTTCCATTTCTGTCTTAAGTGTAAAACTGACCCTCACCAGAAAACTAACAGCCTAGAGCTGGCTGAATCAGGACCTGTAGGTCCGTGGCAGAGCCCCAGCACTGCTTTCCCTTTCGAGGCTGTGCTCTGAAAGCTTCGATGCAAACCCACCGCAACTTGGCAACAGTGACAGAGTAGGAATTGCTCAAGGAATCTGCTGAGTCACCAAGGAGACTTCACTTTCAGCTGATGCTGAGATGATGCTGTTGAAATAGTTTGACATCCTTGAGAGCAGGTGTTTGCCTTTGATAAGACTACACACTGCACAGTCCCTTGGACTCAGCACCTTGTTGGCCGTATGTAATAAGTAGTCTGCATTTCATTATAAATGTGACAAGAATACGTCTGGCCAAGTTGCAGGTGGTTGGGTTATTTAACTGTCGTCAATCCCGTAATGAGGTAAAGACCACTCACATGTTCTGGAGAGATGGGAATTCATCATATACTAAAGCCAAGCCTGAGAGAGTCAGGGGGCAAGGCCAGTGCTTTGGAATAGTGACTATTCCATGAATCCTGACAGATGTCTCTCCCCCCACCAACACTCAAAAAATCCTAACAGAGAGGGCTGATTTCTGTATTTAGTTGCAAACAACATGTTCTGGGAAAAGAGAAGAGACTATTGCCTCTACCTGAGGACACTATGCGGGCGGCCGAAGAGGGAGAGAGTGATGTAGATTTGAACTTGATAGATGAGGGATGAAGGGAACTGTCATCGGATGTACAAAGGCAAAAGCAGCATGGAGGGCTAGAGCGTTGGCCTCTGGGGAGGAGCTGGGGATGAAGGCCTGGATATCCTCTTCCAGAACTGGCCCTGAGATACGCAAAAGCACAGAAGGAATGGTCTATTCCCCCTCTCCTATGAGTTCACAGTGGGCTCACCTCCTTTTGGCTTAGAAGTTGTCCTCCTTTTTAAAAGAGGACAGGAGTGGGGTCTCTAAATTTCCAGAAGCCACATAGGGTCAGCCCTGAAGGCCTAGCAGCTAAACTGTCTACAGAGACCCCTGGTCCATCCTATCCTAGGAAGACAGTGCACTCATGGAAGGGCAAAGCTCTCCCTCCCGGGACACCAGAGGCTCCAAGAAGGAGGCCGCCAGCAAGCCAGAATTTTTCTCTCTCCAGTAAAAGAAATCCAAGGGTCTGTCATACAGAGTGAAGTAAGTCAGAAAGAGAAAGACAAATACCGTATGCTAACACATATATATGGAATTTAAGAAAAAAAATGTCATGAAGGACCTAGGGGTAAGACGGGAATAAAGACAGACCTACTAGAGAATGGACTTGAGGATATGGGGAGGGGGAAGGGTAAGCTGGGACAAAGTGAGAGAGAGACATGGACATATATACACTACCAAACGTAAGGTAGATAGCTAGTGGGAAGCAGCCGCATAGCACAGGGAGATCAGCTCGGTGCTCTGTGACCACCTAGAGGGGTGGGATAGGGAGGGTGGGAGGGAGGGAGATGCAAGAGGGAAGAGATATGGGAACATATGTATATGTATAACTGATCCACTGTGATATAAAGCAGAAACTAACACACCATTGTAAAGCAATTATACTCCAATACTGTATTGGACACTTCAGTCCAATCTATATCCCCAGTGGGGACTTATCTGGGTCGCATTTGATCTTCGCAGTCACCCCTTGATCTAGGTGTGACTTTTGCCCCCATTTCACAGGTTACGAAACAGGATAGTTTGTTGGAGGCTATGGGTCTAGTTGCGGTGGGTGTAGGGGTGTCCAGGAGGAGTTTAACCTTAGAGCCTCACAGCTTCTTAGGACCCTGCGGGGAGACCTTAGGCAAGCTCCCTTGCCTCTTGGTGTGGGGGTGGGTGTTCTTATTTCCCTATTTGTAAATTAAAGTGATTGCCCATTTGTGATTCTCCATCCATTTCTGTTCAGACTTATCACTTGAGTAGCATTGAAAAACCACAGAACTTACACTGGGACTCAATCCCAGTGTAAGTTCAATAGGTCTGGGGTGAGTCTCCGTAACCTGCATCTTTTAACAAGTAGAGGCATCAACAGATCTGCCTGAGAAACTCAGACCAGTGCTTCGCAAAGTTTACGCTGCATCAGGATCCTCTGGGGAGCGTGTTGAAACACATTCCTGAGATCCTGATTCCGTAAGGCTAGAGTGTGGCCAGGTGCATTTCTCAAGAGTTGATGCCAATGCTGCTGGTGACCATCTTTCTTCATTGAACAAAACTACTCTAAGGACTTTACAAATATTAACTAATTTTATATCCTATAACAGCCATAGGAGGCAGCTACAGTCATCCCCATTTCAAAGGAAACTGTCTCCACAGAGACATCAAGCAATTGGCCTCAAGACACACAGCTCTTAGCAGAGCCTGGATGACCTACCAAGCAGTTGGCACGTGACTCCCCTCCCGTCCGCTCCCCCCGCCCCAGGCATTGCTTCTCCGCTATTGTTCTAATCAGCTTCCACTACCCCAGCCCATCTCAGCACTTCCCGGGGCTGCTCCACTCCAGTCCCGCTCCCCGATGCCCCAACCTATCCCTTTGTGACCCTCCCTCACTGCTCCTGGGACAGATCAGCGCCGACAGCCCCTTTCCAGGTCCGACCCGGCACACCAGCAGAGCCGGAAAGAACCTCGCCCAGCCCTAGAGCAGCTAGTACTCGCTGCGGGCAAAAGCCTCTTCAGGGCGGATGGAGTTCCCCGTGCGGCCTGCAGATGGCGCCAGAGGACCAGCCTGGGGAACAGGGAGGGGGAAGGAGGCGGGGGAAAGCGGAGGTGGGTGAGAATTGACAGTCATGACGGCCAATGGCAGCATGGTGTGGTTTGCCCAACTTCCGTGCTCTGGCCCCCAAGAGCTTCCCACCCCTTTAGGGGGCTGCAATCGTGGCAGGGAACGGAGAGGTGGAGGTGCCGCCTGCTGCGTCACGTGGTCCCTGAGTGTACCCCTGTTAGTCCAAGGCTGCAATAGCTCATGGGGGCTCAACCTTTACCCCCCACCGCCCCCAACTTATCTTCCTCTCAGTTCACTGAGGCTCATCTCACCAGTCTCTGGCAAACTTGTGTCTCCATCACTCTGGGTCCTTGTAGTTTTGGTAAAAGGCATTACTGTCGCTTTGTAGTATAGTCTGAAGTCAGGGAGTCTGAGTCCTCCGCTACCTGTCATTGTCTTAGCGGCTATTTCCCGCACTGACAGTGCAGAGCGGGCTGCTTGGCGGGTGGGGATGAGGGGAGAAGAGTGAGGGATGAAAGGTGGGAACCACCCCCTAAATGCCAGGCATTGTGATTTGGTGTTTGCCATGGGATTGTCTCATTTCATCATCTTTGCCTTTAATCCATTTCCTGTTTCACAGATGAGGGAACAAGGTGAATAAATTGCCCGTGGGCAGCCCTTGGGTGATCTTGACTCCCGTCAGCCGCCAACGCCCAAGGTCTTTTGATTGTGCCAAGGCTGCCTTTGCAGCGTTTCAGTGCATGCAGTTCCGGTAAATCACCTCTCCCCACATAGATTCACCCTTCCGACCATCTATTCACTTATTAGGGACCCGTCCGCAAGGCATAGGCCTAGTTGCTATTAAAAATACAAAAAAAAAAAAAAAAAAAGAAAAGAAAAAAAGAGCTCTGCTATGAAGTAGAGGAGATAAAAAAGATATACAGGAGAGTTAAAAATATATATACACGGAATAGTGATACCTATTTTGTTCCAGATAATATGATGGCATCTGAAGACAAAGACATGGATAAAATCTACGCTTGCCTTTCAGGAGGCCTTAGGCAGGAGTAATCTCTGAACTTTTAATTTCCCACCCCTACAATTTTTAACTAACTGAGCATCCACTCCATATATATTATTTATGTTATATATGTATATATTCTTTTGTAATTGATACATTAAATGTTAGCTCACTTAATTTCTTATTTTGGGGGTAAAATTATAAATGGAGGTGGAAGTATTTTTTTCATTCACTCCAGTGGAGCATCTTGGGCGCTTCCTGGAGAACTTCCTTGATCTGGAACCCCCAGGCCTGGTACATGCCTGACTCTCTCCCTTCTTTCTTTAGATCTCTGTTAAATGCCAGGTTTCCAGAGAGGCCTTCCCTGACCACTCCCTATAAAATGTTTTCCTCTCCTCCTCTGTCATCTTCTGTCCCCTTATCCCAATATTTCATATACTACATTTCACTGTATAGTAAATATCATTATTTTTTGTTAGTTTAGTTTTTGTCTCCTTGCACTAGAATGTAAGCTTCAAAGAACAACAGGGTCCTACTGTATAGCACAGGGAACTATATTCAATATCCTGTGATAAACCATAATGAATAAGAATATAAAAAAGAATATATATATGTATAACTGAGTCACTTTGCTGTACAGTGGAAATTAACACAACATTGTAAATCAACTATACTTCAATAAAATTTAAAAAAAATAATGAAAGCTTCAAGAGGGGCAGGAAGGAGTCCTGAACACTGGGGGCTTTTAGACAAAAGCAACAAAGCCAGAAGGTTGGGGATAGAGGGAGAAAGCCTTACCCAGTGCATCCTGAAACCCCCCTGGGCTGGGGTAGGAGTAGAGGGAATATGGCGACTGTTTATTCACGCCTCTCCTAATTGCTGCATTCTTGCAATGCTAAGGGCCAGTATCACCCAGCCCTTCCCTCTCCCCCAGTTATCTATAGTCTCCCCTTCTTCTCTCTGATTTTTAGTGAGGAATTGCACATTTTCAGTCCTCACCCCCCACAGGTAGCAAAGGTAAATGTCTGATACACAAAGACTCTGCTGTTTGTTTCTCTCAGCATCTTGTCACGTAAGACGTTTGTGGTTGTAGAAAGTGTTCTGGCCTAGGAGCCAGAAGACCTCATCTCTGTAACTGGATTTGCCCCTGAAGAAAAGAGTAAAGGGGATGGTTGAACACCCTATTCCCACACTATCTGACTTCCATCCCATACACAGGAGCCAAGGACACCTAGGAATTGATCTTGGATTGAACTTCTTACCCAAACTGTGTCCTGAACTAATGAGAAATGAGGAATCCTGCATGGTTGCCTGTTTCTGTGTAATGTAAGGAGAACATGGTGAGAAACCTACACAGAGTGTAGAGATTTTTATTATGATTTATAATCATTGGGTCCTAGCTGCACCAAGGATGAGAAGCAGTCACACACCCCTGAAGACCCAGGGAGGACAGCACGGTATAAAGTGGAGTGCACCGACATGCACTAGGTTCCCTGTACTGACATGGGGCACACCCATGCCAGCCTCACCTCTGGCCAGCTCTTTGCACTCTTACACCATTTTATAAACTTGAAGTTGGGTTAAACTCTATTTTATCCTATGATTTTCATTGTTACTCCCTATCTGAGCCCCACCCCCCATTACTAGTCACCCGCTTCTTACTAGCTACGTGACCTGAACAGGTTACCTTCTTTTTTGAGCCTCAATTTCCTTTCGTTTAGAATGGAAAAAAAAAATTGGTTATTCTAAAACCAATGGGGTCACAGGGTCAAAGAAACATATTGTGGATTTGGAAGACTTCAGAAATTATATCACTAACATACTCATACATAGAAAATACTAGAGTAAGAATTCTAACCAAACATCAAATAAATAGGAGCAGAGACCTCAGTTAGGAGCAGAAAAAAAGGAGAGCAAACAGTGGTGAGCAAAAGAGTCTGGCAAATTTTATCTATATAGTTAAATCTAAATGGACAGTGATAGACACTCTGGGAATGTGTAATAAAAGTTTTAAAAAAGCATTCTTTAAGTGGAAGTGACTCACTGCAAGGGAAATTCTATAATATCTGGAGCTGAAACATTCAGGGTTTGGCTCAGGGGGACCACAGGTAGAGGAGTAGCGCATTTTGTCTCACGCGTCGTACTCTTATGGATGTGGGGAGGGAGATGAATAGGGGAAATGAATCTTTTGGAGAGATGTCATCTTATTGGGATGCAAGTGGAAGCAGAGGGAGAGTAACTGGTACTTTGCCCATCTATAATAGAAGCAAATTTTTGTTCAGCTCTGAGCACTAGGAAAAATACTATTGACTGAATAAAAAGCTCATAAGAGAATGTGATGAATAAGCAAATCATAAGATTCCTTAGTGGAGGTAATATCTGTTGCTTTTCTATACACTAATAATGAACCATGAGAAAGGGAAAACAATAAAACAATCCCATTTAAAATTGCATCCAAAAAAATAAAATAACCTAAGAATAAACTTAACCAAGGAGCTGAAAGACTTATACTCTGAAAACTATAAAACATTTATGAAGGACACTGAAGATGATATGAAGACATGGAAATCTATCATGTATTCTTGGATTGGAAGAATTAATATTGTTAAAATGTCCATACTACCCAAAGCAATCTACAGATTTAAAATGCAACCCCTATGAAAATACCCAGGACATTTTTCACAAAACCAGAACAAATAATCCTAAAATTTATATGGAACCACAAAAGACCTGGAATCACCAAGAAAATCTTGAGAAAAAAAAGAAAAGAACTGGAAGTATCACACTCTCTGACTTCAGACTATACTACAAGCCTACAGTAATCAAAACAGTATGGTACTGGCACAAAAAAATAGACATAGATTAATGAAATGGAATAGAGAGCCCAGAAATAAACCCACACACTCATGGTCAATTAATCTAAGACAAAGGAAGAAAAATACTATTGATTAAATAAAAAGCTAATAAGGGAATATGATGGATAAGTGAATTCATAAGATTTCATAGTGGAGGCAATATTCCCAGTAAAAAACAGCCCTTATCTTTTGAATAGACACAGGGTACAATCTTCAAAAGAGAAAAAGCATATACAGGGGAAATAAATTAATTTTCACCCCATTCTCAAGACACTACCTTTCCTGGGATAATTGATGACTATACAAGCATAATAACTCCTTTTCAACATATTTCACAGAAGCTGAGCAGTTCAGTGTTCATGCATAAGAAGACTGGCTGATCTGGCAGGAAATGAAAATTTTACCTTAGATATATTTCTCATGAATAGTTTTTTAGGTGGTCAGTGAGTATGCTCAAAAAGGGATTCACAAGCCTCTATAATACATGAGTTTGGGACACAGAAAGCTAAAGATTTGGACTAAGTTTAGATGAGATCAGGAGCCAAAGAGGCTAGCAGAGGTGTGTGTGTGTGTGTGTGTGTGTGTGTGTGTGTGTGTGTGTTCATATAGGGACAGGTGGGTAGCTGTTAGGCTGCTAGTGAGGTGCCATGATCTCCAGGTCCTAGAGTAGGTCCCTGGGAAGACAGACTCTTCTAAAAATTGGTGCCCTTACCATTTTAAAATATTTTTATTATTACTCCTGGGCATCATTGTTCAATTTTTAAAAATATCTCGCACAGGCTACTATTCCCATGGTGACAAGGCAAGGCTTGGTTGCCAAGAGCTTCTGTTGGACTGTCCCTAATTTTTCTTTGTGAGAACAGGTGTTTCTTCAGGGTAAGGAAGGGAGGTGGGAAGGTCCCTAGTAACCTACTCCCTCTCCCTGTTCAAAGGACTCTAAAAGAGCACAGCAGAGACAGTCCACTGGGATCAACTGTAGTGCTTCCCATACTCCTGAGCTGAGGCTTTCCCTGAAGGTAAAAGAAAAGACTGTTCACTGGGTCATGGGAAGATTCATATGTAAAGCCCAAGACTCAGGTACTATTTCAGGGGAGTTTGTATCCACGGTAAAGTAGGATTGACCCAGGTTCATCTGACTGCAAGGGCAACAGTATAAGGCAAATATGAAGGAACTGATATGATGTGGAGTGTGGGACCAGCCTGGGAGAAAGAATGGAAAGTTAGGTGGAGAGGGTGAACCAAACATGTGTGTGTCTTCTTCAAACCAATAACTGTATGAAATAATGGAAAAAATAAAAAGAAACAAAAACAGAATAAATCTGCCCCAATAAGGTACTGTCATGGATCCTGAAATTTTGAGCAGACAGATGAACACCAGATTGAAACACTTATGGGAGCAGACTGCTGTGAAGATAGGAACTGTAAAAAAAAACTTGAAGTTTGGGCATGATGGAAGTTGGGTGGGAGATGGCCTAGGATATCTAGTCAATCCCTGTCTCTCCTCCATCCTCACATCTCTGTTTCTCCTAAGCAACATTTATCCACAGGCAAAAGTGATGAGTGTCAGCCCAAAGCTAGAGATACAAATCTTACCCAATAGGTAGTTGATGAGCACAAGCAGGGACCAGAATTAAGACTTAGAGACAAGTTTCCAGTGCCCCCCATGTGGACGCACAACCCTCGCCTCCCCCAGGGTCCCTGTAGGTCAGCTATGATGAACAGTTCTCAAACACAGAAGTAGAAAACCAGAAATCACAAAAAATTCAAGTTATAATGGTATTGTATAAATCCAACTGACATTATGTGGAGTTTCGTGTTGAAAATAAGTCTGCAACAAAAGAATATGACACACCTCTTAAAGTATGTGTATTGTTCAATAAATTTCACGATAATTTAGCGTAAATGTTCATTTGTTCACATGAAAAGAATAAGTATTATCTCAGGATACACAGATTGAGCATTTATAAGCCAAGCTTTAAAAAAAATGTATGCTACAAGATGGAAGAAGTTGAGGCCCCCTAAGAAATCATACTAGCTGCCCTCTCTTCCTTACTAATTCTATTTTGCAAGCTGGCTAGGTAGGACCCAAAATCCAAAAGCACAGAATGACAGATAATAGGAGCTAAGGAAGAAAATAAAAATGGACAGATGCCCAGAGTTTATTGTGTCAGATAATCTTTCTTTCTAATAATAGAAGTCGAGTAAAAAGACTGAACAAACAAAATCTACTTGAAAGGGCATTTAAAGCCATAGTTAGAAGTGTCAGCTGGTGAAAACAGAAGGAATGGGTGTGTGTGCGTGGGCCAACTAATGGGATACAAGCAGTTGTATTATCAGTCTGTTATAATAGTGTAACGTAATTAGTCTGCACCCCCAGTGCCTAGCGCAAAAGAGGGATTTGGGGAACTAGGAAATGTTTGGAATATGCACACGGCGGACCATGATGTGATAATCAGAGACCACGGAAATATTTCTGAGAAAGTAGTAGAAGAAAGGGAAAGGATTGTTTCCCAAAAGATGACTTAGGAGAATAGCATTGAAAGGGTAAATAACAAAGAAAAATAAAGTATTTTGAAATTTTGCCAGGTACCTGTCCTTTCTCAGTTCACTGAACACCTTTCCACCTTAAGGATGTGTAAGTAAGTATACACATACTTAACTTTGTCTTTAAGTATTAAAACAAGGAAAAAGGAAGGACAAAACAGATGTATGTTTGAGGAAGGAGTAGGCAGTGGTAAGCAGTTATGGTAAACTGGCTGAACTGGGCTGGACTTTATTGTTTAAAGTTTCCAGATCTGCTAAAATTAAACTCTTGGCCCGTAAAATAGTTGCAGGGGTATGTGGGGTAGGCAACAGAGAAGGGTCTTGAGTTAATGCCTAGGTTGCATTTCTTCTCTTTCTGAGGGTTATAGAAGCAAGGGTTAACAGCCAGGTTTTAGAATCAGGTAGGCTTTGTTTAGAATTCTGGTTCTTCTTTAAGCCTGAGTTATCACATCTTAAAATGGACAATAATGGAACTTTCTTTACAGAAGTATAATGATGACTAAAACAGATAATGCTCATGCTCCTTACAGTGCCTAGAACATGAACTTTCTATAAATATTCCATGTTGTTATTTATTTTTATCTGTCAGGGTTGTCAGGGGAGTTTGGATCAGGTGATAAAGAGCGTAGCTTCAAAGTTAATACAAATGGACTCTACAAGAAACCTACCTCTCTTTGGGTGAGATCCAAACCAACTCAGGGATTCAAAAAAAAAAAAAAAACTCAGATTGGAACCTTGTCTGAGGCATCCAATCCAAATGATGGAGAAGGAGGGTGAGAATAGATTTTGGGCACTTCTGTCTACCTCCTATCTTCAGGAGTTAAAATAGCAGAGGGTAGAGTTGCTTGGGGTGTGTTGGAGAGGAGGGACATCTTGGGATAGATTGGTTTGGGGTGTCACACCTATGAGTGGCTACTTTGGGATATGATTTGAGGGACTGTGGTTGAATTTGGGTATAGGATGACTGAGCTAAGATATGAGGGAAAACCTGTGCAAGATATATGGCAGAATGATCTAGAATCAAAAAATTCTTCATCTGTGTATCATATGGTTCTTGGTTGGGAACTTTTCTTTGCAGAGAAAATATGGGTTTCAAAACGTCTTTGCTAGAGGTCTCCCATGAAGGGCTGGTGAACAGTAACTGGAAATTTGGTCTGAATGATGGACTCTGAGTCATGTCCAGTGCTGCATCCAGCATTTACTGACCTACTGTGCCCACTCCATTTTCTGGAGTGTGACGGAGCAGCCCTGAAAAGTGAGAATGCCTTTTGCCCACCCTGATCTCCACCACTATGGTTTCGCAAGAGCAGGTCACAGGACACATGGCGAAATCCTTCGCTGAGCAAACGCATTTCATTTTATGGACATGTGGCAGAGCAAAATGAACAAACCCTGAAAAATCAACAAACACTCAGGTTTCCGAGTTGCTTCCTGCGGCCGGCATCAGTGGCAACGTATTCCTGCTCAGCTTAGCCCCATCAGTGACCCCAAGTCATCCTAGTCTGCTGGAGTCAAGGGATATTTGTCACACATCTTCTGTCATACCTGCCCCTTTCTTTTGTCTGATAAGCTAATGAGACTTATTATGTGAAGGTCAAAGCTTAGAAGTTATTAAGACATCTTTAGACGTTTGAAGTCAACAGACCTCAGAAGCTATCCAGTCTAATTTCCTCAGGTTTTCCACTGGTTCTCTACACCTACTCTTACCCCATCCGTGAAAACACCTCACTACACCTCCATTCCTGCGGCATTCAGATATGAACTTAAGAATGACTCCCGAAGGGAAATTTTCCATGACTCATCCACCACTAATACCCTAGCTAGATCCATTTCTCCTGATGCATGTTCTCTTAAAACTCTGTATGTCTCCTTCACACAACTCATCCCAAATGCAGTTAAATATTTGTACAGTTATTTGTAAGATGCATGCCTCCTCCTCGACACTGGAAAGTAGATTCCATGAAGTCAAAGAACATATTGAAATGTTAGTCCCTAGCTAGGGGCTTATCAGTCAATACCCACTCGATGGATGAATAATGAATGAATGTAAATAATGAATAAATAAATAATAAATGAATGAATGAAACGTTATAGAGTTGTTGTGAAGATAAAGTAAAAAAAGAATCCATCCTAACATGCACAGTGTCTGGTGTATATTAGAAGCTTATGAAATAATATTAGATCCCTTGCTAGCTAACCCTTGAAGTAAAAGCATTAACATTTTGTATTCAATGTTTTTATACTTACTGTTATGACATACATATTTCCCATATTATTTTTTAACTTAATTAATTTATTACTTTTTAAAATTTTTATTTATTTTTGGTCGTGTTGGGTCTTTGTTGCTGCACCTGGGCTTTCTCTAGTTGTGGCGAGTGGGGGCTACTCTTCATTGCGGTGCACGGGCTTCTCACTGCGGTGGCTTCTCTTGTTGTGGAGCACGGGCTCTAGGCGCGCGGGCTTCAGTAGCTGTGGCACATGGGCTCAGTAGTTGTGGTGTGGCTCGTGGGCTCTAGGACACAGGGTCAGTAGTTGTGGCTCACGGGCTTAGTTGCTCCGCGGCATGTGGGATCTTTCCGGACCAGGGCACAAACCCATGTCCCCTGCATCGGCAGGCAGATTCTTAACCTCTGCGCCAGCAGCGAAGCCCTCCCATACTATCAAAGTCTTTTGATAAACACAATTTAAATGATTCCATGATATAGTCACATGGTATATTAGTTTGGGTGCTTTTGGCTTAAAGTAAGAAAAAAAAAAAAAAGCCCTGATTCAAAATGGCTGTAGTAATAAGGAAATTTGGTATCTCATCAAATTGAGAGTCCAAATGCTGACCAGGCTTGAGGTTGGTGCCTATCAGCAAGCCCTTGATGTCATCAAGGAACCAGGTTCTTTTTCCTTCTGTGATCACCACTGGTTTCATCCTAAGGTTGGTTCTCTTCATGATTGAGCTGGCTGCCAGTACAGGGTCTTGTTAACATGCAAGAGGTACACAGAGAGAAATTCCAACCAGACTTACACTTTCCAGGAGAATGTCACGCTCTGATGGCTCAGACCAGTGGTTCCCTAATAATTACGAATATGAATTCTTAAGTTATCATATTTTATCTTGAATTAATATTACTCCATTTCGCATACAATGTAATAACATAATTTCCTTTGCCTCCCCCCTTTGTGCTATTGTTAAATAATTTTCTTCTACATTTGCTATAACTCTGTGGTATACAGTTATTATATTTGGATTTAAAATAGACACCTCTAGGCAAGAGGATCACTTCTCCCACAGATTGACTTGTCAAAATATAAACGAGTGTATTCAGAAAAGGACAGAGAGGGCCAAAGAGTGGGGTTTCACTTGGATCACACCTCATCTGGCTGGAAATGTAGTGCACAGCTGTTTTGATCCCTGAGGCACTCTTGGACACTGTGCTGTAGCACATTCAAAATAGTGCCCATTACGGGGGAGATGCCAAATTACAATGGATTCAAAAGTATATAATGGAGCCTTAGCTACACAACACCATCCAGCAAGTCAATCAGAATTGCATGATTTGTGCTAAAAATAAACCCAAAGACTGCTGTTGGACGTCCCCAGATGAGGACGCAACATAGGAACCTGTGCCACTAAGGACTGGACTCAAATGCCTTGAGCTGCAGGAAATTTCAGATACCTACCAGTATTTGTGGATACTTTTTCAGGATGGGTGGAAGCATATCCCACCTGGACAGAAAGTCTCTGAAGAGGATGCCTGGGTCTTGAACAAACTGAAAGCCGAACGTGAGTGTGGTATCACCATTGATATCTCCCTGTGGAAGTTCGAGACCAGCAAGTACTCTGTGACCATCACTGATGCTCCAGGACACAGAGACTTTATCAAAAACATGCTGACCGAGGCTGACTATGCTATCCTGATTGTGGCTGCTGGTGTTGGTGAATTTGAAGCAGGTATCTCCAAGAATGGGCAGACCCGTGAGCATGCCCTTCTGGCTTATACTCTGGGTGTGAAACAGCTAGTTGTTGGAGCTAAAACAACGGATTCCACTGAGCCGCCCTACAGCCAGAAGAGCTATGAGGAGGTTGCTAAGTAAGTCAGCACCTACATTAAGAAAATTGGCTACAACCCTGACATAGTAGCATTTGTACCAATGTCTGGCTGGAACAGTGAAAACATGCTGGAGCCAAGTGCTAGCATGCCTTGGTTCAAGGGTTGGACAGTCAGCCCTGGAGATGGCAATTCCAGTAGCACCATGCTGCTTGAAGCTCTGGATTGCATCCTGCCACCAGTTCATCTAACTGACAAGTCCTTGTGTCTGCCCCTCCAGGACATCTACAAAATTGGTATTGGTACTGTCCCTCTGGGTCGAGGGGAGACTGGTGTTCTCCAACCTGTCATGGTGGTCACCTTTGCTCCAGTCAACATTCCAACTAAAGTAAAGTCTGTTGAAATGCACCATGAAGCTTTGAGTAAAGCCCTTCCTGGTGACAGTGTGGGCTTCGCCGTCAAGAACGTGTCTGTCAAAGATGTTCATCATGGCAATGTGGTTGGTGACAGCAAAAATGACCCACTGATGGAAGCAGGTGGCTTCCAGCTCAAGTGATTATCTTGAACCACATCAGTGCTGGATATTCACCTGTGCTGGATTGTCACACAGCTCACATTGCTTGCAAGTTTGCTGAGCTGAAGGAGAAGATTGATCATCGTTCTGGGAAAAAGCTGGAAGAGAGCCCCAAATTCTTGAAATCTGGTGATGCTGCTATCGTGGATATGGTGCCTGGCAAGCCCATGTGTGTTGAGACCTTCTCTATCCTCCTCTGGTCATTTTGGTGTTTGTGACATGAGACAGATGGTTGCTGTGGCTATCATCAAAGCAGTGGACAAGAAGGCAGCTGGAGTGGGCAAGGTCACCAAGTCTGCCCCAAAAGCTCGGAGGGCTAAATGAATATTATCCCCAGTATCTGCCACCCCAGTCTTAATCAGTGGTGGAAGAACGGTCTCAGAACTGTTTGTCTCAATTAGCCATTAAAATTTAATAGGAAAAGACAGGTGAATGATTAACAATGCATGATAAAACTTGCAAAAGGAAAGGAGAATGCTTTGTGGACCACTTGTTTTGTGTGTAGTAGTTTTTAAAATCAGCACTTTAGAAAAACACACACAGAAATAAAAAATCAGTACTTTTTAATCGGTTAAAGCCCTCCTGAAGGAAATTGTCCCCTGATTGGGATTAAGGCATTGGAACAACATTCATCCTGGAGACCACAATCAACAGGAAAAACTGAGAAAATGAATATTAATTTAACTTGGGATACAGCCTTGTCAGCTGCCCTGCTATGGATCAGTGGCTCCCAGAAGCAGGCTTAAATTAAGCCCCTTTGAAATATTGTATGATAGGCCATTCCAGGTGTCTGCCTGGGTGGGAGAATCCATAAATGCTCTAAAAGAACTAGCAGTTGCCAAATATGGTAGAACATTGAGCACTACACTCTGTTCGTGAGGTCTGCCTATCCAACTGAAGTAAACGGTAATTTCATTGTAGCTAGAGAAGCATCAACCTATTTGTGTTTTTTTTGTCCAAATAAATAGCATAGGAATTTAGTATATGTATTGGGAACTGGAACAAAAACTCCAAGTTCAATTACAAATTAGACAGCAAAATGCTAAGGGGTTTCATCAGATTCAAATAGTTGTAGATAAAAAAGGAAAGAGAATTTTACTACTGACTAAAGATTCTAAGGAATATTCATCGCCCCCATTCAGCAGAAAGTAGCCAGAGTGGTCTTCATCCCTTTCTCCACAAGACTGTGGAACATGGACACTGACAGTGAGGAACTGTGATAGGGAACAACCTTTGTGTTCTATTATAAGTTAATCACAAAAGAGATGTTGCCTATAAGTTTAAATTATACATCATGGCCCATCTCTGGGAACCCTGCCTCCCAGATAATGAGCATGAAGCTAAAATACCTTTGTTTAGCTCACAGGAAACATCCTGACCAGGCCCACCTGTGAATGACTGCAGGGAGGAAGAAATGAACACATCCTCTCCAGAGACTGACTGGAACCAGGAAATGTTTGGCTTTAGTCCCTCTCCTTTTAGTATAAAAGAAGCCTGAATTCTAACTCAGGCAAGATGGTTCTTTGGGACACAAGTCCACTATTTTTTGGTTTGTTGGCTTTCCAAATAAAGTTACTATTCCTCGCCCCAACAACTTGTCTCTCGATTTATTGCCCTATCGTGCTGTGAGCAATACCAGCTTGGACATGGTAACGTTATCTTCTAGACCTTACTCTATAACTTCTGAAAGTCAGCCATTATTTGTATTTTTATTCCCTTATGTAGAAAATGTTTTCTCTCTGGCTACGTTTAAGGTTATCTCTTTAAATGGGCTTCTCAGTAGTTTAAATATATGCCCGGGTGTGGTGTTCCTTCTGTTTATTCTGTTTGAGGTTTACTGAGCTTATTCTAAGGGGGAGAATTCTAAACCCTTTAGTCTTTCCAAGTAATTTCTTTACTTATGGTTAAAAAAAAAAGAGCTCTGATTTATACATCAAATCTAAACAACAGTTGTCCCTTGCTTTTGCTGCAGGTATTATGAAAGAGGAGAGAAGGAAATAGGTATTTCTCGTAGTGATCCACCTGCCTCCCAGTTCTTAGCCAGCTGGTTTCACAGATCAGAGTTGCTGAGTGTTGACAGGACCTTTAGGACCAGAAAGCAGCTCAGCCTTCTGGAAAAAGAGCCTCAGGAGGCACTCTGCCAATGTCTCAGCGTTACAGAGCCATGTCCCTGAACATGGGACCCGGAGGGAGGGACTCCATCTCGCACTCCACTGCCAGGCATGCAGCTTGGTGCATGAATTCTATTACGAACGTCAGCTCAGCAGTTTTTGGATCAAACAGGTTAAAGTACACTTTTCAAGACCACTATACCCAGAAGACATATTTCATCTTCTAGAAAAATCGGCCCCCTCTTTTTTTCCTGAGGACCTCTGCAGAGACTGAATGAGAAGACAGCTTTGCAGGTGAGAACAATGGATCATTGCTCTGAGACTCCTCATCTCCTTCTGTTTCCGGAATGAATCAAAATGCTACCGTTGGATGTGGATAAGAATTTCTGAGCTCATCTGTGTTGAGAATTATGCCAGATGAAACGGAAGCTATTCCCTTTGAGAAACCCGTATCAGGCATCTACTGTGTGTACGGCAGTATCCTAATTCTGTGAGAAGTTTTTCACTGGATAAAGACAGGCTTTTATTCTGAATTGATAAATGTGGAGCAATTTGGGAGCCTGCCATTGGTAGATGGGTGATAGAAAATGTAATAGCATCTGGGAAGGAATAGGCTGGTTCAGGTCTCGGTATATAACAGAGATTGTTGACATACTATGCAAATATGATCTTATTTAATCCTCCAGTAACGTACTAAGTTACACAGTCAGACTTTTTTCCCCCTTGGATAAATAATGCCCAGGGAAATTAAGTGCCCTGCTTAAAGTGTCAAAGAGACAAGGTAGATTCTAGTAAAAGAATTACAATACAGATGATATTAAATATGAATTTAAAACCATAAAAAAGAATGTAATTTAAAAAATCTCAGCTGTAATGCCCCTATATTTGGTGTTTCCTTCTAATTTTTTATCTTTACCTGATTTATGTAAATATGATCAGAAAAATACTTTATAGCTAGTTAGAATTTTTGCACTGTCACTTTAATCCTTTTCATGTTCATCTTTAAGACTCTCTCATATGACAACATATATATCATAACTTTTATGTTACTGGGTTTTAGAGTAGTAAAATAATGATAGATCATAGTTTATGTAAATTATAGAGAGACACTGAGATTGTGCCCAATACTTCCCTGTTACTTAACATTGTATTACTTTACAAACTTTTTCAGAGTGTTTCTCTTCATTTGAATTGTTTTCTTTGAATAAATTCCCAGTACTGGAATGGCTTTGTCAAAGGTTTCAAAGTGTGCTCTATAGGACTTTGCCCACTATCAATGCTGGCAACCCACTAAAATGAATCTCCTCAGTTTTAGCCAACTGCATTTACTGAACACCATATTTGTGTTTTCAGTGTGTGTGCACACACGTACAGAAAGTTCTCCCAAATGTACTTGTTGATACTTTAATATCCCCAGTAATCTGGCATCAAATTGAACTTTTCATATTTTCATGCACTCTTTTTGTGAAATGCTCCTCGCTAATGTCTGATTAGTCTTTAGAAATGATACATGTCTACTACTGTCTTGATACTCTCCAAGATACGGCACAGGTACTTCTATTCTGGTCTGAGGCTTTTTTCAAAGGAGCAACTAGTAGAAATTCCCATGCCCAGAACATAGTTGGCCTTCTGCAAGTACTTGTTGAATGAATGAAGGAGTCTTCTCCCCCTTGGTAAGCAGAGTGACTAAATCGATTATGTTGGTACAAATACATAGTACATTCAATCACTAAACAGACATTGAGTCCTTACTGTGTGTAATAAACATTGAGAATAATAAAATAAATCATTTGAGGCCCTGCCCAGAGGACTGATAATCTAGAAGACAAAATGCAATTTACTGTAACAAGCTGTGTGATTGAAATATGTATATAATCTTAGGGGAGTGCAGAAAAGGGAGTGATTTGTATTGTTTGGATTGAGGAAATACAGGGAGTCAATAGGGGAAAACCTGAAATTTGAGCAAGACTTTGAAACAGGAGCAAAAGCTGGATTAAGAAGGTCTTCTGGAAGTAGAGCATAAATAAAATGAAGAAAGGCAGGAGTTGTTAAATCAGATACTGAGTTAAAGAAATATTCTGTGGTCTTGTGGGGAATAGAAGGACAACAGAGGAGACTAATAGACTTTACCTTGATAGTAAAAAAAAAAAAAAAAAAAAATTCATTTACAGGACTTAAGTGAGTCTTACCAGTCCCAGTGACTGCCCACAGCAGCTACAGTCAAGATACAAACAACACTTTAATAATTAACTTAAAATGGGTTAAAGACGTCAATGTATTAAGACTTGAATTCGTAAAACTCCTAGAAGAAAACATGAGGGAAAAAACTTGACCTTGGTCTTGGCAATGAGTTTTTGGATACGACAACAGAAGCACAAGCAACGAAAGCAAAAAATAAAGTGGGACTATATCAAACTAAAAAGCTTATGGAGGGCTTCCAGGGCTTCCCTGTTGGCGCAGTGGTTGAGAGTCCGCCTGCCGATGCAGGGGACACGGGTTCGTGCCCCGGTCCGGGAAGATCCCACATGCCACGGAGCGGCTGGGCCCGTGAGCCATGGCCTCTGAGCCTGCGTGTCCGGAGCCTGTGCTCGGCAACGGGAGAGGCCACAACAGTGAGAGGCCCGCATACCGCAAAAAAAAAAAAAAAGCTTATGGAGAGAAAAAAAAAAATCAACAAAATGAACAACCTATGGAATGGGAGAAAATATTTGCAAACCAATAAGGGGTTAATATCCAAAATATGTAAAGAACTCATACAAGTCAAGAGCAAAATATATATATTGTATGTATACTTAATCCTGTTTAAGAATGAGCAAAGAAGCCCTAGAAAGACATTTTTCCAAAGAAGACATACAAATGGCCAATAGGTACATGAAAAGATGCTCGAAACAAAATCACAATAAGAATACCTCACACCTGTTTAAATGGCTTTTATCAAGCAGACAAGAGATAAGTGTCAAAGACGTGGAGAACAGGGAACCCTAATGCACTGTTGGTGGGATTATGAATTGGTGCAGCCACTATGGAAATAGTATGGAGGTTCCTATAAAAATTATAAATAGAACTACCATATGGTCCAGTAACCCCACTTCTGGGTACATATCTGAAGGAAATTAAGTCACTATCTTGAGGAGACATCTGCACCCCCATGTTCATTGCAGGACTATTCACAATAGTGAAGACATGGAAACAATCTAAGTGTCCATAGATGGACGAATGGGTAAATAGGTTGTGGTATATCTACACATTGGAATATTATTCAGTCATGAGAAAGAAGAAAATTCTGCCATTTGTGACATGGATAACTTGAGAGCATTATGCTAAGTGAAAAAAGTCAGATAGAGTAAGACAGATACGCTATCATCTCAGTTACATGTGGAATCTGAAAAGAAACAAACTGATAGAAACAGAGAAGAATAGTGGTTGCAAGCGACCAGGGGTTGGAGGAGCTGCAAAGATGTTGGTCAGAGGGTACGAACTTCCATTTATGAGATAATTTCTGGAGATCTGGTGTGTAGCATGGTGACTATAATTAACAGTGCTGTATTATGTACTTGAAAGTTGCTAAGGAGTAGATCTTAAATGTTCTCACAACAATGCAAAAAGAAATATGTGATGTGATGGAGGCGATAACTAACTTTATTGCGGTGATCATTTTGCAGTGTACATATGTATCAACTCATCACATTGCACACCTTAAACTTACACAACATTATATGTCAATCATTTCTCAATAAAGGTGGGGAAAAAAGAGAGATAACCACTCCCTTAGTGGTCCTGGTCAAGACTCTCCTCCCCTCAAATCATGAAGGGACTATTTTTCTCCCCAGATAACTGACAAAAAGTCCAGGTAAAAGGGAACACATATGCAAAATCAAAACATTAATTTGTCCAAGATTCTCCAACATGTTAAAACAGCAGGATCAAAACATGAAAAGAAGTCTTTGGTAACTGGAGCATGACTGCCAATGGACACAAACTAATACTAGTTCCATTTCTCCAAGTACAGATTCTACCTGCTCATCCCAAAGGACCAGTGTTCCCAAAGGGTTGAGCTGAAGAGGAGCAAGCCCTGAACACAGTGACCAGAGAGCTGGGAAGCCAAAGTAAGTAGAGAAGAAGCCAGCTGAGGTCAGTTTCCTAGCATTGATGAGCTAAATTCATGGATACCAAAAACAGACTGGGGATGACCTTTAAAAGAACAGTCAGGAACATAGGTAAATAAATGAGTTTAAACAACAATGACTTTCTCCTAATATCTACAGGGTTTTGCATATTCCACGTTTAATGCCATTTTGAGTCTAACAAGAACTTTCTCCATAGTTCTTGTCAGAAAGAGTTAGCCAGTCATTCCCAGGAATATGGCAGCTGACATCTAACACCATCCTCTCTTCAACGGCCAGTTCTAGTGCAATCTCCTTTAAGAACGCTATAAGCTTCCACTGAGAAGTATTCTCTGTCTTTTGTGAATCTCGTAGGCCTTACGCAGAACATTTGATTTGCCACAGTCTTCTGTCTACATTTTTAGTCAGCATGTTATGATCCAGTTCTTCTGATAATCCTAGTTTCCTGCAGTGAGTCAAAATGCAGGAATGCTGCTTTATATTAATAGTAATATACACTCTACATATCAGACTCTTTATATTAATAGTAATATACACTCTACATATCAGACTCTTTATATTAATAGTAATATACACTCTACATATCAGACTCTTTATATTAATAGTAATATACACTCCACATATCAGACTCTTAGGTTTAGGGAGGGGCTAAGGCTCAAGAAGAGGTGAGGATTGGGGATAGGGTGATTGAATTCGTTTTCAACATCATTTGGTAATAAAAATGAGAAGAATAATTTATATTTTAAAGCATATCAAAATGGCTGCCTCAAAATGTCATGAATTCTATGGCATTGTAATTGCATATTTATGGGATAAGTCAGCTCTTTCTATGGGGCATGTGTTAGTTGTGTACATGTTTTATTTTCCTTATTAGATTATGAGTGCTTAAACGACAGGAAATCTAAGCTCACAGAGTTAGTTGATCAAAATTAAGTGTATCAGTCAGGGTCCAAGCCGAAAAGTAGATTTGTTACAGGGAATCGACCTTATGCAATTGTGTGGACTAGTTCAGCAGTTTCTGTAAGGCTGTTTCTTCCCACCTGGTGCTGAAGACTGAAGTACACACAGGGAAGGTAGCTGGGAAAGGAACGTGAGAGGGAAAAAGAACAAGCTGAAACCCACAGTATAAGCTGAGGCTCACGGGGCCGGAGAAACTTTTGTCAGTCCTGCTGACCCTGACCTCGGTAGAATGGGTGTCCCGCAGAAGCCAGGTTCCTTTGTTAAGGAGCTAAACACCCACACCTGGCCCAGGTGACAGACAAGCTGAAAGCAGGCCTGGGGAGATTGAGGCACTTGCCAACCCAGCCCCTACCTTGGGTCGTGAGTTTAGCTGCAAAACGCCTGCTGCTTTGACTCTGTCCTCCAGGTCCTCCTTAGGAATCTCTCTGTGGCCCACCCTAACTGGAAATGTGCAGAGAAGGGAATTCTGAGAACTGTAGTTCAGCCTAGCTGAGGTGACACTCACCACAGTTGTTGAGATGACAGTGAGTTCTCAATAAATATTTACTGAGCGATTGTATAAGTGAATGACTGCATGGGTTAATAAATCAATACTCAGGTTTCCAGGCAAGTCACAAAAGTCTATTTCAATGATAATGAAGCCATACTAAGGTACCGTTGAATAAAAATCAAGGCCAGACTTCGGTAAGGAGAGCCTTTATTTGAAAGGATTATTTCAAGAGTGGGGAAAAGGAGTGCTGTAACAGAAAGAGGGTATTATTTCAACAGGAGAACTCTTAGACCATAACATCTGCAAACACCTGAAAATTCAGGCAGGAAATGGTTATTCTTTTATGGAAAGGAGTAAGCAAGGTTCACGGGGGATCATTCTGAATGCCAGTGGTGGCTCTGGCTGAGCGTAGGTCACAGTGCAGAGCCCTGTGTGGAGGAGAGAAGCTTGGTTAATGTGCGCTCAAGCCGATAACTTTTGTTAAGACATCAGAACACTTTGTTCTGATGGTTCAGCGGGGATAAACGGTCAAGCTAACCATTTATGAAGGAAGAGTAAACAGGGCTACAAAGAACCCAGTTCTTCTGCCCATTTTTTAATTGGGTTGTTTGGGGGTGGGGTTGATGTTGAGTTGTATGAGCTGTTCATTTGTTGAAGATTGGGAATTTGAAGGCTTAGGAGCTGGCCTTGTCATAGGTAACAGGGGGACATGGTGAGTCTTGCTAAGCCAAACGGAAGAAAGGACAGTTCTTTGCAGGAAGACATTTCAAAAACACAAAGGGGATGGAGAGGTTTCTTTAGCAATTGCTGTTTTCCAGGATAACAGGGCTTAGGTGTCTTTGTATGTCTTGCAGCACTTCTCATCCCTTGGTTTTCGATCCTCTCTTTAGATTAAGGTACCTGCCAAGATGTTCCACTTACAAGGCCCGCAACTGCTGCAGATGTTAGAGAAATCCTTGAGGAAGAGCCTCCCTGAGTCCTTAAAGGTGAGAGTGGAACATTCTTAGGGAAAAAAGGACTAGCAACAGCCTCAGAAGAAGGTGGGAAAGGGAACAAGCATTCACTGAGCACCTACTCTGTGCCAGACACTCACTCATCTTGCATCTCATTTAGTGCATCATCTCTCTGCACGGCAGGTACATCATGTCTGTAGAACCAAAGAGGAAACGGAGGCTCAGTTATATGACTTGACCAAGATCACAGCAATAGTGAGCGGCAATGCTATGATTTGAATCCACTATGTTCTTTGCTGTGTGATGACCCAAAAACTTTCCCTTGTGCCCTTTCAACTCTTATGTTATATAACACTGGAAGTTTGTCCAGAACTGGCAAAGTTGATGTGTAATTTATTCTTCCCAAACAATCAAGTGCCTGATGAAAAGTTAACCATTATGATTCTTCTTTGTAATTAATAACTGGTCAATTTCTGTTTTGTCAAACCCCAAAGGATTATTATGTTTAACCTGGGGTGAGACAGAAATTGTGTTTAAGAAGTGATCTTATACCACAGAGAAGTGTTTTTTCCTGCAATAATATATGTTGCAAAGGGACTAGGCTATTGCTAAAGAGTGCCACTGCATTATGATAAAGGCATTAATTCATCAAGGAGACATAAGAAAGGCTGAAATGTATACACCCAACAACAAAGGCTCAAAGTACCTGAGACAAAAACTGATAGAACTGAAAGAAGAAATAGGGAAACACACAGGTATAAAGACTTCAACCTTCCTCTCTCAGCAATTTGTAGAATAGGCAGAAAACCTATAAATATGTGTGAACTTACTACATATGAAATACAATGAACCAGCCTGAAGTAACTGGCATTTATAGAATACTTTCCACAACCACAGCAGAGTACATATTATTTTCAAGTGCACATGGAACATTTACCAAAGTAGACCATAATTTTAAAAAGTTTAGAAGAATTGAAATCATACCAAGCATGTCCTTGAACAATATAGAATTAAACTCAAAATTTAAAAAACCTGAAAGGTGTCTGGGAAATACCTGAATTTCTAGAAATTATATACTTCTAAATAAATCATGCTTAAAAATCACAAGTAAAATTAGAAAATATTTTAGTTGAATGAAAATAAAAATACAACTTTTGAAAAGTTTTGGGATGCAACTAAAGCAGTGATAACTGGGAAATAGATAGCATTAAGCGCTTATAATAAAAAAGAATAATGGTCTCAAATCAATGCTTTAAGTTTCTACCTTAAAAACTAGAAAAAAAAGTAAATTAACCTCAAAGAAAACATAATTAAGAAAATTATGAAAGATAAGAGCTGAAATCAGTAAATTTGAGAAGAGAAAAACAATTAAGAAAATCAATAAATCTAGACTCTGGTTCAGTGAAAAAAATCAATAATGTTGGTAAAGTTCTAACCAAACTGACCAAGAAATAGAAGACACAAATTATAAATATCAGGAATAGAACAGGGAGCATTACTACAAACACAATAGACATTATAAAGATATTAGGATACACTGTTTTCAATGCTGAGCTCATAAATTTCACAATGTATGTTCTGTGAAAAGCACAAATTACCAAAGGTCACTGAAGAAGAAAAATGCAAACTATATTGTCCTATATCTATTGGAGAAATTGATTTTGTAATTTAAAACATTCCAACAAAGAAAACTCCATGTCCGGATGGTGTCAGTGGCAATTTCTACTACACATGTAAGGAAAAAATAATACCCCTTCTACACAAACTCTTGCAGAATAGAGCAGAGGAGAAAACACTTCTCAAATCATTTTATGAGCCCAGAATTACCCTGATACCAAAATCAGAAGTGGGTATTTCAAGAAAAGAAAACTACAGAACGATATCCCTTGTGAACAGAGATTACCCTCAACAAAATACTATCAAGTCAAATCCATCAATATATCGAAAGGATAATACATCATAACCAAGGGGAGTTTATCTTGGAAATGCAAGGCAGGTTCAACATTCAAAAATCAATCAATGTAATTCACCATATCAACAGACTGAAAAAGAAAAGCCATATGATCTTTTCTCAACAGATGCAGAAAAAAATATTTGACAAAATGTAATATTCCTCATAGAAATAAAACTCTCAGCAAACTAGGAATAGAAGGAATTTCTCCAACCTGATGAAAAGCATACTGGAAAAATCTGCATCTATCATCATACTAAATAGTGAAAGAGGGAATGTTCCTCCTAAGATCGGTAACAAGGCAAGGATATTCATTCTCACACTTCTGTTCAACATGGTACTGGATATCCTAGCCAGTACAATAAGGCAGGAAAAAGAAATAAAAGACATATGTATTGGAAAGAAATAAATTAGTGTTTATTCACAGATGGTATGATTGTGTAATGTAAAAAATCCTAAGGAACCTACCAAAAAGCAACCCTAAAAAGCTCCAAGATATATAACTAAGTTTGGCAAAGGCTTTAAGGTGAATATACATAATACAAAAATTGTTTTTCTATGTGCTAGCAATGAACAATTGGAATTAAAAATTAAAAATCAATACCTTTATAAGCAACCTTCCCCCCCAAAAAAAACCAAGAGACAACAACAACAAAAAACCTTAGGTATAAACAGTTAATTTACAAGGCTTGTCTCTAAAATAAATCTCATTTTCTTTTGTTGATGAATCACAGCTCTGGACTTCTCAGGGCAGCATGAATATGATGTATAATTCAGTACTTAATTACACCGATCATGCTGATGGGAAACCTGGAAGGAATAGCGTCATAGTACACCTTTTTTTACCTTTTTCTGGTGCTCTGACACCTTGTATAGGGATCATGTGTAGACTCGGCCATGAGTGCTGAGTGTAGCCCGGAGACACTGATCCTTCTGACTGAGGTAGGGTAGGGAACTGTCGAGAGGAACAAGGTCAGGAGTCAGACTGCTCTGACCCCTCAGATTCATTGTTTTCTGGGTAACACTGCAAAAAGTAAACATCTCTAAGTCTCAGTGCTCTTGCATGTAAAATGAGTAAAACTGGAAAGTAAATACTCTCGGTAGACATTCCTCAACCTTGAAGAGGGTTATGATTACCTTGCAGAGCTGTTGGGAGGATTAAATAAAATATGATAAAATTTACAGCCAACACTTCTGGAACACTTACCAAATGTCAGGAACTACACAAAGTGCTCGACATGAACTCAAAAGTCTAACTCAAAAGTCCTTTGGGGCTTCCCTGGTGGCGCAGTGGTTGGGAGTCCGCCTGCCGATGCAGGGGACGCTGGTTCGTGCCCCGGTCCGGGAAGATCCCACATGCCGCGGAGCGGCTGGGCCCGTGAGCCATGGCCGCTGAGCCTGCGCGTTTGGAGCCTGTGCTCCGCAACGGGAGAGGCCATGGCAGTGAGAGGCCGGTGTACAGCAAAAAAAAAAAAAAAAAAAAAAAAAAGACTATATAGATTTGTGTTTACTGACATGGAAATATGCTCATAGTGTAGTGTGTATGTGTACGTATGGGGGGGGGAATAGATGTTAAATTAATATGTATTAGGTAATTTCATGTTTAAAAACAATGTGTAAATAAACGGAATAAAATGGAAAGAGAACACTAAATTCTGCAATGTGATAGTAGATGATTTTTAATTTATTCATTTTATTTATCTGGATTTAAAAAAATATTCATATAATATTCTCATTGTTTGACCCCAAAATCTAGAACCTAGTAGAACCTGAAGATTGAACTGAATGCCCTATTAGGTACTTACCCTCATTTCATAGAAACAAACTTTGAACTGATCAAACGCAAGGCACTTTGCCAACCCTTCCTAATAAGCTGACCCTCTCACTCTGTCTGGATACTGCAGGTTTATGGGACCGTCTTCCACATGAATCAGGGAAACCCATTCAAGCTAAAGGCCCTGGTGGACAGGTGGCCTGATTTTAATACAGTGGTTATCCGCCCTCAGGAGCAGGTAAGGTGCCAGATGTGGAATGAATTTGCATCTATGTTTGTATTCACTATGAACCTACCATGTACCTTGCAATGTGGTAGACCCTGGGGATACCAAAATGAATTGCAGTGATAGTGAACAAGTCCCTGTCCTCAAGAACTTCACAGCCTGGAGGGAAACATAGACAAGCAGATAAATTACAACATGCTTTGAAAATGTACAAAAACATACGAGATACAGAAGTAGCACTGACCAAGAGATGATTAAAACTGTAGATGTCAGGGGATGCAGGGAGAGGATCAGAGAGCCTTCATAACAGACATTTCACCAAAACTGAATTTTGAAGAATAATAGGGTTTTGACAGGTTGACAAGAGCAGAGATTGCATTCTAAGCAGAGAAAATAACACCCAAAAATATGTGAAGTTAAACATGAATAATGTTAAGGAAATATAAAGAACAAATTACAATGCTTGTATCTGGGAATATATTTTCAGTACCAGACTTTTAAAAATCACTCAAACTAAGTGGTTAATCTGCTTCAAATATAAATATGTTGCAAGCATATTGCAAATATAAAATAAAAATTCATCTCGTAGTATTTTGATATAAATTATTTACAAGTAAAATTTAAATGTATAGTGACTTTAAAAAAGCAAATTAAACAGAATACAAAAATAAAGATAATTTAATTATTGAAATCTAAAAATGGAATAATATTCGCCTTTTTATGCAACTTTAAAACAGAGATTGTTGGTGGTATTAATGCTGAGGGCATTTCTGTGCAACAGCTTCCAGCTATTCTACCCTTGTTGGGTAGTTGTTCTCTCCTTCCTTTGCCCTCAAAATAAATCTCACCCTTTATTTGTTAATTTTGAGCAGATCTTATTGAGCAAATTTTGCATTTCAGTTTTGTTGGGAATATGAATTATTTTGTAAACAATAGTGCACTGTGGTTTACATTTTAAAGACATCACATGTCTTCACTCTGTATAGCTTTATCACATGTGAGAATTCTAATACAAAGTTACCTGTGTCAATTTCAATATTGTTTTCATAATCCATTTGTTCTGAGACTCTTTGAAACAGAGTAACATTTACTCTTGCAATGGAAACTTGTCTTTGACAAAAATTCCTTCCTTCTCCTGAGGATTACAGAATTACTGAAGAATGCTTTGTAAACTGGTACGTGTTTGGCTGATTTGAAATTGTAATGTAACATATAAATACCTAGTTCATCGAGTTTTTCTTACTCATAAGTGGAATAATTCATTAAATCCTTTACTTAGTCTTATGATGTAAATGATTCAGGAATGATGATAGTACATCAAGAAGAATATCAATATTTAGGTTTGTAAAACATCACTGTATAATGAAATACTAAGCACAAGTATTCCAATCACTGGGCATAGTCAATTTGATTTATTTATATTACCCAACCAAACAGGATATGGCAGATGACTTTGATCACTACACCAACAGCTACCAAATCTATTCTAAGGACCTCAAGAACTGTCAAGAATCCCTTAGCACATCAGACGTCATCAACTGGAAACAACATTTGCAGATCCAAAGTATGTAAGGGATCTGGGATATGTGCTGGCTGCTAGGACTGCTCATATCTGTATAGCCGTAGGGTCACTTTTTATCCTGAGTACATCCCCCTACAACCTTTATTTCCTTTTACCAAACTCCAGACACTCAGCTTGATGTTCATTCCCTGTATCAGCTGCCACCATCTCTTCGGTGGAGTTGAATTCAAACATTACAAACTCTAAGGTTCCTTTAAGAACGTGTGAGTGATGCAAGTTCTTGTTACTGGAGGATTCATGATATATTTTTCAGACATATTCAGGATCCCTTAGGGTGATTGGATGTGAGAGCAGAGCTCCCCCTCTGGCCTTCCATTCCTAGAATTAGAATGATAAGTCCTTGTGCCACAGAGCACTACCCCAGTCACGAGAACACCTGTCATTGTTGGAGTCAGACTCCCTTGGGTGATATCCTTGCTCTGCCTGTGACTTGCTTTGTGATCTTGTGCAAGTGATGTAACTTAACTATTATTCAGTTCCTTCATGTATAAAAAATGAAGATAATAAAAGTACCTAAAACATAAGGTTAACGTAAGGATTAAATGTGGTATCAGACCAATACCTGGGCATGTAGTATGTGAACATGCAAGGTTGCCTCCTGTTTTCTAAATACCAATTCTCCTTGATTTCACAGTACTAGAGTCAGGATTTCTAGTATTATCTCTGTATTGCAGAAGAGAAAACGTGCTTAGGTAGCTACATGGCCATGGTCACGTGGTCACTTGCAACAGCAGAGGCAACATCGTCTGACTTTAAGTCCTGCATAGCTTCTGTTGGGAAGCTTCGTGAAGCATCTAAATGCACAATTGCTTCTCTCCTAACTTTATCCCTCTCTAGGTTCACAGTCCAGTCTGGATGAGGTGATACGGAATCTTGCAACCAGTAAATTCGTTGAGGTCAAGCAAACACAATGCATTCTCTATGTGATGTCTGAGACAGCGAGGAAACTTCTTCCTTCCCTGCCGGAGACAAAGAACTTACCTGCTGGATATGGCAGACCCAAAGCCATGTGAGTTTGAAAAAAGACGCTCTGCACTATTCACATCTTTCACTATTGAAGTAGCCTCCCAACGTCTCCCCTTATATTCCCTCTTGTCTCCCTACAATCCATTTCCAGGGTGATTGCTTTTAGTAGGGAATGTGGGTTATGTCCATTCACCTGCCAAGAAGTCATTGAGGTTTCTCAGCATACTTTTTTTTTTTTGTGGTACGCGGGCTTCTCACTGCTGTGGCCTCTCCCGTTACGGAGCACAGGCTCCGGACGCGCAGGCTCAGCGGCCATGGCTCACGGGTCCAGCCACTCCGTGGCACGCGGGACCTTCCCGGACCGGGGCACGAACCCGTGTCCCCTGCATCGGCAGGCGGACTCTCAACCACTGCGCCACCAGGGAAGCCCTCAGCATACCTTTAATAAAAGCAAACTCCTTTATGGACTTTCAAGGTCCCGTAAGACCTGGAACCCATCACCTTTTGGACTTCATTCTGTCCCTCTAGCTAACTCCCACCAGCAGCTCTGGCCATCTTTCTGCAGCTCAGTCTCATACATTCACACATGCATTTGCACTTTGTCTGCCTACAATGTCCTTCCCTGTGATCTTCATATATTTGCCTCTTTCTGCCATTCATACTCTCAAATGTCATTTCCTCAGAGAGGTCTTCTCAGAGAACCCTGTCTAAAACCACCGCCTCCCATAAGTCTTCAACTGCAAAACCCAATTTTTATTCTTTATTGCATTTATCATTATGTGAAATCAGCCTGTTTGTGTATGTACTGACCTGTTTGTTCTTTGACCCTCTCCCCTACAACGTTTCAAACTCCACAAGTGCAGCGACCTTCTTTATGTTGTTCACTGATAGATCCTCAATACCAGACTGAACACATAGCAGATGCTTGAAAAATATGCATTTAATGAGTTCACTTCACAGAGCAAAAGTTTTCCAGTAAAGAGAAGTTAAACAAATTATATATTTCCCCCCATTGATGTCCAGTCTAACACTGAATAGAACGGAACACTGACGGTGGAGATTTGAGCTGGAGATACCCAATCCTATGACCCTCTGTGTGTTAATGTACCTGGAAAAGCTTTATTCACATTGTATCACACATGACACCTGAAAAGCACCTGCACATCTATAATCTCATTTGATTCTCCTGTCCACCCCATGAGATAGACAAGGTAGGAGATATTATCTCTAGTTTCCTGATGGAAAATAGGCTCAGATAATGAAACAGCTTGTTCAAGTCACATGGATGGTTAAGGGCATAATGGGCTTGAATCTAGATCTCCTAGTTCCACATGGTGGGCTCTTTCTAGGACACCCCCCCGAAGCCTCTTTACAGCCTGCAGATGCCTTCAGATTCAGTGTTCTGTACTTCGGGGGCCGCCTGCATGCCACATCACTCCCCCTCTCTGGACTTCATTCAGTTCCCACAGTGGCCAAGGACCCTCTGATGCCAACATTCTAAGATTCCATGATTCTAAGCTCTGGCTTTATGTACAGCTTGCTAGCATGTGCTTTGGGGCACTTGCCTATTTTCTGTTTACCTATTTTTCTTATCTGTAAAATGGGGGTAATATCAATTCCCTCATATTAAGGGGAGAGTCACTGCATTGCTGAAAGGACCGATACTTAATTTTTATGTACTTCTTATTGTTTATGGGCACAAGTCCTAGGTACTCACGATGTAATTGCTCTTATATCAGTATTTTTGGAAGGTACTATTAATATCCCCGCTTTATAAAGAAGAAATGGAGGCAGAGAGACATTATGTTGCCTGCTCGAGATCACACAACTAGCCAGATTATGAATCCCGGCGGTCTGGTTGCAGAATCTGTACCTTTACCTGTGTTCTCATTTGCATTGTCTGAAGACAATTTGGGGGCAAAAAAATATAATACTCCACAGTATGTGTGATTTATGGACTGTTCTTTTTCCTTCTTCTCAATAGTAACCAAGAGATGTTTAAACTCTCATCCCTGGATCCTATCCATGCTGCCATGGTGAATAAATTCTGGCATTTCGGTGGCAATGAGAGGAGCCAGCGGTTCATCGAGCGCTGTATCCGGACCTTCCCCACCTTCTGCCTGCTGGGGCCTGAGGGGACCCCTGTGTCCTGGTCCCTGATGGACCAGACAGGAGAGGTGCGGATGGGGGCCACCCTGCCTGAGTACCGGGGCCAGGGTCTCGTCTCCCATATGTTGTTTGTCCACAGCCATGCTCTGGACAAACTCGGCTTCCCCGTATATAACCATACAGACAGAGCCAACAAAATCGTACAGAAAATTAGTCACAGTCTGCAACATGTCCCCATGCCCTGTGATTGGAACCAGTGGAACTGTGTGCCTCTGTGAAGCAGCCACGAACCCAAGACAGTGCTGGGTGGGCTGGTCACATGGCAAGAGATGCTGGGGCGGGTTGGGGGGACAGAAAGAAAGAATAAAGTGTAATCAGCAGTAAAGAAGCGTGTGTTGTTTGGGCTCTGAGGAAGCAGCGTGAGTGGTCAACAGAACCACCAGAGTCCCTACTCCCAAATCACTCATGAATTTCCCTTTGGGTCCAATAGACCTTCCTACTTCCTCCACATTCCAACCCTGGCAACCACCATTCTATTCTGTGTTTCTGTGAGTTCAACTTTTTGTTTTTGAAGATCCCACGTATAAGTGATATCATGCAGGATTTCTGTTTCTGTCTGGTTTATTTTACTGGTTCACAATTTTCTTCTAATACATATGGCTAGTAAGGAAACTATCCATAATCAATAAGGAATAAATGCAACCCACTGCTCTAGTGGTGCCATTATTCTTCTTTCCAGCACCATCATATCTATCTCTATTTAGAACGTGTACATGGAATGCAGAGTAAGACAACTTAAGTACTATAGCTTGTCATATCACAATAGCAGGACAATTTAACATCTTGTTTTCCAGAAACAACACACATGCAAAAAGAAAATTGTGATTTAACAGTAACTGTTAAAATGTATGTGGTAGAGATACTTTAAATTTGAGGTAACTCAGGAAAAATCTATAAAATTGGATCGAATTTGTGGGATTTTATCACACATAACATTTGTACATTCTGTGAACTAGGTTAAATCTGTAAATATTGAATATGACTTTTTTTTCTAAATTGACAAGATAAAAAAATTGGCATGTTATCAACTTGTTTCAAGTTGCAGGATGAATATGAATTACTTGTATCAAGACAAGACTACTCTAGGTAGAAAGGGATACTTCAAATGTAATGTTCTTTTGTGTGTAAAGAGGAGTTTTACAATTAATATCAGCCATTATTCTCATACCAAGCTGTAGGACATTTTATACAATTTAATAAAGGACTTTACATACTGAAAACCCTCCAACTAACATTGTATGTTATGCACTAGTGTGCTGTGCGGTTTCAGAAAATTAAAGCTTCGAAAATGTTCAGGAAGACGACGTTACTCTCAACTTTCTCTTGTAGTACAATCCATCCTTCGAAGAGTTCAGAAAGGAAACTGAAAAAATGTTGCATTGTCATCAAATATATTTTTAAGATAATGAATTTTTTGTCTTCCTCAAAAAGGAATTTGAGAATAGAATAGTGCATTACGTACTAGTCTCTAGTGGTACGCGTCTATATATTTATGTATATATATTTTTTTCCTCCAAGACACAGGAATTTTAAAAAATTCTCACATCTCAATAAAGCCATGAAACAACAAAATTCTCTCATCTCTAATGAATTAATGTCATCATAGGTATGATTATCAGAGAAGAAAGGCACTGAGGATGTACCAGTGGTAGAAAAAAAATAAGGCTTCTCCAAGCTGATACATCAAGGAAGAAGCATTTCCTTATTTCTGGAGATGACCTGAAATTCTGTTGGTCTAAAACAGCACTTCTGTATGACATCTGCAATCATCACCGCATCACTGGAATTTTCTGAATACTGACAACATAAAACAGCACAGATTCTAGTAATAAATTATATCAGCTGCTTATTTTTACCTGAAAAGGATTTTATTTTACTTAAATTTTGAAGGGTATTTTCACTGGGATGTAGAATTTTATCACTGTTTTTCCCGAAGCACTTTTTGCGATGCTGTTCCAGTGCACTCGAACTTCGTAGTGACGAGAAGTCAACTGCAATTCTTATCATTCCCTGAAGGAAGTGTGTCTTTTATGTCTCTGCCCGCTTTGTCCCCCCACTTTTTAATTTTATGTATTTTATTGTGGTTGAAAAATATGAGATCTTAACTGTGTACAACACAGTATTTTTCTCTATGAGCACAGCAGACCTCTAGAACTTTTTCATCTTACAAAATGGATACTTTATACTCATTGATAAGCAACTCATCTTTCCCTCTCCCCAGCTCCTGGTAGCTACCACTCCACCTTTTGCTTGTATGCGTATCATTACTTTAGAAACCTCACATAAGTGGAATCATGCACTGTTTGTCCTTCTGTAACTAGCTTATTTCACTTAGCATAAAGTCCTCAAGTTTCATTCATGTTGTCATATATTGCAGAATTTCCGTCTTTTTTAAGGCTGAATAATATTCCATTCTATGTATGTACCACATTTTCTTTATCCATTGGACTGTCCACGGACACTTAGGTTGCTTCCACATCTTGGCTACTGTAAATAATGTTTCAATGAACATGAGTGTGCAGATAGCTATTCAAGACCCTGAGTTCAACTCCTTTGTCTATATACCCACAAGTGGAATTGCCGGATCACATGGTAGTTCTAGTTGTAATTTTTGAAAGAACTGTTATACTGTTTTTCACAGCATCTGCACCATTTTACATTGCTACCAACAGTGCACACGTGGCTGAATTTCTCTACATCCCTGCGAACAATTTTTAGTTTTTGCTTTTGGGAAAAGCTGGAATTTGGGGGTTTTGCCTTTGCTCACTCTGCATTAAGCTGGGGGGGGAGGGGCTATTACCAATGAGCATGCACTAGTTCAAACCATCACCTTTGCTCTCAGTGGTTCCCAACATGGGGCTCTTTCCTCTCAATACTCAGATTCAGGCAAGATGGAAAAATAAGTCCCTCAGGCTGCTCCTGAAAAGTCAGACCATTGCATGTCCGGTCCAGTCCTCTCGTCTTCCCTGGGACAAGCTGGGAGTTGGGGTCTTCCTCCCAGCGTGAAGTGCTGTGCTGCAGGGCTTGGGGGAGTACGGTAAGAAGGTCCACATATTTCCCTAGTGGCTTCAGTACTGCTGGTTTCACGCCCACCTGGTGTGCAGGAGCCTCTCAAGTGGTCTCTGGATTTCTCACAAGGGGAGTTGAGCTGTGTCTTATTTTAAAATTGGTGTGCCTAGGCTTTGGAGAGTGTGGGGTTTCCTATTATGCCATGTTACTGACTCTGACTGCTTTTATGACTTTCCTTTTATCTTTGCCTTTCAGAAATTTAATTATTATATTTCTAGGCTTGTTTTACTCTGCGTTTATCATGCTTAGGGTTGATTGAGATCCTTGGTTGTGTAGGTAGATATTTTAAACCAAATTTGCAATTTGGGGGCCATTAAAAAATGTTTAGCTCCTCTCTTTTTTCTCCTTCTGGGACTGCAATTATACATCTGTTAGATAATTTGATACAATCTCACATGTCACTGGGGATCTAGCCTTATTTTATTCAGAATTTTGAATATTAGAACCAGAATTAGCTAAATTATCAGACATTCATGAACTCCACGGGCCTCATGAGTATGACTGGACCTAGGGCCCTAAGGAAAGAATTATTGCCACTAAATTTTTTTTTTTTTTTTGGTACGCGGGCCTCTCACTGCTGTGGCCTCTCCCGTTGCAGAGCACAGGCTCCGGACGCGCAGGCTCAGCGGCCATGCCTCACGGGCCCAGCCGCTCCGCGGCATGTGGGATCTTCCCGGACCGGGGCTCGAACCCGCGTCCCCTGCATTAGCAGGCGGACTCTCAACCGCTGCGCCACCAGGGAAGCCCCAACCACTAAACATTTTTATGCACATTAGCTGATGCATATTGCATTGTATTAGATAATTTTTCATTTAGTTAATATAACATTTCTATATGCTTACCATGTACCAAGAACTTAAGTTATTATTGTCTAAGCAATTATAACTATGCATATCTAAATTAAGAAAAGATATGATCTTATTTCTGCTTCTACCTAGGATTTAGAAAGCGGAGAAAGCTCTGTTCCCACACTAATGATGAGAAAAGGCTGGATAAACTACAAGATCATATATTTCCTGGAACTCATTAGGGATCAGTAGAGACAGGGAAACCCACTTGCCTGAATTCCCCTACTAGATAAGAGTACTATTATTTACTCCTTATTGTAGACACAGAGACATGGAAAGATCAACTAATCAGTCCAAGGTCACAGTAGGTAAGAGGTGCAGTCAGGATCTCAACCCTGTTAGTTCGGCCCCATCTTACTCATCTGAGCCCTTCTGCTGTGCTGCTTCTGTCGTCATTGGCAGCCCTAACCCAGCACCCAGAGAAACACTTCCACGAAAACTGACGCCAGTGCTCCTGAACCTTTTCCCTTGTACCTGACCCCAAAGTGTGTGAGAAGATTTATGTCTGCTATCCTGTGTAACACAGCAAAGGTAATAACCACAGAGTCAAGGAAGTGTCACCGGCAAATCCCATTAACAACTCCCGGGGAGTGTGTAAGTGTCCATCCTAAACTCCCAATCTATCCCTGCCCCCTCCCACCCTTTTGCTATATTTAAAATAGATAACCAACAAGGACCTACTGTACAGCACAGGGAACGCTACTCAATATTCTGTAATAACCTATATGGGAAAGGAATTTGAAAAAGAGTAGATACGGGTATGTGTATAAGTGAAGCTTCTTTGCCGCACACCTGAAACTAACACAGCATTGTTAATCAACTATGCTCCAATATAAAATAAAAATTAAAAAAAAAATCAAAACCAGTTCCCGGGGAATACAAACAGAATCTGGGTAAAAATAAAGGCTAACCTTTCTCCTTTCTTTTGTGCTTCATCTGGTTTCATTTGCTCACAGGGTGCCTCGCGCAGAGGCCTCACACCCGGTGCTTCCGACCAGAGTTCCTGGTGTAAATGGCTGCACGGACGCTCCAGCTCTGAGGGCCGTGTGCAGAAGCACTGCCCACAACGCCGAGATTCAAGATGGTGGCAGCGGCAGAGGGCCGTGTGCACAGACCCGACACTCCCATCTGGAGCCCTGAGCAATACGCCTGACCCAGACCCTGGAGAACTCCGCACCCGCCCTGCCAAGGAGAGAACCCTATAAAGCAGCCCTGCCCACCACCTGTCAGGGAGAGTGTGTGTCCTAGAGCCAGAACTTGCGCCTCTCCATTCCCTGATGGAAGAATAAAGCTTTCCTCCGCTTCTAAGCTGAACTAGTTCTCATTTTATTGGTGGGAGCGACGCCAGGCAGGAGGACCCTTCTTGGGGACCCACTGGAGAGGGTTGGTAACAGAAGAGCAGAGAAAACCCTTGGTTACCTGGCATGACAACACTATTTTTTTCCAGCTGGGAAAACATTCCAGAGTGGTTAAGAGAGTAGTTTAAGGTTAAAGGGTAATAGAGACTCTTGAATCTTCTGACTGAGTGAGTGCAAGGGCTGAAAGAGACAGAGGACCAGGGGTCTAGGTTCAGGTGGGAGAGAGAAGGACCCTACTCTTGTGTTGTAGATAGTCTTTGTAGGATATGGACTCTACTGGGGCCAAGGGGTCCACTAGGCTGACCCCTCCCCCACCCCACCCACTTTCCCCTTCATTAACCATAAGTTTGTTTTCTATGTCTGTGGGTCTATTTTTGTTTTGTTTTGTAAATAAGTTCATTTGTATCTTTGTTTTTTCAGATTCTACATATAAGCAATATCATTTGATATCTGTCTTTCTCTGTCTGGCTTACTTCACTTAGTATGATAATCTCTAGATCCATCCATGTTGCTGTAAATGGCATTATTTCATTCTTTTTTATGAATATTATTTTATATATACATACATATATGTATATGTTTGTATATACATACCACATCTTCTTCATCCATTCATCTGTCGATGGACACTTAGGTTGCTTCCATGTCTTGCCTATTGTAAATAGTGCTGCTATGAACATTGGGGTGCATGTATCTTTTCAAATTACAGTTTTTGTCTTTTCCAGATATATACCGAGGAGTGAGATTGTAGGATCATATGGTAACTCTATTTTTTTTTTTTTTTTTTTGCGGTACGCGGGCCTCTCACTGTTGTGGCCTCTCCCGTTGCGGAGCACAGGCTCTGGACGCGCAGGCTCAGCGGCCATGGCTCACGGGCCCAGCCACTCCACGGCATGTGGGATCTTCCCGGACCGGGCCACGAACCCGTGTCCCCTGCATCAGCAGGCGGACTGTCAACCACTGAGCCACCAGGGAAGCCCTATTTTTGTTTTTTTTAAGGAGCCTCCATACTGTTCTCCATAGTGGCTGTACTGATTTACATTCCCACCAACAGTGTAGGAGGGTTCCTTTTTCTGCACACCCTCTCCAACATTTATCATTTGTAGACTTTTTGATGATGGCCATTCTGAGACAGAACAGTTTCAATGGCCTTTAGCCTTGGAGAAAGAGTAATGAATAATTATAACAACTTCAACTCCAGGAGACAAGATGGAGAATTAATATTCTAGGAGGACAGAAGTGAACATGTGTAAACTTGTGCTGTGCTGGTCTATGGACTGAAGGAGCACACAAGGTTTTTCAACTTTCTGGACACTAGGCAACCCTGTCCCTGCTCCTCTGATTAGAGTGGCTCCTTCCCTCCACTAACCTGCTGAACAAGGGTAAGAGTGATGAGGTCGAGGACCCAGATAGTGTCAACCTTCCCTCCCTGGTCATTTCACAGAGTGGGCTCTCTTTTCTATGAACCCTCCTTTCTCTTCTGAGAATGGTAGAACAAGTGTTCATGTGAGGTACTGGGCACTTTGGAGTGAAAGGCTCTGGGTTTAAATTCTATCCAGTTCAGCCACACTGAGCCTCAGTTTCCTTCTCTATAGAAGTGAGACTAAGGGCTTCCCTGGTGGCGCAGTGGTTGAGAGTCCGCCTGCCGATGCAGGGGACGCGGGTTCGTGTCTCGGTCCGGGAAGATCCCACATGTCGCGGAGCGGCTGGGCCCGTGAGCCATGGCCACTGAGCCTGCGCGTCCGGAGCCTGTGCTCTGCAACGGGAGAGGCCACAACAGTGAGGGGCCCGCGTACCGCAAAAAAAAAAAAAAAAAAAAAAAAAAAGTGAGACTAAGAAGTGCCCGAGTTGAATCATTGTGGGGATGTTTAACTGGAGCCTCAGAATGGGCAGGGGAGAGGACACAGATTATCCTAAAATAGCGAGGATCCTAGGAGCTTTAGTCACCCTGTGCGATTTTCTGTACTGCATACGTGAAGGAAGAAAAGTCAGATTCTGCAAACCAGACCTGAACCATATCTTTCCTAATATCTTTCTCTTATTGCAGGTACTTGAGAATGGGAAGGGGAGGAGAAAGGTATTGCCTGTACAGCGTGACCCTTCCAGTATCTGGCTTGTTGGCTTCACATAGCTTGGTTATCAGAGTAATGACAGGGACTGCGGGACAAAGAGCAGCCCGGCGTTTCAGAAAGAGAAGCTCAGGTGGCGCACTGGCAGCCTCCCAACCTTGCAGAACCAGCTCCCTCAACATGAGACCCAGAGAGCAAGGGAGAGATTTCACGAGAGCTAACACCCAACTTTTTGCCTAGTGCAAGGTCCACATGACAAGCCTCAGCTCGGCAATTTGTGAAGAAAACGTACCTAAAAGCACTCTGCAAGACCTGCTTAACAATGTCTACACCAGAGGGAAATTTCATGATCTAAAGGTCGCTCCCCTTCATTTGTTCCTGCAAAGCTCGGTGTGAAGACAGCTTTCCAGGTGAGAACTCATGCCAAAAAAAAAAAAAAAAAAAGATAATCATGGCTTTATGACATCCTCTCCACTTACATGAGACAAATCAAAATGCTTGTATTTTGTTCTGCTTAGAATACGCTGACAAATATACCTAAGGAAAAGGGATAACTTCAACGTCAGAAACGTGTATCTGGCACCTATTCTGTAAAAGGCAACTCGTTAGGTACTACGAAAAATTCTTGCAGTTTTTGGATCTGAACTAATACAGGAATGAGGAAAGATCTGGGCATTTTCTGGCAGTGGGTGTGCTGAATGGAGCACTTAATGCGTGAAAACACTCTGAACAAGCACCCTGCTGAATCCTTCTGGTTATATTTTAAAGTAGGCAGTTTTTTGTCTCCATGAAGGTTGCTGTACGTAAAGTCAGAGAGGAAATGAGTAGCTGAGTAAGGACAAGAACACAGACCAGACCTATTGTTTATTTAAATCGTATAATAAACAAACTTACTTTAAAGCTTTCGCCTATATTGCTACTACCACAATCTATCTTTTTATTTGTCTGTGTCCTCTTATAAATGTATGCTTATGTATGTGGTATGTGAACTGTTTTAGGCCCTACATTTTCTCATTTTATTTCAACCCTTTCCCATGTGTCCCTATGTACAGGAATTATGCTAATATCATGGAGTTGCACCATGCTTTATATTTCCTTTCCCTATTGTTGAACACTGGGATTTTGTTCAGTCCTTGCTTAACTTTGTGTAGCTTTATCAGAGTCTGCTGAGAGCTTTTTTCTTCTTTTGAATTGTTTTCTTTGAATTAATTTCTTCTTCTGGGAATAACTAGGTCCAAAGTTCTGAATTTCACGCCCAAGGACATTGCCTGTTGCCCAGTTCTGCCAGCTCACAGTGAGTGTGTCCAATGTCCTGGAGAATCACAGTCTCAGTTGTTTTCAATCTACCTTATTTACGAGGCACCATGCTTGGTTGTTGGTTTGTGTGTGCATCCTTGAAGGGTGGTTCCAAACCCTATACTTTTCAGGAAATATGGTAATATTACACCCCACGGATACTTTAATTTTGTTGAAGTATATTTGATTTACAATGTTGTGTTAATTTCTACTGTACAGCAAGATGATCCAGTCATATATACATATATATATGTTTTATAAATATATATATATTCCTTTTCAGATTCTTTTCCATTATGGTTTATCACAGGATATTGAATACGGTTCTGTGTGCTATACAGTAAGACCTTGTTGTTTATCCATCCTATATATAATAGTTTGCATCTGCTAATTCCAAACTTGCATTCTGTCCCTCCACTACCCCCCTCCCACCTTGGCAACCACAAATCTGTCCTCTGTGTCTGTGAGTCTGTTTCTCTTTCGTAGATATGTTCATTTGTGTCATATTTCAGATTGCACACGTGGGCGTTATCATATGGCATTTGTCTTTCTCTTTCTGACTTACTTCACTTAGTATGATAATTTCTACGTCCATCCATGTTGCTGCAAATGGTATTATTTCATTCTTTTTTATGACTGAGTAATATTCCTTTGTGTATATATATATATATATATATACACGTATATATGTATATGTATCTATATGTCACATCTTCTTTATCCATTCATCTGTCGATGGACATTTAGGTTGTTTCCATATTTTGGCTATTTTAAATAGTGCTGCTATGAACATAGGGGTGCATGTATCTTTTCAAATTACAATTTTGTCTGGGTATATGCCCAGGAGTGGGATCCCTGGAACATATGGCAACTCTATTTTTAGTTTTTTGGGGAACCTCCATACTGTTTTCCATAGTGGCTGCACCAGTTTACCAACAGGGTAGGATGGTTCCCTTTTCTTCACACCCTCTCCAACATTTATTATTTGTAGATGTTTTAACAATGGCCGTTCTGACTTCACCCCACAGATTTTTTTTTTTTTTTGTGGTACGTGGTCCTCTCACTGTTGTGGCCTCTTCCGTTGCAGAGCACAGGCTCCGGACGTGCAGGCTCAGCGGCCATGGCTCACGGGCCCAGCTGCTCCGCAGCATGTGGGATCTTCCCGGACCGGGGCACGAACCCGTGTCCCCTGCATCGGCAGGGGGACTCTCAACCACTGGGCCACCAGGGAAGTCCCACCCCACAGATTTGACATTCATCTTTATGTTGCATCTTATACTCCTTGTGAGTTGCCTCTAGATAAAAGATAAGATTGGCCTTCAGGAATGCTATACTTTTTACAGTCTTTAGATCCTCTGGATTCACTTCTATCTACTCTCTTGAATAAACAATCCAGTGATGTCTGGGTAGTAGCTCTTCTTTTTCTTATCATAGATGACACGGTAGCACTGGATTGCATTCTGAACGGCTGCTGCAACTTTCGTGTACCGTTCTACGTTCAGGACCTGTGCCTCCAAAACTAACAGTGCCCCCTCAAATAAAGAAAATCTCCTTGCCGTTTCCTACGTCGTGAATCTCTTCAGGTCTCCAGTTACTTCTTCTTCCTCTTGTGTTTCTTCGTCCTTTCTCTGGGCCTCCACTTCCGCCAGGTCTTCATCAGTGGCTCCTTATGTGGCACAGCACGGAGTTCAGTGAAGTCGTCTTATTGCAGATCTAGCTCCAACTTCCCGCTGAGGGTCACTAAGTGGCTGGAGACCTCTTTGGCCTCCTCATCCACCTTCTCAAATCTACAGAAGTCGTGAGCAAACTACAGGTAAAGGTTCTTCCCAACCCCATTCATGGTGATGGCTGTAACCTCACGACAAGCAAAGTCAATGTTTTTTATGGCCTTGCAGATGTTATCATCCTTCCAAAATTGTCGCAAGATTGTTCCTGATTCATCACTCGCCTTTACTGCCAGGTGAAAAGTGTGAAATAAATAATATTTCTTAAAAGTCACTATAATTGAGACTTCCCAGGTGGTCCAGTGGTTAAGATTCTGCATCCCAATGCAGGGGCCCAGTTTCGATCCCTGGTCAGGGAACTAGATCCCGCACTCGGCAATGAAGATCCCACGTGCCGCAACTAAGACCCGGTGCAGCCAAATAAATAAACAAATAAATATTAAGAAACAAAAGTCATCATAACTCCTTGGTCCATAGGTTGGATGAGCGACGCACGTTTGCATCTTTGAAAGTTCAAAACTTGAAATTTCGTGTATAAGGGACTTATTGCATTCCACCTTGGCCAGAAACAGAAGTGCCCTTGCTATTCTAAAAGCACAAATTTACCCAGTTCTGGCCTGGAGCATGTCATCTCAGGCATGGTGGGTTTTAATACAACATCTTCTCAGAATACGTCTTCGGCGCCTTCATTAGAAAGTAACTTGGTACTCCTAAGATCACAGTTCCAAATCAGAGCACTGTGACACTGCCTCTTTTCTTCCTTTTTCATGTCAGTAGGATTTTATGAGATGTTCTGAGCATCCCAATTTGATGCAGTGAGTCAAATATGTAAAAATACTATTTTTATGCTACCTAGTAATTATGCAACATGTATCACAGATCCAAGAGTAAGGCTTAGAGATGGAGTAAAACTCGAAAATAAGGTGAGGCTCAGTGATAAAGTGAGAGCACCAGCTTGAAATAGGACTTGGCAATTAAACAAACAAGGCGTTCCCTGGCATTCCAGTGCTTAGGACTCGGCGCTTTCACTGCCGGGGCCTGGGTTCAATCCCTGGTTGGGGAACTAAGATCCCGCAAGCCACATAGTGTGGCCTAAATAGATAAAGAAACAAGCAAACAATAAGATAACTTGTTTATATTTTAAAGCATGTCACAAAGCCCTATATTAAAAAGGTGGCATCAAAATATCATGCAGTGGGCTTCCCTGGTGGTGCAGTGGTTGAGAGTCCACCTGCCGATCCAGCGGACACGGGTTCGTGCCCCGGTCCGGGAAGATCCCACATGCCGTGGAACGGCTGGGCCCGTGAGCCATGGCCGCTGAGCCTGCACGTCCGGAGCCTGTGCTCTGCAACGGGAGAGGCCACAGCAGTGAGAGGCCCGCATACTGAAAAAAAAAAAAAAAAAAATTCATGCAGTATACAGCACTTTAACTCAAGTGGGGAGAAGGAAGAGGGGGGAGAAGAGGAGGGGAAAGAAAAGACAGTACGGAAGAGGAGTGGTAGTAGTAATAAAATAACATATGTTCAGTGTTTACTATGTGACAGATACTCTTTAAGCACTTATTTACTCTTTTAACGTATTAGCTCATTTAATCCTCACAACCATTCTATGAGTCAGGTAATACCATTATCCCATCTACTTTGAAGAAACCAAGGTACAGAGAAGCTAAGTAACCTTCCAAGGTTGCACAGCTTATTACTGGTAGAGTCAGAAAAATCACTGATAGCAACTAAATTTCAAAAAAAAAATGTTATATATACTTTAGAATGTGCTTGTTAATGTAAAGTGAAGTTAGTGACTAGAATTCATCAAAGTTTTAAGAAGGTGAGCTGAAAAATTCAGAAGGCAGGCTCTGCACTTTCCGCCAGTCTCGTCCTTCCTTGGAATGGCTGATGACTTTAGTGAAGAGGACGCCAATAAAGAGAGACGGAAGAGGGCTCCGGCAATTAGCAGAGAACTTGCTGCTTTTGTTTCTGAATCTCCTCCTGTTCTTCTCATTCCAGGCTGTTTCCTGGTTGTCTCTCCAGAACAGGCTGTCTTGCACGATGTTCGCATTGCAAGGCGCCCAGGTGCTGCAGATGCTGGAGAAAGCCTTGAGGAAGAGCCTTCCTACATCCTTAAAGGTGACAATGGAAAATTCTGAGGGGAGTAGGAATAGAAAGTTCCTGTGATGAAGGGAAAGAGAAACTAATATTTATTTATTTATTTTTTGGCGGTACGCGGGCCTCTCACTGCTGTGGCCTCTCCCGCCGCGGAGCATAGGCTCCGGACGCGCAGGCTCAGCGGCCATGGCTCACGGGCCCAGCCGCTCCGTGGCATGTGGGATCTTCCCAGACCGGGGCACGAACCCGCGTCCCCTGCATCGGCAGGCAGACTCTCAACCACTGCGCCACCAGGGAAGCCCAAGAGACTAATCTTTATTGAGCACCTATTTTGTGCCAGGCACTGGTGCATATTTTCTCTCATTTAATTTGCATAACCTCTCTACAAGACATTTGCTGTTATGCCCATGTCACTGATGTGAAGATGGAGGCTCAGTGAAGTGCTTTGCCCAATACCCCACAGATAGTGAGCTGCAGTGCTATGGTATAGACGTAGGAATGCCTGAGACCTAGCATTGCTTTTTGCTCCAAGCTGATTCAAAAAGTGTTCCCTTGCTCCTTTCCAAGAAACGTTCCATAATAGCACTGGAAACTTGCCCAGAGTTCTCCTACAAAGTTAGCTGAGACTACATGTTAATTTTTAAATTTGTTCTCCTTAAAAGAACACTTGCCAGGTGAGAGGTTAACTGTCATGAGCCTTCTTTAAAATTAATGATAAGACAATTTCTATTTCACTTAGATTTTCCAATTGCTCCGAACTTATGGCATATCAAGCTATTTTGTGCCTGACTCTGAGGACCTCTGTTAACCAAGTACAATTGATCAGAAATCTCAGGATTAAATAGAACATATATGTAGATGCCCACATACAGAACTGTTTGAGAGCAACTCTAATGATGGTCTGGGGTCCTCACCTGTGTTTTTCTTTAGCAACCAAAGGGATGGGGTCCATTCCAGTGGAATTTAAGTACAACCGTGTGTGTGTGAATGTGTGTGTGTGTGTGTGTGTGTGTGTGTGTGTATTTGGAGAACAAATTGTTTCCCTGAAAGTTTTTTGTAGAAAGAGAAGTAGATTTCTACTGTTTTATAAGACACTCCTAGTAGATGCATACATTTTAGATAAGATAAATGCATTCACCTGCCTCACTCCCTAATAGATATGTTACTCCATCTTTCTGTATAAAGGAGAAAAATGTTAGTATTATTTTATTTGTAGATCATATGGCTTCATTTTCATTTATTAGAAATAGACTAATGAAACAACTCGCCCTGTTCTTTAATTACTGCCAAAAATGCCTTCAAATCAACTAATTTAATACTAAAATGTCACCCACTTTGGTGGATCTCACTAATATTAATCTGTTACCTAATATTTAACTACTTTCACTTGATAATCCTTAAGATCCAGGCAACCTCTTAAAGAGACAGTCAATTTTTCTTAGAGGTTACATCAGTTATACATGTTATGAATGCTTGCCTAAGATATTTTTATGGTAAGTAACTATTTTTGAAAATTCTTCAACCTAAAAGTTTTTCTTCCATGCTCTGTAGTATAGAATTTTGTGATTTAAATTTCTCTTTGCTCCTTGGGTTAAGTGGACCCCAAACATCTTGAGGAAACTCTTGGTGGTTTCCAAGTGTCCTTAGTTGGAGCATCTCTGTGGTAAGATAAGGCGGCCCTCTTGGTTCCACAACTTTCATGAAGAAACAGCATTGGTTGTATATGAAAGATATACATTTTTACCCTAGTTGAAATCTAGAATAACTGTTTGCCAGGTACCTTTAATGGAGGTATAACCTAGAACTCAATACTTGCTTGAGTCTCGTTGACAAAACGTCTATCTGTTCTTCTAAGTGTTGGATATTAAGTACATTTTATTGCATGTGTCAACTCCAGCTGAGTCCATGTGGAGTAGCTGCCTGGCTCACTACGTTCTGAGTTCAGCAGAAAAAAAAAAAAAAAAAAAGAGGTTTAATTAATTCAGCCCGGGGAATAAGAAAGAGGAAGAGCTACACATATTTTCAGATCCTGTAATGGATAACGTATTAATCTAAAGCAATTTTACACACCCTCAAATGCAAAGGCATAAAAAGAAACATCTATATTTTGCCAAACTATACGGAATTTCTATATCAAGCCTCCATTCATGGCTGAAAACAATGATTTCAGATAAGCTCAGGTAACTTAGATTTTTTTCCCCTTCTCTTTCTCCATAGTGTAACATCAATAGTTCACATCGGGTGGAGGGTGGTAGGAGGGAAGGATGTTTGTACAGTCTTTGGTCATCATCTATCTATGGTAGAAACCATTAAACTGCATATATATTTTTTTTGACCTTTGGCCATTGGCACGTTTCCATGCTGGTATCTGCAGAGGCTTCATGTTTACAATAGCCCACGGTGGTATCCACTGCTGCATTCCCCCACCCCCAAACCACCAGGACACTTAATGTCCACAGGCTATCTCATTCATTCTCTCCCTGCTTTCCCCTCTCTCTCAACAAACTATGCAAAAAGGCAGGGTTGGGGACTCAAGACTGGACCGAGACTGTGGGCTTCCACAGCCCATTCTCTTGAGCATTTTGCTTTAGCCTTTGCTTATTGTGGGAGGAAATTACCTTTCCAGAGGGTACTGTGGACATACATGTTAAAGAGTTTTAAACATGTCCATATCCTTTGAACCAGCAGTTACCTGATGGATAATCTAAGAAAATATCAGGTGCCCACGCAAAGATTTCTGTGCAAGCATGCTCTGCAAAGAATTAGTTGTTAAAATGAAAATTGGGAAACAGCTGAAATGACCCTCAGTAGACAAATGCACAAATGAACCATGATACAACCATATAATGGAATCCTATCATTAGAACATAATTGAAAAATTTTGTATTTGTGAACATAGAGATACACCCACGATTTATTCAGTGGTGAAAAATATCATGTATCAGATCATTTTACATTTGTAAAATTGTGTATCTCTATGAGTATGACTAGAAGAAAGTCTGGGAAAAGATAATATTAAATCCTACAAAAAAAAGAATGGTGTTCTTATGATCATTAACTTTATTTGTCCCAATATTTTACCATATACATGTTTGATTTATATTAGATGGGAAGAAAAAGCTCTCATCTGAGGTTAAAAAAAAAATGTAGCATGTGGAGATTTTAGACACAGATGCCCTATTTGTCCCTTTACCACTGTAAAATTTCACAATTTCATAGACATTAACCTGTCCTGGTCAAACAAGGCACTTTGCCATCCCTTCCTAATAAGCTGACCCTCTCACTTTGTCCGAATACTGCAGGTTTATGGGACCGTCTTCCACATGAATCAGGGAAACCCATTCAAGCTAAAGGCCCTGGTGGACAGGTGGCCTGATTTTAATACAGTGGTTATCCGCCCTCAGGAGCAGGTAAGGTGCCAGATGTGGAATGAATTTGCATCTATGTTTGTATTGGCTATGTGCCTACCGTGTGCCCGGCAATGTGGTAGACCCTGGGGCTACAGACATGAATTGCAGTGATAGTGAACAAGTCCTTTCCTTTAAGAACCCCACAGCCTGGAGGAGAATACAGGTAAGTAAATAAATTACAACTTAGTGTAAAATGTTCAAAAACAGAAAATGTACAATATATGGAGATAGCACAGGCAAAAGCTGATTAAACTGTGGAGTTTGGAGATGGAGGTTACAGGATCAGATCAGATATACTTCTTAGTGGATGTTTCATCTGAACTGGGTTTTGTAGATAAATATATCTTTGTTAGGCTGACAAAGAAAGGAGGACATTCTAACCAGAGAAAGTGACAAGGACAAAGATAGGAAGGTATGAAACAGGACAGTTCGTTGGCTGATTATAAAAAAATTTTTTTTATAATATTAGAATTTCCATATGCATTTTGGGGAAACATTTAAAAATTAGTGAAACTAAATAGTTAATACATTTCAAAGACAAAAAACCCTAAGTTTATTTTAAAACATCCAGTAAAATTATAACTTTATAAAAATACAAATATATCTTTCCTACAAATAATAAGTTATTTAAAATCCATGGAAGTAAACAGTATATAAAATGAAGAAATTTATATTAATAATAAAAACTGAACTGCAATAAAATTATTTGACCTTTTATCTTAAATGGGATCTTAAGAAACAAAATGTGTTAGTGGTATCATTGCTGACTTGTGAGTGTATTTTTGTGCAACAATTCCAACTATTTTTGAAAAGGTTTCTAATTCTGCACTGAAGATAATATTTTCCTGTGCCTTCTTCCAAATAATCACATCTCTTATTTAATAATTTGAGGGGATCTTTCTAAATAAGTGGTTTCTTTGTTTTTCTGTAATTACAATTTGTTCAACTCTTGTATTATTTTATGAAAGCATTTCTAATTGGTTTTCATCTTCTTTGTCTTAATTTAGTATAGATGGAAATTTCAATCCAGAAATGTCAGTAACCAAATTTAATACTGTCATCTTCATAGTTTGTGTATTCTGCAAGTGTTTGAAATATAGAAAAATTTATTCTTGCAACAGAAGCTTTTCCTTGTCTATTGCTTTTCTCTTCTTCCTGTTGAGGAAGATGAAAATATAGAAGAATCCTTTCTAAATAGTTGTGTCTTTGCTTGAGTTGAAATTTTAACACAATATATGGGTAGAGAATACTATTGCTCTGCAGTTTTTCATCATAATTTGAACACCTGAATCTCCCATCTTGATCTCATGATTTAAATGATTCAGAAAAATTTCTAATGCACCAATACAAACACCAATATTTTAGTACTTAAAAATACCACAGTATAGTAGAATTTAGAAAAAAGTATTACAATCATGAAAAATAAGACTTTTGTTTTGCCCCCCTTTTCTCAATGATAACAGGACATGATAGATGACCTTGATCACTACACCAATACTTACCATATCTACTCCAAAGACCTCAAAAACTGTCAGGAATTCCTCAGCTTACCAGAAGTCATCAATTGGAAACAGCATTTGCAGATCCAAAGTAAGTATAAAAGGAATGGAATCTGTGCTGAATCACACCTCCATCCTGAACAATTTATCTTATGACATGTATCTCCTTTCTCCAAGCCCCAGACCCTCAGCTTGCTGTCAGTTTTTTTACTCAGCTGCAACTATACCTGTAAAGGGGGAGAAAACACCCTCGAAGCTTATACCTAATGGGCTTCATATAGAGGACTGTAATGTAATCCCCTGAGAGCTAAGGATTTGTGGCACATTTTGTGGACATATCCAGGTTGCCTTAGGGTGGTTGGGTATCAGAGCAGAGCTTTCCCCAGGGTCTTTCATTCCTAGAACTGGAATGACAACTTGTGCCACAGAACACCTCCGAGGTCATAAAGAGCAACTTATATGGTTATGAGTGTGGTCTCCAGAGTCAGACTACCTAGGATGGCATTTGCCTTTACTTTGCCATGTGATCCTAGCCAGGAACTTGTCCTATCTGAGATCCTGACTTTCATATATAAAAACGAGGGTAATAATTGTACCTAGGACTTCCCGGGTGGTGCAGTGGTGAAGCATCCGCCTGCTGATGCAGGGGACACGGGTTTAAGCCCTGGTCCAGGAAGATCCCACATGCCGCGGAGCAACTAAGCCCGTGAGCCACAACTACTGAGCCCGCATGCCACAACTACCGAACCTGTGGGCCACAACTACCGAAGCCCGCGTGCTCTAAGGCCCGTACTCCGCAACAAAGAGTAGCCCTCACACGCCACAACTAGAGAAAGCCCGTGCGCAGCAATGAAGACCCAACGCAGCCAAAAATAAATAAATAAATGAATGAATTTACTTAAAAAATAAATAATGGTACCTAAAACACAGCAGTGTTGAAAAGATTAAATGAAATCTTAGCTAGGAATTGCTTAGTGCAATACCTGAATGTTTCAGTTAACTTTCACTGCATAGCAAACCTCATAATTCTGTGAATCAACAATTGGACTGGGCTTTGCAAAGCAGTTCTTCTGCTGGTCTCCTCTGGGTGTAGCTATGCACCTACAGTCAGTTGATGGGTGACTGTGTGCTGGTTGCTCTAAGTTGGCCTAACTTACAAGTCTGAATGATGGTCTGACTGTCAGTGCTGGCTAGGCCCTGGTGACATCATGATAAGAGCACATGTCTTCAGCAGGTTAGCCGAGGCCTTTTCATGTGGTGTTGGCCTCAAGTTAACCAGAAGCACAAAGACATGGTGAGCCCCAATGTGCAAGCATTTTTAAGCCTCTCTCTGCATCAAATTTACTCTTTCCCATTGGTAACACAAGTCATATGGCCAAGGTCAGATGCAGTGCAGGAGGGGACTATTCCAGGGAATGGGTACAAGGAGATGTGGGCAAACTGTGGGCCATTACTACAACAATCTACCGCACTGGGAACATAGTAAGTACTCCAGAGATGTTGGCAACTATAATTATTATTATTTTTAAAAATTTTATTCATTTTTGGCTGCGTTGGGTCTTCGTTGCTGTGCGTGGGCTTTCTCCTGTTGCGGTGAGTGGGGGCCACTCTTCGCTGCAGTGCGCAGGTCCCCCATCGCGGTGGCCTCTCCCATTGCAGAGCAGGGGCTCCAGGTGCGCAGGCCCCAGTAGTTGCAGCTCGTGGGCTCAGCAGCTGCGGCACACGGGCTCTAGAGCTCAGGCTCAGCAGTTGTGGTTCACGGGCCTAGTTGCTCCACAGCATGTGGGATCTTCCCAGACCAAGGATCGAACCCGTGTCCCCTGCACTGGCAGGCGGATTCTTAACCACTGCTCCCCCAGGGAAGTCCCGGCAGCTATAATTATTATAACTCACCTTCTTTGATCATCAAAACTGCATGATTGGGCTTCCCTGGTGGCGCAGTGGTTGAGAGTCCGCCTGCCGATGCAGGGGACGCGGGTTCGTGCCCCGGTCCGGGAGGATCCCACATGCTGCGGAGCGGCTGGGCCCGTGAGCCATGGCTGCTGAGCCTGCGCGTCAGGAGCCTGTGCTCTGCAGCGGGAGAGGCCACAACAGTGAGAGGCCTGTGTACCACAAAAAACAAACAAACAAACAAACAAAAACTGCATGATTATGTAGCCCAGAAAACTTAGTTCCAGTCCTGGTATTGCCTCTAATGGCATGACCATGGCTGAATGAATTTCTAGGCATGCTTTTGCTTTTCCAAAACAAGGAAAATTGCACAAGTCCTGATTACATGAGCCCAGTCATACAGTAGCAGCACCGAGCCCATCACCAAAATTCTCTGACTAGAAATCCTCAGACACTTCCTACTCCACTGGAGAGCTTCTCCCTAGAATGGACATAAATCATTGCATTTCTCCTTATAATCCCATCCAGGTTCACAGTCCAGCCTGAATGAAGTGATACAAAGTCTTGCAGCCACTAAATCCTTCAAAGTCAAGCAATCACAAAACATTCTCTATATGGCGACTGAGGCAATAAGGGAACTGGCTCCTTCCCTGCTGGATGTAAAGAACTTATCACTTAGCCATGGCAAACCCAAGGCCATGTGAGTTTGATAAAAGCTACCCTACGCTACTTATGCCTCTCACTGCCAGAGCAGCCTCCCAACTTCTCTTTCTGCTTTTACTCTGTCTGCCCACAATCGATCTTCTTCAAAGCGGCCAGAAGAATCTTTTTTAAAAACGTAATTCAAACCGTGTTTCTCCCCTGCTTAAAATACCCCACCGTTTCTTTTTTCACCTGGAGTATATCAGGCCTATGTCAACTTCTTTGACCTGTCTTGTCCTTCTAGCTCACTCCGTCCAACATCGGCCTTCTTCCTGTCCCTCTGTCATTACAAGCTCACTTATACTCCAGACTTTGCGTTCGCTATTTCCTCTGCCTACTCTGTCTCTCAAGATACTAGAGGTAAGAACAAATATAAACCTCTAAACTCATGGACTTTGCTTTTCTCTTGGGACATCCATAGTGACCAAGAGATGTTTAAACTCTCATCGTTGGATCCTACCCACGCTGCCGTGGTGAATAAATTCTGGCATTTCGGTGGCAATGAGTGGAGCAAGAGATTCATCGAGCGCTGTATCCGGACCTTCCCCACCTTCTGCCTGCTGGGGCCCGAGGGGACACCTGTGTCCTGGTCCCTGATGGACCAGACAGGAGAGATGCGGATGGGGGGCACCCTGCCTGAGTACCGGGGCCAGGGTCTCGTCACCTACGTCATCTATTACCAGACCCAGGCTCTGATCACACGTGGCTTCCCCGTGTATTCGCACGTAGACAAGAATAACAAAATCATGCAAAAAATGAGTCACAGTCTGAACCATATCCCTGTGCCCTGTGACTGGAACCAGTGGAACTGTGTGCCTCTGTGAAGCAGCCCTGAACCCAAGACAGTACGGGATGGGCCTAAGGATGCAGCTGTAGGAGCCGATGGGTGGGTGGAGGGAAAGAACCAATTGTAACTGTAATCGTAGGTAAAGGAGTGGACATCGTGTGGGTCCCGGGGCAGCAGTGGGAATGGTCGACAGGACCACCACCGTCGATGGGCTTGCCTTAGATACCTCAGCATAAGTAGCATCCGGTCCTCCTGCAGTGGTTTTGTACTTCTGGTCCCCATGCTTCCAGTATCTCCGCCATGCTTCTTCATCCGCTACATGTTGCCCCAAATGGCTTCCCCTGGGACTCTTAGGGCATGGGTTGGTAGACCCTTGCCAGTTTTTCCAGGGAGGGCTAACACTTCCTGGGCATTACGACTTATTCCTCTCTTTCTTTGGCTTTTCCCTTAGTGAGGAGCAAGTGGACTCTACTCTTTAGGTCTGTAAACATTATCCTCTCCTCTGATTGCTGCTTTATAGGTATATTAAATATGTTATATACAAATATATATGATATATTATGTTAAATATGACATGTATGATATAGCAGGGAGAGTTATTAAGAAAAAGACTAACTTATGTTAGCCTGTCCCCCCAACCCTTCCACTCTGGGGGAAATGATTCAATATTGTTCCTAAAAGCTGAGCTTCCTAAAGTCACCTGAAACCCTCAAATAATAAAGAGATTTTGTGTTTGATTGTATAAGCTGAAGCTAAGTGGTTCGTGATGGGGAAACATGGCATGAGTTAACGGGGAGAGGAAAGTGGGAACACCCAGCCCCAGGAAGGTGGGGATTTATTGAGAAGAGATGGAAGTTGAGGGGGTGGGGGGTATAGCATGGATGCCTACTGTTCCGCTTGACCTTGGCATATTACTTCAAGATGCCAGAATTCTGTGCGGTTCGGACCATTGTCTCATGGGAGAATCTGGTTGCTGGAAAGATATTCCTCCTGGTTGGGACAGGTTAGGTGGGAGAGTTTCCTGCCCCAGCCCTTCGAGAGAAACAGCCCTAAACACCAGTACCGGGCAGCAAACAGAGCACCTGAATGAAGGTGATCACCTGGATTAAGAACTCGTTCCCTCTGGTCCACCTAAGCCTGAAATTAAGCTGTGGAATTGGGGATGAAGACCCCCACAAAGATACATGAGCGTGCGTGCACACACACTCACACAACTGAGGTTTAATTTCTTCGCCAGCTGCGAGAGTGAAGATTCAGTTTCGAGCAGGTTTCTCGACTTTGACGCAACGACATTTTAGACTGGACAATTCTTTGCTGTAGGTCCGTCCTGTGCATTTGTAGAATGTTTAGCAGAATCCCCGGCCTCTACCCACTAGATGTCATTAGCACCCTCCATCCCAATTATGACAACTAAAAATGTCTCCAGATATTAGTAAATGTCCCCTGGAGGCAAAGTCACCTTTGGTTGACATTTAGTTTAGTGGTTCTCAAAGTTGAGCCTGCATCAGAATCACTTAGCAGGCTTGTTCAAACAGGTTGCAGGGCCTCATCCCTAGATTTTCTGATTCAGTAGATCTTGGGGAGAGTTCCAGAATTTACATGTCTAGCAAGTTTCCAGGTGATGTTGATGCTGCTGGCCCAGGGACCATGGTTTAGTGAAATAATAGAATATATCTTATTCCCTAGACTATAGATGAAAATTCTGATGCCATACTACTTTCGTTTCTGTATGAGTACAAGTTGATACTCCCCTCCAAGAATTCCCTGTAGCCGTCAGGAAGAGAGAGGCTTTGTGGTTCTGAAACAGGGAGAAGGATTTCGGGCTTTGGTAAAGGAAAACACACTGGTGGCAGCGTGTAGCGGGACATCGTTGATAGTTAACATCTTGGTTCATTAGGTCCAAGACCTGGCCCCACAACAGCCTGCAGGCTCCAGTGCTGGAACACCTCAGGCCAAACAACTAACCAGGCAAGGAACACATCCACCCCCATTTGCAGACAGGCTGCCTAAAGACTGAAGAGCCCACAGCCACCTCTGGGCTTACCTCTAGACACGGCCTAGCCCACCAGAGGGCCAAGACCCAGCTCTGCCCACCAGTGGACCGGCCCCTCCCACCGGGAAGCCAGACCATGCCTCTAGACCAGCCTCGCCCACCAGAGGGCAGACACAAGAAGCTAAAAAACTACAATCCCACACTGCAGGCCAGATCCCACACTGGCACTGGCTGGGCCCTGGCCCAGCCCACTAGCTGGCCAACGCAACCTTTAGGACACCCTGGACCCCATACCCAGCTGAGTCAAGAACCACCCCCCACCAATAATATTAAATGAGCTCTGGGATTCCAGAGCCAGACTCTAGGAACCAGCTATGCCTACCAGTAGTCTGGCACTAACCCCAAGATCTGACTTAACCAGCCAGTGGGTGGGCAACAGTCCCAGAGTCTTTGGGACCCTGACTCCACCCACCAGTGAGCCAGCACTGAGCGCTCCAGGGACCCCCTAGGATTCGGCAGCTAGCCACCTCAGGACCAGGCCCCACTAAATAGCAGCCAGCTACATCCACACAAGGCAGGGCCTGACAACCGACCAGATAGGAGCCTACCTGACTGCCCACACACTTAGCCCACCCCAACAGAAAAACCCATGTAGCGTTCTTAGGGGGAACGCCTAGAGCACGTAGCTTGGGTGTCGAGAGGGGAGTGCACTGCTGGGACACGTAGGATGCCTCCTACAGAGGGCCACATCTCCAAGGCCAAGAAATGTGACTAACTTACCACATACATAAAAATACAAATAGCAACTTAGAGAAAATGAGGCCGCAGAGGACTATGTTTCAGGTGAAGGAACAAGATAAAACCCCAGAAGAACTAAGTGAAGTGGAGATAGGCAACCTTCCTGAGAAAGAGTTCGGAGTAGTGATCACAAAGATGATCAAGGAACTCGGGAGGACAGTGGATACACAGAGCAAGACGTTAGAGTAAGTCCCCTACATATGAACGAGTTCCATTCCAAGAGTGTGTTTGTAAGTCCAATTTGTTCGTAAGTCCAACAAAGTTAGCCTAGACACCCAACTAACACAGTCGGCTATATAGTCCTGTACTGTAATAGGTTTCTAATACTTTTCACACAAATAATACATAAAAAACAAAGACACAAAAATAAAGAAAACATTTTTAATCTTACAGCAGAGTACCTTGAAAAGTTCAATAGTACAGCCCAACAGCTGGCATCCAGGGGCTGGCATTGAGGGAACAGGCAAGAAGAGTTACTGACTGGAGGAGGGAAAGGAGGGAGGAGATGGTAGAGCTGAAGGATCGTCAGAAGTAGGAGATGAAGGGCAAGGTACCTTTTCTCCTCACTCCGGTCTTTCAATTATTTTCACTTTTGTTTCCATTGTTATTGCCTGGCACTTCTTAGCAGTACCGGCTACCTCACCGCTGCTTTTACACTTGCTTCCAGACATCCTGGGCTTGAAAAAAGATACTGTACTGCTGTACTCTATACAGTACTGTACAGTAAAGTACACAAAAGCCACTTGTAGAGGATGCACACACGTGACAACGTACGCCAGACATGTGGCCTAACTTACGTGATTAGACATGCGGCCATACGTTCGCATCTTTTGAAAGTTCGAAACTTGAAAGTTCATACGTAGGGGACTTACTGTAGAAAATTTTCACAGAGAGTTAGAAAATATAAAGAACAACCAGAGAGAGATGATGAATATAATAACTGAAATGAAAAGTACACTGGAAGGAATCAGTAGTAGACTAAATGAGGTAGAAGAATGGATCAGTGAGCCGGAAGACAGAGTAGTGGAAATTACTGCCACTGAACAGAGAAAAAGAAAAAAAAAAAAGAATGAAAAGGAGCAATCCAGTGTCCTTAAAGACGAAGAGAAGATATTTTATGGGAAACAAGACTTCCCAGCCTTTGGTGGGTTTATTTGGATATCCTTTTAACGTGTTGATCGCCTTATTGTTTGAGGTAGGTGGCAAAGAAATATCTGGGATACCCCAAGGTTTATGCCCGTGCCTGTCTAGAGACTTGAAGTCTCCAGACCCTGAGGGTCATTGCTCTATCGTCTTGGTAACTTTCTTATTTGTTTTAATTGCAGGATTTCCTGTCTAGGATAAATAATAATGCTATATCAAGGGCTTTCTTGAGGAAAAGATAACACAATGCATGTGAAAGTGCTTTACAACTGCTACATGTTGTATAGTTACAGAATATTGCTTTAATATGCCTAAATCTAGTCCCCTGGGTAATGAGGTAAAAACACGGGATTGGGGTCAGGAATGTATCTGAATCACGAGTATGGCTCAGCCACTCAGTGTATGATACTGGGCAAATCCCATCAACACTGTAGATTTTGTTTTCCCATTTTTTTTAAATGCAGATAAAAATACATGCACTTGTAAAAATAGATATAAAAAGGATTGCATAAATGCAAGTTACAGAATTGGCTCAAGATTGCAGATGGAGCCCAGTTATCATTTGCTGAATTCTCATCAAGTGATTGAATTAACATCAATAAGAGTCAGGGAAGAGAAAATAGAATTTATTGATGCTCCAGATGTGTTGGGTAATTTCTATAAGCTGGAGAATGAAAAGGAGTAAGACTATGGTGAAATAAGAGTGTAAGGAACTGCCACCTATGATACACGTGTGAAATGTCAGCTAGAAGACCATGCAAGGCAGAATCGGCCCAGAGTCAACAGAAAAACAAACCAGGATAAACCTAACTCAGGCCTGTTATTGGTCTGAGCTAGATTATGCAAGCGTGGCTGGTTGGCCTTTGATTCCATCCTGATTTTTGCTAAGCATTTTCCAAATGTGAGTGTTACCAGAGGAGAAGGCAGTGGGGGGTAGGGGAGGGGCTTTGGGGACTGGAAGCTACAGAGAGCTCTGACCCTTGGAAGAGGGGGGGCCTCACACAAAGAGGGCAAATGACCACCACAACTTGTAAAGTTCCGTGCCCATCCTCCAAAATACCAGGGACGTGGAACAGTAGCTCTTTTAAAATTGTGACTAGGAACTCTCAAACTCAAAGCTAAAAAGAAAACCAGGAATGACCAAAGAATTGACAAGGAAAGAAAGGCATCAAACTTGACCTGTGGATGAATTCACACCTGCTGAAAGAGAAGTAGAGCAATTAGGAGACTTTAGAAAAGTATAGTTGTTGATATTTTATGTTACATTCTTAAAAAGGAATCAACTAGAGATTTCGGAAATTAAATACTGGAACTTTGAATAAAAATCTCAACGGATGGACTGAGTAGCAAAATGGACACGGTTGATAGATAATTAGAAAGCTAAGAAGTTCTGGTAGAAGGTATATCTCAGAATATCACATAGAATGAAAATGGGATGGAAAATATGAAAGAAAATATAAGGGAACTGAACAACATTGACAAGTTTAAAGATCCATCTAAATGGCATTCCAAAAAATGAGAACAGAGCAAATGGAATGATGAAAATAATGTAAGAGGAAGAAAAAGAAGAGGTGGCAGAAGCATCAGAAGAAGCAGATTTTCCAAAAGTGAGGAATGATTTAAGATTGAAATAACTTACTGAAGACTGAGTGTGAAAAGAACTCATTAGATATATTACTGTAAAATTGCTGAGCGCCAGGGCTTCCCTGGTGGCGCAGTGGTTGAGAGTCCGCCTGCAGGGGACACGGGTTCGTGCCCCGGTCCGGGAAGATCCCACATGCCGCGGAGCGGCTGGGCCCGTGAGCCATGGCCGCTGAGCCTATGCGTCCGGAGCCTGTGCTCCACAACGGGAAAGGCCACAACAGTGAGAGGCCCGCGTACCGCAAAAAAAAAAAAAAAAAAATTCTGAGCACCAAAGATGAAGACAAGATCATACAAGGTTCCAGAGAGAGGGGATAAACTGAGGGGTTTTGATAAGAAGAATAAGAATCTTACTGACTTCAGACTTCTCATTGACAGCCCCAGGTACTTAGCAAGCAGAGAAGTGATGCCATCAAATTTCTCTGGAAAGGTCTTAAACCTACAATCATAGAGACAGGCAAAATAGTATCTAATTAAAAGGACAAATTAAAGAAGTGTTCGGACATACAACAACGCAACAGGTTTAATACACAGAGAATCTCTCTCTCTCTTTGAAAATGAGAGAGAGAGTAGTTCTGTGGGGTTGAAACAAGCTTACTTAAGCTCAGGAAACCTGCATTCTTTTCAAAAAATAGAGCAATTTTGTCACGTCTAAAAATTCTTTCATACCCTTTGCCAATCTACAGCCCTACCAGAGGCAAGGGCTGGTTAAGATCTCTTTAGTGATTAATTTTTCAGGTTCTTGAACTCTGTAAAATTAGCATCATATATTGAGTACTCTTATGCCTGGATTTTCCATTCACCAAACGTCTATGAGACTTAAGCCATGTTGTGTGTGTTGGTATTTCATTCATTTTGTTGCTGAGTGCTATCCCATTATGTCCCATCCTATACGAGTATGATCAGCTCATTGGCAGGCCCACGTCACAGGAAATAGCTCCGTCAATACTAAATCCCAATATTTTACAATCTGATCTAGGTAAATATTGAAAAAGACTAGTTTAGTACATTCAACGCTATCTTCAATACGAGCGGGCTGCCTTTCCTCATCAATTACATGATCAATCCTTACATGATCTAAAAGCAGGTGATTCTGGAAAAGAAATCTGAGAAAGACCTCCTTGGAGCCTCCCTGGAAGGGACTTTGTAGGTATTCTTTTTTTTTTTTTTTTAACAACTTTATTGGAATATAATTGCTTTACAGTGTTGTGTTAGTTTCTGCTGTATAACAAAGTGAATCAGTTATACGTATACATATATCCCCATATGCCCTCCCTCTTGTGTCTCCCTCCCTCCCACCCTCCCTATCCCACCCCTCTAGGCGGTCACAAAGCACCGAGCTGATCTCCCTGTGCTACATGGCTGCTTCCCACTAGCTAGCTATTTTACATTTGGTGGTGTATATATGTAAATGCTACTCTCTCACTTCGTCCCAGCTTTCCCTTCCCCCTTCCCATGTCCTCAAGTCCGTTTTCTATGTCTGCGTCTTTATTCCTGTCCTGCTTCTAGGTTTTTCAGAACCATTTTTTTAAAAATTTTCAGATTCCATATATATGTGTTAGCATACGGTATTTGTTTTTCTCTTTCTAATTTACTTCACTCTGTATGACAGACTCTAGGTCCATCCACCTCACTACAAATAACTCAATTTCATTTCTTTTTATGGCTGAGTAATATTCCATTGTATATATGTTTCCCTTCACTGCAAATAATAACTTGTTTAGGTTATAAGGACAATCCCACCCTGACTCTATAATTTACTTCTTCCAAGTTATTGCTGGTTCAGTCAACTTAAAGAATCTCTACACATGGTGGCGCCTTAAAAAAATCCACAAATAATGGATATATATTCAACTGGTGCTTTTAAATGTGATTTTGAACAATGATACTCAGAGTATCATATATGTCCCTTATTTGTAGATTTTTTTAAGGTGCCACCATGTGCAGAGATTCTTTAAGTTGACAACAAAAGAAAGTTTCATTAAAATAATTTCTCATCTTTAATCTCTAATGTCTTTAATCTCTACTTTTTAAACCTCTTCATTTTATTCTACATGCAGCTTACCCTGTTTGTAAAGCATCCACCAGTGCAGATTATAAAAACTATATTTCAACAAGGGACATGCCGGACTTCCCTGGTGGTGCAGTGGTTAAGAATCTGCCTGCCAGTGCAGGGGACACTGGTTCGATCCCTGGTCCAGGAAGATCCCACGTGCTGCAGAGCAACTAAGCCCGTGGGCCACAACTACTGAGCCTGCGCTCTAGAGCCCGCAAGCCACAACTATTGAGCCCACGTGCCACAACTAACGAAGCCCGCCTGCCTAGAGCCTGTGCTCCACAACAAGAGAAACCACCGCAATGAGAAGCCCGTGCACCACAACAAAGAGTAGCCCTTGCTGGCCACAAATAGAGAAAGCCCACACGCAGCAACGAAGACCCAACGCAGCCAAAAATAAATGAATAATTTTTTTAAATTTGTTTTATGGTGCCCACTCTATTGCATTTTTGAGTAGGTTATAAATCTTGTTAAAATCAATAAAAATATAATTTCAGAATGTTTTAAAAAAATGATACTCTGATCAACTATTAGCCTTTAGGAATATTAGTAAGATACTATGAGTAAACATTCATGGAATGTTTACTGGAAAAATACTTTTGGAAAGTCTTGTTGATAAGAATCGACCAAACTTGATCAAGATTATAAAATACTGTCATTCAACCTAATCATTTGAATCACTCCAACCCTCAGTCAGACTAGCCCTTTATCAATGTTCAGAGGTATTTCCTTTGCAGTAATACTACAAATTAAGTTACAAACACTCAGACATTTGAAACCTTGAGTTATTCCTAATGAAATGATAAAAGGTTAAAATTTCTTAGACATAAAAAAAGTAAGGATTGTACTAAACTGTATTACATTAATTTTATCAATGATGATACACTTTTTGGACAATACTATGAAAAGAAAATTCCTTGTGCTGTAAAGACAGACATACAAATATTCCTGAGAATCAGGAACTGTTCTTCATGATATAACCCAGATATGGAACACCTACAGAAATAATAAATGTAACCACACCTTATGAGAGGCTCCTGGCTTCTTATCCTATGAGGGAATCAGGTTCTTCTCTGCTAAGCCAGGACTGTGGGAATCTTAGTTAAGACCATTCCAGTGTATTTCCTCCCCGACTCCCCCAGTGTACTATGGGTCCTTTCAAAGAGTCTGGAACTGTCAAGTACACCTGGAGTTATACCTGTTAGCTGATGGGACACCTCTAGCTGCAAGTGGTCATCTGTGACTGTCCTTTATAATGACTATCATGATAAAGACACACTTCAATCTATGCAGCCATCTCAGACTAGTTGACGTTCTTTAGTCCAGAGTTAAGGATAATGGAACAGTCTTGAATTTTCTTTGGCTGACTGGTAAGAATCTGTGCCATTGCAAACACAGTGGATTAACACCAAAGGAAAGCTGGAACAATCTATGTGTAAGATAAATAAAATTCTCCCTGGCTTTCTATGCTTTTACAACAGGAAACTGTTTCTTTTCCTAAGTTAGTTCCCTGACACTGTAAAAGTAATTGCCTCCATACTTCTATCTCTGTTTGCAAGATACATTCTGTATGCTATCTGACTACAGATAATGTTTTAACATGAATTTGTTTTTCCTTGAATACCAGGAATCCCAAATTAAGGCAAAACCTCATCTAACATTGTGATGTGTGCATCTTCACTTATATATAATGAGCTAGTTAGGAACGGCCGCCTTGAGTCAACATAAATGAGGAATTTGGCGAGGAAGTTTCTAGGAAAATCTCACACTGTGTATAACTGTGTAGGATGGTGTAGTAGGACAACATGTCATCTGTTTCTGACATTCTTCTCTTCATTGTCACAATAGAATGATCATATCAAAAGGGGCTGGATCTGTAACCACAGGGAAAAGGTATTTCACTAAATATTTTGAGAGATATTTACATATGCAGCTTACCCTACATGCCGGTAATTTTGTTTTGCTTTGTTTCATTTAAGAGACATTAATATACATTTTATATTTGTCCAGCACTTACCTAAGCATTTCACAAATGTTAGCCCATTTAACTTAAAAAAACAAAAACCTAGGGAGGGATAAATTGGGAGATTAGGATTGACATACACACACTATTTTATATAAGATAGATAACTAATAAGGACCTGCTGTCTAGCACAGGGAACTCTGCCCAGTACTCTGTAATGACCTATATGGGAAAAGAATCTATAAAAGAGTAAATATATATATATATGAAAACTGATTCACTTTGCTGTACACCTGAAACTAACACAACATTGTAAATCAACTATACTCCAATAAAAAATAAAGTAAATAAATAAATAACAAAATAAAATTTATAAGAAAATTGGAAAAAAAAACCCCACAACCTAGTGAGAGTAGGTAGTATTATTTACCTCACCTATAGATGAGGAAACAGAGGCACAGAGAGATTAGATGACTTGGTCAAAGACACACAGCCGGTAAATGGTAGGATGAGAATACAAACCCTTAGTTACAATCAGACTCCCAAATTTGCAGAGGCAGCAGGACATGTGACCCAGAGGGAGGGATCAGGTGCCACTGGATTCCACATCAGCTAACAGTTGAAGCTTCTCCTCGCTGCTTTTAAATAGACAAGGTCTCCTTCAACAGCTTCAATTTAGCTATTTCTGTAGAAAAATTACCTAAACACACTTTGCAGTTCCTGGCTGTACTTGCCAGGGTAAAGGGAAAAGTCTGGAAATATTTCTGGAAAAGTCTGCTGCTTCTCATTTTTTCCTGGGGACCTTTCTTCGTGGAGACAAGGTGAGGGCTCATCTCATTGGAGAGAATCGCTGCTTTTTGACACCTGCCTCCTCATTTTCCTCTCACGACAAGGTGGGAAAAATCAAATGCTCTTGCTGGTTTCCAAATGAAGGGCCGAGCTTATTTATTGACACTTAGGTTGAAGAAAAGGGAGTCTATTCAATTTGAGAAATAATGCATTGCAGGTCCTCTGTATACGGCAGGTGTACTGTGGAAAAAATTCTTGGAAGGATTAAACCAGGTTTCGTTCTAAGCAGATAAATGATATGGAGGGATTTGGGAAGCTGGTGGGTGAGTGGAGAAGTAATAACATTTGCAAGGAAGGATGCTGATCCAAGTAACATTTATCTAGCACCTAATGTGCCGAGATACTAAGCAAGCATCGTTCTATTTAGTCCTTTAGGAAACTTTCTAAAGGAGGTAGCTTTTCCTTTAGATAAAGGTTAACCAGGAAAGTGAAGTAGTCTGTTCAAAGTCAAAGAGGAAATATGCAGAGGAATGTGGACTAGAATGCAGGCCAGATTTACAGTTAATTCAAATCATGTGAAGAAGAAAGTTAATTTAAAAGATTTTATCAATAATGCTACGGCCATAAAAATGTCTTTTTATTTTTAAATTTATTTTTGGCTCTGTTGGGTCTTCGTTGCTGTGCACAGGCTTTCTCTAGCTGTGGCCAGCAGGGGCTATTCTCCGTTGCAGTGCCCGAGCTTCTTATTGCGGTGGCTTCTCTTGTTGCGGAGCAGGGGCTCTAGGCTCACAGGCTTCAGAAGTTGTGGCTTGCAGGCTCCAGAGCACAGGCTCAGTAGTTGTGGCTCACGGGCTTAGTCGCTTTGTGGCATGTGGGATCTTACTGGACCAGGGCTCGAACCCATGTCCCCTGCATTGGCAGGTGGATTCTTAACCACTGCGCCACCAGGGAAGCCCCCATAAAAATGTCTTTCAATATTTTGTTTTTCTTTCTAAATTTATCTTTCTACATCCTTAAAATTCTCGTATATGTTGCACATAGAATATGTGTAAGCAAAGATTTACCTATTATAATCAGGAATTATGTACTGTTTTATGTTCTACATTTTCTCCTTTTATTTTAGTATTCTCCTGTGTATGTGTGTGTGTGTCATAGTTACTATGTTAATGGTTCCTAGAGTTGCAGCATACTAAGAGATCATAATTTATGTAATCTTATCCTAGTGCTAGACATCAAGATTGTGTCTTGTTTGTTCCTATTTGTTAATATTGTTTTATAAAATTATTCTTTAGAACTTGTTTTCTCTGTTTGAATTGTTCAACATTTTACAAACATTTCCAATAAGGCAAAGGCTGGGTCTGAACTGTGGACTTTGCCCTTTGCCAAAGCTAAAAGCTCACCCTGACTGTACAGTGTTCTAGAGCCTCTTCAGGTTTCAGTCTACCCTATTAACTGGACAGTATGTTTGTTGTTGGCGGTGGTGGTACTTTCCACTGTGTGTGTGTGTGCATGCCTATATGTGGAGCAGTCTCACATTATGTGATTTGAAGTATTATAACAATGTTACAACCCCAGAAATTTGGCATCAAGCTCATTTTGCCTCTTCTGCTTCATTTTACCTCTTACGAGATGCTTCTGGATAAAAGGTCACATTTGCCTCTCGGAACATGAGACTTCCACTACCCTGAGGCTCTCAAGGAGATGGAGCCAATGTCTGGAGACATTTATGTTTTTCACAATTGAGAGTGGAGCTGTTACTACTGATGGCTAGTGGGTAGAGGCCAGGGACATTACTGTATGTTCTACAGTACACAGAATTGCTTCCCACAGCGAAGAATTGTCTGGGCTGAAATAGAAGTAGTGCTAAATGTAAGGAACCCTGCTCTAAACTGATCAAGAAGGTTTTAAAAAGAGCATGAATTACAAGTACAGTGTCATCATGAAAAGGTAAATTAAAACCACAATTAGATAACTCTTCACATCCATAGTTTAGCTAAAATTTAAGAGACCAGCAGTCCGAAAATGATACAAAAGAACTTATTTACAAAACAGAAACAGACTCACAGACTTAGGGAACAAATTTATGGTTACCCCAGGGGAAAGGTGTGGGCGGAGGGATAAATTAGAAGTTTGGGATTAGCAGATACATGCTATTACATATAAAACAGATAATCAACAAGGACCTACTGTATAGCACAGGGAACTCTACTCAATATTCTGTAATAATTTATATGGGAAAAGAATCTGAATAAGAATAAATATATGTATATATATAACTGAGTCAGTTTGCTGTACACCTGAAAGCAACACAACACTGTAAGTCAAATACATTCCAATATAAAATAAATTTTTTTAAAATAATAATAAATTAAAAGATAAAAAGACCAACAGTCCAAAGCATTGTTGAAGTGTGGAGTAATTGGAACTCTCATGATTTGCTGGTAGGAATGTAAAATGAAAGAACTACTTAGAAAACACTGTTTAGCCGTTTCTTACATAGTTAAACATATACTTTCCATTCAATCCAGCTATTCCACTCCCAGGTATTTACCTGAGATAAGTGAAAACATATAACCACTACAAAGCTTTTACATGAATATCCATTGTAGTTCTACTTATTATAGCCAAAAAAGGAAAGAAAAGAAACAACCCAAACACCTATCAACAGATGGATGGATAAATAAATTGTAGTATATTTCTACAATGAAATAATACTCAGAAATAAAAATTAACAAACAACTGTTACGTGATCAAATTGTTTTAATCTTAACGTCATTATACCACATGTAAGGTACATAGTATGATTACATTATATTCAATATAAGGCAAACTAATCCATAGTGATAGCTGATCAGTTCTTGAGTAGGCTAGCAGTGGAGAGCAACTGACTACAAAGAGAAATCAAGAAACACAGGGCATGAAGGAAATGTTCTATATCGGAAAGGTGGTGATGGTTTCATAGGCATATACATGTGTCAAACCCATAGAATTGTACCCTACATATGCTTTTAATTATGCCCATTTAAATTATTCAACAATAAATGTAGTTTTAAAAGATATAACCACAGCTATAGTAATGCTGTCAAAGACTCTCCTCTCGTCAAACCAATAAGTGAACATAGGGAACAAAATGGCCTGTTGGTCCCCAAAGAACTGGAGACCACCTGGTAGTGTGGGGCAGGATATACACATGGAAAAGTCAAGAATATTCACTCATTCAAGCAATCTCAAATCTGTTCACACAGCAGGTTCCAAAAGGTAAATGAGATCTTTGGAACCATAAGCATTTTCCCATTGAAAGTAAGAAACACTGGTTCCATCTCTACAAGTCTGTATCTTAACTGACCATGCCAAAGGGCATGTGTTCCTAAAAAGAAGAAAGCCAAGAACATGCTGGACAGAGATCTGGAAAGGTAAAGTGCCTCAGCACAAAAGGACTAAGTACATCAATCTACATTTTTCCTGCTTCCTTCAGGGAATGATAATAATAATGACGTATTAATATTATTCTCTGCTAGGCACTCTGCTAAGAGTTTTACATGCACTTTTTCATTCATTTGGTGCCAGTGCGTGGATTACTTCATTTCATCCTCACGTCTATGATTTTTCCCAGGGCACTATTCTAACTGAAGACGTTCATATCGTGGTCTGTGTTTAAGTTACATCCCATTTCTTCAATACAGAAGAACAACCCAATGGACTGATTTGAATTACTGTGTAGTTAACGGTCAGGGACAATATTAATAATAACAATAATAAAAATAATAACATTTTGAGTTAATATATGCTGGAAATTTTTCTATGCACTTAATATGTATTAATTCATTTAATTCTCACAGCAATTTTCTAAGATAGGATCTCTTTCCAGAGGATTTATTAATGAGGAAACCAAGGAACAAGGAAGTCAAGTAACTTTTTGAAGATTACATAGCTTGTTAGTGGTGACATTGGGATAATCATGGACAAAGATGCACTTGCATGCTTAAAGAATGCGTTTGTTCGACGTGACCGACGGGTTTAATTCCAAAATATACAAACGGCTCATACAACTCTATAACAACAACAACCAAAAAAAAAACCCAATCGAAAAATGGGCAGAAAACCTAAATAGACAATTCTCCAAAGAAGAAATACAAATGGTCAATAGGCACATGAAAAGACACTCAACATCACTAATCATTAGAGAAATGCAAATCAAAACTACAATGAGATATCACCTCACACCAGTCAGAATGGCCACCATTAAAACTTTACAAATAACAAATGCTGGAGAGAATGTGGAGAAAAGGCAACCCTTGTACACTGTTGGTGGGAATGTAAGTTGGTACAGCCACTATGGAAAACAGTATGGAGGTTCCTTAGAAAACTAAAAATAGAATTACCATATGATCCAACAATCCCACTCCTGGGCATATATCCAGAGAAAACTCTAATTCAAAAAGATACGGGCACCCCTATGTTCATAGCAGCACTATTCACAATAACCAAGACATGGAAACAACCTACATGTCCATTGACAGATGAATGGATAAAGCAGATGTGGTACATATAGACAATGGAATACTACTCAGCCATAAAAAAGAATAAAATAATGCCATTCGCAGCAACATAGGTGCAAATAGAGATTATTACACTAAGTGAATTAAGTCAGAAAGAGAAAGACAAATACCATATGATATCACTTCTATGTGGAGTCTAAAATATGACACAAATGAACCTATTTATGAAACAGAAACAGACTCACAGACATAGAGAACAGACTTGTGGTTGCCAAGGGGGACAGGGCAAGGGGAGGGATGGAGTGGGAGGTTGGGGTTAGCAGATGTAAACTATTATATACAGAATGGATAAACAACAAGGTCCTACTGTATAGCACAGGGAACTATATTCAATATCCTATGATAAACCACAATGGAAAAGAATATTTTTAAATGTATATATATATATATATATATATATATATATATATATATGAATCACTTTGCTGTACAGCAGAAATTAACACAGCATTGTAAATCAACTATACTTCAATTCTAAAATATGTTTGTTAAAATATATGTGTCTTTAATGACTAAAATTCAGGGTAGTATAAGAAAGTGAAGCGAAAATTATTAGAAAGAGGATGCTGTGCTTTCTGCCCATCTCATCCTTCCTTGGAGTTGGTGAGGACTTCAATGACAGTGACACCAATAAAAGGCACTGAAGAAGGGCTTGGACGTAGGTATTAGGATAGAATCTTCGGCGCTTGTTTCTTTGTGTCTTCTATGAGGTGGCCCCTTCAGGACTTTTATGATGCCCTTCTAAACTCCTGTCCTTCATAGTAAGGCTAGAAATCTATGGTGACTATACTTTCTCCCCCTCTCCCAAAGCAGTTTTCTAGGCAAATTTATCTCACCTGTTATCTTCTGAGGTTCAGGTAAATGTGTGCCAATCTATTTCTATTGGTTCAGTATCTCCTCATTCCTGGCTGTTTCTTGGTCTTCTCTCCAGGCTAAGGTACCTGCCAAGATGCTCCACTTACAGGGTCCACAGATGTTGCAGATGCTAGAAAAGTACTTAAGGAAGAGCCTCCCTGAGGCCTTAAAGGTGAGCATGGGACATTCTTAGGGAACCAAATGGTTGCATCTTCTTGTAATAGAGGTGAGAAAGAGAATGAGCTTTTACTGAGCACCCATTCTGTGGCAGGAACTCACTCATGCTGCATCTCACATAGCACCTCTTGGCAAGGGAGGTCTATTATACTCATGTCCCAGAAGAGGAAACAGGTCTCAGTAATATGACTTGTCTGATACTTTTAAGTGGCAAAGAAAAAAACGCTTTCTGCAGACTCAAAAACATTTCCTTGACTTCTCTTTAAAAGGTTGATCTAAGTACATACTAATTTTTAAACATTTGCGCCCAAGGCAAGGTTAACCACCATGTACCTTCTTGGAACATTTAATAGGTCAACTCCTATTTCTTTGAAATCCAAAAGATTATGCACTATCCATGGAGGAGACCTAGAAATAATCATATACTGTTCATTTTTTTATTGCAGCAATATTTGTTACAAAGTGGCTGGATTTATGCACATTTTATTTATATTTTCATTTTTAACATTCAGAGGATTGATGAAACGAGTAAAATGCTTTCCTTTCATTTTTTATTTTTTGGCCATGCATCTTGTGGAATCTTAGTTCCCCGACCCAGGATTGAACCCAAGCCCTCGACGGTGAAAGCGTGGAGTCCTAACCACTGGACCGCCAGGGAAGTCCCTAAACTGCTTTTTAAAAGCTCCTTTTACACCTAAAGATAGAAGCTTAAGTCACATGCAACCACTGCCCGGCACCGGCACCAATGGGGACCTCGAGGTCAGAACAACGCCAGTGCAGTTCATTAGTGGCAAGAGAAAGCACTTATAGCCCTTACCTCATCCCAGCCACTGGGCTTTATCTGTGAACTCATATAAACTTCAAAACTCCCATATGAGGAGGATGTCACTCTTCTCCCTATGTTGTAGATGATGCATCTGACCAAGGAAACTTAAATAACTTGCCCAACTGGTTACTGTTGAGGCCAGAAATATAATCCATTTACCCAATTTCAACTCACCTGAGCCTACCTCTATGCTTTGAGCAAAATAGGCCCTCCACTTCAGATGCTGTTAAGAATGAGGAGAAACTGGATCTCTCCTGTATTGTTGGCGGGAATGTGAGACGGTTACAGCCACTCTTGAAAAGCAATTTGTAAGTTTCTAACTAATCTTGCAACCAGCACACAACCAGCAATTACAATTCTGCACGTTTGCCCCAGACAAATACAAGTTTATTTTCACACAAAACTATGTACGTGAATGTCGATAACAACCTTATCCATAATAGTCAAAAGCCGAAAACTACTCAGATGTCCTTCCATAGACGAATGGCTAAACGAACGGTGGTCCATCCATACTGTGGAATGCTACTAAATGACAAAGAAGAAATGACCTATTGATACCTGCAACAATCTGGACGAAGCTCCAGAAAAGTATGCTGAGTTAAAAAAAAGCCAATCCCAAGGGATGACATGCTACATGAGTCCATAAATATAAAATTCTTGAAGTAACAAAATTATAGAAATGGAGAAGAGATTGATGGTTGCTGGAGGTGAAGGAGGACGTGAGCAGTGGAGGGTAATGGGTGTGACTCTAAAGAGCAATACGAGTGATCGTTGTGATGATGAAACTCTTCCACATCGTGACCGTATCAATGTCAAAACCCTGGTTGTGGTATTCTACGGGCACAGAGACACTAGGTCTCTGCACTTTACCAAGTTCACACAGTAAGTAGCCAGGGTTTTATTCCCGGCAGGTTAACCCTCGAAGCCAAGTACTAACCATTATGCTCATCCACTGGGCATAACGCCTTGGACATGGGTCGATAAAGTTACATATTTCAATTTCTATTATTAGTTTTGTCAAGAACATGCACGCTAATCCTACCATGGGAGTTAGGCTGATGACAGTGACATCGCATTGGTTCTGTGGCTGAAAGGGCAGACTCAGCATCCAGCCTGCCTGGGTCTGTGCCTACCTCTTCCACCGTCAAGCTGTATGTCGACACCACATCACTTAACTTTTACAGGCTTTGGTTTTCTCATACAAAAAGGGAGTAATGAGGGACTTCCCTGGTGACCCACAGTTAGGACTTGGTGCTTTCACTGTCCAGGGCCTGGGTTCGATCCCTGGTGGGGGAACTAAGATCCCACAAGCCACGCAGCCAAAAAAAAAAAGAAGGGAGTAATGAGAGCTCTAACCTCTTGGGGTTATTGTCGGGATGAGAAGACTTTATGTTGAACAGGTGGAACTGTGCCTTGCACACAGAGAAGCTATGCAAATATTAGCCACTGTTATTACAGATCAGACCACAAATCTACAGTGGGGTGAATTGTGGATGAATCTTACGTGAGGCTAATGCTTTGAAAGGCCTGGCATAATTTGGGGTGAGTTGAATCCATTCACCTTCCTCAATCTTAACCATTTGTAAACCATCCTTTTACTCTGGGAAAGAGAAAGGTAAGCATTCTTCTACGGGTAGACTATCTGGCTTTATTTTTATTTGCTATAAAAGGACCAAAGAGACAATTGTCCCTGACCTTTAATTACTATAGCCTCCACTTATTGGTAGGAAATATTTACCTTTACCAGAGGATAATTTAAAAATATATGTTAAAAAGCCTTAAACATGTAGATAGCTTTAGGCCCAGCAATCTCCCTTCTAAAAACATTCCCTAAGCAAATATCAGGTACACAGGCAAAGATTTCTGCAAAAAGATATTCTTTGAAGGGTCATTGTTTACACTGAAAAGTTGGAAACACCTGGAGTGGAGTGTATCTGATATTTTTCATTTTTTGTGAAGTTTGTTGTGTGTGTACATGAATAGAAGGAAATTTATTAAAGATTTTATTAAATTCTACAATGGGAGAGTTCATAACTTTTATCATAAGTTTCATTGGTCTGATTTTTTTTTTTTTTTTTTTTTTTTTTTTGCGGTATACAGGCCTCTCACTGTTGTGGCCTCTCCCATTGCGGAGCACAGGCTCCGGACGTGCAGGCTCAGCGGCCATGGCTTACGGGCCCAGCTGCTCCGCGGCATGCTGGATCCTCCCGGACTGGAGCACAAACCCGTGTCCCCTGCATCGGCAGGTGGACTCCCAACTACTGCGCCACCAGGGAAGCCCTATATGAATATTTTTTAAAGATATATTTATTGGGGCAAAAATTAGAACCTAAAACACGGTCTGCAGAAATTCTCATTAGGTGCCTTCCAATCAAAAAATTTCATTATTTCATAGAAATAAACCTTGTCCTGATCAAACGAGGCACTTTGCCATTCCTTCCTAATAAGCTGACCCTCTCACTTTGTCCGGATACTGCAGGTTTATGGGACCGTCTTCCACATGAATCAGGGAAACCCTTTCAAGCTACAGGCCCTGGTGGACAGGTGGCCTGATTTTAAAACAGTGGTTATCCGCCCTCAGGAGCAGGTAAGGTGCCAGATGTGGAATGAATATGCATGTATGTTCGTATTTGCTATGTGCTTACCATGCACCTGGCAATGTGGTAGACCCTGGGATTATAGAAATGAATCGAGGTGTTGGTTAACAAGTCCTTGTCCTCAAAAAGCCCACAGCCTGGAGGAGATTATGGATAAATCCACAGGTAAATTACAGCGTCGTGTGAAACAGCCAGGATCAAAACACAGATAGCATCCTGCCGCTGCTTTAGACCAAACACACTTTGTCATTTCTTGCACTCGGTTTGTGGGAATAGAGGCAACCAGTGGGAGGTTGTGGTAATGTAGGATTATGTAGATGGTCACTTTTGTTAAAGGTATCAAAGAAGCATTTCCCAGGCTAGAATTCTGCATTGTAATAAATGAAACCCATTTTAAACCCTTAACCCAAGGGGGAAATAATATTTCCTACCTTTTAAAAACACCAGTTTTGAAACTACACCAACTCATTCATGCTAACTCAAAACTTCTCATTGTGATACTATCTTCCCATTGAGATACTGCAGGGTGTTATAACCTACTGTCATCAGTAAAGCAAATAAAACAGGGCAGGAAAAAGACTATATGTGGTAGAGGTTGCAGGGAGAGGATCAGAAATGCTTCTTAGTAGAAATTTTACCAAAACTGGATGTTGAAGGCAAATAAGATTTTTTACATGGTGGCAGGGAAGGACTGCCCTCAAAGCAGAGAAAATAGTAGTTGCAAGCCATAAGGTCTGAAATAACAGAGTGAACTAAGGAAAACTGAGGAGCAAATGACATAGTTGGAATTGTTGTTTACATATTGTATGATAATGTTTTAATTAGTGAAATTGAATAGTTAAGACATTTCAAAAATAAAACATATAATTATATTTTAAAATATTAAGTAAAAATCTAAAATTTTAATGTAAATGTATTTTATAGAACTTATATAGAAGTGAAATTGGTAAGAAATATTATTCAAAATAACCAAATTAAATAATCTGAAAATGAAGACTTTTAATTATTGATAGAAACCTGAGCTACTTTCAAAAATACAGTCTTAAAAATAAGATTTGTCCAGCTTTACGAGCGATTATTGACATATAAGATTTTGTAAGTATAAAATGTACAATGTGTAGATTTGATACACATATATCATTAAATGATTCCCACCATAGCTTTAGCTAACACTCCATCAGGTCACATAATTACCATTTCTTTTTTTTGGTGAAAACATTCAAGATCTACTTTCTTAGAGACTTTCAAGTACAGTTGACCCTTGAACAACATGGGCTTGAACTGCACAAGTCCACTTATATGCGGATTCTTTTCAATAATTACACGCTACAGTACGACACCATCTGAGGATGGTTGAATCTGTGGATGCAGAACAGGAGATACAAGGGCTGACTGTAAAGCTATATGCAGATTTTCAATTGCATGGAGCGTTGGAGTCCATAACCCCTGCATTGTTCAAGGGTCAACTGTATATAATACGGCCTTGTTAACTATAATCCCCATACTGTATATTAGATCCTCAGAATTTATTTATCTGGTACAATAAATTTATTTATCTGGTACAAACTAGAAGTTTGTACCTTTTGATATCTCCGCGTTTCCCCCACCTAGGCCTCCCCAGCCTCTAGTAACCACCATCCAACTCTCTGTATCTATGATTCAGCTTTTTAAGATTCCACACATAAAGAAGATCATACAGTATTTGTCTTCCTCTGTCTGACTTATTTCACTTAGCATAATGCCTACAAGGTCTATCCATGTTGGCACAAATGGCAGGAGTTACTTCTTTCTTGTGGCTGACTGAAATTCCATTGTAAAGATATGCCACATTTTCTTTATCCATTCATTTTTTCCCCCATATTTTGGCTATTGTGAATAACGTTGTAATGAACATGGAGTGCAGGTATCTCTTTGAGATCCTGTTTTCATTTGCTTTGGCTATATACCCAGAATGGGATTCCTGATTCATATGACAGCTCTATTTTTAATTTTTGGAGGAACCTCCATACTGTTTACATAGTGGCTACATCAATTTACCTTCCCACCAACAGTGCACAGGGCTCCCTTTTCTCCAGAGCTTCCCCAGTACTTGTTATCTCTTGTCCTTTTCTTTCTTTTTTTTTAAAAATTAATTAATTTATTTGTATGTTTATTTTTGGCTGTGTTGGGTCTTCGTTTCTGTGCGAGGGCTTTCTCTAGTTGCGGCAAGCGGGGGCCACTCTTCATCGCGGTGCGCGGGCCTCTCACTGTCGTGGCTTCTCTTGTTGCGGAGCACAGGCTCCAGCCGCGCAGGCTCAGTAGTTGTGACTCACGGGCCCAGTTGCTCCGCAGCATGTGGGATCCTCCCAGACCAGGGCTCGAACCCATGTCCCCCGCACCGGCAGGCAGACCCCCAACCACTGCGCCGCCAGGGAAGCCCAGCTCTTGTCCTTTTGATGATAACCATTCTGGTATGTATGTGGTCTTGATTTGCATTTACCTGATAATTAGTGATGTAAAGCATTTTTTCATGTATCTGTTGGCCATTTGTATGTCAATTCCTCTGCCCATTTTTAATGGGATTGTTTGGGGTTTTTTATATTATATTGTATGAGTTTTTAAAATATGTTTTGGGTACTAATCCCTTATCTGATATGTGATTTGAAAGTATTTTCTCCCATTTGATAGGTGTCTCTTCATTTTGTTGATTTTTTCTTTTGCTGTGCAGAAGCTTTTTAGTTTGATGTAGTCCCAATTGTTGATTTTTTGCCTTCTTTACTTGTGCTTTTGGTGTCATATCCAAAACATCATTGCCAAGACCAATGTCAAGGAGCTTTATCTCTATATTTTCTTCTAGGTTTTTAAAGTTTCAGTACTTATGTTTAAGGCTTCAGTCCATTTTGAGTTAACTTTTTGAGTGGTGTAAGATTCGTTCTTCTGCAAGTGCTTATTAAGCTTTCCCAATACCATTTATTAAAGAGACTTCTTTCCTGATTGAGTGTTCTTGGCTCCCTTGTCAAATATTAGTTGATCATATATGTGAAAGCTTATTTCTGGGCTCTCAATTCCATTCGTCTATGTGTCTATTTTCATGCCAATACCTTACTGTTTTGATTTCTACAGCTTTGTAGTATAGTTTGAAATCAGAAAGTATGAAGCCTCCATATTTGTTCTTATTTCTCAGGATTGCTTTGTCTAGTCAATCTTTTGTGGTTCCATATAAGTTTTAGGATTTTTTTTTCTATTTCTGTGGAAATGCTATTGGAATTTTGATAGAGGTTGCATTGAATCTACAGATGGCTTTGGGTAATATGATTACTTTAACAAAATTAATTCTTTCAATCCATGAAACCTTAACCAATTCATTAACCATAAATCCAAATGTGTATCTTTCCATTTGTTTACGTCTTCTTCAATTTCTTTCATCAAAGTTCTGTAATAGGGCTTCCCTGGTGGCGCAGTGGTTGAGAGTCCGCCTGCCAATGCAGGGGACGCGGGTTCGTGCCCCGGTCCGGGAAGATCCCACATGCCGCAGAGCGGCTGGGCCCATGAGCCATGGCCGCTGGGCCTGCACATCTGGAGCCTGTGCTCCACAACAGGAGAGGCCACACCAGTGAGAGGCCCGCATACTGAAAAAAAAAAAAAAGTTCTGTAATAGCCTTCTTTTTTCTCTTGTTATCATTCTTGGCTTAAAGTCTATATTGTCTGATACAAATATAGCTATGCCTGCTGTCTTTTGGTTTCTATTTGTATGGTATGCTGTTTTCATCCCTTCACTTTGAGCCTATGCGTTTCCCTAAAGCTTAAAGTCTCGTAGGCGACATAGAGTTGATCTTTTTTTTTTTTTAATCCATCTAGCTACTCTATATATTTTGATTGGAGAATTGAATCAATTTACACTTAGAGTACTTATTGACAGGTAAGAACTTATTAATGCCACCTTATTGTTTTCTGCTGTTTTGTAGTCCTCTTGTTCCTTTCTTCCTCTTGCAACTTTCCTTTGTGAACTGATGATTTTCTGTGGTGGTAAACTTTGATTCTTTTCTCTTATCTTTTGTAAATCTACTGTAGGTTTTTGCTTTGTGATACCATGAGGCTTATGTAAAACATATTATAAATATAACAGTCTATTTTACTCTGATAACAATTTAACTTTGATTGCATACAAAAACTCTATCCTTTTGCTCCCTCCATTTTATGTCTTTTTAATGTCACTATTTATATTTTTAATATTGGATATCCATTAACAAATTATTGTAGCTATAGATGTTTTAATGTTTTGTCCTTTAATCTTTATACTAGAGTTAAGTGGCTAAAAACCATAACATTACTATATGAGAATATTCTGAATCTGACTATATGCTTACTTTTACCAGTATGCTGTATATTTTCATATGTTTTTATGTTACTAATTAGCATCCTTTCCTTTCAGTGTGAAGAACTCCTTTTAGCATTTTTTTTTTTTTAAGAAGGAATCGGAATATTTTATTCGAGCCAAATTTGAGGATTATAACCTGGGAAGGGCATCTCAGAAAGCTCTGAGAACTGTTCCCCTTTCAGTATTTCTTATAAGACAGGTCTTTTGGTAATGAACTTCCTCAGTTTTTGTTTGTTCGTGAAAGTTAGTGAAACATCAAAAAAAGTGTTCCAGTTCTTTCTCAAAAAAAAAAAAAAGAAAAAAGCTAAAAGGAGTTCTTCAAGCTGAAAGGAAAGGACGCTAATTAGTAACATAAAAACATATGAAAATATACAGCATACTGGTAAAAGTAAGCATATAGTCAGATTCAGAATACTGTCATATAGTAATATGGTTTTTAGCCACTTAACTCAAGTATAAAGATTAAAGGACAAAATATTGAAATATCTATAGCTACAATAATTTGTTAATAGATGTCCAATAAAAAACAAATATCACAAATAGTGATAGCAAGATATTAAAAATGATATCTTGCTATCTTTTCTGAAGAACAACTTTGCTGGGTAAAGTATTTTTGGTTGGCAGTTTATTTCTTTCAGCACTTTGAATATATGCCCCCATCTTCTTATGGCTTGCAAGGTCTCTGAGAAATCTGCTGATAGCCTTTTTGGGGGTTTTGACAGTTTTATTATAATGTGTCTAAGAGAGGTTCTCTTTAAGTTGACTATTTGGTGATCTACGAGCTTCATAAACTTGTGTATCCAAATTTCTCTCAAGATTTGGGAAGTTCTCAGCCATTATTTCTTTAAATAAACTTTCTTCCCCCTTGGAAGTTTTTTATTATTATTATTATTTTGCGGTACGCGGGCCTCTCACTGTTGTGGCCTCTCCTGTTGCGGAGCACAGGCTCCGGACGCGCAGGCCCAGCAGCCATGGCTCACGGGCCCAGCCGCTGCACGGCACGCAGGATCCTCCCGGACCGGGGCACAAACCCGCGTCCCCTGCATCGGCAGGCAGACTCTCAACCACTGCGCCACCAGGGAAGCCCCTTTTTCAAGCTTCTTAATGAGTTTTATGGAGGGATAGAAAAATAATTTTAAATGGATCATTTTTGCTTGGTTTGAAAATTTAAAGCAATAACTGAGTTAGGAGTAGTTTTGTTCAGGACATTTTTCATTGTTAATTGAATCAAGGAGTCCTTGACTTGATCTCATAATGTAAATAATCCTTCAATAAAATCAATACAATGAAAAAGCTAATATTTTAGTATTTAAAAGTGTCATAAGATAATGGAACCCTGAAAACGAATATGGCAATCACTAAATACAAGCATTTTGGTTGATTCTACTTTTCCCAACCCAAACAGGAGATGACGGATGACCTTGATCACTACACCAATACTTACCAAGTCTACTCCAGGACCCTAAGAAATGTCAGGGAATTCCTTGGTTTTGCCAGAAGTCATCAACTGGAAGCAACATTTGCAGATTCAAAGTAAGGGAACTGGGATGTGTGCTGGCTACTGAGATCTCCCATGTCTGTATCTGTAGTGTCACTTTTCATTTTGAGTTACAGCCCTACATCCTCTATATCTTTACTCCAAGTCCTAGACACTCAGCCTGCTGTCCATTCTTTCTCTCAGCTGCCACCACTACCTCCATAGTTGTTAGTTCACAAACTTATTTGGGAGCTTCCCATGTGAAATCTGAAACCAGCCCCCATGTACATGTATGGCAAGGAGAGGCCTAAGAAAGGGGCAAACCACTTCCGATTGGTAGGTGGCAAGTTTAATAAGCAGGGGAACTTCCAGGATTGTCTCCTGCAGGAGACTGCAGGATGAGTATATCACCTCACCCACCTGCCAAAATCTTAAACATTTATATAGTGGCCTTAACTGGGTTCAGTCATGTACCCAATCCAGATATCTCAACACCACATTTCAATCTCAAGGCTGTGTCCTTGGAGCAGCTTCTGGGAGCTGGGAAGGCAAGTGGGAAGCACCTTCCAAGGAGGGGAGGGAGTGGGGAACCTCCAATTGCCTGGGTCCAGCTCATGAGTCAACAGGTAGCACGTCTTCTTGATGACCTCCTCCAACAATAGTGTATTAGAACTTGAAGACTGCAGTACATGGGGTTTACATAGGAAATCATGAATAACATAATTTCTTAATAGCTAAGGATTCGTGGTTTATTCCAGGATCTATTAGGGAGATTGAATATGGGAGCAGAGCTTTCCTTCTGTCTCATCTCCGTTTTATCATTGTCTTATTTACGAAGGAGGAATTTAGTAGTTAAGAATGTATGTGGGAATTCCCTGGCGGTCCAGTGGTTAGGACTCTGTGCTCTCACTGCCAGAGGCCCGGCCCGGGTTTGATCCCTGGTTGGGGAACTAAGATTCCGCAACAAAGATCTCCCAAGCTATTGTGCGGCCAGGAAAAAAAAAAAAAGTATTCTCTGGAGTCAGACTACCTAAAATTGTGACCTTGCTGGGCCTGTTAGTAGTTATGTGATCTAAGGCAAGGAACAACCTCTCTGTGGATCAGTTTCCTTATATATAAAAATGAGGATTAGGGCTTCCCTGGTGGCGCAGTGGTTGAGAGTCCTCCTGCCGATGCAGGGGACACGGGTTCGTGTCCCGGTCCGGGAAGATCCCACATGCCGTGGAGCGGCTGGGCCCGTGAGCCATGGCCACTGAGCCTGCGCGTCCGGAGCCTGTGTTCCGCAACAGGAGAGGCCACAACAGTGAGAGGCCCGCGTACCGAAAAAAAAAAAAAATGAGGATTAGAATAGTACCCAAAACATAAGCCATTTAAAGATTGAATAAGATCTTGAATGAGAAGTGCTTAGCACTATGCCTGATTTTATCTGGTTTTCAAACCATCCCCCAATAGTGACTGCAAACCACAATCATTTACGAGCTCACGATTTTGTGGGTCAGCAATTTGGACTAGACTCAGCTGGGTGACTCTTCTGCTGGTCTCCCCTCGATTCACCCGTGTAGCTGCAGTCAGCTGGGGGTTTTCAATGAGCCGGTAGGACTAAGTTAGCCGTAATCTCAAGTTTGGCTGTTAATGCTGGTTTTGTCTGTGCTGATGAAGTGGCTTGGGCGACGTATAGAAATCACAGGTTCTCAAGAGCAGAGAGAAAAGGCAAACCTCCATGCATAGTCACTTTTCAAGCTTTTTACTGATTCATATTTGCTACTTTTCTATTGGCCAAAGCAAGTTTCATGGTCAATCCCATAGTCGGTTAAGGAGAAAAAAATCAAGATAGTGAAGAGGAAGAAACTCAGACCACTGTAGCAGCAATCTACCGCACTGCGTGCAGAGAATTTTTCAATCCATTTTGGTTATTATCTTTATACCTCATCTCCTTTGATGGTCATAACTGTACTGTAATGTACTCAGGAATCGTAGTATTATCCCAATTTTGAATTATTTTTAAATATGAGAGTGATTTGCCATTATCCCATAGAAGTCTTTTCATGATGGGACACGAGTTTTAATAATTCGAAACCTGCAAACTTTGCAGCCGTTGGACAGCTTTTTCCTGACACTTAAAGGAACGGTGATATCTCATATAATTCATTTCCTCCATCTAGGTTCACAGTCCAGCCTGGATGATGTGATAAAAAATCTTGCGGCTATTAAATTGGGCAAGGTGAAGCAAACACAGTGCTTTCTCTATATGGTCTCTGAGACAGCAAAGAAATTGGCTACTTCCTTGCTGGATGCAAAAAACGTATCACCCAATGGTGATAAATACAAGTCCATGTAAGTCTGAAAGAAGTTGCTCTGGGGAATTCCCTGGTGGTCCAGTGGTTAGGACTCTGCACTTTCACTGCCTGCCGAGGGCAGAAGTTCAATCCCTCTGGTCTGGGAACTAATTAAGATCCCGCCCGCAGGCTGCGCGGTGCGGCAAAAAACAAAAACAAAACAAAACAACAAAGAAAGAAGCCTCGTATCTGTCACCACTGAATTAGCCAGCACATTCTAGGACAGTCGCAAAAAAGCACAACAAACTGGAGTGCCTTTAAACAGCAGAAATTTATTCTCACAGTTCTGGAGGCCAGAAGTCCCAAGTCCATGGGTTGGCGAGCCTCTGTTCCCTTCAAAGCCTCTAGGTGGGAATCCTTCCTTGCCTCTTCCAGATTCTGGTAGCTCTAGGCATTCCTTGGCTTGTGGCTTTGATACCAACCAAGGTTCTTGGCCTTCCCCAATCAATAGAAACTGATTAGAGGCCAGACAAGAAGTTCAGGTAAGGCTTTATTGGGGCCCCTGCTGCAGCAGTGGCGAGAGAGAACAAACCACAGGTTCCCTTGCTTGCTTGCTGGCTGAGGCAGGGGGTCGAGCTGGTTCCTTATATGGGGTGAGGGTAGGGGTGTGTCCAGGGGTCGGGCCAGAGGCGTGGCTTAGGTGTTTTGCCCACCCCTTTGGTGGTGTTGTGTGCAGGGGGAATGCGCAGTACCCAGCTTTTGCTCCCGACACCCTGTTTTTTGCTCCTGGCTCTTCAGAAGTGGGAATTGGGCGTTTTGGGTCTTTTTGTCCCTTTGTCCATAATTTGCCCCAAGTGCACACGCACACAGTTATTTTTAGTTTCTTATAGTTTCTTTGTGTTTTGTTGCCCGAGGAGAATTTGTCCAGGTGCAAGCAGTGTAGCACTGCAGCAAAGGGTCCCAGGTCCCAGCCTGTCTCAGCTTCATCACTCTCATTTCTGAATTTGCCTTCCCATGGGCTTCTCTGTGTGTGTTTGTGTCTTTTCTTCTATTATAAGGACACTTTTTATTGGATTAAAGGCCCACTAGATAATCCAGGATGATTTCATGTTGGGATCCTCAATGTACTTACACCTGCAAGGATGCTTTTTCTGAATAAGGTCACATTTTCCGGTTCCAGGTGGGCACACCTTTCGAGTGGACACACCATTCAACCCACTATACCTCTTACCTTCTCTTCCAGCTTTTGCTTTGGTCTCCTAACCATCCATTTTCTGCCAAGCAGCCAGAGTAATCTTTTTTTTAAAAAAATGCACATTAGACCATGTTCTTCCCCTGCTTAAAAGACTCGAGTACTTCCCATCTCACTTGGAAATAATTCGGAACTCCAACGTGACCCTATAAGAGCCAACTCCCATCTACTTTTTAGACCTCATCTCCTCTCCTGCTTACTGCCCCCAACAACACTGGTCTTCCTCCTGCCACCAATCATTGTAAGCTGAGGCTTTTTTTTTTTTGAATTGTATTTTATTTTTTATACAGCAGGTTCTTATTAGTTATCTATCTTATATATATTAGTGTATATATGTCAATCCCAATCTCCCACTTCATCCCACTCCCCATCCCCCTTTCCCCCACTGCTGTCCATATGTTCGTTCTCTACATCTCTGTCTCTATTTCTGCCTTGCAAACAGGTTCATCTGTACAATTTTTCTAGATTCCACATATATGCATTAATATACGATATTTGTTTTTCTCTTTCTGACTTACTTCACTCTGTATGACAGACTCTAGGTCCATCCACATCTCTACAAATGACCCAATTTCGTTCCTTTTTATGGCTGAGTAATACTCCATTGTATATATGTACCACATCTTCTTTATCCATTCGTCCGTTGATGGGTATTTAGGTTGCTTCCATGACCTGGCTATTGTAAATAGTGCTGCAATGAACATTGGGGTGCGTGTGTCTTTTTGAATTATGGTTTTTTCTGGGTATATGCCCAGTAGTGGGATTGCTGTGTCATATGGTAATTCTATTTTTACTTTTTTAAGGAACCTCCATACTGTTCTCCATAGTGGCTGTATCAATTTACATTCCCACCAACAGTGCAAGAGGGTTCCCTTTACTCCACACCCTCTCCAGCATTTGTTGTTTGTAGACTTTCTGATGATGCCCATTCTAACTGGTGTGAGGTGATACCTCATTGTAGTTTTGATTTGCATTTCTCTAATAATTAGTGATGTTGGGCAGCTTTTCATGTGCCTCTTGGCCATCTGTATGTCTTCTTTGGAGAAATGTCTATTTAGGTCTTCTGCCCATTTTTTGATTGGGTTGTTTGTAAGCTCAGGCCTTTTGAGTCAGCTTTTCCCTCTGCCCCCACCACACCCAATCCTGACACACATGACTTCTTTTGCTGTTCAGAACTGCTCAAATGTCACCTTCCAGAGAGTCCAGGCTAGACGACTCCACCTAAAATCACTTCCCAGTTATTTTCCACACATGACCCACTTTTATTTTCTTTGTAGCACTTATGATTATTTGAAATTAGGTAATTTAGTTAACGGTCTTACTTACTGGATGTTTGAACTCTCCCCAACAACGTTGCAAACCCCACGAGAGAGAGCAGGTACCTTCCCTGTCTTGTTCACTGACAGATCTTCCACAGCTAAAACAGTGCCTGGTATATAGTAGGTATTTAATAAATGTGTTCACTAAATTCACTTGACAAACAAATTTTTCCAATAAAGAGAATTTCAACAAATAATATATTTTCCCCCATTGATGTCCAGTCTAACACTGAATAGAACTGAACACTGATGGTGGAGATTTGAACTAAAGATGCCCAGTCCCATGGCCTTCCATCTGTACTCCTGGGAGAGTTTTATTCACTTTGTATCAAAGAATCTCTCTGGATCCCCTTGTCTGCACTGTAGGATAAACAGGATGGGAGATATTATCCCCATTTTCCTGACAGAAAACAGACTCAGATGATGAAATAGCTTGTTCAGGTCACATGGATGGTTAAGGGCACAGTGGGCTTGAGTCTAGATCTCCTAGTTTCACCTTGTGGGCTCTTTCCAGGACACCTCCCAAAGCCCCTTTACAGCCTGAAGATGCCATCAGATTCAGTGTTCTGTGCCTTGGGGGCTGCCTGCACTTCATGTCACTGCCCCTTTCTGGACCTCAGCCTCCCCACTTGTGCGACATGGTAGCCAAGGACCTTCGGACATCAACATTTTAAGGTCTGGCTTCACTGCTTGCTAGCATGTGCTTTGGGGCACTTGTTTATATCTCTGCAACGTTTTCCTTCTGTGTAAAATAAGGATAAGAACACCTGCGCTATCTAGGTTGGAAAGTTGCAGCAGAGGCCAAATGAAACGATTGGAGCTAATTTCTGTAGAGGATTTATTATCTGCCACGTGCTTGTTCTAAGTCCCTACATCCATTGACTCATTTAAGCCTCACAATGATTCTATAAAGGAGGCGTGATTATCATCCTTATTTATTAGATGAAGAAATAGAGGAAGTGGGAAATGAAGTAATCAGCCCCAAATCACCCAAGGAGTCAGATTATGAATCCAGACAGCCTGGCTACAGAGCACTTATGCTTAAATATGCTCCTATTCCCCTCTCAGAACAATTGGGGCAGGGGACAAATAAAATACTCCACAGTACATGTGATATTGTTACCGAGCCAAACTTGGGTCCACTTGCAGTAAAGCCAATCTACTGACACCAGGTTGTGGTGAAGGAGAGTACAGCATCTATTGCAGGGCACCAAGCAAGGAGAACGGGCAGCTCATGCTCAAAGGACTCGAACTCCCCAACGGCTTTCAGGGAAGGGGTTTTAAAGTCAGTGTGAGGGAGGTTGCTGCAGGGTTGTGGTCAGCTTGTGCACAATTCTTGGATTGGTTGGCATCAAGGTGAAGTTTCAAGCATCACCAACCTTCTGGTTTCAACCAGTCTAGGGTCTATGCTCTTGAGGTCAGCAGTTTTCATCTGGTGGGGATCTGCTTCCTATAAAAACAACTTAGAAATGTGTGTCAGGCCCTTATCAATATCTTGCAGAGGACTGTGAGTTCAGTGATTCTGTCATGTGGCAGATTTATAGTCTAAATTGTTACCAGTTTCTCAGCCCAACAGCTCTTCTGTTTCTAGATCTTCACATTTTCTAATCATTAATTCTGTTAGCCTTTTGACACTCAAGGGAGGCCTGGGAGACTAAAGCAAAAGGTTTTCATTTCAAAGGACAGGGATAAACAGGCTTGTATATAGTTTCAATATTATGGGCTATTCTTCCCCCTTGTTCCCAATAGCCATCAAAAGGTGTTGAAACTCTCATCCCTGGATCCTACCCACGCTGCCTTGGTGAATAAATTCTGGCATTTTGGTGGCAATGAGAGGAGCCAGCGGTTCATCGAGCGCTGTATCCGGACCTTCCCCACCTTCTGCCTGCTGGGGCCTGAGGGGACCCCTGTATCCTGGGCCCTGATGGACCAGACAGGAGAGCTGCGGATGGCAGGCACCATACCTGAGTACCGGGCCCAGGGCCTCATCACCTACCTCATCTATGTCCAGGTTCAGGCTCTAGACAAACTTGGCTTCCCCATGTATTCCCATGTAGATAGGGCCAATCACATCATGCAAAAACTGAACTTCAAGCTGCAGAATATCTCTGTGCCCTGTGACTGGAACCAGTGGAACTTTGTGCCTCTGTGAAGCAGACCTGAACACAAGACAGTATTGAATGGATGGGGCATGTGGCTGGAGGAGCTGATGGGTGATGGAGAGAGGAGAGAGGGAATAAAATGTAATCAATGGTAATGAAGGGTCCTGAGCTCTGAGGAAGCAGTGATGGGTAGTGAACAGGATAGCCTCAGTCTCTGTGCTCAAATACCTCCCAGGATTCCCTTAGTTTCCTCAGTAGGAAACAGGCCAGGCACCCCAGCTGTCTGGCTGGTACAGCTCCTACACTTCCAGCATCCTAGTCATGCTTTATACTTAGTTGCATGTTTTTCTGCATTGTTCTTCCTGGAACTGCTTCCTCACTGACCCTTTCCAATTTGCCAGAAGGATTGTAATAACTTGTGGGTTCTAGGACTTTTTCCCTCTGGCTTTCTATGTGTTGTTTTTAATTGACTATAGAGTCACATGTCTTCCGAGTAGCTCTTTGAATATCCTCCTTTCCCAGGCCACTTCTTAAGCCTTGTATTATAATCACATGAAATATACTATACACACATACCATACATTTCTATATCTATAGATATAGATGGTGTGTGTGTGTGTGTGTATAATGCATCAGAGATAATTAAAACAAAAAGACTGACTGACATTAATATCTTCTTTTGCAACTCCTACTTCAGGAAAGAGATACTAACGTTGTTTCTGTCCTCTGAAATTGCACAAGGTGAGAGCTGGGAGTTTCAGATTTACTGGGGGCTTACTGAGGACTAGCCTGGGAAACAGTTTCTCAGATAGCTCTGAGGAACTCCTCTAAAGAGGTAAGGGGGAAAAGAATGGTACAAATGAACTTATTTACAAAATAGAAACACAGACTCACAGATTTAGAGAAGGAATTTATGGTTACTGGGGTGGGGTGGGGTGGGGGAGGGGAAGAGCGGGAGAGGGGATGTTTAGGGAGCTTGGGATTGACGTGTACACACTGCTATATTTAAAATGGATAATCAGTCCTAGCCATGGCAATCAGAGAAGAAAAAGCAATAAAAGTAATAAAAATTGGAAATGAAGAAGTAAAACTGTCACTATTTGCCAGTGACATGATACTATACATAGAAAATCCTAAAGATGCCACCAGAAAACTACTAGAACTAATCAATGAATTTGGAAAGGTTGCAGGATACAAAATTAATGCACAGAAATCTCTGGCATTCCTACACACCAACAACGAAAAATCAGAAAGAGAAATTAAGAAATCACTCCCATTTACCATTGCAAGAAAAAGGATAAAATATCTAGGAATAAACCTGCTTAAGGAGGCGAAAGACTTGTAATCAGAAAATAATAAAACACTGATGAAAGAAATCAAAGATGACATAAACAGATGGAGAAATATACAATGTTGTTGGATTGGAAGAATCAATATTGTGAAAATGACTATACTGCCCAAAGCAATCTGCAGATTCAGTGCAATTCCTATCAAACTACCAATGGTATTCTTCACAGAATTAGAACAAAAAATCTTATAATTCGTATGGAAACACAAAAGACCCCGAATAGCCAAAGCAATCTTGAGAAAGAAAAACGGAGTTGGAGAAATCAGGCTCCCTGACTTCAGACTATACCACAAAGCTACAGTAATCAAGACAGTATGGTGCTGGCACAAAAACAGAAATAAAGAACAATGGTACAGGATAGAATGCCCAGAGATAAACCCACGCACATATGGGCACCTAATTTATGACAAAGGAGGCAAGAACAGACAATGGAGAAAAAACAGCCTCTTCAATAAGTGGTGCTGGGAAAACTGGACAGCTACATGTGAAAGAATGAAATTAGAACACTCCCTAACATCATACACAAAAATAAACTCAGAATGGATTAAAGACTTAAATGTAAGACCAGACACTATAAAACTTTTAGAGGAAAACATAGGAAAAACAAACACTCTTTGACACAAACCACAGCAAGAGCTTTTTTGACCCACCTCCTAGAGTAACAGAAATAAAAGCAAAAATAAACAAGTGGAACTTAATTAAACTTAAAAGCTTTTGCACAGCAAAGGAAACCATAAACAAGACAAAAAGACAACCCTCAGAATGGGAGAAAATATTTGCAAATGAAACAACAGACAAAGGATTAATCTCCAAAATATACAAACAACTCATGGAGCTCAATATCAGAAAAACGAACAATCCAGTTAAAAAATGGGCAGAAGATCTAAATAGACATTTCACCAAGGAAGACATACAGATGGCCAAGAGGCACATGAAAAGATGCTCAACATCACTAATTATTAGAGAAATGCAAATTAAAACAACGAGGTATCACCACACGCCAATCAGAATGGCCATTATAAAAAAGCTAGAAACAATAATTACTGGAAAGGGTGTGGTGAAAAGGGAACTCTCTTACACTGTTGGTGGGAATGTAAATTGATACAAGCACTATGGAAAACAGTATGAAGGTTCCTTTAAAAACTAAAAATAGAACTACCATACGACCCAACAATCCCATTACTGGGCATATACCCTGAGAAAACCATAATTCAAAAAGAGACATGCACCCCAATGCTCATTGCAGCACCTTTTCCAATAGCTAGGACATGGAACCAACCTAAATGTCCATTGACAGATGAAAGGATAAAGAAGATGTGGCACATATCTACAATGGAATATTACTCAGCCATAAAAAGAAATGAAATTGAGTCATTTGTAGTGAGGTGGATGGACTTAGAGTCTGTCATACAGAGTGAAGTAAGTCAGAAAGAGAAAAACAAATACCATATGATAATGCATATATATGGAATCTAAAAAAAAAATGGTATTGATGAATCTAGTTGCAGGGCAGGAATAAAGAGGTAGACATAGAGAATGGTCTTGATGGCATGGGGTGGGAGGACAAAGCTGGGGTGAAGTGAGAGTAGCATCGACGTATATACACTACTGAATGTAAAATAGTTGGCTGGTGGGAAGCAGCAGCATAGCACAGGGAGATCGGCTCGGTGCTTTGCAATGACCTAGAGGGGTGGGATACGGAGGATGGGAGGGAGGCTGAAGAGGGAGGAGATATGGGAACATGTGTATGCATATGGCTGATTTGCTTTGTTATGCAACAGAAACTAACACAATATTGTGAAGCAATTATACTCCAATAAAGATGTATTACAAAAGAATAAGAAGGAAATTTGATAATACTTATAAAAAATAAAATAAAATGTATAACCGACCAGGACATACTGTATAGCACAGGGAACTCTGCTCAATATTATGTAACAACCTAACTGGGAAAAGAATTTGAAAAAGAATAGATACATGTATATGTATAACTGAATCACTGTGTTGACAACTGAAAATAACACAACATTGTTAATCAACTGTATTCCAACATAAAATAAAAAGTTTAAAAAAAAGAGGTAAGGGGGGAGGTCAGCATATATGTAATTTTGGAGAAGGGGTATGTGCAATCAAACAGACTTTTTTTTCTTTTTTTCAGATCTTTATTGGAGTATAAATGCTTTACAATGTTGTGTTAGTTTCTGCTATACAACAAAGTGAATCGGCTATATGTATACATACATCCCCTTATCCCCTCCTTCTTGAGCTTCCCTCTCACCCTCCCTATCCATCCCTCTAGGTCATCACAAAGCATGGAGTTGATCTTGTGCTATGCAGCAGCTTCCCATTAACCATCCATTTTACATTTGGTAGTGTATATATGTCAATGCTACTGTCTCACTTCATCCCCAGCTTCCCCTTCCCCACCATGCCCTCAAGTCCATTCTCTACATCTGCTTGTTTATTCCTGCCCTGCCACTAGGTTCATCAGTACTGCTTTTTTAAATTCCATATATACGTGTTAGCATACGGTATTTATCTTTCTTCTTATGACTAACTTGACTCTGTATGACACACTCTAGGTCCATTCACCTCACTACAAATAATTCAGTTTTGTTCCTTTTATGGCTGAGTAATATTCCATTGTATACATGTGCCACATATTCTTTATCTATTCATCCTTGATGGACATTTAGGTTGCTTCCATGTCCTGGCTATTGTAAATAGTGCTGCAATGAACATTGGGGTGCATGTATCTTTTTGAATTATGGCTTTCTCAGGGTATATGCCCAGTAGTGGGATAAGCACACTTCTTGGTAAGTCACTGTTAGTCACAAGGAACAGATACCTCCGTGAATGATTTTAGTGCTTTTCTAAATATGGGAAGACGTAAGAATTGGGGTTCATAAAAGTTTCTCTTGAAAATATCTAACTATCTGAAGACCTGTTCTGCCAGTTTTGCCAGAGCACAAGTGTCTTGTTACTGACCTCTGCCCTGAATTGTTTTCAGGGGGTGTGTTGAAGGTCAACAACTGCAGTGGCTAATGACTGGATCCTTGTAGAACCAGATGGCAAGTGACATTCTTTAGCTGGGATTTCTAAAAGCTGAGCTTCCTTAATCCCCCTCCTCCAGTCTGCATGTAATAAAGAGATTCCTTGTTTGGTTGTGGAAGCTTAATCTATGTGGTCCATGAAAGGAAATGAGTATAGGGAAAGGAGGAAGTGGGGGCACTCAGATCCGGAACAGGGAGTATCGATTATCAGGGACAGGGGTAGGGGAGGCTCTGTGGAGCGAGGAGACTCAGCAGCAGTACAGTACTTTGAGATCCTTGCTCCCTCTGTGGTGTGACTAAGAGTCTTCTGGGAGACTCATTGGTGAGGCCACCAGAGAATTCATCTCTGAGTCTCCCCGGGAAGACTGTCCCAACACGGCCAGAGGAAGAGCACCTACTTGAAGGAGAAAAGAAAGAAAGAGAATGACACCAGTTTGAGACTTGGGACCACCACAGCCCAATTCCTTAACACATCAAAATAACAGCTGTGCCCTTTATACTTGAGTATCAGCTAAAGCACCACCCCCAGGATGGCCCTGACATCCGCAAAGGAAGAGGGGCTTTGTGACCCTGGAGTAGGGAGAGGAGACCTCATGACACCCAATAGAGAAAAAAGACCTCATCATACCAGAGAGAGAAAGAGAGAGGATAAATGTCATGCTCCTCAGGCTATAGGGGGATTGATTACTACCTCTTGATGTGCAGCTGGGGAGAGAAAGGTTGATTTTGCATTTATCAGTTAGCTCACTTCAAATGAAATTATCTGAGAGGAGTGCTAATAACACACATTTGAAAGGGTTCACAGGTACATGAGAGGGGAGAGAAGGAAAAGCCTGCTGTGGTAGAGATTAGCTGTTAGCTCTTCCAGCCCAAACCACAAATCCTGACGGTATTTGTTCTGCAGTTCCAAAGAGTTCTTTGAGTCCTTCAGGTCCCCTCTAGGCTAAAGCTGCCACCGGATGATGAAAACATAGGGGTTCTCATCTACTCTTTTAAATTCACTCCATGAATTTTATTATTCTGTTTACTAGTCAGTTATGGCTCCAATTTTTAACAATTCCTTTTTAGTAGCCTGTAAGTTACATGTAGATCCATTTCTAAATTTATTTATATATTAGATACTTTAAAACATCCCAAACTGTCTTTATAAATTCCATTTTCTTTTTAAAGACTTCAATCGTCTGGCAACAAATAGAACCATCCTAAATAGCATAATTCTCATAAATCTAATATTATAAATTTATGAATACAATAAATTCAGTGAATCTAAGGTTATCTTAGATTTTTCAAATGTTTACATGAATTTAGTAATAGTCTAACTTAAAATCATAACTCTAAATCAATGACCAAGATACACATTTCTAGTTAAACTTAAAAGGCAATCACTCTAATAGGTCAAATTCTCTCACAAGTAACAAGTATATAAAATATTAAATATGCAGAGCTTCCTTCTTAGCTAAAAATATTAGTACTATGCATCTGATTCTCCTAAACATCTGTATAGTAATTCTAATTCTTATAAGAGTGGAAAGATGCATACTTATTAAGGAAGATCTTACCATCTTGGGTTATTGAAACTTTGACTATCAGCCAGACAGGAGAATGACAGGATTGTGTTTGTCACCATAATGGGACACAATAAATATGATATATAGACATTATATCAGTAATATCATAACTTCAAGAAGAGAGTGGTCACTAAACTTACACCTCAGGAATGGAGTTATAAACATTATCCAGTTCTTCTGTCTACTCATATAATTCTTCATCTCCATCTAGACTGATCAACTGACTGGGTTTTAAATATTTCAGATATATAAATATATTTCTCAATTTAAATATACAGCCCCTTGAATTTGATGGATTCTTAAGAAATGCAAATATAACAGAGCTTTGTAGCTAATAAAATCTTTCATTCTTTCATATTCTTAGGACCATACAACTACTAAGGATGTTTAAAATGAACAGAATTTTGCATATTTCACATGGTTTTATCACCTTGAGGCAATGTCCATCAAGGTCATTCTACTGTCATCCCTCTTTGAGCTAGAAAACACATTCTATCTAGATGGACACATTCAACCAAGCAATCAAAATTACCACCAACACCATGTATCTTCATGTGATATACTGAGGAAAACACAGTCTCATTCATGTAGTATATCTTGCATAAACTTAATCAATTAATGAGGAAACAACCACTCAAACCCAAATTGGGGATATTCTGAAAAACACTGGCCTATACATGTATTTTCCAAAAAATATCAACGTCAGGAATGAAAAAAATCGAAACAACTCTTTCGGATTAAAGAAGACTAAAGAGAGCCTCACCCACCAGAGGGGAGACAGCAGAAGCAAGAGCTACAATACTGCAGCCTGTAGAATGAAAACCACATTAACAGAAAGATAGACAAAGTGAAAAGGCAGAGCACTATGTACCTGATGAAGGAACAAGACAAAACCCCAGAAAACAACCAAATGAAGTGGAGATAGGCAACCTCCCAGAAAAGAATTCAGAATAATGAGAGTGAAGATGATCCAAGGCCTTGGAAAAAGAATGGAGGCAAAAATTGAGAAGATGCAAGGGATGTTTAACAAAGACCTAGAAGAATAAAAGAACAAACAAAAAAAGATGAACAATACAATAACGGAAATGAAAAATACACAAGAAGGAATCAATAGCAGAATAACTGAGGCAGAAGAATGGATAAGTGACCTGGAGGACAGAATGGTGGAATTCACTACCGTGGAACAGAATAAAGAAAAAAGAATGAAAAGAAATGAAGGCAGCTGAAGAGACATCTGGGACAACATTAAATGCAACAACACTCGCATTATAGGGGTTCCAGAAGGAGAATAGAGAGAGAAAGGACCTGAGAAAATATTTGAAGAGATTAGAGTTGAAAACTTCCGTAACATGGGAAAGGAAATAGCCACCCAAGTCCAAGAAATGCAGAGAGTCTCAGGTGGGTTAAACCCAAGGAGAAACACGCTGAGACAAATAGTAATCAAATTGGCAAAAATTAAAGACAAAGAAAAATTATTAAAAACAACAAGGGAAAAACAACAAATAACATACAAGGGAACTCCCATAAGGTTAACAGCTGATTTCTCAGCAGAAACTCTACAAGCCAGGAGGGAGTGGCACGATACATTTCAAGTGATGAAAGGGAAGAACCTACAGCCAAGATTACACTACCCGGCAAGGATCTCATTCAGATTTGATGGAGAAATCAAAAGCTTTACAGACAAGCAAAAGCTAAGAGAATTCAGCACCACCAAACCAGCTCTACAACAAATGCTAAGGGAACTTCTCTAAGTGGGAAACACAAGAGAAGAAAAGGACATACAAAAACAAACCCAAAACAATTAAGAAAATGGTAATAGAAACATACATATCGATAATTACCTTAAATATGAGTGGATTAAATGCTCTAAGCAAAAGATACAGGCTCACTGAATGGATGCAAAAACAAGACCCATATATATGCTGTCTACAGGAGACCCACTTCAGACCTAGGGACACACACAGACTGAAAGTGAGGGGATGGAAAAAGATATTCCATGCAAATGGAAATCAAAAGAAAGCTGGAGTAGCTATACTCATATAAGATAAAATAGATTTTATAATGAAGAATGTTACAAGAGACAAGGAAGGACACTACATAATGATCAAGGGATCAATCAAGAAGAAGATATAACAATTATAAATATATATGCACCCAACAGAGGAGCACCTCAATACATAAGGCAAATGCTAACAGCTATAAAAGAGCAAAACGACAGTAACACAATAATAGTGGGGGACTTTAACACTTCACTTACACCGATGGACACATCAGACAGAAAATGAATAAGGAAACACAAGCTTTAAATGACACATTAGACCAGATAGATTCAATTGGTATTTATAGGACATTCCATCAGAAAACAGCAGACTACATTTTCTTCTCAAGTGCACATGGAACATTCTCCAGGATAGATCACATCTTGGGTCACAAATAAAGCCTCAGTAAATTTAAGAAAATTGAAATCATATAAAGCATCTTTTCCAACCACAGTGCTATGAGATTAGAAATCAATTACAGAGAAAAAAAAACGTAAAAAACCCAAAAACATGGAGGCTAAACAATATGTTACTAATAACCAAGAGATCACTGAAGAAATCAAAGAGGAAATCAAAACATATCTAGAGACAAATGACAACAAAAACACGATGACCCAAAACCTATGGGATGCAGCAAAAGCAGTTCTAAGAGGGAAGTTTATAGCAATACAATCCTACCTCAAGAAACAAGAAAAATCACAAATAAACAATCTAACCTTACACCTAAAGGAACTAGAGAAAGAAGAATGAACAAAACCCAAAGTTAGCAGAAGGAAAGAAATCCTAAAGATCAGAGCAGAAATAAATGAAATAGAAACAAAGAAAACAATAGCAAAGATCAATAAAACTAAAAGCTGGTTCTCTGAGAAGATAAACAAAATTGATAAACCTTTAGCCAGACTCATCAAGAAAAAGAGGGAGTGAATTCAAATCAATATAATTAGAAATGAAAAAGGAGAAGTTACAATGGACACTACAGAAATACAAGGCATCATAGAGACTACTACAAGCAACTCCATGCCAATAAAATGGACAACCTGGAAGAAATGGACAAATTCTTAGAAAGTTATAATCTTCCAAGAGTAAACCAGGAAGAAAGAGAAAATATGAACAGACTAATCACAAGTAATGAAATTGAAACTGTGATGAAAAATCTTCAACAAACAAAAGTTCAGGACCAGATGGCTTCACAGGTGAATCCTATCAAACATTTAGAGAAGAGCTAACACCCATCCTTCTCAAACTCTTCCAAAAAATTGCAGAGGAAGGAACACTCCCAAACTCATTCTATGAGGCCACCATCACCCTGATACCAAAACCAGACAAAGATACTACAAAAAAGAAAATTACAGACCAATATCACTGATGAATATAGAAGCAAAAATCCTCAACAAATTACTAGCAAACAAAATCCAACAACACATTAAAAGGATCATACACCATGGTCAAGCAGGATTTATCCCAGGGATGCAAGGATTCTTCAATATACGCAAATCAATCAATGTGATACACCATATTAACAAACTGAAGAATAAAAAAACATACGATCATCTCAACCGATGCAGAAAAAGCTTTTGACAAAATTCGACACCCATTTATGACAAAAAAAAAAGACTCTCCAGAAAGTGAGCATAGATGGAACCTACCTCAACATAATAAAGGCAATATATGACAAACCCACAGCAAACATCATTCTCAGTGGTGAAAAACTGAAAGCATTTCCTCTAAGATCAGGAAAAAGGATGTCCACTCTCCCTACTATTATTCAACATAGTTTTGGAAGTCCTAGCCATGGCAATCAGAGAAGAAAAAGAAATAAAAGGAATACAAATTGGAAAAGAAGACGTAAAACTGTCACCGTTTGCCAATGACATGATACTATACATAGATAATCCTAAAGATTCCACCAGAGAGCTACTAGAGCTAATCAATGAATGTGGTAAAGTTGCAGGATACAAAATTAATGCACAGAAATCTCTTGCATTCCTATACACTAACGATGAAAGATCAGAAAGAGAAATTAAGGAAACAATCCCATTCACCATTGCAACAAAAAGAATAAAATGCCTAGGAATAAACATACTTAAGGAGGTAAAAGATCTGTACTCAGAAAACTATAAGACACTGACGAAAGGAGTCAAAGATGACACGAACAGATGGAGAGATATACCATGTTCTTGGATTGGAAGAATCAATATTGTGAAAATGCCTATACTACCCAAAGCAATCTACAGATTCAGTGCAATCCCTATCAAATTACCAATGGCATTTTTTACAGAACTAGAACAAAATATCTTAAAATTTGTATGGAGTCACAAAAGACCCCGAAGAGCCAAAGCAAACTTGAGGGAAAAAAACGGAGCTAGAGGAATCAAACTCCCTGACTTCAGACTATACTACAAAGCTACAGTAATCAAGACAATATGGTACTGGCACAAACACATAAATATAGATCAATGGAACAGGATAGAAAGCCCAGAGATATACCCACACATCTACTGTCAACTAATCTATGACAAAGGAGGCAAGGATATACAATGGAGAAAAGACAGTCTCTTCAATAAGTGGTGGTGGGAAAACTGGACAACTACAAGTAAAAGAATGAAATTAGAACACTCCCTAACACCATACACAAAAATAAACTCAAAATGGATTAAAGATCTAAATGTAAGACTGGATACTCAAACTCTTAGAGGAAAACATAGGAAGAACACTCTCTGACATAAATCACAGCAAGATTTTTTTTGACCCACCTCCTAGAGTAACAGAAATAAAAACAAAAATAAACAAATGGGACCTAATGAAACTTAAAAGCTTTTGCACAGCAAAGGAAACTATAAACAAGATAAAAAGACAACCCTAAGAACTGGAGAAACTATTTGCAAATGAATCAATGGACAAATGATTAATCTCCAAAATATACAAGCAGCTCATGGAGCTCAATATCAAAAAAGTAAACAATGCAATCAAAAAATGGGCAGAAGACCTAAATAGATATTTCTCCAAAGAAGACATACAGATGGCCAACACACCCAAGAAAAGATGCTCAACATCACTAATTATGAGATAAATGCAAATCAAAACAACAATGAGGTATCACCTCACACTGGTTAGAATGGGCATCATCAGAAAATTCATAAACAACAAATGCTGGAGAGGGTGTGGAGAAAAGGGAACCCTCTTGCACTGCTGGTGGGAATGTAAACTGATACAGCCACTATGGAGAACAGTATGGAGGCTTCTTAAAAAACTAAAAATAGAATTACCATATGACCCAGCAATCCCACTACTGGGCATATACCCAGAAAAAACCATAATTCAAAAAGACACATGCATCCCAATGTTCACTGCAGCACTATTTACAATAGGCAGGTCATGGAAGCAACCTACATGCCCATCAACAAAGGAATGGATAAAGATGTGGTACATATATACAGTGGAATATTATTCAGCCATAAAAAGGAATGAAATTGGGTCATTTGTAGAGATGTGGATGGACCTAGAGTCTGTCATACAGAGTGAAGTAAGTCAGAAAGAGAAAAACAAATATCATATAGTAAGGCATATATGTAGAATCTAGAAAAATTGTACAGATGAAGCTGTTTGCAAGCCAGAAATAAAGACACAGACGTAGAGAACAAATGTATGGACACAAAGCGGGGAAAGCAAGGGTAGGGGGGATGAGTTGGGAGATTGCGATTGACATATATACACCAATATGTATAAAATAGATACTACTAAGAACCTGCTGTTTAAAAAAAAAAAATTCAAAAAAAAAAAATAATTAAAAAAAGAAAATGAGGTATTATACTCCCTACACACCCAACACACACCATCAACTACTGGATTATTTCTAAACAAATTCCATATATCCTAATATTTTACCTGGAAATACTTCATTATGTATCTCTAAAAGATGACTTTAAAAAATATACTCAGTGCAATTAACATAGATAAAATAATTAACAATTTCTTTCTGTTGTAGAACATCTAGACAGCATTCAATTTCCCTACAAGCATCTCTTTATTGTTGATTTGTTTGAATAAAAATTCAAACAAGATCTTCCACTCTTTGTTTTTTTCTTTTTATCTCTGTTCAATATATGTGTTGAAAAAATGTTGGGTTGTGGGCTTCCCTGGTGGCGCAGTGGTTGAGAGTCCGCCTGCCGATGTAGGGGACGTGGGTTCGTGCCCCGGTCCGGGAAGATCCCACATGCCGCGGAGCGGCTGGGCCCGTGAGCCCTGGCCGCTGAGCCTGCGCGTCCGGAGCCTGTGCTCCGCAACGGGAGAGGCCACAACAGTGAGAGGCCCGCGTACCGCCCAAAAAAGAAAGAAAAAAACCCTGAGCTCCCCGAAAAGTTTCGGCAAAGCATTTTTAAAAGCCAGGTGAGGGGGGATCTCCCTGGTGGTCCAGTGGTTAGAATTCTGCACTTTCAGTGTTGAGGGCCTGGGTTCAATCCCTGATCAGGGAACTAAGATCCCACAAGCTGCCTGGTGTAGCCAAAAAAGAAAAAAAAGCCAGGTGCAGTGGGCAGGGTGTGGTCACAGGGTATGTGATCAGTTTGTGCACAGTTCCCTGATTGGCTGATAATGAGGGAACAGAATGGTGTCACAGGGGTTAACATTATCAGTCTTTAGGCTCCAGGAGGCCTGGACCTAGGTGTTCATGGTCATCACGTAGTTAACATCTTCCATTTGGAGGGGGGTTTTCACACCTGTAAAACAACTCAGGAAATGTGCATCAGATACTGTTATCTAGGTACTTCAGAGAGGAGCTAAAGCAGAGTATATGGGGGAAGGCCCCATAGGGTCCTGCTTGGTTACACTATGACCACGAGAGCTACTAAAATAGTGTCATAATTTCCAGTACTTAGGTACACAATAAGCCTTCAATAAATATTTGAAGGCAGCTATAGGAATCAACTACATTTACATAGTTTAAATAACCTCTCTAACAACTAAATCAAGTGCTTTAACAGACTGATTTTTCTTCACCAGTGAGCATTTCAAACAGCAAAGCCAACACCAGCAGTTTTGATATCAAAGGGAAAAATTCCCTTATAACCAATTACACCTGAATATTAAATTTTTTCCAGTTAACAATCTAAATCATCACCTCAGAATAATTTGCTCATGAAAAACATGATTCGTTTACAATTCTTAGGCCTCATAAGAGACCTCCGAGTTATGACCCTTGAAAACAGTAAGTTCTTTGTCAATATCAAATTGGCCATTTATTGGGGATTTTTCAGTGGGACCCCGTGGCAATCCCAATTACCATTATCCTCCTCCTGCAATTCCACAAAACAATGCCCAAAATAGAATTCAGTGTCTGTAGCTACTTTATCTTGTCTTAATAATATGTATCTAATTCCACATGGGATGAGAGGAAATTTCAGGGAGATCTCACGGCATAAGTGGCCTCAAAGGCAAGTAGGTTTTGCAGACGTGCTGAGATGTGTGAAGAGAGAGCCAGACAGGAGAGTAGCAGGAGCACAGAATCGGGAACTTAAGTGTGGGGCAGGCAGAAGGGACAGTGAGTGGCTGATTTCAGTGGAAGAAAGGAGCTGAAGCGGCAGGAGAAGTTAGAGATAACATTGGATGGGTAAGACAGGCCCTTTAGATCCTCTCTTCAGATGTTTGAAATTTAGTATACAGAGGATTGACGAACGCTAAGCAGAGGATGGAATTAACAGAACTTGCTTCAAGGCAATTGATTTCAGTGGCAAGGAGAAGGAAGCAAGGTAGACAAAGTCTAAAAAGGAGAATGACAGTGAGGTGCTTCTCATAGTATTTAAAGTCAGAGCTTCTCAAATGATGCCTTGATTGGGCTATGGGTAGACTTTTCACGCCACTGTGAGGAACAAATATAACTTTTCTGTGTCCATGATTTGAAAAACATTAGGAGTGGCTGGATCTTAGCTCTTCCTGATGAGGATTTCACAGGGTGGGCCCTGGAGTCCGAACATTTTATGTTTCAGACTTAAAGTTGTGGGTAAGGGAATGAGTGAAACGTAAAAGGAAAATGAACTTGTTTTTTAAAAGGAAGAAGCAATTATAAACATGATGTGCGAGGGATTGTTGAAAGAAAGAAAGTAAAAAAGGGAGAGAGAGAGGGAGAGAGGAAGGGAGGGGGAGGGAGGGGGAAGGAAGAAAGAAAGAGGGAAAAGGAAAAGAAAGAAAGAAAGAAAGAAAGAGAAAGAAGGAAGGGAAGGGAGGTGGGGGGAGGGAGGAAGAGAGGAAGAAAGACAGAAAGGGAAAAAAGGAAGAAAAAGGAGAAATGGGACAAGAAATATCTGTTCCAATAACTAGAAAGTCTCACTGGCAACACTGAGGGGCCAGGGACTCAGGAGGGAAAGACAGAAATTCTCAGAAGTCTGAGCACTCCAAACATCTGAGAGAGTCAGACATGGACAAGTAAATCCAATTACACGAACTGGGAATTTATTATCTGTTTCTGCCTCTAAATTCTTGTGTGATTTTGGGCAACTTATCTACCTAACTGTTGCTCAGCTTCCAACTATGTAAAATGGGGATCATAATAATCCCTCCCTCATATGGTTATTTTTCAGATTAAATTAAATAATCCACGTAAAGCACCTGGAATAGGCCTTGAGCATAATTTTTACTTAATAAATGTTGACCAGTATTATTTTCATTTTCTTGATCATTATTTTCCTGTAGAAACAAAATCACAGATAGATAAATGTCCTGTTTATCTGCTTATCCATCTCTAGGAACGGTAGAGCCTGAAAAGCCATTGGATGTAAATTCCCATTTCTCTTCTGGCTCTGCTTCCTGCTTCCCTGAATTAGTCCAGATGATACATTTTCTCACTATCCTACCATAGTCTCCCTGTCTTGCACCACTTCTTGGGAACTCAGTCCCTTTGCTTGATTTTCATACATTAAAAATTAAGAATGACACAAGAGCTTTTGATGTATAGCAGACTTCCTGATATTTGAGGTAGCAAAGCAAACGTCAAGTGGTTGACCAAGAGCCATCCCTTATCTAAGGTTTTTTTTTTTTAAGAAGTTGTTGGAGAGTAGGAGTTTATTAATTAGTTTAATTTATTTTTGCTGTGTTGGGTCTTCATTTCTGTGCGAGGGCTTTCTCTAGTTACGGCAAGCGGGGCCACTCTTTAATCGCGGTGCGCGGAGCCTCTCACTATCGTGGCCTCTCTCGTTGCGGAGCACAGGCTCCAGACGCGCAGGCTCAGTAGTTGTGGCTACACGGTCTAGTTGCTCCGCGGCATGTGGGATCCTCCCAGACCAGGGCTCGAACCCGTGTCCCCTGCATTTAGCATGCAGTATGCTCAACCACTACGCCACCAGGAAGCCCCCTTATCTAGTTTTTAACAACCTGAGTACCTGTATATTGTCACCATCGGGATTCTCTTTCCCATCTCATCTCTCTTCCACACTTTCACCTTCTGGAATCACCTAGTAGAACTCCAAGTCCTTCTCTCTCTGTTGTGCAGAGCAGTTGGCTCTTTGTGTCACTAACTCAAGTTAAGTCCCATCATTTTGCCTTTCCAGCAGCTATTAGGATGCACAGCTTAAGAAAAAAGGATTTGCAGAGACATTGCAATTTCTCCTAAAAATTTCTCCTCTTTAGATAGCGATTGTAGTTTACGAGGGAAATTTTTCCATCAGTTACACTTTCTTTTAATGTTCACATTTATTTCAAATGAAAAAGAAAACGATTGCAGTACAGTTGATCTACAATATTGTATTAGTTTCAGCTGTACAACACAGTGATCCAAACTTTTTACAGGTTATACTCCATTTAAAGTTGTTCCAAAAGAAGAGCTACATTCCTTTGCTGTATGATATATCCTCAGAGCTTATTTATTTATACACAGTAGTTTTGTACCTCTTCATCCCCTACCTCTATTTTGTCCTTCCCCCTTTCCCTCTCCCCACTGGTAACCACCAGGTCTGTTCTCCATATCTGGGAGTCTGCTTCCGTTTTGTAATATCAGTTCCTTTCTCTTATTTTCAGGTTCCACATATAAGTGATATCATACAGTATTTGTCTTTCTCTATCTGACTTACTTCACGAAGCATAATACACTCCAGGTCCATCCGTGTTGTTGTAAATGGCAAAATTTCATTCTTTTTATGGCTGAATATTATTCTACACCTGTTACACTTTTATTAAAGTTGTTGCCCTTATCTTATGTCACTACTACGCCATGAGCGCCTTGAGGTCAGCAAGCTGTGTCCCGTCCCTGTGGGTCTTCCTTCCTTTCCTGCAGCCCCACACCACCCGTAACCTACCACATTCAGCAGAAACGTGCAAAGAGAAGGTGCTTAGTAACAAGGGACGGGGTGGTGGAGAAGAAGGAGGCTCATCCTCCGAAGTTCTCTGATACGTCTGTTGATTGAGGCACATATGGCGATTCAAGAAATAATTGGTTCAGATGCTAACATTAAAAAAAAAAAAGTCATTTTGATACATAATCACATTCACAGTTCTCTTGAAATCTCAGATCTGGCCAAACGAGACCTTCTGCCCACAAGGCAACAATCAGAGCTCAATAAGTTGCTGTCCCCTTGAGTGTGTCACATACTCTCCCGAATGCCATTGAGTGAAAGCCAGCCCGCCATACCCGCGTCACTATTTACATCAGCTGCTTGTCACCAGGAGGAATGTGATTTCCTCCACTCCTGCCCTGGAGGAAAATCTGACATGAGTCCAGTTGAAGTCTTCTAAATTTACCTTTTTTTTTTTTTTTTTTTTAATTTTCTGCCCCTGTCAGGTTTTCTCCTGGTCATGACATTTTTGCAATACATTATGCATTACTGTTTTATTATTTGCTCACTAGACAAGGTCAGTTTGCCCCTTCAGTTGCTCTTCTTTTGGAAATATCAGCCTAAAACAGAACAAAGGGCAATTTTAGGTAAGCAAAAAAAAAAAAAAAAAAAGAGTTTATTTGGGAATAGCAGAGGAATTGCATTTCAGGACAAGCAAACTATGGTTAAAACATAGATAAGTCCAGGGGCTTCCCTGGGGCTTCCCTGGTGGCGCAGTGGTTGAGAGTCCACCTGCGATGCAGGGGACACGGGTTCATGTCCCGGTCCGGGAGGATCCCACATGCCACGGAGAGGCTGGGCCCGTGAGCCATGGTCGCTGAGCCTGCGCGTCCAGAGCCTGTGCTCCGCAACGGGAGAGGCCGCAGCAGTGAGAGGTCCGTGTACCACAAAAACAAACGAACAAAAACATAGACAAGTCCAGAGAATAAAAGAGGAGAGCATTCTTTTATAGAGGAAAGGAGAAAGTTGGGCGGGGTTGTTCTAAACAAAAATTCATTGGAGGACAATGAGAGATCGAAGTGGCAGAGGATCTTACTGGTTGCAGACCAGGGGAGCCTGCGTTGCTGGGTAAGAGGAAATCTTCCTTCTTCCTGCTGAACTATGCAAGCTGCAATGAGCAGCGTGTGCATGAAAGCCCTCCCTTCATGGCTTCCCAACTCCAATTTTGAGTTTCCCTTAACATATTCTCACACTAATGACATGCCAAGTCAACTACGGTGACAGCATAATGACTGCATTTCCTACCTGGAGCAATTAGCCCTAACCCAGACCTACTGAGTTTGTGGTTCAATTTTCAATGCACATTTTTCCAAGAGAACAGGTTGCAAAAATCAGGTCTTGGCAGTAGAGCATCATTTATTTATTCTGCGTCAGTGTTAAACAAGGCTCAGCTCACCAGATCCTGCAGACGAAATGTGCAACAACGAAATGCCTTTTACCTGGAAAATAACTACAAAGGCTGGAAAGCTGGACGCATAGGCCTTATGCAGTTTACCCAAATCATACTTGGCAAAAGAAAAGGGAGTCTTCACGTGTGGTAACCTGAGATTTTCAGGAGAAGTGGAGCGGGGGAGGCGTGGATGCAATCTCTACAGAGGCTGTGATGCTGTGAATCTTTGCATAGGTCAGACTTATGCTTAGTCCCTCATCTCCTCCTCCTCTCTTTATGCTTCTCTCTCAAGGATCTCAGGATCCTTATGTTACCCAATCTGCTAAGCGTCTGCAAAGTTACAAATTCCTCCCCAAAGCAGCCATGTTCCCTCGGAATAGCTTATCTGGGGACTATGAAGGGGAACACGGTAAAAAGAAGATTCTATCCTTTCAAATGCATGAGTAGTTAGTGGAAATAAGGGTAGTGAAATTACCAGCAGAAGTGGAAAACTTCACCAGTGGAATCCTCCTTATCAATTGGGAGACCATCTTAATGGTCCCAGAGAACTCAGTGATGTTGCTGGAGCCCTGGACCATTACACAGGATGATTCTGAGTCTCCCTTCTCCCAGCTCTTCTCATTTCCTGAATGTTTCTTGGTCCTTTATCTAGATTAATGTTTCAGCCAAAATGCTTGCCTTAGATGGTATCCAGATGCTGAGAACATTGGAGAAATCCCTGAGGGGAAAAAAACCTCTGAGTCCATGAAGGTAAAGATGGGAGCTTCTATGGGGGAGTATGAAGCTCAACCTCTATTGTGATAACAGTCTATGGGGGCCGGCATCCCATGACTCAATCATGCCCTTTCACCTTAACCTCATAATATTCCTGGAAGGAGACACCAGTATTCAAAGATCATGAATAGGGGGGCTGAGGCCTGGAAAGGATGAGCAAAGACTAGCAAATAGTAGAGCTGAGGTTTGCCTGACTCACATTTACCTGACCCTGAAACACTCCAGTCTTTCCCAGATAAGATTTCATGGCAGAGGTGATTTTTACAGGTTATCTCCTCAAATCAAACAAGCGTGCAAACTTACGTCCAAAGTTAGTTTTGATTATTCTCTCAGACATTAGGGAGGATATGCTGACATGGTATTTATTTGAATCGTGTGACAAATCATATCCCGGAATTTTCCAAACAACATACATATGGACATCAGCTACAGTCAGTATTCTGTGGACTACGGGGGTCACTGGTGGAGACTTCAGAATCATTGGTTCTCATTTGCTCCTCATTCAGTGCCTACTAATAGCCAGGTTCTGTGCCAAGCACTAAGGAGGTAGGCGGAGATAAGACACAGATAGGCTGTACCCTCCGGAGTCCCCTAGTCAGAGGGGACAGGGAGGGGCTTCCCTGGTGGTGGTGGTTAAGAAGCCGCCTGCCAATGCAGGGGACACGGGTTCGAGCCCTGATCCAGGAAGATCCGACATGCCGCGGAGCATATAAGCCTGTGCGCCGCAACTACTGAGCCTGCGAGCCACAACTACTGAGCCCACCCGCCTAGAGCCCATGTTCCGCAACAAGAGAAGCCCGTGCACCGCATCGAAGAGTAGCCCCCGCTCGCTGCAACTAGAGAAAGCCCACGTGCAGCAACAAAGACCCAACACAGCCAAAAATAAATAAATAAATTAATTAATTAAAAAGAAAAGAAGGGGACAGGGATAATAAGGAAGTAACAACACCTGTCCATCAACAGATACATGAATAAAGAAAATGTGGGATGTAAATACAATAAAATACTACTCAGCCATAAGAAAGAATGAAATATTGCCATTTGCAATGGACAGACTTGGAGGGCATTATGCTAAGTGAAATAAGTTAGACAGAGAAAGACAGATACTGTATGATGTCACTTATATGTAAAATCTACAAATACAACAAACTAGTGGATATAACAAAAAGGAAACATACTCACAGATATGGAGCGCAAACTAGTGGTTACCTACCACTGGGGAAAGGAAGTGCGGAGGGGCAAAACAGGGGAAAGGAATTAAGAGGTACAAACTATTATATATAAAATAAGCTACAAGGATATATTGTACAATGCAGGGAATATAGCCAATGTATTATAACTACTCTAAATGGCATATAACCTTTAAAAATTGTGAATCACCATGTTATACACCAGTAGCTTATATAATATTGTACATCAACTATACCTCAGTATAAAAAGAAAAAGGAAATAACTATACAAATAACTATATAATTGTAACAAGAGCAAGGGAGTATACATACAGGTGGCTAGGAGAACGTACAAGTGGCTCCTAATCTCCTCCAGCAGCTGGAGATCAGCACATCCTTTCCTGGGAAAGTTATTTTAAGCTGCCACCTGCAAGAGAAGTAGGGATTGCCTTTTAATTGGAGTGTTTAATATATTTACATATATTATAAGTTAATAATTATATATTAATTTAATAATTAATATATATTTAACTTGTATATATTATATATAATCCAATAATTAGATTAATTATTAAATTAATATATTAATATATTAAATATTTTAATATTTAATATAGTTACATGTCAGCGTTCAAAATAAACAGAAATCAATGAAGGTATCAAACTTGAAGTCCCAGTGAGGTAGATTATTAAAGAATGTTAGAATTCACAAATTTATAGTAGATGAGAAGGACATTCCAAGGAATGTGAAGTTTTCAGGTAAAATTATACCTGTATCTATACACATTTATCTATTTATCTGATTTATGATTTCTTTTAGACTTGTGCCCAAGATTCCTGAGGGAGCAAGGTGGGGAGACGGGGTGAGAGTGAAAAGTAAGGGAGTTGGCAGCAGAGACTCTCGTGCTGCTATTAGTTTTCAAAATATCTGATCCTCACAAAATCCATGTGAGGTAGACAGGTGAGGTGATATTGTCCATGCCTACTGTACATATGTGGAAACTGAGAATCAGGGAAGTGAGGCAGCTCCTCCAGGATCGCACAGCTACTGGGTGAACTAAGACTTAAAGAACTAAGACTTTAAGTCACTCTTTGGGGATCCAAAGTTCACTGTTCTTTCAACACAGCGGCTTATCCTGAGAATCTTGCTTCTCTTTCCTTCTCCTGTAGGTTTACAATCCAACTTGGATGAGGTTATAAAAAAATGTTGCCCTCACCAAATCAGTTAAGGGCAAGCAGGCAGACCATCTTATTTTTGTGAATGCTGAGATACTGCAGGAACTGTCTTCCTCTCTGCTATATTCAAAGAATTCACCTCCCAGCACTTCTAAACCCAAGGACTCATGAGTTGGATAATGAACATATGCGGCCATTTCTTTACAGTTTAGGTGACTGTCCAATCTGGTTAGCAAAACAGAACATTTCTGTAAAGTACCTTCTGGTTTCCTACTGATTTGTACTTTAAAAAAATGAAAAATTTCCTAGGGGACATGCAGTCCCAATATTTATCGGGTGTTATATTCCTGGAAGAGCTTTGATACTTTAAAATTTCACAGGCATTATTTTTCAGATGATGAAAGCAAAGATTCTGGAGGAGATGGTATCTAAGCTGAGAAAAGAGGGGACATTTAAGAGTTGACCAGATCAAAAGGGGATGAAGAGTATTCCAAAAAAAGGAATCATATTTTTCACTTATTCATCCATTCAAGCAGTATTTATTGAGCACTTACTATGTGCTCAGATGCTGGGGAAACAGTACTGAACAAGACAGGCAAAGGCTGCCTTGTTCAGTAGACTATGTCACAATAATGCAGCTGCATTACAGGGAGGAGTGCTGTATACCACTTTGGTCCCTAAGTCTAAGTGGTGCTAGGAAAGACTTGAAGGATGAGTGGAAGCAAGCCAAGCAGAGAAAGATGGGGGAGAGAATGCTCTGAGCAAAGGTAATAGCAAGCAGTGTTCTAGGCCTGAAGCAAAACAGAGCTTAACATGTGCACTGAACAGAAAGTACAGGATAATCTGGAGCACAGGTAGGAAGAAGGACATGGTGAGACATGAGGCTGACTAGTTAAGCAAGGAAAAAATTATATAAAGTCTTGTAAGTCATATCAAGGATGTCAGACTATGCTAAAGCTAATGGTTAATGAGAGGCTGTGCAAAGTTACTATGGAAGGTATATTAATCAAGATAGTCTGAATTATATTGCAGTGCCAACTCCAAAATCTCAATGCCTTAAAAAGACAAAACTGAGGGACTTCCCTGATGGTCCAGTGGTTAAGACTCCACGCTCCCAATGCAGGGGCCCAGGTTCGATCCCTGGTCAGGGAACTAGATCCCACACGCCACAACTAAAAAATCCTATGTGCCGCAACTAAGACCCGGCACAGCCAAATAAATAAATATTAAAAAAAAAAAAACAGACAAAGATGATTTCTCTCTTAGTCTTGATCACTTTTGCAATTCAGATGGAGGCTCTATCCCATGTATCCCCATTCTGGAACCATTTCAAATGTAGCTGCCCACCATGGCAGAAGGGAAAATCAAAAGGATGGTATATTGTGCATTGATTCTTAGGGCTTTCTACCCAGAAATGACACACGTAATTTCTGCACTATTTATAATAGCCAAGACATGGAAGCAACCTAAATGTCCATGAACAGATGAATGGATAAAGAAGATGTGATACACACACACACACACACACACACACACACACACACACTATACATCCCACTGTATTATACATGTATCAATGGAATATTACTCAGCCATAAAAAAGAATGAAATAATGCCATTTGCAGCAACACGGATAGACCTAGAGATTATCATACTAAGTGAAGTAAGTCAAAGACAAATATTATATGATATCTCTTATATGTGAATTTATATAAGAGAATTTATATAAGAGATGTTTAAACTTTCATCCCTGGATGTTACTTGCTGCCTCAGTGAATGAATTTTGGCATTTTTGTGGGAATGAGAGGAGCCTAAGATTTATGAAGCACAGTATCCAGACCCTCCCCAACTTCTTTCTGCTGGGACCTGATGGGAATCCTGAGACCTGGACCCTGATGGACCAAACTGAGAGTTGTGATGGAGGTCCCATGCCTGAGTACCAAGAACCTTGTCCCATACCTTCTACTTCCCCATATCTTCTACTATCAGATCCAGGCTCTGAATAAACTGAGTTTTCCTATGTATGCCCACGTGGACCACAACTTCCCAGTTATACAAAAGGTCAGTCAAAGCCTGAAATAGATGGCCATGCCCTGTGGATGGCACCTGTGGAAGTGTGTGTCCTTGGAAATTTCTCCAGGAAAAGAAATGATGTCAAATAAAGACGTGGGGGGAGTTCCATGGTGGCCCAGTGGTTAGGACTTGGTGCTTTCACTGCTGTGGCTTGGGTTCAGTCCCTGGTCGGGGAACTAAGATCCTGCAAGCCGCACGCCGCAGCCAAAAAAAAAAAAACAAAAACAAAAGGCCTGGGACTGTAGTTTAATGAATGGGTATATAGGTGAATAATGAAGACACTAAAGCTTCTGGAGTGCCCAGTAGGGTGTTTTTCACATAGCTGTTGTTCAGTAAATGTTCTTTAATAAAAAAGGAAAAACGTATTTGATTAAAAGAAAAATTTGCTTAATGTAATTTAAGAACCCTCTGAGCAGTTTGGATTCATGTAAAAAGCAGTTTACGCAGAGTACACCGATTTCGTTGAACAAATAATACCTTGGGAACAAGACAGTGTGTGCATTGTACTTAAGCCAAGATGAGATTAAAATATCCCTGCAGGTGTAACCTGGACCCTGAGATTGAAATGTGAAATCATCAAGGAGACCAATTTCTACCATGCTTTCATGTACCACGCTAAATATTTTGAATGTGAATACGCTTTTCCTCCTTGAACCATTTCTTCTAAATGAATTCCCAGAATTCAGTGGAGACACTGAATCAAAGGCGGAGTATGAACAACGTCCTGGTTCTTATACGGATGGCCAGAATGCCCTCTGCGGGGATGGTCCGGTGAGATGTATCAGTTTTCCCGCTCCATCCTTCCGTGAATGCCACGTCGGTAGCACCAGGCTGTACAGTAAACACGTGTATGTGGCTGGCACAGGAAAGAATTGAAGGGAGACAGTGATGCCCCCGTTTACAAATACATGACATACCCTGACGTGTTGAATCAAGGAGAGGAGACGTGCAAAAATAGTTGCTCCGAAAAGTGGAAGGAAATTCTGACACATGTTACAGCGCGAATAAACCTTGAAGACATGAAGCTAAGTGAAATAAGCCAGTCACAAAAAGACAAACACTGTACGGTTCCACTTCTCTGAGGTATCTAGAGTAATCAGATTCATCCAGACAGAAAGTAGAAAGGTGTTGCCGGCGACTGGAGGGGAGGGGTGGGGGCGGGGGAATGGTGAGCTGTTTAATGAGGGCAGAGTTTCAGTTTTGCAAGAGGAAACATTCTGGAGATTGGTTGCACAACATTGCGGATACACTTAACACTACTGAACTATACAATTAGAAAAGGTAAGGTGGTAAATTTTATGTTACGTGGTTTTTACCGTAATTGAAGAAAAATAAAATTCATTATAGCTCATTAAAGAGCCTGCCAACTGACGTCTCTTGCTGTCTGCACTGCCCTCTGCTGGTCAACAATGCCCACGACGCAGGGAGGAGCACTCCCGGCTTCCAGAATAAAATCAACTGCTCAACCGCTAGGGGGAGCCTTTTATTTTATTGCTACTCGGCTTTTAAAACTGGCAGAAGTATGCTCAGAGGGTAAAACCTCGATCGAAAGCCTGCACCATAACCCAAGAGGGTGGAAAGCCACCGCCATCCTTCACGTTTTTTCCCCTTACGCTTGCCCCTGTGGTTGTATGCCCACGTCCTCTCAAAAGTTATCCCAGCCTCTATCAGATAAACCATAACCCGGTGACTTGAAAGATTAAAAGCTACGATTCCAGGAGAAGGGGGATGGGGAATAAATTAGGAGTTTGGGATTAAAATATACACAGTACTATATATAAAATAGATAACCAACAAGGACATACTGTATAGCACAGGGAACTATATTTAATATCTGTAATAACCTATAATGGAAAAGAATCTAAAAAAGAATATATATATAAAATGGAAGCACTTTGCTGTACACCTGAAACTAACACAACATTGTAAACCAACTATATTTCAATACAAAAAATTTTTAATAGTGAAAGTAATAATATTTTTTAAAAATGTAAAAGCTCTCAGGGGAATTTGCTGGTGGTCCAGTGGTTAGGGCTCCGCACCTCCACTGCAGGGGAACTAAGATCCCGCGTGCCATGCGGCAGGGCGAAAAAAAAAAAACCCAAAAAACAAAAACCTCTCAGGATAGCAGGATGTATCAGGATAGTGATTTTATCAGCGTAACGCACATTTGATCTACTGGCTTGCAGTGCACATCACAAATTGTTCTGACCCTTGGTGGAGTTTTCCCTAAATTGCTAGTCTCACCTAAAAAGGCCCATTGGCCGCAAAACAGGTTGAATTCATGGAATACTCTTCAGGAGGAGACCAGAAAAAAATCAAAGTTTCCACTCAGGAAGCTGAATGTGTTCCTTTCGACTCCAGCAGGGAACTAGGTGATTTCTACTTCCCACTGTGGAAATGGGAAGGTAGTTGAGTGAGACAATGCAAAAAGCCCATAAAGGAGTGGTTTTTGAGATAAGGCTTGAAAGTTCATATTTGGTTGACTACTGCTGCATAACTAGCCACTACAAAATTTACTGGCTTCAAACAACAATTCTTTATCATTCACTCTTCTGTGCTTTGACTGGGTTCAGCCGGGCACTTTTTCCTTCCATGGGAGGTTGGCTGGGAGCTCCTACATAGCCTCCATGGAGACGGCACGAAGGCTGAGCTAAACCAGGACACTGGCAGAGCAGGCCGTGCATCTCTCCAAATAGTCACATGGTCTCTCCCTCTCTGTATGGCCTCTCCAGGAGAAGAGCTGGATGGTTCAGGGCTCTCAAGGAGTGCAGGTTTCCAGGTCTTACATTTAGGCCCTAGTGATGACACAGCTTAATGTCTGCCACACTCAATTAGTTAAAATGAGTCACAGGGCCAGCCCAGATTCACTGTGGGATAGGACCTCACAGGGGCATGAATCCTGGGAGGGGTGGTTAATTGGGGACCATCACTGGAGACTGGTTACAACAACGGTGAGAAAAAGATGCTGAGATATAGAAGGATGAGCAGAGAGAAGAGCCTGGATAAAAGCACAAAGTATCTAAAGACACAAAAGCATGGGCTAAAGTGTATGGTTGGTAAAAAAGAGTCAGCGGACAATTGGTTTGTAAGTGAGGCAACAGTCAGGCTACCGGGGACCTTGTACGTTAGGCTCAGCAATTTGGACTTAGTTTTGTCCAGTAGTTCTCAAATCCAGCTGTGCCATAGAATCTCCTGAGGTCCAGGGAATGTCAGCTCCCCAAATACCATCAAAAAATAACCAGCTGATGAGACAGGGAGGACTCCATCTCAGCAGAGGTTTGGCAGTGTCTCAGAGAGGGAAAGGCAAGGTTAGAGTTAGTGAGAACTGGAAGTTTGGTTTAAGGCAGGTCCCTCAATGGAGAGGGAGGGTTGTCTTGACTAGGACTGGGTAGAGATCACAACACAACAGTCTAAGGCAGGGAGCAAAAGCAAGACAAAGGAGTTGTGCTTTCCTTGAGGCATTGATGGATATTCTGAAAAGAATAATTAAGCCACTTGTCTAGGCAAGAATCGCCTGGAATAGTAAAATTATGCTAATGAACAGATTGGAATACTAGGTTAACATGAAGAGTAAGCTCTGGGGAGCATAGGTAGTTTGTGTCTCAGAACTTTGTCAAAATACAGATTCTCAGAACTCATCTTCAAAAGTTCCTGTTCAGTGGAACCCAAGAACCTTTATGTTTAACAGGCTTCATTGGGAATCAATGCTATAAGCTGACGGGTAGCAGGGCGGACTGTCCCCAAATATGTTGCTTTGGTATATTGCTTATTTCAAGCTAAAGGCATTTGGAAAACAGCAAATGCAGGAAGAGGCTTTCTCTGAACTTTCCTTATCTGTCTAAAGAGAAATCTTCCAAAAGGAACTCAATTGTCATAAACCCCCCTCCCCAGGAGTTCATCATCCAGGGAAGATGTACTACTCAACACAGGAGAGGAGACCACAGGTCGACACCAGAACCAGATGAACTTTATCACAGTCACACCTCCCATCTGTCTTCTAAGGATCCATTCATCTTTCCTAAAAATCACTTGTTCTCCCTTAAGAGGCCCTTGTGGCCACCTCTTCTTTTCCTATTAAAAGGATATTTAAGCCTAAATTCTAAAGCCAACCTCTCTGAGCTATTCATTTCCCCCTGGGTATCTCCCATGTATACATGATGTAGACATATTATAAACCTGGTTTTCTCTTGTTAATCTGTCTTTTATTACAGGGGGTCTCAGTCAAGAACTCAGAAAGGTGGAGGGAAATTATTTATCCTCCTCTACAAAGCCACGAAGCACTATAGGTTAAGATACGACGATGGTATAAACACAGGTTAATTCAGTGACGCTGCTCAGGGTTTTTCTAGATTCTGTATCCACTGCCAGTTTTCCTCATCTCTTTGATGACTCTGGATCTTCTCCAAGCTAAGTTCTCCAAGCAGAGAATACGTGTGTCCATCGCCAGGTGAGGCAGACCCAGGAAAAATCCACGAGGAAAAGTATCACAGGAAAGGCAGGGGTTGTGCAGGAAGCAAGGATTCCCAGGTGTCTTTGGAAGGAGGGGAGGAGTGGGGACTGGAAGTTTCTTTATCCTACAAGTTCCTTGGTCAGATGACTCTTGGGCGTCGATGGCAGAGTGAGGGTGGGTTTCCACACAGAGGCAATAAGAGTCACTTAGAAGTTTAACCCAGAATCCCCATCAACTTGAATTCAGGATGACTGAGTCCTTAAGACTGGAATTTAGGACCCCTGGGCTGCCCCTGACGTTGAACTATAAACACACCGGACTAAAAGTCCCCCAGACTTTTCAGCCTATCTCGCCCTTAATTGGCATAATCTTGGTTAAATCACCGTGTTCCTCTCCTCCCCCTCACATTCACAGATGTTTACAGAAAAGAAGTTCAAGGAGATTAAGTCACTCATCAAAGATCCCAGAGCCACTAAGTGCCACGCTCTATCCCAATTCCAGTTCTGCCAAACTCCAGCTAGCTTCCCCCTCTACGTCTTTATCATTATTGCCTCTTTCCCTTTGACAAGCAGCATGATTTTTTTCAAGCAGCATGATTACTTGGTCCTTGTCCTGATTTGAAAAATACATACACAGATAATACTGCAGTTAACAATGTGATTCTACTGAAAGGAGTTTCTTCCTCTGTGTTGTTATTTAGGACCACTTTGCATCCTCATTCATCCATTCATTCATTCAGGTATTCCCTCCTCAGATAAGCGTCTAGAAACAAGTAGGGTGTGGAATGAGACTGAAATCAAACAGGACTCTGGCGCTCTCCTGGGTACAAAAGCCCCTCAATGTCCCCTGTTTCTTGTTTGTAGGGAAAAAAAAAAAAACAAGTTTTGAGTCTTCTAGACCTTCCCCAAGTTCCAAAGAGCAGGCTCAGCAGTTAATAGGCTAATATAGTCACAAGACTCCTAGTTCCTTCTGAAAGGCTATAGATAACAATCTGAGACACACCTCTCAGTTCTTCTACAGAAACTAAGATCCACCCACCCAGGTGGATGATACTGACCACCTGCTGACCACAAGCATGTAGACCCCAGACTAGCTGGAACCAGAAGGTTGAGACTCCGGAGACATCGCCCTGTTACTTCACCACCAACCACTCAGAAGAAAGTCACACAACCTGAAGCCCTCATTCCAAATTCTGCCTTTAATTCTTCCCCCAAGACTATTGGGGAGTTCAGGTCTTTTGAGCAGCTCACTGCCCATTCTCCTTGTTTGACATCCTGCAGTAAACCTTCCTGCGCTCCAAATTCCTCACTGATGTCGGGCACACAAACTTGGTTTCGACCATAAGACCCCTACATGCAGGGGCCAATATTTAGCCAGTAACCCCAGGAAGGCCACTTGCAGCTAGTGTCAGTTCTGACTGGCTTCACCGACAACTTGCGGGGTGTTAAATATTTGGACTATTTTCTCTGCCTATCTGCCAGGGTAATTGCATGTGTGTCCCCTAGGACTCTCAACTGGAATTGGCACTGCCTCAGGCTGTGAAGCAGGGTGGGGCCTGGACTGAGCCTGGTTGTCAGGACACAGGGACTCAGATCTGGCCCTGCTACAGTCCTTGCGCACCACACGTTCCCTGGGAATCCATTTCTCCACAGTAAAATCAACATACGGCCTGGTACCACTTTCGCAAAAGAAAACAGTATGTGTCCATGAGCCTGGGTTCACACAAGGAGACGTGTCTGGAAGGATATATACCCCCCTGATCACAGTGGTTATTTGTGGGGAATAGAACTGGGTGAAGGAGGACCTTTTCACTTTATCTAATCTCTCGACTCTTCATTTTCCATAACAATCATTTGTTGTGATTTTTAAAAGTGAATAGCTAGAAAAGTCCTATTTGTTCCTGTTTTGCAGGAAGTCACACTTTTTATCCCTGGTCCCGCGGGGGCCTTGACGTCTGACTCAAGGCTGTCCTGCCTGTGTGTTCCTTACACTGCCTCTGAACAACAGGGGGATGTGAGTGCTGAGCACCATTTGACCCTCTTAGTCCCCGGGTCTCAGCCAGGGCTGCCCAGGGCTGGTAACAAAACACCGTCACGATTTTCCTTGCCCTCCTCTTGCTGGCATCTGATCCACGTCAGCAAAGGCTTAGCCACCATTCAACCAAAGCATGCTTACCTTCTCTTGTATCCACTGCCATAAAACACCCACAAACCTGCCCAAGGTCCTGGGAAAGAGCTATCACCCAACGTGATACATTTCCAGTTGCTTTGAATTTATGACTTGAGGCGTTTGTTCCTAAGTCACAAGCGCGGAACGTGGGAAAGCAGTGTGATTACTTGTCCCTGTCATAGGAAGATACATCGAGGGGGGGGTGGGAAGCTTTACTGCTTTCCCAGAGAATGGGAATTTGCTTCTCTAGCAAATTCTCCATCCTAAACTACCTTAGGATAAATAAATGAAACTTTTTGATCAAAGAATTGCAAACATAGAGATCAGAGGGAACCACACGGTGGTAGAAAGAGCACTAGACTTTGGATTCAGACCAACTTGGGTGCGAATTCAGACCTTAAACAAGTCACTTAACCCATTTCACTGAATGAACACCCTATTTTGTGCCAGGCAAGTTGCTGGGCATCTCACATCCAATAGCTCAAGCCTGAAGAGCTTTGTATTGCTTTCATCATGTAACAGGGGAGGGAAGTGGGACTCAGAGAAGAAAGCCATGCTAGTGGGAGGGCTCAGCTGCTGCGATGACGGAGCCCAGACTCCAATTCAGATCTTGAGATGTCAAGGCCAGTACCTATTCTTCCAGAAAGTACTGTCTCTCCCATACACGATGGGGAGAAAAGACCTCTGCCCCAACCACACCACTGCAAACAGGTGTAACCAGGAGTGATACCACAGGGTTCGGTGATCCCACATGCCCTTTCCAGGAGCCTTCTTTTCTTTTTTTTTTTTTTTTTTTTTTTTTTTGCGGTACGTGGGCCTCTCACTGTTGTGGCCTCTCCCGTTGCGGAGCACAGGCTCTGGACGCACAGGCTCAGCGGCCATGGCTCACGGGCCCAGCCACTCCGCGGCATGTGGACTCTCAACCACTGCGCCACCAGGGAAACCCCCAGGAGCCTTCTTGAACCCCAAAAGCCCTAGGAGAGACAAAAATCAAGAAGACCCTGACACTGAATAGGAAGAAGAAGCCCTGAGCCCAGATCAGTGGATGGAAACAGCTTTGGCATCAGATGAACCTGGATTCGAATGCTGCCTCCCCTGGGTGACCCTGGGTACTTTCCCTGACTTCTCTGGGCCTGTTTCCTAATGTGTAAAAAGAGACTGGTGAGATCTTAGAATGGGATTATAAAGCACTAGCTCAGGGTGTCATTTAGAGCAGCTGCTGATCGCAGGGGGACAGGGGCCCTAGAGAGCTCCAAGCAGATGGAAGAGGAGAAAAATTCTTGGGCCCTGGACTGTTTGTGAAGTGTGCTAAGCCCCCTTGAGAAGCTCTGTCTTGCCCATATGTCAGGGCTGTGGATCACTGGCACAGCCATACTTGATTTTTTTTTTTTAGAGCTGCCCTGAACCTGCTCTAGTCCGGAAAGGGGCTCTTTTCTGTAATATCAGCTGAAGGCCCACAAGGAAATCAGCCTGAAGTGAATGTGACCTCCTAGACACAGTGCCCACAGGTCAACTGGGGAAAGGCTCCGTTTTCCTGGGCTACTTCCTCACCGAGGCTGAACTTGACACTTGGAATAATAGGACCCTAACTGCGTCCAGTGGCCAAGAGAGAGGTGGAGACTGAAATACCAGGTACTCAACAGATGAGGTTGGATTTTCTTCTCAGAGATGAATTCAAGAGGGCCTTCGGACAATTCGCCACTCTAATTTACCCTTCCCGGACCCAAAGCCTGGAATTAGTTTCACTCCCCTTGGTGCTTCTGATAGGAGGCCTGCCTGCTATTCTTTCCTCTGAAGACTTCAAGGAGAGGAACCTGGGAGGGGCTTGAGGTGGGCTGAGTCACTGCCTTGAGGCTTACTTAGCATCAGCTCCCAGGCTGAGAATTGCCCCTCTGCGACCCCAACCCTGGAGGAGCTAAGGCGCAGCAGGCTGCCCAGGAGAAGCTCTCCTCCAGCCATGGCCCTGTGCTTTGTGCCCTTGCTGGTCCTCCTCTTGGCCGGGTGCGGTGTGATGGGGGAACAGAGGGCGCCGGGCTTCCAAGGCTGCAAGCAGACCCTGAATATGTCCGTGCTGGGGGCGCTGCCAGGAGGTGGCTGGGACAACCTGCACAACGTCCAGCTGGGGCTGGTGCTCAGGAGAGACTATTCGCAGTGCCTCACCACGGAGGACTGTGAGTACCTCATCCCAGACCGCGTGCAGGTGGTCCCGCGGCGGGAGAGTATAGTGGAGACCCGCACGAAGCTCATCGACCACCGGGTCAACTACACTGACACCTGGGCCGCCTCCATCAACGCTGAGCTCTCCTTCCTCCTTCCGTTGGGGCCATTGTTGGCTCCCGGGTGGGTGCCACGGTGGCCTTGGTGGCTCTTGCTCTGGGGGTAAGCTGTGGCTTCAGGTTCTATAAGAAAGGGGGTTACAGGAGACTGCAGGAAGGCATCCTGACAGAGGAACAGAGGGCCTATGGGGCCACAGAAACCACTGAGAGCCCAGCTCGGTCTGAATGCATACAGAATGACAAGAATTCTGTCTCAGCTTTAACAAAACAGGACTGCTGCATCATTGCTAGTCAGAGCTCTAGCCCCTTCTGTTTCTTCTACTGCCTAGGTAAAAAGATGTAAGATACCAAATCATAGAACTGGCCCCACTTCCTGAAGGTACCAGGACTAAACTGTACTTCCTCAAGCCCGCCTCCAAATCACTTAGCCCAAGCTCAAGTCCTGTAGCAACCTCTCCCTAACGCCCTCTTTCTGAGAGGCACCCCATTCTCCTTGGTGTGCTCCCATGTTGGGCACCTCCCTTGTTGCAAGAAGCCAATAAACCCAACTTTGTTCAAATACAGCTCTATTCCTGGTGTTCTTTGCTGGGGAGGTGGGCGAACAGGGGAGATAGAATCAGCATTGACCCCAGGACATATTACGTAGCTTTGAAGTTAGAATTTTTTTTTTTTGTAACTGTTATAAAATTCATTCTGTCCATTTGTTTTCCCAGAATCATTGCCTTGAACCCAAAAAGTTTCTTCTTGGGCTTGGTTTAACTCAGAGGGTCTTTTTGTTTTTTGTTTTCCAAATAGGACCTGACCTACTTGTGGATGATGAAATGAATTAAGTTGTAATCAGCAAATTTTTTTTAATGACAGAAAACAGTACATTGCATGAAACAGCTATAATAATTATTTTGTGAAATAGGTTAATCACATAAAATTGCCCATATCCAATCTTTTTTTTTTTTTGGCCACGCCATGCAGCTTGCGGGATCTTAGTTTCCCAACCACGGATTGAACCCAGGCCCTCAGCAGTGAAAGCGTGGAGTTGTAACCACTAACCACTGGACTGCCAGGGAATTTCCTCCAATCATTTCTGATTCATCAAAAAATGTCAGTTTTGTATGGTTTATATGGGATCACAGTTTTATATGGGATCACAATGTAAGATGTGATACAAACTATCAAGATATGATCACAGTCAAAACACTGGAAAGTCAAGGGAAAACTCTTCCACTCTTCCATTTCATTCTATGTTCCATGAAACTTAGCTTTGGAAAACTAGAGTCGTCACCCCCAATGGAAGAGTTTTCCCTTTGGAGATCCTGTTTCTCTCAAGTACACCAGAGTACATTTTCATTCTTTAACCCAAGACTGGGACCACTTGGGACCAGTGTTCAGTTTTGCAACGTTCCTAGAACACAAGCCTCATCGCAGTTTAAGCCCAGAGCGTGGGTCAGTAGTTGTCACAAGGACAAACAGGGTGTCACATTAAACCCTAACCTTGGAACCACAGGGCATGCAGGACCTAGCCCAAATGGGCCCCTCGTGTGAATTTTAGAGCCAATTCCAAAGGTACGTGGAGAGACCCTAGGGAGCCGGCAAGTGTGGCCTCACAGGGTTGACAAGACCCCATTTCCATGACCTGAGTGACCTAAGTGAGTCATTTTTCTTCTTGGTGTTTCATCTACTCTGGCTACAAATGGGAATATATCAGGATATTGATGAGATAGTGCAAACTCTGAGTCCTGAGAGGAAGAGGCAGTTGAAATCCAAATAACTCTAGATGTTTGAGATCATTTCTCCTACTGGTCTGATACGGGCACATTGGAGCCGACTGTGAGCTAAGAACTGACCGACTAGTGGCTCTCCTGAGCCTTCTCCAGACTTGTGGTCACTACCATTTGTAGAGACTTTTTCTGTTTTCCACAGAACTTAAGGTAGGTAAGTAGTTCTTATGCTATGGATGAGGAAATTGAGGCTCAGAGAGGTTGACTTGCCCACAGTCATGTGACAAATAATAAGAATGGCTAGTGCCTACTACAGATTTAGAATTCATTCTTTGCAAAGATTACTTCATTGCTGAGCACAGTAGTAAAGCTATGGGCTTGGTCTGGGTCAAATATGGGCCTCCGGAAATCCCTTGTGCCTCAGTTTGGTCCTCTATAAAATGGAGTTAGCATGTTAAATTCCTAGGTTACTTGAGAAGATTAAATGAGCTAATGGATGCAAAGCACCTTGGAACAGCCTGGCCTTTCTAAATTTGAAATTGATGACACTAACACTTTGGGATCTTATTTGCCACTGCTTTAAGAGTGGGATACCAGAATCAAATCTGACAAACTGGGCTCAACTCCCAGCACAGCTGCTAACTAGCTCTGTGATTACGAGAAAATTGTCTCACCTCTCTGAGAACTAATCTCATCTATAAAGTGGGGATAATCGTAAGACCGATGTCGTAAACTGTTGCAAGGATTAAATGAGACAATGCAGAGAAATACCCCGGTACAATGCCTCACATCTGGCATGTCACAGTGAGCTATCACAGTGTGCGACTGGGTACACAAAGTTGTGTGATTGGGGCTCACAGCTGAGTGGGTAAGACACCCACAAAACATAAATTACCCATTGTAAAAATGTCATAGAGCTTCAAAGAAAGCATTATGGGAAAATGCACGAGGGTCGCAAATTCTAACTGGGAGGGTGCCGATGATGTTTCTGGCATGCGACGGGACTCTTGTCTCAGCCAGGCCCATTTTCAGATTTGCTCAGTTCTGCTGGCCCAGGAGGATCCTTTCAACAGAAACCGAATGCCCATTTCTGATGGTCTCGGTTCAATTCCTGGAATAGCCCTCCAGGCTCTAAAAACTGAGCTCTCCGACTGATACGAGCAAGACGGGGATCAGGGCATAATAAAAGATTTTGATGTGGACTAAAGAAGAAAAGGGGCAAAATGAACCATCCTATAAGTAGGGTGGCTATGTAAGTGATCATTGAAATCTGGAGCCTGTGGAGACCAAAAGTGTAGGACACGTCAATCAAAAGATACGTCGCTCCACTTTTATAGGTGACTGTTTGCCATTGGGCCCAGGCCCACTTTATCACCCTGATCTCCAGCTAGTCCCTCCCCATGATACACATTCCCTGTGCTGATTCTCACATCATGTCAATTCCTGGCTGATGAAATACATATATATATATATATTTTTTTTTTTTTTTTTTTTTTTTTTTGCGGTACGCGGGCCTCTCACTGTTGTGGCCTCTCCCGTTGCGGAGCACAGGCTCTGGACGCGCAGGCTCAGCGGCCATGGCTCACGGGCCCAGCCGCTCCGCGGCATGTGGGAACTTCCCGGACTGGGGCTCAAACCCGTGTCCCCTGCATCGGCAGGCGGACTCTCAACCACTGCGCCACCAGGGAAGCCCCTGGCAGATGAAATCTTGCTCATCAATCAAGACTGGGTTCAAAGGTCACCTCCCTGAGAATACACAAGAATACATTTCTGTTCGCCCCCTCTCCCCCTACCCTCACATACTCCTTCAATTTCCCAGGAAGAATTTGTCTCTTACTCCTCCTAACCTCTTTAGCAGCATGTAACTACGAGCCTGTCACTTTGCATGAGTTCTCCTTCCAACCAGCTCATGAGCTCTTTGAGTGGGAGAAAAGGAAGGTGTTGTGTTCATTGCAGTTATTTCCAGAGCTCAGCATCAGGCAGAACACCTGGTAGCTGCTCTACGAGTCTGCTGAATGAAAGAAAACCAGAAGAGATCTTGGGAGGCCCCAGGTGATTAGACTCAGCTATCAAATCCTTTTGGTTTATCTGCCCTTCTGGGATTCTTAACTGTATTATTTCATGATTGAACCAGTTTTTTTGTTGTTTTTCGTCTTGAGGTCTTTTTGGTTTTTGGTTTTTTTGGCTGCACCACACAGCTTATGGGATTTTAGTTCCCCTGGGATCGAACCCGAGCCCTCAGCAATGAGATCGCAGAGTTCTAACCACTGGACCGCCAGGGAATTCTCATGAATGAACCAGTTTTAAGCTTCATTTTGCCCAACCTAAGTGCTTGAGTAAATACAAAGATAAATAAAACTCAGTTTTCACTGTCTCAAAATATTCTAGGCAAGTAGACAAAAAGTAAAAATAAAAAGGACGGGAAAGGGAGAGGTGGTGGCATGGGGTAACCGCCAAATCTCCAAGTTCCTTTCAGAGCTCTGAGTAACAGGGTGGACAGCCTGCTGAAATTCCATCCCAGCTGATGATAAAATGGGGACTGATGGACAACTTGCTGTCACGGAGCTGCTCCTTGGATATCACACAATGTCCCCTCCTGGAACAGGCTTCTCTTGAGCAACTGGGTTGTTGCGATCTTACAGACACTGTAAGTCATATAAAACAAAGAGACCTTTCTCCTTATTTTGACTTCCAGAGAGCCTAGAGCCAAATTTTGGCCCCTTCTTCAACATTCTTGTTGCTAAACTCAACCTTAGTCCCGATTTTTCTGTACTTATATTCCCTCTTGATTAACTCATTTTTCAAAATTTTGTAAGATATGCGTTCACATAAAACATCGTGTATTATTTTTAAAAACTAAAGAAATGGATAACAGAACTGAGCAGTTGTGGAGGAAGATTCACGAGGGTGAACCTGGGAAACCTCTGAGCCCCAGCTTCCAAGCCCTCTCCTTATCCCAGTCGCAGTTTCACTACCTATAGCTTTAGCCTTGGTCCAAATCATCCCGTGGTGATCGTTCTCTGTACTTCATAGAGAGGGACTGTCATAAAGCAGATAGTCTCTGGTTATCTCAAGGAGTTCCTGAAAATTTGACAATGAAAACGAATTTTAAATTTAATTTTAAAACTATGGTGTTGTTTTTAAAACAGGTTGGAAGGGGACTTCCTAGGAGTCCGGTGGTTAAGACTCTGTGCTTCCACTGCAGGGGTCACGGGTTTGATCCCTGGTCAGGGAACTAAGATCCCGCATGCCGTGAGGCAGCCAATAAATAAATAAATAAATAAAATAAAACAGGTTGGAGGTGCAAATAAAAGTGGCTGTGTGTTTGTTGTAAAAAGAATGTTGCAGCATTGAAAGGCTGGGAATCACTAAGTTATAGGCAAAAAAATCAGCAAGGTTGGGGGCTCAAAAATCAGACTGGGGTTCAAGGAACCTCTGCTGAGCTTCATGGTTTGGAGAGTCCAGGATGGGGAGAGCTCAAGAGGTAAGGAAGAAAGAAGGGTTTTCTGTTCTTTCATTTAAATCATTCATTTACTCATTCTTAAGGGACTCCTAAGAAGGATGACCCTTCACTAAGTGGGGAAGACAAAAAACACTGGAGGAGAAAATATAGGGGAAAAAATCTCTGTGACTTGAGTTAGGCAAAGATTTTTAGATATGATACCAAAAGCACCATTCATAAAAGAACAAATTAATAAATTGGACTTTGAAGGAAACCAGAAAGTCATCCCAAAATATGCTCTTTGACATAAAAATGATTTTGAACTAAAGGCAATTAAGAGGCAGCAAATGCAGAAAAAGCTCCCCCTTTTCTGCCTAAAAGCAGGATTTAAATTCTATTTTTACTAAGACAGACTCCTATCAGCCCAGAGAAGGCACCAGAGGAACCTGCAAACAAACTTTACTCCATTAATTTTCCTCCCATATATTTATCTTCCCATAGTTCCCCCCCTCTTGGAAGCCCAAGCTTTCCTGTGTCGCGTCGTTTCTCTACAAATTTATTATTCTTGTTGACAGTGCTACATAAATTGGAATTCTAAGCTGCCATTTTGAGTTACTTCTGGTCCAGTTTTCTCCTGAGTGATGTACACTGTATGCTTTTTTTAAAAATTATTTATTTATTTAATTTATTTGGTTGTGCTGGGTCTTAGTTGCAGCAGGTGGGCTCCTTAGTTGTGGCATGCAAACTCTTAGTTGCGGCATGAGAACTCTTAGTTGCAGCGTGCGTGTGGGATCTAGTTCCCTGGTCGAACCCAGGCCCCCTGCATTGGGAGTGGGGAGTCTTAACCACTGTGCCAGCAGGGAAGTCCCCACTGCATACTTTAATAAACTGGTGTTTTTCCCTTTTTGTAAAGAGTCTCAGCTGAAAATCTAAGGTGGGTAGCGGTAAAGTTTTGCCTCCCTTGCAACTTCATCAAAGTTAAAAACTGGGCTGAGAGGAGAAGGACCCAAAGCTCTGAAGCATAAAATTCATACAGATCTGGGGTCAGCAAACATAGCCAAAGCCTGGGACCTGTTTTTGTAAATAAAGTTTTATTGGAACACAGCCACACTCATTTGTTTACGTGTTGTCTATAACAGTTTCCATGCTGCAGTGGCAGAGTTGAATAGTTGCAACAGAGACCTCATAACACAAAAGTATAAAATACTATCTGGTCCTTAAGAAATAGTTTGTTATATACACACTAACAAACGTAGTAAGGTAGATAGCTGGGGGGAAGCAGCCGCAAGGCACAGGGATATTAGCTCGGTGCTTTGTGACAGCCTGGAGGGGTGGGATGGGGAGAGTGGGAGGGAGGGAGACGCAAGAGGGAAGACATATGGGAACATATGTATATGTATAGCTGATTCACTTTGTTATAAAGCAGAAACTAACACACCATGGTAAAGCAATTATACCCCAATAAAGATGTTTAAAAAAAAAAAAAAAAGAAATAGTTTGTTAACCCTTCATATAAAGCACGGACTGTCCAATGGATGCCAAGATGTACTGATCCCTTCAACACTACGGTAACTAATTGGGGACTGAGGTTGCCAGATTTACAGTCCTTATCATGGTCCACTTTCCTCCATCCTAGAGCACCCTTCTCCTAGAACCCAGGTCCTCTCCAAGTTAGCAACATTATCATTTCTGTCAAAAAGGTTGGGAAACATCAATATAAACAGTGATCATTCTTCTACTACACACCACCTTCCATTCCCTTCGTCATTATATCTACCTGCCTCCCTCCTCTCATTCAGGTAACCTTTGATGACCATTTACATTATGCCAGGGAAAACACAGCCCCTGGCTTCAAGGAGCCCACACTCCAGCATTAGAGAGACATAGACATAAATAACCAATATGCAGGGTACTAAGTCGTATAATAGCTATGTGAAGAAAAAATGTGACTTGTATATTCAAATACCTCAATTTGAATCCCAGCTCTGCCAATTCCCAGCTCTGCAACTTTGGGTGAGTCACTTAACCTTTCTGAACTTCAGTTCTCTTATCTGTAAAGTAGAAATGATTATAACCTTGAGTGTGATGGGCTGTTGTGAGGATGAAGTGAGCTGCTTTGTGCAGAGCGCCTAGTTCAGTGTCAGAGCTCAATATTATTATTATCAGCAGCAGTGGTCGTCATAGTAATCAGTAGTAGAAGCAACGGTGATAGTAGATGGTGTACCAGGTGCAAGTCGCAGCAAAGACGAGAGGGCAGTGATACAGGTGTATAGATCAGGGATGTTTTCACAAAGAAAGTGATATGTGATCTGGATCCTGAAGCAAGAACAGGAGTTGGTCATGTGGAAAGGGAGGTAGGGGCAAAGATATAATAAAATGAATAAAATGAAACACTTTAGAGATGCAAATTTTCCCAAGACAGGAGATGTAGAATGGGGTGATTTCCTGATATGCCTTAAGTCTAGTAAAGCTGTAGTGACCATCAGAATCAGATCTGCACTTGGATTTGGACAAGAGAACACTTTCAGTTCCCATTACGACTAAGGCAGAAGAACTGACCTGACCTTTGGTGATTTTTAGTTTTCCTTTCCTTCCTTCTTGTCAAGGTTTCTTTTATGCTGACTTTAAGAGGGTCATTGATCTAAGACCTTGAATGGTTCCTCACTGCCTATAGAATGAATCAAGATTCTTGGTTCAAGACCCTTATTGTTGAGTCCCAACATTCCCAACCAGCTTCAGTCTCAGTCACTCACCTCCCAGCCCCTTCCTCCACGCTACCTGTGCTCCACATTCAACTCAACATGTGTGAAAACCAGGCTTGCAAACTCCCGTTACCCCTAATATCTGTTCCGCCTTCTGTGTGTCCTGCCTAATTTATTCACTCTCCTCCTAGTTGGGAGGGGGTGTTTTGGGGATCCTCCCTCTTTCTAGGACTCACTATCCTTCTCCCCATCTTCCCATTCCAAACCTCTGTCATGATCTTCAGAGATTTTCTCTTTCGTCCACTCCCACTGTCAGTTTTAATTCAGGTTTTCCATCATCTAGATAATATTTTGCTTCTAGTCTCGCCCCCATAAACCTATCTGTGCATAGTGGCTTGAGCGCTCATTTTAAAAATGTCAACCCTAACATGTCACTTTACAGCTTAAAAATTGTCAATGGTTTCCCTTTGCAGTGTTGATCCCCTTTAGCCAAAGACCTCCAGGACAATACCTATAGTCAGACAAAGTTGAATTTATTGGCTGGTTGCAATGGGCACCTCAAAAAAGAAGGGCTAGGAGGGATTTGAAGCTATAAGCTTTGGAGTTGGGTTAGTTAGTTTTGGGAAGGATCCAATGAGGTATAGTTTTATTCTGGAGTTGGATGCTGTCAGAAAGCAGGGCCAGTTCTATGATTGGTGTCTTGGTCATTTTTATCTAGGAGGAGCTGTTCTTTGTTATCTACGTGGAAATACTCTTCACACATTGACTTCTGTCAGAGTTGGCTGTAAACCTGTTGCCTGTGTTGAGCAGTTAGAAGAAAATCCAGTTCCCTTTCCTCACATAATCTTATTAGTAGTGAGGGAGAAAAAAGGTAGTCTCTGATGTCCAGAATTGAAATGACGACCACAGCTGGTCTGCCATAGTGTTAGAAGTCAGCCTGGGGCTCACAGCCAGTGATCCTAAACACGTTAAACAACCCCATAGAATAGCGACCTCACACAGCTCCCTGAGACCATGATAAATGCAGCAAAACAAGGTCACTTTATAGTTTTATCTAATCACACACAAAAGCAAGGTCACTGGGCCACCGACAAAATACCCAGTCATGGACTAGAGCAAATTCCTTAGGCCCTCCCCCGCAAATCACCCAGCCAAAGACTAAATCCTATATAAGTTCTTTCTAGAACTCTCTTGCTGAGAGAGTCTCCCACGGTGTGCATGCTTCCTCACTGCAACAGGTGATAAACCCACCTGTTTAATTACAGGTGTGTTTCTCCTGGTCTTTGGCTGAGGGCCTTGGCACAGGCATGGTTCCCCTGCTCACTTGGTTTCAGCCATGTTAGCCTTCTTTCAGGCAAATGTGGCTTTGAGGACAGAAAGCTCATTCCTGCCTCAGGGTTTGCACTTAACCGTTCTCTGGGACTTCCCTGGTGGCGCAGTGGTTACGAATCCGCCTGCCACTGCAGGGGACACAGGTTCAAGCCCCAGTCCAGGAAGATCTCGCACACTGTGGAGCAACTAAGCCCATGCGCCACAACTACTGACCTGCGTTCCAGAGCCTGTGAGCCACAACTACTGAGCCCGTGCGCCACGACTACTGAAGCCCGTGCACCTAGAGCCTGTGCTCCGCAACAAGAGAAGCCACCGCAATGAGAAGCCTGTGCACTGCAACAAAGAGTAGCCCCCGCTCACTGCAACTAGAGGAAGCCCACACGCAGCAATGAAGACCCAGCCCAGCCAAAAATAAATAAATTAAAAACAAAAAACAATTCCCTGTGATTGAAATACCTTCAGGTCTACTGGTGCCTGCCTCCTTGTCATCATTCAGATCTCAGCAGGAAATAACCACTTGAGAAAGGCCTTCATGGCTCCTACTCTCAGTAATTCTGTATCACTTTTTCAAGTTCCTATATCATTTTTAACACTTGGTTATATTATTGTGTGTTCCTGTCTTCCCCCACCAAAATGCAGATTCTAAGCGATCAGGGACTGTGTCGTGTTCACCTCTATCTCCTAGTGCTTCTAACATTTCCACAAATAGCTGAAACATATCTTACCTTGAGCAAAAGAGCATCTTCTTAATGGGTCTCTCTGCTTCCAGCAGCTTTCACCTCTAATACAGCTCTGACTTAGCTGTCTGAATTCCTTTTCTGAAACAAAGGGTAGATGCTAGCATTATCCCTCTTCAAAAACCTTTCATAGATTCTTTCTTCAAGGCATCATCCCCTCACTCCTTGCACCTCATCTTCCACTGGGGCTCTTAGGGGAACATTCTGGAACATGCCACATGCCTTCCAGCAGCCAAATCTTGACAAGTGCTTCTGCTTCTACCTGAGATGTTCTTGCCCATCCCTCACCACCCCCCCTTATTTTTTCCTGAGGGCAAAATCCTAGTCATTTTTCAAAGCCTAGCTCCCAAAGTGCCTCTTTTTTTGGGGGGGGCAGGTACGTGGGCCTCTCACTGTTGTGGCCTCTCCCGTTGCGGAGCACAGGCTCCGGACGCGCAGGCTCAGCGACCATGGCTCATGGGCCCAGCTGCTCCGCGGCATGTGGGATCTTCCCGGACCGGGGCACGAACCCGTGTCCCCTGCATCAGCAGGAGGACTCTCAACCACTGCGCCACCAGGGAAGCCCCCAAAGTGCCTCTTTTGAGAGACCTCCTCCAATCCTTCCTTCCTCTGGGCTCCCCCAGCCCCTGGTTAGACTCTGGTATGACTAACCACACCCCGATTTCTGTCACAGTTGAGTGTGTACCTGTTGTCTTTCTCAGGAGACCATGAATGTTTCCAGGGCAGGGAAGCATCAGCTCTCTCTGTGCCCGTTTCTTCAGTTGTAACATAAAAATCTTTGTACTTACCTCATTGGGTTCTTGTGGGGAGTAAGTGAATGAATGCACATACAGCGATTAGATCGATGAATGGCTGAGTAAACACCATATAAATGTCTGCTAATATCATTAATGTTCATTCCCGTATTCTTAGTGCTGGTCCAAAGTAGGTGTCATTATGCATTGTTCTTGAATTTGGTTGGAGTCTGGTAGAATGCTTCTGAGAGATTTAGAGCTTTATTGCTTGGAACCAGGTTGGGAACTTTTATTGGTCTATTTAAGTTATTTATGTAACTCCCAACCCTCCTTCCACCCCAAGCTTTGGGGATAGGAACTAGGGATTGCTAAGTAAGAAAAGAGAAAATAGTCCTGAACCTTTCCTAGTGGTGTCGCCTAACGGTTGGTCTGACCTAAAGATAAGAAACCTGCCTCAGAAATTTATTTTTCAAAAATTTCCCTGGGCCCTTTGTTCAAATGCTACTCACCTGGAAGAAAGAACATATTTAACCATTACCTCAGAATGTGTCCCATTTTCCCCATAATATTAGGGGAGGGATGGGATACGGGACCACCAAATTATAGTAGAGATGGGGTCTGGGGAGGCAAAAGAAGTCTGGGTTATGAGCTGCTGTTCCCAGAGCTTCCAAAGGCTTGTTAGAAGGAAGGGTGCCAGAGAGCACTGGACGTAGGAGAGTGAAAGGATGCAAACAAAGAGAACTGAGGCTTCCTAAGATGATACTGGTCTAATGGAGAAGCAGGGAGGCCCAGTGGGGAATGCGCTGGACCAAATTTTACTTCTAATTCTACTTTGCAGCCGGGACACCAGGGCACCTCTCTGGCTTCCTTGTGCAATGTGTTTAATGGTGAGATTGAACTAAATGAAGTTTGAGTTCCTTCTTGTGTTGAGGAGGGTACTGGCCAATGGCGGGGTGACTCCGAGTCTGAATGCATGCTTTAACACATCCTGGGCGGTGCCTTGGCTTGCGTGTTTCCTTGGTTCTTTACAGAGCCTGCCAGGCTTCTCCAGAACTTGTCTGATGCTTGTGAAAACCATCTTAGTGGATGTAGTGAACAGCCTGGTCTCACCTCTCCAGAGAGGTGGATGATTCCTGGAGGCTGTGCGTGAAACTGGGTCGGCCTCTAATGGCCAAAGGCCCATGGGCACAACAAACAGGGTGAAGTCTAGGCTGTGACCAGATGGATCCTGGGAAGCAACTGGCATTTCTAAGATAGTCTCTCCTCAGTCGAAAGTCTTCTGTTAATCCAAGCTATTTGAGGTATTAAGTATACTTGATGTTTGTATGTCATTTACAAGTATTTTCAGATTCTCAGATTTGTCTAAACCATGTAACAACCTGTGAAGTCATTTCCATTTCATAAATGAGGGAGCTCAGAAAAAGTGACTTGCCCCAAAGTTTGGAAACATAATAGGGTTTGTGACAGAGAGTGCTTTTGTACATGTCTGTAGCTGGCTTTATCCAAGAGAAGTGAATTACAGAGATGGAGGATGGATTTCAGTCTAAGATGATCTCGATTGCTAGCTGTACCGTGGCAGCTGGCTATAGTGGAGTGAGCCTTGGAGCCAGAACTCTCCAAATCTGTCATATACTAGAGGAGGGACCGTGGACAAGTTAACACTCATTCTCATTTCCCTTGTTTGTGAAAGAGGAGCAAATGACATAAGACAGGGTAGAGCTGTCTGACATAGTAAGTAAATGCAGTATTCCCTTTCATACGAGTTTGAACATGTGGATAAAAATACTCTTAGCCATGCTTTATATTTTCTCCTGTGTATTTTCCTCAACTTAGTTTCTGCCTTCACACTGACTAGAAACAGGCTAGTAAGGATCCTTCTGTTTCAAAGGCTTGATTAGGGTTCAAATACTCGAAATTAAACCATATAAAAGGAAATATTTCTCGTCTACAGGCTAGCTGATAAATGTAGGGGGAATCTACGTTTTTGAGGCTGACTGGCCTTGGGAGTTGATGCCCGCGGCCTGGCATCATAGAGATTTACCTAGCACGCTTGAGTGAGCCTGGTCCTGGCTGGGAGGATTACATTTCATCCAGTGTTGAAATCACTTGAAATTCCCCTTATTCATCCAGATACAGAAATAAAAGGAGCAACTCGTGGTCTTGCTGAGGCAAAATCTTTATTGTTAGCCATTACTGAATCCTTTATACTTGCATCTATCTGCCAAAAACAGACCGATCAAAGTAATCTATTATATAAAGCATCACATGCACATGGATTTTCTCATCTCACACCCCACAATTTCATCAAAAGATCAAATTATATTTTTACTCCATCTTTATCTGTAGACCTTAGAGCTCTATAGAAGCTTTTGAATGAAACAATGACATTTTTATCATATTCACTTTTTAAATGTACCAACATTCAGAAGGTTCATTCTTGGGTCTGATGCTTGAAGCTGAGGTAGGATGAGGCAGGAGGACAACCATCCTTTTCAAACGCCCTGGCCTAAACATTGTTGGTAACACACACACACACACACACTCACACACAGATAAATCAATTCAAAGTGATATCCAAAAACTTTTTTTTTTTCCTTTTCCTCTTCCCCAATCCCTTTCTCATTCTGCTGGAGGCCCCTCTGCGTCCTGCATTTCTATTTTACTCAATAGGAGAAGTTGCTCAGCTACTTCATGAGGAGTTGAGGATTCACAAACAGAAGTCATTCTAAACAATTTGTCAGGTATGTCTCCCACAAATATTTACTTGTCCTCTCCCTCTCTGACCAGCGGTCACAACAGTGAGTCATCCATTGGGCTTTAGTCCACAGCAGCACGAAATAACAGCAACTCCAGGACTATGACCTGACACTTTCCATTTTTATTAAAATTCTCACTTCCCTCAGAACCTGATTGTCTCAAAGTCAATTTTATTCCATGCTTGGACTTTCAGTTTGTGCTAATTTGCAAGTCTTTCCCAAATTATCCTCGTAAATCAATGCACGAAGTATTTATCAACTCTCATACATACAATTCCTTGACAGATTCAGGAGAACTGAATCTCTCCCCATAGAGAGGACTTTTCTGGGGGGAGTGGGATAGAAGGAATCCCCTTTATGAAATAAGAGTTAGGGGATGGGAACTAAATTTATGCCTTTTAAGACCTTATTAATATAGAGAGTTATATGTATATGGCCTATTGTCAGTCCCTTATTCAGTTTGCTTCATCCATTTTAGAGGAGCATGATGCAAAGTCTACAAACTCAGAGCCACACGTTTATGTCTTTGTTATTATGGCTAAGATCCCACGTGTCGCAGAGCAACTGAGCCCGTGCGCCACAACCACTGAATCCCGCGCACCTAGAGCCCGTGCTCCGTGACAAGAGAAGCCACCGCAATGAGAAGCCCGCGCACCGCAACGAAGACACAACACAGCCCAAAATAAAATAAATATAATAAATTTATTTAAAAAAAAAGAAATTTGAGTCACGCCTTTCTTCATTAAATAAAAAAGCCTAAAAGTACTATACAGATAAATCTAAGCGCTTCACATTAATAAGTATTTTACCAATCAAAATACTGCTCTTAGCACAAGTAACAATTCAAACAAGGAAAAGCTCGAATGAAATAAGCCTCTATGCATTCACTGCAAAATTTTATACCATTACCAAAACTACAAACAAAACGATAAACTTCTAGTGGTAGTGGACCCAAATGTTTATTATTGCCTCATTTTCTTCTAACCAGGCAACTCTTCTTTATTTCTCCCCTCATGACTTTTCTCTTTGTTTGGTACTCAGCCAACCTCTGAGACACAACTGAACTCCTCCCTCCTCCAGGAAGCGATTTCTGGCCCTCACTGATCTCCTTCAACTCCACACCGCTTAAACCCATCCTACGATTCAGGTCTACCAATAGTATTGATCTCCTGTATGCCTACAACCGTTTCCACAGATGCCTCCTGGGGAGCAGGGCCGGACCTCCCCTGTATTGCCACCGTGCCTTACCCAGTGCCCTCTCAGAATATTGACTTCATGGAGTTTTGGACATAAACCCATGTAGGAAAGGACACAAGCTATGGCAGCTAGCCCCCTCTGACTCATGGTCCTTTTAAGAATATAGAAGCCTCAAATACGTGAACCAAATTGATTTGGGCCCCCCACCCAAGACCTTGAGTTTGAATTGATTGGTAGCGTGAAATAAATGATACACCTGAGAACTTCTGGATTCCCATTTGCACCGCGAGTTCATAGGCCTGACTGTAAATGACCTTTTACATTAATGCCCACATTTACTAGTTGGTGCTTTTCATACCGTTTCTCTCAAGAACATTAAATGCAGAACTGTGCCCTTTGTTCTGAAGTATGGAGGCTTTGCTCTGTATTGTTTCAGAATCACTGGCATTCCCACTGGGAACAGAGTGGGCCTCATCCTCTGCTCATGACTAAGTCCAGAGACTCTGTCTGGTGAAGGAGTTCTGTGACTTTTTAACCTGAGCGGTATTCTACCCATTGCCCGTGAATGCCCGGGTTACAGTGCCTGTATCACTGCACTGCTGATTACAATAAATGTGAGGCAACCTGGTAAGCTGTCCCCAACCCCAAACTCAAGAACATTAGCGGATACTTGAAAGCAAGCTGTATGACTGCACACTCCCAGCTTCCAAAGTTCAAAAGTCTGGTGGACTAATCTTAAGATCTCCACTGCTCTCTTCTTTGCCAAATATGGGCAACAAATACTGCCTTTAACACTATCAGGACACAGTTGGGGGTTGCTTTTTCAGTGCTGGGGATAGATTACATGGATACATTTTCCAACCCTTTGCAGCAAAGAGGGGTGTGATAGAGGTTCATAATCAGGCCCTTAAAGTGAAGGGCACTAGGCTTTGGAATGAGAAAGATCTGGGTTCAAACTCAGGGTGCCAATTGCTAGATGGGTAACCTTGAACGAGTTATACATTTCTGTGAGCCTGTTTTCTCATCTGCCAAATGGAAATAACACCACCTCCCTCAGCAGGGTTGTGAAAATTATGATATACATAAAACTCCTGACATATTGCTTCAATATAGTAGATACTCAATAAATGTTAGTTACTGTTTTTATTATCCAAGAGTTTGAATTGACTAGAGTCCATGATTTTTAATTCACTATTTCAGTCTTCTCAGAAGTCATCCAGGACTAAAGTTAAAAGTATATGGGAGGCTGTTAAATGCCTGTAAAGGTTTAGTGGGTAGGAAAGATCACAGCACTGAGGTGGAAGGATGTTGTCCCTGCCCCCACTCCCTTATGGCCCCAACACACACACACACACACACACACACACACACACACACTCACACACACACACACTCACACATCCCTCCGCCCCAGACTAAACCTGTATGCTCTTTTGTCCATGTCTCCAACCCTAGCTGATGAAAATGCCTGTGGTTTTAAAGGTTTTCAAAACTAAGAATGGGAAAGTGAGGCCTCAGAAAACTATGCATATTCCACTAGAGGAGAAAGCAAGTAAGAGAGAGAGGGGTGGCGCTACATTTTCTTGTCCTTAGCAGTATAACGGCCCCCACGTCCTGGGATCCCAGTTTGACAAGATGAAATGACTCGAAGGTCACGGACGGACCTCACTGTCCACTGTGAAAGCTCTTGCAGCACCTTTAGGCCCCAGAGCTTCTTCTCAAAGAGACCACCATCTCCAACAATAAGGGGCACGCCATCAGCCTCACTGGAAGGGATCTTGTGTTCCAGGAGCACCATTAATTCTTCCAGCTGGTAAGCAAAGGCAGCGACTTGGAGGAGAATGGTATGTATTGCTTGACGGAAGTCATCTTCAGCTGGAGTAAAATGCACCCGTTGGTCTTCTAACATTCTGGCCAACATAACATGGAAGGTACGGTAAGCCTGGAGGTTCTCTTGGAGTCGCTCTGCCTCACTGAGCTCGCTCCACCGATCAGTGCTTGCCACTGGCACACCACGCACAGAGTCCAGGTTTACGTTCTCGTTCAGACCTTGGTGCTTCACCTGGTCAAGGATACAGAAAAACTTCACATCTGTAATCACTCCACCAGTCTCACTTAATCTCTAAATCTCATATAAAATCTTATTCACTTCCCTGGTCAAGGATCCAAATTGTAAAGAAAATAGAGTCTAGATGAGGAACTCTTCATTTGGGAACCTTGACTGACTTTAGGAAGAAGCTATCCTCCCAGAAATTATCCATACTGCTTTGACTACCTGTTCATTTCTCTTGGGAGAATGTGCAGCTTTCACTAGGTTCCAAAGGTTGAAAACCACCCACTGACTGGTCTAGAATAATTTTTCCTTCCCACTTGACACTCCCTCCTGGCAACTGGAGTATTATAATCATACTGGAGTTTAAGTATTTTAAATATACCTGAAGACGCTGGCCACACCTAAGCTCTAAAATATAGGCATCGTAGAATTTTTCTAACAGCCTCTCCATTGCTCACTGTCAATGGTGAGGACAATCGTTTATTAGAGGAGTCAATGGCAATTATCTTTTTTAAAAATTGGTATTTCAAAGAATCTGATTTCTGACTGCTGGAGTTTTATGAAGATAAACCAATTCTCAGAGAACCTAAATTCAGAACTCTCCACGGGGGCCTGGAGTGTTTCCACAGCAGGCCTTAGATGAAGACCGAGGGGGATCTTCCTCTATCAGAAAACCTGAGATCCATGGTTAGCTCCCCAAGAATCGGACACTTCCCCAGGTCCCCAGTGATTCTTCTACGAGACTTTTTTGATAGTGTAGGTGACCTTTCTATTTAGATGCAGGAACACTTTTGATTGTACAGGGTGGCTAATAATGTAATAGGAGAAACTGGTTGGTTTATACTGTTCTTCTCCCAATCCTATAAACCTAACTCCATCTTTTGTTTCTAAGCTCAAAAGATCAGAACAATGTACATGAAGAACCCAAGCTTAGAGGCCTCATGGTTCATCTATTCTGGCAGAATTCAGACAGGTAATGAAATTAGGAACAGCCTCCAGGACATAAAGCCAATTCTACATAGAACCCCATGTATATTTTCTTATTCAAGGAACAACATGTCTCCTGAATAGCCTAGAGAAAGTAAGGTCGTATGACTTTCCTTAAGGGAAGGGGCCATGTCAAATGACAGGTGCCCAATATATAAATGACTATATGATTAGGGCTTTTGTAACTGATAACGGGGCTGGAACATGATGGTAAAGGGCTGGATCAGAAGAGATGAAGTGAAAATAGACGACAGCAAAATAGGCAACTTACGTAAGATTCCATAAGAGCAGTCAGGTCTGAACGGATCTTCCTTGCTAGCCAGACAGAGCGGCTACAGAGGTCCCGGCGGCGAGGGGTCAGCGGTGAATGCTCTGTGAAAGCCATCCCCTAACTCAACTGTCCCGGGAAACAAGTGAGCTGGGTTTGTTTCTGTCTATACCGGTCCAAATAAGAAATGTGACTCTCGGGCTAAATCCACTGGGCATTTCCCTACTAATGGAATTCAGCACCCCCCCACCCCCCGCCTGACTCAGAGGTGGCAGCAAATTCCTGGCTGTGGATTTCTGCGCCTGTGGAATCAAAGGCCCCTTTTCACTCAGCTTTCTGTCCTGCAGCGTCTGCCTCCAACTCTCTCCTCCACTCAGGGCCTAGTGTACTTGTTTTCATGTCATTGTTTTGCTTTTGCACTTGACAAGGTCATTATCACACTGATCCTCATGACACCCCTGCCTGATGGAATCTATTTATACACACTTATAATCAGTTCATTTTACTATCACCCTCTCTGTGCTCCCCATGTCCTTTTCTTTCTTGGCCTGGTACATTATTCAATAATATTAAGTTATTATTATTGATATAGCTGCCATTCATTAAGCATCTACCCTAGGCCAGACACTGCTAACAGCTTTAAAGCCTTTATTTGATCTTTAGAATAATTCTACAAGATAGTTTCCTCATTTTACATAAGAAATGGAGGCTTAAAGAAATTAAATAATGTGCACAAAATCTAATAACTAGGTTCAAAATTTAAATATAGGTCTTCGATTCTATAACTGTTCCTCCCACTGAATTTCCAATATCATTCTCTAGGTAGTTCATATTTCGTTCCAAGACACAAAGTTTACATGAAATAGATCCTGTAAAACTACAGCGTTTTTTCATTCCCATCCTTTTGCTGAGTATTTAAATGTACACTTGATTAAAAATCAGTTAAGGAAGCATCTGTAATCTCAATCATGGTGCCTTCCTTGTAGCTATAGGATGAGGAAGGTACTGTTTTAGGCCTGTTCTCTTCCAAAGGACAGGAAACACCCAACCCTGACTTGGTAACATTTCTGAGGCAGTCTCACTTAAGTGACAACACGCTTTTCTTTTTCTTCCTTATCCCAGTCATACCACATTGCTTCTTAACAAAACAAGAGGATGAGCTGGACTGTGAAACGCAGGCAGAGTCTAAGAGCACTTGGAGACTTGTTCTACTGCATTTAACTCTGTAGGTTAGAGGATGACGCCAATTGGGTAAGAGCGACACGTTTCATCCCCAAATGAATCAGTTTTCACTATTTTGTATCATGGACATTACCTCTAAATTGAAACACATGCCTTCTCAGGGGGAAATTTCCATACATAAACAATAATCGAGGGGGCTTCCCTGGTGGCACAGTGGTTGGGAGTCCGCCTGCTGATGCAGGGGACACGGGTTCGTGCCCTGGTCCGGGAAGATCCCAAGTGCCGCGGAGCGGCTGGGCCCGTGAGCCATGGCCGCTGAGCCTGCGCATCCAGAGCCTGTGCACCGCAACGGGAGAGGCCACAACGGTGAGAGGCCCGCGTACCGTAAAAAAAAAAAAAAAAAAAAAAAAAAAAAAAAAAAAAAAAAGCAATCATCGAGGGACATAGGGGAGAAAGAAATGAGGCTGGGGTGGCTGTCACAGTAGGCTTTTTAAGAAGGCAGGAGGATTCTACTTTTTTTTGTTTTTTAAACTTTGTATGGACATTGAGTTTTGTGAAGAAGCACTGATATTAAATGCTATCAGGGTTTTGTCATTATCAGAGCAAAATTAACCCCACAGCTTCTTTAACGTTCTCTTTACTAAAGAATCCACCTTTCCTAAGCTTGAAACATGGAAAGGATTTCCAACTTTGTCAAATGATCATAGGATCATATGGCATCTCAGCATTAGAAATCAAGAACTGAACTAAGTCAGAAGTTAACTACCTGATTCTCAACAAGAGCAAACAACAGTATCCGCCACAAAACCTGCTCTGAGGGCACTTGTTTTTCTTATTTGGCAGCATCACTTATTTCACCCCAGGATAACTGCAACTCAGTACAACCAAGGAAGACCAGTTGCTTCCATGAAGACAACTTTTATTTTTCTTCTTTACATATTTATTTTGGATATGCCTTACCTAGATTAAGAGAAAACAAGGATTTGAAAAGCAGAGTATCCCTTTTATTATAATTTCTTTTTACATAACCTTTTCAACCTAGATTCAGGTAACTACCTGTCTCTCCGACCAAAGGAGAAGGGTCCTGCATATTACAACAGGCAAAAAAGGCTTCTAGGAAATAAAATATTTTAAACTGATTCATTACAATTTTTCAGTTTTCTTGAGTACACTGGAAAGTGGGAAAAAGACAGGAGGGAAAAATGGTGCTTCAAACAGCCAGACTGTAATAACCTTAGTTAGGTTTAGTACACTCTTTATATTTTTTTCTCCGAACAGGTTCTAAGGAAGTTCAAGTGCTCTATGTGAATGCTTTTCCATACCTCAGTGTATCTATTTTTACTCCCAGTAATCTTGGCCAGTGTTTATCTAAATTCTCTGAAGCATATTAAGTCTCAATTTTACAAAATAACCCTGGGCAACCACAAACAAGGGGAAAGATGTATTTCTACAAGATGTATTTCTATATCTTGTAGAAATAATATTTGTATTAAGTACATTTTCAGAATTTAGAATTGCTAATTCAAGATGGAGAATATGCTGTGGGAAGAGTTATTAAAAAGGTAGCAGAATTTGATTAACAGTAGGAAATGTTGGGATTCCCTGGTGGCGCAGTGGTTGAGAGTCCGCCTGCCGATGCAGGGGACACAGGTTCGTGCCCCGGTCCAGGAGGATCCCGCTTGCTGCGGAGCGGCTGGGCCCGTGAGCCATGGCCGCCGAGCCTGCGCGTCCGGAGCCTGTGCTCCGCAACGGGAGAGGCCACAACAGTGAGAGGGCTGCGTATCGCAAAAAAAAAAAAAGAGTAGGAAATGTAGAATTTTAAGATTAAGAGTTCCTTAGAAGGACAATGAAGTAAACGTATGAGGAGCAGAATGGAAAAGGGAAAAGAATCTAGTATAAGATAGTTTACTTTAACCAACTCTTTACTTTGCTAGCACCCCTTTTCTCAAAAGGAAAAAATCTTAAGTCTGTGAAAAATATTTTAAAATTTATCGCAAACTGCTGTAATAATTTATGGAAGCAAATTATAGGCAAATGAAAATGAGTAAAAAACGGAGAAAGGAGAAAGTTTCTGAGAACTAACTAGCTGCTTTTGGTGGGGAGGAGTGTGATACAGGGAAGAATATATTTTCCCTCTATCTCATAAAGTTTTTTTTTTTTTTAAATGCAGTTTGCTTTTGTGTAGGTGGCTAAAACATCTGATGGCTAACAACTGCAAATGTAATTTATGGAGACAAAGGATAAGATAAATGTGACGAAGACAAAAAGTAAAGTGGGGTATAGATGCTAGCTAGTGAAACAGTACAAAATGGACTTAATACGGGAGTGGAACAACTTTGTTTTAGATCCATCCAGTCAATCTTGTAATATTTTCAAATTTACTCAACATACCAAAGTCATCTCCAAATCCTTACTGTGAGCAGGAAAGCATACTCTATATCCCTTCTAACCTTATTCCATTTTCTACCCTCACACTGAAGGGGATGGCAAATCTGCAACACTGAAAAGAAACAACAGTACATTTAAGACTGCTCACTGGAGGTGTTTCACTCCCTATTCCCTGGCATCCCAACCACTGACACAAGGTGGGTGTAAAGTAAGCCTCTTTCAGAGATGACGTTTTGTTACCCTTCTTTTTGGGGAAAAAAAAAATCAAGAGAGAAAACTGATAAACTTTGTAGTTTTAGTGTTTGTGAAAAACAAGCTGTTCCTTATTTTGTTCTCAGCAAAACTTCATTCTTTCCAACAGCCATCATACATTTCTGACAAAGAATGAATAGGGCAAGCCTTTAATTCCAGTTTCTGAGGTACGTAGGAGAGACTGCCCTTCTAATTCTCTAAAAATGGGCCAAAATATGTTTTTGGTCTTCTGGAAGTTATGAAGCTGTACAAAACTGTCCTTCCCATGGACAGTAAGTAATCCACCCCATGAAAATCCCTACCTCGAGGGAAATGATAATTCCTACAATTTCAGGTGAAAACCAAAGCATTATACAGATTAACTTTGTTGAAGGCTTTCTTCTTCTGAAATGTTATTAAAAGGGAAACAAAACAGAGCAATTTTCTTTTACTTACAACTGTATGACTCAGACTATTCCTTCACTGATGGCAGTGTCCTTCACTAATTGGGAGCTGGAATCAACCAATGATAAAGCAAAGCAAAGCAAAAGCCAAAGCCAAAGCCAAAGCCAAAGCCTAAGCCAAAGCAAGCAAGGGGCCAGAGCTGGGATAACAGGGAGGTCTGTATAAAGAAATGATGGGGACAAAAAAGAAAATCAACAAATTCACAAGAGAAAACCTTTTATCTATAATTCAGACCCTGAACCACCTTCCTGACCCCCTCAAAATTCCTAAATCTCGATGCTCTAAAAACTCAGACCACTAATTACCACAAACCTAACATCCTTCCCTAAAGAGGTTTCCGGAAAAGCACTAGGCTACTGTAGTGATTTTGTGAGTGCTGAGGACCAGCTTTCTTTAAAGGCCACTAGAGAGCTATGATTTTAGAGGCTGGCTGTGCTTCTTCAACCCTATATCTTGCCTTCTACAAGTACCTCTTATGCAAAGGACCCCATGTCAGAATAGTCTAATCTCTCCCAGCCCCACAAAATATAGCAACAAAGACAAAAAAAAAAAAAAAAGAGAAATCAGACTTTGTTAATAAATAAGGAATCTCAGGTTCCACAACACAAAAACACACATGTTCAAAGTGCAAATTTCTGCCACTAGTCTGGGACTTTTCTCACTGATATAGAACCCTGTCTTATGGTCAGAGAGACCATGTAGACAGTAGCTCCCTCCCTGTTGGGAGCCTGCTTGCAAAGCAAGTGAGCACCACTGAGAACCTTATGGAGGTGTTGGGAGAGGGACTGAGGAAGGTGGTGAGGTGAAGAGGCAGGAGGTGGTCCCCATGTATCCTTCCTTTCCTAAACCCAGGGGGAATAGAGGGAAAGGGGGTGAGAGATGTGTGCTGTTTTAACAGCTCACCCTGCTAAGGGGCCCTGAAGTGCCAAGTCAAGCTGCCAGCCTCCAGAGATTAGAAGTATATGATACTTTGAAGATAAATGTGCTGCAGATAGAAGCCAGAACCATAGGGAAGCAGTAAAGGAGGAGAAGGGGTTTAGAGAATATTAATATATTATTAAGAGTTAAAAGCTGATCCAGAGCACATCAGAGTTACAGGCTGAAAAGGGGGATCTGCTGATGAGCAGGAAGTCTGCCTGGCTGGAACTGAGTATAAGAATAACCGTTACTTTAAGAGCTGCTGCTGCTTTTTCTTTGTCTAGCTTTCTGGTAAAGGCAACATCAATTTTATAGAGGGGACAACAGAGGGAGAAGAGGGGATGTGTGTGTGTGTGTGTGCGTGTGTGTGTGTGCGCGTGTGTGTGCACACGTGTGCTGTGATCCACAATGGAAAGAGCAGGCCCTTCAGTTATTTTACTAGATTTTAAATGCTTTAAATTTTTTTTTTTTTGTCCTTTTTGTCTTTTAAATACAAAGTCTTAGCTGTCCCAGTGCCCAAAGTCTTCCCTTCCTCTAAGGTCCAGTGGAGTCTGAATCTTCAATCAGAACCTCTGTGGTAGCACCGAGTATATCCGAGTTCATGACCAGCCCTTCAGTGCCCCCACTGCTGCCACTTCCCACAAAGATCTTCCCATCAGCCATCAGGCTCACCCGTTCTGTCCCACTACAATATGACTTTGACATCCCTTCAGCTTCTAGCAGAAGGCACTCTCCAGAGGTGGAGTTTCCCAAGGGCTCAGGAAGAAGAGGAAGACCCTGACCGTCTGCAGGTTGTGTCAGGGACTCTGGATTAGTGCCCAAGATATCTGTGCTGGTGATGAGGGCGCCTGCATTGGCAGCCAGAGCTTCGGCAATCAGCACCTCAGGGTGGCTTTTTGCTTTGTGTGCCACTACGCTGTCCTTCTTCTCAAATTTTTTGCCACAGATATTGCAAGAAAACTGGTAGAAGGAGTCTGCATCGTGCTTCTTCATGTGCCAATTAAGGGACGCCTTTTGCCGACAAGTGAATCCACAGATCTCGCATCTAAGGAGAGTGAAAAACGAAATAGCTGATCAAATAGAGAAATAAAGAGACCTCTCATTTAGTGTCAGGGTGAGAGTTTAGAGGTTACATTTATAAGCAACAGTCAGTAATATATACTTCTTGTGAAAGATTAGGAAAAGTTAATAGATAGAAAACTAATCTGATTTTTTCCCCTTTCTGTTTGTTTGAAAAAGAGGAAAACAAAAGAAAAACATGACTAAGTAGCTCCCCTAATCGATACCCACTCTTTTTTTTTTTTTGCGGTACGCGGGCCTCTCACTGTTGTGGCCTCTCCCGTTGCGGAGCACAGGCTCCGGACGTGCAGGCTCAGCAGCCATGGCTCACGGGCCCAGCCGCTCCGCGGCACGTGGGATCTTCCGGGACTGGGACACAAACCCGTGTCCCCTGCATCGGCAGGCGGCCTCTCAACCACTGCGCCACCAGGGAAGCCCAATACCCACTCTTTAATTTGGTAGAAGTAAAATAGCAGTGCCAGGTGAAATGTCTGTAAAGGGTCTAACCCTCAAGTGGGGTATATGCACTGAGACCCCAGATGTTCACCAGTAAACAAGTACTCACTGTAATGGCTTCTCGCCAGTGTGAATCATCCGGTGCACTGCCAGATTGTGGGAACTCTTGAAGGCTCGAGCACAGTATTCACAGATATAATCTCGTTGATCTAAGAAGAAAAATAATGTGGTTATTTAGTGTTCCATTTAGAATCCGTCTTAAGTATTTTTTCCTAGCTTACAACAAGTAAGCAGATGATCAGGCAGGTGAATTTAGAGGACAAGCAATACTGTTTTTAATATATAAGCACTTCGGATAAACAAAACTTATAATAATATCATTTTTATCTCTTCTTAGTCCATTCATTCAGTAGCATACGAACCTATTTTAAAAAACAAAAATAAAAAACACAGCTAGACAGAAATATGAGAACTGGAATCCTAATCTTAATTTTACCAGTAATCCAGACCTTGCATAAATTGGTTAGCAAGTAAACAACTACATTTTACATAGCTTTTATTCTTAAAACAGCTTTTTTCACAGACTGTGAAAGCTGAATGCTTACATATAAAGAATCTAGCGTTCAACAACAACAAAAGAAGTTGGCATTCCCTAAAGAAAAGTGACCCAAATATAAAGTGCTACTCATATCTTCTATTTCAGATTTTTTTAAAAAGTTACCCAAGATAAACAATTTAAACTTCTCTCAAAAATTCTATGGGGCAAAGGAACACTGGACTTAATTTGTTATCAACTGGTTGGGGAGAAAGTGGACAAACAGATGCTCAACATACATTTGTTGAATAAATGGCCACTACCCATTTTCTATGCCTTTCACTTAAAAATTACTAGAAATAGTCACAGTAAAAACACAAGGATAAGTCAAAAGGCAAACAGTATCCAATTTCATCTTACATTCTATCCCAAACAGTTCTAAAACCAAGTGTGGGAGAAGAGTCAAGTTTTTCTCAAAGTTGAATGTACTGAGGACTCACCTGGGGATCTTATTAGATGCAGACGCTGATTCAATTGGTCTAAGGCAAGGCCTGAGATTCTCCATCTCTTAATGGAGCTCAAGTCTGGTCTACGTTCTACATGATGAGTGGTAGGGTCTAAAAATGCATACTTCTAACTCAGGGACAATTTCTTAGTATCTCTCAGGTCTTGTCCACTTTTCCAGCTCCACAGTCGCATGACAAACCCATGTGGGGCATTCTACTTGCTTAAATAAATTGTATTTTCAAAGGGAGCCAGTAAACACTAATTTGGAAAAGGAAAACTCTCTAACACTGACATCATAAAACTGTATCAACCAAATATAAATATCTAGAATGGACTGAATTTCTAAAACACTGTTTGTCATAGTAGGCTTGTAATATTTAACTAAAACAGTCTAAACTGGTTGTCAGAAATTACTTTTCTATAGAATAAAACAGTGTAACAGGGAGAACGAGTGGAGAAATGGCAGCTTCTATCAAGAAACAGTGGAGACAGCACACTCTCTGAAGAAACATAGTGTAATGCAAAGACAGTAGACTTTGGAGTGACCAAGACCTGAGTTTAAATTGCGGTGCTATCAGGTGCCCGGCCCTGTGCAGCAAACAGCACTTTATAGGTTATCTCATTTCATCCTTGTAATAACTCAGTGTTATTGGTAACATTATTAGCTTTATTTTACAAATGAGGAAAAGTGAGAAGAAATTAAGTAACGTTCCTAAGTCACACATTCAGTAAATGATAGAAAGGGTATATATATGACACTGACCATATGACCTTGTGCAAGAGACATGAAATCTCTGCTACTGGAATTCCTAGTCTTACCCTCCAAGGATTATTAAGAATATCAAGTGTCTGGCATATGCTCAATTACCACTAATACCCAGCCTAATTTGTTCCTATTAGCTACACTGCACTGAGACTGTCAAGTGGATAAAAATGAATGATGTCTGAATCCATTCTATAACATGAATTACAAAGACATTCAGTTTCTCTTTTTGAGTCAATAGCTCCTCCTCCAACAGGAGGTTACATGTGAACTTAGTAGCTAGCCTTTACGATTCCAATAGGAGCAGAAGTCGAGAGCTCCTCAGTAGGTAACATGAACGATGAGCAGCCCTCCTTCCCGTTTCAGCTTTCTCCACATACTCCTCATTTTCAGTCCAGGTAGTTACTACGAGTATCTATTTACCTGAGACAGAATTAGAAAACCCCGGTTCTGCTAAAACTAGCTGTGTGACCACAGGCAAGTTACCTAATGTTGCTCAGCCTCTGGTTTCTTAGCTGTAAAACAAACGTGGTGACGTTGAATCAGTGAATTTAGCTACCTGATAAACATTTTATTTAAGAAATACCTGTATGATGTTTGGCATGTCGTAGAAGTTGCTTCTGGAGCCTGAAGAGTCGCCCACAGGAGGGATGGGGACATACGTATTTCTTCTTCAGCAAATGCTGATATTTAATGTGGTGCTAAAACAGTAAAAGAAAGTGAAGGGGGATAAAAAATAAGGATTCCAGAAAGCTTAGCTTACTTAGCTCATTCCTTTGCTAAGTCAAAAGTGCTGAAGGAAAACCAAATACTCTGTATATGAACAGGAAGCAGTATAATAAAATGATTATGAACACAGGCTACAGAAACAGATAGATGGTGATTCCAGTCTAGGTCTGTCGTTCATTAGTGGCATGATCTTAAAATATAATACTTCCAGATGGAAGTATTATATGGAGGTAATGATAACTGTGTTGTAGTGTTGTTGTGGGAATACAGAGATCATATATTGTACGGTGCTTAGTGCAGCAAACAGTACATGACAAAAGAAGCGTAGCTATCATTATTATAGTAGAACCAGAATCAGAAAGTAAGGCCTTAGTCTATGTTATACTTGCTGCTAAATAAAGATCAAACACTTCTTAAACTTTAGTAATTATTATTTCACCTTCATGTTTTCTGCCAGACCTAAATACAAGCTGTATCTTTACTCATTAAAAAAAATCTGGGACTTCCCTGGTGGCGCGGTGGTTAAGAATCCGCCTGCCAATGCAGGGGACACGGGTTCGAGTTCTGGTCCGGGAAGATCCCACATGCCGTGGAGCAACTAAGCCCATGCACCACAACTACTGAAGCCCGCACGCCTAGAGCCCGTGCTCCGCAACAAGAGAAGCCACCGCCATGAGAAGCCCGCGCACCGCAACAAAGAGTAGCCCCTGCTCACCACAACTAGAGAAAACTCACATGCAGCAACAAAGACCCAAAGCAGCCAAAAATAAATAAAAATAAAAAATAAATTTTTAAAAACATACAGAATGCACAGCAATTTATATAAAATTATTTTTAAAAACCCTGCTCACTTAAAAAAAACCCTAAAAACTAAAAATTTTATAATTTATTCTAAATAGGATTCAAAAAGTCATTGGTTTTAGTTGCTAATTTTATTCTTTAAAAATACACATTAAAATAAAATCTGTTCCACTGTGTCTTGGTGTGTTGTTATGCAATCATTTCTTGTATCAGGAGTATTTACACCATGAACACTGGAATATTCCAAGATCCCAAGGAAATATTTAAGCTCAGGTTCTAAATCACTTAAAAACAACAACAACAGAAACTCAACTGAAGTAATTTGATGTTTACAAAAAGATTTTCCTTGACATTACACATTTAATGATAAAGCCTACACAAGTCCACAAATTGTAAACTCTCATCAAGTATGAGAACTAGAAATGGAACGTAACCTGCAAGGCTACCTTATTTAACAACTTCACTGACCTGCAAATAGCGAGGGTGAGCAAGAACAGTTCCACATCCTTCCATCTCACAACGGACATACTGGATTGGAGGCTTTTTTCTATTAGCAATATGTAGGAGAAAAGTTAGCAACAGAAAAGAGGCAGTCTGCACAGTGGCCAAACTGCACTATAGGGAATAGGTATTTTACAGTATGAAGAATTAAAATCTCTACGTTTATAGCCTGCACAGAATTTATGTTAGAAGTAACCAGAAATTGCCAAATGTTTAGAGTTTTTAAAAAAGAGCACAAAACAAACTAGTAACTCCCCAAAAGGCAAAGAAGTGTTAAAATTTTTAGAAACTTTAAGATCCTGCAATGGAAATAAAAACATAGTAACTCTGCATCAAGGACACTAATGAAGTTGCTTTTGTGAAATTTTTAACTAGCCATTCCCACAGGATAATTATGAGGGCTGAACATGTGAGTGAAGTGCCCACCACCAGAAAGAAGGCACAACACAGCAGGAGTATAAATTACTCACCTCCTTTTGGGTAATCGTGGACTTTTGTCATCTTTTCGCCTTCTTCCTCTCCTATAATTAAAGAGCAGAGTAACTGTCCACATATTCCAGATTGAAGCTTATATAGTAAAGGAGAGCTGAGGACATACCCTCAAGACCAAAGAGCAGGTGGCAGAAACAAAGGATAACCCAGAATACATAAAGCCAAAGACATATCTGGCAAACCAAACAAACATTTCACTCTGAAGCAATTTCACTTACAAATAAGTCTGCACCACAAGTTAAAATATATACCTTTCATAAACTACACATTTCTATGGAAGATTTGGATAAACCTCAAGGTTACTACTTGAAGACTTGTTTCAGTGAGAAGTCTATCACTTATATTTAATCAATTTAAAAAGTAGAATAAACAAGTCTATTATCTAAAAACCCTAAGAACATAAACTAGACTCTCCTTGCAATAGAGACAAAAGCCTAGACACTTAAAAAAGCTATTTCTGCAACAGGAAATAATTGCTAGCCAAAAGTTTTCACCTGATCAAGGTTATTACATCATTTGCTTTATTTGCCCCTCTTCTGAGGATCCATATTTGCCATACTCTTCTTGCTACCTCTACCTCCTCGGCATCCCTAGAGCTATTATTGTCCTACCCACTCAACTGAACGTCTCTTAAGTATTGCTTTGAATTAAACTTTTGAAGCTTTTGAGCAGAGTCTTTCCAATGAAATTGTCAGCTGCTTGAGACAGCAATATGTATATGTCAATATCATTCCTCACACTCCTACCCTTTTTCCACTAGTGGCTTAAAAATCTGTTAAATTTCCATTTTTAGTAGGAATTGCCTACTCACTTCCTAGGAGGCTCCTCATCTTCTCTAATTTCATTCTCTTCTTCTTTCACCTCTACCTCTACTTCCACTTTTATTTCTTTCTTCTCTTTCTCTTCTTTCACCTTCCCTGATTTTCTCCGTGGCTTTGGGGTTTCCCTGAAAATACAAATACATTTCAATACTGGTATCCAGCAAAGGACCCTTTCAAGGACAACTGTGACAAAAGGGTAAAGCCAGGAGTGATCAATGATTTATTATAAAATTATGCTCCTCAGGCTTCCCTGGTGGTGCAGTGGTTAAGAATCGCCTGCCAATTCTGGTCTGGGAAGATCCCACATGCTGCGGAGCAACTAAGCCCGCGCGCTGCAACTACTGAAGCCCACACGCCTACAGCCCATGCTCCGCAACAAGAGAAGCCACCGCAATGAGAAGCCCGTGCACCGTAACGAAGAGTAGCCCCTGCTTGCCACAACTAGAGAAAGCCCGTTCGCCACAACTAGAGAAAGCCCACACACAGCAATGAAGACCCAAGGCAACCAAAAATAAATAAATAAAATAAATTTAAAAAAGAGAATATGTTCATAATATATAAAATGAATAAATGCAAAATTAAAAAAATTAAAATAAAATTATGCTCCTCAGTCCATGAAATGTGGTTTCCAGCCAGCTATTCCTCATATGTACATCATACATATATTTAGAGCCTATGAGACAACCCGCCCCCTCCACAAGCTAACAATGCCTTAGAATCAAATCTCACTATAGCTGTAAAGAGAAACAAAAGCAAAAAATTCTAAGTATTCAAGCAATTCATGATACCTTAAGATAAAACAGGCAGACATCATAATAATGTTAGATTCGCAAAACAAGCGCATAATTAGTTATTTAAAATTAAGTCCATATCCATTAGTTTGGCAACAAGGTGAAATAAAAGCATGCAACAATGCTTTCCTAACTTATTTTTCACTGACAGATTGAGACATACCTTTCTAAGTGGGGTTTGTAGGTCTCATCCCTTGGATCATCTTTGAATGGTATTTCTTCTTCACTGATCAACATCTCGTCTTCCTCCTCTTCCTCCTCATCACTGCTAAAAAGAAGCAGAGGTTAGAAATTCCAGCTGTATGAATTATATCTGACTTGATTTTATTCAGCAATTTATTTACAGGTAGCTGAAGATTTACAGTAAGTTATCTAGGATTTTCATGCTTATGGTGTAGTTGGACTGCAATCTAGCTGCTTATCCTAAAGAATAATAATTGAAACAAAAAATACATAAATCCTAGACATGCTATCACTTCATTAAATAAAGGCAAGGCAATGATGGCTCAGTGACACTAAGAGTTAAAAAACAATTGACAATTATTTCAAGTAGAAAACAACTTGAGCCATGTGATATGACTGACTGTGTTCTACATCCCCAAGGGCTTAAATACGAAATATGAAAAGTTTCTTACCTAATGCCACCTGGAGACTGATGCTCTTCTGCAACACCTAGAAAAAGTCCAAACAAAACTTTATCTATGTAGGTATAGGTATTTTCTCTCTGCAGCCAAGAGACTCAAACCAAATTACTGCCTAGGGTAATCATACAAAAGGAGAATTATCTGCAAAATGTCAAAAAGGAATCCTTCCTATAACACCACACTTACCCCTGAAAGTTAAGCTGTTCTGGTAAATGTTCAACATTACGTTTAAAATCAACAGGCAACTGGTTATTAAATAACCATACTCTATATTCACTGTACCATAATCAAGCTGATCTGTATTTGGTTCTGACTTGCAGATGAGTTGCAATGAACCAGTCTTGGACCTAGAGCTTCGGGTGTTCTCTGTGTCACGATGCCGAGAGGCAGATGTCCTGCTACTGCTACGCCAGCCCCGGCTAGGCTTAGTTGCAGCAACGGAAACTTCCTGAGGGACGGTAGAACCTTCTTCCTCTTTCTCTTCCTTGGGATCTAAATGAAAACATACATCATTCTTTTAAAGTTTATAGTTAACCAATAACAATCTCTGTATATCTACTCTTATAAATATAGTCAATGGAAAGATGATAAATGGTTTTTTTTCTCCCCTCCCCAGGGCGGGGGAACCTCAGAATTTTACTGATATAATAGAAACAACAAGATGAGAGTAAAATTTGATAAAACTAAATTGAGTGAGTGGTCCCAAAAAGATGACCAGATCTACTATAAGAAAGAAGCACACGTCTAGATGATTTAATAATCTAACAATGCTTCAAGTTAAGTACTGAAGAGGAATTCCATAAAGAGGAATTCCATGGTAGGAATGCCTTCCCTTGATTCTATTCAATAATTTTACTTAGTATATTAAAAGTGAGCCTATATTGACCATGGAAGATCCTTTTAATAATCTCAGAATGGTAGTCCTTTCTAAGAATAGCACAGAATTTAGGTCTTAAGACTGATACATCTGACTATATAAAGTTTTCTGCATGGCAAATTCCTTTATAAGCAAAGTCTAACAGCCCAACAGAAAAATGGCAACTCAGTAAAAACATATGGTTTTCAGATATATGAACAAACAAAAACAATGACAACAAAGCTCAATCCACTCATAACAAGAGAAACTCAATTGAAAATCATATTGCTGTAGTATTGTTCCCCTAGCGTATTGGCAATGATCCAAATGTTTGTATTGGCAAGGCTGTAGGAAAATAGGAACTCTTAATAGAGATAACAGTGTGAACACCAGCAAAACCTTTCTATAAAGGACAATCTGGCAACATCTATCAAAATTATAAGTACATATACCTTTTCATGTTCATTTCAACTACTAGGAATTTATCCTACAAAACTATAACCACACTTATAAAACCCACATCCATAAAGTGTCCAAATATTATATATATGTGTGTATACCCATGGTATAAATAAATAAATCTATGTATTTATATCTATATATCACAACAACACTTCTGGACAGATTTCAAGAAGTTGAGATAAATACTGGTCACCTTCCAGGGGAAGGTCCAAAAATACTTCCAGTAATTCCACCTCAAAGTATCTACCCTAGGAAAATGAACTGGCACATGGAGGTTCACTATAACATGTTTATAATAGCCAAAATATGGAAACAACCTAACTCTCCACATTAAGGAGCACTGTTTATTAAATAAACCATGATATATCACCAAGATAGAATAAAACATATGGAGGTATCTGTAAAGAATGACATGGAATTACTGGCAAAAATGTTGTTAAATGGAAAAAATAAAACTTCATACACACACACACATACAGTATGGTAATTTTTTTTTGCTTAACCTTTAAAAAAATGATCTGAAAAACTATAGTATCCTCCACTGTGGAACAAGGTGGTGACTGGGGGATATTTCAGCTTTAACTACACTGTTTAAAAGTTTTATGAGAACATATTAAGGTAATGAAATAACATTCATTTGAAATGCAGATATGAATAGCAATGGGAACTTTAAAAAAAACGGACATAATTGTTAAATCAGATATACGTTTCCTTTGATTTCCCTTTCACCATTAAAATGTCTTTCTTACCTTTCTACTATCTGAGCTACTTCAAGTATCAAAATAATAATAATAAAAAGTTTACAGTTGAAAATATCTTAAAGATTAACTAGTCTAAGTACAGTCCAATGAATTTTCCCCTTAAAGTAACTGGAATGCCAATGAAGACAACTTGTTCAAGATCACAAAGTTATCTCAGCAGACTTGGATTTTAAAATCCTGTCTTGAGACTAGTAATCAAGGACTTCTACATGTAGGTCATGGCTGCTTTTAAGAAAATTTCTTCAAAGGGAGCAATTCAATACCCTCCATAAAGTACTGAACATTAATAATGAAGAGAAAATTATTTCTTTTACTCAACCCAGCTACGCTAATTTGGACTTTAAACCTATTCCATAACTTCCTATACTCAATAAAGCTCTTTTTATACTTCACAATGAAAGGACTGTATGCCTACATCTTCTCATACTGTGGATATTATCCACTGGACAAATAACAGCAATTTGATGAGAATTGCTTATCCTTATAAAGCATAATAGCCTATTTTATTGAATAACATACCCATTCCGTAAAACTCCATAGTTTAAAAAAAAGCATTGTCAGAGAGTGACATCAGCAAACATGTCCCTTTTCAGAAACACACACACACACCACACACCTGCCAGAATCAACTTTGTAAGAACTCTGGATATAGTTATAGGTTTACAGCAACCAAGTAAACACTGAAGCAAGAAAAAAGTTAAACAAGCCACATAAGGAAATCTCTGTCAAATCACACGTTGGGCACAAGCTTAACCAAACAGAGCCTTTAGAGAGACCACACAAGATAAAGAATATGATTTTTTAAAATATGGTCAAACAGCTAAAGGAAATCACTGACAAAGAACTAAAGGAAATCAGGAGAATGATGTCTCAACAAATAGAAAAGTGCCAACAAAACAACAGTAATTATAAAAAGGAACGAAACAGAAATTCTAGGGCTGAAAAGTATAATGTCTGCAATCATTAAACAACAGATTTGAGAAAGGAGACAAATCAGCAAACTTTAAGACAGGTCACAACTGAGAGCATCTAGTCTGAAGAATAGAAAGAAAAGAATGAAGAAAAATTAACAGAGACTAAGAGACCTGTGGGGGACCACTAAGCAAATCAACATACAGAGTCCCAGAAGGAGAGCAGAGAATGGAACAGAAAGAATATTTGGAGAAATAAAGGATAAAAATGCCCCCAAATCTAAAAAAAGACACAAATCTACACAGACAAGAAACTCAACATCCTCCTTCCAAGTAATGTTACATTCACAGGTACTCAACATCTTTTGGGGGGAAACAAACTGATAGCAAGTGGCTCCATCAATATCAGACAAAACAGACTTCAAGCCAAAAAACTGTTCCAAGAGTCAAAGAAGGACACTGTATATTAATAAAAGAGTCAATCAATCAAGAAGATACAAGAATTATAAACCTATACATACCTAATATATGAAGCAAAAAATGACAGAATTGAAGGGAGAAATAGGTATTACTAAGATAATTTTGAAACTTCAATATCTTACTTTCAGTAATGAATAAAATGACTACTCAGAAATTCAAATAGGAAATAAGAGGACCTGAGCAACACTATTAAAACAAAATTAAACCTAACAGATATATAATACTTCACCCCAAAACAACAGAAATACACCATTTTCCCAAGTACACACAGAAGATTCTCCAGAGTAGACCATATATTAAGCCACTCAAGTAATTTAAAAGATTGAGGGACTTCCCTGACACCGCGCTTCCAAGGGGGCAAGGGTTCAATCTCTGGTCCGGGAACTAAGATCCTGCCTGCCATGGGGTGTGGCCAACCACCACCACCACAACCACAAAACAAAAGAACATATCATAAAACATGGGCTGCAGAAAAAGCAGTGTTCTGAGGGAAATTTATAGACATCAATGGCTACATTAAAATAGAAAAAAAAATCACATGTCTAATCAATAACCTAACTTCACACCTTAAAGAAAAAGGGGGCAGAAAGGAGCAAACCAACCCAAAGCTAGCAAAACGAAGGAAATAAAGAGTAGAGCAGAGATATCTAAGAAAATAGTAGACCAACAGAGAAAAATCAATGAAACCAAAAGTTAGTTCTTTGAAAAGATCAACAAAATTGACAAACCTTTAGCTAGACGGAGGGGAAAAAAAGAGGAGGCTCAAATTACCAAAAATCTGAACACACTTCTAAGAAGTGAAGACACTGAATTAGTAATCAGAAACCTCCCAGTGAAAGAAAAGGCCAGGAGGAACCACTTCCCAACTCATTCTGTAAGGCCAGCATAACTCTGATACCAAAGCCAGACAAAGACATCACAAGAAAACTACAGACCAGTATTCCTGCAAACCAAATCCAGCACATATTAAGACTATGCAGCACATTAAAACTACGATCAAGTGGGATGCATCCAGGATTATGAGAGCAGTTCAACACCCAAAAATCAACTGATGTAATATACCACATTAATAGAATGAAGGAAAAAGAACCCACAAGATCATCTCAATTGATTCAGAAAAAGCATTTAACAAAATCAACAAACTTTCAAGATAAGAATGCACAATAAACTAGGAATAGACTAGAACTTCCTCAACCTGATAAAAGGCATTTATCAAACCCCTAGAGCTAATAAACTCCCTGGCAAAAGACTGAAAACTCTTTCCCTAAGATCAGAAACAAAATAAGGATGCCCTTTCCCTCCACTTCTATTTAACACTGTACTGGAAGTTCCAGTCAGAGCATTAGGCAAGAGAGAAAAAGGCACATAAATAGGAGGAGGAAGTAAAACTCCTCTATTTGCAAATGAAATGACCTTATTTCTAACGAATCTGCAAAAAACCCGAACTATTAAAGGTAATACACAAATTTAGCAAAGTTGCAGAATACAAGATAAACAGACAAAAATTACTTTAACTATACCAGCAATGAGCAATCCAAAAAGGGAGTTAAGAAAATGATTCCATTTACAATTCAATCAAAAAGCAAAAAACTACTTAAATATTGCTGAAATGGCAATATTCCCCAAATAGATCTACAGATTGAATACAGTCCCTATCAAAATCTCAGCTTCCTTTTTTGCAGAAATTGAAAATGTGATCCTAAAATTCATATGAAAATGCAAGGCGCCTAGACTAGCCGAAACAGTCTTAAAAGTGAATTGGAGGACTCACTTTGTCCAATCTCAAAAGTTACTACAAAGCTACAGTAGTCAATCAGTACTACAGTGTGGGACTGGCATAAGGATGGACATAAAGACCAATGAAACTGTACTGAGAGTCCAGATATAAACCCATACGTCTATGGTCAAATAATTTTCGACGTGGTTGCCAAGACCATTAACGGGGAAAGAACAGCTTCTTCAACAAATGGATATCCACATGCAAAGAATGAAGCTGGACCCTTACCTTATACTATACACAAAAATTAACTCAAAATGGATCAAAGACCTAATTGTAAGAGCTAATACTAAGTAACTCTTAGAAATGAAGAAAATCTACGGAATGGAAAAAAATATTTGCAGGTCATATATCTAGAGTCTAATATCCAGAATATAAAAAACTCTCAATTTAACAACAAAAGACAAACCATCCAATTAAAAAATGGGCAAAGGAATTGAACAGTTATTTCTCCGAAGAAGATATACAAATGGCCAAAAGTCACACAAAAAGATGCTCAACGTAAGTCATTAGTGAAATGCAAATCAAAACCACAATGAGATTACCACTTCATACACACTAGGATGGCTACAATAATAATTTTAAAATGAGAAATAACAAGTGTAGGAGAGAATGTGGAGAAATTGGAACTCTTGTACATTGCTGGTGGGAATGTAAAATGGTGCAGCCACTGTGGAAAATATCTGGCAGTTCCTCAAAAAAAATAAACATAGAATTACCATACTACCTGGCAATTCCACTCCTGGGTATATACCCCTAAAGGTGAAAACAGGTATTCAAACAAATACTTGTGCATGGATGTTCCTAACAGTACAATCCACAAATGTGGAAACAAGTGAGATGTCTGTCAAACAATGAATGGATAAACAAAATGCAGTATATCCACACAATGGAATGTTACTCATAAAAAAAGGAATGCAGTACCTTTGGGACTGACATATACACATTGCTATATTTAAAACAGATAACCAACAAGGACCTACTGTAGAGCACAGGGAACTCTGCTCAACATTCTGTAATAACCTAAATGGGAAAAGAATTTGAAAAAGAATAGATACATGTATATGTATAACTGAATCACTTTGCTGTATGCCTGAAATTTAACACAACATTGTTAATAAACTATACTCCAATATACAAAAATAAAATAGATTGTTTTTAAAATTCATAAAAAAAGGAATGAAGTACCAATAGGTACTAATACATGCCACAACACAGATGAACCTTGAAAATATTATGCTATAGGACAAAAATCAGACACAAAAGTCACATATTGTACAATTACACGTACATGAAATCTTCAGAATAGAGGTAAATTCAGAGTAATGTTTTAAGGTAACTAAGGTAAAAGCAAATTAATGTTCATTAGAGGCTAGAAATGGGGGTGGGGTGGGAAATGACTACCTTTAATGGGTATAGGGTCTTCTTTGGTGGGGATAGAGGTGATGGTGGCACAATACTATAAATGTACTAAATGTCACTGAATTCTATGCTTTAAAATGGTTAATTTTGTTACATGAATTTCACCTTAAAAAGAAAATACAAAGGGAAAAAAAGGAGCACTTCAGGTTCTCAGAGTAGAACCTGACAACAGAGGATACCCACACATTAGGATAATCATGACAAGATAGAAAAGAACCAAGTTCTGTCTGTGTGATGCTTCAAAGACCATTTGTAGTTGTTTCTCATAACGGTAGGTGACTTTGAAGAGGCTCCTTGATACATAAGTGATAAGAAGAGAAAAGAGCCACAGTAGCCCAGGTGAAGGAAGACACCAGGCAAGCCACTGCAGGCACAGTGAATACAACCACGTTCTGGAAAGAGAAAGAAGGGACAAATCAAGAGTGGTTGATGCTATGAATTGAGATAAAAAGACTGGTACTACTGGCAGGAATGTTTCTCCCAATTCTTCTAGGTACCAAAAGATGAAACATAAATTTCCTCAATCCTTGAGCAACCAATAATCCTTCAAAACAACCTAACATCAAATTCCAAAAGGTGACAGCCATTCATCATGACAAAATAGTTCAAGTCTTAAGGTTTATCCTAACATGACCTGGTCCTCCTTCAGATTGCCCTCATTTTCCTAACTGAGGCTTAGAGAAATTAAATGACTTACCCAAGATTATAGAGCTAACATTGATTTGGGGTAAATAGGGAATAGTTGGTTGATAGACTGGAAGAAACCAGAGTAAAAGTCTCATCTCTATTTATTTAAATATTTACGTTTCTTTTGGGAAACTAACAACCTTAAATACTTATTAAGTGCCTAATTTTTTTTCCCTTTTCTAAACTTAGTCCCTCATAATCCTGCCAAGTAATTATTATTTTTATAGATGAGGAAAGCAAGTAACTGACTTTCCCAAGCTCACATATTAATCGTGGAGCTGAGATTTGAACTCAGGTATACCTACGTCCAAAGTCTATATTCTTTTCTACTATACCACACCTAATCATTAAAAGAGGAATGGGAACGTGCCAGTCCAAGAGCTTAATTCCGATTTGGTTCATTTCCACCCAGCCTTAGGTTCAGAGCCAAAAGAGCAGCTCATTTATGTAAGATACTGACCTGAAAGACCACAAGAAGAATTACTTCAAGGAAGTGAATTCTTAATCTAAAACTGCATGTTTAGAACATTCACAGTATCACCACTCACAGTAGCTAGCTAAAAAGTGGATCAACTGATGAACAGATAGATCAAATGGAGTATTTCCACGCAAAGGAATGAAAATATTTATACATGCTACAACATGGATTAACCTCAAAATCTTACGCTAAGTGAAAGAAGCCAGACTCAAAACAAACCTCACATATTGTATGTACAAGTTTATATATAAGATGTCAGAAAAGGCAAATCTATATAGACTGAATTACACACTTAAAAATGTGTGAATTTTAAGGTATGTAAATTATGCCTCAATTAATATTAATAAAATATGCACTGCAGCCATTAGTCATAAAGGCCAGTAACTGAAAAACTACCAAATACCCTTCAGTAGTAAAATGGATAATTGTGATACATTCCCCCACAATGGAACACTACGTAGCAATGAAAATAAACAATCTATAACAAATACAACATAGAGGAATGTCACATACAGCGAGCAAAAGAGGCCCTACAAAAAGAGAACATAATGTATTATCCCATTTATATAAAATTCAAAAACCTGCACAACTCGTTTGTGCTGTTCAAAGTCAGAATGGTGGTTACACATAGGAGTGGTTGATCATGTTGTTTCTTGAGCTGGGTAATGGTTACATGACTGGACTTGCCTTGTGAATATTCATGAAGCAGTACACTTCCAATAAGTGTACCTTTGTATACGTATGGTATGTCTTGAGCAGCCAATCAATCAGTAAATAAATTCACCTGTAATTGGGGGGACACCTGAGAAATATCAAATGTCCTTCAATCAAGTAATAGTTAAATAAACACAGAACATACATGTGTAGTAGTCATGGTTGGATGCCCACCAAGTATCTAATTCATCTCTTCCTCTCTCCTTAAAGAATCAAATCCGCTATTAAAAAGAGGGTAAGCTAATGGTTTTGAAACTGTAGTTTGCAACCTCCTTTGGGTCCCCAATGCCCTTTCAAGAAGTTTTCAAGGTCAAAATTCTTCACAAAAAAACCTGTTGGGATTTTGTTTTTGTTTTTTTTTTTTTTGGCAGTACACGGGCCTCTCACTGCCGTGGCCTCTCCCATCGCGGAGCACAGGCTCCAGACGTGCAGGCTCATCGGCCACGGCTCACAGGCCCAGCCGCTCCGCGGCATGCGGGACCCTCCTGGACCAGGGCACGAACCCGCGTCCCCTGCATCGGCAGGCGGACCCCCAACCACTGCGCCACCAGGGAAGCCCAAACCTGTTGGGATTTTGACTTGGATTATACTGCATTTATAGATCAATATGAGGAGAAATAACATCTTAACAATATTGAATCTTCAAATTCATGAACAAGGCACATCACTCCATTTATTTAGGTTTTTAATTTCACTCAGCAATGTTTTATACTTTTCAGTGTATAGGTATACTTCACATCTTTTATCAGATTTATCCCTAAGTGTTTCGTATTTTTGATACTATTGTAAAAGATATTTTAAAAATTTTATAATTTCAATGTTTTGCTGCTAATACACAGAAATACAGTTGATTTTTGTATGTTGATCTTATATCCTGTGGGGTGACTTCAAGAGGCCTTGCAGCTTTTGGACCATTGACCTGAGCCTACCATGACATGAAAATGTCTGAACTGAAAGGCCACTGAGGAGAGGGACAACTGAGAAATAACAAATTTTTGTATCTTAAACCACTAAGTTTTTGAATGGCTTGTTATACAACAATGCATAAGAGTTTAGAGACTCACAGTAAAGAAAATGGGGTTTAGAAATTTTCAAAGAGGTAAAGATACAGAATCAGTCAATAAGAAGGTAGGATGTAAGTTGGGAGTTCAGGATCAAAGAAGTAAGCCACACGCAAGGAAGCAGGCAGGCAAAAGACAACCTCAGTTACCTCTAAGGGAATTAACTGCCTGAAGCTAAAGGGGTATCTGCCTGGATGTAGTTAGATCAACCTGGCTAGTTTTAATTCAGACGAGCTTGCTCCTTCTTGGACTTAAAAGGTCAGGGGTCATTAAATCAGAGAACTTCCTTTTGTCAGAGGTTCTCATCCACCCATAATCTCAGTGTGAGGATAATGTTGTGCTTGCACGCAGAGACGGGTGTCTCTTCAGGGGTTTCAGATTCTTATATGCTGAGTGTCGGCTTGCCCACTCAGTACCTTAGGCTTCTTCTGCTTCAGTTTTCTTCTACCAGGGCATTCTGTTGCAACTCTAAATTGGTTCTGGCAGGGAAAGGAATCTCAATATAAATCACTATTATGTATAACAGAATAAACTGTGTTGAGATGGTTCGGATATGCTGAATCATAATCAGCAAATCGTTATAAAGTTATTTTTTTGTATGTAAGGGACAGAAAGACTCATTTACCTGAGTGATGAAACATCCCATAACTGAAAGGAGCTGATAATCAAGGCTTTCTAAGCCTATGTCACAATCCACAATAACCATAAATGAGGTATGTCTGCACTTCAGGAAGAACCACAGGAGGTCTGGATGTTTGAACTAGAAAAATGGTTTAAAGGTTATGGGGCATTGCCAACATGGAACAAGATGTTGAGCTGATCATTCTCATACTGAGAGAAATAATATGGTTCCTGTTACCTTAAGATAAAGGGCTAGGAAGGAAATAGGATAGATAAAATACCTATCTAAAGTACTGTCAGCCTCTTGAGACGTAAGCATTATAATAGTCAGAACTTGAGTTTCGGAAACCTGATCGTACTACTCTGTGTATTTCGATAATTATCTCTACTTTGTTTTCCATAAATAATTAGTAAAGCCCATTTTGAAATATTAGCCAATCTCAGCAATATTAAAAAAAGTCAGGGAAAGCGAGTCCTTTTAATGTTTCAAGAAAGAATTGTGAAGACAATGTTCTATACATCCTTTGCACAGAAACTCAAATGGTAAAAATTAAGTTAGATTTTTCTCGTTAGAGTGGGAAAAAAAGGTGGGAATTCCTGTTCTATATATTAAAGGATGACACAAATATTGTTTAAAAATACTGGAAATGAGAGGATAAGAAGTAATCAAAGGTATTCCAACTCAGGAAAACAGAAACACTCTGATGAAATTAAAGCTATGAAAGTTATTAACTAGATAAGGCAAATAGTCAAAACTTTAAACAATCTAAGTAAATTCATAGATCTGTTATGAACTCATTTGGTGATTCTGTCTAGGCAATCTTTTCCAAACATCACTACTCTGTAACAGGAAGAGTAACTAAAAACAGTAAAATGATTTTGAATAAAAGATGAGACCCAAACTTTTATACAATCAAATTTTCAAGCACCCAGGATTCCAAACTGTTTCCCATAAGCTCTAATTTCATGAGCTATTCTTTAAATGGAGGGAAAAAAAAAAAAAAAAAGCAGGGGGTGTCTTATAGGTAATTGCTGCATATTTTGGTATTTACATTGCATAGTACCCGAAATCAAAGTCTCTGAGAAGTCCTGCAATAAATAACTTTGATGACTCAAACACTGCCCACATTTATTTGACTCTGTAATATTTGTTATTATCCCATGAAACTCTTGAAACATTTAATAAAGATTAAGATACTACTGTCTCCTTTTTTACGATTTATCTTGGGCAGTTCTGGTTGGAGGTTTGAAAAGTGAAAGAAATTAAAATTAGCAGACAAAGTAACACTGGGATTATTAATAATTACATTTAGTCAAACCATTCCTTTACTTCATTACCTTAAGTATAACACTGGTTCAAAACAAAGACCGGAATGAAAACATAAAGCCAAGTTAAAAAGGCATTAGCCAGGCCCCATCCCTCAGAATTTCTGCTAACATTCTTGGAAGCTCCACAATGATGGTGATAATCTCTGGCAGTGGTAAACCAAGCTTTCATGTTTTAAGCGATCACTTGTTGAATGAATTAATAAACACTATTCGCAAAGCAACTTTCCATTCTTTTACATATACCCACCAGGGTTAAAGAAATGTAGTAGAACAGGGACCTACACTAATATGTTTCTTTTCTATTATTTCAGCTTGAAAAATGAACATGGCACTTTGCAATTTAATAATTTAGAAACAACAGCAAGCTGTTTCTTCGTGTGTGCCAAGTCATTTATTCTAACATGTCCGAAGTTCTTATCTTTAGTTGAAGGGCAGCACATAATTTCAAGTTGTTTGGAGTAAATAAGAGTAAAAACAATCCTGAAAACATCTTTTCAATGTAAGAAAACAAAAAGATAGCTGTACCTTTAGAAAATCAACCTCCATTTCTTTATTCACTACCTAGTTGTATAAGATAAGATATACTTCTGTACCTATATATACTGTTCATAGAGTTGAACAGCTACTGTACAAGTAAACTAATGCAGAGACTGAGATGGGGGTTGGAGAGTATTTCTTGGAAATTTTACAAACTTAACAACGGCTACCTTTTATTGAGTCCTTACTGGATTCAGTGTATTGGATTATTTGCAATAAAAGGAAGAACCTGAATTCAAATCCTGAGCTCTAACTCTAGATCCAGAGTATTTAACTAGTGGATTAAAGTGGGATCGATTGAGGCTGAATTAGCCACAATGCAGTTTTAATCTCTCCTCAACTGCAAAACTGTACATAACATGCCAACCTCTGGTTTAAGAAACTGACACAAACAGTGATTAATTTATCTCCAGCAGGGTTCAAAATTTCCACCGTATTCTGTGACCTCGCCTCAAGACAACCCAAAATAATTTCTTTAGACGTAGTCTTTAGACACAGGAGGTACTTTTAGCTCTGATAAAGGCAGGTTGCGGATTTTGCTTTTTGTCTTAATAGAAACTGCTCTGGTACTTGACTGCCACCTGTCTACATTTCCCCCTCATCCTAAAATTCCTAAAATCATCTCTGAGTAAGGAACACAAGACTTTCCATTCTTGGCAGACATGTTCTAATTTCTAAGTATCAACAGCAACAAAATCCAAAACTTGCTAAACAAAATAGTCATGCAAAACTTTCTACACAAAAAACTTGCCTAGTACAAAATACTTACGCCTGGTATACTATGAAATATTAGCCTTAGATTCTAAAATTCAGAGAAAAAAGAAACCTGGTCACTGACGTTTCTCAATGGCATAAATTCAGGTTTTACACTTGCCTTATACATATTTGCAAAGCATTCTTTGTAAGAGAAAAGTCTACGTAAGAAAAGTAAGTATTTATGTTATATATATACATAATGAATTAACTGATCAATCCTTTAGGACTGGACCAAGACCAGACACTGTAAATGAAATATGCTTAAAAGTATCTCTGTTCCAGTTTTAGGAAGGACGCTGTGTATCTGAATGCAGCATCAAGGAACACAGCCAATAACTAGGGGAAAAAAATTTAATAAATGAGCAACTGGCCCAACATGACAGAGGCAATTTTAATAACCCCATCTGCAAAGCCAGAATAGTCTTTTTAAAAAAGCATTTAAAAGGATAAAGTGAACATCAGCTTCCCTTCATAATCCAGATAAGCAGAAGAGTACATTTAATACATGTATTTGGTTTGCTATTTGAAAGACCTAATGACCCCATTTAATTATTCACCAGGCTAAAATCTTAGAAAACTCTTCTCTCCACATTCTTCAAACTGCATTTATAACATGAGTCTCTACAAGTATCAAGAGTTTGTCTATACTTTACTCTCTATACTCTGAATATATACAGTCTATATATACTCTGTCGATATATGCTGTCTATATCATTCCTGTTACTTTACTGAAAAACCAAATAGTTTTAAAAATTGCAATAAAGTGACATCAAATAATCTGATTTCCCATTATTAGGTTTCTAAATAATGCCAAAATGTTCCACTTGCCCAAACCTGCTGTTAACTTATATAGGTTCTATCTACTCCAGTAATTCTTTACTAAATAAAAGTCACTTTTAAATAGGAACAATTTGAATTATTAGGCTGAAGCTCATTCTAATTTCTATCAGATTATAAAGCAGTCATATAATGTACATGAGGTAAGAATGACTCAGTCTTACCTTTGTCAGATGATACTTTTTCTGTGCATCTGAAAGAAAAGAGAATCAAATATTAAATGAATAATCTTGCACACTTTCTTAAAACACAAATATTTACCTCTTTCAGGTTCATCTCCAGAGTGATGCAGAAAACATCTAGAGTAGTACTGTCCAACAGAACTTTCTGGAGTGATGAAAATATTCTACATCTGCACTGTCCAATACGGTAGTTGCCATGTGGCTACGGAGTGCCTAAAACAGCTACGTAACTGAGGAACTGAATTTTCAGTTCTGATTAACGTAAATTTAAATAGCCACAAGTAGCTATCATATTTGACAGCACACAGCTAGAGTATCATTCAAAAGTTGTTTTTAACTGTAAAAAGATATTAATACAAAGAAAATATTGCTAATTTTGTTGTATTAAATGGTCATAAGAGAAAAATGTCCTTATTCTACACAAATGCAGTAACTTGGGGTGAAATGAAATAATGTTTGAGATTTCCTCTAAAACACTTCTACCGAAAGAAAACAAGGGGGAAGGGGGATAAAGGTAGCAAGCATGGCAACATCTCAATTGTTAAATTTAGGTGATAAATACTGGGGTTTCATTATACTATTTCTCTACTTTGTGTTTATTTGACAATTTTCATAATAAAAATTTAATGAACCTAAAAGAAAACCCTAAAATTATTCATTTGTTAAATCCAAGTCAAAATCTATTTCTAAAAAGGCAACAGACTGGACCTCAGAAATAAATGTAACTTGCACTTTACAAATTGGAGAGGAACAGTAAAGAGGCTAATGTGTAATAAAATACTGGCTAAAAAAAATGTCATCCCCATGTTTTTAATTCAGGAAAATTTCTATCACACGTAACTGTCGAGTAAGGTATAATGAATCCCCTCATAGCCATTACCCACATTCAAAGTTGACATGTCTTGGATGTTTACCATAAAGATGCCACACAGCATCTCTGAGCAGTAGTTTTCTCTTTTTCTCTGAAAGCAAACCTAACACAAATGAAGACTCTTATGTTACAGAAGAATATCTAAGCAAATACAGAAGCCACAGCATAATATAAATATTCTGTTCTCTTTAGAAAGACTAGATATCATTTTCTCATCCCATTTTTTTTAATAAAGCTTGGTATAATAACTTTAAATTATGTTATTAATGTCCCAATTAACAACTAACACAAGAATACTGCTAACCATGTTAACTCTAAATGAAAAGTACAGAAACAATTGTTAGATCTTGAAACACTATACAATTAACTTTCTGAAAGCCTTCTGGAATGGTTCAATGTTTCTTTTACCACACTGATCACTGTTAAGAGCAAAACTCAGGATTGCAGGCTTAAATACAATTGAAGCCTTCTCCAAAGAGTCAAAAAAGTTTTTCCAATTCAGAATATTACTGCCTCTTCATTCTCACTATTATGACCATTGCCTTTTCCTTACAAAAGCAGCAAGAAGGTATCATGCTAAGGTTTACTACCATTTTACTTTCAGCAAGAAAATAAACCCAAAATGGAACTCCATATACCAGAAAACAGAGCAGTATTTGTTTCCTTCATTTGTAACCCATCTGAGTCTGTAGGTTTACCTCTAGTAATATTCAGTTTTAGCCTGTATTCCCTGTGGTGAGGAAAGAACACCTTTCCTCAACAGCTAAATGAGAAATTAAAAAAAAAAGTACTTAAGTGTTAAATTCTGAAATGCATCAGATAACTAAAGGACTTATTATCACATGGGAGAAAGAAAATAAGCCTTTTACATTTAAAGTAGTCTTATTTTAACAATATATTGTTTCCATATTAGCAGAAAGCAAGAATGTTTTAACTTATGAATCAGAAATAAGCTGAAGTGTGTGGGTGTGTGTGTATATATATAAATTCCCATATACATATACACACACATATACATTTTTAAGTTAGATGAGTATATAAACATCTGTATTTGAAACACATATACATTTTTAAGTTAGATGAGTATATAAACATCTGTATTTGAAACATAAGAATCTTAACTCCAGAGTTTATTGGCTAAAATACAGCAAATGAAAAGCCTAATTCTTAGTACTGATATATAATCTTTCTTCAAATTTGGTTTATCTTTCCTTAATATTAGCCTTTAAGTTTTAATTTATAATGATTATAGATTTAACTTCATGCCTTTATCTTGAGCACATTCACTGAAAAATTCTTTATTTCCCTTCACAAAGAGTTCCTACTCTTTTCATTAATTTCTGAACATTTCAATGCAAATAGAAAAGTTGTTATAAGCTTAGGAAAGTTTCTAAAAATGATAATTGTCATCTAACTATAAAGCTCATTTCACAAATCATAAATTATCAACTAAAGATGAAGAAGCATATTTAAGGAGATTAAGTGACTTGCCCAAGGTCACTTAGTAAGCAGTAGAAAGCAATGTTTTTTCCTCTGCTATTTTGCCTTGTAAGAGGAAAAGAGGTTACAATCAATCCAAGTCTCTGTATTTACTGACATTATTAAGCTACTGTACACTCTGCTGTCTCTTCTATCAAGAGAAACAAATGTAGGTTTAACAGCTGATGACTGGGAATTTATTGGAGGAAATGTTATTTGGAAAGTAGGGCTGAATCAAGGTGAGAAGGCACTAGACCAGGGTTCAGTAAACTGAAATGTCTTAAAGGACTGTTTCTCATTTAATTAGTTTCAAATTTTATTTTATCATTCTGAAAACCTGTAAACCATGTACACATTTGACAAATCTCCACTAATCAATGCATCTTCCTTCTTTACTGCAAAGTCCTTGAGGATAAAGTCCATGTCTCCTTTTCCTTTATAAACCCTGGGTCAACACAGTACCAGGACCAGTTACTGCTCAATCAAGGTTGGAGCTGAAATGCTTTAGTTCTTTGATTTCCAGGGCATGCAGTATATTGAAAATGTGTAACAAAAAAATTATTACAATGAAAATGTATTGTAACAATCCAATCAAAACTGGATTTTATATATATATATATAAAATTAAGAGAGAGTTCTGAGGCTAAGTGAAGGTAAAAGAACACTACTATCTTTTATGATATTGGATGAGAGAGAAAGGGACTTTAAGAATGAAGACTATTCTTCCCTCCCCACAAGGAATATTGTGAAGAAAAAAACTGAAGGGGTTTAATTAAGTCATCTTCATCCAAGTTCAACTACAGTAACATTTATAATGTGGAAATAAAAAAAGACTCATTAGTACTTTTTTGCCAAGAGTTAGGGAACGTAATAAACCATGACAGCTGGTAAAACTACCACTCTATGTATAATCTTAAGAGATCATTTCTATAAGTAAAGCTGGTGGATCAGTGGGAGGGAAACTTGGTAAGGAGATATAGGTATGGGTAGATGAAGATAAAAGGGAATTAAAAAAAATTAAGATATTAACCTTCTTGTGTATGGTAACAGAAAAAGAATTAAAAAGCCAATTTCACAGAATTTACATGAAAAAGACCACTACACACTAGTTTTACCTCTACCAAAGACATCACTGCTCAAAACAGTAACTTTCAGTAAATATTTCCTACATATCATGCTTTGTGTTAAGTGTTTCACAGGGTGTACTTCAGTCTCACAAACGCAGCTCATAGAGATTAACGTTATCTCCTATAGATAATAAAGTTGAGGCAGGAGCAGTTTAATTTGTCCCAGGAATTTATACCCAAATAAGGCTAATGATATATCTCTTCAAATTTATGAGAATACAGAAGCTTAAATTTTCTGTGACCATGAAATTAATTTACAGCAATTAGAATCCTAATTGCAGCTGAACCATTTGTAAGTACATATTTTTGTTGTCCACAGAAATTTAGTTTACACAATTCTCTAAATTATGTTAATTTAAATAACATTTAATAATTTGAAAGCACATATAATACACAATATACCTTTGAATTTTATTTCTCTTTCTGAGAGTCTTCTAAGACAAGCATGCCAAGGTCACAGACTTCACTCTTAATTTCATAACAGGAGTGTTCTAAATCTATCAGGTCTGTACAAGCAAAGTATTGCCATGCTCTCTGCTGGGGAGGTAGGGTGGTGGTGGAGGTGGGGGGGCATTTAAAACTGATTTCTCCCCCCACCTTCAACTTTCCCTGCTTTTACTAATTTTTTTCACTTGAAAGTCAAAAGACACAAATGCCTTCAGTAACGAATTCAATGGCTAATGTGATTAATTTCTAGAATTTACAAACACGTGTGCTTCAGTATTTTCAGCATAGAAACATTTTAATAAACAATTTAAAATATTTATATTTCTGATCATCTTAGTTTCTCTATGATCTCTAGGTAATAAAGAAACTACTTTCAGATTATTCTAATTTTTAAGGACCAAGTTCCTACATTAAAACATACGCAAAAACAAACACATAAGCTACTTGTCAAAAAAAAATGAAAGAAAACGCATCTCATCTTGTTACATGAAAGACTCTATACTTAAAATTGGCAAGCCACGTTTTACCCGACTACTAAGTCCCAGGTTTTTAAAACGAGTGAAAAGTGATGTGAAAATTCAGTAGAGTGAAAAAAGCTACATAACGATACTAGTACAACTGGCTCTTGAGCTAATTAATGGGACGGGGGGGGGGTGGTGAGGGGAACGACACAATTTTGAATGCTAAGATCTAAGCTCATGCTGTAGATTTCCTAATGGGGATGTGATGTAATACTGGAGAGCCGCCCTAAGCGGGAAAGGGATAGGCTGACAAAGGGAGCGCAGATGCCAGAGTGCGGGAGAAGCCTGAGGCGGCGGGGAAGAGGTGGGTCACTAAGGAGCAGAAGAAGTGTATCCTACAAAGGACGCCTTCAGGGAGTGGGGAAGTGGCCGGACAGACAGGCAAGGGGGGCGGAGGAAGCCAGAGAGAAGTGATAAGACGGCTAGGGAAGCGGCGTGACATCTGCCATGCGAGCCGGCAGGGGGCAGAGCAAGCAGGATGTCACGTGGAGTGATCGCTACGGGAGCCGAGAGGGTTGCGTGCGGGTAGAGGGGGGTCTTTCCCACCGCCTGAAAGACTGCGTTACTCACAGGAGTCGCGGACTCTTCTTGCCCTGAGCTGGAGACGGGGGCTTCGCGGCCTGGGACTGCTGCCCTGGGGCGTCGGGAGGCCTGGCGCTGGGGCTGCTCCTCCGCCGGCGGGGATACTCGGCCTTCCTCCGGCGGGACACAGCGGCGGCGGCGGCCGCAGCGGCCCGGCCCCGGTCCCGACCTCCCCTCAGCACGCGGCTGCTAGCGGTCCCCCCAGGGGCCGCCGCCGCCGCTTCAGGGGGCTGTTGCTGGGGCGCCTCCGGAGCCGCCTTGGCCGCCGCCGCCTCTCCCCTTCCTGGTCCTGCTGCTCCGGGGGTCTCGGCTCTTCCGTCTCCCCCGGCATCGGGACTCGTCCGCCCCCCACCCCCTAGTCCCAGGCGGCGGAGGCGGAGGTGGCGGCGGCCGCGGCGCTGCTCCCCCCCGCCCCCCGGAGCGACCGGCTCACTCTCACTCGGCGCTCCTCGTTCCCCCCCCTCCCCTCCGCCCAGCTCCGAAGGCGCCCCCCCCCACCCCCTGCCACTCAAGGCCTTCTACCGCAGGCGGCGCGCGCGCGCCCGCCACAGACGCGCAGCGGACCAATCGGAGAGGAGGAACGGCTTCTTCGCCCCGCCCCCCAAGGTCGCTCACGCAGCGGCGTGCCGGTTCCCTCCCCCACCCCTCCCTTCAACCAATCAGGAAACGGCTCCAAGGGAGCGCGCGAGGTTTTCTTCCCCGCGCACCCGTTCTCACCGTTAAACGGCTGCGTCTCGCGACAATGCCAAAATGACCTTTCTCCCCCACCTCTGGAGCTCAATGCGCGCTAAGGGCAGTGGGAGGGGCAGGTCTCGCGAGGAGGTTGGTGGGAAAAAAACGCACCTCTCTCCCCGCCTCGCGCGCACCCTGGAATGGCTGCGCGCGCACCTGCCTCCCTAAGGAGCCGCTAATGCCACAAGGGCTCTTTCTATCCTTCTTCCTTAAGCCGCGGAAGTAGCCTCGGCGTTCTTCTGCCCCCACCCCGATCCCACTTTCCTGTCTGTAGCCTTTCTGTCCCCAGCGCCGCCAGGTCTTGCGGGGAGAAGGGGGAAATTTTTTTGAGCTGTCGCTTCTCCTTTAAGAAAAAAAGCCCCGTCAGCTGCCGGATGAAAGTCTCTGAAAAAATGGCGGCGGTAGGACAGAGGCGGGGTCGTGAGGGCAAGGTGGGCCCGCCTTTTGGCGCATGAGCATGGTTAACTTGCCCAGGGGCATCCTGGGAAATGAAGTTCAACTTTTTCTACGCCTTAGGAAAAAAGATACGGAGCCAGAGGCGGAGAGGATGCTGGGAGTGTTTGACCGATGCGCGATGGGAAAGGTAGTTTACTCTTTCCGCGTTTCGAATTTACTCTTCCGGGGAGGCAGTGTTTCCGGGTTAGGCCTCAACGCCTGCGTAGATCTGATCACAATTGTGGGCCCAGTGGCTGGTGGGGCTTGGCTGGCAGGGTTGTCGGTAGTTTCGTACTTGGTGTTGGCGAACCATTTGTAGGGTGGACACGTAATAGCCCTCATCTCTTCTGGTTAGGTGGCACCTCATCTGGGACCGCTTAGCGTTTATATCTGCAATATTCGTCTTCTGTGTCTGACCCACTAACCTGTGAGCGTCTGGAGGTCAGGGATTGAATCTGGTTCCGTTGGATCCTAGGGGGGCTAGCACAATTCCTACCACTCATTTGATACTTAATAAAAGTTTGTAGAAATAATTGTAGAATTGCTTTTTTACTAGATGATGTCGGGGCCGAGGAACTGGTATCGGCTGCTTAACTTGGCTGTGGTCCCCGGGCTGGAAGGAAGGGAGGTGAAGAGTTGTTAGCGTGACCTACCCGGAAAACTGAAGGCCTCCCTCACACTCCCCACCCTGAAACCATCTGCTTCTGCGGTTTTTAAATGTTTCTGCTGCACAGGAAGCATGGGCAGAATAGCAGCTTTGTCAGAAATTACTTTTCTCTCCGCTAGCATGTGAAACTAAATTGCCCGAACGCATCAAACGGGAGTTTCCGTTTGCTTATCTCCAAGTTGCATTTGGTGATGGCTGTGAGCTTTTTGCGTTGCTTCCTTTTTTCCTTTCATCCATTATAATCGAGGAGCGATTTGCAGGAACAGTTCTTACCCCTGGAAACTAAAGCATCCGGGGTTAAAAATCTCCAACGTAAGTGAATGGAAACAAGATCTCGGAATCCAGTTCTAAATTTCACATGAATCATTTAGTTAAACTGCAGATGGAGTCCAATATCTGCAAGACAAATGCTGAAGAGCATTTTTCCTTCCAGGATTTTGGCTCAGTTACCACTTCAGATTGGGCAAATGTTCGTATTCTCTGTTGAGTGTTTTGCACTTTCATGCGGGTAATGGCATTTCAGTTGTAAAAACTGTTGAGCATAGTGTGGATGGGAATTTTTCAAACCTATGTTTGCAGTGAGCAGACTTTTAGAATGGCACTGACATCCAATGGCTGCTCAAAGTAATGCAGAGATGGGATCTCCTTTACATTGAAAACATTTTTTTAAAGTCTTAGAGCCACAGTGGAATGGAGAATGAATGATTCCTTTAGATTAACCTTAAAAAGACCACTGTTGTAGAGGAAAGATTACAGGCTTTGAAGTTAAATCTGTTTTAGTAAGTAACAAAGCCACCTACTAATTATATTATCTTTAGCAAGTTTCTATTCTTTGTATCTATTTCACCACTGGTAAAAATGGGGATAATATCTATTTCACAGTACCGTAATTTTAGTTCTTTATGTACTGCCTTCTCATAGTAGGCCTTTTGTAATTGTTTTGTTTTATTCAAGGTGAATAAAATCACAGTGGTTTAAAAAAAAAGTAAAAGTTAACCTCAGTGTCACTTTTTAGAGAAACTAAGACAATATAACTAGGCAGGAATTGTGCTTAATCGAGAATGTCAGCAGCTTAGAACCTGGTGTCTTAAATCTTCCGGTTTCATTCTTCATGACCCCTATAGTTGTTTGCATTTTGAACCACTGAAATAAACTTGGCCCTGAGAATCCAGATGTGAACCTGGTCCTGAGAATCCTGTTCTGCCTTTTTTTTTTAATCTTTTTATTTTAATTGGAGTGTAGTTGATTAACAACGTTGTGTTTCAGGTATATAACAAAGTGATTCAGTTATACATATACATGAATCTATTCTTTTTCAAATTCTTTTCCCAATTAGGTTGTTACAGAATATTGAACAGAGTTCCCGGTGCTATACAGTAGGTCCTTGTTGGTTATCCATTTTAAATATAGCAGTGTGTCCATCCCACACTCCCTAACTATCCCTCCCCACCACTACCCTTCTGGTAACCATAAATTCAGTTCTCTAAGTCTGTGAGTCTGCTTCTGTTTTATAAATAAGTTCATTTGTATCTCTTTTTTTTCTTCTGCCTTTAATGGGTTGATGATCTATTCAGAAAACCAGGTAAGCACAATTTCTGGATAATTAAGCAAAATGAATTGGGTGCCAGTTAACTCTGATGGAAATTTTATGAAGGAGATTGTGCTTCCGTGGTCCCTCAGGGGAAAAAAAAAATCAGATCCCATCATGCACAGTTACAGCAGGATACCCACACTGGGCAAAAACACAAGTGCAAATCTGCCATTCCCCTGAATTCAAAATGAATCCAGGCACATAGTAGGTTCTCAAATTTTTCAAAACTAGTTTTGATTCTTATCACCCTGGCCAATGCACAGCCAGAACTCAAATCCAATTACTCACCTTTTATGTCAGGCTCATTTTTTAAAACTCTGACCTACAAAAAAGAAAAAAAAAAAAAAAGAAAGAAACTCACCAAATCAAAAGAGAGGAAGTGCTAAGCAAATACAGGAACCAAAAAGGGTTATAGAGGCTGCTTCACGCCGGCTCATTCAGTTCCTTTGCGGTCCTCTTCTTCAACACATGCCAGAACAGTTCCTCACAACCTGTGGTACCAGAGCATCTTGGGTGTGTGACGATGGAAGAGTTGGGTGAGTGAGGAGCTTCTTGGAGGAGAAACTCTGAGGGAATGAAGACTTGGCTGCCATCTCCATGTGTGGTGGGGTATACTTCTAGCCAGATGGAAGATAGTGTTGGAAGATTTTATTTTCACTTCTTTCCTGACCTCAGGCCAACCAAGAGTGAAGCATGAGGAACTATTATTTTGGGGAACTATGGGTATGCTGTTTGCAGAGGCACAATAGGCAGAGAATTTGGTGCTAACCACAGAGTAAACGCTGCACAAATACTTTTGGGCTGAATTGTGATTGAAATTGTCATTTTATTATGAGCATTTTGCCTCTTTGGGGCTGCTGGAGATCATAGGGTGGTCACAGAGTTGGCAAGTTCAGAGATATGATTTGCGGGGAAAAAGAAAAAGGAGGGGGGTTAAAGGGTGTTCTGAGAAGAAATAGAATAAGTACAAGAATGAGGGATTCACAAAGGTTGGAGAAAGGCCAGAGCGGTTTCATTTGTTCCATGGTTTAGTATTAAATAAGATACAGCACTATTACTCCAGTGCTTTCATTGCTAAGATTTTTATTGAGAGCAATTCTGAAGGAACAGATTACCAGGGCCTGCAAATATGATACCTCCTTCCACTCCAAAGCAATTGAAACCAGCAGTGAAGCCATTGACCACACTGCTCAGAGAGATCCCTGATTTCAAACCTTTGGAGTAATGTAAGGTCTGTCATTCTTGGGACTCATTCCATATCTTTTGCCAACTTTTGTTGCTGTCATCCTTACTAACACTGAGTCACCTTTACCCAATGTTCACGCTGCATAATTACACGGTGTCCTGGGTTTTTGTATGTTTAGGGTATGTCAGAAGTGCCAATGACAACAATAAAAAACATCTTGCATGTTGTCTTTATTAAAAAAATGTATTTTGAGGGCTTCCCTGGTGGCGCAGTGGTTGAGAGTCCGCCTGCCGATGCAGGGGACACGGGTTCGTGCCCCGGTCCGGGAAGATCCCACATGCTGCGGAGCGACTGGGCCCGTGAGCCATGGCCACTGAGCCTGCGCGTCCGGAGCCTGTGCTCTGCAGCGGGAGAGCCTGTGCTCTGCAGCGGGAGAGGCCACAACAGTGAGAGGCCCGCGTACCCCAAAAAAAAAAAAAAAAAAAAGTATTTTGAGAGCTGGAGGAGTAGAGGAAGGAATGAAGGCAAATTACGGGAGGGAATAGATGTTAATGAGAAGGAGAAGGGTATTTAATGTTTAATAAATATTGAACTGTTTTGGAAATAAAGTCTATTTTGATAGTTGGAGTAGAATATATTTTGGATTTGGGGTAGACTCCCAGTTCTTATCCTGTGTGAAGTTTGGAGAAGTTCACATTTCTGTACAAGTTCCTCCAGAGTCCAGTTCTGCTTTCTTATTTTAGGGCTACCTCATGGCTTTAATGTAGGTAATCGGCAAGGGGAGTAATGCTTATTACAGTGACTTAAGCTACATTTGTACATATGTTAATCATTTTAGTGTTCCAAGCAACCTTCTGAGATAGGTTTTATCCACTGTTTTTTTTCAAATGAGAAAACTAAGAAAAACAAAATAACTTGTTCAGTGTCACTTACGAGTTCAGACACTGGAGCATCTGACACCAAAACCGATTAAGTGACAAGGTGTTCTCCCATTTTAGCAGTCTGTTGGCTCTGGTGTTCCAGCCTATAGGATAACCCAGATAATTTAATATTTTTTTTAAAAGTAGATTTGTACAGTTTTGCATTTCCTCAGCAGGATGAATGAGAAATTTGGTCCAGGAATGTGGAAAGTACCAAGTGGCCTGGAAGGTAACATTCATGTATGTTATCCAGGTGGCTAAACATCATTAGGCTGTTAATAGCTACACCTCAATCGCTTCTTCAAATTGTCATCAGCTCAATAACCACCCAAAAGACTTAGGGTGGGTGTTTCTTCTCCAATGTGGAGAAATAGCATGGAGGACAAGTCAGCCCAGGGGCGCCAATATTTCCTCTCTGCAGTACTGCCCCCAAGGTTAGTAGTTTATATCCACCCAGAAAGTCTTACCTAAACCCTCATTACATGGGGATGCTAGATAAAGGGGAAGCGGGAGCAGACTCTGGCTCTGAATGAAGTCGTTACAGTCTAGTGAGACCTTCAAGACACCTCACTTACTTCCCTTCCTGTGAATGTTGACACTGTTTGATTTCCACAGATGAGGTACTATGAAAATGGACTGCAGCGTGTTCAGTCTGATACCCCCTACCCTGCACCAGTAATCCCATATTTGTCATGCTGAAATTAGTCATCTTCAAATCACAGCATCTGGCCAAAAGGGAGATAATCTCGGGTGTTGGTGATATGTACACTGACAGGAAACAGGAAGAGAAAGGCCTGTTAACTCATGACCCAGAAAGGAGTTTTAGAAACTCTGGTTAGCTGGCGCTTCTAAGGGTAACCTTCTACTCCTAGTGGTATGGTTTGCTTCTCTTGCAGGGGGTCTTCCTTCTCCCCTCATCTTTATTGTAAATGCCTATTTTTTTTTTAAGATTTAATTTTATTTATTTTTGGCTGCGTTGGGTCTTCGTTGCTGTGCTCAGGCTTTCTCTGGTTGTGGCTAGAGGGGGCTACTCTTAGTTGCAGTGCGTGGGCTCTAGGCACGCAGGCTCAGTAGTTGTGGTGCACAGGCTTAGTTGCTCCGCGGCATGTGGGATCTTCCTGGACTAGGGATCGAACCCGTGTCCCCTGCATTGGCAGGCAGATTCTTATCTGCTGCGCCACCAGGGAAGTCCCAATTTTTTATTTTGAATCCAAGAGGAACCATGACTTCTGTTTGGAGCAAAGCTTAGGAAATAGAAAAGAAAGAAGCTATATCTTAATAGAGGGCTATAGAATAAAAATTTGGAACTCAGAGATTTGGCATTCAGTTTGGCTAGTAAAGTCCTGAGAGAAAAAGTTTTACTTTCTATTTCTACCTTACTTTTTCTTTTCTTTCCTCTTCTTTTTAAAAACCTTTTATTATAGAGAATTTTAAAATTTACAGAAGGAAAGAAAATAAAGAGATCTGATGTACCCATCAATCACCTTAAACAATTATCAACTCTTGGTTAATCTTATTTCATGTATACATCCACCTATTCCTTCCATTCCTAGATTATTTTAAAGTGATTTCACACATTGTATCATTTCATATGTAAATATTTCAGCATAAATATATATATATACATTTATACAAATAACCATAATACCATTATCATATCCATAATATCCTTAATAGTAATTTCTTAATGTCATGAAATACCATTATCACACCCAAAATATTAACAGAAATTACTTAATATTATCAAATATCCTATCACAACTAAAATAAGTTAACAGTACTTACTACTTATTGAATTTTCAGTCACTGTTCAGTATTACTAATTGTTTCTTTCTTTGTTTGGTTTTTGCTTGTTTATTTAAGAATCATACATTGAAATCAGTTGTAAGCCTCTTATGTCTCTTTTAACCTATTGGTTCCCCCTCTATCTCTTCTTTTCCATTACAGTTTATTTGTTGAAGGATCATTTGCCCTGAAGAGCTTAGCTCAGTTTGCTTATCTCTAACATGGTGCATAAAATTCATTATATTTGTGAGCTAGATTCTTGAGAAAGATCTGTAGAGGATTTCATTTGTAAGAAATGTTTAGATCTTTTCTTATGCCATTAAGAAATACCCATCCCCGGATATCTGAAATAAAATCTTTTTTTTAATGACCTGTAAAGTTCATTTTCCTCATCTGAAGACTTTAGAGCTAGGCAGATCCTTAGAAATAATATAATCCAGTGTTTTGCAAAGTTGAAAAACTACAATCTGTGGTAAGATATCCACTGGAGATCTACTAGTGGGTCTCGATCCGCAATTTAAAAAAATACTGTTGTGATACAATCGCTTTATTATGTAGATGAGGAGACAGCTTCAGAAAAGAAAGTGTCATGCCAAGATGATCCAGAGAATCCACATGGGAATGGGGTCTGGAATTTCTGACTTGCAGGGGCCAGGGATCAGATAGCCCAGGATAAGCCAGGTTCTGCACTCAGTAGCAGTGTGGCCTTAAACAAGGTATTTGTCTCTTTCTTCATCTACAAAATAAGGACAATGCTATCACTTGCCTCAAAGCATTAGGATGACTAAATATATAAATATATAATTAAATATATAAGAAGTATATACACTCCTGAGCACAATGCCTGTCCTGTGTTAATTTTATTATTAATATTAATTTCCTCAAAACAGAAAGGTAACAGTGTAATACTCATACAATAAAGTCCATTGGTTTTTCCCCAAGAAAACTACGAGAGAAACAAATCTCAGCTGTTTGGATGGCAGCATCTTGCTTGACTTTGCAACATCTGTTTCCCCTCTAATCCCTTTTTCTCCCCACACCTTAAATGACAGAATACTTATACTTTGCTTGGAGAATTTTGTTATGTGCTGGGATATAAGAAAAAAAATTATCAGGATTAAGAATAAGTTTTACTGTACAGGTATGTTTTGGAAAACTGTAATATAATTGCATATATTTTTCTGATGGGAAAAAATATGTAGCATTTACATTTTTCTAATTGGAGATCTTCATGGGTGATCCACTCTAAATAAATGATAAAAATGAATATGCTGTAATATAAAAAGTCACATTGTCGAATAAGACTATGAAATTGAACGCAACCACAGGAAATAAGAAGCAGGCTACAGTATGCAGAGGGCATTAAACGTCTCCTGGTAGAATAGACCATCTTCTTGAAGTCGAATAAGGAGTGAGGGAGGATGTTTGAATTTAGCCTTCTCTTAAGACCCAAGAGAAGAGGGAGATGAATGGAGGCACAGTGGGGCTACTTAAGAGGATAATTTTTCCAGAAAACGTACGTATTCTATGTCATGATTCCCTTGTATCTTTTGATATAGATGCCTTGTTGGAGGAACTGGAATACTCCACCCTCCGGGAGAGTGATGAATACTCCAACACAGCTTCTCCCCCCCTGGATCAGCATTCCAGAAAGGAGAGTAACCATGCTGAGACCTCAAGTGCCCCTTCCGTTCCGGATGACTCAAGTCCCTTTCCGGTAACTTTTCATTTATTGGAGTACCTTGAATATAGATATTTGAGTGCATTTCTGGAAATTAATTGTATCTTACATAAAATGATGCAAAAGGAAAATCATATATCCAAGAAAGAGAAAAGAATTACTCAATGATAAGTTAAAGGTGGTTGTTTTCAGAATGAAGAGGAGAATGGAGAAAAATCATCATAAAAGAATAAACCTTTGAGAACTTTTTCTTTTTTTTCTCCTGAGGGCCTGGTAACAAGCAGAGTATTCCCTAATTCACTTGGGATATTCTGATATCACCATCTGGGTATCAGAGATGCATGTTGCAGTTTGACTGGACTGGCACTCAGTAAGGCCAGAGGTCACCTGGGCAAGGCCAGGCAGCAGCTCAGCCAGATCTTCTTAGGATTTTTTAGGATAGCCACTTTCCAGCTCTTATTTTCTGCTGAATATATTAGGAAATTCAATTAGTATATCTAGAGATGACGAAGCTCTAGGGAACCGTCACAAACAAACTAAACTTATAAAAGATTATGTATAAAAAACCCCCAGAAATCCAATTTATTAATTTCTGGTTAGAGTTTAAACTATCAAGTAGAACAGATACTAGTATTTGCTGATATATGTATTCCCTTCCTATGGATAAGTCTACATGCATCTACTTTATGATTAGAAGGTTACTTGATGAGAATGGATTAGTATAAGAAGAATCAAGTAGGTGCTCTTCATATCTGGTGTTTCTCAACTATGATATTCTGATTCATCCTTGTACACTAAAGGAAATCACTAGTAGCACAGACTTGAAATTTGAGCCTATGGGTAGGTTTCCCTTTTAACTGTTCTTCATTCCAGCTGCATACATACAGTTTTAAGGACACACATTTATCTCTCTACTAAGGAGCTATTGTCTTTGTTCTCACTGTGAGATTATAGCCATAGATTCCTAACTGATCCCCTATCCTGACCGCCCCCCTGCAATTTATTCTCCAAAAAGCAGCCAGGATAATCCTGTAAAACTTAAATCAGATCATCTTATTCTTCTACTCAGAACCCCAAGATGAATTCTCATCTCATTTGGAATAAAAGCCACAGTCTTTACACTGACTTTATGGGGTGACCTACGTCTTGGTTCCCTTGGAGGAGCCTGGGTTTATGCTTATTTTCTTGACATCCTGTTACTGACTTTACCTTTTACCCCAGATTTTCCATTTTATGTGTGTGTGAAATTTTTAAAATAAGTATTTGCATTAAAGTAAACCAGCATGGATTAATAGACCTCCATTTGGTTCTTCTGGCTTCTCTCAGAGTCTCATGTAGTAGCATATAAAACACACGTGCAGTGAACAGTTCTTATTTTATTGTAGCTGGATCTAAAAGACTAATGACCACTTGTCTCTCATTTCCTGATCCTGATAAGACAAACTCTAACTGACAGCTCCCTTTGAAGGATAATATGCAAGGTGCTGGCCGTTAAAGCTAAGAGTTCAAGCACAGCCGTCAGGGGCAGCTAACTCCTCTGGTCTCAGGTGGTGGCAGGAAAAACCTTGAGGTTTTTTTTTCCCCTGATGGCCATTTGGTATAGCACCACTCCTGCTGTGCTGTGGTCCATGTGGTGGTCTGTGAGATGCAGGGAGCCTCTTCAGGGTCAGAAAGAAATATGGGAAATTGTGACTTAAGGTCATAGAAGTTGTGTCTAGGAAATAGAGGCTGAGCATTCTTGCCATAGAGTACAGTATAATCTAAATGTTCTTGTTAGATCAGTTTTGTCACTAATTGTATATTAAAGCTATAACTGTTAGTTTTATTATTTGGTAATGCTTTTAAATTTTGCAACAAACCAAACCAAACCAAAATCAAAACTGCACGTTTAATTGTCTCAAGAAACTTGGCTCAAACCGAAACCAAAGCTGCACGTTTAATTGTCTCAAGAAACTTGATGATGGGACTTCCCTGGTGGTGCAGTAGTTTAGACTCTGCGCTCCCAATGCAGGGGGCCTGGGTTCGACCCCTGGTCAGGGAACTAGATCCCACATGCATGCCGCAACTAAGAGCTCGCGTGCTGCAACTCAGGAGCCCATCTGCCGCAACTAAGACCCAGAGCAACCAAATTAAAAAAATAATAAATAAAATAAAGTTGATAATGGATGTGTAATCTAAGTATTTGTTAACGTTTACCATCCACTGTGGGGGGAATAGAATTATCACTGTCCATTTGAAAACCACAAGACACAACTATGGGGAAGAAGCATCAGGATCTACTTCAAAAATTAATGTCTAATTTAAGAAGAATGGGCCAGCAGATGATAATTCAATATGTGAAGCTGCAGGAGGTATGTTTACATGTCATTGAAAAGCACACCTTTCCATTTGGATCAAAGTACTCTTCTAAATTAATTTTGCTCATTTTCAATTCCAAGTTTTCTTGTGCTTGTAAGTAAAGTGAATTGGTGATGATTAATTAATTGATTCCCTTTGCAAGCCATCAAATAATACCAGATTAAAAATAATAATACCAGATTAAATCAATTAGAGACCTCAATTAGAAAATTTAATTTCAAAATGGTTTAATTTTTACATCCAATTCAAAGAATCAAAGCAAAATATTTAGAAGTTGATTCTTTTGTCTAAAATGAGATTGTTAATGCCATTGTAAATTTAGTTGAAAAGTTCAACAATGGAGATAAAAGGTTGTTTTGGGGGGATGATAATACTAATACAGATTTTGGTGGAGCAGAGCATCATGGTAAAATCAATGTTCTTACATACTTAAAAGCCTGTGGAGCAGATATGTACTTGGAATTGGTTGTGATATGCACAAAATTCATGACTGCGTCCAAATAAGCTTTAGTATTTCACCAATCAAAATAGAAACTGCAATTGTTAAAATTTACAAATTATATATGTATGTATATTTGTACACAATCAGAGTATATATATAGCTCATCTACAAAACTTTTGTGACAGAAGCTCTTATTGAATGTCAAAATATATTAGCGTGGCTGTATGTATTTTCTCTCTTCATTGCCTGTGAGCCTGAGCCTTTGAAAAACCACTTTGTAAAGCAGCCTAAATCTAGGCCACATTATGTGCAAAATCAGTTGGAAATATTTAATCAAATTATTCAATGAATGTAGCATGAAAAGTCAGCTTTTGAAGTTTTTAACAAGTTGCAATTATGTGAAACAAAGCTTACAAAAAGGAAGAAGCTCAGATTTCTCCCTACAAAAGCCTGGGAGGAATTGCAACAAATCAAAAGATGAGAGTTCAAATGGTTTAATTACCTAACTTGAAAATCGTGCTTTGGAAACATCTTGACTTTGATGGACCTCCTGATCTTAATTGGATAAATTTATATTCCCACGCGAATGGGATGAAATTGTAAAGGCCTGTGATTTTGCAGTATCTACATTTGATGAAGTGTTAAAAGGCATCACAAATAGAGACAATTTAAGAGCTCTGTCCTGTAAAAATATTATTGAAGAAAGGTGGGCCGAATGGAGGCAGAAATACAGCACATGTGAAAATATTGGAGCTGAAATAATTACACATTTTAATATAAAAAATAGAATTCAGAATATCTTCCATTTAGCAGAATCTGCTCTGAACGTATAGGTTCATCAGCATCTGGAGAGAGAGTATTTTCTCAGTTGAAACTATTATGGGCTATGGAGAAGCAGTGTCAACAATTTCAAATATACTAACCATAAAATGAAGCTTTGTAGAGGATTGCAATTTTATAAAAAATATAAAAATAAATAAGATCATATTGAAAAGAAAGACATTTTTCAGAAAAATTTTCACATCACAATGTTAAAGGCGAAAATGGCTAAGTAGCCAATTAAGGTATATATAAATATATCTATATCTCAAGAATAATTATTTACTTATGCTATTTTTAAATGTTTCAATAATCAATATGAAAGGTTTAAAATTTTTTGGCTTTCATGTTCATAGCTGTGTGTCATTTAAAAAATTCTAGAAAATTTTATTTTGAATAGAATTAGTTTATTGGTTTACCAATATAATAAAATAAAAATTTTGGTCCATAAACACATATTTAAAAAATTAATGTAATATTAATTATTTTTTAGTCCCCTCTTTCACTCTCACAGGTGTCCCAGTTTGAATAATGAATTATATGGTCACCCTACTTGCATGACTTGGCCCCTTATACTCTTTGCCCCTATCTCACTGGTTCACTCGCCTCCTATCTGTTCCATAGATGCTGCAGGGTGCTGTCTATCTGGATCATGTTACCCTTGATATCTGCATGCTTCCCTCACCCCCTATAAGCCCTTGTCCATGTGCCCCTTTCTCAGTGAGTCCTTCTCCAACCAATATATTTATAAATGCCATCCCTCCCCCATTTCTTATCTCCTACCCTTCATTAATTTTTATTATTTTTTTACATATTAATTTATTATCTGTTTCTCACCACCATAATGTAAGGCTCAGGAACCATTTCTGTTCCTTTTTGTTTTGTTTTGTTTTGTTTTGTTTGTTGACTCCTGCATCCCCAGCCCTGGCACATGACAGGCACTCAATAAATATTTGTTTGTGAAATAAACTACTGGCCAACTACCCTTTAGAGTCACTCATTATTTCTTTTGGTATGTTAAATTTAATTGTGTTATAGTCTTCCCCTAGAAACCATCCTGTCTAGTTAAAGGGGCTTTGCTCTGACTCATTTTGTTTGTTTTATGGTTCTTTTCTGAGTACCATGACTTCTCTATGTCAGTGCCTTTAGGGCAGGGAGGGGGACACCGTATTTGTTCACATGCCAGCCACTGTGCTTAGAATTTGGCCTTTCTCTGTGGGATGACTGGTACTCCTTTGCCTTGTGAAAGGAGATTTCAGAGATAGGCTAGTTATCGTCCCCTTTAGAAGCTAAAAACATCTTCTAACTCTGGGTGTAGATAAGTACCAACATTTTTTTTTTAATTAAAAAAATTATTTTATTGAGGTATAGTTGATTTACAATGTTGTGTTAATTTCTGCTGTACAGCAAAGTGATTCAGTTATACATATATATACGTATTCTTTTTTGTATTCTTTTCCATTATGGTTTATCACAGTATATATATATATATATATATATATATATATATTTTTTTTTTTTTTTTTTTTTTTTTTTTTTTTTTTGGTACGCGGCCCTCTCACTGTTGTGGCCTCTCCCGTTGCTCTGGACGCGCAGACCTAGTGGCCATGGCTCACGGGCCTAGCTGCTCCACGACATGTGGGATCTTCCCGGACTGGGGCATGAATCCGTGTCCCCTGCGTCGGCAGGCAGACTCTCAACCACTGCGCCACCAGGGAAGCCCCATAGTATATATTTTTTAACATCTTTATTGGAGTATAGTCGCTTTACAGTGGTGTGTTAGTATCACAGGGTATTGAATATAGTTCTCTGTGCTATACAGTAGGACCTTGTCGTTTATGCAGCATCCAACAGAAACTCATTCTTTCTTCTCTTTCCCTTATATGTCTTAGGTGCAGCTCGTGTGTACTACCAAAATCCAGGAGCCCCATGTCCACAGGTATTTTTTTAATTAAATATTTAAAAAATTAAGTTTATTAGATAATTGTTAGCACCCGTGTTTGGACCATAATTTGCTTTGTGGGTGTTTATTATTAGAATTCCTACTACCCTCCCCCTCTTTCCATGATCTGTGAGCGGAGGTGGATTTCTGCCCAGCTGACTTGGCACTTTCTCAAGGAGCCTGGCTTTTGGATGGGTTGTCCAGGCTGATGGGCTCTGCTATTTCCTTTACCACCTGAAAAAGTGTAAATAGTCCAAGTCACCACAGATGTTTTGGCCCAGCCATTTCAGATATCATGCTTCAGTTCACAAAAGAGAAAACACCTAAAGAAATTTCAGCAGGATGCCGACAAAATCAGACCTAGGATCAGGGCTGCACTAAAACAGTGTGTCTCCATGGAAGCTTAATGAATATATACTTCTTTCCGTATTTGCTCAAAATGTATTTAGTGATGGAGGGATTTCCTTTTAATAAAAGTTACTTATTGAAACAGATCCACTTACTAAATTATCTCTTCTGGCCAAAGCAGAGTTGACAGTCTAAAAAAAATTAAAAGGCCACTTTTCCTGTCTCTCTTCAGTTATAGCTTGCAATTTTTTAAAAAAAGTGAGACAGCATTCTGGGAAACAAAGGTTGAAAATGTAGATAGTAAAGGTCCATGCTTGGTGAAGGGTACTACACCACATATTACTTGGTTTCAGAATTGCAACCAATAGGGCACACACGGTGTAAAAATAAGGGAAGGACCTGTGCTATCTTTTGAAGTCTTTTTACAACTCCCCACTTTAAGGCACTTTCTACTTTGATGGGAGTGAAGCCAGTTTACTAATACACATGCCAGCTTATTCCAGTTCTAGGAAGCTGCCTGATGGGCGTGTCTCATAGGCCTTCCTGTCTCTCCCCCTTGTAAAAAAATGAAAACAAAGCAAAACAACAGCAACAACAAAACAGTACCTGGTACACAATAGGCTCTCAGTTAATATTGATTTTTTTTTTAATTGAGAAAACCAAGACTTTAATGGAAATACTAATAAACACAGGAACGTATACGATGAGAACCAGCCCAACCAACAGCCATTTTCCTGTATATCTGGCATTGTGATCAGTTGATGGCATGCCAGTGGTAACTTCTTGACACCCCCTCCTCTGTAGTACAAATCTGTGATCTATTTCCCATCAGACCCCTTTCTCCCTCTTCTCTTGCTCTGCTCTGTACTCCAGGGGAGCTGAACCCTGCAGGTTGTGTTTTCCAGGCTCCAGGGTCTGTAGGCTTTTACTGGTTTCAACCAATGGGAGGCACTGTGGAGAGACTGGAGGGTGAAAGGCAGGGAAATTTAGGGCCTTTGCTCCCCCAATCTCTCTCTCCACAGTGTCTCTGTCAGCAGTTATATCTACTTTTATGGCTTCAGCTGGAGAAAAACAGGTCTGCTGTGGTTCCAGTTTATGCCTGTTAACCTGGGCTCCTGGGCTCTGGTAACTTTGCCTCTTTGCTTTGTCCCTTTGGCCTCATGGCTTCCTGCTGTAGCTAATCTCTGGGTTCCCTCAATGTTTTCTGTTTGCTTCTTAGCTCTCCCATCACCTGTGTAATCAAATTTCTGGATTAAATTCCTTCTTCTTACTCCTAGTGTTTGTATTTTCCTGAGTGGACCTTGATCGATGTACTTAACCATTACTGAATGATACTTATTGTGTAGATCTGAGTGGGAGAGTGATATGAAATCCAGGTGGCCTAGTAAATATGTAATGGACTGATGCAAACCCGAGGCTGGTATAATTCAGAGCCAGCAAGGCTCACGTGTACAGATGGAGCATGAGACACAGAAACAAGATTCCTGCATTGTTTCCACCATTTCCTCTGGCTTGCTTAAATTAACCAAACATTCGTTTCAACCTTTAAAAGTACCAATACCTTGAAATACTAGTCATGAATATAACAATATGATAGTATTTAGAAATGTATCTTTTATATGAACAGAAAGAATTTTGGTAAGAATAGGGAGGGAGACTTCATAAAAATATTGCAGAGGAATGAATGGGGAAAAAATTTGAAGCCCCTCACTTGAGAAGTCTGGATTTTTTTTAAACGCATCTCTTGTATTTGTATTATTAAAACCTCTGAGTAATGAAGTTGTTGCTGATGGCATGCTAAGCGCCTGTATCATCTTCAATAGGTCTGGGGACAAATCAAAGGAGCTCTGATTTGAGGTTTCTCTCTTTTCACAAACATTTCCTGTAGTGAGGCAAACATCAACTCTTCAAGGTCTCTTATTTCTTATTTAGAAGTTTATATTGTTGACTCAATTACTCTTAGGGTATTTTGGCAATGATCTGTTTCTCTTTATACACTGCACTAGGAGTCTAGTTAGAAACCAGTAAGAGTTCTTTCAATAAGCGCAAGTATACCCCACCTGTGAGATGGACAGGTTTTTATGATTATACAGACCCATATAAGAAACTACATTTATCCTACACTGGGGCACAGGGCAGAAGAATGTGTTCCCAGTCCTGCTGCCTTTTGTATTTCTAAGACACATGCCTGTGGCGGCAATTACTAAGGGATTATGCCTGAAAAGAGTTGTGAGAGAGAGCTCCTCTGTACTTTGTTGGAAGCCTCCAAGAACTAAATCAGTCACTTGTAATCAGTCACCTGACCATTTTTGTTCTTAGATTAAACACCCCTACTCCAAAAAAACAAAAAACAACCCAAACTTATGTGGGGCAGGAGGCCATGTTGTACCTAAAAGGCAAAGTCTTTTAAGAAGGGAAGAGATCCACTTCCTCCTAAATTTTCCTTGTTAAATGCTCAAACTGAGTCAGTAGCAGGACCTGTTGTACCCAAGAGATAGTCTTTTTTTCTTAAGAGAGGACGATAAGCATCTTCCTTCTAATTTTTCCCTAGCTGATAAATACATAAAAATAAGTAAAGTAGTAAGACTTTGTTGTCATTTTTGAAAATACATTTAGTGAAAGACGTAGAATATTTGGTTTTATTTATTGCTGTGTGTGTGTGTGTGTGTGTTTGTGTCTCTGTCACACACACACACAGTTTGGTGGGTTGTTAGCTAAGCTTCTTGGTTAATGTTGATTGCAAACATTATTCCAGAGTCAGTTACCTATATAACCCAATGATTCCACTTCTCAGAGTGTACTCTATGGAAATAAATATCAAATATTTATGTAGCAGTGTTGATTATAACAGTGAAAATCAGAAGCAATCTAGGTGTCTAACAATAAGTGATTGATTTAGTAAATAATGGCACATTATGCATTTGGAAACTATATAGCCTTTATATATCATTTAAAAAGATAATTTAGTGATAGAAAACACAAGCTTCACAGTCTGCAGGCCCAAGCTCTGTTATTTGCCATCTGTCTTGGGTAGAGCAAAGTTTTTAACTTCTCTAGGCCCCAGTTTTTTCATCTGGGAGTGATAAAACTTACCTTTAAGGTTTTTATGAGGATTTAAAGAGAACATGTGTAAAACCCTTTACAGAGTGCCTGGCGTAGTATACACACTCAATAAATGTTAACTATTACGTTTGCAAAGATAAGAATGTGCATAAGGATATGGGAAAATGTTAACTTTAAAACATGAAAAAAACAGTAATATTCAAATTTTCTAAAAGCATACACAATCACAGAAGAGTGTAAAAGTGTAAGCCAGCATGTCTAGAGAATTAACTGCCTCTCAAAAGGAAGATGACGTGTGGTTTAGTTTTTTCTTTGTATTCCTCTGCAGTTTTAAAATGTTCTACATTTAACATATTAATTTTATATTTAAAAATAATTTTAGTAGGACTCACAACAGTGTAACTGTATTAATGTAGTATACGGAAGGTTGTTTACGGAATCGTTATTTATGAATGTGTGCATGTGTGTATAACTAAGAGACACGTGAGAATTGTACTGCTGATGCCCCGTCTGCCACCCCTACCGCCTCACCTGTTTTCATCATTGTTTCTTTTCTAGTATAGAGGACCTTTGTTTTGAAAATACAACTTCATGTACACAATTATTTTATAAACTCACATACATAAAAAGTCAGAGAGGTATCTTCTGCTTAATATTGCTGTAAACCTAAAACTGCCCTAAAAAATAGTCTTTAAAAAAAGTCAAAGAAGGGATTTCCCTGGTGGTCCAGTGGTTAGGACTCTTTGCTTTCACTGCTGGGCCCGGGTTCAATCCCTGGTTGGGGAACTAAGATCCCGCAAGCCACGCTGGCACCACCAAAAAAAAAAATATTCAAAGTAATGCGAGATATACAGGGTAAGATGTGAGACCACCTCCAGAAGACTCTTTCCTCCCACCACCTAATTACCAGCTCCTTAGGTAACTGTGCCGGTAGGTATGTCTTCTTACAGACCTTTGTGTATGCATATTCATACTTATGTATCTGTGCTTTTAAAATTACATAAATGGAAGGATATTTTTCATACTGTTCTGGGCCTTGCTTTTTTAAGTTAACAATATGAATTAGAAGTCTTCCTTAGTTCATAAAATTCTATGTCGGCATTCTTTTTAGCACCTGCAGGGTTATTCTATAGCATGGGTGGACCATAATTTATTTGACTATATGTTCATTTAGTTTAGTTTCAATTTGCTCATAAAAACTATTCTGTTTTTGTGTTTTAAGGAATGTTCTTGTACGTATATCTTTATAGATATGTCCAATTTTTCTGTAGGGTAGAGTCTTAGAAGTGAAATTGCTGCATCCAAGGGTATATGCATTTGAAATATTGACAGATGCTGCCTTGCAAAGGGTTTTATAATTTATGTAGCTACCTATAATATATGTAAATGTATCTATAGATATAACCCTGACTTTTGCCAACACTGCATATTGTCAATCTTTCAAAACTTTGAATCACGGGAAAAAAATGGTATCTCACCATTTAATTTCCATATTAAAGATTGAGATTGAGTATATTTTTATGTAGTAAACATTCAAATTTCTTTTTCTGAAACTTACTTTTTAAAAAATCCTTAGCTCAGGTTTCTTTTGGGTTATATTTTTACTATTGATTAATCAACTTTTAAATATTTGAATATTGTTAATGTTTTAAATATTTACTCATGTTAAATTTTTTAATACTATCTTCATCAATATGTTTTCTTTTTTGACATCACTTCAGTTTTATGCCATTCTTAGGAAAGTCTTTATCACTCCAAATTATTAAAAACTCCTCCATTTTCTTCTAGTATTTTTGTTTAAACATTTATATCTTGAATTCATTAAAAACACATTTGTGTGTACAGCGTGTTAGGGATCTCAATTTATTGTGTTCCAAATAGGTTATCATGTACCTTGATTCTAATAGTCTGTTTCTGATTATTTGAAATGCCATGTTTACCATATGCAAAGTGCTCATAGGTACCAGAGTCTGTTTCTGGGTTTTCTAGTCTACCCTACTTTTGATCTACTTGTCTGTTTCTTTACCAACATCACACAAATTAAATTATTATCACTCTATAGGATACCGCATCTACTGGGACAAGTTATCCCTGTTTTTTTTTTTTCCTTCAAAATTGCCTTGAGTGTTCTCGCTTGTATTGAATTTTAGCATCAGCCTATGAACTTGAATAATTGGATTATAATTTTTGTATGGATTACATTGAATTTATAGTTTAATTGGGAGAAACTGACATCATATTATGCATCTTTATTTAGGTAGGTCTTCTTTTTAGTGATTTTTTCTTCATAGAAATCTTACACATTTCTTGTTAGATTTATTCTTTAATACTTAATATATTTTTTTCTTGGTATTGTGAACACATTTTTCTCCTCATTGGATTTTCAAATCAGTTACCCCTGGTCTATAGGAAAGACACTAATTATTTCATTTTATTCTCGTATCTTGTAGCCATCATGATTTTTAAAAATTCATTATAATAGTTATTATATCATTTATCTCTCATTTTCTAGGAATATTATTATATATTTAAAAAGAGTGAGAGTGCTTTACGTTTTTCTTTAAAATATATAAAACTCTTATTTTTACTTTTAAATGCATTTGCTAATGCATTCTGGAATAATATTGGAGACTAGCAATGGCAGTAGGGGCCTTGTCCTCCTCTTCCCTTAATTAGAAATGTGTTTAGTATTTGACTATTAAATATGAGGCTTGTTATAGATTTTTATGGACATATTTTGTCAGGTTATGGAATTTTTCTTCTTCTCCTCGATCTTCAACAACAGGAATGGTGGTTAAATTTGTTTTCAATTGCTTTTCAGTACTTCTCAATACGTTTATAAAGATTTTCTCTTTTTCTGTTAGTATAGTGAATTATAGTAATCCTTTTTGTAATGTTGAACCATTCTTGGATGACTGGTGTGCACACCACCACACACACACACACGTGCACCATTCTGTCTTTGGTTTTAGTACCAAGTTTCTGAGATATTCATTGAACCTATTGGGTTATTTTTCCATATTTTATTATGTACTTGGTAATTTACACAATGCTCCCAAAAAGCTGTTACTTTTTTTGGCTTGTTTTCTGTTTAATTGATTTATGCTTTTATTCCTCCTGTTTAATTATTATTTTATCTTTTGCGAGTCTTGAGTTGGATGTTTCATTTGCTTCTGGTCTTTTTTATTTTTCAATATTGCACCTAAGTCTATTTCTATTTTTCCTTTCAATAACATTTTGCTTTCAACTCTGAAGAGCATGTGTGATTTTATAGCTATTTCTAAATAGTTTGAAAATTGTTAATGTTTTCTTTCTCCCAAGAATTACTTAGAATTACTTTATTTTTACTTAAGTAGATAGAATATGGTCTGTATGATTTACTTCTTAGAATTTATTAGACTCTATTTTGTGTCCTCACATGTGGTTCATTTTACTAATGATTATGCAGGTATTTGAATAAAACTCTGTTTACTGTTTCTGGGGCCCATGGACCAATGTCTTCTCTGTATTTATTTATTTTTATGTATTTTATATATTATATAAATGTTATTATATGTTATATAAATATATATTAAACATATAAATATATAGTATGTATATTATATATTTATTTTTTGTCTTTCACTTGACAGTAACTGAAAGAAGATATAATACTTTATAATTTTATTTTATTATTATTATTATTTTTTGCGGTACACGGGCCTCTCACCGTTGTGGCCTCTCCCGTTGCGGAGCACAGGCTCCGGACGCGCAGGCTCAGCGGCCATGGCTCACGGGCCCAGCCGCTCGCGGCACGTGGGATCTTCCCGGACCGGGGCACGAACCCACGTCCCCTGCATCGGCAGGCGGACTCTCAACCACTGCGCCACCAGGGAAGCCCTATAATTTTAAAAAGAATGCTGTTAAAATAAAAAATACACATTGGACCGTGGTCTTCAAACTCTTTTCAGAGGCTGCTTTTTTCCTGGTTGTTGGGGGAGAATGGCCACCCAGCTATAGGTCCGGCACTTTTCTTCATGCACTTGAGAACAATAGTCCGTTTTTGAGACGACCAGAGGGAGACATGGAGACAAAGGCAGGGAGACCTTGTTCAGATGTTTAGTACCTGTTTTTGAAAAATAGTCTCTGTCTCTAGTTTTAGTCATATCTAAGGGGTTAATAGTTAAATCTGCGTTTTCTGGTACTTTATACATGGCCTAACATTTACTTGAGTTTGATGTGTTGGTATGATTTTTTGTTTTCTCCCTATAGTGAGGTCCAGGAGCCAAAGGAATCACCACCACCTCCGAAAACCTCAGCAGCTGTGCAGCTGGAGGAGCTGATGGCCCACCTGTGTGAAATGCAGACCCAGGTGAGCACCGTCCCTGCGATACAGCCTTCAGGGTCTTATCTCTGTGAACTCAGCTCTGCATTCCCCCTTGAGAAACTCTAAGTCATTATTCATTTTGCCATACTAAATTTAATTCAATGGATGAACTCAAATTTGTACTATGTATTTCTTCTAAACTGAAGTATACTTGATTTACAATATGTTGTATTGGTTTCAGGGGTACAGCAAAGTGATTAAGTTGTGTGTGTGTATATAACTGATTCTTTTCCCTTATAGGTTATTACAAAATATTGAGTATAGTTCCCTGTGCTATCCAGCAGGTCCTTGTTGGTTATCTGTTTTAGATATAGTAGTGTGTATATGTTAATCCCAAACTCCTAATTTACCCCCCGCCACCCCTTTACCCCTTTGGTAACCATAAGTTTGCTTTTTATGTCTGTGGGTCCATTTCTGTTTTGTATATAAGTTCATTTGTATCCGTTTTTTTGTTTGTTTGTTTTGCGGTATGCGGGCCTCTCACTGTTGTGGCCTCTCCCGTTGCGGAGCACAGGCTCCGGACGCGCAGGCTCAGTGGCCATGGCTCACAGGCCCAGCCGATCCACGGCATGTGGGATCTTCCCGGACCGGGGCACGAACCCGTGTCGCCTGCATCGGCAGGCGGACTCTCAACCTCTGCACCACGAGCGCAGCCCTGTATCAGTTTTTTTAAGGTGTATTATCTGGACATAAAAGATACTGTGATATGGGTTCTGATCTCAAGGGGCTTGGAGGGTGCTTGATAAAATGAGGCATAAGACTCTGTGACACTTATAGAATAAAAGAAAGATCATTTGCCACTAAAGCTGGATAAAGTGTGGAAGGGCTGTTAAAGAGAACCCCCTGAGTGGGATGGAGGAGACCCGTGGGAAAGCTGGGTCAGGGCAAGGGAGAGCAAAGTGTGGCTTTGACAGTAGGAAGGATGAGTCCTAAACTCATACTGAGATAAAATCTGTCCCCTTGTTCTAGTCTCCAGAGCATGGGCGGCAAGCTCACTGACCTGGCAGGGAATGGAACTGACATAAATGGACCTAAGAATTTATTAAGGGAATTATCATCTAGAATTCATTCTTTTTTTAAACTATTTTATGTTGGAGTATAGTTGATTAACAGTGTTGTGTTAGTTTCAGGTGTACAAAAAAGTGATTCATTTATACATATACAAGTATATATTCCTTTTCAAATTCTTTTCCCATTTAGGTTATTACAGAATATTGAGCTAGAATTCTTAAGGTAGAGAATCCATCCATTCTGAATTGGTTGGGGGATATGATATGCGCCCATGAAATGACTATGAAATAATTTCAGGGCAGTGTATAAAAATGTGTGTGATTGGAAGGGCAGGAAGCTTATCTCTGTGGCTCACCTTTGGACTTCCAATGCCCAGCACTGTTCCTGATACATTATGGATAATGCGTACTTATTAGAGGGACAAATGAATGAATATCAGAAACAAGGTTTTCTTTAATGTCTACAGTAAAGCTGGGTGCATTCCTCATTGCACTGTATATCTGAAAATACTAGAAAAAAAATCTTTCTACTTTTTACATACCCTTTCAAAAGTATTCTGGAATATACCAGCAAATAGCTATAGATGTAAATGTACGATGTGTAGCTATAGATACATTATTGTGTTTTTACTTAGGTACTTTCAGGCCTTTTCCATGTTAACCTTTTGAACACTACTCTCTTTGGCACTAACATTATATAAGAGAGGAGGAAGGAAATGTGTCATATGATAAGATTCTTGAAGGGAAATGAGCATTTTGGATTAGTGAGATAATGTGAGGTTATTCCAGGCAGTAAAAAGTGGATAAGTAGAGACGTGAAGGCAGACAGTAACAGATCACATTCAGGAGACTGCAGGGAACCTGGCTGGCTTTAAACAATGGAGGCTTTTTACTGAGGAATAAAAGATGAGATTGGAAAGGTAAAGCGAGGGCAGTGGATGGGAGACTTTGAATGTCCATCCGATGCTACAAATTCCATGCTGGAGGGGCTTCCCTGGTGGCGCAGTGGTTGAGAGTCCACCTGACAATGCAGGGGACATGGGTTCGTGCCCCGGTCCGGGAAGATCCCACATGCCGCGGAGCGACTGGGCCCGTGAGCCATGGCCGCTGAGTCTGCAGGTCCGGAGCCTGTGCTCCGCAACAGGAAAGGCCACAACAGTGAGAGGCCCGCATACTGCAAAAAAAAAAAAAAAAAAAAAAAAAAAAATTCCATGCTGGAAGCATTGGAGAATCATTGTAGTTCTCTGATCAGGAAGTATTAGATAGATGGTTGCAGTAGCCCAGTTGGAAAGGAGTTGAGAGAGATGGAATCTCAGGACAAGAGTTGACGAAGGGTAAGTTGGGCAATTTGTAATTTGTTCTGTTTTGTAATTTGAGGTTTTTCCTTTGAACGTTTTATAGTAACTGTTTTGGAGTTTTGCTTCAATAAATCCAATCCATCAGCAAGTCTTATCTGACAACTTCTCACCGCCTTCTCCACTGGCACTGGTCCAAGTCATTTCTAGTTTGAGCTGTTATAATGGTCTCCTGCCTAACTAGTGCCTCTAATTCCACTCTGGCTTGCGCACACCTAATTCCTCACTCGGCTGCCACAAGGATCTTGTAAATCAGATTCTTTCACTCTCATGCTTGAAACAAAATGGTTCCATCACCCTTGGAATAAAACTTCAGCTTTTATCCTGAGGGCCCTCTGTGATCTTTGCCTCTTTTTCCATCATTTTTTCCTGACTCACTCCCTCTGCTCTAGCCCTACTGACCTTTTTTACTTTTCTTTTTATGTGTCAGACTGTCTCCTTCCTCTGGGCCTTCCTTCCCTCTGGAATGCTTTCCCCACAAATATCAATATTTCTGGATGTCAGTGCATCACTCAAATATCTGCTCAGATATCACCTTCTTAGAGAGCCTTCTCCAATCACCCTCATCTAAATCAGTTTTTCCTCTCCATTCCACCCTCTGTCATTTGTCTCAATATGTAACTTAAGCTTATCTCCACCTGAGATATACATCATATATTTATTTCTTTAATTGCTTATTGTCTATTACCCAGAGAATGTAAACTGCATGATGGCAGACACTTGGTTGGTCTTGTACATTGTTCTATACCAAGAGCCTAGAGCAGTGAGTGGCACAAACCAGGTGCCCAATAAATATTGCAAAATAAATGAATAAAAAGAAGATAAGGTTAATTGTTGACCTGTAGTCATCATAAGAGATAAAGTATCATCTTCATATATTCAATTTCCTATTGCCAGAAAAGATTTGCAAACAGAGGAAGATTAGTCAGATTTCATTTGCCCTGAGGAACTCAGAATGAAAAGGAAATGAAAGCATTTTTATTGGTGTTACAATGTTAGATTCTCCCAGTACCTTGGAGGAAGGTTAGCAAAAGACTAAGGGATCACGCAGAAGATGCCGGTGAGGATGAGTCTCTTTATGGTTCTCTTCGTGATACAGGTTACAGTGAAAGCAGATACAAGCAAGAAACACTTACCAGACAAGCAGGATCACAAGGCCTCCCTGGACTCAATGCTGGGGGGCTTGGAGCAGGAACTGCAGGACCTTGGAATTGCGACAGTGCCCAAGGGCCATTGTGTTTCCTGCTGGAAGCCGATTGCTGGAAAGGTGGGATAGGCCAAGACGTTGATCCTACATCCGTCTGTGTCTGTGTGTATGTCTGTCTCCATCCCACTAAGGACTGCTCTCTCTCCTTATATTCTAAGACAGTTTAGTAACAGTTACTGATCCCTTACAGTGCTCCAGGCACTGAACAAGGCACTTTACAAGTATTCCTTTATTTAACGGTCACGTTAGCCCTTCAGGGGTCACAAGCCCTTCATAAAGATGAGGAACCCGGGGGCTCAGGGTCATTAACTGACATGTCCAAGGTCTAGTAGGAGGTAGAGGTAAGATCCAAACCCAGGAGAGTCTGGCTCCCGAGTGTGAGCTCTTAACCATTTTCTTGTACTGCCTTCGCCCAGGGGAACTTTCTCACTGCTCCCTCTGTTCAGACATTCTGGGTGTAAATCAACTGATTTTGATTTTTAGCTGCACTCGGCTCCATATCATGGCCACAAACTCCTGCTCGGGCATCGTCCTTCACCAAAACCATAATAAAGGGCTTTGAGACCTGATTTTGCATGGGGTGTGAGATGAGGTGTTCAGATCAGAGGAATAAAAACTGTCATTGGCCTTCTCCTCTTCCAGGGATCCCTTCCATGCCAAGATATAGTTAGTTATCTCTTGTCCATCCCTAACATGCTCCATTTTGTTTCTCCCATCCTCTGGGGCAGTATAGTGGAAATGATCATTTATAGGCTTTTCTCAGTGTGATCACTCAGGAAAGTTGGGCACTGTTTTACTATCCATAAAGTACGGACAAGAGACCACATGGGTAGAACCTAGGTCTAGGCCTCAGTGTTGTGTAACTCCAGGGGGAGTCGTTTACATGGAATACTGTTGGAAGAGCGCCCTCCAGAGTCGTGCCCCCTGTGGACCCTAGAGCCCCCAGCTGGGCCCCCGGCTTGCCAGGCTTTGTTTTGTTCTCTAGGTGATCCATGCTCTAGGGCAAGCATGGCATCCGGAGCACTTCGTCTGCGCTCACTGCAAAAAGGAGATTGGCTCCAGTCCCTTCTTTGAGCGGAGTGGCTTGGCCTACTGCCCCAAGGACTACCACCACCTTTTTTCTCCACGCTGTGCTTACTGTGCTGCTCCCATCCTGGATGTAAGTAAATCGCCCTTCCCCCTGCTTTCATGTAGCCTTTACTCCTCACTTAGAGCTGGGGTCATGTTTTACAGCTCCGTAGCATTTTAATCTGTCTGGTGTGTTTCTTTTCCAGAAAGTGCTGACGGCCATGAACCAAACCTGGCACCCAGAGCACTTCTTCTGCGCTCACTGTGGAGAGGTGTTTGGTGAAGAAGGTATGACCCAGGGTGGTTACAAGACCAGCAGAGCTTTTCCCTGATCTGCTTTGTGGTCCTGGTTCTTTGCCTCTACCATCCAAGTGCCCATTTCAGTACCAAATGCCATCCCTCCCTACCTTTTTCCAACATTGATGAATTTGTTTAAATTGACTTTTTAATCAAAGAAATACAAACGCATAGTTTAAAATGCAAATATTCCTTCAAGAGTAATATTAAAAAGAACAGTCCCTTGTTTTCCTTTTTCCACTGCCAAATCAGTCTCCTCTGTAAATTTTTTAGCTTCTTCTATTATTTATTTGTATGTTTTAAATAATATATTACTATATACTGATTTTTTTCCCCCCAGTTTTAACCATTATGTATTAACTTTCTACAGGAGAGATGAGATATAGAAATTTTATGACTACCCCACCTACCCCCAACATAATTCCTCCCCCATTCTCTTAGTTATAGTTAGGTCATAATTATAGGTCAGATCAGTATTCAGTGTGTAGATGTTGACAGTCACATAAATATTGCTCACAGCTGAGCCACGTAACAAACTGATATAGTAGAGCATGGATTTTGGGGTTAGACTGTCTGGTTCAAATCTGGGCTGTGGTGTTTATCAGCTATGTGATGTTGTTCAAGTCATTTCACCTCTTTGTACCTCACTTTCCTCATGAGTAAAATGGGCCTAATAATAATGCTCACCTTCTAGGGTCATTATGACGATTTTAAGAGACAGTATCAGTATAGCGTTTACAACAATGCCTGGCACATGGAGGCTGGTAATGATGATGATTATCATTGTCATGGTGTCCTTTTCATATACATTTGTTTTTTTCCTGAAGTTAATATTTGGATCCCTTTTTCATTAGCTTAATTTTCATTGTACTTATCACTAATTTATCTGACAGAGCTGTGAAACCCTTCTCAAAAGGGCCAGCCACATCTGGTAATATGTCAGTTCCATGAAGATGTCTCTTCTTGGAGACAGCTGTCCAGGAGGCTTTGACCCTTCTGCTCCTGCCTAAAACGGTTTCTCCTCAGGCCTGTTGAGAAGCCGTTATTCTGGGCCGCTATCTTGGGAATTATTTTTACTATTTCCCTCTATCTTTCAATACATGTTATTGCCTTTATTTTGGTGGAGCACACCTCCAGTAGCTCCTGAGAAAGAATGAATAGGAGGTAAAAGTTTTGAAACCTTGAATATCTGAGAATATTTTGTCTACCTTAAGTTGCCCTGACATAGAATTCTAGGTGGAAACTATTGCCCTTCATCATTCTGAAGACATTGCTTCACTGTCTTCCAGCTTCCACGGTTGAGAAGTTTTTTCTTAAAATTTTGTTCTTGTTCCTGATCCTTTCTATGTGACCTGTTTTTCCCCTTTTGCAAGCTTTTTTTTCCTTCTGTTTTCTGAATTTTCTTGATTTTTTTCTGACTTCTTTTCATGTTTCTTTTGAACAAATATGATTCATGCATGAATCAGAAAGCTTCTTTATTTTTTCTGTTCCTGTCCTTTTAGAATTAACTCACTGAGAAAAGTTTTTCTTCTAAATAAAGATTTGGGCAGTCCCATGTCTTTTTTTATTGTTCTTAATAAACTCTTCTAAATAGAAAATCAATTTAAGACACAAAACACAAATCTAAGTCCTTAGGTAATTCAGTCTGTGTAAGAGCTAAAGCATTCCAACTTTAAAGTGACAGCTACTCTCTCCCCTGGTGGGGTCTTTCAGCTGCAGGAGGCCAGGGAAGGGGGTTGTGGCCTTTCATTGGTGCTTTCTTGCTTCCACTCTCATACCCACTGCTAATCTTGATAGCTGACCCCTCCAGGGTTGAAACAGGGGTGGAAGAGGTGAGACTGGAGGAAAGGAAAATTCTAACTTGTCTAATTTGCTTTGTGCTCTCCAGGCCTGGCAGATATTTAACTCTGACTTTCTTTTTTTACTTGGATGTTTTTGTGGATTCAGTCCGGATCCAATTACAAATTCTTGGTGGCCCTTTACATGTCTTGGCTGGCCGTTCTCCCCTTAGTACATGGATCTTTGAGGATCCATTCCACAGAGACTCTTTTCTGCAGGATTCTCATTGTTCCCTCGAGGTGATCACTTAGAAATGATTATAATGGTTCCAGATTAACTCTTTCACTCACAGTTTCAAACATGGACCATGGGAAACTTGCATATTTCTCTTGCAGTCGGTGGGGACTGCAGTTAATTTCAGGCACATCGCTCTGTTCAGCTGCCATAGGCCCCTTCAGCCAGATGCTCACCTGGGATGAGTCAAGTACCATCGACTGTATCCCGCTAATGGCAGGGGACACATACCCAGCTCTCTGAGTGATCCCACGGAGTTCCCTCTCTTGACTTGAGGTTAGCCGGAACCATACCGCATGCTTCTTGGTGGTGGTGGTGGAGCACACATAGCACAGTTTTCTCCAAAGAAATCCCTCTCTCAATTTCCCCTTCTGTTAACCTGTTTTATATCCTAGGTGTGAGTCATTTGTGCAAATAGACCGTGGCTATCTACTTTGAGGGATGTCTAGCAGCCCACTTCGAACTTTGACGTCTATTACATCTTGATGCCTAATATCTTGTTACAGTGGTCTTTGCCAAATGCTGCTGACCTTTGGTTGCCCATTTTTTACTTAAGAATGAGTGAGACACTAAAATGCTAACTGGAAGCTCTGTGGGTGAGGCGGAACGTGTTGGCTGGTGGACTCAACTGTATGGCACTCAGGTAGGGTGCTCTGGCCATTGTGCTGCGGGGCCCCTGGCTAGTAATATTTTAGGTCTTTCATCTTGAATAGATTTCACCAAAGAGATATTCTCCTTTGCTGACATTACAAAAGTTAGTGAAAGAGGTTGGGGGATGGGGTTTTCACCATTCGGCATGCCAACTTTTATTTAATTCTCAATTTTTAGTAAAAAGCTTGACTTCTTTTCTTATGATGTCCAGTATCCCTGATCAATGAGACCCTCTGGTTTGAAATTTATAGAGATAATCACTGCATCTTATGGTAAGAGGAGAGATCTGATTTTCTGACAGCTCTTCAGACTTTCAACCAATCCTGTTTTCAGCCTTGAAGACTATTTCATGCATTCAGTTCCTGAGCCCCTTTGATGTTTTGGAGCTCAGGGTGGCTTGAGTTTTATTGGCACCTCCCCCTTCAGAGATTTAGGTTTCAGCTTGTTTTTTCTTTCTGCCAAGCTACATGCCACTCTAATACCTACTTTAAATTTTGGAGAATTTTATTGATATCTCATCTGTGGCATGTCCTTTCCTTTTCTCTTTTTTCCTATGAGCCTTTCCGTTTTAAATAATTCTTTAACTATTGTGGTGATGTTTCAAGAAGGCGTGAAGATAAGCCTGTGTGTTGTGCCATTCTCCTGGAGGTCGGGTCCTAAATATCAGGCAGGGTATTTTGTATATTCCTAACTATTATTCATTTAATCCCCACCACAACTTTGAGAGAATAATTTTATCTCACATTTTACCAAGTTATAGGTGGAAACACTGAGCATCAGGGAGGTAAAGTGATTTTTTTAAAGCCATGCAACTCGAAAATCAAAGAATTAGAATTTAAATTCAGGTCTCATTTCAGCAAGTTCCATGTTTTGTTCTGCACCATCACGACTGCCCCTTGACAGAGACTCAATCCCTCTTCTGCTGTTGTTGTCTCTTTACTTTCTTGGCACCGACACGGTACACTTTATTTGAAGACAGACCTGGATAGAGCAGCACTGATAAATCCCATTGTCAGAGCGCCTTGTAGTAACGTGCTTGCTCCCTGAAGCTTGTTCGATGCTTTTCACAAATCATTAGGTCTTTCACTTTTAGATTGCACTTTGGTTAAGCAGCATTTTTCATTGAGATTTAATCTAAGTCATGGTCAGTTTATATTGCACTGGTAGCCTTAGAAGTCTGAGGGTTTGTTGAGTAGAACAGTCAGCAAGTGAATACTGCTCACAGATGATTATGATGTGGAAGTTGCCTGAGAGCGGAATAACAGGATGCAGACATATTTCAAGAAGAGACGTAAGTTAGATACAAAAGAAAACTACCCTATTCATAGATGATCAGAAAGTGCCATGAAGGTAGCTAGTTCTTACTGTTTTTGACTGGGACCCCTTCTAACCAGACAAGGCTGATTTGGTCATTTATGACTTTACATGACAATATGAAGCCATACCTAAAACATACTTATTGAGACAAGTGACAAAAAAGGCCATTTACTAATCAGAAGCCCCTCTTGGGTTGTATTTTTGTTTTCATCCTTTGTTTTCTGTAAATGGGTCTCCTGCCATATGGTTAGTCCATTAATTAGTCCAAGGCATCCTGCCTTGCCCCAAGTCACATAGTCACACACAAAGTTTCTGTAATGACAGCTTAACTACTGAGCCTCCTGGGAAATTAAATTCGTCTGCATTTTTGTTTCAGTTCAGAGAATTCCTCTTTAAGGTTCAAGTTTCTAAGCACATTGGGCCTTAGCATCCTCAGTGCCGTTGTCTTTCCTTTTCATTATTCATTATCCAGGCCATGCAGGTGCTCCCTAATTTCCCCTGTAGCTAAGAGCCTCACCAGAGTATAAACACCCTTCTTCTCTCTAAGGCACTTTTAATTGTTAGTGTTTCTCAACCGTCCTCCAGAGGTAATGGGCCCCAGAGAGAGCCTCCAGGAAAGTTAGTGCTGAAACTTCCTCAGTTTACTGGATTACTAAATGCAGGGGTATCACAGCAAGTTTGGCTGGTTGCTTTTGATTCGTCTCCTGAGACTCACCTGAGTTGAAACGGAGGCCGTTACTTCTCTGCTGTCTCATTCTTGAGACCAGATACCCTGTAAATGCCTAGGTGAGGGTCATTCCTAGGTCAGTCGGAATGTCTTATAATTTTCTCAAGTAACGCCTACTTATAGGCAAGCACAGTTTTACGCCATTTGCTTTATGAAGCATCAGCATCACCTTGGGGACTTGTCAAGAATGTGAATTTTCGAGCCCCATCCCAAAGCTACTGAATCAGAAACTCTGGGTGGGATGGGGCCCAGCAGTCAGCATATTGACAGACTCTCCAGGTGATGGATGCACGTTATAGTTTGCGTGCCACACAAAAGCAAGAAAGATGGTTGTGGGTGTTGTTTGTTTGTTTTTCTTAAATAGCAGGACTGCCTGCTTTCAGTTTATTTATTTATTTACTTATTTATGTATGTATGTATGGCTGCATTGGGTCTTCATAACTGCGCGTGGGCTTTCTCTAGTTGCGGTGAGCGAGGGCTACTCTTGCTGCGGAACACGAGCTCTAGGCATGCGGGCTTCAGTAGTTGTGGCACACGGGCTCCGTAGTTGTGGCTCATGGGCTCTAGAGTGCAGGCTCCATAGTTGTGGCACAGGGGCTTAGTTGCTCTGTGGCATGTGGGATCTTCCTGGACCAGGGATTGAACCTGCGTCCCCTGCCCTGGCAGGCAGATTCTTATCCACTGTGCCACCAGGGAGCCCCCATGCCTGCTTTCAGTTTTGTACTTGATCAGACTCTAGACATTCTTCGATAAAGTGAAAAAGCGAAGTGAGCTCTTCTGTGTGTCAGGGGTAGAAAAGAATACAGGACAGCTTATAAAATTATTAGTTTACATTCTTAGATATAGAGACCTCAGAAGTCTATTAAATTGTCTGCTTTTCAAAGAAAGCGTAGTTGAACAAGGTAAGGCATATCAAGAAGTGACCGCAGATGACAGACCACTGCAGCTACATGATTTGGGTCCCAACCCTGGCTACGCCTATTGCCTGTTTTGGGTCTGGCTGCTACTGTCAAAGCGTATTTCTAGAAATACTGTTTCTTGGATGGGCTGCTTTCGAATCCACAGTGCATGTTTTGCTTACACGCTATTTTGGTGGGGCACAGTTAGAGAGCTCTCATATTTACAAAGTTATTGGGTTATGATATTTGGGCTCAGTTAATACTCTCAGTTCCCACAGAGAGGTCAAGGTCAGAATGCATTTAAGCTAGGGGTGTGACATTCCAAGTTAGGCTTTGAAGTTAGGCCTAGATTTGAATTTCAGCTCTTCCACTGACATTGGTTATACGTAATTTCTTTGAGCTTCCCTTCTCCTACTTGTAAAATGGGAGGAATGCTGTGAAGAATCTAATTTTGATTTAATACTGTAGGGAGAGCCCTCAGTTGGAACCAGTACAAAGTACTTCCCTGCACATATGGGATTGCTAATAGTCCTCTTCATTTTAGGTAGACTCTCCTTGTAAATGCTAAAGAGAGTTTCTTCCAGAAAAGTTCACCTGTTTATACATGTTCTAGTTAATCTTGAAGTGGGGCAACCCTCTTCTGAAGCTGATGGTCTCAATTTTGCTATTGTAATATTGTTCACATGTCTGCTCATTCGTTAAGTATTTATTGAGCAGCTACTATGTGTGTGTCAGTTACTATTCTAGGTACTAGGGAGACAGTAACAAAAAACAAAGTTCCTGCCTTCATGGTGCATGTATGCTAGTGAGAAAGACAATAATCAAACTAGCCAACTAACTAACTAATTAACTAACTTGCTCTATGTGTCAGGAGAGGTTGTGGGGAGAGTGACAGGGTTCTGTTTGAAATAGGGTGATCTGATCAGTTGTTCTCTTAAGCAGACTCCTGAGTTAAGTGAAGAACCAAACCATCTGGGTATCTTGGGAAGTGATTTTTGAAGCAGAGGGAATATATCACTTGAATAAGTGCTTGAGGATGCATTAGTTTATTATATTTTTCTTTTCCTTAATGTAAAGACAATAAGAAGGCTTTGCATAAAATTTCATTTATAATCTATTACCTTCTTAACCTAATGCAACAAAAAATTTGCCCTACCAATATTTTTCTACATTTATTAATATTTATGAATACAGAAGTTATAGTGTATCTGAAATTCCTTTTTTTTAACTTAAGCATTTCTCCATGTTGTTTCATAATTTTATAATAATAATTTAAATAATAACAGTTATTCCATTAGGGCTTTCTTTATGTAAACAAATTATAATGGATTATATGCCTGAAGATGTTCATTGAAGCATTATAGTTCCAAATACTGGAAACAACTGCAGTAAATGTGCTTGTAATAGTGTAGTTAGATTACTTCTGGTGTCTTAGTAGTGTTGTAATGACTATCTATTTTTTTTAAATTAATTAATTTATTTATTTATTTGTGGCTGCGTTGGTTCTCCATTGCTGCACACGGGCTTTCTCTACTTGCGGCGAGCAGGGGCTACTCTTGTGGCTACCACAACTCTACTGTTGTGGTGCGCTTGGCTTCTCGTTGCGGTGGCTTCTCTTGTTGCAGAGCATGGACTTTAGGCACACGGGCTTCAGTAGATGTAGCACACAGCTCAGTAGTCGTGGCTCACGGGCACTAGAGTGCAGGCTCAGTAGTTGTGGCACACGGGCTTAGTTGCTCCGTGGCATGTGGGATCTTCCCGGACCAGGGCTCAAACCCATGTCCCCTGCATTGGCAGGTGGATTCTTAACTACTACACCACTAGGGAAGTCCTGTAATGACTATCTTTAAACGTAGGATCTTCTTCTCTTGAATTCTTTGTACGGATTAATTTCCAGGATTGAAATATTTATATATTTAAAAGGAATCTTTTTTTTCCTTAATCTTTATTGGAGTCGAATTGCTTCACAACACTGTTAGTGTCTGTTGCACAACAAAGCGAATCAGCCATATTTACACACATGTTCCCACGTCCCCTCCCTCTTGAGCCTCCCTCCCATCCTCCCTATCCCACCCCTCTAGGTCATCACAAAGCACTGAACTGATCTCCCTGTTCTATGCTGCTGCTTCCCAGCAACCAATGCGGTAGTGTATATATGTCGATGCTACTCTCACATCACCCCAGCTTCGCCCTCCCACCCCATGTCCTCAAGTCCATTATCTATGTCTACCTCTTTATTTCTGCCCTGCAACTAGGTTCATCAGTACCATTTTTTTTTTAGATTCCATATATATGTGTTAGCATACAGTATTTGTTTTTCCCTTTCTGACTTACTTCACTCTGTATGACAGACTCTAGGTCCATCCACCTCACTACAAATAACTCAATTTCGTTTCTTTTCATGGCTGGGTAATATTCCATTGTGTATATGTGCCATGTCTTCTTTATCCATTCATCTGTTGATGGGCATTTAGGTCGGTTCCATGGCCTGGCTGTTGTAAATAGTGCTGCAGTGAACACTGTGGTACATGTGTCTTTTTGAATTATGATCTTCTCAGGGTATATGCCCAGTAGTGGGATTGCTGGTTCACATGGTATTTCTATTTTTAGTTTTTTAAGGAACCTCCATACTGTTTTCCACAGTGGTTGTATCAATTTACATTCCCACCAACAGTGCAAGAGGGTTCCCTTTTTACCACACCCTTTCCAGCATTTATTGTTTCTAGATCTTTTGATAATGGCCATTCTGAATGGTGTAAGGTGATATCTCATTGTGGTTTTGATTTGCATTTCTCTAATAATTAGTGATGTTGAGCATCTTTTCATGTGCCTCTTGTCCATATGTATGTCTTCCTTGGTGAAATGTCTATTTAGATCTTCCACCCACTTTTTAACTGCATTGTTTGTTTTTTTTGATATTGAGCTTCATGAGGTGTTTGTATATTTTAGAGATTAAGCCTTTGTCTGTTGTTTCATTTGCAAATATTTTCTCCCATTCTGAGGCTTGTCTTTTTGTCTTGTTTATGGTTTCCTTTGCTGTGCAAAAGCTTTTAAGTTTAAATAAGTCCCATTTGTTTATTTTTGGTTTTATTTCCGTTACTCTAGGAGGTGGGTCATAAAAGATCTTGCTGTGGTTTATGTCAGAGTGTTTTTCCTACGTTTTCCTCTAAGAGTTTTATAGTGTCTGGTCTTACATTTAAGTCTTCAATCCATTTGGAGTTTACTTTTGTGTATGGTGCTAGGTAGTGTTCTAAATTCATTCTTTTACATGTAGCTGTCCAGTTTTCCCAGCACCACCTATTGAAGAGTCTGTCTTTTCTCAATTTTATGTTCTTGCCTCCTTTGTCATAAATTAGGTGCCCATACGCGTGCGGGTTTATCCCTGGGCATTCTATCCTGTACCATTGATCTATATTTCTGTTTTTGTGCCAGTACCATTCTGTCTTGTTTACTGTAGCTTTGTGGTATAGTTTGAAGTCAGGGAGGCTGATTCCTCCAACTCTGTTTTTCTTTCTCAAGATTGCTTTGGCTATTTGGGGTCTTTTGTGTTTCCATACAAACTGTAAAATTTTTTGTTCTAATTCTGTGAAGAATGCCATTGGTAGTTTGATAGGGATTGCATTGAATCTGTAGATTGCTTTGGGTAGTATAGCCATTTTCACAATATTAATTCTTCCAATCCAAGAGCATGATGCATTTCTCCATTTATTTGTGTCATCTTTGATTGCTTTCATCAATGTTTTATAGTTTTCTGAGTACAAGTCTTCTGCCTCCTTAGACAGGTTTATTCCTATGTATTTTATTCGTTTTGTTGCAATGGTAAATGGGAGTATTTCCTTAATTTCTCTTTCTGATTTTTTGTTGCTGGTGTATAGGAATGCCAGAGACTTCTGTGCATTAATTTTGTATCCTGCAACCTTACCAAATTCATTGATTAGTTCTAGTAGTTTTCTGGTGGCATCTTTAGAATTCTCTATGTATTGTATTATGTCATTGGCAAGCAGTGACAGTTTTACTTCTTCTTTTCCAATCTGTATTCCTCTTATTGCTTTTTCTTCTCTGTTTGCCGTGGCTAGGACTTCTAAAACTATGTTGAATAAGAGTGGCTAGAATGGACATCCTTGTCTTATGCCCAATCTTAGTGGAAATGCTTTCAGTTTTTCACCATTGAGAATGATGTTTGCTATGGGTTTGTCATATATGGCCTTTATTATGTTGAAGCAGGTTCCCTCTATGCCCACTTACTGGAGAGTTTTTATCATAAATGGGTGTTGAATTCTGTCAAAAGCTTTTTTTACATCTATTGAGATGATCATATGGTTTTTATTCTTCAATTTGTTAATATGGTGTATCACATTGATTGATTTGCATATATTGAAGAATCCTTGCATCCCTGGGATAAATCCCACTTGATCGTGGTATATGATCCTTTTAATGTGTTGTTGGATTCTGTTTGCTAGTATTTTGTTGAGGATTTTTGCATCTATGTTCATCAGTGATATTGGTCTGTAATTTTCTTTTTTTGTAGTATCTTTGTCTGGTTTTGGTATCAGGGTGATGGTGGCCTCGTAGAATGAGTTTTAGAGTGTTCCTTCCTCCGCAATTTTTTGGAAGAGTTTGAGAAGGATGAGTGTTAGCTCGTCTCTAAATGTTTGATAGAATTCACCTGTGAAGCCATCTGGTCCTGGACTTTTGTTTGTTGGAAGATTTTTAATCCCAGTTTCAATTTCATTACTTGTTATTAGTGTGTTCATATTTTCTATTTCTTCCTGGTACAGTCTTGGAAGGTTATACCTTTCTAAGAATTTGTCCAGTTCGTCCAGGTTGTACACTTTATTGGCATGGAGTTGCTTTTAGTAATCTCTTAGGATGCTTTGTATTTCTGCATTGTCTGTTGTAATTTCTTCTTTTTCATTTCTAATTTTATTGATTTGAGTCCTCCCTCTTTTTCTTGATGAGTCTGGCTAATGGTTTATCAAGTTTATCTTCTCAAAGAACCAGCTTTTAGTTTCATTGATCTTTGCTATTGTTTTCTTTGTTTCTATTTCATTTATTTCTGCTCTGATCTTTATGATTTCTTTCCTTCTGATAACTTTGGGTTTTGTTTGTTCTTCTTTCTCTAGTTCCTTTAGATGTAACATTCGATTGTTCATTTGACATTTTTCTTGTTTCTTGAGGTAGGCTTGTATAGCTATAAACTTCCCTCTTAGAACTGCTTTTGCTGCATCCCATAGGTTTTGGATCGTCATGTTTTCATTGTCATTTGTCTCTAGGTATTTTTTGATTTCCTCTTTGATTTCTTCAGTGATCTCTTGGTTATTTAGTAACGTATTGTTTAGCCTCCATGTGTTTGTGTTTTTTACGTTTTTTTCCCTATAATTGATTTCTAATCTCATAGCATTGTGGTCAGAAAAGATGCTTGATATGATTTCAATTTTCTTAAATTTACTGAGGCTTGATTTGTGACCCGAGATGTGATCTATCCTGGAGAATGTTCTGTGCGCACTTGAGAAGAAAGTGTAACCTGCTATTTTTGGATGGAATGTCCTATAAATATCAATTAAATCTGTCTGGTCTATTGTGTCATTTAAAGCTTTTGTTTCTGTCTGGATGGTCTGTCCATTGGTGTAAGTGAGCTGTTAAAGTCCCCCAGTATTATTGTGTTAACTGTCGATTTCCTCTTTTATAGCTGTTAGCAGTTGCCTTATGTATTGAGGTGCTCCTATGTTGGGTGCATATATATTTATAACTGATATATCTTCTACTTGGATTGATCCGTTGATCAATATGTAGTGTCCTTGTCTCTTGTAACATTCTTTATTTTAAAGTCTATTTATCTTATATTAGTATTGCTACGTCAGCTTTCTTTTGATTTCCATTTGCATGGAATATCTTTTTCCATCCCCTCACTTTCAGTCTGTATGTGTCCCTAGGTCTGAAATGGGTCTCTTGTAGACAGCATATATATGGGTCCTGTTTTTGTATCCATTCAGCGAGCCTGTATCTTTTGGTTGGAGCATTTAATCCATTCATGTTTAAGGTAATTATCGATATGTATGTTCCTATTACCATTTTCTTAACTGTTTGGGTTTTGTTTTTGTATGTCGTTTTCTTCTCTTGTGTTTCCCACTTAGCGAAGTTCCTTTAGTATTTGTTGTAGAGCTGGTTTGGTGGTGCTGAATTCTCTTAGCTTTTGCTTGTCTGTAAAGCTTTTGATTTCTCCATCGAATCTGAATGAGATCCTTGCTGGGTAGAGTAATCTTGGTTGTAGGTTCTTCCCTTTCATCACTTTAAGTATATCATGCCACTCCCTTCTGGCTTGTAGAGTTTCTGCTGAGAAGTCAGCTGTTAACCTTATGGGAGTTCCCTTGTATGTTATTTGTCCTTTTTTTCCTTGCTGCTTTCAATAATTTTTCTTTGTCTTTAATACTTGCCAATTTGATTACTGTGTGTCTTGGCACGTTTCTCCTCAGGTTTCTCCTATATGGGACTCGCTGTTCTTCCTGGACTTGGATGACTATTTCCTTTCCCATATTAGGGAAGTTTTCGACCATAATGTCTTCAAATATTTTCTCGGGTCCTTTCTCTCTTCTCCTTCTGGGACCCCTATAATGCGAATGTTGTTGCGTTTAATGTTGTCCCAGAGATCTCTTAGGCTGTCTTCATTTCTTTTCATTCTTTTTTCTTTATTCTGTTCCACAGCAGTGAATTCCACCATTCTGTTTTCCAGGTCACTTATCCGTTCTTCTGCCTCAGTTATTCTGCTATTGATTCCTTCTAGTGTATTTTTCATTTCAGTTATCGTATTGTTCATCTCTGTTTGTTTGTTCTTTAATTCTTCTAGATCTTTGTTAAACATTTCTTTCATCTTCTCGATCTTTGCCTCCATTCTTTTTCTGAGGTCCTGGATCATCTTCACTATCATTTTCTGAATTCTTTTTCTGGAAGATTGCCTATCTCCATTTCATTTAGTTGTTTTTCTGGGGTTTTATCTTGTTCCTTCATCTGGTACATAGCCCTCTGCCTTTTCATCTTGTCTATCTTTCTGTGAATGTGGTTTTTGTTCCACAGGCTGCTGGATTGTAGTTCTTCTTGCTTCTGCTGTCTGCCCTCTGGTGGATGAGACTATCTCTATACTGATCTTTCTAATATAAGATTACAGGTGTTTTTCCTTTACTGAAATTGTTTTATATTATGCTTGTATCTTTTTTCACACTGAAAACCTTGCCTAGCAAGGGTATTACCAAATTACTATAACTGATTATTTGCTTTCTTATAAATCTACCCATATTATTTTAAAGAAATCAATATAAATGTTGCAAATACAAGATTATTGAAAAAAGCTTAAAATTTCTTTGTAGCTCTTTTTGTCTTTAGGATAGATCCAGTATGACTATACAGTCAAGATACTGTTTTTTAAAGCCACATGAATGAATCATTGCCTTTCTTTAGTCATATCATCAATTTGATATACAGTTAAGTTAATTTGCTTAAACTTAATTTAACTTTTAGGGATTGTTCTTTTTTCTATTTTATTTTATATTTTTAAAAATTTTATAAAACAATACTTTAAATCATGCATCCAGTTAGGAACTCTTGTATTAACTATATTTTTCTGAGATATAATTAGCAGATATTTTCCTCAGTTTGTCCTTTGTCTTTGTCTTTGCTTATGATATTTTTTCGTCATGCATAAGTCATTCATATGTATTTTTAATGTAGCTAAATTTATTAGTCTCTAACTTGCTTTTTAAATGTGAGCCGTTTTTATTACAATTTTCTCATTCCTCGATTAAAGAGAAACCTATCCATATTTAATTCAAGTATTTGTAGGGTTTTCACTATTATATTTAGATCTTGCATCGATTTGGAAATTATTACTTAATAGTACTTTATTTTTAAATATTAGGCACTAGGGATATAATGTGACCAGAGCAACAATATCTAGTTTCTTTCAGAGCAAATGTTCCATTGATGTACGACAGACCACAAAATTTCATATAATGGAAAATGTTATAAAGACAATAAAAAAGATGAAGTGTAGATACAGGCTAAAGAGATGCCTCTCTGATAAGATGATATTTGAGCTGATTTCTGAAACACAAGGTGAAGCCAGCCATATCAAGGCCTGGGGCAGAACTGTACAGGCTGAGGGAATACTCAGTACAAAGGCACTGAGGAGGAATAGACCTTAATGCTTATTAAATGCTTAGTATGAACCAGGCACAATACGGAAACACTTTACCTGCATTATCTCATATATTTCTTCTAAGAGCCCTTTGGGGTAGGTATCTATTAGCACCATTTTGAATATGAAGACCCTGAGTTTGGGAGAGTTTAAATTATTGGCCTCTTCTCAGTCTCTAACTTGGTTTAAGGTCTCACAGTGCAGTAGTAAACCCTTGATTTTTCTCTCTCCAGGCTTTCATGAGAAGGACAAGAAGCCGTATTGCCGGAAGGATTTCTTAGCCATGTTCTCACCCAAGTGTGGTGGCTGCAACCGCCCAGTGCTGGAAAACTACCTTTCAGCCATGGACACTGTCTGGCACCCAGAGTGCTTTGTCTGTGGGGTCTGTATACTCACTTATCTCTTGGATTTAGGGAAAGTCAGGGTTCTCCTTTCTGAGAGGCAGCTGGTAAGAGGGTTCACAGCTCGGGATGAGAACTTGACAGGGGCCTTCTTAAAAGGAACACAAAACACAGCCTCCATTGTGGGCACTTGCTTGTCTGTCTCGCAATATTCTAGCCTCTGTCTGTCAAGAACCCAAGTGAATTCCTGCACTGGCAGGAAACTGGCAGGGATTTCAAGGCTGAAGTTTTGCTGATGCTTTTACTGCTTGACATCTGCCTCCCTTTTCTTTTTCTTCTCTCCACCACCCCACCCAGGACTGCTTTAGCAGTTTTTCTACTGGCTCCTTCTTTGAACTGGACGGACGTCCCTTCTGTGAACTCCACTACCATCACCGCCGAGGAACCCTTTGCCACGGGTGTGGGCAGCCCATCGCTGGTCGCTGCATCAGTGCCATGGGCTACAAGTTCCATCCTGAGCACTTTGTATGTGCTTTCTGCCTGACGCAGCTGTCGAAGGGAATCTTCAGAGAGCAGAATGACAAGACCTACTGTCAACCCTGCTTCAATAAGCTCTTCCCACTGTAATCTCAGCTATATCTACACCCTCTTCTGATTTGCTATAAAATTTAAACCAAGAGAGGAAAGAGTGCATTTGTACTTACCGACCTTCTACTCAATAGGCTTACAGAGAAAGCAAGGGTGATGAACAAATAAGGGAACGTCTAGATGTTACACGACTAGGCTTGTGGTATTAAGTTTTGATTTAAAGTCTTACTTTTTGTTTTATCAGGTACTTGAATTTAGATCTGGGACCTGCTGTCTAGTGCCTCTGCAGATGTATTTTCCACATGCACACATTCATTCCACACTGGTTTACTCACATTTCTCCATCTTCACCCCTATGATGACTCTACTCAGATATTCTCTTTTCTGGCCCTCGTAACTGGGTCTTTTAAGCTACCCGCGTTTCCCTGTGACTCACTTTCTCACAATCACTGCTGCAGACTTTATTCTTGCTGCTGGGAATCATGATATCACTCTTAAGCTCCTTGCATTTCCTTTCAGCGTATTTCTTTTTCAAGAGAAAGTAGATTTTTAACTGGACAACTTTGAATACTGACATCATTGATAAAGTAGCTTATGGTTTTAGTGACTCAATGTCATATTACTTTGGTAAATAAACTTTCTGCTTCCCATGTTATATACTAGGCACAATGTACAACTAAATTTGTACCATCCTCTTGTTTACTTCCATACAATGGACACTTCGTTTAAATCAAAAGAAATTAAAAGCGGGGACTCCTAGCCACTAACTTTTCTCTTAATTTGGGCTCATAACCTTCACTTTATTTTATTTTTTGCACTTTGGTGATTGATTAAAAGACGGCAAAGCTTCTTAAAAGTTTTTCATCACTTTGTTTACCTATGGAAAAAGTGATTTCCACTAGGCAATCCCAAATTCATACTTGCATGTGTATGCATATCTCCAAACTCATAAATTTGTATCTATTTGTCCAATTTTCTTGTATATCAATTATATCTCAATAAAGCTGTTTGAAAAAATGAAACATGCATCTTCCTTAATTCATAGTTTTCTCATAAAGACAAACAAGATGGCTGTTCTTAGAGCATCTCTGAAGAAAGATGCTATAAAACCTCATTTCACCATTTTCCAGTTAGAATTAGGAAATCCCAGGCCCACCTAAAAAAAATCTCCACTTAATTATTTTTTCCTCTGAAAAATATTATAAGTAAAATTGTACAGGGCTTCCCTGGTGGCGCAGTGGTTGAGAGTCCACCTGCCGATTCCGGGGACACGGGTTCGAGCCCTGGTCCAGGAAGATCCCACATGCTGTGGAGCAACTAAGCCTGTGTGCCACAGCTACTGAGCCTGCTCTCTAGGGCCCGCGATCCACAACTACCGAGCCCACGAGCCACAACTACTGAAGCCCACGCGCCTAGAGCCTTGCTCTGCAACAAGAGAAGCACCGCAGTGAGAAGCCTGCGCACCGCAACGAAGAATTGCCACCACTAGCAGCAACTAGAGAAAGCCCATGCAGCAACGAAGACACAACGCAGCCAAAAATAAATAAATCAATATATTAAAAAAAATTTTTTTTAATTACTGAGGAAAACTCCTTCACTGGAGGTATTTTTAAAAATAGGGCTGAAGTTGGTGTCTTTAGATTATTAATGTGGGCCCAGAATCTCTTGGAGAACTGAAATGGATTAATGATTCTTGCTAAGCTGTATCATTTTGGTCTCCTTTATTGGAACGGATGATAAGGGGCTTTTGAAAATTAAAAGGAAGTAGTAACAGTTAATTCTATAAAATGGGAACTCCAAAGGCATCCAAACTACGTGGGAGGTCACCCAGGTAGTGAGCCAGCAGCTGGGTTTTTGTCCTGTTGGGCTGGCTGAGAACCAGACTAAGCAAAATATATGTCCGATCTCTAAACATCCTCTTTACTGCATGTGACTCTGTGATGTCATTTGCAGATGTTAATATGGTTGCTTTGGGAATTTGACAAAGGAAACTTGGGTTTTAACCCTTAAGAAAGAACATTCAGGGGCTGACTTTTTTTTTTTAAGGATTAGCTGTTTTGAGATTTCAGTAGAATCTATGCATTTAAAAGTTTCGAAGAAAAACCAGAGTTTACTAAGGTGAAATTAAGAAGTGCAAACTTTTTCTTTTCATAATGAAAGTAAGTGGTTATATATTTGTTCAAAAGGAGATGCTGCCTTCAGGACCAGGGTTTTAGCAACAAGGAAACCACTCAAAATTTTAAAGCTCGCCTGTTTATAAAAATACTATTATCACACTGATATATACCTGTTGACTCTTGGTTCTGAGTAAGTTATAGCTTTTAAAATATAAACACAGGGAACTCTACCTAATGCACTGTGGTAACCTAAATGGGAGGGAAGTCCAAAAGGGAGGGGATACCTGTATGTGTATGGCTGATTCATTTTGTGGTGCAGTGGAGGCTAACACGACATTGTAAAGCAACCATACTCCAATAAAAATTAATTTAAAGAAAAATGTAAAACCTACCCTCAAAAGACAGGTTTTTCCCACCTGTGAGGCTATATATTTTTATAAAAGAATGTGCCATAGATTGGGAACTCTGTTCTCAAGGAGGAAATCCTCGGTTTGGCCAATGATTGTTTGGAATAAGTACAGAGTCCTCCAAGGTGATACGTTGATAAAGATGGCAATCATTTTTCTATACGAGTTCTAGCACGTAACCTTGTAGGATGGCTGCTGGCTACAGGCTCCCTGTTTGTGACCAGCAGAGGGAGAGAGAGTACTTTTCTCTATCTTTGCAAGCAAAAGTCCTGAGATCATCCTAACTGTACTAGCCTAGGTCACATACCCACCAGTGATTTTTGCTGGGGACTTGTACTACGCAGCTTGCCTTAAACCAGACTAGATCATTTCCAGAGTTAGGGGCAGGACTAAGTTTCTAAAAACACAGGGGCTCTGTGGAGGAGATGTGAATATTGAAATATCTGGGTACTGGTAAAAAGAGGGCAATCTTGAATTTATATGACTCTATGTTCGAAAACAAAAATATTAAAGAGCTTCTGAGTTTCAAGATAACATGGAAGGTAAACTAGATCTTTCCAGTGCCCTGAGGGAACATGCCTGAGAACTTTACAGGATGTAAAAGCAGAGGAGAGCCAGGAACAGGATGTTAAAAGCAACATATGGCAGAGATACTGACCTTCCCTAGGCCCTGGGGGGTGGGTGGGGCGGGGCACGGCATTAAGAAACATCAAAAAGCAGCTTCAGTGTGAGAATCTGAGAAGGGAGATCTAGCTGAAATAAAGGTGAGAAGGAGTGACAACTCTCTCCAGGGGCAAATGTCTCAGGTGTGAGCAGGTCCTTAATAAGGGCAGAGGTGGCAGCCACCTAAAATATGAAGCTAAAAAGGTGACTACTTACCCTCAAAATATTGTGGAGGTTGTGTTATTAGATAAAACTCTCCATCAGGGCAGCATGTAAGTGCTGAGAACCCAGAGGTCAAAGGGGAAATGGAAATCTACTGGGATCCCCTGGAGGAGGAAGAAAGAAGCCTCAGATCAGTGCTGGTGCTGGAGTTGTGCTTGTTACAAATGTATAATTTTGCCCAGAGGCAGCAATGTCTCAATCTATTCGGTAAAATACTGTTAATGGAGGAGGTTCCTCCTCCCCAGTTATGGTAAATGCATAGTGTTTAAATCAACTTCCTGTGAAAAGACATCTCGTAACTGCATTTAGGTTGACAGGCCATGGACTCTGATACTTGCATAGACATTCTGGCATCCTGGCGAGAGCAGTCCATCTTGCCTCCCTATTTTAGGTATCACCAAATCTCAACAAATATTGCATTCTAGGAATAACATTTCTGCCTGGGAAAACTATCCCAATTCCAGTGAGAGATATCTCAGATCACGGGTGTAAATGATACAACTCCTATAGCTGAGAATGAACAAATCAGACAGGACTTTACTTCCTGTAAACTTTAGCTCAGAGTTGGTGAGACAATTTGATTTTGGATTTTATTGCCTTTGGACTTTGATATGCTATGTTGCATTATATGACGGGGCTAACTGGGGATATGAAATAGAATGGAAGTACATTTCTCAGCATCATTTTTTTCAGTCTAGTTTCTCCACAAGGAACTGCATGGCTCCCATTTTTCAGTCCATGTGCTTAGGTGGGGCTGACTTTACGCTCAGCTCCAAGGCTCAGGCCTGACCAGTAAATGTTCTTTGTTCTTCTTGATCAAGGTGATTGGATCAGGGGTAGATATGTGACCCTAGCAAAGCCAATCAGATTGCTCCCCAGGACCTTCCCTGGAATTATTGGGAAAGAGGCCCCTGATTTGTTTAGGATTCTGGCTCGGAGGATATTTAAAGCCCTTTGCTGCTGAGAAGCAGTATCTTTAGCATCACTTGGGGAGCCTGAGAACGAAGCCTACACAGAGGAAAGTAGAGATAAATAATGGAGAGGCAACGTCTTCTTTTTTTTGAGCCACTCAGTCTTAGCATATCAGCATCTTAGCTTCAGACTGGGAAGCTGTAACTTTTCTTTTTTCGCCTCAGCCGATTTGAGTTGGAATTGTGTCACCAATTAATTGAGTAAGCAGAACAGACATATTCTTTCTTTTGTAAACTTAAAGTATTGTGAAAAAATGAATAAATGAGCAAGTAAACGCTATAGTGGTACAGAACGTACACTGCATGTCACCACGAAAAACAAATAGACCAAAAAACTATCTGCTCACTGCCCAGTACTTTTTACATTAGAGCACAGTGAAAGGCTGTATTTTAAGTCTGAGGCATCCTGTGCATAGCTCATATATTTAGAAAACAAACTTCTTGTTCCTGTCCAATTTGTTAGTAAAGTTGAGTAATGTGTATCAATATCACTAAGGGGGCAAAAAAGAGGGAAGGGTGCTGCCATCCTCTGAGATGCAAAAATGTGTTGAAAATCATGTTATATATGCTCCTTTGTCTAGTGCCCCTGCATAGAAAATAAGTAGATCTTTAATGTTACTGTAATGCTGTGTATTTGTAGTGAAAAATAGTTTAAAAGGGAGCTTAGAGAGAGAGACATTTTCCTAAAATAATCTGAAAATTTTGAAAGAGAGGGAAAGAAGGAGGGGAGAAAGTTATGGGATATACAAGAGAACTTGTGAGTTGGACAAGGTGAAATTTCCAGAGCTTCCAGTAAAGAAGGAAACATGAAGGGTGACGTACAACACACTCTGTGGGGAACAGTGGTTGTAATGGGGATCCTGTTACTCAGTTAATTCCCTTATGCAAATTGCCTGGGGACACTACCTTTCATCCTGGAGTGTCTTTTAGTTTGGGTTTTCCTAGAAGTGGACCCTGAGACTAGAATTCGTGTGCAATAGTCTATTTAGGAGGGTGTTGCTGGATGTACAGGTGGGGGGGGGGCGAGGGAATGAGACAGCAAAGGGCCAATTCAGCGTTCGTTAATGAACAGGTTGCTGCTGGGGAAGTTGGAGCTTAACACTCTTCGTGCCCTCTGAGGTTTATTGTAGACCACGTGGGATGCCTTCTAGTCCCCCCTCCCCCTGCCTCTGCCTCCCTCTATGCAAGCTGGACATGCTTCTGACCAAAGAAAGCCTTTAGTCTGAGTCACAGGTGCTTGCAGTAGGAAGCATCAGCGTGCCCCTGGCCATGAGTACCACCAGATACGGAAATTTAGAGCACCTGTTGGGGAAAGTTATAAGGAGGTAAGCATGTAAGAAAAAATTCACTGGAAAGGTCTTCGAGTCACTGATGATCACATTTGGAATGGGTCGTAAGCCATTCGTTTGCAGAATTTTAAAATGTTCCCAGTTCTAGAAAGCTTAATGCATTACACTAGCTTACAGCTAGTGTAGTAATGGCGGAGGGGATTTAGGGAGGAAGAGAGTGGGCAATGGGATTATTATTTCCGTTTTACCTATGGAAAAATGATCAATTACATGAATAGGCCAAGATCACTCAATTTTAGTGATAGCACTAGAACCAGGACAATGTCTGTTTAGTATCCCTTGCCTGGGACGCTTTGTCTTAGGCTTTACTTCAACAGTGTAAAATACATCTCAGAAATATGTCCCATGAGGTGAATTTTCAAGGGATGAGTGAGGGCACCAGGGCAGGAAGGGTGATCCAGTGGTGCAACCTGTGTTGTTTAGGGGTATAGTGGCAAGAACTGTAGCCTTGGTATCAGACAGTTCACAGGCCAATTGTACCACTTACAAATTATGTAAACATTAGTTAAGCTATTTATCTTCTCCGAGCTTCAGTTTCATAATATGCTCAATGTGGGTAATAATGCCTCCCACGTGGGTTCGCTGTGAGGATTAACCAAGATAATAAGTGCGAAAGAGCTTTGTAAACCTCCAAGAGCCATACATAAAAGGCATTAACAAAATAGTCCAAGAGATATGCAAGGAAGTCAGTATAGCTTCCCCCTGCAGAATTTCCATGGAGACTGTGAAACCATGGCAGGCTTTTAGTTGTTTTTGGATGATTTTAGAAATCTTTTTTAGGGATAAGGATGAAAGCTGATGGAATTGAAAATGCTGGGAGATTAGGAGAAGAGCTTCAGTGTGAGCTAAAAATCTTCCTTTGCAGCAACATATTGACAAAGTGATGCTCAAGACAGAATGATTTCCATGGCACAGGAAATCCATCCAGTTAGCTGCTTCCCCTAGATAGAAAACAGCGAACCCAGGTTAAGGAAGCAGAACCAAGGAAAAAGAGTTCAGGAACCTTCCAAGGCCAGGATGTTCACTGCCTGTCAATGGCTTAACCATAATTCAAGCGAAATTCTCAGGCATCATTATTACTTGTATTGGTTTTGCCAGAGGTGCTATACCAAAACACCACAGACTGGATGACTGAAACAGCAGAAATTTATTTTCTTATAGTTCTAGAGGCTGGAAGTCCAAGATCCAGGTGTCGACAGGTTTGGTGTCTCCTAAGTTCTCATTCCTTGTCTCGCTGATAGCCACCGTCTCTCTGTTGTCCTCACATGTCCTTTCCTCTGTGCATGTGTCTCCCTGGTGTCTCCGCCTCTTCTTATAAGAACAACGGTCCTATCGGATTAGGGTCCCACCCTTATGGCCTCATTTAATCTAAATTACCTCTTTGAAGGCCTTATCTCCAAACACAGACACATTGGGAATTAGGGCTTCAACACATAGTTTTTTTTTTCTTTTAATCGAAGTATAGTTGATTTACAATGTTGCATTAGTTTCAGATAAACAGCAAAGCAACACATGGACTTTGGTGGGACACAATTCAGTTCATAATATTAAAAGGATACAGTGGCAAAGATACAATTCCACATGCTTTCTGGTCATAAGCTTGGTGGCTTCATTCTGTTATCTAATTCCAAACTCACCAACAGGCAAATTTTGATCCTTTTTTTTTATTAAATAGACACTTTATTATATACACAGGTCATAAAGTCCCAGACTTACCATTAGCCACATAAATATAGACCCTGCTCGCTGTTTAATATTATCAAGCTTGTACAACTTTAGCATGGTTTTGAGGCCAGCAACCTCAGTGTCTGTCTAAGTGGGGGTCTGATCTTGCTGAGATGTACTATCACTATTTCTGTTCTCATCACCAACAGCTTTCTTTTGTTCAGTGAATACAGCTCTTTGATTCTGCTCTTTTCTACACGGAAATCTAATTTTGTATCTGTTCTGATTTTTATCGCTTCATCCATAACTTGTTTTAATTGATATAGTTCAAGTTTCATTCTCTCATTTTCTGCTTTGAAGAATGGAAATTTGCTCCTCTTCATAATAATTGTATCCTTTTTCACTTTAGCAACCTGAGACATTATCTGCTGAAGAATGATGTCCTGCTACATCTTGGTGACATATCTTTGTAGATGAGATCCATGTTGGCCTCCAGGATCTTGACCAATGCAGATGCAATGATTTCTGCTTGTCGAGTAGTAAACCCATTTCCTTCAAGTAAACACACTAAGGCATGGGTTTATGGCTCATTTGGGACTGATGCATTTGAACTTTAGTTAAAATACGGTGACAGCTTTTTTTTTTACAATTTTTATTTTTATTTATTTGTTTATTTTATTTTTTGGCTGTATTAGGTCTTCATTGCTGTTCATGGGCTTTTCTTTATAGTTGCGGCAAGCAGGGGCCACTCCTCGCTGGGGTGTGTGCGCTTCTCATTGAGGTGGCTTCTACTGTTGCAGAGCACAGGCTCTAGGCACGTGGGCTTCAGCAGTTGCAGCTCACGGGCTCAGTAGTTGCAGCATGTGGGCCCTAGAGGGTGCGGGCTTCAGTAGTTGTGGCTCGCGGGCTCTAGTAGTTGTGGCTCGTGGGCTCTAGAGCACAGGCTCAGTAGGTATGGCACACGGCTTCGTTGCTCCGCGGCACGTGGGATCTTACCAGACCGGGACACGAACCCGTGTCCCCTGTAACGGCAGGCGGACTCTCTACCACTGCACCACCAGGGAAGCCCTGGGGGCAGCTTTATGATGTGGGTCTTGACTTCAGGTGTAGGCTTCTGTCCAGCTCTACTGCTTACTAGCTCTGTTACCTTGTGCAATATCGTTTGACTTTTTATCATCTCTTTGTTCATTCACTCAGTGGACATGAACATCTCTTTTGAGATATATTGTGGAAGATAAAGCTGCGTTAGAAGGGTAGCTCTAAGGATAATCAGAGTTGAGAAGTATTTTTTGGATGTTTGTGTGCTGAGAGGACGAAGGTCACAGAGATGGAGATATCGGAGGCTTAAGATGAATAAGGTAATCAAACTAGATACAACAGGGGACAGATGAGATGGAGGCTGAGATGAGGTGTTATCCTCAGGAATAAGGATGGTCCATCTTCTATGAGTTTACATATGCAAATGTGCTGTGATACAGCCGATGGCTGCTGGTTTCCTCTTTAAAGGCAAGGGGGAGATATATTTCAAAGCACCAGTTTAAACTGTTTCTTTTTTATTTTTCACTAACAAAGAAGCCCTCAGGGTTTGCAGATCTACAAATAGATAATTTTCCTTTTTTATTCTTAATGAGAAGCATACAGTGTTTTTTAACATTACCACATCTGGTGATCTGAATGTTAGTTTGGTGAGTTAAAGACAAATAAATTTGCCCTAAGTGAGCTCCTCAAATGACATCCCTGTTCCTAGTCCAATTTCTTAAATAGAAAATCAGGTAGGATTTGCATAATTTGGTAGGCAATTACTGTTTACAGGACTGTTCTAGGTTCCAGGGGAAAACCTAAGATAGTAAGACTTAGTCTCTGACTTCAAGGAGCTTACAGTCTAGGAAGAGTCACACATTCAGCCCTAATATGAGTTTGTCCATACAGGAGGGTTTCTTCCTTGGCAGCAGAGGTCAGGGCAGTGAAAGACGAAGGACCTACAGGTGGGAAACGTGGAAGTATTTGGTTCTGGGAAAGGAAACAAAAGGAGGAAATTTGGAAAAGTGATATAAAGAGAAGGAGGCACACATGTTTCTCAGAACCTCAGAGAAAAACTTCATGGTAGAGAAGGCTCTAATTTGAATCTTCACGTGGAAGCAGGAAAAGAAAACTGGGGCATTCCAACCTGGGGCAGGGGTGTGGGGCAGGGTGGAGAAGCATGAAGTAAGGCAAAGGGGAAAATGTGCCTGATATGGTAGGTGGAGAAAGGAGCTCCTTTATTGAGGATCTAAGGTGTGTCTTTCCGGGTGTGCGTGGATAAAGTAGGATACTTGGTAGTAATAAAGAGAATAAACATAATCACACTATTACATATAAAATAGATAATCAACAAGGACCCACTGTATAGCACAGGGTACTCTCCTCAATATTCTGTAATAACCTATACAGGAAAAGAACCTGAAAAAGAATGAATATATGTATATGTATAACTGAATCACTGCTGTACACTGGAAACTAACACAATATTGTAAATCAGCTCTACTCCAATATAAAATAAAAATTAAACTAAAAAAAGGAAGAGAAATAAAACTGCAAAGGTTGGTTGGGGCTAGTTTGCTTTGAATGTCAGGCTGGAGAGGCCGTACATTAATCTGTAGGCAACATGCAAGTCATCGAAGCTGTGAACTTGGTGGGTTGAAGGGAGAATGCAAGGCAGAGGGAGGTGTGACCACGCACAAGGTGAGGTTCCAAGCTTCTCACGCACGCTCCATTGTCCCACCAGATTTTATCTACAAAATACATATTTGAAGATAAAATTATTAATAATTTGAAGATGACAACTGCAGAGCATTAAACCCCAAGGATGGGGCCCTTCTGAGCATGGGTCCCCATGTGACTACACTAGATGCATGTCTGTGAAGCAGGATCTGGAGTGGCCTTTAAGAATATTGTTTCAGGGGCTTCCGGGAAGATGGCCGAAGAGTAAGACGTGGAGATCACCTTCCTCCCCACAGATACACCAGAAATACACCTACACGTGGAACAACTCCTACAGAACACCTACTGAATGCTGGCAGAAGACCTCAGACCTCCCAAAAGGCAAGAAACCCCCCACGTACCTGGGTAGGGCAAAAGCAAAAAGAATAAACAGAGACAAAAGGATAGGGACGGGACCTGCACCAGCGGGAGGGAGCTGTGAAGGAGGAAAGGTTTCCACACACTAGGAAGCCCCTTCGCGGGTGGAGACTGCGGGTGGCGGAGGGGGGAAGCTTCGGAGCCACGGAGGAGAGCGCAGCAACAGGGGTGTGGAGGGCAAAGCGGGGAGATTCCCGCACGACGATCGGTACAGACCACCACTCAGCAGCCAGAGAGGCTTGTCTGCTCCCCGCTGGGGTGGGCACGGCTGGGAGCTGAGGCTCGGGCTTCGGTCGGATGCAGGGAGAGGACTGGGGTGGGCGGCGTGAACACAGCCTACAGGGGGTTAGTGCGCCACGGCTAGCCGGTGGGGGAGTCCAGGAAAAAGTCTGGACCTGCCGAAGAGGCAAGAGACTTTTTCTTCCCTCTTTGTTTCCTGGTGCGTGAAGAGAGGGGATTCAGAGCACTGCTTGAAGGAGCTCCAGAGATGGGCGCGAGCGGCGGCTAACAGCGCGGACCCCAGAGACGGGCATGAGACGCTAAGGCTGCTGCTGCCGCCACCAAGAAGCCTGTGTGCGAGCACAGGTTACTATCCACACCCCCCTTACGGGGAGCCTGTGCAGCCCACCACTGCCAGAATCCTGGGATCCAGGGACAACTTCCCCAGGAGAACGCACGGTGTGCCTCAGGCTGGTGCAACGTCACGCCGGCCTCTGCCACCACAGGCTCGCCCTGCCCTCCGTGCCCCTCCCTCCCCCCGGCCTGAGTGAGCCAGAGCCCCCGAAATCACCGGCTCCTTTAACCCCGTCCTGTCTGAGCGAAGAACAGACGCCCTCCAGTGACCTACATGCAGAGGCGGGGCCAAATCCAAAGCTGAGCCCCGGGAGCTGTGAGAACAAAGAAGAGAAAGGGAAATTTCTCCCAGCAGCCTCAGAAGCAGTGGATTAAAGCTCCACAATCAACTTCATGTACCCTGCATCTGTGGAATACCTGAATAGACAACGAATCATCCCAAATTGAGGAGCCGTGTGGATGAAAGGCTCTTGCTGCTGCAGTCAGGAGTCAGCGCTGTGCCTCTGAGGTGGGAGAGCCAACTTCAGGACACTGGTCCACAAGAGACCTCCCTGCTCCACATAATATCAAATGGTGAAATCTCCCAGAGATCTCCATCTCAACACCAGCACCCAGCTTCACTCAACGACCAGCAAGCTACAGTGCTGGACATCCTATGCCAAACGACTAGCAAAACAGGAACACAACCCCACCCATTAGCAGAGAGGCTGCCTAAAATCATAATAAGGCCACAGACACCCCAAAACACACCACCAGACGTGGACCTGCCCACCATAAAGACAAGATCCAGCCTCATCCACCAGAACACAGGCACTAGTCCCCTCCACCAGGAAGCCTACACAACCCACTGAACCAACCTTAGCCACTGGGGACAGACACCAAAAACAATGGAAACTACGAACCTGCAGCCTGCAAAAAGAAGACCTCAAACACAGTAAGATAAGCAAAATGAGAAGACAGAAAAAAGCACACAGCAGATGAAGGAGCAAGATAAAAACCCACCAGACCTAACAAATGAAGAGGAAATAGGCAGTCTACCTGAAAAAGAATTCAGAATAATGATAGTAAAGATGATCCAAAATCTTGGAAATAGAATGGACAAAATGCAAGAAACATTTAACAAGGACCTAGAAGAACTAAAGATGAAACAAACAACGATGAACGACACAATAAATGAAATGAAAAATACTCTAGATGGGATCAATAGCAGAATAACTGAGGCAGAAGAACGGACAAGTGACCTGGAAGACAAAATAGTGGAAATAACTATTGCAGAGCAGAATAAAGAAAAAAGAATGAAAAGAACTGAGGACGGTCTCGGAGACCTCTGGGACAACATTAAATGCACCAACATTCGAATTATAGGGGTTCCAGAAGAAGAAGAGAAAAAGAAAGGGACTGAGAAAATATTTGAAGAGATTATAGTTGAAAACTTCCCTAATATGGGAAAGGAAATAGTTAATCAAGTCCAGGAAGCACAGAGAGTCCCATACAGGATAAATCCAAGGAGAAATATGCCAAGACACATATTAATCAAACTGTCAAAAATTAAATACAAAGAAAACATATTAAAAGCAGCAAGGGAAGAACAACAAATAACACACAAGGGAATCCCCATAAGGTTAACAGCTGATCTTTCAGCAGAAACTCTGCAAGCCAGAAGGGACTGGCAGGACATATTTAAAGTGATGAAGGAGAAAAACCTGCAACCAAGATTACTTTACCCAGCAAGGATCTCATTCAGATTTGATGAGGAAATTAAAACCTTTACAGACAAGCAAAAGCTGAGAGTTCAGCACCACCAAACCAGCTCTACAACAACTGCTAAAGGAACTTCTCTAGGCAAGAAACACAAGAGAAGGAAAAGACCTGCAATAACGCACCCAAAACAATTAAGAAAATGGGAATAGGAACATACATATCAATAATTCCCTTAAATGTAAATGGATTAAATGCTCCCACCAAAAGAAACAGATTGGCTGAATGGATACAAAAACAAGATCCATATATTTGCTGTCTACAAGAGACCCACTTCAGACGTAGAGACACATACAGACTGAAAGTAAGGGGATGGAAAAAGATATTTCATGCAAATGGAAACCAAAAGAAAGATGGAGTAGCAGTTCTCATATCAGACAAAATAGACTTTAAAATAGAGACTATTAGAAGAGACAAAGAAGGACACCACATAATGATCAAGGGATCGATCCGAGAAGAAGATATAACAATTGTAAATATTTATGCACCCAACATAGGAGCATAAACATAAGGCAAATACTAACAGCCATAAAAGGGGAAATTGACAGTAACACATTCATAGTAGGGGACTTTAACACCCCACTTTCACCAATGGACAGATCATCCAAAATGAAAATAAATAAGGAAACACAAGCTTTAAATGATACATTAGACAAGATGGACTTAATTGCTATTTATAGGACATTCCATCCCCAAATAACAGAATACACATTTTTCTCAAGTGCTCATGGAACATTCTCCAGGATAGATCATATCTTGGGTCACAAGTCAAGCCTTGGTAAATTTAAGAAAATTGAAATTGTTTCAAGTATCTTTTGCAACCACAACGCTATGAGACTAGATATCAATTACAGGAAAAGATCTGTAAAAAATACAAACACATGGAGGCTAAACAATACACTACTTAATAACGAAGTGATCACTGAAGAAATCAAAGAGGAAATAAAAAAATACCTAGAAACAAATGACAATGGAGACACAACGACCCAAAATCTATCGGATGCAGCAAAAGCAGTTCTAAGAGGGAAGTTTATATCAATACAATCCTACATTAAGAAACAGGAAACATCTCGAATAAACAACCTAACCTTGCACCTAAAGCAATTAGAGAAAGAAGAACAAAAGAACCCCAAAGTTAGCAGAAGGAAAGAAATCATAAAAATCAGATCAGAAATAAATGAAAAAGAAACAAAGGAAATGATAGCAAAGATCAATAAAACTAAAAGCTGCTTCCTTGAAAAGATAAAGAAAATTGATAAACCATTAGCCAGACTCATCAAGAAAAAAAGGGAGAAGACTCAAATCATAGGATTAGAAATGAAAAAGGAGAAGTAACAACTGACACTGCAGAAATACAAAAGATCATGAGCGATTACTACAAGCAACTCTATGCCAATAAAATGGACAACCTGGAAGAAATGGACAAATTCTTAGAAATGCACAACCTGCCAAGACTGAATCAGGAAGAAATAGAAAATATGGACAGACCAATCACAAGTAATGAAATTGAAATGGTGATTAAAAATCTTCCCACAAACAGAAGTCCAGGACCAGATGGCTTCACAGGTGAATTCTATCAAACATTTAGAGAAGAGCTAACACCCATCCTTCTCAAACTCTTCCAAAATATAGCAGAGGAAGGAACACTCCCAAACTCATTCTATGAGGCCACCATCACCTTGATACCAAAACCAGACAAGGATGTCACAAAGAAAGAAAACTACAGGCCAATATCACTGATGAACATAGATGCAAAAATCCTCAACAAAGTACTAGCAAACAGAATCCAACAGCACATTAAAAGGATCATACACCATGGAAGTGTGGTTTTTCCCAGGAATGCAAGGATTCTTCAATATACACAAATCAATCAATGTGATACACCATATTAACAAATTGAAGGAGAAAAACCATATGATCATCTCAATACATGCAGAGAAAGCTTTTGACAAAATTCAACACCCATTTATGATAAAAACCCTGCAGAAAGTAGGCATAGAGGGAACTTTCCTCAACATAATAAAGGCCATATATGACAAACCCACAGCCAACATCATCCTCAATGGTGAAAAACTGAAAACATTTCCACTAAGATCAGGAACAAGACAAGGTTGCCCACTCTCACCACTCTTATTCAACATAGTTTGGGAAGTTTTAGTCACAGCAATGAGAGAAGAAAAGGAAATAAAAGGAATCCAAATCGGAAAAGAAGAAGTAAAGCTGTCACTGTTTGCAGATGACATACTATACATAGAGAATCATAAAGATGCTACCAGAAAACTAATAGAGCTAATAAATGAATTTGGTAAAGTAGCAGGATATAAAATTAATGCACAGAAATCTCTGGCATTCTTATACACTAATGATGAAAAATATGAAAGTGAAATCAAGAAAACACTGCCATTTACCATTGCAACAAAAAGAATAAAATATCTAGGAATAAACCTACCTAAGGAGACAAAAGACCTGTATGCAGAAAATTATAAGACACTGATGAAAGAAATTAAAGATGATACAAATAGATGGAGAGATATACCATGTTCTTGGATGGGAAGAATCAACATTGTGAAAATGACTCTACTACCCAAAGCAATCTACAGATTCAATGCAATCCCTATCAAACTACCACTGGCATTTTTCACAGAACTAGAACAAAAAAATTCACAATTTGTATGGAAACACAAAAGACCCGGAATAACCAAAGCAATCTTGAGAACGAAAAATGGAGCTGGAGGAATCAGGCTCCCTGACTTCAGACTATACTACAAAGCTACAGTAATCAAGACAGTATGGTACTGGCACAAAAACAGAAAGTTAGATCAATGGAACAGGATAGAAAGCCCAGAGATAAACCCACGCACATATGGTCACCTTATCTTTGACAAAGGAGGCAGGAATGTACAGTGGAGAAAGGACAGCCTCTTCAGTAAGTGGTGCTGGGAAAACTGGACAGGTACATGTAAAAGTATGAGATTAGATCACTCCCTAACACTGTACACAAAAATAAGCTCAAAATGGATTAAAGACCTAAATGTAAGGACAGAAACTATCAATCTCTTAGAGGAAAACATAGGCAGAACACTCTATGACATAAATCACAGCAAGATTCTTTCTGACCCACCTCCCAGAGAAATGGAAATAAAAACAAAAATAAATAAATGGGACCTAATGAAACTTCAAAGCTTTTGCACAGCAAAGGAAACCATAAAAAGACCAAAAGACAACCCTCAGAATGGGAGAAAATATTTGCAAATGAAGCAACTGACAAAGGATTAATCTCCAAAATTTATAAGCAGCTCATGCAGCTCAATGACAAAAAAACAAACAACCCAATCCAGAAATGGGCAGAAGACCTAAATAGACATTTCTCCAAAGAAGATATACAGACTGCCAACAAACACATAAAAGAATGCTCAACTTCATTAATCATTAATGCAAATCAAAACTACAATGAGATATCATCTTACACCAGTCAGAATGGCCATCATCAAAAAATCTAGAAACAATAAATGCTGGAGAGGGTGTGGAGAAAAGGGAACCCTCTTGCACTGTTGGTGGGAATGTAAATCGATACAGCCACTATGGAGAACAGTACGGAGGTTCCTTAAAAAACTACAAATAGAACTACCATATGACCCAGCAATCCCACTACTGGGCATATACCCTGAGAAAACCATAATTCAAAAAGAGTCATGTACCAAAATGTTCATTGCAGCTCTATTTACAATAGCCCGGAGATGGAAACAACCTAAGTGGCCATCGTCGGATGAATGGATAAAGAAGATGTGGCACATATATACAATGGAATATTACTCAGCCATAAAAAGAAACGAAATTGAGCTATTTGTAATGAGGTGGATAGACCTAGAGTCTGTCATACAGAGTGAAGTAAGTCAGAAAGAGAAAGACAAATACCGTATGCTAACACATATATATGGAATTTAAGGGAAAAAATGTCATGAAGAACTTAGGGGTAAGACAGGAATAAAGACACAGACCTGCTAGAGAATGGACTTGAAGATATGGGGAGGGGGAAGGGTAAACTGTGACAAAGCGCGAGAGAGGCATGGACATATATACACTACCAAACATAAAATAGATAGCTAGTGGGAAGCAGCCGCATAGCACAGGGAGATCAGCTCGGTGCTTTGTGACCACCTGGAGGGGTGGGATAGGGAGGGTGGGAGGGAGGGAGACGTAAGAGGGAAGACATATGGGAACATATGTATATGTATAACTGATTCACTTTGTTATAAATCAGAAACTACAACACCATTGTAAAGCAATTATACTCCAATAAAGATGTTAAAAAATATTGTTTCCATAGACTGGAGGTGGAAATAGTTGAGGCTATGGTGTAGTAGACTGAGGATAGGATGGGAGGTGATGTAGATGATAACTGTAAGGGTGGAAGGAGGGATATTCATAGAGCACAAGGGTCTATTAGGGTGGAAGAAAGCCTTTTGAGAGTTTTGGGGAAAGGATAGGTAAATTAAGCATGCTTTTGGACACATGGGTTAAGAGCAAGTAAGAGAAGGTATGAAGGATGGGACTAATTGCTACAGTAAAGATCTCACAAGAGTAAGTAGAGTAAAGATTGTATCAACGGTATAGATGGAGGGGGTGGGAAAAGAAGAGGGCAAGGTCCGAGCTAGAAAGGCAGAAGGCAGCCTGAATTTAGATGGAGTGGCTGATGTGACATTAACATCAGGTGGCCCCAAACTTAAAAGAAGATGATGTCATCCACGGAGAGGGCTGAGGACTCAAGAGAAGTTCGGGAAATTCTGGGGAAATTGACGGATGGAAATGAGTCAGGAGTCTTAGAGCACGGGTTTCAATTATGCTGTTAGCGGCGTGGCTTTAGGCTGATCACTTCATCTCTATGAACCTGTTTATTCCTCGATAAAATTATATATTTACAAGATAACACACAGTTATACAGTGTTCAGTATTCTAAGTACTTTACATCTGTTCACTTAATTCTCACAACAATCCCATAATGAGAAAGAGAGGAATGGAGAGGCTAAGTGACTTGTCTGAGCCATCCAGGCAGTGGTGGGAGAGCTGGGGTTTGAACCCGTGCATCTAGTTCTAGTGACTGTACTTATCACCTCTGAGCCATGGTGTCTTGGGTACCTTAACACCTAGTGATCTCTTAAGTCTTAAAAGGTGCTGACATCCCATGTGTCCATAAAACTAACTTTTTTAGATGGACTGGTAGCTTCTTCACTCTTCTTGTAACCCTCACAGGAAAGGCTTGCAATGGCCGCAAGGTGGCAGAATTAACTCAGAGATACCTGGCCTTGAACTAACCCCGAAGTCAGAATTGGCCCCTTTCTTCCCCTTTGTTTTTCTCAAACCCCAAAGTATACTTATTTGAAGGTGAAGTCATAGCTTGATCTTGTGAGGAGCCCAACGGTGAAGGAGCCACAGAAGTCAAAGCAGAAGTATCCCCATAGGAATGAAGAACCTTTGAGAGGGAAGAGGAAGAAGATAAATCCAGGAGCACGAGGAAATGATGAGTTATCCGTTTAGTAAGCAGCTGATTCTGGGTCTCTCACTCGCCAAGAGCCAGTACTATTCCATTTTACCATGTTAATAGTCTTCATTTTAAGAAGTTTAATTTTTTTTAGAATATTAAATGCAGATAAAGGAGAGTACTAAATTATTTTATAGAGTCAGATGTTTTGGCTAGATTGTCACAGTTGTTAGATGTTGGACCTATAAGGTGAAGTTTTCTCTTTCCTTCTCTCTTTCCTTTCTCTCCCTTCCCCTTCCCTCTTCTCTTCCCTTTTTCTTCCTCCTCCTCCTCCTCCTCCTCTTCTTCTTCTTCTTCTTCTCCTCCTTCCTCTTCCTCTTCTTCCTCTTCTTCCTCTTCTTCTTTCTCTTCTTCTTCTTCCTCTTCCTCTTCTTCTTTTTCTTCTTCCTCCTTCTTCTTCTTCCTCCTCTTCTTCCTCTTCTTCTTCTTCTTCTTCTTCCTCTTCCTCTTCTTCTTCTCCTCCTCCTCCTCCCCCTCCCCCTCCTCCTCCCCCTCCTTCTCCCCCTCCTCCCCCTCCTCCTCCCCCTCTCGCTCCCCTCCCCCTCCCCCTCCCCCTGCTCCTCCTCCTCCTCCTCCACCTCGTCTCTTTTTAATCTTTCTCCCCCTTTCTCTCCCTCTTTATCTCTCCATCCTCCCTTTGGTTGTTGTAGTGATCAAATAAAATAACAATGAGGAAAGTCTAGTCTTTGGGTTGGATATGTGGGTCAGAAGATTAGATCCTACAAAATTTGAAGAGTGGTGCAAAAACATCCTTGTCCTCTTAACACCTAGCTTGCTACTTACTTGGCCACTTCTTATTTTATCAAAAAAACTTAAATTTATTCTAACAAATTTTTTTATAAAAGGAAAAGAAAAATTGTAAATAAGCTTCACTTTTGTAGCTGACTCTATTGGAACATGCATTTGTGAGTCCTTGTGGGAAGCAGGACCCTTTTCTGGATTCTGAGAGCAGCCCTGTTCTTCTACACTGATTCCCAAAAGGAGCAGTAGAGCACGGTGTAAAACTATGTAGACTTTAAGTCAGACAGACTTGAGCATCTCCTTACTTCCTGGAGTGACAAGCTGCTCCAAGTTTGTGTATTGTATCCCTTGCTCTAGTCTTGGAATCAGTCAGTTCTCCAAGGAGTTCCTTTTATTGGAGATTATTATTAGAAACCAAGATTAGGGTGTTAAGTATATACTGAAGTTTTCACAACTGTAAAACTGGAAAGATAATATCAATACATTTCTCGTAGAGTTGGGTGAACAGTAAGTGAAAAAACACACTCATATAGTACTTAGCAAGGGCTGAAACACAGGAAGCATCCAATATGTGATCATTCAGTAGGGGCTGGAAGAGAAGACTGCTTCCTGTAAGCTCCATGCTAAAGCTCATTTAAAATCAAGTTGATTGGAAAAAAATTTCATGAAACTGTTTTGATCCATAAAAGTCCTTGTAACTTGAGGTTCCTTAGAGATGGATTTAGGCAAATGGAAATTTTGATGAAGTCTATCATCTGTATTTAAAATTAGAAATTTTGGGCTTCCCTAGTGGCGCAGTGGTTGGGAGTCCACCTGCCGATGCAGGGGACGCGGATTCGTGCCCCGGTCCGGGAAGATCCCACATGCCGCGGAGCTGCTGGGCCCGTGAGCCATGGCCGCTGAGCCTGCGCGTCTGGAGCCTGTGCTCTGCAACAGGAGAGGCCACAACAATGAGAGGCCCGCGTACCACAAAATAAATAAATAAATAAAATAAAATTAGAAATTTTAATTTCTAATTTTAAATATAGATGAAATTAAAATGAAAATTAGAAATTTTTTAATTTTAAATAAAAATGAAATTAAAATGAAAATTTCTCCCCGTTTAGTCTTAGAGAAAGTACCAAATTCCAAATTCTCACAGGACGTCTTCTATAGGCTGAGTGGGGATGGCTGGACCCTGCAGCTCCTTTGAAGGCATTTTTGATGGAACTTGATCACCAATCATTTTAGCCCTTGCTTGAAGGCCTGGAGCTCCCCCTGGGCCTTTAAGCCTTTCCACATCACAATAATGTTTCATTCCCTCAGGAAAGTGGTGGGGTTTTTTGGGGGGCTTTTTTTGGTTTTTTTCTTAGTTGTCCTTTTTTTTAAACATCTTTATTGGCGTATAATTGCTTTACAATGGTGTGTTAGTTTCTGCTTTAAAACAAAATGAAACAGTTATACATATATCCCCATATCTCTTCCCTGTTGCGTCTCCCTCCCTCTCACCCTCCCTATCCCACCCCTCTGGGTGGTCACAAAGCACCGAGCAGATCTCCCTGTGCTATGTGGCTGCTTCCCACTAGGTATCTATTTTACATTTGGTAGTGTATATGTATGTCCATGCCACTCTCTCACTTTCTCCCAGCTTACCCTTCCCCCTCCTCATATCCTCAAGTCCATTCTCTAGTAGGTCTGCATTTTTATTCCCGTCTTGCCCCTAGGTGGGAATGTAAATTGATACAGCCACTATGGAGAACAGTATGGAGGTTCCTTAAAAAACTAAAATTAGAACTACCATAAGACCCAGCAATCCCACTACTGGGCATATACCCTGAGAAAAGCATAATTCAAAAAGAGTCATGTACCACAGTGTTCATTGCAGCTCTATGTACAATAGCCAGGACATGGAAGCAACCTAAGTGTCCATAGACAGATGAATGGATAAAGAAGATGTGGCACGTATATACAATGCAATATTACTCAGCCATAAAAAGAAACGAAACTGAGTTATTTGTAGTGAGGTGGATGGACCTAGAGTCTGTCATACAGAGTGCAGTAAGTCAGAAAGAGAAAAACAAATACCGTATGCTAACACATATATATGGAATCTAAGAAAGTGATGTTCTGATTACTTGTTTGCATGTTACTGAGCCCTGGATTGGGGTTGAGTCCCTCCAGAGGCTCCCACATCTACATAGATGCCAGCTTCTGGCGGATTCCAGGACTCTCATACAGTTTGGTACATCTCAAGCTCTGAAACAACCTGCAACCGCAGCTGAACTGCTTTTACACTTACTTCGTAGCCTCAGGAAATCTTTTACGCTTTGAAATCTGAGGTCTTCTGAGACTGAACAGCTTTTCTTTTCCGTTGCAGGCTTCAAAAACCCCCGTAGTTGAAGGCAGTTCTGAATTAAGGTCTCAGAATTCCCAAGGAACTAGGTATGTTTTCCCTGACTTTTTTTTTTTTTTAATTCTTCGTACTGTGGGTAAAAATAATGGGGTTTTTTTTAGGAGAAAGGGGCTCAGAAGTAGGTATAAAAAAAGGACTCAATTCCATTTTCCCCACTTTTCTGTGCCACATGAAAAACTGAGACAATGAACCTCTCCTAGGTAATTTTTGGGTCATATTTTCTTAAACAGAAACTGACATAGTCATATCTAGGTAGAATGCTGCTACCAGCTGGTGTTAATAAAATCTGGGACTCAAGTTCATATGATTGACCAATAGTTTTTCAAAATATTTTTTTGTTGAAGTATAGTTGATTTACAATGCTGTGCTAGTTTCTGGTATACAGCAAAGTGATTCAGTTATAGATACATATATTATATATAATATATATATAATATATGTATATATAATATATAAATATATATGACCTTGTCATTTATCTATTTTATATAGAGATAAATATTTTATATTTTGTATCTGTTAATCCCAAACAGATTAACAGATACAAAATATCTGTTGTTTCCCCTTTGGTAACCATAAGTTTGTTTTCTATTGATTGACGGATAGTTTAATGAAAAGATAAATTAGTTTGTATTGAGCACCCACCATAGACCACACAGTGGCTAGATTTTCTCATATTTTATCATCCTTAATCCTTTATTGTCTCTTTTTTCGTGGAATTTAGTCTTATGGTTTTCCGTTGAGAATCTTCTTTTGGAAATCCCCCAATGGGATGTGATGGCTGAGGGTGATTCTTCAAACACCTTTAGAAACAATTTTGATAACACTTTTATTTTCAGATTATCTGTCTTGGTGGTTTCTGCTTTTATAATCCCTTAATCCTTGAAGTTTTAATGGTTTTCAGTTTTCAACACACTTTCTTATTTGTTATTTATTTATTTAGCCACGCCACACGGCTTCTGGGATCTTAATTCCCTGACCAAGGATCGAACCCGGGCCCTCGGCAGTAAAAGTGCATAGTCTTAACCACTGGACCGCCAGGGAATTCCCTCATATTTGTTATTTATTAAATAAAGCAGTTGATCACAGGCTACCTTTAAATATTTTCTTTAAATGCCTTTACTTTTTCAAGGCTCCTTCTGATATTTATTTTAGGCCTATGCAGAAAAGCTTGGCCTTTGTAGGACTTTGGTGGGAGGGAACACAGCAGCAGTGGCAGCAATGGGATTTAGATTCAGGCCTTCAGGGATGGTGCCGGGCAAAGCAAAGCTTTCCTCTCTCTGCCCTGACTCCAAATTCTCTTTGCTGCTCTGGATCCAGACACATTTATTAATAGTGACACAATGCATAATAGAAAGTGTTGTCCATCAAGAGAACATAGAAATACTTTGAATGTTAATTGATAATATATGAAGATGGCAGTCTGGGGCAATTCAATATAGGGAGTGCGTGATAACTGTTAGAAATCAGACCAACAGCTTAGGTACGTATAATTGGGTGGTCAGTATTAACTGTGAAAATGGATTAAATAAGCATTTGAGAAGGTGTTTTGGAATAGAATTCAGAAGTCAGCTGCCTTTCATTTTTGGAGTTTTTCTGCGTCATTTACCCTACCTTGTGTTGGGGAAGAGGTTGGTTTATGAAATAGGAAGGTGAGTATCTCTTTAGTTGAAGGACCACAGTACTTGGCAAGCAGTTTTCCCTTCCTAGACGCCCCCACCAATGAGCAGCAATATTTGGCTGGAGTGCTAGATCTTGAACTAACTGCTTTATCTCACCAAGTCTCAGTTTCTTCATATATATACATCTACACATGAGTATGGGTCTGTAATATATGTGTATGCTGTAAAATATATAATATACATAACTCATGGAATTGTGACTTAGTAAACGTGAACACAAATAGAGTTTCATAATCTCTAGAACAGTGGTGGTTCTCCACCAGGGATGACCCTGTGGACGTCTGGGACATTTGGCAGTATCTGGAGACATTGTTGTTTGTCACAGCTGGGGAAGGGAGTATGCTCCTGGCATCTAGTGGATAGAGACCAGGGATACTGCTAAAGTTCCTACAATGCACTGGACAGCCTTTCCCCTGCCTCACCCCCGCCTGCAACCAAAGAACTGTCCAGCCCATAATGCTTTTTTTTAAATTAATTTTTATTGGAGTAGAGTTGATTTACAATGTTGTGCTAGTTTCTGCTGTACAGCAAAGTGAATCAGTTATACATATACATATATCCACTCTTTTTTAAGTTCTTTTCTCATATAGGTCATTACAGAGTATTGAATAGAGTTCCCTGTTATACAGTAGGTCCTTATTTACTTATCTATTTTATATATAGTAGCATGTATATGTCAATCCCAATCTCCCAATTTATCCCTCCCCCTCCGTGTTTCCCCCTCGGTAACCGACAGTTTGCTTTCTACATTTGTGACTCTAATTCTGTTTTGTAAATAAGTTCATTTGTACCATTTTTAAAGAGTCCACGTATAAGCGATACCATGTGATATTTGTCTTTTTCTGTCTGACTTTCTTCACTCAGTATGACAAGCTCTAGGTCCATCCGTGTTGCTGCAGATGGCGTTATTTCATTCTTTTTTTAATCCAGCACGTGATGTTAACAGTGATGAGGTTGATGGGTCCTGCTCTGGGGCTTTGTACAGATATTGCAGTTAAGAGGCCCCAGGTTCCTAATATATAATATCAGGAAACTGCCTGTCATAGATGATAGGATACTGTGTCTGCTAAATTATAGGGTACACACACATGACAAAAGTCGAAAGGAAAAAAAGAAAAAAGAAGGACTGGCTAAATGTAATGGAAGTGCTGCTGGTTGGAAGGTTAATTGACACATTACTGAATGGAAATCTGTCAATAAGCAAAAGAAGGATAAAAATATAAAATTCTAGGAATTTATCAGGGAAAAGAAAGGGGCATGAGAGGACATCTACAGGGGTATTCCCTGGAGCACTGTTTATAAAGGTGGAAAATGGAAACCAGGACTGGAGTTTTATCATGGTTCCTGACCAATAGCATTTCCAAACTGGCTGAGCCAGTCTTGTGATACCAGCTGCGACACTCGTGTGTGTAATCGTCATCTGAACACGACAGGCTGGGCTGTCTCCATTTGTGGTATAAAAAAGGCTCCTTACCAATCTGATCACTGCAGTTGCAGATAACCAAGGTCAGGCAGAGCTGAAGCCTTTTCTCCCTTAAATCCCTTCTTTTTCCCCTTTCTCTCTTCCTCTGTCAGAGCCTGTTGTCACCCGTTCTGCCACCGGGGACAGGAAAAACCTATAAGGCACATCAGACTGAGGGAAAACAATAGGAGAGAGAGACAGGTCACTAGAATTAGGACGCAAGTCTTTCTCCAGACCTGCCCAGCCCCAGTCTCACTGTTAATTCTGAATATTTTTAATACTACGAGCCTTAGCTAATATGTTGGCAGAAAAGGTGGACCCAGCTAGACAAGAGAACAAGAAGCTGTTTGTGGTGGGGTTAGTTAGCATGAAAAATGTTTAAACACTTTGCTATTGATGTTCTAATTAATTCACCAATATTTAGGTATGTGATCAAGGGGTCATGGTAGGCTGGGTGGTTGCTCAGCTAATTGTGTGAATCACTCAAGTCTCAAGTGCTTTGGGAGAGCAGAGAAGGGAGAACTTAATTGTAATCAGGATCAATAACAAAGACTTCTGATAGGAAGTGGAGAGGTATAATCTCAATTTAAATATATAAAGATAAAATACAATTGAATTACTGTTGAGGGATAAACTTCTAAAGACATTAAAATTGTAGTTAAAAGCTTTGGATTTGATATCAGAGACACCAAGGTTTTAATTCCACTTTCAAGACTTACCAGTTATGTGACTTTGGGCGATATTTTTCTCTTCTTCTCTTCTTCTCCTTCTTCTTCTCTTTTTTCTTCTCCTTCTTCCTCTTCTTCCTCCTCCCCCCTTCCTCCTCCTACACCCCCTCCTTCTTCTTCACCTTATTATTATTACTATTATTTCATCATAATAGCTCTCCAGTCTTCATCTAAAAGCTACTAGATTTTAGGAGCAGACAGTAGCCAGAAAAAAGAGACCAAGTATAAAATATACTGACAACTGGAAATAATCTAAGTAAAAAGCAAAATGCTCTATTTGCATATTTTATATCATGGAGCATTGTTGAAAAAGGTGAACATTTTGAAATAAGAGTATTATCATATATACTCCTTGGGTATATTTTGCACAGTTTACACATTTATACAGTTTCTCCTTGTGTAAAATGAGGAAAATAATATGATCAACCCCAAAGAGTTGGTTTGAGGATTAAATAAGTTAACTTCAAGTAAAGCTCTTGGAGCAGTGCCTGGCATACAGTAAACTCTTACTATGCTTAGTACCATATAATTCTATTGGCATACAGGAAATCTCTGTGGAGGTTATACACTTAGGAGTGGAATAAAAAAACAAGGAATGAGGGATTTATACTTTTTACTTCATACTGTTCTCTTTTTGATTTTTTAAAAACGGAATAAACAAAATCTTAAAAGCTAGGCTACGAGACATATCATATTTTGTTTCATATGATGTAAACAGGTAGAATAATTCAAGCTCTGAGCGTACGGACATTGGGTTCAGAAGTATAAGGATGTGAATTTAACTCTGACCCCAACTAATTAGGTTATTCTCATCAATGTTAAGCTCCCGAGAAAGTAGGCATAATAGTACTTATCTGACAGGATTAAATGCTGTAATGTAATAGAAGGGTCTAGCAGGTGCCTTACACAGAGTACTTTCTCAATATATATTGGTTTTCTATTTTTATATCATCCCTCTATACTTTCATCTGTTTCACTGGCTCCTCTCCTTTCATTGCCAGGCTAAATCGAAGTTAACCTCAGTGGAGAATAGCACAGAAACAGCAGAGTTCATCCTCTTGGGAATCGCAGATGACCCCAACCTCCAGGTTCCCCTCCTCCTGGTATTTTTGTTCATCTACCTCATCACTTTGGTTGGGAATCGGGGGGATGGTGCTGGTCATCTACTGAGACTCCCACCTCCACACTCCAATGTACTTCTTCCTCAGCAACCTTTCCTTTGTCGATCCGGGTCACTCCTCAGCCGTAGCTCCCCAGACGGTGGCTGCACCGCACTCAGGAAACAAACTCATCTCCCACAATGGATGTGCTCCTCAGTCCTTCTTCTTTGTGGGTTTTGCCACCGTCAAGTGCTACCTCCTGGCCTCCATGGCCTGTGACCCCCATGCAGTGCTGTGTAGGCCCCTTCATTACACCACCACCACGATAGCAGGTGTGTATGCCCTCCTGAGGATGGGCTCCTATGTCTGTGGCTTCCTCAATGCCTGTGGCTTCCTCGATGCCTGCATCCACTCAGCAGACACCTTCAGACTCTCCTTCTGTGGTTCAAATGAGATGAATCACTTTTTCTGCGAAGTCCCTCCACTCCTGGCTCTCTCGTGCTCCAACACATGCGTGAGCAAGCTGGTGGCCTTCTTTGTCGTGGGCTTCAATGTCTTTTTCACCCTCCTGGTCATCCTCATCTCTTACTTCTTCATATACATTGCTGTTTGACGGAGGCATTCTGCGGAAGGAAGGAAGAAAACCTTCTCCACCTGTGCGTCCCATCTCACGGCCATCTCCATTTTCTATGGAACAATCATCTTCATGTACTTACAGCCCAGCTCCACCCAGTCCATGGACATGGACAAAATAGCATCTGTGTTTTACACGGTGGTGATTCCCATGCTTGATCTACAGTCTTAGGAACAAAGAAGTGAAACATACTCTCTGGAAAATACTCAACAAGCTCAATTCCCAGTCTTTAAGTGTGAGTAGGAAGTAGGCAGGTAACTAAGGGATAAATCTTCCCCCCAGACCTAGATGCCACCTCAACTTTTGAGGTTTGGCAGATTTCAGTTCTTTCTTCTCCAAGAACAGTGGTTACTTCTGCTGTTAGGAAAAGTGGTAGAAAAAAGCAGCCCTTTGAAATGTCTCACTCAGAAAAATAACCTTATATTTAGTGAACAACACCCTGGGGTGTTTAAACTCTTTCCTGCATTAGTTTCCCGACACGGTTTAAAGCAGAAGATCAAAGCATAAATTGAGTGCACTGACTTTCCGTCTCCCTATTTTAATTGGAAGAAATTTTCCATTTGTTATTAAAACGTGGTGTAAGGACTACATCTTCATTGAATAATAGTTGTCAACTGGAAGGCACAGCCTTTCGTTTCTTTGATCCGTGAGTCTGAAAGTTAAAGTGTCTAATGCTGACAAAGGATGTTTCAATATTTTTTTTTTTTTTTTTTTCTGGTACGCGGGCCTCTCGCTGTTGTGGCCCCTCCCGTTGCGGAGCACAGGCTCCGGACACGCAGGCTCAGCGGCCATGGCTCACGGGCCCAGACGCTCCGCGGCATGTGGGATCTTCCCAGACCGGGGAACGAACCCGTGTCCCCTGCATCGGCAGGCGGACTCTCAACCACTGTGCCACCAGGGAAGCCCTGTTTCAATATTTTTAATAACGTCTCAAAGAAGGTTGTAATTGAAAGCACAAGGCACTGGACCAAGAGTCAGGTGACCCAGTATGAAATCCTTCTAACCCCGATCCTTCTGCGCCCACTCTCATTCCCATCCTCATAGATTGTGTACTTTTGTATTCTCCATCTCCTTCTGTTAAAGTGTTAGGACAACTTTGGTAGAAAACAATAAGCCACCTTGTGTATGTATGTTTCAGTAGATAAATTGTTTAAACTTTAACCTGAATAAGTATATCTCTTTTTAGAGTTCCTGCACTCTGTTTTATGCCTTTGACCTTGGTCTAACACAATAACCAAAACTTACAGAAGGTTTAAAGGAAAAACTTTTTTTCCAGGGGCCTTGAGAAGGGATATTTGTCTTCTGAATTAAATGCTTGCATTTCTCGTCATCCTTAAGTTTGGTGGTTCTATTATGAATTCACACAATAGATTTTTGTGCCCCCATTGCTTCTGTTTTTTCAATAATTCAGTTCACCTCTGGATCCCTGTTCTATTCAGATGTTCTGTAATTAGATGCAGCAAAAGTTTAAAAGCCTGTGTTAATGTACTTCTTAAGATGGGAATGGCCTGAGCTAACTGGTGTGAGCGGATGTGTGTGGGTGGGAAGGGAGCGGTGATTAATTTCACTTCTCACGTATCAACTGCTTGATGTTTATAGCTACGATTAGTCTGATCTGCCACACATTTCATGATTTCAAGATCTCCAAAAAGAATTTTTATTTTTATCTTAAATATGAAAACCAGAAATCTTGGTGGGCTAAATCAGGGAGCTTAGAAGGTCATATTAGTTTCGAGATGATCAAACTCCATTACGCACAGGGCAGCCTTGGTCTGGAGAGGGTTGATCATGGGTCTTGTGGAGAGAGAAGCAAAGAGGGACATTAGGCTGACCCGTAGGAAAAACTTTCTCAAGCGTATGGTCACCATCACCTAAAGGGATTGGGAGCTTCTTCTGGATCCAAGGCCTTGACAACCTAGACTTGCCTCATCCATCCTCCCACCTCCCTGCCTTAGCAGTGAGGATTTTCCAGTAACATACAGAAGAACACCCTTGAATGGCCAGGATCCACTTCACCAAGGAGTCCTTCTCGTGACTTATACAAGTTACAGAGCTCAAGGTACCCAGATTTGGAGATGAGTCTGGGAAGCATCTGTCCGAGCATTGAGTGTGTTCCACTCAGAGCTCAGCTTCTTTTCCTACTTGATAGATATCATTAACTCCTCTTCCTCTTCTTCCTCCTCCTCTTTTCCCTTCTCCTCTTCCTCTTTTTCTTCCTTTTTTCCTCAACCTCTTTCCATCTTCAGCCCAAGCAAGAACTTCCCTCACCACTAAGCAGTTAGATCCCTATGAAAAATTAAAGTCTATAGTTTTTATATTAAAACTGTTACAGTACCTAGTAAGGTGTGTTTCTGGGCATGTTTCTTTCTGCCTCTATATCCCAGTTTAGGCAGAAAAGTATGTGGATCTTCTAAGAGTTAAAGGCCTAATGACTACATATTACGTTTTCTATTGAAGTCATCTCAAACTAGCATCTGACTGCAAATGGGTATGAAGGTCCTAGTTCTAGTATCAAGAGCTGGGTGAAGATTCTTACCCTTCTTATCAGTTGTGTGACCTTGAGAAAGTCATTTGATCTCTTTGAACCCAACATACAGGATAAACTGTGAAGATACCATGAAATAAAGTATGCAAACATGCCCGTCATAATGCATGCATGCTTTATACAGCTGAGAGTCCTGCAATAGCTCTCACTTCTCTGTTCTTGTACTTCCCACTTTCGGCTCCTGAGCTCCTCCACTCTGTCCACCCCATCCACGTCCAAGCCTTTATGTCCATTCATTGTTTAATTTCCTGTCCTCCAACCTCCCAGTCCTACAGCAGACACATTTCAATCTGACATCACGTGAGTATTCATTTACATAAGCTGCTCAGAAGGAGATGTCTTGTTGCCAGTAAGACATCAACTTACAGAATACAAATTACCATGGGGAACTTTTCACGTCCACATGGGAAATCTCTCAAATGGAGACAAAATGCTCATTTGGTTTTTAACAACACCCACCCTCAAGTTAGCTCAAGTTAGCACAGTAAAGGCATGGGAAGACTTCCTTCCTGAAACGTCCAAAAACAGAATGTGAAAACACATATATAAGGACAATTATTTACATCAGGGTAGATTATCCTTTTGAAAAAGGGTTCATGATTGAATTATTTTAAATAGGAGTCTCCCTTCATGCATGAAATAATTTGTTTAGCATTTATGTATATGGAAAGAAAAATTAAAATATTAAGAGTCCTGGACGATTGAAGCCAACATTACAGAGTCATAGACGCTTTAGCCAAGAAAGAGTCTTTAAAAATAACCTATACCAGTTCTCTCATTTTACAATTGAAAACCCTGATTAACCCTTGCTTAACCTCCCACGAGCCAAATCTTCCTTGACTCTTCTTCATCCTTTACTTTCTATAAAGTTCTTGCTGTATCAAAAGACATTTTTACTTTCATTTGTTCACTGGGAGACAGATCTTTGTGCTCCAGTTTTGCAGTTGAAGAAACCAACTCTTTGAAAATCTTACTTGCCTAGCAGTAGCAAGAGGAGCCCAGATTTGAACCTAAGTCTTGCTTTCCTGCCCAATTCTCTGAGAAAAAAAAGTAGCCTTGTATTTCAGTAAATTTCAATAGATGACTCATTTGATGTATAAATCATTTAAAGACAGTCTTTCATGATATGTCCCTGCTGTGTGGAAAGGCATACTGCAGAATACAGACACATTTAAGAATATGAGGAAATATAATTATAGAAATATAATTTCTACTTCAACAAAGCAAATCCTCCTGCATATATGGTGACCGATGTAATGCACTTTGAGATTCATGACTCAGTGTTCAACAACTTTGTTGGCAGGAATTTTTCCTATATTCTATGAAATATGCATCGATCAGGGCACATCAGTCTTGATAGTTGGAATTGGCTCTTTGAATGCTGCATCCCACGGGGATAGCCAAGCCCCAGCCAATCCTTACTGGGCACAAGCTGCAGGAAAGGCGTGGTGTGAGGTCTGTGAAGGGACCAGTAATAGACTACATTGTTCCTGCTTCAGGAGAAGCTTGCAAATAGTGCAGTGGAACAAGGCACATACTTCAAGATAGATGACTACTCAAGGCATTTGTGGTTATTGTCCAAGTGAGTAGTATAGAAAATAATATTTAGAACTCTTCAGGGATGAGAAAGAATCCTGTGGGTGGAAAAAGCTCCCTGGGGGAGGTGGACCTTGAGCCAGAATCTGAAGAGATGATACAGAGAGTCCAGAATTTCAAGGCAGGAGACTTGGATTCTAGTCAAAACTCTACCACTTACTGGTTCTGAGATTGGCACAAGCCACTTAGCTTTGAGCCAAGTTCCTCCTCATCAAAGTGAAGAAAAAAGCACCAGCCATGCCTTCCTCAAGGGTGTTATGAGGGTCAAATGAGATATTAAAAATTGCCACCCTTGTTCTAAGGACATTATTGCTGCTGGTAATTCTATTATAAGCAGAGCTGAATGGGGGAGTTCCTGACCTATAGGGACCCATCTGAACTCAGGTATGGAGATGGCATTGCATATGGCAGGATCTTCTGTTGGCAGGAACGTGTAAGAAAATAAACTATTCAGATTAGAAGTAGGTAAATCACCAACTCCTCAGTCCATTACTTCTAGTCAATTAAGACTCCTTCCCATCAAAGTGAAGAGCCTGGGCTTATGGGAACAACTGTGTCCCCACAGAGAAATCATGCTTTTTTTTTTTTTTTACATCTTTATTAGAATATAATTGCTTTACAATGGTGTGTTAGTTTCTGCTTTATAACAAAGTGAATCAGTTATACATATACATATGTTCCCATATCTCTTCCCTCTTGCGTCTCCCTCCCTCCCACCCTCCCTATCCCACCCCTCCAGGCGGTCACAAAGCACCGAGCTGATCTCCCTGTGCAATGCAGCTGCTTCCCACTAGCTATCTATTTTACGTTTGGTAGTGTATATATGTCCATGCCTCTCTCTCGCTTTGTCACAGCTTACCCTTCCCCCTCCCCATATCCTCAGGTCCATTCTCTCGTAGGTCTGTGTCTTTATTCCCGTCTTGCCCCTAGGTTCTTCATGACATTTTTTTCCTTAAATTCCATATATATGTGTTAGCATACGGTATTTGTCTCTCTCTTTCTGACTTACTTCACTCTGTATGACAGACTCTAGGTCTATCCACCTCATTACAAATAGCTCAATTTCGTTTCTTTTTAAGGCTGAGTAATATTCCATTGTATATATGTGCCACATCTTCTTTATCCATTCATTTGATCATGGCCACTTAGGTTGTTTCCATCTCCGGGCTATTGTAAATAGAGCTGCAATGAACATTTTGGTACATGACTCTTTTTGAATTATGGTTTTCTCAGGGTATATGCCCAGTAGTGGGATTGCTGGGTCATATGGTAGTTCTATTTGTAGTTTTTTTTTTTTTTTTTTTTTTTTGGTACGCGGGCCTCTCACTGTTGCGGCCTCTCCCGTTGCGGAGCACAGGCTCCGGACGCGCAGGCCCAGCGGCCATGGGTCACGGGCCCAGCCGCTCCGCGGCATGTGGGATCCTCCCGGACCGGGGCACAAACCCGCGTTCCCTGCATCGGCAGGCGGACTCTCAACCACTGCGCCACCAGGGAAGCCCTATTTGTAGTTTTTTAAGGAACCTCCATACTGTTCTCCATAGTGGCTGTACCAATTCACATTCCCATCAGCAGTGTAAGAGTGTTCCCATTCTCCACACCCTCTCCAGCATTTATTGTTTCTAGAAGAAATCATGCTTTTACAGAGAGACTTCTGTAGGATACCACCACTCAGCTATGCAGATCCAAGCCCTAGAGTCCTACCTCCTATTCATAACATGGGATTTCTCAGTGGTTGGTCTGTGATTATTTCACAAGCAAGGTATGTGTGTGTGTTAGTTGAGGGGGGCGGGGATGGATAAGATTGCTGTAGTGTATTTAATCAGCAAAAAGTTAGTGTGCGTGTGTTTGTATGAAATGCTTTTGTTTTAAACTTTCTACAGATCAGTGGGAAAAGTCAGACAACCCAATAGAAAAATACAAAATTTAATTTTCCAGTCTATTGTTCATGTTAATTTGGTTTATCTCTGCTTTGGGGTAAAGATGAACAAGGCTGATGTGAACATTTTTGTCATGTATGTCAGGGCACATATGCCTTCAGTTCTCTAGAGTGTATCTATTTTAAAGTGTAATTGCTGAATCATAGCCTATATACAGTTTCAACTTTACTGAATAAAATGTGTTATTTTCCAAAGTGATTGTGCCAATTTATACTCCCATCAACAGTGTGTGAATTCCCACTGCCAATACTTGGTATAACTGGGGTTTTAAATTATGCCAGTTTGGAGAGAGGTCAGTGTTTTCTTATTGTTGTCTTAATTTGCATTTCCTTGATTACTGATGAAACTAAACACACGTGTTTCTTTTTTTTTCAAATCTTTCAGCCATTTTTCTATTGTTATGTAAAAAGAAAGCACACCACAAATAGATACAAATGTATGGGAGTGGATGTACAGAGGCTGCTGCTCTATTCTTGACTTAGGTGGTGGATATATTGGAGTTTGCTATTATTAAACTAAAACTAGATGTTTTATGCACTTAAAAATATACATGCCTGTCTCACAGTAAAAATGTTAAAAAAGGTAAGTCAAACATAGCTCCTAAAATCAAAGCGTTCATGTACATTTCTGTTATGTACTTTTCTGTATAAGATATATTTCACAATAGAAATGTTTAAAAAAGATATATCAAACAGAGCTCCTATATTCAAGAAGTTTATAGTATAAACTAAAGTGAGGACAATATCTACATATAAGTAACTTTAATTCTATGTGGAAAATTACAAACAACTACAAGAGATACACATAAAACACTATGGTATTTGTTTTTCTCTTTCTGACTATATGGAATCCAAAAAAAAAAAATGTTACGAAGAACCTAGGGGCAGGACGGGAATAAAGATGAAGACCTACTAGAGAATGGACTTGAGGACACGGGGGGGGGAAGGGTAAGCTGGGACAAAGTGAGAGACTGGCATGGATATATATACACTACCAAATGTAAAATAGAAAGCTAGTGGGAAGCTGCTACGTAGCACAGGGAGATCAGCTCCGTGGTTTGTGACCACCTAGAGAGGTGGGATAGGGAGGGTGAGAGGGAGGGAGACGCAAGAGGGAAGAGATATGGGAACATATGTGTATGTATAACTGATTCACTTTGTTATAAAGCAGAAAGTAACACACTATTGTAAAGCAATTATACTCCAAAAAAGATGTTTAAAAAAAAAGTGCTGTGGTAGAATAAAAGAAGGATAGATCCCAGAGTGGGGACTTGAAGAACATAACATTTGTTCTGGACAAGAGAGAGATATAGTGAAATGGGAAGGATGGTATGCAGATGTATTCAGCAAACAGTATTCTGTTTGTCTGGAATGTAATATTCATGAAGAGAAATAATAGAAAATAAGTTTGGAATGCTGTAAGTTGGTGCCCAACTGTAGAGGCTATTCTCTTTCAGATTAAGATTTTCAAGTTTGTACTATAGATTCTGACTCCACTAAAGAAAGTTTAAATATTGTGCAATGTCAGAGCTAAAGGCAAAATCCCAACTACTGTAGGAAAACATTCAAAACAGGTTTGCTTAGGCATCTGTGTTAAAACAAAGCTTTTGTTTGCTTTAGGCAAATTGTTCAGCATTTTATGTGCGAGCACATATCCACCTAAAAAGTTATTCCAGCACCTGTTGGAACAGAAATTGGTCATTTTTTTTTTTTTTGATGTATCCAGAATCCACTTTCCTTCTTAAAAACGTTCTGACTTTCTTGGAGAATGATCTCTTAATTATTGGGTTGATGGAGGAAGAATTCCCTGTGCCCACCCAAGTTTATGGAAACTGAGGCAAGGAGAGTCTTTCCTTCCCTGCCCCCCTAGAGAAAGAACCCTGAATGGTAATGCACAGAGATATAGAGAGGCAAGCATGAGTCCTAAGCTCAATAACAAGTTCTCATTTCCCCCCATTTAAATCTGAAGCAAGTGATACAAGGGCAGCATGTAGGCTTGGAGGCGTTTGCCCCATTTGTGGGATTCTCATTGGGCCGTTCGAGCCAGGACATGGCTTCTTGGCTGCAGACTTCTGTTCCTTAGCGTCTGAAATGCCCTTGGTTCCTACCTTTGATCCAGTTTCCCTTTGATTCTGTGAATGTCTTGATATTCTTTCAATCACCCCCGTTTTCTCCTTTATATTAGCCTGAGTTGGTCTCTGTAAAAAAAGATAACTGATATATCTAGCATGTGAAAGACACTCCTCCAGGGACTGTACAGTGCACAAGAGACAAACTCCCAGCCTCAAGAAGTTGAAAAATAGAGTAGAAATGTAAAACGTTAAAAGAATAGGGGAAAAAAACCCTCAATAATATGAGCCCATAAATGCTTCAACTGGCATTTCAGTAGGAAAATGAATAATGCCGAGAAAGCATTGCCACAAATTTTAACCTACTTCAGGAAGCTAAGTAATTACCAAATCATCCATTTTTTAACCAATTTTTCATGCTGACAATGTTGATTAAGATCTGGAGTTATTGGTACATAGGAATAAAAGAGACCATCGTTGCGTGTTTAAGACAAGGAAGTTGAGGCCCAGGGAGGGGAAGTGGTCTCACATCCAGAAAGTGGCAGAGCCAGATCTTGTGACATATTCCATCACTGCAGACGCCACACACACCACAGTGCTCCTGGCTGATGGCCGCAACCCACTCTGTCCTTGAGAACACCCACTTTTGCTTCTCCCGGGATGTTTCTGGTAGAATCACCCTTTGTTCTTATAAGCACATTACTGGTTCCCTCCTCAGATAATGTCACTTTATACCTGCATGACACATGGGCCTGGCTAGAGCTGGACAGAAAGTCATATCCAAGAGCCAGCCTGTGCCTTTCAAGTTAATTGTAGCATCTTCTCTTTGGGTCCCTAGTTGGCTACTCTTCACATTTCCTCTCTTCAATTCCAAGCACCCCTTATGTCAATAATAGTAAATATCTATCTATCTATCTGTATATATATATATATATATATATATATATATATATATACATTGTTTTTTAATATTTTTTTTCCATTTTGGTTTATCCCAGGAGATTGGATATAGTTCCCTGTGCTATACAGTAGGACCTTGTTGTTTATCCATTCTAAATGCAATAGTTTGCGTCTACCAAACCCAAATTCCCAGTCTATCCCTCCCCCCCCACCCCCCGGCAACAGGTCTGTTTTCCATGTCTGTGAATCTGTTTCTGTTTTGTAGATAGGTTCATTTGTGCCATATTTTAGTGATATCATATGGTACTTGTCTTTCTGTTTCTCACCTATTTTACTTAGTATGATAAACTCTAATTACAACCATGTACCTGCAAATGGCATTATTTCATTCATTTTCATGTCTGAGTGGTATTCCATTGTATATATGTAGCACATCTTCTTTATCCATTCATCTGTCGATGGACACTTAGGTTGTTTCCATGTCTTGTAAATAGTGCTGCTATGAACATAGGGGTGCATGTATCTTTTTTTTTTTTTTTTTTTTTTTTTTTTTTTTTTTTTTTTTTTGCGGTACACGGGCCTCTCACTGTTGTGGCCTCTCCCGTCGCGGAGCACAGGCTCCGGACGCGCAGGCTCAGCGGCCATGGCTCACAGGCCTAGCTGCTCCGCGGCATGTGGGATCTTCCCGGACCGGGGCACGAACCCGTGTCCCCTGCATCGGCAGGCGGACTCTCAACCACTGCGCCACCAGGGAAGCCCGCATGTATCTTTTTTTTTTTTTTTTTTTTTTTTTATGCGTTACGCGGGCCTCTCACTGTTGTGGCCTCTCCCGTCGCGGAGGACAGGCTCCGGACGCGCAGGCTCAGCGGCCATGGCTCACGGGCCCAGCCGCTCCGCGGCATGTGGGATCCTCCCAGACCGGGGCACGAACCCGTGTCCCCTGCATCGGCAGGCGGACTCTCAACCACTGCGCCACCAGGGAAGCCCCGCATGTATCTTTTTGAATTAGAGTTTTGTCTGGATATATGCCCAGGAGTGGGATTTCTGGATCATATGGTAGCTCTATGTTTAGTTTTCTGAGGAACCTCCATGCTGTTTTCCATAGTGGCTGCACCAGCTTACATTCCCACCAGCAGTGTAGGAGGGTTCCTTTTTCTCCACACCCTCTCCAGCATTTGTTATTTGTAGAGTTTTAGTGATGGCCATTCTGACCGGTGTGAGGGGGTACCTCACTGTAGTTTTGATTTGCATTTCTCTAATTGGACCTCATATTTGAACTCCCTCCAGGAATTGCCTTCAGCTGAAGGGAGACACCTCACTCAAGGTAACCCACATCCAAGACTGGTCAGTGAGGGATACAAAGGCCTGGCCCCTTATCTCCTTGAGACAGTTCCTAAGGGCCATCCCAGCCCCAGAGATCCCCAAGGGATTGGCTGAGGCTTTTGTTGCGACTGCAACGCAATCACAGTCCAACTTCTCGCTCTGGTCCTGCTGCCGTCTCTCCCTCACAGGTGCTGTTCCTAAGAACACTCCCCAGGGAGCCACCTGCATGCAAATCTCAGTCTCACAGCCCATTTCCCAGCAAATATGATCTGAGAAGTCTCCTCACACGCTCTAAATTCTGTGATAGTTTCTGAGGGTCGAATAATATTGTCCTACATTCCTCAGGATCGTGATTTCTGTTGCCAACAATCGCAGAGATAGAATCCTAAATCTCCGGACGTTTTCTGAAGAAAGAAGAAAATAGTAGCCCTGAGGTTAGTGCACACAACATTCATACACCCTACAGATGTAAAGAGGCTTAGAGACCACACCCCCCTTCCTTAAATATTTTCTGAGGGTTTTCTGTGTGCTAAAAGCTCTGCTGAACACTTTTATTTCTCACAATTACTCTATTAGCATTTACTTTATTATCCTAGTTTTATTTTTTATGTATTTATTTATTTTTTAATTGAAGTATAGTTGATTTACACTGTTACAATGTTAATTTCTGCTCTACAGCAAAGTGATTCAGTTATGCATATATATATTCTTTCTCATATTCTTTTCCATTACGGTTTATCGTAGGATATTGAATATAGTTCTCTGGGCTGTACGGCAGGACCTTGTTGTCTATTCATTCTACATATGATAGTTTCCATCTGCTGACTCCAAACTCCCACTCCATCCCTAGTTTTATCATTGATAAAACCAAGCCTTAGAGCTGTGGAGTAACTTCCCAAAGGACGAAAAGTTGGAAAAGTGTCACCATATTCTACTAAATGGTAAGTGGTTTGAGGACAGGCACTCTGTCATCTTTACTTTTGAATCCCTAGCACCTAACTTAGTACCTGGCACATAGCAGGTATTCAATGCATCTTCCTTTATTTTTATTTTTTTAACTTTTGATTTTGTATTGGAGTATAACTGATTATTAACAATGTTGTATTAGTTTCAGGTGTACAGCAAAGTGATTCAGTTATACATATACATGTATCTATTCTTTTTCAAATTCTTTTCCCAGTTAGGTTGTTATAGAATATTGAGCAGCATTCCCTGTGCTATACAGTAGGTCCTTATTAGTTATCTATTTTAAATATGGCAGTGTGTACATGTCTATCCCAAACTCCCTAACTATCCCTCCCCCACACCCTTCCCCACAGTAATCACAAGCTCGTTCTCTAAGTTCACGAGTCTGTTTCTGTTTTGTATGTAAGTTCCTGTGTATCATCATTGAAAAAAAATTTTTTAGAGAAATATCGTATGATATCGCTTATATGCGGAATCTAAATCAATGCATCTTCCTGAAAGGATTAATGATTAAACCTTCAAGGAAAGGGAATTATAATTTTCTTGATCACTTTTATCATGCCAGATATGTTTTCTGTATTTTAACGTACAGTACCTCTTTAAAATTCACAGTACATCTGTGAGAGGTGAATTAATTTTTTTCATTTTCCAGATGGTGAAACTGAGGTTCAGATACACAGGTGCTAAGGGGTAGAACCAGGATTCTCATCCACTCTGTTTGTTGGTTCTCCATGCCTTCTACTCTATCTTGACCTTCCCACCATCTCCTGTTTCTCAGATGAGGAAGCCGAGGTACAAAATCTGTAAGCGGCTCTACCCCAGTCAGTAGGTCTCCCGCTCGGCACGCTTAGCATCCGTAGGACTCCAGCTGCCTTTTCCAAATGGGGTCGGCAAAATGTCATTCTCGCTTAGATGGCAAAACTCCTCACCAAATATAAAACTGAAAATGTAGGCCACTTGCCCATGGATTGTATTTCATAACTCGGAGCTAAAAATAGCCCTCAGCTTGCTTGGCCTGCTTATAACATATTAAAACCTCATATTCAAATTCACTCGCCTCTTGGATTAATGTCAAGATTATGACTTTCCAGGTTTCTTTCCCTTCCCATCTCTATCTCACCCAGCAGGAAGTGGATTATCCTTGTCCACGTTATTTTCCACATGAATTACTGAGTGCTTATTTTCAAAGGGGAATTTTGTGACCTTATTGTCTTTGCTGTACCTGCAGAATCCATTTTGGAAGGCAGGAGGGAGGTGGTTAAGGGCACAGGCTCCAGGGCTGGAGCGGGGGTCAAGGCTGTGTATTCTTTTTTCTTTTTCATTTAATTTTTATCTTATATTGGAGTATAGTTGATTTACAATGTTGTGTTTCAGGTGTACAGCTCAATAATTCAGTTTTATATATATATGTATACCCATTCTTTTTCAGATTCTCTTCCCATATAGGTTATTACAGAATATTGAGTAGAGTTCCCTGTGCTATACAGTAGGTCCTTGTTGTTTATCTATTTTATATATAGTAGTGTGTATATGTTAATCCCAAAACCCTAATTTATCTCTCTCCCTCACATTTCCCCTTTGGGAACCATAAGTGTGTTTTTGAAGTTTGTGAGTCTGTTTCTATTTTATAAATAAGTTCATTTGTATCATTTTTTTTTAAGATTCCACATATAAGTGATATCATATGGTATTTGTCTTTCTCTGTCTGGCTTACTTCACTTAGTATGATAATCTCTAGTTGCATCCATGTTGCTGCAAATGGCATTATTTCATTCTTTTTATGGCTGAGTAATATTCCAGTGTATATATGTACCACATCTTCTTTATCCATTCACCTGTTGATGGACACTTAGGTTGCTTCCATGTCTTGGCTATTCTAGACAGTGCTGCAATGAACATCGTGGTGCATGTATCCTTTCGAATTATGGTTTTCTTCAGAGAAAGTCTATGTATTCTTGAGCCAGGCATGAAACCTTTGTCTTAGTTTAAGCAACAACAAAAAATTCATGGTCAATGTTTAGCTCAATTCCCAACACATACCACACACACACACACACACACAGAGTGCACAAATAGAGCTACTGAAAACAAAAATCAACAAAACAAAAAATCACCACCACTTAGCATGACCAACTTGTTCCAGTTTGCCTGGGACTTTCCAGCTTTAGTACTGAAAGACTCCGGTCTTGGGAAACCTCCCAGTCCTGGGAAAATTGGAACAGTTGGTTACTCAATTCCCCATCAATGAAACAAACAAAATGTTCTGAGTTATTCATGAAGCTTTTATTGATAACTAAAACATTTCAGACATTTTGATGGTATTTGAAAGGTAAGCATGACCAAAAAGTGAGAGGGAATCATGAATTATACATGGCAAAATATACACAGCCCTTCTGAAAGCTGGCACGAAATGTTCAAAGAGTAGAACTCTGAAATGCGTCGCTCCTGGGGGATACTTTGTATGAATTTCGTGGACTGCACACTTCTGTCTAATAGGGAATTTTTTCTCTCCACATACTAGTGCTGTCGGGGAGTTAATAGGTTTACACAGGAAAAAGCATTTCCACGAGGAGGTAAGTTAAACAGCTTTCTTTACTGCAGTACTTCTCAGCATTTTTAATAGGCTCGTGAGCATTTGAATCTCTGGGATGGGGGTGTTTTAAGTATTGTTTCCAAACTTTAAGAATTTTGACAACACAGAATTATTTTTAGGGTTTATGGAATGATATCAGCGTTCCACGGGGCTTTGACAGAAAGAAAATCTAGGAGTTATCTGGCGTTGGACGTACAAAACTAGGACTAGGGAGAAAAGCGCCAAACCCCAGCTCCTCATAAATAGAGCAGCTGTGCTTCAACCATAATAGTTTGAGCTGTGGTTCTTAGCCTTTTTTTGGTTCATGAACCTCCTTTCAGAATTTGATGAATGCATATGCACAGAGGAAGAAGGCCCCAAACTAGAGGCTTGAACTTTGCAGAGCATACTGGAGAGATGCTATATCTCCTGAGGAATTGAAAAATCTTGTTCCCGAAGAGAATTTGGGGCCTTTATAACAGCAGAGATGGAAAAAAAAAACAAAACCCTGCAAGGACCGAAATAAATTCTGACACAAGATAGAAACACTCAAGTGTAGTCAAGCATGAAGAATAGTGTGGCATGCCCAAAAGTAGTACGTAGACAAATAATAGTAATTATTTTGATATATTGAATGCTTGCTGTGACATGCATTACCTTATTTAATCAGAAGGTAGTTTATCATGGTAGTTTAAGCTGTGGCTTCTAAAATTTAGAAATATATATGTATTCCTCATTCTTTTTATCTGTGCTCTCTCCTCCAACCCACAGGAACCTTGGAAGTTACTTGTGCTAATGTCAGTATTACAAATGCAAAAGCTTAGGTCTCTACCACTCAGAAATAAATCACTTCCCAAACCGTACAACCCATATCTAATTGTAAGAAAACCAAGAAATAAAAATTTCATCTCAAGATTCATAAAATGAAACAAAGATTAGCGTTGGAAGAGAATAAATTTGGAGTGCCAGCCATTTGCTGGATTTTACTCCCAGTCAGGCTATGGCTTCAGACTTCAAGGGGCACAATAGACACAGGAGGATATCTACTTCCAAAGGGAAAATAAGAAAAAAGTTCCACATGATTTATGGAAGTAATGTTGTCTGAGGCCTTTGTGACTGGTTGAATGCCCCAGCCTGTGTTTCATTTCCTGCTCTGATGTCCATATCAGCTGCTTCTAAGAATGTTAATAACCTCTTTTTCTGTATTTCTGAGCACAGATGGGTATGCTGGAGAAGAAATAACAATTCATACACCCATGACTTTGCTTAGCAAGTTCCCTAAGTACTTGGTCCCTACAGGCAAGATTTTAATTAAAATATTCAGTACATGAGGCATGGAGCTGTGGATGGATCACAGGAGAACTTGTTCCCTGAGAGCTTCATGTCAGAATAATCCCCTTCAAGACATCAGTCACTGGACCCTTAAATCCCAATCTGGCTTTATTCAGACTCACTATAGTGAGAACAACCTGTGCCCAGAGCAGCCTTGTTCACTTGATTTTATTTTATTACAAGGGAGTCCTCAGGGTCTCACTGCTGGAGGCCGTTTCCTTCACAGTGACATTGCTGTGATACGTTAGTCAGAATAACCTTGGATAGCACTCTGATAACAAGAGGAATCTTTTATCTAGACTGAGTGATTTACTAAGGATTTCACATCCTTTGTCCTATTTCATCCTCAAAGCACTCTGTAAGACATCAAGGGTGGTTGTTAGTAATTCCATTAAAAAGTTGTAGAAAGTGAGACTAAGCGAAGTGAAGGAATTCATTTTGTTCCCCTCTGAAACGAGAAATCTAGTATTTAGGACTTTTGAGGTTTGACATGTAGTGCCAAGGAATCCGCTCATGGTCAAAAAGCCGTATTCAGATGGATGAGATAAGATAATTCAGAAGGTACAAACTTACAGTTATACAATGAATCTCATGGGGGTGTAATGTACAGCATGGTGACTATAGTTAGTAATCCTGTATTGCATATTTGAAAGTTGCTAAGAGAGTAGATCTTAAAAGTCCTCATCACAAGAAAAATGTTTGTGACTATGTATGGGAATGGATGTTAACTAGACTCATTGTGGTGATCATTTTGTAACACATACAAATATCAAGTCATTGTGTTGTACACCCAAAACTAACATATTGTTATATGCCAATTATACCTCAAAAACAGAGATAATTTAGATCTCAGTGCCAAGGGGAAGCCATAACCTGCTTCTCCTAATAAGTTATTATCGTACTTCATCTTGTAAGGATGTTGGTGGTTATGGTGCTGTAACCAGAAGAGGGAAAATTAGTAGAAAAGGAATTGGGATTACATCTTTGGGCAGCTTTAGGAAATGTTGATGTTAGCGTAACTTAAAGGGTAGCAGAAGCCATCTAGTCTTTTTTTTTCTTAACAATTAGAAAACAAGTGTTTTATACTATCACATTTTTGGTACCCAAATACATATATTCAGTTCAGTGTATTTCAGTTCAAAAAGCTTTTATCTTTGCATGAAATTGTTGAACTTTATCAGTCAAAGTAAAAACTGATACAGTTGCGATTCAATCTGCCTCTTGTTTTCTATTCAGCCCACCTGTTCTTTGTTTCATTTTTTTCCTTCCTTTTGGAATAAGGTTATCTCAGATTAAGTAATTAACTACTTTTGCTTTTTTTTGTCCCCTATTATTGCAACTTTCATCCTTCACTTATTAAGTTGTACCTTGATATTTTTATTTTGCCCTCACTAGGAAAGAACAGTATAACATTTTGATTCTGGATGCCTCTCACCCCTTTTTGCTTTTATTCTCATATGTTCTAACTTTAAATATAATTAAAACTTTAGAAGATTTTTTTCAACATTACTTTTTAAAGTTAATAAAGTTATTTGTATTACTCACATATTAGTCTTTCCAGAACTTATTCTAATGTCCTGTATTTTCATTTTGAATCTTTTGGCTGTTGTTGTTCAAAGAACCTCCTTTAGTATTTCTTTCAGTACAGGTTTGCGGGCAACTGGATCCCTTAATCTGTTGTCTGAAAAAGGTTATCATTTTGTTTCACTTTTGAAAAATAGGATATCTGATTATAAAATTCTAGGTTGTGAGTTACTTATCCTTAGTACTTTTAGAGACATCACTCCACTCCATTCTGAATTTATTGTTTATTTTGAGAAATTTGGTCGGTCTCACTTTTGCACGTTTGAAAATAACGTTTCTTTTTTTCCTCTGGTGGCTTTTAAGATTTGCTTTTTGACTTCCATTAAATTAAAATATGATTCCAAATGTGAGGAACAAGCCAGTTGTTTGAATGACTTTACTACTTCTTTTTCTCACACTCCTTTTTGTAAAATGTTAGTAGGGTTTTCTTAGAAAAGGAGGTCCAGGATTAAATATAGTTGAGGAAACACTGGATTTGTCAAATATGAATTTAACTTTAAATTCACATATAAGTGAATCTCCATGAAAGGGTTGTACAGCGTATCACAAATCTTTGAATAAAGATTACCATCTTGAGGAAATAGAATTCTGTGGAGCCCTTCTTGAGACAGGCAGCCTTATTGTGATCCACTTTCTACCATAAACCAGGTCTTCTGTACTGTGTATGTAGCACCCTTCTTAGCATCACAGCATAGAACTTAAATGTAATGCTTAGGATTTCTGTAGCCTGAATTCTCACACATACCTGCTGTGTGCCCTTTGCAAGTTCCTTATTTTCTCCAAGTGTGTTCTTTTTACATTTTTAAAAGAGGATAGTAATAACGTCTACACAGGGTTTTTATGAGTACTATATTAGATAGCGCCTGGCATATAACATGTTTAGCAGCCATATGTTATATGTGTAACATATAAATCTATATATTATACTATATATATACATTATACTATTAGTGAAATTAACACCAGAGTCATTGTAAATGCTAATGGTAACTGACCTGTGCTTCACTGACCATAATCATCACTTATTATTTGTAGCATAATATTTGTGTGTATGTTTTATATTCCAATTTTAAGTTAAGCGTCTGTATTTCTTGGGAAAAAAGGGTTTAATACACGTGTTCTCAAGGAGTGTTTGTGAGCTAATAAAAGAATAGCAACAGTCATAAAATTTTTGAGTGATTGTCGCTTTAGGCATAGTGGCTAAATCATATATATATATGATATGATATATTTATATAAAATCTCCTTCCAACTATATTATGATGTGATGATGTCTACAGTACCATCATGCCAATCTTATTTCAAGGGCTTGCTAAAGGTTTCATAAGTACGAAATGGAGAGTCTGGTATTTAAATCTCGATGTGTCTGTCTGCATATCTCTCACACTATATAGATACTGGTAAAAGCACGAGCTTAGAGGAAAGAAAGATTCTAATGCATTTCCAGTAATAAGAGCAGCAGCTGTTCCTACCAGGACAAGCAAAAAAAAAAAACAAAACTCAAAACATTAGTAGTATAAGATGGTGATGAATGATATATGCAGAGTCTGAATACCTTGGTGTGAGAATTCCATTCAGTCATGCCTCGATATAGTAGACATTAATTACTCAAAAATCACAAAGTAAATCCTAGGAATTACTGCACTGGCATATAACATGTTTAGCTCATAGGCTGTAAGGAATACTTTTTAGGTAGGATGGATTCACCTTGACAAATAGGTTATCGCTTGGCACACAATAATGCAGGTTCCCAAATCAGTTGGAATGAAACGTACTCCAGTCTAAAGCTAAACGCCAGTCCCAGTGGTTTTTGCTTTAGGCAGGACAAGATTTGAGTTATTCTTACCAGTTGTCCATGCTGGTCCTATGATACATACCAGTCATTCCTCCTGATAATTTCTGTGTTTGGGATGAGCATTTTTGTTTGTTTGGATTTGTTTACAGATTTTGTTCTGTAAAGAGCACAATACTAATTGCCAAGGAAGAGGTCTTGCTTACTATACTGCAGTTACTTGGCTTCTTTAGATTCTGCCGACTTCTTTGACAACTTGAGGTCTCACCATAGCTCTTCATGTCATTTGGGGCAATCATCCGTGCTACCTTTATTCATCTTTTATGTATTGGCTAAGGTGTTAATTCTCCTGAGAAAAGCATTCTGACCAATCAATTCAAAGTAGATTTTTACTGTTCACTCTCATGTAGGCATCTTGTTCTATTTTTATTATATTCTTATTTGTGTGTTTATTTCATGTTTGTCTCCTCCAATAGAAACTTAAGCATGAAACTAAGAACCATGTTTGTTTCGCATGGATATGTACCCACAGGGCCAGGACTATGGCCCAACTCATTTGGGATCAATAAAGAGTTGAATGTATAATTAATTCTTATCAATGATACAAAGATTTCAAGTGAATTAAGGGATGCAGCTCTTTCTGGGATCCATTTGGCTTAATGACAGACCTCTGTCCCTGTTCCTCCGTGTTTATGTCAATATGGGGCCCTTAATTTCAGTTGTTACATCTATCTTAATTTCAGAGGTAATGATGCAACTTGATTTTCGCATTCAAAAAGAATTAATACAAGTTATGTTAATGCACTCGTGGTCTCCCAAAACAAGCCGAGCTGGATTCCTATAGACACATTCACCGCTTGTTCTCCAGTAGCGTGAGATAAAGACCTGTTGTTGCTCTCATGGGGGCTTTGTCCCCTGGGGGTTCCGTGGGTGTGTAACTCTTTCACTCTGCAAGTTCTCATATGACTCCATTGGACCTTATATTATAGGTAACAGACCAAGTGCCAGAGTCCCTTGACCATTCGTCCATTCACCCGATTGTCAACAGTTGTGTAATACCTACAATGGCCTTCCCGCAAACTGATACTCTCTGAGAGACTGCAGTAATGTCCAGGGAAAATACCTGCAAATAATCATGACTTTGATTATGATTATGATGATTGCCTTTTCTCAGGACATTGCAGGGATTCTCTTATTTTCTCATGACAGTGGCCGTCTTTCAGGGAGGATGTTGTTGGGGGCTACCTTTCTAATATCTTCATTTTATAGACGAAGATATAGAATCTCAAGGCAATTAAGTGACTTATCTGAGAAGAGAGATCAGTAGATCTTACCACAGAATTCATGTTAGCTACTTCCTATGCAATTAACTATTTTTTTTCTCAATATCATCTTGCTCCAGAGGACTTTTTCCCTTTTGATCAAAGGCTAAGAAGAACATCTCAGTAGAATGTTTCCTTTCTTCCACTGACTGAATTTCTGATTTGAGACTCACATGTGAACGTGCTGAATTTCCTGTTCACGGTTCAGGGAGCCAGATACGCCTCTGATCAATCTACATTCTGTATAAATTTGCAGGGACAGACTTGTCTAGGAAAATACATCAAGACACCAGTTTCCCGTTTGATTTATACTTAACTCAATATTGAACGTTTTGAATGTTATTATGTGTCTGTGACTTTTAACAAGAGAATATGTTACAAACACCATGGAAGTTCTTAAGGAACATACGTATTTATCTAGTAGAAAAAATTAAAGGGACAAGAGGGTCTTGAATCCCTGCTTTGCCACATATGAGATTGCATAACTTGGCCAAGTTGTTAAATCTATCTTAATTTCAGTTTTCTCTTTTGGAGTATGGAAATATTAGCTATTTTGGCTAATCCCAAGGTCCTTGAGAGTATGAAATTTGGTCTCAATTTGAAAATTCATTATAATCTGGAGAAAACATAACAGCATTAATAAAAAAGCGAAGGAATGGAGAGGAGTAAATGAGGGGTACCCATGCTAATAAACCAGTTATAAAAACGCACTTCAAGAAGAGGTATAAATACAACACTACAAAGAACAATTTATGGGAACGAGGAAACCTGGGCTCCAGTTATCATTCTGAAGCTTTGCTGGCATTAGGCACCCAGAATGATTAACTATTAGATATAGTGACTGGTGAACTATAGTGTAAATGAGACCACTCTACCATCACACTATCCTGAGGGACAAAACCAATGCTCTCTGCTTGGGAATAAAGAATAAGAATATCTCATAATAATGCTCAGTTTATATGTCTGTCTTGTTCCACTACACATCCTGAGGTCAGGGAACTTTTATTTTTTTTGCGGTACGCGGGCCTCTCACTGTTGTGGCCTCTCCCGTTGCGGAGCACAGGCTCCGGACGCGCAGGCCCAGCGGCCATGGCTCACGGGCCCAGCCGCTCCGCGGCATGCGGGATCTTCCCGGCCGGGGCACGAACTCATGTCCCCTGCATCGGCAAGCGGACTCCCAGCCACTGCGCCACCAGGGAAGCCCTGATTTTGATTTTATTTCTAAAAATAATAAAACACAAATTTCTATAGTGCTTTACAATTGGAGAAGAATATTCATCTGTATGTGTGTGTGTGTGTGTGTGTGTGTGTATCTATATCTATCTATCTATCTATCTATCTATATATATATATATATATATATATACTGTGGAAAACAAATGAGTTATCAGGGTAAGTACTACTATCCACTTTTACAAATACAGAAAAGGGTTGAATTACCCAACATCCTGTAAGTTAAAAATGTGAAGCTAGGATAAAACTTGTGTCTTTTTTCTTTTCTTTCAACATTCTCTCCACAGGACTTTCTTCAAGAGTATGGCATGGACCTCACTTTTCTCAAGTAGAATTAAATCATAAGCACTTAATGGTGCTATGTGGGAAAAAAAAGATATTCCGTGGTGAAACAGAGTTGGAAATTTTTTTAGGTAAAATTAAGCTGTTTGCTTTACAACAGGACCTCACAGAACTTCATTGTGCTAATACGCACAGTGAATCTTGAGGAAAAGTGTGAATGTTTTCTAATTTGACCATGAACTTTTTCATTTCTGAGGTGCCATGAAGAAATCTGTTCGAAGGAACACAATTTAGGAATTAGTTCCTCAGAGGATGTTTAAATTCTTTTCTTACATGTCAAGTTCTGTTACGAGGCTGAAGTTGGCAATCATGTCATAATTTTGTTACACGCCTCCTCATAGCTAAGCCCAAGACTTGAGTTCATAACATACTCAATAAATGTTTGTCTGCTTGATTTATTTATTGATAAGGTACAGTGGCCTTGGGGCTTCCCTCGTGGCGCAGTGGTTGAGAATCTGCCTGCTAATGCAGGGGACACGGGTTCGAGCCCTGGTCTGGGAAGGTCCCACATGCCGCGGAGCAACTAGGCCCGTGAGCCACAACTACTGAGCCTGCGCGTCTGGAGCCTGTGCTCTGCAACGAGAGAGGCCGCGATAGTGAGAGGCCCGCACACCGCGATGAAGAGTGGCCCCCGCTTGCCACAACTAGAGAAAGCCCTCGCACAGAAACGAAGACCCAGTACAGCCCAAAATAAATAAATTTTTTTAAAAAAGGTACAGGGCTTCCCTGGTGGCGCAGTGGTTGAGAGTCCGCCTGCCGATGCAGGGGACATGGGTTTGTGCCCCGGTCCGGGAAGATCCCACATGCCGCGGAGCGGCTGGGCCCGTGAGCCATGGCCGCTGAGCCTGCGCGTCCGGAGCCTGTGCTCCGCAAGGGGAGAGGCCACAACAGTGAGAGGCCCGCGTACCGCAAAAAAAAAAAGGTACAGTGGCCTTATGGTTGAGGTGAGAAGTTTTTTTGGAAGTTCAGAGAAGGAGTACCTATCACTAGAGTTGGGGAAAGATGAGGATCAAGGAAAGCTTTCTAGGGAAGATGACACCTGAACTGAGCTCTGAAGGAGAAGATGTAGCTAATGAGCAGAAGGAGAAGAGTGTCCAAGGAGGAAGGAATAGATAATGCCAAGTCCCCAGAGCAAGAGGGACCACGGGAAGGAAACGAATGTGGTTCAGTAGAGCTGGGGCAGAAAGTGCAATAAGGAGAATGGAAAAAGTACACCTACTAGAATCAAGGCAGAGCACTTGATTCATCTTACCGTTAATTCTCGAGATAACTCTGTAGGGTAACTATATCATACCCTTTGTAGCTAAAAATCTGAGATTCATAGAGGTTAAGTTACTTTGTCCATGGTTCTAAAACTATTAAATGTCAGATCCAGAACCCACACTCTTGTTGAGAGATCAAATGTCTCTTAATTATCTTGATCTTGGTAATCATTTCCAAATGTATATATAGATACCAAATCATCACATTGTACACCTTAAATATATACAATTACATTTATCAACTTTTCCTCAATAAAGCTGGTGTGGGGGGAACTAAAAAAAAAGGCATGATTAACTTGGGAATGGCACAGTGGTCACATTAGGGGACATCGTTTGGAACAGGAGTTTTAAAGAGTTTTCAAATTATTCTACAAAAGATGTTGCTTCTCTCGTGAGCATAGTATCAGACTGAGCTTGGGCACGTTTTTCAGCATCACTGTCGGAACCATATCGTGCCCTTTCTGCATGGATGTTTGCACTCTCTTAAATAAGTTACATAGCCTTTGCTGTAGATGAAACGTGAGATAGACTCAAGGCCTGTATGTACACTTTACACTCTGGTAACTGATCAAATAGAACGTAGATTCTGGCCCCAGATATGCTCATAACTAGCCTCTGAATAAGGCTTAATCTCAGTAGACCTTGGTTTTTACATGTAGGATATATGTAGGTGCCTTTTAAATTCCCTTACAGTTCCCAGGTATAGAGATTCAACTTGATATATGCTTTATAAATGAGCACACATTGGACCTATGACTGGGCTTTGCTATGGTTTCATGGGTCCCTGACATTTTCACAAGTGCTTTGGTTTTATATATGCACAGTGTTTGTGGATTAGCAGCAAGCATACCTTACACCTTGTAATACTGCTTCATCATTGAGGATAACAGTTAACTAGATGAGTTTCCCAACATTATCAAACTAACTGTTGCAACAAGCACATCAATAGTTTAATTGCTGTGCTTTCCATCATCCATTAATCAAGTGAATCTACCCCATCGAAGCCCTCCTTTTTTGCACGCAGCAGACAAGTATAGGCAAAGTAACCATTGGACTGAGAAAGCCCCGATCTATGTAGGGCTAAAGCAATGGCTGCATAACTGGGTTATAGAAGGTGCCACTGGATATTGGCTTTGAAAGGAAGTTTAAAGGACATGAGATTTAACTACAAAATAATTCAATCTAGTTCAAATCAAATTAATTGTGATAGAGATATACTGGTGAACAAGACAGGCATTCTTGCCCTTGTGGTGCTTAAAAATAGCCCTGATTGAGATGTTTATCAAAACGGCATTGCCAGGAGTTGAGTGTTCCACAAGGAAGGAATGTGGGCACCCAGAAATAAAGTGAATTCTGTGAGTAGCACAGATAACAGGGCGGCAAGATTCTCTGAAAACAGTTTTGGGAAGAGTAGTAGAAGACTGAGAAGAATAAATGCAGCTTTATGGATTCCCATGGATTGTTAAGTAATAAAGAAATGAAGTTTTGAATGCCTCGTGAAATACGATAGGATGATAAAGACTCAGATGTATTTGCACAGAGCTCTTTGGGACGTGAAGTAAAGAGCTGGCACCGGGATGACGTCTATCAAGAACTTTTTTAGATCCAATCAACCTCTCACACATAAGCCAGATGAAAATGTTGAAATGGTCAGATTCTTCATTTGTGCCAATGGAGAGATTCCTTCAAGGTCAGTGGCCAAAACAGATGAATTGGAATGACAAAATCAATTACTTATGGTTGAAAACTTGAACATGAGGAAAATTTTCGCAAAGATTTTGCCACACATCTTGAATGGTACACCTAATAGCAATGATAATATTTATTCTTATATTTTAAAAAAAAGCTGAAGAAAAACATATGTTTCTACTCACAACAGTATTATCTTCACCAACTCCTGTTCTGATCAAACTCTATAGTGCAAAATGGGGCCACCTGGTTAATTTACTATATTTTATCTCACCGTACCTCAAATATTTTGCTATTAAGAAAAAAAAGCAAATGCATTCTCCAAGTGTGAACATACGTCACAACTAATGATATTCAAGAAAATGTGCAGTCTTTTAAAATAACCCCCAGAGGCAATCCTAAAATGGTTTGAAAGAAACACCATCAGAGTAAGTGCAAAACCTTTGAAAGTGACCATTGAAAGGGAAAACCCTAATATGTAAGTATAAAATTTGATGTGTTTTATTTTTTAATAGATTATAGCCTCACCCTGAATATATGTGCTAGGTTTTTCCCTTGAAATTGCCCTAGTATAACTTGTCCTGGCAGATATCAGGCTCCAAAACTATATATCTTCCATTATCCACAGATTAAGTATGTCTTGCACCAAATCTTGCTCATTTGATATTCAAATCTTAATAAGATAGATTCTTTTTTAAATGTTTTCCTGAGCCAAGGTCTATCTTACTTGGCTTTGATGGCATATGATCACATTATTTTACTGAAATGTCTCATCCATTTTATTTTACTCTTCTTCCTTTACTCTTTTACTCTTCTTCTGATTTTCAAGGTTTAGCAGAGCAACTGCAAGGCCTGGGAGGATACAACTCTAGAGGAGCCTCACTGTTCACTCTGGAAAAGATAAGAAAGGGTAAATATCCAGGGGAAACTCACCATCATGAGAAAAGAGAAGGGAAGGCAGTTATGTTCACTGGACACCTGTTATGTCCAGTGTTATATCCAGGCACATTTTATATTCGAAACATTTAATTTTTATAAAGTCCTCATAATGCTCCATATTCACATCTCCAATCACACATTAGTGAATCAAGGCTCATCAAGTAACAGAATTAAGTAAAAATTAAATTTGCACATAAGGGTAGTTTTCACACCCAGATCTAATTGACTACAAAAATCCATGCGATTAATACTCTACCATTCTTCCTTCCCAACATTATGTTAAAATAACAAAAGACAAAGGAAATTTTTAAATGTATTATATGATTGCAAAATTGAGTATATTCATTGTAAAATTTGTAAATATACAAATTTGTAAAATTTGTAAATATAGAAGCCATAAACTAAAATCCCACCAACCTGGTATACTCATTGTTAACATTTTAAGGTGTGTTCTTTTATTTTTTATGAACAGAAATTATTTTTTAAATGGAATCATGATTTAACACTTGTTTATAATGTTTTTGCATGAGCTTCCCAATCTTACTAAGATCATTTTCAAATGATTGCAGTGTTCCATCACATGGATAGACCACAGTGAATTTAAGCATTTTCTCATTATTGATATTTACAATTTTTCACCATTATATTGAAAACTTTAATGAACACTCCTGTCGACAATTTTATGCACATACACATGGTTAGTTTATAAAAAATTCCTTAATACATTATTGCTGAATCAAAGTGAATGCATTTCTTCCAGTCTTTTATTATATATTACCAGATTGCACTCCACATATCTTTATAGCACTTTATACTTCCAGTAGCAATATTTGGGAATATATTCCTCTTCGCAACTTTCACAACTAGGTATTGTCTTTTTTCTAAAACTGTTGGTTTCTAAGCAGAAAATAGTATCCAATTTTATTTAAATTTATATTTATTTGAATAATAATGAAATTGAATTTTTATATTTTTGTTTGCCTTTGAATTCTTCTTTTTTGTTTTTTTTTCTTTTTTTGCGGTACGTGGGCCTCTCGCTGTTGTGGCCTCTCCCGTTGCGGAGCACAGGCTCCAGACGCGCAGGCCCAGCGGCCATGGCTCACGGGCCCAGCCGCTCCGCGGCATATGGGATCCTCCCGGAACGGGGCACGAACCCATGTCCCCTGCATCGGCAGGCGGACTCTCAACCACTGCGCCACCAGGAAAGCCCCTGAATTCTTCTTTTTTGAATTGCCTGTTTTTCTGATGATGATTTTTTTTCTGGGTTATAAAATTTCATTTTCTATTCAGTTTGCTTATTGTACTTTTGACACACAGAAATTTTAAATTTTTATTCTGTCAAAATATCAATATTTTTATGTTCTCTGCTCATTTGGTTTTAAGTCACCTGGTTGTACTCTGAGATCTGAAAAATATTTATCTACACTATCTTCTAGTTTTCTTCCACTTTTTAAAATATTTGAATGTCAGGACTTCCCTGGCGGTCCAGTGGTTAAGACTCTCTGATTCCAGTGCAGGCGGCATGGGTTCAGTCTCTGGTCAGGGAACTAAGACCCCACATGCTGCATGGTCAAACGAATGAAAAATGAATTAAAAAAATAAAAATATTGGAATTTTAATGTAATAAAATTACATCATTACAAAAATGAATCCAAATGGTCTAAGTAGGCTTGGGTGAAATCCAACTGACTTATAGACATACAATTCAATTTGTGGTTTTAGGAATGTTCAAACATATCAGAGAATAAGCCCTATAGGTCTTTTGTGTTCAGTACTTCATGGGCATAATCTAGTATATTGTACAGAGGGGATGATGAGCATTGGTTAATCTGACACATCAGTTAAGTAAGAATTAGTTGCGACTCCCTACTACATTCCATTTGGAACTAACCACCATTATGAATATCTTATTCATCTCAATTTTTCAGTTTGTTCTGTTATGTCTTAAACAATCAAATCTTCTGCATCCTTTTTCTGTCTTCTTGCATTGGCTATGTCATAAAACACAATGCTAAATAAAAGGGATGCCAGCCTTTTAATGTCAATATATGTAAACTTGGTTGAATTTTTTCATGTAAATGTGAGACTCCTTTAATAAAACATAAACCTCACCTAAACTTATTTTCAGAAGTGAAATATTTACTTTGCTCAGCTTATGTTAAGCTATTTTATCTTATATGCTTGCTCACATTTCCCTTTGTTTTCAGCTTTTGTCTCTGCTCACAATATTTACTTTTTTTTTTTTTTTTTTTTTGCGGTACGCGGGCCTCTCACTGTTGTGGCCTCTCCCATTTCAGAGCACAGGCTCCAGACGCGCAGGCTCAGCGGGCCCAGCCGTTCCGCAGCATGCGGGATCTTCCCGGACCGGGGCACGAACCCGCGTCCCCTGCATTGGCAGGCGGACTCCCAACCACTGCGCCACCAGGGAAGCCCAATATTTACTTTTTTTAATTGGTGTATTTACTTTTTAAAATCAGGTCGTTTGGAGTGGATATGTTGTGTGTATATTCTACCGATGATTATATTCATAATTACATGTTTGAATAGAGGTTTCTCTAATTAGTCACGTCTACATGAAATAGCTCTTGAATTCTTCCTTCCGTAGATGGAGGAAATTAGTATACCTTCATTTCTCCCATCCTTCCCCACCAATTTCCCAGTTGTATAATTTGTGGTTTTAAATAGGCATAGCTATTTTAATGTTTTGCATTTTATATTATGTATGTTTTCAATAATTATTCTTAGAATTTGTTTGCTTTTAACAATATTTGCATTAACCATTTAGTGTTAAATACATATTTTACTCTTTGATTTCTCAAATCAGGTTATTATATTACGGCTTCCTCAATCTTGAATGATATGTTCTGATTAATCACCCAGCAGCCTAGAGCTTTTGCTGAGGGGTTGTTTGAACTGTATTTAGAATGGTGCTCAAGCATATACCTTATTTTATCACGCTTCACTTTATGGTGCTTCACAGATACTGCATTTTTTTTTTTTTTTAAATTGAAGGTTTGTGGCAACCTTGCATCAAGCAAGTCTTTCGGCACCATTTTTCCAACGACATTTGCTCACTTCGTGCTTCTGCGTCACAGTTTGGTAATTCTTGTAATATTTCAAACTTTTTCATTATCTTTTTTTGTTTGTTTTTTTTGGTCGGTACGCGGGCCTCTCACTGTTGTGGCTTCTAGCGTTGCGGAGCACAGGCTCCAGACGCGCAGGCTCAGCGGCCATGGCTCACGGGCCCAGCCGCTCCGCGGCACGCGGGATCTTCCTGGACCGGAGCACGAACCCGCGTCCCCTGCATCGGCAGGTGGACTCTCAACCACTGCGCCACGAGGGAAGCCCCTGACTCTATCTTAATTGAGGTTTTTGTTTCTTAATTTTTACAAGAGTGTGAGTGTCTTTAGTGGATATTAAAACTGTTCTAAGAAATTGATATAACCCTTTGTAACTGAAAATTTGGTCCCTGTGCCCAGAGCTGAATGAGAGTAATGAAGACAAGGTTGTGAGGATAAAGGAAAGAGAAATGTATTAATTTGCCAGCAAATGAGGAGAGTAGCCAACTAGCGTCTTAAAAACTACCGTCCTGCTCTCTGAAAGAGGGCAGGTCTACTTCAGGGGAATTTTGAAGGTGGGGGTCGCAGGACTATGTGATCAAGGTGTCGCTGAGCTGGCGCCACGATTCTTGACATTTTCATGATTCGTGGCTATTGTGGTTGTCTGCCTTTGGCCAAGATGTTCTCACAGTTTTTCTGCTCACCACTTGGTCCTACACACCTGTGACTCAAGAAGAACTAGCAAAACAGGAAAGAACTTATCAGCATAGTTAGCAGAGAAAAACAGCATGTGTACATTATTTGATTTAATGCATGTGTTTAAAGAGAATGTTAGTTGTTACATTTTTAACTCTATATTTGGCTATACCTTTTGAATGCTAAATGACTAAGTATGCCAAAGGCCCAGAAAAGTTTTCTATTTGATTCAATAATCCTTATTCTAAAATTGTAGCCTCAAATAATGAACAGAGAATCAAACAAAAATAAAAACATAAGGCTCTTTCTTACATTTATAAAATGAAAAGTTATTTAAATGTAGTTTCAAATATTGGACACATAAGTACAGTATGTTTAAATTGTATTTAAATCAATACTTTATAATAAGGGGCATTTATAACTACAAGTGATTAAAAACAAGGTACAAATCTTTGTTTACAATAGGAGCCCAATTTTGTAAAAATGCGTATGCATAATAATGAGTAGAAATATACCAAAAAGTTAACAGTTTTTATCTGTGATTTGTAGAATTATGGATAATCTTTTTCTTCTTTATCCATTTATACATTTTTCATGATTTTTAACATAAGATTGTGTTACTCTTATAACTGGGAACATAATCATTTCTAAGAGGCATCTGTGGCTCATGTAGATTTATTTGGCAAGTAAACGTTCCATCATACGGCATGATCCTCCTTCACTTTTCGTATTTTTCCTAGATTTACACTTTTTGTTTTGGTTACTTCTTTTTCTCTTCAAAACTACTTTTGATGCTTTAAAACTTTTAAGCTGATTTAACATGGGGATAAGGAGAACTAAAAAGTGTTACTTATTCCAGGAACAGCCATGGATTTAGCAATATTGGAAATGCCTTTGCTTCCAAGTAAATGTTGGAGAAGAGAAACAAAGCTCTCTGGTTGGCAGATTGCTTATGAACAAACTCAGGTCAAGTCACATCAGAACATAATGAATCAATTAAATGTACACACTGTGCTAAGCATTGTCTGGATTGCCAACAAAAGGAAAGTTTGCAACTGCATTTCCTTGCCTCTTTTCATTTTTTTTCAGTGTCACAAATCATACAGAAGTTTAACTTGGAATTCAAAAAGAAGAGGGTGAGATGTTACCCTGTTGGAAAGAAGGCCCTGAAGTGTTGATCAATCCTTTCAACTGAATTACTGAGCTCCCCCAATTACCTTTCTGAACATATTTAAATTGAATGTAATGAGCTCCTCCTTCTTATGAAAAAAATTATCCCCTTAAAATAAGAGTCTTTGCATGATGGTGTTAAATTCTACAATTAGAACATTGAGTGGAATATCAGTACCTTATGAGCCACACCATGGGACTGAAATGTCAATCGATGATGCTTCCCTTGAGAAAATGATGTTTCCCCCTCCCGCCCCACCACCTAAAAATTCCCAGGAATTCCAATATCCCATTCCCACATATTGAAGACTAAGAAAACCATATAGGAAGTGTGTGTTCCTGCATGTCTGTGCTAAGCACAACTAATGCATGTAGGTGGAGAGATGGCCAGATAAGGAGATCATTGAATGAGAGCGACTATCATGCAACCACACATCCTGGACAGACTGTTCGTTTTATGCATATTGGGTGGATCAAAAAGAACCTGCAGTACCACACCATCAAGAATCTCAACAGGTATTTTCATAACGATGATCGCTCTCTCTCTCTCTCTCTCTCTCTCACAGATGACTTCGAAAACCACATCGTAAAACCACAGATTCTAGTGAACATCAGTACAAGTTTGAAACATGATAACCTCTCTCTGTTCACTAACTCCAGTCTGAGGATTGTCTTAGTTGCCTCTTTTTGGTTTCAGTCCAGCTCTCATGAGAAGGGAAAAGTATGGCACTCGTAGCATTGGGAAAAATAGGATACTCAACAGAGATGGGACACAATTTTGTGTAGCAATCTTCAAAGACGGACCACACACTTGGTGATCTTTATGAAACTATTTTAGAAAGACTCTTTTATGCCATCATACAACAATTCCTTCAGTTGGGTTTTAGGAGATTTAGGAAACTACTGAGGAATAGTGACGTGGGGATGAAGATGGGACCATATTATTTGCCAGGTATCGGTTTATATGTTTGCAATTTAGAGACAAAAACACAAGATACCTGCTTTCAAGAAGTTTACAGACCACTGGGAAAATAAACACACAATTATAAGTCTTTTTATCCCTAGATTAGAGGAGAATAATATTTGCAAGAAGACCGTGGTGTAAAGATATGCTAAGGTCTTCCTTGAGATAAGTTTTGGCAAGTCCTGTGTTTTCCAAGAAGAATATTTATTTTTTTCCATGGCCAAAGAGCTCTTCTTAGGAACCTTAGCTCCAAAATGTCTACACTGACAACTTCTTCCACACTCACATATGAGGCCACAAGCCTCCAGCAAAGAGTCCTTGTGGCTATACACAAGTGTCTCCCACTGGCTTGTCTGGGTCTTCTTATTCCTGAGAAACTATGACTTTTCTGGTCTCTTCTCTCATGTCTAATGTGTATTACTTTTTTTTTTAACTTCTTTATTGGAGTATAATTGCTTTATGATGGTGTGTTAGTTTCTGCTTTATAACCAAGTGAATCAGCTATACATATACATATATCCCAATATCTCTTCCTTCTTGCATCTCCCTCCCTCCCACCCTCCCTATCCCACCCCTCTAGGAGGTCGCAAAGCACCGAACTGACCTCCCTGTGCTATGTGGCTGCTTTGTATTACTTTTTATCAGACTATCCGGGGGATGATAGCTTCACTCTGGATGTGAAGCGCATCCTTGGTTCTTCTCTGCCTCCCAGCTTCTGCTTCCAGAGTCATAGCAAAGACTCAACATCTCAACCTCTGCTTATCTGGGAGGAAAGATAAGGCAGGAAAAGATTTTCCATTGACTCTAATGTGATACAGTAAGTCCCTTACTTACGAACAAGTTCAGTTCCGAGAGACCATTCGTAAGTCCAGTTTGTTCGTAAGTCCAACAAAGTTAGCCTAAGTACCCAACTAACACAGTCAGCTATATAGTACTGTACTGTAATAGGTTTATAATACTTTTCACACAAATAATACATAAAAAACAAACACAAATAAAACATTGTTAATCTTACAGCACAGTACCTTGAAAAGTTCAGTAGTACAATACAACAGCTGGCATACAGGGGCTGGCATCAAGTGAACAGGCCAGAAGAGTTACTGACTGGAGGAGGGGGGGGTGGGAGGTGGTAGAGCTGAAGGATCGCCAGCAACAGGAGATGGAGGGCAAGCTGCCATTTCACTCACGCCTGAACGCACGTTCTCATTTTTGAACGTTCGCGACTTGAAGGTTCATATGTAGGGAACTTACTGTAATAGATTTAAATTCCACTTGAAGCAAAAAGGAAAACCTGGTGAGCTTTTCTTGTTTCTGTTACGTATTAGAATTGAAATGTAAGTAAAGTACGATAAAATGCATAGATCTCAACTGGTTCAGTTTGATGTGTTTGGAAAATTGTACTCAATAATGAAATATTTTCATTACCCCTGAAAATTCTCCTGACCTCCTCACCAATCAATTCCTCTCCCTGCCCAGTCCACCACGATTCTGACTTCTATCATCATAGGTTAGCTTTGCCCAACCAGTAGTTTCATATGGATGAACTCATACAGTGTATATTCCTTTGAGTATGGCTCTCTTCACTTAACGTAATGTTTTTGAGATTCATACAGGTGGTTGTGTATTTCAGCAATTTGTTCTTTTTAATTCCTGAGTAGCAATCCATTGTATGAATATACCACAATTTGTTTATCTCATTTCTTTGTCCATTGTGAGCTTGGTTTTAACGTCTTCTTCACACTCCTTTTTCATGGTATTTTGTGCTTGACGCGTAAAATTGGGCACTTATCATTGGACGGTTTCTGTGACTGACTCCCATATTCTGATGCTTCTCCATTTGCATCCCTCACTGTTCCAGAGCCTAATATACCTGTGTTCTAGCCAGGCCTTTCTGGAGATGCTCTGTTATCTGACCCGTTGGTGATTTTAGCAGTGTTTATCTCAAACCAGCTCAGAAAAGAGGCTGGGATTATGGAACACTTTCATTATAATTCCTAGAATGCTGACCCCTCTGAAGTAAACAGAGGAGGAGAAACTAACACCTGTTGAGCTGCTCACTATGTTCCAGATGCCAAGATAGGTGTCTTGCAAACCTCATCTCTAGTTTACTGATATGGAAATGGGAGCTCTAAGATGCTAAGTGACATGCCCAAGGTCACACACCGGTCAAGTAGCAAAGCTGGAATTCGAATCCAGGTCTCATTTCAAAGTCCCTACTCTTTCTACTACATCACGTTGAAAGAGAATCGACAAGAGAGCACTGGACTAGGAACCACTTCATGTGGGTTCTCATTTTGGTTCTGCCAAAGTTAATCAACTGATGTTGACAAGAGACCCATTCTCTGGGGGGTCAGTTTACTTATTTGCACAATGAGTGATGTTCTCATTGACCTATGTGGTGCCCTCCAGCTATAGATTTTATGACTTCACTCATGGAATTACACGACACTGTATAATTTATGAATGACTACGAAGTGTTTGGTAAGGAATTGGTAAACGCAAATCCGATCACCTTATCCTGACTTTAAAAGCCTGTCAGGAGCAGGCCCCAAGCTACAACTTTGCAACTTTATTTCTTACTTCTTTTTATAAACCTCAGTCTTAGGTAGTGCTGGTCTCTTTAGTCTCTTTACTGAACCAGAATATGCCATGCCTGGTCCTACCACCTGGCCTTTGCATGCACTTGGTTCAAAACCCTTCTCTGTCTTTCTACGTGTATAAACCCTACTCATTTTTAAAGCACAGCTCTAGTTCACTTATTCCCTGAAATATTTACTATTACTCTAGTCCACAGAAAGCTCTCTCTCCCCTGAATTCCCGCAGCATTTTCCCTCCCATGCTTGAGATCTGATGGGAACCATTATATTTGTCTCCACCTGCCATCGGCAACTAAAGACTCTTGCTTTTTGTTCACGTCTTATATCTCAAGTCAGTCGTGGACTTTTGGAGGAAAAATCCTGAGTGTTAGCCCTCATGACTTCCCCATAATACTTAGGCTAGAACAGAATACAAAGCAAAGCCTAAGTAATGTTTAGTTAATAAACTTGGAGCAGATAAAATTTATTTAGAGGCCCTGACCATTTCTCCAAGTCCTTCTCTTTAGATAGGGTTAATACTCAGATTCTAACCTCCACAAGTTCACAGCACAGTAGGGAAGATGGGCTTCCTATTCTGGAAACCTTGAACCAGAGTAATTCCGAACTCTGAAGGAATGACTGTAATAAACAATTACAGCCACCACAACCCAAAGGTCAGGGCCACTAAGAATTATACCCTTCAGGGCAGAAGCTCTGGGTTCCACCGAGACCAACCTAAATCACCCACAGGATGAGCCAAGAGTGAGGGAGTCTAATGAGTGACGGCGGAGGGAGAGGAAGAATACCAATCAGAGCCTCAGCACCAGCTAATGGGCCATGAGGACTGTGATGCTTTCCGATGACATTCTTGCCTTAGTTTTCCAGGAGGGCAGGACTGGCCAACTTGGAGGAGTTTCAACAGGGATGATGCTGCCCAGAAGTGGGAAAACATTAGTACTTCGAGGTGAAAAAAATCTAAGACATTTTAATGGTTTGTGCCTCTCCAAAGCTCAACAATACCTGACAAAATCTTATTTCATAGCATTTGATTTCATGGGAGGTGGAGAGAATTGAGGATAAAAGATCTATAAGCCTCCTTAAGGGGGTTCTCCGGCAATAATGAATAAAAGGATGAGAAACTGCTCTAGACTGACTGGACTTGTACTTCCCTTCTCAAAGTATTTTCATTCGCTTGCAATAATTATACTATAGAATCTAGAGATAATGAGAGGGCATGAGTAGATATGAGTAGCACAAGAGGTGGATTGCATTGGACACAAACCTTATATTACCTTCCTCTTTCTAATGACATAGTTCACCTCGGGAGCTCTGCTACCTCTTTCCAAGCTCTCTCAGCTGGCTGAGACCCACATTAAACCTATCTGCCAAACCTGCCCACACAGAGTTTCCCTCATCTTCTGGATTCAGATATAGCCATATTGTGGAATATGGTTCCTGATTTCCTGTGTGGCCACCAAGGGGCCAGATGATGCAACCTGGAAGTTCGAAAGGGTCAAGTCCCCATGGATGAACCTTGGCTAATAGGAAGCAGGAGATGAAAAGGAATGGGACATAGAAGTATCCCTTTTCTCTCTCCCTGGACTGGTCCTCCTAGCTATGATTTTTCCTGCCAGAGGAGTCCGACATGCTGGGCGAATATATCTGATGAGTAATCTTCTCTGTCTCTTCTGTGCTTGTTGGGAACAATCACACTTGCAGTGATGCATTTCATTGCACTGTTCTGCATCTAACCTAGCCTCTGTTCCCTCCATTGTCCTCCTCCTTACATCCCTGGGATTCCATCTTCCAAATAAAATGTTAAGACATATAAATTCTTGTTTCAGTCTCTAGAAACAAGAAAACCTATGCTAAGATAATAATTATCATAGTCCCTTTGGGCTGCTATAACAAAATACCATAAATCGGGTGGCTTAAAAACAGCAGGAATTTATTGTTTACTGTACTGGAGGCTAGAAGTCCAAGATCAAGACACTAGCTATTCAGTGTCTGGTGAGAGAGTGCCTCCTGGCTCATAGACAGCCATTTTCTCACTGCATCCTCACATAGCAGAAGGGGCAAGGGAGCTCTTTCGGGCCTCATTTATAAGGACACTAATCCCATTCATGAGGGCTCTGTTACCACGACCTAATCACCTTCCAAGACCGTACTTCCTAATACCATCACCTGGGGTCAAGTTTCAACATATGGATTTTAAGGGGACACAAACATTTAGACCATAACAGTAGTATGGGAAGGAACTCATAAATATGCCTCATGGACAAACTGTAGAAGAAAGGGTTCCGGTTCCACCCACATTTCTTTCCTAGCTGTGACTAGATAGATAGATAGATAGAATAACTTGCCTTTTGTTTCTTCTCCATTACCTAGTTATTTTAAATATTAGTCATGAATATTTATACAGTTTGTCCATAGGTTAAGTCACTTCCTGTTGAGGGAGGGGGTGAGTGTTCTTGTTTTGGGTGAGAAATGGCTGTACTATGTCATGAGGCACAGGCAATCATTAGAAGAGAGAGTCTATTAATTTCAGTTCTGTCTCTGGCTATGCATCCTCCCTTTCTCCTATTTCAGAGTCTATATTTCCAGCCTTCCCAGTGTATCTGTGAACCACCCAATATCACTTCAATATATTTCTTTTCAATATTAAAAATCCAGAGTTTATGTCTTTAATTTGGAACTAAAAGCCCTGAATGCTGAATTACTGGGTCCCCAGATTCCCTTCCAACACAGACATTCATTTAAGTGGTACAGAAAGCTGTAGCCTACCCCCTTCCACTAGATATGGCATCTCTTTGGAGCCATAATCCCTAGTGCAGGAGTTAAGCTCAATTCTCTAGGTGTTTACTGAGTGTTTCCCCTCTACTAGGCACTAGAGAGGAAACAGAGAAGGAACTCTCAAAATGTTTACCATCTCTATCACCTCACACCAGTCAGAATGGCCATAATTTAAAAATCTACAAACAATAAATGCTGGAAAGGGTGTGAAGAAAAGGGAACCCTCTTGCACTGTTGGTGGGAATGTAAATCGATACAGCCACTATGGAAAACAGTATGGAGGTTCCTTAAAAAACTAAAAGTAGAACTACCACACAACCCACCAATCCCACTACTGGGCATACACCCTGAGAAAACCCTAATTCAAAAAGAGCCATGTACCACAATGTTCATTGCAGCTCTATTTACAATAGCCAGGACATGGAAGCAACCTAAGTGTCCATCGACAGATGAATGGATAAAGAAGATGTGGCACATATATACAATGGAATATTACTCAGCCATAAAAAGAAATGAAACTGAGTTATTTGTAGTGAGACGGATGGACCTAGAGTCTGTCATACAGAGTGAAGTAAACCAGAAATAGAAAAACAAATACCTAACACATATATATGGAATCTAAAAAAAAAAAAAAAAGGTCATGAAGAACCTGAAGCAAAACAGGAATAAAGACGCAGACCTACTAGAGAATGGACTTGAGAACACGGGGAGCGGGAAGGGTAAGCTGGAACAAAGTGAGAGAGTGGGAGTGTATATATGGACATATGTACACTACCAAACGTAAGGTAGATAGCTAGTGGGAAGCAGCTGCATAGCACAGGGAGATCAGCTCGGTGCTTTGTGACCACCTAGAGGGGTGGGATAGGGAGGGTGGGAGGGAGGGAGACGCAAGAGGGAAGACATATGGGAACATATGTATATGTATAACTGATTCACTATGTTATAAAGCAGAAACTAACACACCATTGTAAAGAAATTATACTACAATAATAATGTTAAAAAAATAATAATATTTAAAAAAAGAATACTACACTGTGATCAAGTACAGTTTATCTTAGAAACACAAGAATTGTTTAACATTTCAAAAGCAGTCAATGTAGTTCACCATATTAATAAACAAAAGATAAGACCGTGTGCTCATCCTAGTGGATGCAGAATCGATTTTGGACAAAATCCATTATTCTTCCCTGATTTTAGGGAAAAAAAAAACAAAACTCTCAACAACTAGGAATCAAAGAGAACTCCCTTAACCTGGTAAAAGTCATCTGTGAAAAATCTACATAATGAAAGGTGAGAAACTGAAAAGTTTCCCCTAAGGACAAGAACAGGACAGGGATTTTCATTCTCATCACTTCTCTTCAACTTTTTATTGGAAGTGAAATAAGTCAGCCAGAGAAAGACAAACACTATATGATGTCACTTATATGTAGAATCTGAAAAACTCAAACTCATAGAAATAGAAATTTGTGGTTGCCAGAGACAAGGGATGGAGGGTGGGGGAACTGGGTGGAGGTCATCAAAAGGCACAGACCTCCAGTTGTAAGATAAATAAGTTCTAGGGATGTAATGTACATGATGACCATTGTTAACAATGCTGTCTTGTATATTTGAAAGTTGCTAAAAGAGTAAATCTTAAAAGTTCTCATCACAAGGGAAAAGTTCTCACAGTTCTCACCTATGTGAGGTGATGTTAACTAATTGTAGTAATCATTTCACAATATACACACATATCAGATCACTATTTTGCACACTTTAAACTTATGTCATATGTCAATTACATCTCAATAAAACTGGAAAAATTAAATAAATAAAAATAACAAAGATATATAAAATAAAATAATATGCCACAGGCTCAGAAAGCAGTGCCCAAGGAGAACTGATGGTAGCAAATTTGGAATAAAAAACAAAGAAACACTGTATTAAAGTTTCTAGCCAGTGCAGTGAGGCAAGAAAATGAAATAAAGTCACTCAAATTAGAAAGGAAAAAATAAAGCTATTTTTATTTATATGATTTTCTAAGTAGAAAATTCAATGGAATCTACATAAAAGCTACTAGAACTAATAAGTAAGAGTAGCAAGGTTGCCAGCTCGATATAAAAAAGTAATTGTATTTCTATACACAAGCAAGGATCAGTTGGAAACTGAAATTTAAAAATCAATACCATTACTATTGCATCAAAAATAATGGAATATTTAAGAATAAATCTCACAAAAGATTTGAAAAATCTATACCCTGAAAAGTACAAGACACAGAAATTAAAGAAGACCAAAATAAAAGGAGAGATACATCAATCTCATGGATCAGAAGAATCAATATTGGTATTATGTAAGTTGTTCCCAAATTAACCAATCAGATTCCATGCAATCCCAATCAAAATTACAATAGACATTTTTGTATAAATTGACAAATTGGTTTTAAAAATCGTATGGAAATTCAGAGGGCCTAAAGTAGTTAAAATGATTATGAAAATGGATGAAGCTGAAGGACTAGCCCTACCTGATTTCTGACTTATTAGTATTCAAGATAGTGTGGTATTGGAGTAAAAATAGACAAGTACATCATTGGAACAGAAGAGACAGGCCCACCCGTAAACGGAAAATAGATTTTCAACAGAGGTGAGAGACAACTCGGTGGAGAAAAGATAGTCTTTTCAACAAATGGTGCTGGGACACCTGGATGTCCATATGCAAAAGTGTTTACTTTGACCCATACCTTTTTCATATACAAAACTCAACTCAAAATGGATCCTACACATAAATTATAAAAAAACTATAAACTTCTAGAAGACAGGAGAAATTCTTTGTGACCATGGAGACAGACAAAGATTTCTTAAATATGATACCAAAAGCACAGTCATAAATGGCAAAATTGATAAATGGGATTTCATCAAAATTTAAAGTGTTTACTCTCTGAAGGACACTGTTAAGAATAACAAAACTAACATGTAGAAAATGGGGGGAAATATTTGCAAATCACATATCTGATAAAGGACTTGTATCCAGAAATGTAAAGAGCTCTCAAATGTTAATCATAAGAAAAGGAAAAGTGCACTTAAATATGGGCAAAAAAATTTGAAAAGATATTTCACCAAAGAAGATTTACTAATGGCTATTGACCACATTAAAAAAATTAAACATCAACGTCATTTCTCATCAGAGAAATGCAAACTAATACCACGATGAGGTATCACTACATCCTCATTAGAAGGTTAGCATTATAAAGAATGGCCATACCAAGTGTTGGCAAGGATGTGGAGGATGTAGAAGTGTTAAGTGATACAACCGCTTTGGAAAACAGTTTGGATATTTCATGAAAAGTTAATCATACACACCTTATGATCCAACCATTCTACACTTAGTTACCTGAGAGAATTGAAAGTATGTATTCATACAAAGACTTTCCGTGAATGTTCATAGCAACTTTATTTAAAAGAGCCAACAACTAGAAACAACCAAAATGTATATCAATTGGTGAATGAATGATCAAACTATAGTATATCCATACAACGGAAGAGTAGTCAGCACTAATAAGGAATAAGCTATTGCTATCCACAACAACATTAGTGAACCTCAAAATAACCATGCTGAGTGAAAGAAGTTACACAGAATTCCATTTATATGAAATTTACATAAAATTCTAAGACATTCTAACTAACATATAGTGAAAAAAGCAGATAAGCGGTTGCCTGGGTTATGAAGGTGTGGGTGGTGGGAAGGGGCACATAGGAGAAAGTACGATGGGGTAAAAGAAACTTTGGGGAGTGATCATATGTTCGTTACCTTCATTGCGGTGATGGTTTCCTGGGTGTATTCACATATCAAAACTTATCAAATTGTACATTTTAACTTTGTGCAGTTTATTGCATGTCAATTACACCTCAATGAAGCTGTTTTTTAAAAGTTTTAGCATATCAGGAGGCATTTCAGGCACATCCCTTGAGTAATATCTTATGAAACAGACAGATGAATAGTTAGATGCAGACAATAGATAGATAGGTGATAGATTAGATAGATAATTGATAGATGATGATGATGGTGATGATAGATGATAGATAGACAAGTAGATGATAAGTAGAACAAAATAATAAATTATATTTTAAAATGCTATTAAATGGTAGGAAATAACAATGATCAGTGTTTGGAAAGGAATCTTGAATTCTTAGGCAATCCCTGAAGATTGAAAAAGAAAACATGAAGACAAGTTTGGTGACTGCTTGGAGACCCCATACCGAAGAACAACCTATCAGAGGAAGCTTTGACTCCAGAGGTGCTCAGAAGGGCTTCAGAGAGCAATAGTTGATTTGAGCCAATCCTGCTCTTTCTGAGGGAGCTGCAAATTCCTCCAGATCCTCCTCATTGCCCTACAAGAGGGCAAAGGTGAGTTCCATGAACTTCACATCTATGTCAGGCCATAAGACGCATCCGTGCCAGCCCAGACCTACCAAACATGGAGACAAAGAACGCAACTGAAGCTCAGACACCTCTGAAGCAAATTGCAGCTGAGTACTGGGGCCTGGGAGAAAGAGAGGGAAAAATACAGAAGAGTGGATATCATTTAAGGGTACATACTTAGGAGACTTGAGATCAGATCCTCCCTGCTCTGCCACTTTCCTGATAGATAACTTGGGCAAGTTACTTAACCTCTTTGGGTCTTACTTCTTCCTTTTGCTAAATGAGGTCAATAATAATTACTTTCTATTAAACTTGTCCGGAGGACTAAAATAAATGATTCATGCGAAGCGTTTAGCATAGTTCTAGCATTAGTTTAAGTGTGCATTTAAGTGTACACTAGTTTGAGTTACACTTAAAAACTATTGGTGAGCTCTTTACTTCTGGAGGAATCTGGATCCAGTTCGATTCTTGGCCCAAGAGAGACTGCTCCAGACAGTTCTGACATGAAGCTCTCCACTGATCAGCTGTGGGTCCCTCTACCCATTGGTGCACATGGGCTGTGGAACCTGGGACAATCACCTTAATAACACTATTTATGAATTAATGTTTATGTCTATAGAGCTTCACCCAGCACCTGCCCATCCTCCACGTGCCCCAAGTTGTTGTGAGAACAAATGAAATACACAGAAAATCTGGCCCAGAGTAAATGCTCAGTAGTTGAGGAAGCAGGCTGATAGGCCCTAACTAATCTGAAGCGATAATAAGCTAAGAAGTGACAGACTGGACGCTTTAGTGCCAAATTCTGAGCTCTTTCTACAATACAAGTGTCTCTTAGCACCTACTACAGAAGCTGATGTGTCAGGGAACATTGCATGGCGGCTAATATTTGGAAAATGGCCTCCAAGATGCACTCTGTGGAGTTGCTTCACCCCACTCTGCAGTTTTTCAGTGATTTGTGCAAAAACACGAACAAAGGCTGATGTGTGAATCTTGGCCGCCAGTGCAGTTTTTCCCAATATCTTCTCCTAAACATGTCTATACAACTCTTTTCTAAAATTTTTGTTGTATGTCCTTAGAATGAAAGTTCCTAAAGTTCAGAGCTGCTATCTATTTAACCTATGCACTTCATTTTCTCATACACAACTACACGCACACACACACACATTGACACATGCTGCCACGTTACACAGTGCTAGCACATCGGGGCTATAAAATAAATGTTGACTTCCTTCTACCTCTACAGACTGGACTTTTATCCTTTCTTTACTAGGTAAAAGGAAAAAGAACAGTGCAATAAGAATAAATTCCAGATTGAGTGATTATATAGGGTGGGCAGTAGATCATAGCTGGAGACTGTATGCATGGTAATGAAAAGCTCAGGCTTGGCTGGGGTGGGAGCCCCTCTGTAGCATTTGCTTGATGACCTTGGCACAATTAACTCGAAGTCTCAGATGCCTCATCTACCTATAAGTCAGGAATAATAACAAAACGCCTCACGGTGTTGTGGTGAGAATTAAATGAGGTAATTCCTGGAGCAAACATTACAGTTCCTGGAAGGTGATAACTGCCTAATAAATCTTAGTTGCTATCTATCATCATCATCATTACTAATTAAGTTATTATTATTCAGAACCCACAGAAACAAGAAGAAGAGAAAAAAATGAAAACATAAACGACGGGATTCAGAAAATCCCTTTGGATCAAAACAGTAGGTGCGTTGGTAGATAGCTTTTTGATTTGTTTCACTCATCAACTGTGCCAGGCCATGCCTTACATTCCACAGATGCTAGTGGATAAGACCGACATGGTCCCTGCCCATTCACGCACTGAATCCTCAAAAATATAGTCCTATAAATTACGTGAACTCACTTGGCAGATAAGAAAACTGAGGACTGAAGAAGCTGGAACTTAAAGGTCGACACTGGAACCTAAGATTCATTCATTCATTCAACAAATATTTCTTGAGAGCCTTCTGCATGTTAGGTGCTTTGCTAAGCACTGGGTGTACAGAAATGAATCTCACAGATAAAAGTGCTTCTTTTCATGTAGTTTACTTTCTAGCTGTGAGGACTAGATAATATCAAATATGTAAAACATAGTATATCAGATCATGACAAGTATTACATGATATAGTAAATCAGAAAGTGGAGGTGGGAAGTTTAGGTGCAATATTAATAAGGTTTTCTGGGAAAGTCTTCCCAAGTAGGTGACATTTGAGGAAAGACAGAAAGGATGGAGAAACTAAGGAATGACATATTTGATGAGGGTCCATCTAGGGCCTTCCAGAAGCCTTTGATCGGCTCAGGGCTTTCACAACAGACTCCTTGACCTCCTTATTCCTCAGGCTGTAGATGACAGGGTTCAATATTGGGGTCACCACTGTGTAGAGCACGGACACCACTTGGTCTGCCTCCGAGGACTGGCCTGAATTATCTCGCAGGTACATAAAGATGAGGGTCCCAAAGATGAGAGCAACAGCAGTGAGGTGGGAGGCGCAGGTAGAGAAGGTCTTGGCCTGGCCCCAGGCAGAGCAGACCTGCATGATGGCCACGATGACAAACAGGTAGGAAACCAAGATGACCAATATACAAGCAGGCATGACAAAAACGGCAAACACAATGATCCCCACCTCCTGGGTGTAGCTTTCCCCACAAGCGAGTTTTAACAGAGCGGGTAGGTCACAGAAAATAAAGTTGATCTCATTGTTTCCACAAAAGAAGAGAGTGAAGGCAGTGACCGTTCAAATAAAGGCACTGGAAAAACCAGCAACATAAGCCCCAGCTACCAAACCCAAGCAGGCCTTCTCGGTCATGATGGTGACATAAAGCAGCGGTCGGCACATGGCCACGTAGCGGTCACAGGCCATGATCGCCAAGAGGTAGCAGTCAATGGAAGAAAAGAAGGTGAAGAGGAAGAGCTGGGCAGCACAGCGCGCTTTGGAGATGACTCTGCCACGTTCCAGCAGCACTGCCAGCATCTGGGGGACGATGGCGGAGGGCTAGCTGATGTCCACGAAGGAAAGGTGGCTGAGGAAGAAGTATGGGGGTGTGGAGACGGCGATCTTTGCGGGTCAGGAAGATGGTTCCCGAGTTCCCCAGCAGAGTGAGTATATAGAAACCCAGAAAGACAGAAAAAGAGGAGAACAGTGCAAAAAAAGAACAGTGCAATAAGAATAAATTCCAGATTGAGTGATTACATAGGGTTTGCAGTAGATCATAGCTGGAGACTGTATGCATGGTAATGAAAAGCTCAGGCTTGGCTGGGGTGGGAGCCCCTCTGTAGCATTTGCTTGATGACCCTGGCACAATTAACTCGAAGTCTCAGATGCCTCATCTACCTATAAGTCAGGAATAATAACAAAACATCCCTCGGGATGTTCAGCGAACACAGTAAGGAAGAACTCTGTCACTACGGTGTAATTCCTCCCAGCTTTCCATTCAGCGGTTGACCTGTGAAAGCTGAGACGAAAGCACCCGATAACCGGATCCCTGAAGACAAGTTCAAGTCATTTGATATTTTTAACCAATGATTTCATTATGACAATTTAATAAGGATACTTAACTTGTTTTACCATGGAAACCGAGCACAATTTCTCCCACAATTTAGTCAGGGTACCCTTAGGCAAACTGTATCTAGTCTCCCTCAATACCTTGTTTTTCCCTACTCTCCCCTTGTTCTTATTTTGTGGTATTCATCCTCTTCAGGAACCTAAAGCTCTTAGGCTTTCTGTTCTTTTGTTTTCTCTTATTTACTTATTTAGAAACAAACACAACATTGTAAAGCAATTATACTCCAATAAAAATTTTAAAACAAAATAGAAAACAAAAGATCGAGTCATTTTAAAATAAAAGACTTTAAACTGAGTGTCTGATAGGTAGGCATTCGACTTCAACAAACTTCGCAGCCTAATGTGGAAATGGACGAATATAGGGCTCAATACAATATAAGATAAAAAGTGATGAATGCTTCCATTATACTAAGAATGGAGAGCAAGTGATTCTCTAACTTATGTCAGCTCTTGTATTTGCAACTCTGTCCCCAGTTAGCTGTTTGATCTTCCACAAGGCACTTAACCTCTCTGAACCTCAATTTCCTCTTCTGCCAAAAGGGGATCATAATATCTGTCCTGCTTAAAAGATAAGGTTAATGCATAGATTAAAACAGATGCAAAAGTGCATTGGAAAGCTAAAAGCACTCTACGTATATATGGTGACTATTTAAAATTTTAAATGAACATTTTAAGGAAGGGTAATTTATATTCTATGAACAAAAAAAGCACAAACCAAAAAAAAAAAAATCCATTAGCAATCAGCAGTGGGCTCTGCTTACAGGAATATTTCTATTTTCAGTCTAACAACATGCATACTTAACAAATAGCTGTTATCCTAGTTCGAGTTGGCTGGCTTCTTAAGGGTTTTCTGTTTGTTTTTTGGTTTTTGTTAAGTACTCGCATTAACCTTGGAATCAAAAGAGCGAACATAAGCTCCTTTTAGCACCTCACAAAGCTCCATAAGCATTGTTTGGTTGTTCTCATAGTCCTTAATAAAAGCAGCAGTTTGATAATAAACAGCCCCCAAGTCTGAAAGCAGAAGTATTTCCGCAGTCTGGTGCTGTCTAAGCACTGTTGGAGGAATCTGGGTTAATGGAGTTGAAGGTTCTTAACAGAGTTCTAGAAAAGAGCTGTAAAGGAGGGCTTTGGTCATATTTGATTACCTGATACACCAGCAGCCAGGCCAATACTAAGCTGACCCATTAGAAATAATAACAAAGAAGAGAAATTAGATTCGGAAGCATTAGCGGGACACGAACCATCCTCACCTGAATTCCACTTCACTAGTGTCTTCTTCCCTTGTTTAGTGTTTCCTCTGCCTGTGGCCTGCCGATCCAGAGGAGACCTAGGCCGTAGCTCACTCACAGTAGATGTGTGACCCTGGGCAAGTCACTTTTCTTCTCTGAACTTCAATTACGTTGTCTTTTCTCCCTTTAAATAAACAACAATGCAGCGTGAGCCCACAATCATAGCAACTTGGTTGATAGGGGGTTGCTTCCAGAACCACTATGTCTTGTTCTCACTTCATGGAGTTCCTCTCACCCTTGACAGAACAATACATCCCTGATGTTAGAATTGCCCAGGACTTTTTGCAGACTCAGCCCAAGAGAGCAGGGCTTGTGGACCAGCCTCTCTCCCTGAGTTTCTGATCCTGCACTAGACCTTCCTGGTGGCACTTTTTGTATCCTCTGTCCCAGCATCATGCCATAATTGGTTCCTGAGTTAAGTCTCCAGGGAAAGACAATTTATCTTCCTAACAAGGTGTCTAATATCTTTGAAGATTTCTCTTTAATTTCAAACTCTCAAAGCCCCATCCTACATCCTGCCACCAGGGTCTGATGAGGCTGGTTCCTAGTCTTGCCTCATTCCTATTTTGTCCCAAAAGGAATAGATTCCTTGGAAGATTTCCTAAGTTCTTTCTATAGGGTAAAAAGTATATCGAGTCTCATAGGCAATGTTGGGGCTTCGTGGCCACAGTACCTAGAGGCTTTTCAACGAGCCCTTCCTTCTTAAATAAAAGTCTAACTGTCTGCTTAGAGTTTAATCAGAAAGAGGCATTAAACCGTCTCCTTAGACCTGACAACCCATTCTCTCAGTAGTCCCTGTCAATTCGTTGTGTTCTCCCCATCTTCTGGCAGATTCCAAGAGAGCAAATAACTCTGCAGTATACTACTCTTATTCAAACAGACCCTATATTGTCTTTTTCAATCAGGAGGAAACTTTTTAACTAATCCCAAGCTTTCTAACTACTAGCTTAATTTTTCCCACCACGTTTTTCCCGTAACACATTTGACACAGGAACTATTTATTAACCATCCCCCTTTTAGAGGATCTATACATTTTCAGCTGGGGTTTTAATAACCAGACCAACCATCATTAAAGGGATCAAACATTTCTTATGAAAATTATAATATGTATGTTAAAGCATCCTGTCTTCTAGAATAAATATCATGTCTTCGAAGGTCTAAATGTTGTACTTTATTATAAGTGATCTTAAACTTAATATTCTTTGGCTGCCTTCACCCTGAATTTGCATGTTTCGCTTATCTGCTTCTTCTGATTTAAAATCCTGTTACTGGAATTCCAGGTGTGACACATCATTTTTGGCTGGCTGAGTTTGGAATCATCCTCTGTTTGTAAGATACTGTCACCACCTTTATACCCTCCCATGATGGTTTATATCATTCATACTCCTGGGATCTTGTTTTTCTGGTAATCCAAGGGACAGGTAGAAAAGGAGTTTGAGTTCTAAGAATAGCGATCAGAGGAAAAACAGAAAATGACGAGTAGGTGGGGCCAGTTCCCTCCCAGTACCTTGGATTTGATTGAGGTACCTACAGTCAGAGAAGTGAAGAGCAAGACCCAGTGGACTCCTGGGAAGCTTTGGATGCAGGCTGAGCTGTTGCAGAGCCCAGGGACCCAGTGCAGACTAGGAGTCCCTCCTGCCCACTCCTGCATGGAACACAGCAATGCTCTGCCTCCCCAAGGTCAAAAGCTTTAAGAACATAGAGTTGACGTCTATGATACAGATTCTGCAAATACCATTATGGGCAGGGGAAATGGTATAAATCACCAAGTGGATTCTGAGGCAAAGGATGTGACAAATGGAACATGTGGGGAAGAAGAAAGAACAGGGCATATTTCCAATGGTGACAGCAATTGACAGACATATTATTGTGAGCACGTAGAGATTCACGTGAGGCATCCCTGGAAACGACTACAGGAGTTTGAAGAATACTTTGAGCAGGGTCAGCTTTATTAACTGGACCATCAAACTATTACCTTAATTTAATCATTAAAAATAAACATAACCTGCATTTCTCTAATAATTAGTGATATTGAGCATTTTTCATGTGCCCGTTAACCATCTGTGTATCTTCTTTGAAAAAATGGCTATTCAGATTTTTTGCCCATTTTTTGATTGGGTTGTTTTTTTGACATGGAGTTATATGAGCTTTGTATATTTTGGGTATTAACCCCTTATCCATAATATCATTTGCAACTATTTTCTCCCATTCTATAGGTTGTCTTTTCATTTTTGTCAATGGTTTCCTTTGCTGTGCAAAAGTTTTTAAGTTTAATTAGGTCCCATTTGTTTATATTTCTTTTTATTTCTTTTGCCTTAGGAGACTGATCCAAGAAAATACTTCTGTGCTTTATGTCAAAGAGTGTTCTGCCTATGTTCTCTTCTTGGAGTTTTATGGTTTCCGTTCTTACACTTAGGTCTTTAAATCATTTTGAGTTTACTTCAACAATGAGCTATCACCTCACATCTGTCAGAATGGCTTTCATTAAAAAGTCTACAGGGCTTCCCTGGTGGCGCAGTGGGTGAGGGTCCGCCTGTCGATGCAGGGGACATGGGTTCGTGCCCCGGTCCGGGAGGATCCCACATGCCGCGGAGCGGCTGGGCCTGTGAGCCATGGCCACTGAGCCTGCGCGTCCGGAGCCTGTGCTCCGCAATGGGAGAGGCCGCAACAGTGAGAGGCCCACATACCGCAAAAAAAAAAAAAAAAAAAAAAAAAAGTCTACAAATAACAAATGTTGGAGAGGATGTGGAGAAAAGGGAACCCTTGTACACAGTTGGTGCAGCCATTATGGAAAACAATATGGAGGTTCCTCTAAAAACTAAAAATACAGCCAACATATGATCCAGCAATTCCACTCCTGGGTATACGTATCCAGAAAAAATGGAAACTCTCAGAAAGAAGCATGCACCCCAGTGTTCATAGCAGCACTGTTTATAATAGCCAAGACATGGAAGCAACCCAAGTGCCCATAAAAAGATAGTTGGATTAAGAAGATGTTCATATATATATATATATATATATATGTACATAATTATATATAATGGAATATTAGTTAGCCATAAAAAAGAAATACTGGGATTCCCTGGTGGCGCAGTGGTTGAGAGTCCGCCTGCCAATGCAGGGGACACAGGTTCGTGCCCCGGTCCGGGAAGATCCCACATGCCGCGGAGCGGCTGCACATGTGAGCCATGGCCGCTGAGCCTGCGCGTCCGGAGCCTGTGCTCCGCAATGGGAGAGGCCCACGTACTGAAAAAAAAAAAAAAAAAAGAAATACTGCCATTTGCAGCAACATGGATGGACCTATTATGCTTAGTGAAATAAGTCAGATGGAGAAAGACAAATACAGTGTGATATCACTTATATGTGGAATCTAAAAATATAATACAAATGAATGTATATGCAAAACAGAAGCAGACTCACAGACACAGAAAACAAACCTATGTTTACCAAAGGGGGAGGGACAAATTAGGAGTATGGGATTAACATATTCAAACTACTATGTATATAGCTCAGGGAGATCAGTTCGGTGCTTTGTGACCAACTAGAGGGGTGGGATAGGGAGGGTGGGAGGGAGACACAAGAGGGAGGAGATATGGGGACATATGTATATGTATATGTATAGCTGATTCACTCTGTTATAAAGCAGAAATTAACACACCATTGTAAAGCAATTATACTCCAATAAAGATGTTAAAAAAAAACAAACAAGAAAACAAAAAAACTACTATGTATAAGACAGTAAGCACCAAGGATATACTGTATAGTACAGGGAATTACAGCCATTAATCTTGTAATAAACTATACTGGAGGATAATCTACAAAAATACTGAATCACTATGCTGTACACCTGACACTAACACAATATTGCAAATCAACTATAGTTCAATTTTAAAACATTTGAAAAAATAAACATAATCTAAATACTGAATTCTAATTGATGACATCATTCTACATTATATAGTGTAGAAGAGTACTAATACTGATGTCTGCAACTTACTTTGAAATGCGTCAAAAAATAAGGTGGATTTGTGGATGAACTGATGGATGTATAAATGAATAGATTGATTATAAATATGTGATAAAACAAAAATATCTAAGTATTGGGTATAGGGAGTTCATTATGCATTATTTTCAACATTTCTGTATGATGGAAATCTTTCATAGAAAATTTGCAAAAAAAAAAATGTAGTCTTGTAGTAAGACGTGCCACATCTGAATCACACAGGATTAACTTCAGATTCTTTTGTCACTTGTCCTGAGAGCTAGAAATCTCACTCCAATGTCTTCTCAGGCTGCCTCTTTCTTTCCTTGCTTTCTGTCCCTGGAACTAAAAGTTCTGGTTCTTTTTTAATGCCTTATGCCATGACGTATTCATCTAAACATTGAGCGTGCTATAAATAATGAGTTCCCAGAATGCTGGCACTGCAGAGATGATTCTCAGGAATTTCCAAGGTTGAACAAGGTTGGATGGCTACGACAACCTGGCTCTGTTGAGAATTTTCCTCAGAGCCTCCTTCACTTCCTTGCTCCTCAGGCTGTAGATGAGAGGGTCCAACATGGGGATCACTGTTATGTAAAACACAGACACCACCCAGTCCTCCTCCGAGGACTGGCCAGAGTTATGTCTCAGATACATGAAGATGAGGGTCCCAGAGAAGAGTGACACTGGAGTGAGGTGAGAGGCACACGTCCAGAAAGTCTTGGCCCGGCCTCCCGCAGAGGGAATCCTCATAACGGCCAAGATGATGAGCAGGTAGGACACCAAAATCACCACCATGCAGGCAGGGATGACAAAAATGGCAAACACAATAATTACCACTTCCTGAGTGTAGCTGTCCCCACAGGTTATCTTTAAGAGAGGAGGGAGGTCACATAAAATGAAGTCAATCTCATTGGTTCCACAAAAGGAGAGCGTGAAAGCTGAGACCTTCCACACCAAGGCCCTGAAGACACCAGCAACGTAAGCCCCCCCCCTCAACACACACACACACACACACACACACACAACCCAAATGGGCCTTCCTCCTCATGACAGTGACATAAAGCAGGGGTCAGCACACGGCCACATAGCCGTCATAGGCCATGAGGGCCAGGAGGTAGCAGTCAATGGAGCCAAAGAAGGTGAAGAGGAAGAACTGGACAGCACAGAGTGTGTAGGATAAAGTGGCCCTGTGCTCCAGCAACACGGCCATCGTCAGAGGCACAGTGACAAACGAGTAGCAGATGTCCATGAACGAGAGGTGACTCAGAAGGAAGTACGTGGGGCTGTGGAGTCGGAGATCCGCGCAGATCAGGATAGTCATGCCCAAGTTCCCCAAAGGGGTGATGAGATAGATAAATAGAAACAGGAGGAAGAGAGGTAGTGCCCATTCAGGAGAGTCAATGAAGGCCATGAGGAGGTCACCAAGGTGAGGTTCTTCTCTGCCATGAAGCCAGAGGCACCTGAGAAGGCTAGGATGAGAAGCAAGTTAGGGAACTATAAATAGGAATTAACTGTATTTCTAGGTTACATGTATTGAACAAGTGCTATGGACAAAATAGGCCGGGGTCCACGTGGGGCTTCAGAGATGCCTGGTCTTAACTCCTACTTCTAAGGGAGTTCTGTGACATGTCAAGAAAACTGATGTGGGTAAACATTTTCAGAATAGGAGTGCTTTTTCTCCCACTTTTTATGGCTAACTAGCTGTGTGAGCCCCTGCAGTCAGATAGCCACAGAACCGAAGTTTCCTTATCGCTCCAATAGGGGCTGATACATGGGGTCCTCTCTACCATGGAAATATCCACCTCAGGACTTTGTCCCTTTTTCTCTATGACCATACCTCCTCCCTTATTTCAAACCCTCTTCATCTCTTGCCTGGATCAAAACAAGAGCCATATAGCTAACAGCTCCCACCACCCTCAGACTTGCTTCTTGCCAACTTTTTTTTTTAACATTTTATTGTTGTTGTTTATATGTGCTTTTTATTGTGAGTTTTTAAATTTTTATTTATTTTTTTATACAGCAGGTTCTTATTAGTTACCTATTTTATACATATTAGGATATATACGTCAATCCCAATCTCCCAATTCATCCCACCACCAACCCCCCCCCACCCCGCCTCTGCTTTGCCCCTTGGTGTCCATACGTTTGTTCTCCTCACTGTGACCAGAGAGATATTTCTAAGACTTTCTCATCCCCCTGTTAAAAATCCAGTCATGGCACCCCATCAAGGATAGGATATTCTTTAGACTCCTCGGCGTGTTGGGGAAAGCCCTCCGGGAGGTCTCCCCCACTTACTTCCTCGTGTCCCTTTCTTACGCCTCACTGCTTGCACCTCCAGCCACGCTTCTCTCCAGCCACCTGAATTGTTTACAGCTTTTCTAATGCCCCACATTCATTCACATCTCTGTGCTTTCCACAGGCCACCCCTTCTGCTGAAACACCTTGTCTTTCCCATCCTCAGGGTCCTGCCCAACTCCTATACCACCTTCAGACCTCAGCTCAGATCCTACGTCCCACAAGACGTCTCCCTTGAGTCTGTCTTCCCTGGTCAGGGTATGTGCCTCTGGAGCTCAGCACATTGTAAAGCCTCAATATGTTTTGGGGGAATAAAGTTATCAAATGAGATATAAAGCATATTGCAAAGAGAAAGGCATTGTGCAAATCTTCAGGGGATTATGTTTGGTTTGTTTTGTTTTTTTTTTTGCGGTGCGCAGGCCGCTCACAGTTGTGGCCTCTGTCGTTGCGGAACGCAGGCTCCAGACGCGCAGGCTCAGCGGCCATGGCTCACGGGCCCAGCCGCTCCGCGACATGTGGGATCTTCCCGGACCGGGGCACGAACCCACGTCCCCTGCATCGGCAGGCAGACTCTCAACCACTGCGCCACCAAGGAAGCCCTGGATGGGGTTTTTACAACTCCTAACATCCTTAGAGCTTCTCCCAAAGCCAGTGCCCAGCTGACCAGGGACTACTCCTGGGGCAATGAGTGGGGCTTTGGCCACAGTACAGGATGGTATTAGGCAAGTCCAGGACTAGGGTGAGGTGAGTGAGGCACTCACCTCGGATTCAAAAGTTAAGGTGGCACCAAAACCTTTAGTAAACAAGGTAAATGATCATATAATATTATCAAAAATAAAAATCAATGCAAAAATCTCTATGATGAATAAAATATCAAAATTTTCAGAACAACTTTTTTTTTTAGATTCCATATATGTGTGTTAGCATACGGTATTTGTTTTTCTCTTTCTGACTTACCTAGGAGCAGGACAAGAATAAAGACACAGACGTAGAGAATGGACTTGAGGACACAGGGAGGGGGAAGGGTAAGCTGGGATGAATTGAGAGAGTGGCATGGACATATATACACTACCAAATGTAAAATAGATAGCTAGTGGGAAGCAGCTGCATAGCACAGGGAGATCAGCTCAGTGCTTTGTGCCCACCTAGAGGGGTGGGATAGGGAGGGTGGGAGGGAGACGCAAGAGGGAGGGGATATGGGGATATATGATGCATAGCTGATTCACTTTGTTATACAGCAGAAACTAACACATCATTGTAAAGCAATTATACCCCAATAAAGATGTTAAAAAAATAATAATAATAATAAAACAAATTGAATGAAAATACAGGTACAGAATAAAAATAAATATATATCAAAATTTTAAATAAAGAGCACCAGTATTACTGATTTTCCTTTCGCCTCAGTCTCCGTTACAGTACAGCATAGAGCTGGTACACTACGCTTGAAAAGGAGGGTGAGACCAACAGCTTCCAGGGCACAGGCTTAACAAGTGCCTTTTAATGGACATTCCATTTCCTTCCTCTCTACCCTCCAGTTAGGAAAAGAAAACATAGGAAAGTCAACCTAATAAGACCTAATACTTGCAGAGTAGCTTTAACTATTTCCAAGTACTGTCTTCATTTTCACAAGACCCCTGTGGGACTGAGAGAGATAACAAATTCCTCCTCTGTACTCATGAGGAAACACGGCAAACAAAGGCCCAAGGTCATGTAGTTACCTGGTGAATGGACTAGAAATTGTGTCGGTCCTGGTTGCTAACGGACTCTGCCTAAACCACAGGCCCTACAGCCCAAGAGGACATATTTTTATGACCACACATACATCCACATCCACGCCCAGAGCTCACTGGACGAGGACGAGGTGAGTCCTCTGGGCTCTGCTGTATTAACAAATTACCTTAAAACCACAGTGACTTAACACAATAAATTTAAATTTACCCATGGAAACGCCAGTGTGGGATAGGTAACCCTCCTCTGTCTTGCAGCTAAGCCATTTTGTACAGGTGACCTTCAAGACTGCTCGTGCATGGGAGGACAGGGAAAGATCAAGCAGGATGACACTGAGGACCAGGCCTGGTCTGCCTCCCTCCCACCTACATCACAGTGACCTGAAGCCAGTCACAGGGGTTCAACATTACTGCCTACATAACCTAGAGGATGGAGGGAAGCGCACAGATATTTGTGCAAACAAATATTTGGGCTGAAATCTCTGCCACACCCCTCACCTTCTGTGCATCCTTTGTGCAGGAGAAAGTCTAGAACCCACCCCAGAATTTCCACGGACAATCAAGGGCTCACTCTTGCGTTTGCGTGGCTCTGTTTTCCTGCTTCCGCTAAAGCGTTATTTACACTTGTGCCCACTTCCCATTACTTCTCACCCTTTCCAGTACCACATCATGCCAAGCATGAAGCATGGCCTTTTGTCTTTATCCTTCACTCTCTAAAGCAAAACTAACACAGTGCATTTGTTTGGGTAGCTGACTTTTAATAAAAATAGTGTAGAGAACTTAAGAGGTTCATAATACTTCACAGATTAGGGAGAAAATTAGAATTGAATAATTGACGTCATTGTGCTACAAATTCCCCAGCCACTTCCATCACAAGAAATTTGTCTCTGGCTGTCCCTGGCCTCCACCTTAAGCCTGCCTGCTACTATAGGACCTGTATCTTTCTCTGCTGAGATCATCTTTTATTTGTATTTCTCTTCTCCCAATTCCCCAATCTTCCAAATCCCTATCTAGTCCAATCTACTGGGAGAAGGCTCAAAATTCTTTGTATACTGTCATGCATGATAATATGAATCTTTAATACCCAAATACCTTCCATTTAGACCGTACATTAGAGGTTCTTAAACGCCATAATCCAGATGCCCTTTAAGATGTTTTCCTCAACAAAAGGAAATGTCTCTCTTCAATAGAAAAAAATTAGGTCAAACTCCAGCTAGCATTTAATTTTTTTTTTTTTTTTTTTACTTTTAACATACAAAATAACGATTTAGTGCTCCAAGATGCCTTAGAAACTGGGTTAAATAACGAAAACTGTCTTTACTAAATAATTTCTCGGAGGCTTCCGTGTGATAATATACTTTATAAATCTCCAAAATGAAGTATGTATTATGCAACAATTCTCAAAAGTATTTGACAATGGAATGTTTACTAGGCTACTCTTGTGTACAAACACCCACAAATTCAGTGACACACAAGAATAAGCATTTACTCTCACATTCATAGGTTCCAGGATTTGGTTCATCAAGGCTGGGCTGGGCTAGCTTAGCCAAGCTGCAGCTTGGTTCCTGATTTGTTTCACATGTCTCTCACCATTTTTGGGTCAGCAAGCTACTGAAGACATGTTCTTCTAACGGTGGCGGAGGCCCAAGTGAGCAAAGTTCCATTATCAAAATACATTCGAGTCTTCGCTTACATCCGGTCTGCATGTCTGTCAGCCAAAGAAAGTCACATGGTCAAGCTCAACAATCTGGAGCAGGGGAGTATATTCTATTCACAGTGGAAGAGGAGTTTTCAGAACACTTTTCCCTATCATCCATAAATACTCAAGTCCTACCACCGAACCACATGCAAAATACATTCATCACCACCTGAGACCACCCACCCACACAAGCCTCTACAAAGTACAAGTCATGCCTTGGTATCCGTGGGGGATTGCTTCGAGGACCTGTCCCGAATACCCAAATCCGCAAACACTCAAGTCCCATATTTGGCTCTCTGTATTAGTGATTCCATACTCATGGTCCCACAGTCATGAATTCAGCCCAACATGGATCCTGTAGTACTGTAGTATGTATTGAAAAACAGTCACATATAAGTGGACCCCTGCAATTCAAACCTGTGCTGTTCAAGGGTCAGCTGTACATCGTTGGGATCAAAGTTTAGGATCTTGTGATCTCTATCAGCCCAGATGCAGCTCCCCTTGGTCTAAAGAATTATGAACTAAAAAGACAAGTTATCTGCCTGCCTTACAAACACCCAATACACATTGGTGAACCGTGCAGGATAGCCACGGTAAACATACCCATTAGAAAAAAGGAAGGATGGTAGGCACATGGCAGGCACCGGTCCATAGGAATTCTGAGATCCTACTGGGCAAATATTGCCATGTGTCCCGACCCTGGGGTATGAAATGTGCCTTGTTAGGCCATGAACCTTCTCCTTGGTGGAGATAGGGCACCCCGGGTGGGTGTCCCTCAGGGCTCTTAGAAAATATCACGACCGTTAGATCTTTCTCATACTCCAAAGTACTTTAATCCTAAATATAGATAGCTTCTATTGTAGCCTTTTCTCTTTCATTTGGTATTCTCTAACCACTTAGAGTTTACCAGAGAGAGGACATGGTAAATTTTGGTTAAGAATATGGATCCTGGTATCAGACCGTCCGGGTTGGCATCCTGGCTCCTTCACGTTCTACCTGTGTGATCTTGGGAAATATGCATTATCTCGGTGTGATTCAACTACCTCATCTGTAAATTGGGAATAATAGTACCAACTTCATGAAGTTATGGAGCAAATCAAATGAAAGTGACATGAGTGAGAGAAATAAAGCCACTCTTCAGTAAGGTATCTGATCTTCACTATCAGAAGAGTGTTTCCCAGACCTCTTCCCAAATTCAACCTTTCTTCCTACTTCCCGTCTGAATCTTTACACATTCAATGACATTGCAGAGTTCCCACGAACTGGTTACTTTAAGGTAGTAGTAAACTTTCTATCTGGGTTTTAATGAGGGTAAATCTCACTAATAATAATTGTGAAGCCACAGAAATAGCCAACATCCCTGAGGGACCATGAAGTACCATGCAAAGCACTTTACATGTAACTTCTCACTTAAAAACAAAATTATAAAGCACTCAGACAAAATGTAACATTTCTAACCATATAAGGAAATATCCTCATAGATGATAAAGCGATCTTTGGTTGGTAGTTCTCGTAAATTCATTATGCAATTGTCATCTCATCATCTCCCTATCCCATTTTGCTCTCTCTACTCTAGCTCAGTGTTAATGTTACTGCTGATGTCAGTCTTCCCTGTTGTTAACATTACACAAAAATCTTTATCAGTATTTCTTCCCATTAAAATACAGAATTTCTTTGCTGACATTCTGCCTCTGTCTTTCATTGCTTTCCCTGGAGGCAGCCTTTATGGGAAACTCCTTACTGGAAGATACTCTACCTCTGGGGGGCTGGTTCCATGCCTCCTGTGTCGCAACCACTTGCAAATGATAACGATAGCCCAGATGATTAGTACAACAGAGGAGGTGTTTGAGGAGCATTTTGCAGAACTATGAAGATAATTAGTACAACTTGGCTTTATTAAGAGGTTTCCTCAGGGCCTCCTTCATGTCCTTGTTCCCCAGGCTATAAAATCAGAAAGTGCAGCCCGGAGCTTACAATTGTGTAGAACTTGGTCCCAGCCTTTTCCCCTTCCAGAGACTTTCCTACATCATTGAGTACGTAAAATAAAGCTCGAGTTGCAAAGCTCAGCCCTACTGTAGTTACGTGAGAGGCAAAGGTAGAGCAGGTCTTCGCCTGGTGACCTGACTTGCAGATGTTTAGATGGGCTTGTCAATGAACAGCTAAGTGAACAGGATCACAGCTAGTCTGGTCAGAATCATATAGAAAGCAAATCATATATAGTAACAGATATCATATAGAGAAAAATTATATATAGCAGCAGCTGCTAGAGGAAGCTATCTCCCAGGTCTGTGCCAATAGCAATGGGAGGTCACAGAAAATAAAATCAATTTCTAATTTATAGAGGGAGATGAAGAAGGTGAAATGTGTAGATAGAATTGCACTTGTCAAACCCTCTAAAATCCGCCGTCACCAGCTTCTGCTCTACGTCCTGAGAGTCATGATGGTGGCGAAAAGCAGAGGTCAACAGTGGCCACAAAATAATCGTAAACACATCTGAAAATCTAACTAATGTTTTCAAAGATGAGGTCCTAGGTTCACACAAGTAATATTTTGGGATTTTAAGCACTGGATTTTACATCAATTCCCACTGTAAAAATTGAATAAACAGAAACCTCAATTAAACAGAATCGAGAGACCAGAAGGGGGAGCTCTCATGCCCTGTGATGACAGCAGAGCCCAGCAGGAAGAAGAATGATGCCTCTTTCCTGGAACTTAATATCGTCATTCAGACGAATCACCCTCATTTCTCTGACTCATATCTGCTAGTTCATATGCTTGTCGGTAAAGGCCAGGCTCAACATTGGATGAAAACTGCTAATAGGGAAAATCCTAAAAAGTCTCTAGAATTTCCCCTGGGAGAGCAGCCCACTAACTTATTATATGAACAGGCTTAGTCAATCGCTAGGGGGCTTTGTCAAGCAATTCCTGGGCTTTTCTGAAGCCTGTTGATTGGAACAAAATTCAGGCTTGCGTTCACAAAAAAATCTGATGAACCTTTTCATGGTTATTACAATTAACTTCAGATTATACTTAAAGAAAGTTCTGGTCTTCCTTCAGATGTCGATTCCACCTGTGTAGCATTTAACTCTATGTCTATTAATGGGCTGAACCAGGACCTTCCCCTTCTAGTAAAAAGGACCAGGATGGAATGGGAAACTATATCCACTCCAGATTTAGTTAATCTGGCAAACCAGTTCTCTCATACTCTAGATGAGTCATCTCAATAGAAGACCAATAAAATTCTTAATCTTCAACTCCAGTGAATGAAGGCTCCTAAATGAAACCAAAACTCTCTTAGCTTCTGCTATTGCATAGAGTCAGGACACTGGAAAAAGAATGGTACAAATTTAAGGGCTTAGGCACCTTCAGCCCTCTCACCAGCCTTTCTGATGTTCTCCCGGATCTCCATGATGAGGCTCCAAGGACTACAGGGCCTCTTCCCAACCCTCCCTCTTAAGTGTCTTGGAGAAACATTTCTCCAGACTGGAGATGAACCTCTTCCGATCCTAACTGACACCAAATCCACACTCTCAGTGCTCAAGCCAGCTGTTGTAAAGCAGCCCCTGCCTCGAATAGTGGAGATCTTCAATGAACCTCAAAATGTTCCTGTCTCTGAAGCTATCCACTTTTGTTTAGGCCCTTTGAGTGATACCTACCATCTTCCCCTTAGTTCCTCCACCTCTATCCATTTATTAGGCCGAGACTTCTTAAAGAAGTATCATGCCAGAATTCCTTTCTCCCAAAGGGGGAAAATAATTCTAGAATTTGACAGTAGTCATCAAAGTAACCAACCAGGTGAATTAAATGGTACTTTGACGTCTTTTATTTGTTGTGTTTCTGACAACACTAGAGCTGATTCGGTAAACACTGATCATTTGTCCCTATTAAATCAGCTACCGCTTTCCTTAAGAGCAAAATCTCCAACTGATGTTGGCAAAATTCATAGCACGCCTCCCATCAAAATTCAAATAGACCCCTCAGTCTTCCCAGAATTAACCACACCCTACAAGTAAAGGAGCCCTTCAAGGCATAAATCCCAAGGCTTGAAGCCTCTTTATCCCTTGTACTAGTCCCTGTTAACACTCATTTTACTGGTGAGAAAGCCTAAGGGCTGAGTTTTGGTCCTGGACAACACCTCCAGGTTTGTCCAGGACCTTAAAGCAATAAACAGCATTGTCAATGGAATATTACTCAGTCATAAAAAGGAATGAAATTGGGTCATTTGCAGAGACTTGGATGGACCTAGAGACAGTTATACAGAGTGAAGTAAGTCAGAAAGAGAAAAACAAATATCATGTATTAATGTATATATGTGGAATCTGAAAAAACTGGTATAGACGATCTTATTTACAAAACAGAAATAGAGACACAGACATAGAGAACAAACGTATGGATGCCAAGGGGGAAGGGGGTGGGTGGGATGAACTGGGAGATGGGGATTGACATATATACACTATTGATACTGTGTATAAAATAGATAACTAATGAGAACCTACTGTATAGCTCAGGGAACTCAGTGCTCTGTGGTGACCTAAATGGGAAGGAAATCCAAAAAAGAGGGAATGTATGTATATGTATAGCTGATTCGCTTTGCTGTACGGTAGAAACTAACACAATATTGTAAAGCAGCTATACTCCAATAAAATTTTAAAAAAAGAAAAGAGCTGAGAAGTTAAAAAAAAAACATTGCTATCCCTCAACACCTTGTTTTTCCTACCCTCATATGTTACAAACATCCATTCCCACTGGAAGTAAATTCTTTACTGTAATTGTTTTATGCAGTGCATTCTTCAGTACTCCAGTTCATGAAGCTAGAAAATACCTTTCTGCCTTCACTTGAGGAGAAAAACAATTCACCTGGACAGTAATGCCTCAGGGTTACACTGAGAGTCCTTCTTATTTTTGCAAATCCTGAAGGCTGATTTGGATGATATAAAGTTCCCTAGAGGTTCTACTTTGTTACAATATGTGGATGATTTGCTTCCCTGCTCTCCTTGCCAGGCGTCCTCACAGGAAGTCAGTATGCACTTAGTTTTAAGGGGATAGAAGGTCGCCAAAGAAAAATTGCAGTTTGCCCGAACCCAAGTTCAACATTTAGGGCATCTGATATCAGAACAAGGGCTACATCTAGATCCAGATAGACTTCATGGTGTCCCAAATTTCCCCAAACCCAAAACTAAACACTAACTAACTCTGAAGTTTTCTCAGCTGGTTTGTTATTGCTGAAATTGGATTACAATTTCTCTTTTATGGCCAAACCTCTATGTGTTTTATTCAATAAAAACAACCCTGACTCAATTTTACGAGAAGAACTGAATGATATAGGCTTCAAGGTCTTAAGGCCTTAAAGGAAAGTTTGATGAACCCACCTGCCCTTGGGCATCCCAATTATCAGGTTTCCTTTTTCCTTTTTTTTAATATGAAAAGGAAAGAAATGCCCTTGGGGTACTCACCCAAGAAAACAGGGACCATCCTTGACCCCTAGGGCATCATAGCCAGCAACTGGACCCAGGGGCCAGGGATATGACCCTTCCCTTAGAGCCACTAAGGCCACTGCCCTTCCTGTTGAGGCCACTGAGAAAATCACGTGGGTTCTCTGTTAACCATTTTTGCACCTCATGCGGTAGAATCTTTCCTGAATTCTCACCACACCCAACAATTTTCAGCCATCCATCTCACCTCCTATGAAGTCCTTTCATTAACTGCCCCTCCCATAATTCCTTTATGTTTTAATAATCTTAACCTGACTACTCTCCTCCCCTTTGACACTGACAGAGCACAATACCTGTGATTGCCTAACACTGACGGATCACCTCCTCATGAGCTATAGGAAATTCCATGGAGTAACACTGACTTCCCATGGTTCACTGACGGTTCTTATTTCAAAGGTGACAACAGCAAATATTGTGCTGGATATGCTATTACAACTCCTTTTGATATTGTGGAAGCAGCATCTTTATCTATGGCTAATTCAGCCCAGCACACCGAACTATATGCTCTTATACAGACCTGTACTTTAGCCAAGGACAAAACTGCCAATATTTATACTGACAGTGAATATACTTTCAGAGTAGCTCATGATTTTGGAATGTTGCGGAAGCAACACGGCTTCCTTACTTCCAGTGGAAATAAAATTAAAATTGGCCCCTATGTTCAGGAATTATTGAATGTAATGTTTTTACCTGCCACTTTAGCTATCATTAAGATTCTGGGGCATTCTAAACTCGACTCTCTGGAAGTGAGCTGCTATTTCAGCAAGGAATGCTGCCCTTAAAGCAACCAAGAGGGGCCAAACTCCATCGTGGTCCAAAGAGTTATTCCCCCAAACGATAATTTAGAAAAACTGGCTAGAGGTGCTCAAAAATTGGCCTAAAAAAAAGGAAAAACAAAACTGGAAATTTAACAATTGTTGGTTTGATAAAAAGAGAAAGCTGTGGTTTAAACCAAATAACAACCAAATCCTACCAGACACTCTAAAGTTCCCAATCCTCACGACTGTACATGCATTAAACCACTGGCCTACTGACAAAAAATAGTCTTCATGAATCAGTATCAGTGGGGAAATATTAGCAAAGCCCCCATAGCGCTTACCTCACTTGTCTCACTAAGTACAACACAGGAAGCCTGTTCATACTGCTCCTGGACTTTTTTAACCTCCTAACAGACCGTTCAAGCTCTGGCAAATGGATTTCACACAACTTCCTCTGAGTAATAGATATAAATATGTTTTAGACATGGTCTGCATGTTTTCACACTGAACAGAAGCTTTTCATTGCAGACAAGCTACTGTCTCTTCTGTGGCTAAAGATCTTTTTGGAAAAGATCATCTCTACATGGTGAACTCCTCTTGAATTTCACAGTGATTGAGGAACCCACAATAGTAGCCAAGTGCCTTAAAAGTCTGTGCTGTTTGGCCAGTTTTACAACATTTTCACTTCACCACTCTCAATCCTCTGGTTTAGGTGAACACACAAATGCCATTATAAAGACTCAGTTGGCAAAATTTGTAGAGGCCCTCCAAGTTCCAAAGCGCTGCTGTTGGTCCTTCTAAATCTTATATCTACCTCTTTAGGAACTCATAAACTCTCACCCTTTGAGATAGCCATGGGATGCCCAATGTACTTACCCACAACAGATAGACGGAGAGATAGTCTATTATGGCAAAGGCCTAATTGCTTCTATTAAAAATAACTATGTTTTGGTAGAGCAATTTTTTACAATGCGACCTTGGGAGAAAAAGACCTTAAGCATCGTACCTTGCAACCTGGAGATTTTGCCTACTGTAGAAGACACCTCCAGAAGAATTCTCTTCAACCTCATTGGAAAGGCCCCTATCAGACACTGCTAACCAACTCTTGTGTCACTAAGCTCCAAGGAACTGACCCTGGGATTCATGTGACATACCTAAAGAAAGCACCAAACACTGACTGGACCTGCATATCATCTGGTGACCTAAAAGTAAAGATTACCTGGAATTGAAACAGACAACATCTGATGAGACAGCTTTCCCATGATATCTAGACCAAGCCTGTTGGAAGTTTCTCGCCAAAACTTTGATGATGACATAATGCTTCAGATGATCTCCCATGTCTATGATCTTGATAACACATAAACTTCAGATAAAAAGTACCTGAGAGGGCTTCCCTGGTGGCATAGTGGTTAAGAATCCGCCTGCCAATACAGGGGACACGGGTTCGAGCCCTGGTCCGGGAAAATCCCACATGCCGTGGAGCAACTAAGCCTGTGCGCCACAACTACTGAGCCTGAGCTCTAGAGCCCATGAGCCACAACTACTGAAGCCCACCTGGCTAGAGCCCGTGATCCACAACAAGAGAAGCCACAGCAATGAGAAGCCCTCGCACTGCAACAAAGAGTAGCTCTCACTCACCACAACTAGAGAAAGCCCACTCACAGCAACGAAGACCCAATGCAGCCAAAAATATAAATAAATAAGTTTATATTAAAAAAAAAAGTACCTGAGAGTTCTCCCTCCTACCCCTTCCTGTTACTCAAATGTGACCTTAATAGATTTCCAATTTGTGCATTTTCCCTCCAACATGAGATACTACACCCAGGAAAGATCTTTCTTGACATTGTGGGGGGCGGGGTGGGAGGAAGTCTCTGAAACTAGAAAACCTGACTCTTGATCAGTGATATTTTCAGAGAAAGACCTTGATCAAAAGGGGGAAAGGAAAAAAATTAATAAACAGAAACTTCAATTAAATAGAGTTGGGAGACCAGAAGGGGGAGCCCTCACATCCTGTAACAATAGCAGAGTCCAACAGGAAGAATAAAGACCCCTCTTCTTTCCTAACAAGGACTCAGCCAATGAAAAGTCATGGACTTTTTGTTTACCGTAACCCTCCCAACTCCCTCTTCCCCTCTATAAAACATTCTGTTCATCATGTGGGAACTTGGACACACTCACCATGGTTGCAGACCCCGAATTGCAATTCTCTGCTGATCCCAAATAAATCCACCTTTGCTGGAGAAATATCTGGCAGTCTATTTTTTTCAGGTTAGCACCACCATCCAATACCTTGTGTCCCTTATAGCCCTGTTTTACCTCCATGATTCAGGAAGCAGTGATTACTTGTCATGCACTTTCCCTTCAGGAGTGGGCCTGATACATCCTGAACTAAAGGAACCAATTGAATGTCTAAAAATAGATTTTTTTTAATACATTAAAGAAAAAATAGTCTTGACATTAAAGCTTTTAATTGTAAGAAAGACTGTGTTAAAAATAAGATGTTTTCCTTGGAGTTCCTCAAGATGGATCTTTTAATGTAAAGAGAAATCCTGGAAGTCAGGAAGCAGAGAGTTTATACCATGTGCCTAAAATTCACACTATGATAGTCATTTTCTTACTTAAAAGGGAAAAAAGACTGTAACGTAAGCTCTGACAGTTGGCTTTTCTTTTTGTAATGCAAGTATCTGACTTTAAGCTTTGACTGCTGAGGCATCCACTTCACAGATGCATCAGCTGGGCTTTCCTGGTGGCGCAGTGGTTGAGAGTCCGCCTGCCGATGCAGGGAACACGGGTTCGTGCCCCGGTCCGGGAAGATCCCACATGCCGCGGAGCGGCTGGGCCCGTGAGCCATGGCCGCTGGGCCTGCGCGTCTGGAGCCTGTGCTCCGCAACGGGAGAGGCCACAACAGTGAGAGGCCCGCGTACCGCAAAAAAAAAAAAAAAAACGAAAGAAAAACAAAGATGCATCAGCTTCAATGAAGGCTATCTGGAATAAATACATTGCCCCCCACCTCATGAGCCTCCTTTGTTTTAGAGATCCTAAATGTTGATGTGGTCATTTGGGCCAATGTTTTTTCCTCTCTTTTTTCTATCTTCCCATGCTTTAAATTCCCACTATTCTGTTTCAAATTCACTAATAAAGAGCAATCCAGGGAAACCCCAGACCCCCACCCTTAACCTCAATAAAAGCAGATCCCCAGGCCTGTTCTCAAGCTCTCTCTCTGTCTCTACTGGAGGCTTCCCTGTGTGCCCCCTGGCGTGCCTTGTACACTCCAGGGCTTGTAAATAATAGACTGTTTTTGTCTTCAAAATTTCCTAATGGTTATTGCTAGAGGGTGTCTTGCCATCATAATAAGAACCACAGGGTTGCTCCAGTTGTAACAATTGTTTGCGAAGGGGAACATCAGTGAGAAGTTCACTGGGCCCCCAGGCATTTCTAGGGATAGCATTACTATCAGTAGGCTGAGACCAGCACAAAACAAAGATATTATCAGTAAGCAAAGGAGAATAAACTCAGAGCATATCCTGATTAGATTATGGATGTTGTCTGGATCTTAAGAAAGGCCCCAGGCCCCAATACCCTCCAACCCCAGATGAGTCCCAGAGAGGGTCACTATAGGTGATAAAAGCCGCCACCTCATTTTGTAGAAGAATCTGGAAGAGAAGATACCTGTGCCTCACTTCCTAGGGTAATGGCAAGGCTTCTAGGGATTTTTCTGTATCCAACATCGCAGCAGAAAAACATGTCAGCAATGGTCAACGGTTGATGGAGGCAGAGGGACCAAGAGTGACTTCACAGAATCCTGACACTTCAGTATAAAAAAACTGATGATGTATTCATCAATTATGAAACAACTGTTAGAAAACCAAAGGCACTTTAGAACCATACAAAGAGAATACGAAATATGCACCTCTTAAGAGAGAAGCCAAGGCTTGGCCACGGGCAGCAGTGGATACAAGCACATGGCAATAAGAACCAGGAAGCGCCAGCTCCCTCTGCACAGAAGAAAGTGAGAACAGAGGAATTCGTTGTACTAAATATCCTACCCCCAGTGCCAGGATGATACATAAAAGCCCTGGGAACTTGGATCCCTGCCAGGTGGGAAGAAGGTAGTAAAGAAGAGAGAGAATTTTGAATTGACTGAGTTTAAATCCTGAATGGGCCATGTTTACAACTGAAAGTGACTGAGTGGCCTTCCATTGGAAAGAATTCATCTTTTTTTTGCCTTCGGTGGAAAAAATGAGTTCAGTTATAATAAAATATTAAGAAGCTATTTTTGTTGCACCCTGGTATTGAAACTGTAAATTATAAAACTATTAGAAATGTCAGCAGCAGGGACAAGAATCAGAAACCCAAGTTAAGAGACACACACAAAAAATAAATATCTGTTTAATAAAAGCTCAAGACAAATAAAGAGAATGATAAAATGTAAAGAATAACAGAAGGAAATTTCCTTTTGCTTGAAAAAGTATCTTAAGCTTTCAGATCCAAAGAGCTCACCAAGATCTTGACACCAACATTGAAAATTAGATATGCTTCTAGATGCAAGGATAAAATGAATATATTACACACTAATGGAGGATAAAAAAAAAAAAAAGACAAGTGATCTATATGAGACCAAGAAGTAGACAGCCATCAAATTTTGCATCTACTCTAATGCATACCAGACGTCAAAGAAAAGAAAAATATCTACAAATTTCACATAAAATCATTTTGAGTCTAGAATTCAATTCCCAACCAAACTGTCATTCAAATATGAATTAATCATACAAGACACATTCTCTGACCACAAGGTAAGGACCACAGAAATTAACAAAAGTCCAGCCAAAAAGAATATCAACCATTCTGACACATTGAAATAGCCTGTTTATTTACACTCAAGATAAAGTGGAACTCATCTTCAAAAACTATTTAGAAATAACTGACACTGATAAGTATATACTAAAACCTGTGAATTGTACCAACAATGGTAAAAGGGAAAAACTCTATTTGTAAATACATTTATTAGACTATGTAGGCAATTAAAATAAATGAAGCATGTTGCAAGCAAATACTAACACACACACACACACACATACATATGCACACACAGCCAAAAGAATCTAGAAGAAAGTTAAAAATAAATAAATAAATAAATACAGCAAAAGTAGAGGGTATTAATATGTAAGACAAATTTTTTAATGGACCCGATAAATAAAACCAGGAGCTGGCTCTTTAAAATGATCAGTACAACAGAAAACACTGCCAGTCTTTCGAATAAAAAACAGACAGAAAACAAAACAAATAAATGCCATTAGGACTGAGAAATGAGAAAAACACAGTTTGTAGAGGTAATTTTAAATTATGAGAAAGGACAGTTCGTACGTATCACACTGACAAAAAATTAAATATGGCCAGGAGTTATGTATATCAATATGGCTAAATCTCAAAACCATTATACTGAACAAATTGTTAAAGATGTGAACATTAGGGCAGCTTAGATGTGAAGTTTTAAAATAAATACAAAGAAACTGTGGGTTATTATAAAGACATAAATATGTAGTAAAAATAGAAAAGCAGGTATGGGAATGTTAACAACAAATGCAAGATAGTAGTTACCCCTGGTAACTTCCATATATATATGTTAGCATATGGTATTTGTTTTCCTCTTTCTTATTTCACTCTGTATGACAGTTTCTAGGTCCCTCCACCTCACTACAAGTAACTCAATTTGGTTTCCTTTTATGACTGAGTAATATTCCATTGTATATATGTACCACATCTTCTTTATCCATTCATCTGTCAATGGACACTTAGGTTGCTTCAATGTCCTGGCTATTGTAAATAGAGCTGCAATGAACATTGTGGTACATGACTCTTTTTGAATTATGGTTTTCTCAGGGTATATGTCCAGTACTGGGATTGCAAGGTCATATGGTAGTTCTATTTTTAGATTTTTAAGGAACCTCCATACTGTTCTCCATAGTAGCTGTACCAATTTACATTCCCACCAACAATGCAAGAGGGTTCCCTTTTCTCCACACCCTCTCCAGCATTTATTGTTTGTAGATTTTCTGATGATGGCCATTCTGACAGGTGTGAGGTGATACCTCATTGTAGTTTTGATTTGCATTTCTCTAATGATTAGTGATGTTGAGCATCCTTTCATGTGTTTCTTGGCAATCTGTATATCTTCCTTGGAGAAATGTCTATTTAGGTCTTCTGCCCATTTTTGGATTAGGTTGTTTGTTTTTCTGACAATGAGCTGCATGAGCTGCTGGTATATTTTGGAGATTAATCCTTTGTCAATTGCTTCATTTGCAAATATTTTCTCCCATTCTGAGGGTTGTCTTTTCTTCCTGTTTATGATTTCCTTTGCTGTGCAAAAGATTTTACGTTTCATTAAGTCCCATTTGTTTATTTTTGTTTTTATTTCTATTTCTCTAGGAAGTGGGTCAAAAAGGATCTTGCTGTGATTTATGTCATAGTGTTCTGCCTATGTTTTCCTCTAAGAGTTTTATACTGTCTGTCCTTACATTTAGGTCTTTAATCCATTTTGAGGGTTTTTTTGTGTATGGTGTTAGGGAGTGTTCTAATTTCATTCTTTTACCCGTAGCTGTGCAGTTTTCCCAGCAACACTTATTGAAGAGACTGTCTTTTCTCCATTATATATTCTTGCCTCCTTTATCAAAGATAAGGTGACCAGAGCTTCCCTGGTGGCGCAGTGGTTAAGAATCTGCCTGCAAACGCAGGGGAAACAGGTTTGAGCCATGGTCTGGGATGATCCTGCCTGTCATGGAGCAACTAAGCCCATGCGTCACAACTACTGAGCCCATGTGCCACAACTACTGAAGCCCACGTGCCTAGAGCCCATGCTCCACAAGAGAAGCCATTGCAATGAGAAGCCTGCACACCACAATGAAGAGTAGCCCCTGCTCACCGCAACTAGAGAAAGCAACAAAGACCCAGTGCAGCCAAAAACAAATAATAATATAAAATAAATTAATTTTTAAAAAGATAAGGGGACCATTGTGCATGGGTTTATCTCTGGGCTTTCTATCCTGTTCCACTGATCTATATTTCTGTTTTTGTGCCAGTACCATACTGTCTTGATTACTGTAACTTTATAATATAGTCTGAAGTGAGGGAGCCTGACTCCTCCAGATCCAGTTTTCTTTCTCAAGATTGCTTTGGCTATTTGGGGTCTGTTGTGTTTCCATACAGATTGTGAAAGTTTTTATTCTACTTCTGTGAAAAATGCTATTGGTAGTTTGCTATGGATTGCATTGAATCTGTAGATTGCTTTGGGGAGTATAGTCACTTTCACAATGTAGATTCTTCCAATCCAAGAACATGGTATATCTCTTCATCTGTTTGTATCATCTTTAATTTCTTTCATCAGTGTCTTATAGTTTTCTGCATACAGGTCTTTTGTCTTCTTTGGTTGGTTTATTCCAAGGTATTTTATTCTTTTTGTTGCAAAGGCAAATGGGGGTGTTTCCTTAATTTCTCTTTCAGATTTTTCATCATTAGTGTATAGGAATGCAAGAGATTTCTGTGCATCAATTTTGTATCCTGCTACTTTACCAAATTCATTGATTAGCTTTAGTAGTTTTCTGGTAGCATCTTTAGGATTCTCTATGTATAGTATCATGTCATCTGCAAACAGTGACAGTTTTACTTCTTTTCCAGTTTGGATTCCTTTTATTTCTTTTTCTTCTCTGATTGCTGTGGCTAAAACTTCTAAAACTATGTTGAATAAGAGTGGTGAGAGCGGGCAACCTTGTCTTGTTCTTGATCTTAGTGGAAATGGTTTCAGTTTTTCACCATTGAGGATGATGTTGGCTGTGAGTTTGTCATATATGGCCTTTATTATGTTGAGGTAAGTTCCCTCTACATGTACTTTCTGGACAGTTTTTATCATAAATCAGTGTTGAATTTTGTTGAAAGCTTTTTCTGCATGTATTGAGATGACCATATGGTTTTTCTCCTTCAATTTGTTAATATGGTTTATCACATTGATGATTTGCATATATTGCAGAATGCTTCCATTCCTAGGATAAACCCCACTTGATCAGGGTGTGTGATCCTTTTAATGTGCTGTTGGATTCTGTTTGCTAGAATTTTGTTGAGGATTTTTGCATCTATGTTCATCAGTGATATTGGCCTGTAGTTTTCTTCTTTTTGTGACATCTTTGTCTGGTTTTGATATCAGAGTGATGGTGGTCTCGTAAATGAGTTTGGGAGTATTCCTCCCTGTGCTATATTTGGAAGAGTTTGAGAAGGATAGGCATTAGCTTTTCTCTAAATGTTTGATAGAATTTGCCTGTGAAGCCATCAGGTCCTTGGCTTTTGTTTGTTGGAAGATTTTTAATCACAGTTTCAATTTCAGTGCTTGTGATTAGTCTGTTTATATTTTCTGTTCTTCCTGGATCAGTCGTGGAATGTTGTGCTTTTCTAAGAATTTGTCCATTTCTTCCAGGCTTTCCATTTTATTGGCATAGGGTTGCTTGTAGTAGTCTCTCATGATCCTTTACATTTCTGCAGTGTCAGTTGTTACTTCTTTTTCACTTCTAATTCTATTGATTTGCATCTTCTCCCTTTTTTTCTTGATGAGTCTAGCTAGTGGTTTATCAATTTTGTTTATCTTCTCAAAGAACCACCTTTCAGTTTTATTGATCTTTGCTATTGTTTCCTTCGTTTCTTTTTCATTTATTTCTGATCTGATCTTTATGATTTCTTTCCTTCTGCTAACTTTGGGGGTTTTTTGTTCTTCTTTCTCTAGTTGCTTTAGGTGTAAGGTTAGGTTGTTTATTTGAGATGTTTCTTGTTTCTTGGGGTAGGATTGTATTGCTATAGACTTCCCTCTTAGAGCTGCTTTTGCTGTATCCTATAGGTTTTGGGTGGTCGTGTTTTCATTGTCATTTGTTTCTAGGTATTTTTTATTTCCTCTTTGATTTCTTCAGTGATCTCTTGGTTATTTAGTAGTATATTGTTTAGCCTCCGTGTGTTTGTATTTTTTACAGGTTTTTTCCTGTAATTGATATCTAGTCTCATAGCTTTGTGGTCAGAAAAGATACTTGATATGATTTCAGTTTTCTTAAATTTACCAAGGTTTGGTTTTTGACCCAAGATATGATCTATCCTGGAGAATGTTCCATGAGCACTTGAGAAGAAAGTGGATTCTGTTGTTTTTGGATGGAATGGCCTATACATTTCAACTAAGTCCATCTTGTTTAATGTATCATTTAAAGCTTGTGTTTCCTTATTTATTTTCATTTTGGATTATTTGTCCATTGGTGAAAGTGAAGTGTTAAAGTCCCCTACTATGACTGTGCTACTGTCAATTTCCCCTTTTATGGCTGTTAGCATTTACCTTATGTATTGAGGTGCTCCTATGTTGGGTACAGAAATATTTACAATTGTTGTATCTTCTTCTTGGATCGATCCCTTGATCATTATTTAGTGTCCATCTTTGTCTCTTCTAATAGTCTTTATTTTAAAGTCTATTTTGTCTGATATGAGAATTGCTACTGCAGCTTTCTTTTGATATCCATTTACATGGAATATCTTTTTCCATCCCCTCACTTTCAGTCTGTATGTGTCCCTAGGTCTGAAGTAGGTCTCTTGTAGACAGCATATATATGGGTCTTGTTTTTGTATCCATTCAGCCAGTCTATGTCTTTTGGTGGGAGCATTTAATTCATTTACATTTAAGGTAGTTATCGATATGTATGTTCCTATTACTATTTTCTTAACTGTTTTGGGTTTGTTATGGTAGGTCTTTTCCTTCTCTTTTGTTTCGTACCTACAGAAGTTCCTGTAGCATTTGTTGTAAAGTTGATCTGGTGGTGCTGAATTCTCTTAGCTTTTGCTTGTCTCCCTATACAGCTTTTGAATGAGAAGAAAGCACACTGCAATTAACAAGTTACAAGCATTTTTATAACATAAAGCCAACTAGTGAGTTGCAGAAAATGATATGAAATATCATTTAAAATAAGTAAGTAAATTTTTAATGAGCATAAAAAGATTCATACAAAAGTAACAACTTACCTCTGGGTGATGAGTTTGGGAGGCAGAGGGAAAAGAGGAAACCACTCTCCCCTTTTTACTTCATATATTTATGTATCTTTTCATTTTATTACAACAAAATATATTTTTTGTAATAAGCAACCCAGTAAAGTCCTTAAAAGAAAGAGAGTACCTTATATCACCTCACACCAGTCAGAATGTCCATCATTAAAGAATCTACAAACAATATATGCTGGAGAGAGTGTGGAGAAAAGTGAACCCTCCTACACTGTTGGTGGGAATGTAAATTGATACAGCCACTATGGAGAACAGTATGGAGGTTCCTTAAAAATCTAAAAATAGATCTACCACATGACCCAGCAATCCCACTACTGGACATATACCCTGAGAAAACCATAATTCAAAAAGATTCATATACCATAATGTTCATTGCAGCTCTATTTATAATAGCCAGGACATGGAAGCAACCTAAGTGTCCATCGACAGATGAATGGATAAAGAAGTTGTGGCACATGTATACAATGGGATATTACTAAGCCATAAAAAGACACGAAATTGAGTTATTTGTAGTGAGGTGGATGGACCTAGAGACTGTCATACAGAGTGAAGTAAGTCAGAAAGAGAAAAACAAATACCGTATGCTAACACATATATATGGAATTTTTTAAAAAATGGTTCTGAAGAACCTAGGGGCAAGACAGGAATAAAGATGCAGACATAGAGAATGGACCTGAGGACACCAGGAGGGGGAAGGGTAAGCTGAGACAAAGTGAGAGAATGGCATTGACATATATACATTACGAAATGTAAAATAGAAAGCTAGTGGGAAGCAGCTGCATAGCACAGGGAGATCAGCTGGGTGCTTTGTGACCACCTAGAGGTGTGGGATAGGGAGGGTGGGAGGGAGGGAGACGCAAGAGGGAAGAGATATGGGGATATATGTGTATGTATAACTGATTCACTTTGTTATACAGCAGAAACTAACACACCATTGTAAAGCAATTATACTCCAATAAAGATGTTAAAAAAAAACAACAGAGTAACTTAAAACAAAAATCATGGGAATCAATAAAACACTAACAAAAATATTTGAGAATCTTAGACTCTGTACCTAATACATCGAATCAGATCTCATTTATTTGGATAAATAAATTTAGTATTTTTATTATTAACTAATGAATACTAATGAATTTCATATTTTAGTATTAACTATTATTATTATTACTATTATTTATCTTGTTATTTGGTTAACCCAAGCAGGCCTTTTGGTAACTCGCCATCACTGCCTCTTTCCTGCAAGTTGAGAGACTTGAAGAGAAGGATTCTTAAGTATAGAGAAATCTGGGTAACGTTTCATAATTTTCCTGTGCTGAATAAACAGCAGAATCTCCGTGTTCAATCCTGGAACCCGAGGAGGGGTCTAATTTTGTAAATGTTGAATCTTCAGATGAAGGAATTTCCTTAAAGATCTATGTACTGAGGCACTTGAGGGGAGGGGATTTCCCTAAAGCATGACTCACTCAGCTGCCTGAGGTCAAGGAACATATTTTAATCTCTCCTTGGCACTGCTAACAATACCTGGCCCCTTCAGTCAACAAATACTCATTTACTGTCTACCAAGAGTTAGCAGTGCATGGGAAGCGCAGGAAACAGCAATGTGAGCAAGGCTCACACGGGTTCTCCCCTATTGAAACAGTTAAGGTCCGTTGGGAAAAAGAAACAGACATTAATAAGCAGTTAGCATATTTCAAAAGAGAGCTGAGAGGGCGTCGCAGGAGCAAATAACCAGCCCAAGCAGACCTTTCACAAAAGGGATCGTGGAGTCATGAAACCACAGGAGGTAGTAGGAAATGATCAGGATACTTTTAAATAGAACCCTTGGCAGAAACAAAGTTTGTTGTCTTTCATTCCATAGACATTGAGCCTCTGTTAGATGCCCGGAACTGTGACAAATCCACTGGTCATTTAGTCCACAAATATTTACTGGGTACACACAATATGCCAGGGACTGTTTTAGGCACTGAGGACACAGGAGAGAACCCTGCCCTCGTGAACTGACACAACTTCTGGGTGAGGGAAAACATATTACGTCAGATGGTGATAAGTGTGATGCAGAAAAATACAGCAGAAAAGGATTTTCGGAGGCTGTTTGTAATTTTAAATACTGTGCGCAGGGAAGGGCTCATCAGAAGGTGATATTTGAGCAAAGATTTGAAGGAATCACGGGGGCAAGTTATACAGATATCCGGAGTAATAGCATTCTAGCAGAGGGAACAGAAAGTGCAAAGGTCCTGAGGTAAAATCATCCCTGGTGTGTTCTGGGGTCAGCAATAAGTTCAGAGTTTAGCAGAAGAAACAAGCTTACAAAAAAGGAACTATTTTATAATTCAGCGTGACAAGTGATGTGGCTGGGTATTTTTGCTAATTAATTAAGGGGAGCCGTGGCAGACTTCTGGTGCTGGGCCACAGAGGGAAAGTTTGATATTGCTGGAAGCAGCTGGGCAGCAAGATTAATGTTAAATGGAAGCATTATGCACATGAAAAGTGAAAAAAATTTGATTCAGCAGCACTGGGTGTGGACCAGACCAACCTAATCCGTTTCCTCACCTGAAACCCACTTCACCTTTCCATGAACAGTCTCTTTTCCTCCTTGTTCATTGTTCTTTGTTCGCTCATGACCTTCTGCTCTTTCAGTGATTGCAATCTCAGGCTGAGGGTGTAGAAAAACAGCACTACCCAGGGCAACCAGACTCCTGAGTCCTTTTCCCCGTCCCCTGTCCCATCCCCAGCATCATCCTTGACTAGCTGTGTGATCCTGGGTAATTCTCTTAACCTCTCTTTTCTCAGTGGGAATAATGTCATGAATCATAGGCTCTGCCACCCTCCCCGGCTGTGACCTGGGAGAAAGAAGTTTTGTAGTTACAGGGCTCCCCCCACACACTTAACCCAGAGATGGTGTAAGGGAACCTATTCACCGAGGGAAAGACAAGGCCCATTGTGGCCACAGTTTGCCCTCCAGGGGTCAGGTGCTTCATCAAGTTTCTCCCTTTAATCTTTAACACAAGAGAAACCTTAGGGGAAAAGAACTAGGACAGTAGCGGTGCCCGAAGAAGCCACTGGCACAGCCTGCAGGTTGGCATGACTTTTGCCAGTTCTCTGCAGCTGAGGAATTGTGGCAATTATTCTTAGCATCTGATGTACAAGCATTTTTTGAGTCTCCAAATGTCCAGGCAAGAGAAGAAAGGAGCAAGGTCAGCAAGAAACTCCTGTGGTAAAGGTGGGACCAGGAAGGGGACAGGTAGCGACCTCCCGCGCATTTAGCCTTTTTGTCATTTTTCACTGTGGAAGGCGCTCCAGAGACCAGGGCTGAAACTTACACACCCACGTGCCAGCACAATCACACACACACACACACACACACACACACACATACACACATAGATGCATACACATATCCACATATACATACATACATACACATATTTCCTGCCTTCAAGAATTGTATAGGTTACCATGAGAGGTAGGTCACATCTGTAATCAATCATCTCCACACCAGGATAGAAATTCTGGGGAGATAATTTTCAAGGAAGTGACATTTGAACTGAACTTTGACACTTCAGATTGCAAACTCTTTATTCTCCTTGCCCTGCCTTATTTTTCTCCAGAGGAATTATGACCTTCTAAAATAACATGAATTTTTTTTTTTTTTTTTTTTTTTTTGCGGTACGCGGGCCTCTCACTGCTGTGGCCTCTCCCGCCGCGGAGCACAGGCTCCGGACGCGCAGGCTCAGCGGCCATGGCTCACGGGCCCAGCCGCTCAGCGGCATGTGGGATCTTCCCCGACCGGGGCACGAACCCGTGTCCGCTGCATCGGCAGGCGGATTCTCAACCACTGCGCCACCAGGGAAGCCCAATAACATGAAATTTACTTATTATATTTATTATCTATCCCCCTCACCCCACTACACTCTGACCAAAGCTGCTCCTCCACTTTCTTTCTTCTTTCACTTTCTTTCACATCCCTCCTAGCAGAGAAAAAAGCAAAGAAAGAAAAATTGGTAGGCTTTAGTATTTGCTGAGTACCTTTCAGAGCAATGTCCCATCCATTTTATGCTCAGAAGGGCTCCATAAAGCACAGAGTTTATGTGACTGTCCCCATTCTGCTGAAGCAATAACACAAGCAGAAGGTGGGGTGGGGAGGATGCAAAGTTACACACAGTCATTTGCCTAAAGCCCACCCACCTTACGGAGATGTCATTAAATCTCTCCTGGTGTGTAGGAAGCACTCAAAGAACAGAAATTATTATTTCATTTTTCTTATATTATATGCTTCAGAAAAAATAAAAGGTATTAAATTACCTTCTTAGTACTACCAGCTGGCACTGTAGATAATTTTCTGACTCCTTTGCCTTTCCTACCTCCCTTACAGTGCCGGAAAGTACAATCACCCTTCATTTTAGTGCCCTAGCTTTCACAAAGTCCCAGGACGGTCTTTTTCCAACTACCAGAGGCTGGCATAGAGAACTTCCCTAATGCGAGGTTTCCGCCTGTTCCTTACACCTGAAACAATTTTAAAAGCGTGTCTTCACTAACCACATCCTTACTACAGTTGTAAGTTGGCCTTTTTACCACCCTGACAACCCAGTATTAGAATGACACTCTTTGTCTGTCATTCATTACATAAAACACATTCAAACAAAATATCATATTTCTAAAACATGAAAGGTGATTTTCTCAGAGAGGTTAGGACATTTTTACTTGTTACTTCTTGTCCTTACTTCTTAGGACATTTTTACTTCTTACATTTTTATCTTTACTTCTTACTACTGGTAGCTGATGACCATAATGGCATGTTAGCATGTTACACGGTTACAGAGAGGGTTAAAATAGCTGTTAGGAGCTTTCCTCAAGGACTCTTTTTTTCTTGTTTCTCCAGGATATAAATCAAGGGGTTCCATGTAGGAATTGAAAGTTCCATGTAGGAATTCAAAGTCCGTGAGGATCTTTATGAATTGACTCCCAGCTGGATGCCTACAATAAGAGAATTTATTACATGTTTAGGTGGGGAGAATGAGATCTGTTGAAGTTTTCTCAATTCCTCCAGGCTTCATCTAATGATGAAGTTTTTGATCTGAACTTCTGTAATATCAACTATGCAGAGTCTGTATTTTCTCATGTGGGCTGTCTGGACCAGAATTTGCTTCCATTTTTATTGTTCTCTACCAAAGGCTGCAAGGAGCTACCAATACTCTAATATCTTGATGTGTAGCCAACAAGACTCCTCCATTTCTGTGGGCACATGGTCTGAGTCCCAGGTGATAACAGGTGATAACCCACCAGTTGCTTTGCCAGCACATACCAAGGAATGTCCGTTTCTCTTCCTGGGTTGGAGAAGTCCCTATTGCTCCCTTCATTGACTCAGATGACACCACCACATTTTTTCTGAAAGTCTGGTTTTGCACATGTTACTCCTGATTCTCCTGCTTTTTGTATAAGTTAGGATATTTGGATGCAAGAATAAGAAGCCAACTCAGGTGAATTGAAGCAATTTTTAAAAGATTGATTTTAAGGACAGAGGGTATTCTCACAGAACCCATTGGCAAGGATGCAGCCAAACTCAGGGAAAAGAGAGCTATCAGGAACCAGGCTGTGTTTCTTCTCCATCTCACATCGCTGCTTCTCTCTGTACATCAACGTCCTATTTCTCTACCCCAGAAGAACTGTTTCCTTCACAACTCGGTCCACATGGCAGAATACAGCCAATCACAGCTCCCAATCACACATATGACAGGTCCAGCCCTTTAGAACAACCAGTCCTTCAGAGTTCCAATGTCAAATTCCCTCAAAATGGTCTCAGAATAACCCAACTAGAGTCAGATGGCCTCCTCGTTCCAGTGAACAGTGGCCAAGAAGGTGGGGCAACCTTGATTACTGAGCATCCATTTCTGACCTCTTGGATATGATGACCCACCCATTACTGGGAATTAGAGAATAAAGCATTCGATAGCTTTATTACGAGCCTTGGCAGTCTCTTCACAGGTGTGTGATACAGCAAGGACGCGGACTCTTACGGCAACTGTATAATAGACATGATTTTGTACTGCTACCCTCAGACATGGTCTACTTCTCTTAAAACTGTCCCTATGAAAAATATCTAAATCACAGCAGACCTAGTCAGCCATGTTTATATCACATGACCCAGACCTCATTTGAATGTACAGGGCAATGGTACCCACTAGTGAGGCTGGCCAGGGGACCTGTATCCTTTCTCTAGAGAATTTTAACCAAGAAACACAGATACCATGGTCAGTTTCGTGGTAAGAATTTGAACTGATTCATTGCATATATTTGAGGGTTGGTGGCCACATTGAGCCCTTACAAACAAAGGAAGTTGGTTAAAAGAAGGATGCAGAGAGAAACACAGTGAGGCAGAGATGAATCAGACCATGGCACCCCTCAGACATGGGAACGAAGCTTTGGTTCCCAGGAGCTTCTGGATCCCATTTCCCAGGAGGTCTAGCTGCAGTTTGGCTCCTGTGACCATGAAATTGCCTACTTTATCTTTACAATAAAATCTCCCACTCTGTCTTACCCTGCTAAGAAAGTGTGAAGAGGGAGCAGAGTGGATGACCTGGACAGGCCCTGGACTGGAACTAGCCAAGGTCATGCATTTGAGAGGCTGGAGGGAGCCAGTATGACCAGGGCTTGGAGACGGGGATCCAAGGTAAGCATAGAGTAGTTGATTGGGGCTGGATCCCGTAGGGTTTTACAAGCCATGTTCGGGTTTTGTTTTCACCCTAAGAGCAACTGAAACCATATGCTCCAAAGCATCAGGCTGTCTCCCAGGTTATTGGAGGAAAATGCCCTATTATCCTATAAGGAAATTCAACCTTTCCTGTTCTCTAGCATCCAGTTTCCCCCTATTTTTCATGGGTTGATAGTCCAGTAAGCTATTCTGCGACCAAAATTGCAAGGCTTGACTCTACATCTATAGAGGGCTCTGCTATACGGGATATTAACCAAAAATGATTGAATACGTATATCATATACATATACTTTATACATATAGATACATATTATATTTACTTGATGTATATATATGAAGATAGATCGATACAAAGACAGAAAGAAGAGACAGAGAGTACAGATTGACACAGAGTAAATCTCAGAAAATTTTCCTTGTCTCCAAACTATCTACTGTCACAATGTTCTTCCATTTTGTTAAGTGAAATATTCATTATTTAAAATAAAATACATATTTAAGCTCTATGGACATGAGTAAAACACTTACCATATAGCAGAGGAACGGGTGAACTTTTTCTTAAAAGCTATAAAATCTCACTAACGAAGAAGACCAATCTGAATTAGGGAAAAGACTGAATTACAGAATTTGTATTTTATTACCTACACATCAACTTATAATTTGAGCTAATTGCTAACAAAATGTTTTCATGGATGAACTCAAGACCACCCCACACAATGTAGCCGCTGATTACACATGATCTCCTGCTACTATTTCATGTACCTCAGTCTCCTTTCCTCTATGCAGGACTTGAGGACATGACTATGCCTTTTATTTCCTTGACTTTTCCAAAATATATTTAGTCCAGTAGCAAGTACTGAGTAAGATGACAGTAAATGTTTGGTTTTTAAGAAATAAATTGGAATCCTTTTCAAATCACATCAATTCCTTGCAAAGGAAACAAGCCAAAGCACTAAAAAATAATCAAAGACCTCTCTTAATGTTATCTTCTGGGTTAGGCTATTCAGTCACAGCCCTCTATAATGCCTGTACAATTTTTTTCTTAGCAATAGAGGGCATCGTGCTGAAACAGTTGTCTAAAGGAAGGAGGATCCTTCCCTATTACAGGTTTTCCCTCAACTGGAAAGTAGAACATTCTTATGCAACCTTCCCGAAGCCAAAATGGCATAAAGCAAAGAAACAATTACCTTAGGACACATCTGGCTAATGGATGCACAAAGTAAATTGAAGTAAAGCACAGATGCTCACAGACACAGTACCGAGCTATGGCAGCGGGATGCTGAGATGCTGCGTGTAGTTCCCACGGAAGGAGCTTGGTGGCGCCACTCTTGCTGCTGGGGTGTGTGCTGCCTCTGTAATGGCTGCTGCAAAACAAAGGCTGGACGCTACTTTTGCTTTTCACCTTTTTTCCTTTTTTTTTGTGAAAGTGAAAATCCTTTTCGGATTTATTTTGGTTAGTGAAAACAAGTACTGATGTAGGTCTTTTGTAAAAGTAAAATGGCATAAAGCAAACTGTCAGGAAGCAGAGCGCACCTGTACAGGCACACCTCAGGTATTGTGGATTCAGTTCCAGAACACGACAATAAAGCAAAAATAGCATAAAGCAAGTCACACACATTTTTCTGTTTTCCAGGACATATAAAAGTTATGTTTATGGGCTTCCCTGGTGGCTCAGTGGTTGAGAGTCCGCCTGCCGATGCAGGGGACACGGGCTCGTGCCCCGGTCCGGGAAGATCCCACATGCCGCGGAGGGGCTGGGCCCGTGAGCCATGGCCGCTGAGCCTTCGCGTCCGGAGCCTGTGCTCCACAACGGGAGAGGCCACAGCAGTGAGAGGCCTGCGTACCGCAAAAAAAAAAAAAAGTTATGTTTATACTATGCTGTACTCAACTAAGTGTGCAATAGCATTGTATCTAAGAATAGATGTACATACTTTAATTTTAAGACACTTTATTGCTAAAAACAATGCTAGCCATCATCTGAGCTTTCACCAAGTTACAGTCTTTTTGCTGGTGGAAGGTCTTGCCTCCATGTTGATGGCTCTGAATGATCAAGGTGGTGGTTGGTGAAGGTTAGGATGACCGTGGCCATTTCTTAAAGTGAGAAAACAGTGAATTCTGCAGCATCGACTGTCTTCCTTTCACACACGATTTCTCTGTAGCATGCAATGCTGTTTGATAGCATATTACCCACAGTAGAACTTCTTTCGAAATTGGAGTCAATCCCCTCAAACCCTGCTGCTGCTTTATTAACTAACTTTATGTAATATTCTAAATACTTTGTCGTTATTTCAACAATACTCACAGCATCTTCACCAGGAGTAGATTCTATCTCAAGAAACCACTTTCTTTGCTCATCCATAAGAAGTAACTCGTCATCCGTTGAAGTTTTATCATGAGATTGTACCAGTCTCGTCTTCAGGTCCCACTTCTAATTCTACTTCTCTTGCTATTTCTGCCACATCTGCAGTTACTTCTTCCACTGAAGTCTTGAACACCTCAAAGTCATTCATGAGGGTTAGAATCAGCTTCTTCCAAACTCCTGTTAATGTGGACATTTTGACCTCTTCCCATGAATCACTAATGTTCTTAATAGCATTCAGAACGATGAATCCTTACTTTTCCCAGATCCATCATAGGAGTCACTATCTATAGCCTTACAGAGTGTATTCCTTAAATAATAAGACTTGAAAGTAGAAATGACTCCTTGATCCATGGGCTGCAGAATGGATGTTGTGTTAGCAGTCATGAAAACAACATTAATCTCATTGTACATCTCCATTAGAGCTCTTGGGTGATCAGGTGCATTGCCAATGAACAGTGATATTTTGAAAGGAATCTTTTTTCTGAGCAGTAGTTCTCAACAGTTAGCTTAAACTATTCAGTAAACCATGTTGTAAACAGATATGCTGTCATTCAGGCTTTATTGTTCCATCTATAGCGCATAGGCAGAGTAGATTTAGCATAATTCCTAAGGGCCATACGATTTACAAAATGGTAAATGAGCATTGGCTTCAACTTAAAGTCGCCAGCTATATTAGCCCCTAACAAGAGAGCCAGCCTATCCTTTGTAGCTCTAAAGCCAGGCATTGACTTCTCCTCTCAAGATAGGAAAATCCTACATGGCATCTTCTTCCAATATAAGGCTGTTTCATCTACACTGAAAATCTGTTGTTTAGTGTAGCCAGCTTCATTAATTGTCTGAGCTAGATCTTCTGGATACCTTGCTGCAGCTTCTACATGAGCACTTGCTACTTCACCTTGCACCTTTATATTATGGAGATGGCTGCTTTCCTTAAACCTCATGAAACAGCCTCTGCTAACTTCACTTCTCTCTGCCTTCACAGAATTGAAGAGAGTTAGGGCCTTGCTTTGGGTTAAGCTTTGGCTTAAGGGAATGTTTTGGCTGGTTTGATCTTCTATCCAGACCACTACAACTTTCTCCATAACAGCAATAAATTTGTTTTGCTTTCTTATTATTTCTGTGTTCACCGGAGTACACCTTTCAATTTCCTGTGCATTCATAACTTGGTTAACTGGTGCAAGAGGCCTAGCATTCAGCCTATATAAGATTTCAACACACCTTCCTCACTAAGCTTTATCATTTCTAGCTTTTGATTTAAAGTGAGAGATGTGTGACTCCTTTTACCTGAACATCTAGACGCCATTGTAGGATTATTGGTTGGCCTCATTTCAACATTACTGGGTGTCAGGGAGGTCCAAGGAGAAGGAGGGAGACAGGGGGACAGCCGGTTGGTGGAGCAGTCAGAACACACACATTTATCAATTAAGTTTGCCATTTCATACAAGCCTGGTTCGCAGTGCCCCTGAGCAATTACAACAGTAACAACACCAAAGGTCATTGACCACAGACCACCACAAAAAATATAAAAATAATGGAAAAGCTTGAAATATTACAAGAATTACCAAAATGTGACACAGATATGAAGCGAGCAAATGCTACTGAATAGAACGGCGTTGATAGACTTGCTCAACACAGGGTTGCCACAAACCTTCAATTTGTAAAATATTCAATATCTGTGAAATGCAATAAAATAAGGTATGCCTGTACTTACAGAACTTCACCTCGCCAAAGCTGAGCATGCTCTCAGGAGAATTCAACTTTATGCAGCAGTGCCACTGGCATCAGAATAAAATTTAACTTTAAGATCACTCATTCTGTCTGTTTTTGTTTTTTTCAGTAAAACTTTGGGTTCTATTTACACAGGTCAACTGTTCACCATCCTTATTAACACTTGGAAGGTTTTTTTCACTCAAGCTCTGTATCTGTGTTAGTCTGCTAGAGCTGCCATAACAAAACAGCCTGGGTGGCTTAAACAACAGAAATTTATTTCCTCACGGTTCTGGGGACTGGAAGTCCGAGATCTGAGTGCCAACATAGTCATGCTCTGGTGAAAGCTCTCTTCCTGGCTTAGACTGGCCACCTTCTCACTGTGTCCTCATGTGGTGGGGAGAAAGAGCCCTCTGGGGTCCCTTCTTATAAGGACACTGATCCTATCATATTAGAGCCCCATCCTCACGATTCACTTAACCTTAATTACTTCCTTCCTCCAAATACAATCTCACTGGGGATTAGGGCTTCAACATATGAATTTGGGGGAATAAAATTCAGTTCATAGCAGTATACAGTACCCATTACTGGACCTTATCTACCTGGAAAAACTGAAGTAGTGAAATGATAAAATTTGAATAGCCCAGAGGATTTAGAGGGACTCACCCTTAGCTAGTTCCAACACTAAGAAGCTTAAATAAAGTGAACCCTAAGTATAGAGAATGTTTTTCCCCTAAATAAACATCAGCTCCAACTTTATTTATGTTCTTGATTGTACAATTTTGACTGTATAAGAATGTTTTGGTTTTCCTGAGATGAACGCACATAGCTATCATCAAATTATCAAAGTATTCGTGCAAGAAACCCCTCTGAAATTAAGAACCACTGGGGATTAGAGATAAATATTCTGTATTGAAAATAAAAAGGTTTCCCTCAAGAAATCATTAGTAAGTGTCTAAAGACACAACTCCTTCCTACCCAGAAGGACCTCAATAAATATTTATTCAGTTGAATCACAAGAGTCATACACTACTGCTCAAATAGTTCCTTCAAGAAATAGACCAGCTTGTCACAGGCGCACAGAGGCTTATAGAAGTTCCTATAGAAGTGTGAAAAAATCAAAACTGACTTCCTTCAATTAATAAATACGTTAATAGTGTACTTACTTCATACAGAGATTGTGTCAAGAGAAGAAAATCAGTCCAGTCATGAGACAGGCACATTTTTAGAAAATACAATGGAATGTGATATGGGCCAAGATGGTGGAATGGATGGATAACTATGGAGACACAGGGAGAGAAGGAAGTCATCAGTCCTGCTGAGCCACTGGGAGCCTGGGAGGCTCTAGTCCAGATGGCGGTGGAAGGAGACCATGGAAATGGGAAGGTTGGAAAGGAAGGGTGGGATCCCATAGACTCAGCCGACTGAGTGGGATTTCTTGAGTGGGAGGAATGGAGTGACACGGTAGAGGATACTCGGCTGGGGTAAAAGTGGCAGAAAAGGTTTCCTAGAGCAAGTGACTGTTGGGTTACATATTAATTGATAAGAAAAAGTTCACTGAACAGAATAGTCAAAGTAATGACATTCCAAACCCAGGACCACCTTGAACAAGATCCTAGAGAGTTTGAAAGTGTGGGGTGTTTTAGAGCTAGTAGATAGACTTAGGTGCCTTTTCTGGTGTTTCCCCACTTCCCAAACCTGAAGTCCCTTATGTAACTCCCCAAAATGCTCAGCTATTGCCAAGTGCCCCACCACACCCTGCCTCAACAATCATTGATCTTTCCCTTCTGGAAATACCCTGCAATCCACGTTATTCATAACGTTCCCCTAGCAATCACCACCACCTTTATCAAAACCTTCCTGTTCTCTGTTGGTTTGCTAAAGGCTTTCTCTTCTGCTTAGAGACCATGTAAAGGTATCAATAGCTAAAGAAGTTTGTGGGGTTTTCTTTTGGGGGGGACGGCCATGCGGCTTGCAGGATCTTATTTCCCCGGCCAGGGATCGAACCCAGGTCCTCGGCAGTGAAAGCTCAGAGTCTTAACCACTGGACCTCCAGGGAATCTCCAATAGCTAAAAGTTTTATTCTTGCATGTAAAGATATTGGCTAAGAATTTTATTCTCTCTTGAAAATTAGTGAATGTTAGCCAAGGCTCTTGTGGTTTTACTCAAAGGAGTAAGTACTTCTGTAAGAATTTCAGGCACGTGACATAGCAAATGGGACAAACATTTGGAGGTAGTACAACCATCCCCAGATCATGGTTCTTGAGCACCAATTTGGGCAAAGAGAAAGGTGTCATCAGTGATGGTTCCTTCTGAGGGCTCTGAGAGGAGGATCTGGTCCAGACCTCTCTCCTTGTCTTCTCCCTATGTCTCTTCACATCATCTTTCCTCTATGCATGTCTCTCTCAGTGTTCACATTTCCTCTTTTTAATGAGGACACCAGTCATGTAGGGTTGGGGCCCCTCTAATGACCTCACTTTAGCTTGATTTTCTCTGTAAAGATACTGTCTTCAAATAAAGTCAACTTTAAGGTACTGGGGGTTTGGACTCCAGCATGTGAATTTGGCAAGGGACACAAGTCACCCAATAACACAGGAATTATAATGTCCTTGGATAAGCCTACACAAGTTCCCTGTTGCCTGTGGTAGACTGGGTTTCCCCAGAATCAGACCCTGAGACAGGGGGTTGAGAGCACATGGTTTGCTCTCAGGTAGGGAAGTGGGGAAGTGAGATAGAGAAGGGAAGGAAGCCAGAACAGACCATGTTAATGAGCAGCTTCCTGATATTGTTAAACGAGGTTCAGACCCACTAGGACCTCTGGGAGGCAGCACAGAGCACGCTTCAGATCTTGTCCTTCCTGGGAATGAGGAGTCGGAATTACTCACAGGTCCCGTCACTCCATGACTGAGGACTGCTCCTAGGGCCTTAACTCCCTGGCTTGCCAAGCTATAGGGCAAGTGGTTGGAAAAAGAGTGGCCAGTATTTACTTACAGTAGGAATCTCACAGATGGTGTGTGCTAGAGCCATGAGAGCTGAGGGGATATGAGAAGGGCTCAGACAGCATCTACCAACACGTGATACACAGCTGTGGGTCACCCCAAGGTGGAGTCAAGATCCCATACTAGATGGAGGCTGCATGGAGAAGCCAAGTTCACTGAAAGAATTCCTTCTTGACATTGCCCAGTGCTCCAGTGAGGAAATCCTCTTTCAGGCCACAAGTGCTATGTGAAGAAGAGCCCTCTCTCCTTGACTACTCATTCAGCCAATATCCTGATAATGGATAAAAAGATGCAATGAAATCACATTGGTTGGGAAGCAGTAACAATTCCCGTTCCTTTTAGACTCTCTCAGCTTCATCACAGAATGAAAAATCCATAGCACTGATTTTTTATTGCTAAGCCAAAACACTCCACCTTATTAATGAATGGTACAGCCTGCGGAAGACCTCATGTCTCCAGGCCACTGGGCTGGGAGTAGAGACCTCAAACTCTTAATTTTCCTTTTTGCACATTGGAGTTTCAGTCCAAAACTGATTTCCTTCCTCCACTCTCTCTCCTTTCCCTTCTCTTCCCTTCCCCCTTCTCCTCTTCTCTCTCTTTCTCTCTCTCTCCATTGCCACTTTAAATATGTCCTGCTACTTTCTCTCCTCTTAAGACTTGCTTATGTACCTTACACTCTATTATGACCAGTAATTAAGATGCATTGCCATAAAATGATAGGTCATACCTAATTCCAGAGACTCTCTTCCTTCCATCAAATCCTAATTCTTCCTCCATCCTATCTGTTCTTCCCATATGCTGAGTCATATTCTAGTGATATAGTGACACCATTGATAATCCCTCACATTTATATAGCTCAGGAAATCAGAGAGCCAAGGGTCTCTGACTTGAAAGGTCATCTAGGCCAGAAACTGTGCCACTCTCTATATATAAGTCCCCTTTTATCAAAGACAGGAGTTGCAAACTGGTGAACCACAAGAGAAATCCAGACATCAGATATGTTTTATTTGGCCCAGGAAGGGTTTTAAAAATCAAAAAACTTCCCATTTAAAAAATTCAAAAAATAAATAGATAATTCAATTTCAACCTTTTCTGGAAAAACAAAAACAATAGGGTAGCACTTGGTCAGAGCGGAGAGGTGGCTGCTCTCCTCCAGACGGGACAGGGCCTCTCCAGACGGGACAGGGCCCCTCCTATTCACTATTCCTGACCCCTCTCTGTTGAATTACCTTCAGCACATATTGTGCGGTTACTTGGCTGCTGGTGTTTGAATCTTCTACAACAATCCCCAAGAATCCCATGACCATATGCCTGAGCACCCCTAGAGGAAAGGAGCTTGCCATCTCCAAACCCAGCCATTCCCTTTGTGAGCAGGTCATCACCCCAGGGCTCTTCCTTAAACTATGAAAGCCAAGCATCCACCACTGGCCCTCGCCCATCTCCTAAACACTAGACAAAGGAAGAGATTCTCTTCCAGTGAGTTTTCTCCAAAGTGAGCATCCCCAGTTTCTTGTCTAACATGGTTTCTAGTTCTTTCACCATCTTGCTTTTTATTTTCAGAACAAGTGCCGCTCTGTTTTGATTCCTTCTTAAGTATAAAATCCAGAAATCAAGGTTTCCTCCTGAGAGATTCAGCTCCTCCCTTTATCTTCTCTAGAATTTCATTCATGTACTAATTAAAGGAGTCTTGACTAAACACTTACCAGGTGCCAAGTGCCAGGGCTGTGTCAGGCCCTGGCATCACATTGGCAGGCAGCAGAAGCTCCGTGCCTACCTTCCTGAGGCTCACATTCCAGTGGCAGAGAGTGTTTGCCATCTCCCAAAGACCTGTAAACTTGTCCCTTGATGTACGCAAAATAAATTCCAGATGAATCCAAGAATTTAGACACGAAAAGAAAAGAAAATTTTCATAAATCTAAAGGAAAACATCGGTGAATAATTTGATTTTTCTTAGCGAGGGCTTTCTAATCACAATAGGAAATCTCGAAGCTGCAAAGGAAAAAACATGGATAGTGCTAACTACATCAAATTTTAACACTTTTGGAGGCTAAAAGTATCATAAACAAACTCAAAAGACAGACTGGGGAAAATATTTGCAACCCAAATGATAGGCAAAGGACTTACTTCCCCAATATACAAATTATACTTACAAATCAATCGACAAAGCCCATAAAAATTTTATAAAAGAAATATAAATTATGCAAACAAATGAGACAATTCTGAACCTCATTAATAATAAAAGAAACACAAATTAAAATAATGAGATATTTTCCAAGTAAATATTGGCCATGATGTTTGAAAACAGATGCTCGCTGGTGCTGTCAACACGTAGGGACGTTGGCATTTGCATTCACTGCACACTGAAACTACCCTTCGGCAGGGAATTCAGGGATGCACTCATTTTAAATATTTTGGTTCTGCTATTTTAATTGTTCATAGCCTTTATTCTCTCATCCAGCATGTTCCCATCACATCGTGGCTTCCAGAACTAACTCACACCAGCACCTCCCCGGATCCTCAGACCAACCCTATTCGTTCTACTCAATTTATAATTTCTGGGACTCAGAACTGCTGTTCTCCTGGCCTGAAGGATTTCCACACAGCTTGTCTTGGTTTTCTTAGATCTCCTAGGAAATGCAACAATGGTCTGGTTAACTCCATGCTGTCCCTGCCAAGGTTCCTGATAAAGATGAAATCTGAACTGCCCTGGAGCATCTTTCTACCCCAGTCCCCTCACCCACAGTACATGATGATTCTATCTGGAAAAGAAATGTAAGCACCTGGAGCTCCTGGTGAAACTGAGTAACATCAGAACCAATACAGTTGTGTTGATGCCCAGGGTAGTTCCGTGCAAGGTAAAGAAATAGACGCTAACATTAATTCATTTAACATCTCATCTAGAAATGCCTTTTCTCAACAAAGACTGCTTGTGTCCACATGGTTATAATGAGGTAACACCCACTGGATCTATGTTCCCCGGCATGTTCAGCTCATACTCCATATCCAATGCTTACACTCTAATGTCTGTGGAGCCCCACAAGCCATAAACAGAGGAATTTTATATTATGTCATTTGTATTATGCAAATAATATTCTTGCTGAAGCAATTTTTCAAACCGTCTTTCACTCTCCTGCAGGTTTGGATCTGCCCTTCTTGAAGAATGTCCCCTCCCCCAGGTAAACTATGAAAGCGAATTATGCAGCACCACCTTCTCAACAGCAATTTTAAAACACAAGACATGGAAGCAACCTAAATGTCCATCAACAGAGGAATGGATAAATAAGACATGGTGCATATATACAACGGACTATTACTCAGCCATTTGCAGCAACATGGATGGACCTAGAGATTAGTATACTAAGTGAAGTAAGTCAGACAGAGAAAGACAAATATCATATGATATCACTTACATGTGGAATCTAATGTTAAAAAATGAAACAAATGAACTTATTTACAAAGCAGAAACAGACTCACAGATCTCACAATCAAACTTATGGTTACCAAAGGGGAAACGTGAAGGGGAAGTGATAAATTAGGAGGTTCAGATTAACATATACACACTACTATATATAAAACAGATAACTAATAAGGACCTACTGTATAGCACAGGGAACTCTACTCAATATTCTGTAACAACCTATATGGGAAAAAAAATCTGAAAAAGAATGTGTGTGTATACATATATATATGTATGTATATATATATATATATGATTCACTTTGTTGTACACCTGAAAATAACACAACATTGTAAATAAACCATACTCCAATAAAAATTAAAATAAATAAATAAAACACAGTTGCTATTTTGCTGCAGTCCCTGGAATCGTTTAATTTGCCCCAGGTTTAATTTGCCCCATTGTTAAAAAAGGAGCCAACAATATACAAGAAGGAAGAAGGGTGGGCCTGAAGATGAGTTGAGAGTCCTTGCCCCACAATCCTGTGAACTTTTTATACCGTATCTTCTTTCTTGGTATTAAGGATTTCAGTAAATGTTAGCTGAGTGTCTCTTTTCAATAAATGGTGCTGGGAGAACTGGATATCCACAGGCAAAAGAATGAAGCTGGACCTTACCTTACACCATACACAAAAATTAACTCAAGATAGATCGAAGGCATAGACACAAGAGCTGAAACTACAAAACCCTTAGAAGAAAACTAAGGAGAAAAGCTTCACGACATTGGATTTGGCAATGACTTCTTGCATACGACACTAAGAGCACAGGCAACGAAAGAAAAAATAGATAACTTGGACTTCACCAAAATTAAAACATTTTGTGCATCAAAGGACACTATCAACAGCGTGAAAAGGCGACTCACAGAATGAGCAAAAATATTTGCAAATCACATATTTAATAAAGGATTCATATCCAGAACATATAAAGGACTCATACAATTCAACAAACTTTAAAATGAGCAAAGGACTTGAATAGACATTTCTCCAAAGAAAGTATACAAAAGGCCAATAAACACATAAAAATTACTCAACACCACTAATCATTAGAGTAATGCAAATCAAGACCACAGTGAAACACCACTTTACACCCATTAGGATTGCTATCAAAGAAACCCAGAAAATAACAAGTGTTGGTGAGGATTTGGAAAAATTGGGACCCTTGTGCATTGATGGTGGGAATATAAAATGGTGCAGCCGCTGTGCAAAACAGTAAGTGGCTCCTCAGAAATTTAAACATAGATATACCCTATGATCCAGCAATTCCAATTCTAGGTATATACCCAAAATGTTTAAAACGGGGACATGAACAGATATTTGTATACCGATATTCATAACAGCATTATCCACAATAGCCAAGATATGGAGACAACCTAAATGTTCATCAACAGATGAAAGGGTAAAGAAAATGTGGTATATTCATACAATAGAATATTATTCAGCCTTAAAAAAGATGGAAATCCTGCCATTCCCTACAACATGGGACGACTGGAGGACATTATGCTAAGTGAAATAAGCCAGACAGAGAAGGACAAATACAGCACGACTCTACTTACATGAGTATCTAAAATAGTCAAACTCATAGCAGAAGAGAATACCAAGAGAGAAATACTAGTTACTTCCCAGCTTTTCATCCAGTATCTTGGACATAGAGAATTACTCACTGTGTTATAAAATCCATGTCTCATTTTTTCCATAGCAGTTAACACATTTTAACATACTTTATTACCTACTTACTACATTGTTTACTTACTTACTATATCCAAAGTTTATTGTCTATCTCCTCCATTAGGATGAAATCTCCACAAATGCACAATTTTTGTTTGCCTATTTTCTTCAGTGAGAATCCTCCCAAACTGCTAGAGAAGTGCCCAGCATATAGTAGCCCCTCAATAAATAATTTATTAAATTTATGAATAAAATATTTTAGGCTATATCTATAGTGAAAATATAAAGTAACAAGTATAGACAGGCTATTTTTACAATACCTTTTGACAGGGGGTGGGGGGGATTCAAACCCAAAGAAGTAAATTTACTAAGGATAGAATTAGAAAGAATTCAGATATTCATTCCATTACAGGAAAAAAAGAGCACTTTTGTTATTGCTGTTGTTGTCGTGTGTGTGTGTGTGTGTGTGTGTGTGTGTGTTTGCACTACAATGCTTTAAATAAGGATAAAGATGGGAAAGGCAGGGGTGTGGGATAGATTGGGAGTCTGGGATTGACATGTACACACTGCTATACTTGAAATGGATAACCAAGAAGGACCTACTGTACAGCACAGGAAACTCTGCCCAATATTATGTAACAACCTAAAAGGGAGAAGAATTTGAAAAAGAATAGATACATCTATATGTATAACTGAATCATTTTGCTGTACACCTGAAACTATCACAGCATTGTTAGTCAACTATACTCCAATATAAAATAAAAAGTTTTAAATAAAAAGGACAAAGATATGTTGAGAAAAAGAAAAAGACACAATGTTCTTTTCAACAATTTTCAGAACAGTTCATGGTTTTTGAAGAAGAGATAAGTAGAAACAGCTGAGACCTTCTTTCCCAATAGGATTAAAAGGATAAACTGTGTAATGTCCATGAAGCATCTTGGTCTCCACGAATAAACTGGCAGATGAACCACAGGGAAGCCGGCAGCCTATTTTCCTTTCAACTTCTGTCAGCTTTCCCCAATTTCTGTGATTTATCCTCTTCACATCCTATAAGAAAGATTCAGGAGAAAATATTGTTTGAGGTTTGACCCAGCATCAGGCAAAATGAGATTCAGAACCTAGAGCTGTCTTACCTTCTTTGAACTCCATCAGCAATAAAAACCTTTTAACCTAAATGCTTCATTCTCTTTTTGCCCTCTACCCCTACTGCTGCCAAAAAGATATGGGAGATCCATGGGGGATGGTGCCGTTGGGGCTTGAGCTGCTCTGCCCTCGTGGTCATTTGCACATTTTCCCTTCCCTGTAAGTTAGACAAATAGGATGTGAGCAGAGGAGGGCAGAAAAAGAAATCTGAGAAGTATTTCTGTCTGTCCTGTCTTGATGATCAAAGGACAGATCTTATGATCTTCGTGACAAAAGAGAACTGTTTCGTGGGTTTTGTTGATCTTATCTGAGGTGTTACGACTCCCAGATGATATCCATAACCGTACACATAAGTAAATATGTAAATATACACTGGAACAAAAGACCCCGGATTATGTGTTCTGTGGGTTATATGCCATAATTCTACTCTATCCCCATGCCTTTATGTGATAATCTAGTTAATTTGATCTTACACCTACATACATTCATTCAAATTAATATATGTGAAAAATGGAAATCACAATTAAATTATTGGCGATATTATTTTTGCCAGCTTTATTGAAATATAATTGACATTTAACACTGCATAAGTTTAAGGCGTACAACGTGATGATTTGTTACACGTGTGTTGTGAAGATGTTTGCTGCAGTGAAGTTAACACATCCTTCACCTTACACATAATAATTACCATTTTGTCGCTGTTGTTATGGTGAGAACATTTAAGATTGACTCTCAAAGCAGCGTTCAAGCATATAATATAGTACTGTTAACTATGATCACCATGCTGTACGTTAGATCCAGAACTTATTCATCTTAATAATGAAAAGTTTTTGTGCCCTTTGATCAACATCTCCCCATTTCCCCAACCCCCAGTCCCTGGTAATCATCAATCTACTCTCTCTCTGACTTATTTCACTTAACATCATGCTGTCAAGGTTCATCTACGCTGTTGCAAAAGGCAGAATTTCCTTTTGTTTTATGACTGAATGATATTCCTCAGTGTGTGTGTGTGTATCACATTTTCTTTATTCATCTGCTGATAGACACTTCAGTTGTTTCCATGTCTTGGCTATTCTGAATAATTCTGCAATGAACATGGAAGTGCAGATATCTCTTTGAGATACTGATTTCATTTTCTTTAGATTTATATCCAGAAGTGGGACCACAGCATCATATGTAGCTCTACTTTTAAGTTTTGGGGGAACCTCCATACTGTTTTCCATCGTAGCTATACCAATTTACACTCCCACCAACCGTGCACAAGGGTCCCCTTTCCTCCAGTTCCTAGCCAGCATTTGTCATCTCTTGTCTTTGTGATAGCAGCCATTCTAACAGGTGTAAGGTAATATCACATCATAATTTTGATTTGCAGTTCCCTTATGGCTAGTGAGGTTGGGCACTTTTTCATGTACCTACTGTCGATTTGTACATTTTCTTTGAGAAACTGTCTATTCAGGTCCTCTGCCCATTTTTTTTCTTTTTTTTTAAATTGAAGTATAGTTGATGTACAATATTATATAACTTGCAGGTGTACAGTATAGTGATTCACAATTTTTAAAGATTATACTCAATTTATAGTTATTAAAATGCATTGTCTACATTCCCCATGTTGTACAATATATACTTATTGTAGCTTTTTTCTTTCCAGTTTTATTGAGATATAATTGACATATAACATTGTATTAGTTTAAGTTGTACAACATAATGATTTGATATATGTCACATTGCAAAATGATAGCACAATAAGTTTAGTTGACATCCATTAACTCACATAGCTACAATTGGTTTTCCTTGTGATGAGAACTTTTAAGATCTACTCTGTCACTGTGGTTTTGATTTGCATTTCCCTAATAATTAGTGATTTTGAGCATCTTTTCATGTGCTTATTGGCCATTTGTATGTCTTCTTTGGAGAAATGTCTATTCAAGTCTTTTCTCCATTCTTTAATTGGGTTGTCTTTTTATTATGGAGTTGTATTTTTTATATATTCTGTATACAGGCACTTTCCAAGATATATGATTTGCAAATGTTTTCTCACATGTGTGTTGTTTTTTCACTTCCTTCATGGTGCCCTTTTTTTTTAATTTTTAAAAATTTATTAAAAAAACAAAATATAATGGTACAAAAAGGTTGAAAGTAAAAGAATGGAAAAAGATATACTGTGCAAATATAAACCAGAAGGAAATTATATAATAACAGATACAGTAGACTTGAAAGCAAAAGTTTTACTAGAAATAAACAAGGGCACTTCATATCAACAAGACCAATTTACCAGGAAGTTTTAAATTTGTAGGCACTTAACTTCAAGTTATATAGAGCAACAGAGCTACAAGGGAAAAATAGACAAATTCGCTACCATAATAGGAGATTTAACTTACTGATGTCATTCACTGATAGAGGATACCTCTTTCAGAATCAGTAGATCCCCCCCAAAAAATTAGTAAGGATGTAAAAAACTTAAATAACGTGAGCAGCAAATTTGGTTCAACAAGCAGATATATAGTCACTATACTCCAAAACTTTAAATTACAAATTATTTTCAAGCACATTTGGATCATTTTTAAAACTGACCATATTGTGCTATAAGGCAAATTTTAACAAATTTCAAAGTATTAAAATTATACAAAGTGTGTTTCTTGACATGTAGTTAAGCTACAAATCAGTAACAAAAAAGTAACTAGAAGTTATGAAATACATTACTTCTAAGTAACCCCCCAAAAAACAAATGACAATTGGAGTTGAAAATAATTTGAACGGAATGACAGTAAAAATATTACATACCGAAATGTGGATGTGACTAAAGCTGTGCTTACAGGAAAAAGTATAGTCTATTTTTTTTCAAGGTAAAAGTAGTGTTTTTTTTTAATTGCACACATGTCTATAAACCTAATAAATAGGTTTTCTCTACTTTTTTTTATACAGCAGTTCTTATTAGTCATCCATTTTATACACATAAGTGTATACATGTCAATCCCAATCGCCCAGTTCATCACACCACCACCACCACCACCCCGCCGCTTTCCCCCTTTGGTGTCCATATGTTTGTTCTCTACATCTGTGTCTGAATTTCTGCCCTGCAAACCAGTTCATCTGTACCATTTTTCTAGGTTCCACATATATGCCTTAATATATGATATTTGTTTTTCTCTTTCTGACTTACTTCAGTCTGTATGACAGTCTCTAGATCCATCCACGTCTCAACAAATGACCCAACTTCATTCCTTTTTATGGCTGAGTAATATTCCATTGTATATATGTACCACATCTTCTTTATCCATTTGTCTGTCGATGGGCATTTAGGTTGCTTCCATGACCTGGCTATTGTAAATAGCGCTGCAATAAACACTGGGGTGCATGTGTCTTTTTGAATTGTGGTTTTCTCTGGGTATATGCCCAGTAGTGGGATTGCTGGATCATATGGTAATTCTATTTTTCGTTTTTTAAGGAACCTCCATACTGTTCTCCATAGTGGCTGTATCAGCTTACATTCCCACCAACAGTGCAAGATGGTTCCCTTTTCTCCACACCCTCTCCAGCATTTGTTGTTTGTAGATGTTCTGATGAAGCCCATTCTAACTGGTGTGTAGAACAATGCAAATCATTGTAGTTTTGATTGGCATTTCTCTAATACTTAATGATGTTGAGCAGCTTTTCATGTGCTTCTTGGCCATCTGTATGTCTTCTTTGGAGAAATGTCTGTTTAGGTCTTCTGCCCATTTTTGGATTGGGTTGTTTGTTTCTTGAATATTGAGCTGCATGGGGTGTTTATATATTTTAGAGATTAATCCTTTGTCCATCGATTCATTGGCAAATATTTTCTCCCATTCTGAGGGCTGTCTTTTCATCTTGTTTATGGTTTCCTTTGCTGTGCAAAAGCTTTGAAGTTTCATTAGGTCCCATTTGTTTATTTTTGTTTTTATTTCCATTACTCTAGGAGGTGGATCAAAAAAGATCTTGCTGTGACTTATGTCAAAGAGTGTTCTTCCTATGTTTTCCTCTAAGAGTTTTATAGTGTCCAGTCTTACATTTAGGTCTCGAATCCATTTTGCGTTTATTTTTGTGTATGGTGTTAGGGAGTGTTCTAATTTCATTCTTTTACATGTAGCTGTCCAGTTTTCCCAGCACCACTTATTGAAGAGCCTGTCTTTTCTCCATTGTATATCCATGCCTCCTTTGTCATAGATTAGTTGACCATAGGTGTGTGGGTTTATCTCTGGGCTTTCTATCTTGTTCCACTGATCTATGTTTCTGTTTTTATGCCAGTACCATATTGTCTTGATTACTGCAGCTTTGTAGTATAGTCTGAAGTCAGGGAGTCTGATTCCTCCAGTTCCGTTTTTTTTCCCTCAACACTGCTTTGGCTATTTGGGGTCTTTTATGTCTCCATACAAATTTTAAGATTTTTTGTTCTAGTTCCATAAAAAATGCCACGGGTAATTTGATAGGGATTGCACTGAATCTGTAGATTGCTTTGGGTAGTATAGTCATTTTCACAATATTGATTCTTCCAATCCAAGAACATGGTATATCTCTCCATCTGTTGGTATCATCTTTAATTTCTTTCATCAGTGTCTTATAGATTTCTGCATACAGGTTTTTTGTCTCCCTAGGTAGGTTTATTCCTAAGTATTTTATTCTTTTTGTTGCAATGGTAAATGGGAGTGTTTCCTTAATTTCTCTTTCAGATGCTTCATCATTAGTGTATAGGAGTGCAAGAGATTTCTGTGCATTAATTTTTTATCCTACAACTTTACCAAATCCATTGATTAGAAGTTTTCTGGTGGCATCTTTAGGATTCTCTATGTATAATATCATGTCATCTGCAAACAGTGACAGTTTTACTTCTTCTTTTCCAGTTTGTATTCCTTTGATTTCTTTTTCTTCTCTGATTGCCGAGGCTAGGACTTCCAAAACTATGCTGAATAATGGTGGTGAGAGTGGACATCTTTGTCTTGTTCCTGATCTTAGGGGAAATGTTTTCAGTTTCTCACCATTGAGAATGATGTCTGCTGTGAGTTTCTCATATATGGCCTTTATTATGTTGAGGTAGGTTCCCTCTATGCCCACTTTCTGGAGAGTTTTCATCACAAATGGGTGTTGAATTTTGTCAAAAACTTTTTCTGCATGTACTGAAAGGATCATATGGTTTTTATTCTTCAATTTGTTAATATGGTGGATCACATTGATTGATTTGCATATACTGAAGAATCCTTGCATCCCTGGGATAAATCCCACTTGATCATGGTGTATAATCTTTTTAATGTGTTGTTGGATTCTGTTTGCTAGTATTTTGTTGAGGATTTTTGCATCTTTATTCATCAGTGATATTGGTCTGTAATTTTCTTTTTTTTTGTAGTATCTTTGTCAGGTTTTGGTATCAGGGTGATGGTGGCCTCATAGAATGAGTGTGGGAGTGTTCCTTCCTCCACAATTTTTTGGAAGAGTTTGAGAAGGATGGGTGTTAGCTCTTCTCTAAATGTTTGATAGAATTCACCTGTGAAGCCATCTGTTCCTGGACTTTTGTTTGTTGGAAGATTTTTAATCACAGTTTCAATTTCACTGCTTGTGATTGGTCTGTTTATATTTTCTATTTCTTCCTGGTTCGGCCTCAGAAGGTTATGCTTTTCTAAGAATTTTTCCATTTCTTCCAGGTTTTCCATTTTATTGGCATATATTTGCTTGTAGTAACCTCTCATAACCCTTTGTATTTCTGCAGTGTCAGTTTTTACTTCTCCTTTTTCACTTCTAATTCTATTGATTTGAGTCTTCTCCCTTTTTTTCTTGATAACTCTGGCTAATGGTTTATCAACTTTATTTATCTTCTCCAAAAACCAGCTTTTAGTTTTATTGAACTTTGCTATTGTTTCCTTCATTTCTTTTTCATTTATTTCTGATCTGATATTTATGATTTCTTTCCTCCTGCTAACTTTGGGGGGTTTTTTTTGTTCTTCTTCCTCTAGTTGCTTTAGGTGTAAGGTTAGGTTGTTTATTTGAGATTTTTCTTGTTTCTTGAGGTAGGATTGTATTGCTATAAACTTCCCTCTTAGAACTGCTTTTGCTGCATCCCATAGGTTTGGTTTGTCGTGTTTTCATTGTCATTTGTTTCTAGGTATTTTTTGATTTTCTCTTTGATTTCTTCAGTGATTTCTTGGTTATTAAGTAGTGTATTGTTGAGCCTCCATGTGTTTGTTTTTTTTACAGATTTTTTCCTGTAATTGATATCTAGTCTCATAGCATTGTGGTCGGAAATGATACTTGATACAGTTTCAATATTCTTAAATTTACCAAGGCTTGGTTTGTGACCCAAGATATGATCTATCCTGGAAAATGTTCCATGAGCACTTTAGAAGAAAGTGTATTTTGTGGTTTTGGATGGAATATCCTACAAATGTCAATTAAGTCATCTTGTCTAATGTGTCATTTAAAGTTTGTGTTTCCTTATTTATTTTCATTTTGGATGATCTGTCCATTGGTGAAAGTGGGGTGTTAAAGTTCCCTACTATTTTTGTGTTACTGTCAATTTCCCTTTTTATGGCTGTTAGCATTTGCCTTATGTATTGAGGTGCTCCTATGTTGGGTGCATAAATATTTACAATTGTTATATCTTCTTCTCGGATCGATCCCTTGATCATTATTTAGTGTCCGTCTTTGTCTCTTCTAATAGTCTTTATTTTAAAGTCTATTTTGTCTGATATGAGAATTGCTACTCCAGCTTTCTTTTGATTTCCATTTGCATGGAATATCTTTTTCCATCCCCTCACTTTCAGTCTGTTTGTGTCCCTAGGTCTGAAGTGAGTCTCTTGTAGGCAGCATATATACAGGTCTTGTTTTTGTATCCTTTCAGCCAGTCTATGTCTTTTGGTGGGAGCATTTAGTCCATTTACATTTAAGGTAATTATCTATATGTATGTTCCTATTACCATTTTCTTAATTGTTTTGGGTTTGTTATGGTAGGTCTTTTCCTTCTCTTGTGTTTCGTGCCTAGAGAAGCTCCTTTAGCATTTGTTGTAAAGCTGGTTTGGTGGTTCTGAATTCTCTTAATTTTTGCTTGTCTGTAAAGGTTTTAGTTTCTCCATCAAATCTGAATGAGATCCTTGCTAGGTAGAGTAATCTTGGTTGTAGGTTTTTCCCTTTCATCACTTTAAATTTGTCTTGCCAGTCCCTTCTGGCTTGCAGCATTTCTGCTGAAAGATCAGCTGTTAACCTTATGGGGATTTCCTTGTTGTTATTTGTTGTTTTCCCCTAACTGCTTTTAATATGTTTTCTTTGTAGTTAATTTCTGATAGTTTGATTAATATGTGTCTTGGCACCTTTCTCCTTGGACTTATCCTGTATGGGACTCTCTGTGCTTCCTGGACTTGGTTGACTCTTTCCTTTCCCATATTAGGGAAGTTCTCAGCTATAATCTCTTCAAATATTTTCTCAGTCCCTTTCTTTTTCTCTTCTGCTGGTACCCCTATAATTTGCATGTTGGTGCATTTAATGTTGTCCCAGAGGTCTCTAATCCTGTTCTCAATTCTTTTCATTCTTTTTTCTTTATTCTGCTCTGCAGTAGTTATTTCCACTATTTTATCTTCTAGGTCACTTATCCGTTCTTTTGCCTCAGTTATTCTGCTATTGATCCCTTCTAGAGAATTTTTTATTTCATTTATTGTGTTGTTCATCATTTTTTGTTTGCTCTTTAGTTCTTCTAGGTCCTTGTTAAACGTTTTTTATATTTTCTCTGTTCTATTTCCAAGATTTTGGATCATCTTTACTGTCATTACTCTGAATTCTTTTTCAGGTAGACTGCCTATTTCCTCTTCATTTGTTTGGTCTGGTGGGTTTTTACCGTGCTCCTTCATCTGCTGTGTGTTTCTCTGTCTTCTCATTTTGCTTACCTTACTGTGTTTGGGGTCTCCTTTTCACAGGCTGCAGGTTTGTAGTTCCCGTTGTTTGCGGTGTCTGTCCCCAGTGGCTAAGGTTGGTTCAGGGGATTGTGTAGGCTTCCTGATGAGGGGTCTAGTTCTTGTTTTCTGATGGATGAGGCTGGATTTTGTCTTTCAGGGGGGAGGACCACTTCTGGTGGTGTGTTTTGGGGTGTCTGTGACCTTATGATTTTAGGCAGCCTCTCTGCTAATGTGCGTGATCGTGTTCCTATCTTGCTAGCTGTTTGGCATGGTGTCCAGCACTGTGGCTTGCTGGTTGTTGAGTGGAGCTGGGTCTTGGTGTTGAGATGGAGATCTCTGGGAGAGCTTTCACCTTTTGATGTTACGTGAAGCTGGGAGGTCTCTGGTGGACCAATGTCCTGAACTCAGTTCTCCCACCTCAGAGGCTCAGGCATGACACCCAGCCTGAGCATCAAGACCCTGTCAGCCACACAGTCAAATTTGCCTCTCTAGGTGAACTTCAGCAATTCACTTAAGCTCTCTGGGACTCCATTTCCTCACCTGTAAATATCTGAGTTACAGAAACACAACTGGAGAGTCATGGTTTTCTCCCATTCCACAGTCTTTCCCATGGTTAAAATCACCAAGGGTCTAATGAGGTCTTAGGGAAGCCTTCAGCCAAACAGAAAACCTGCTACTGTTGGAGGGTCTCCTGCAGAGGCAGGGCATGGCTGTGGCTGACCACAGAGACAATGACACAGGCAGCAGAAATTCTAGGAAGTAATCCTTGTCGTGAGCCTTCACGGAGTCCCTCTAGTGTATACTTTAAAATTTGCTAAGACAGTAGATCTTAAGTGTTCTTATCACAAAATAATAATAATAATAATAAATAAAGGGGTGGTAGGAAACTTCTGAAGGTAATGGATCTGTTTATAACATAGCAAAAGATTTATGATAAGGTATTGACCCACACGATTTCTTTTATGGATGCTAAGAATTCCCGCAATCAGGAAACCTAGGAAACAGCGGTGTAGTCCAGGGCTCAAGAACCAGGGAACTTGACGGTGTAAATCCCAGTCCAAGTTCAGAAGAAAACTGCTGTTCCAGTTCAAGCAGTCAGGCAGAGGAGAAAGAATGAATTCCCCTTTCCTCTGCCTTTTGTTCTATTCAAGCCCTCAAGCTTGGGTGGTGCCCACCCACACTGGGGAGGGAAAGCTGCTTTACTGAGCAGATGCTTATCTCATCTGGAAGCATCCTCACACCCAGAAATAATGTTTAGCCAAATATCTGGCTCCCCATGACCCAGTCAGATTGGCACATAAAATCAACCCTCCTAGCATCCCATTTTCTAAAAGATTATGTATAGAATGAGGCCTGTCACTGAGATAAGTGAAAATTCCTGGCACAGAGCCTGCCACACATTAGGTAATTAATGAATGTTTTCATTCATTTATTAATATATTTAAGCGGAAATTCAACCTAAATACCATTTCCTCTGCTCCCTTCTCTCATCACCAGAAGATGGTCCTCTAAAACACACTAAAACTTCATTTTATTTTTATCCACTTGGTGCATCCCTTAAGCAATTGTTTATACATCAAATACTGTATCAAAGGGCATTCATTTATAGGCAGAGTTTGTTGCCACTCACCAAGTAGAAGGGTTGAGAAGTGTAAGGCAGCTCCCACCACAAATAAAATAGCACACTCACTGTCTAGTGTTTTCCCCATTTATTTATTTTTTAAGTAGAAGGTTTCTCCTGACTTAAAAGAATTCCTCCTAGGGACACAAGAACTCCTCCAAAGGAGGATTTCTTCAGCCCATTAACACAGCCTGGCATATAGTAGGAGTCACTGAAAATGTGTTGCCCTCTTAAGAAGAAGTAGTTATTGGCTATTTTGGTGAACAGACACAGGGTGAATACCTGAATGTATCTTAGTTAGGTGCTCAATTCAGGGAATTAAAGGTATACCAATGAAAAAGTATACCAAAATGGATGTCTCCAAAAGTATATTTCCCCAATTTCACCATTTTTCCAAGAATCAGTCCTCTACCAATAGCATGGTCATACACCTACCTGTTAGCTTTCTCTGGCCTAATATGTGTTCTACAATGAAGCATACAGTATTGTGTGGCAATCAAGCACCTTGCCTTGGGATACACCATTTGTTGTTTCTTAGATGAAGTGGTTCTGTTTCCCTCCATCTCCACTACCAAGAACCCCCGTTCCGCCATCACACTGCAGTCAAAGGGATCTTCTTAAAATTCAGATACAATCATTTCATCCCTTGCTCTTGGAGTGAAGCCCACAAGTCCCTAAATGAGCCTGCAAGGTTCTCTGTGACCTGGTTTCTCTTGAATTCACCAGCTGCCTTTCACACTAATCCTCTCACTCCTTATGCTGCAGCCACTCTGGCTTCTCAGTTCCTCAAGGCATCCTGTTTCACAGACCCTTGCATTTGCAACTCTTTCTATCTGGAATGGTGTCCCCATGATTATGACATATTTACTCTTTAAGCCTCAGTTTAAATGTTAGTTCCTTAAGGAAGGCTTTCCTGACCATACCAAACTAGGTCAGAACCCTACCATTCAGGATAACAATACCCTGTGTGCTTCTTTTCTTCCACTTACCAAAATCGTACAAAGAAATCAATTAGCTATGTAATGGTTCAATATCTGTCTATGCCCCAGGTTCTAATCTCCATAAAGGAGGAACCGTGTCTACCTTACTTATTACAATATTCCTGAGCCTAGTGTTATTTCTGATACATAGTTGATCATCAGAAATATTTGCTGAATTGATGAATAAGATTGTGGAATCTCCATGGAGTTGTTTCCCAAATAATATTTCTAGCAGATGTGAAGGTCATTAAAAGGTGGAGGTCAGATTCACAGTCATCTGTCTTCAGGTAAAGTAAATGTCCTACAGGAGATGGAAGTAGATAGTGGTTTTCATTACTGAAGAATAGAAAATAACTTCAGTTAACTGGGGCAGGTGGTCCATGAACAATGCTTCAGAAATAAAACAGAGATTCTGAACTTTGGTGATCAAGATATATTTCAAAAGTTATATATCGGGCTCACTTCAGCCCTACGTCAAGATCAAACTCTTTTCAATAATTAATGCATATCATTATACCTTTCTTTCATTCTACAGTGTCTCGGTCCTCTACATTATCTCAGGAAATAAACAACTTTTTCTACTTGAACATTTCCTAGTTCATATCTCCTTTTCCTCTATTTTTTCTTCCTCTCTTTAGCTACTTGTATTTTCCATGACAAATACCTAAATTATATACGATTGAATGTTGAGGAAAGCTTTCTTTGGTCAAGGCTGATTTCTACCCCACTACCCACAACCAAAGAAGGTGACTGTCCTTACTATGTAAGCAACAAGCTATTGCTTTGTAATTATTCAAGATACAAATATTAGCTTAGTGGGAAAAAAATATGTAGCTGAGAAAACACTAAACAATATCCAGGACAGGTCAGAAAAATGAATGTTACATTTTATAGCATGTTATTACTTATAAAACCCTTTGCCATTCCATCTCTCTTGATCCTGGCTTTAATCATAGCAAGGCAATTTTTACTGATGTGATAACTGAGGAAGGGAATATCTGGCTCAAAGTCATAGAGCTAATAAAGAAATCCCTGGAAACTAAATCTACATTTTTTTGCCTCAGAATGTTTTTGTAATTATGAGATCCGGTTCCTGGGTTAAGAGGACAAGCCAAAAGCCCAAAGGATGATTTACAGGAACTTCTGAATTGATGGAGCTCAAGTCTTACTCTACTTGGGAAACCTTCACCCTGTTGAGAACTCTCTTCAGAGCCTCCTTCACTTCCTTGTTCCTCAGGCTGGAGACCATTGGGTTCAGCAGAGGGATGACCACAGTGTAAAATACTGATGCAATATTGTCCTCTCCAAGGGATTTTCCCATGTTACCCTTCAGGTATATGAATATCAGTGTCCCAAGGAAAAGAGCCACTGCAGTTATGTGAGAAGCACAGGTAGAGAAAGGCTTGGCTTTGCCACCAGCCGAACAAATCTTCAGAACAGCCTGAATGATGAACAGGTAGGATATAAAAATCACTGAAACGCTGGTTGTAATGACCAAGAAAGCTAAGAGGTAGATCACCCGTTCTCGTGGTCTGGTCTCACTACAGGCAAGCTTCAGCAGAGGTGGGAGGTCACAAAAGAAGAAATCCATATGGTTGGACTTACAGAAGGAGATGGAAAAGGTACACCCAGGGCGGATCACAGAATTGACCCATGGCACCACCATATGCCCTAGCCACCAGCCGCAGGCGGGTCTGAGGTGGCATAGCAGTGGCATAGAGGAGAGGGGTACACACGGTCACATAGAGGTCATAGGCCATCACAGCCGAAAGGAAACATTCAGTACTAGCACAGAGTGTGAAAAAGAAGAACTGGGTGGTACAGTGCTCAAAGGTGATGACCATCTTATCAGTACCCAAGGTCTCCAGCAACTGAGGGACAATAACAGAAGAGTAGCAAATGTCCAGGAAGGAAAGGTGGCTGAGGAAGAAGTACATGGAGGTCTGGAGGCGACAGTCACTCTGAATCAACACTATCATCCCCAGGTTACCTCCTATGGTGATGAGATAAAGGACCAGAAACACAAAGAAGAGACCCATCTGCAGCTCTGCCCACAGCAGGGGCGCCATCAAAATGAATTCTGTCACCACAGTGCCATTTTCTGCCATGAATCCTAAATTGCCCACTGAAATAAAAGAATTAAATCTCATTGAAGATAAAATAAGGTGAGCATGGCTTGATTTGATCATTTTCAGTAATGATAATAATCTTTGAGATTTGTAACTCATTTTACATTTTTTACAAACTTTATTGCATTTGATCTTTCAGAGATCCTTGGAAGCACATATTGTTAATCCCACTTTTGAGAGAAGAATATGAGGATCAAAGAGGTAAAGTGACTGGTGCATGGCTTCATAGTAAAGAGGCAAAGCCAGAACTAGAACTCAGATCCTTAGACATTTTCTAGCTTCTTACAGGTGGCAAATTGGAAACCTTCATCAGTCTCACTGCAAAGCCAGAAAATACCACTTTGTTGGAGAAAACCTAATGGTATAGAACTAAGGACATGGGCTTTGATATCAGACCAAGGTTCCCATCTCTTGAGACCCTGGGCAAGTTAATTCAACTTTCTGAACCTCAGTCTCCTCGTTGGCTTAATGAGAATGTCAATGCCAATGTCACAATATTACTGTGAAGGACATCACTTATATACTGTACCTAACACTTGGTCCAATTCACACACTTAGAATTATTTTTTTCTAAATTCTGCAATAATGTAACATGCTTCTAGGTTCATGCATACTCTGGAATCTTCTTATCTCCAAGTCCACAGCCCCCTGGAGTCCCAATATCAACTCTTTCTTTGTGGTTGTTTTGATGTGCACGTGAACCCAATGGGCTTGGATACAAGACAGAGCTGTGAAGAGCAAGCACTGTTGGAACTTCTACAGCCTGCTGCCTGCCAAGTGTCTTCTTCCTCTCTCTTTCTGCCAAGCAACATGGCCTGGTTTCCAGGTTCACTTATTCCAAAGGAACAGTCCCATTATTTTAAAATGCCAGATCATTATCAGTCAGTAAGGATCACGAATCAAGCCATTCCAGAATTAGCGGACAAAGCTCCTTAAGAGACAAAGCCATCATCGAGTTTAGAATTCTAATAGAGATGAAGCTCTTGCCAGACATTTAGACAATCTTGTCTCAGTACCTTCGGATGCTGATCAGTTGGGGTAATGGAAATACTGAATGTGGACTTCAAAGGTGATTCTTTTTGTCCTCCTTCCATCCTTGAAACAAAAACTGAATTTGAGAAGGATCTCATAGGATTTTAGATAAATAAGAAAATGAAACTTTCACCAACGTTCGGCAAAACCTGATCTAATGATGAAATAAACGTCAACATCTGGTGTTTACCCCTCCCCCACTGAGTTCCTGATAATGTAAATATTTAGGAGTTTTTTTTTACCTTAGGGCCCAATATAATACTGACTTTCAACCACCACAATAACTCGCTGTGTTCTTGGAATTCACACAAATCATCTTGACCAAAGGGGGAGAAAAAGAGACAGAGAGTATGTTCATTTAATTATTCAATAAGAATCTGTTGAGAACTTACAATGCATTAGGCACTCTTCTGGTTGCTTGGAACAAAACACAAACAATGATCTTTCCCTTGTGGTGTGGTCATTCTAGCAGAAGAGCAAGGCATATACAAAATATGTTTGTTTTTTTTTAAAAAAAATAAGTATATTTTTTACCATGATAGAAGATAAGTGCTATGAAACACACACACACACACACACACACACACACACACACACACAGAGCTTTGGGAGATCCAAAGTGTGGAGAGGGGTATTAAATAGGATCATCAGGGAAGGTTCATTGAAAAGGTGATATTTCATCAGATATGATAGGGACCGGGTAACTATTCACGCTTATTTGCACACATCATTTATCCACAAACAATAGAAAATGAAGACACCAGCAATGGATCACTCCACTTCCATTACACAACCTACAGAGTTCTTCCGGTCCTTGTGAAACACTCTCAAGGCAACTTTGTTCAGAAGTGTCAATCTCCTAATACAGAGAGAAGTCCCTAAGGCGTTAGAGGCTCAGTGATCAGCCTACCATCACTCAATGTAAAGGGAAGACTGGAATCCCAACAATATAGCACAGTGGCTAAGAAAATGGGCCCTGAAGACAGACAGAGCTTGTTCCAAACTCAGTCATTTCTGTTTGTATGACCTTGGGCAAGGTACTTGACCTCTAGCATCTTAGACTAAATACCCATGCAACAGCAATAACAGTACTGCTGTGCTATGGGAGGTAAAGAGATAAGTCATGGAGATACAAGCTGTGCTTAGTACAGGGTAAACACTCAATACATGTAACTGTTACAAAAATGAGTTTTCAGCCACTAGTTTGTTCTGGCATTCAGAAATTTCATTGATGCTCATTTTGTCACCGAGTCCAATGAGGCTCAAATGGTTAAACCAACTGTCCCAAGACCACACCAGGACTTTGGCTCCAAACGCATTGTGCTTCCATGAACCGACATATGGCTCGTGACTCTGACCCAGGAAGTGAGACACTAGCCGAGTTCCAGGCAACCCCAGCTAGAGAGGCACAAGTCGGGAGACCCACCTCAACCTACCACTCCCCTAAGAGACATTTTTAGATCTCCTCTGAGAGAGCGGGACTAGTCTCCTTCAGAGCAGTGTCGTGGTGGGGGAGGGGCCGCTGATTACGATGAGCCAGGGAGAGTGTATGGTAGGAAGGCTGGAAGCAGCACCCGGAGGCCTGAAGTTACATCTGCGGTCTGCCACTGATGTACTATGTAAACTCAAGCAGCTATCTTCCCATCTACGGGTCCGTGTCCTCACGTGAGAAGGCTGCACTCACTAACCTCAAACACCGCATCTTGCTGTACAACTTGGTGGTTCTCTTCTCTTCTGAAAAGTCCCGTGAGAGAGGGAAAGGGCATGTATTAATAACAATAATGAAGAATGGCACTGAAACAGCACTCCCTTTGGGTGAGATACTGTTCTGGGCGTTTTACATAAACGGCCTCATTGACTTTTCACAATCCCCCAATGCCAGATATTGTTATTGTCCTTATTTATAGACTGGAAAATAGAGGCTTGCAGAGGTTAAGTAATTTGGTTAATCAAATTACTTAATTTGTAATTTGGTGCTAGGTAAACCACCAGGCTGGGATTTGAACCAAGGTCTGTTGGACTCCAAGGCCATGCTCCCAACAGCTATCGCACTGCTCACGAGTATGGTAATAAGGAGTTAACTTCTAGTGAGTACCAGAAATTTTCAAGGCTTTAGATACATTACTCTCTGTGTTTTGGCAAAGAGGAGAGTAAACATAAGTTAAATATAGATTTTGGAAAATGACCCCAGTTCTGAAAACACTGCACATGTTCTCGTTTTTGCAGCGTCACCTTTATTGGTCTTGTCTCACCTGCAGGGATGGGAAGGTAGAAGAGGTGCACAGGGCTACCATCAGAATCAAACTCTAATCAAGAGTGTACATGAGGTGGATAGACCTAGAGTCTGTCATACAGAGTGAAGTAAGTCAGAAAGAGAAAGACAAATACCATATGCTAACACATATATATGGAATTTAAGGGGAAAAAAATGTCATGAAGAACCTAGGGGTAAGACAGGAATAAAGACACAGACCTACTAGAGAATGGACTTGAGGATATGGGGAGGGGGAAGGGTAAGCTGTGACAAAGTGAGAGAGAGGCATGGACATATATACACTACCAAACGTAAGGTAGATAGCTAGTGGGAAGCAGCCACATAGCACAGGGAGATCAGCTCCGTGCTTTGTGACCACCTAGAGGGGTGGTATAGGGAGGGTGGGAGGGAGGGAGATGCAAGAGGGAAGAGATATGGGAACATATGTATAGGTATAATTGATTCACTTTGTTATAAAGCAGAAACTAACACACCATTGTAAAGCAATTATACTCCAATAAAAATGTAAAAAAAAAAAAAAAAAAGAAAAAAAGAGTGTGTAGCCAAGAAGGAACCATCACCTCCAGTACAGGTTTGAGTGTCAAGACAAAAGTCATGTGAAACAACCTTGCTCCTGGTTCCTCATCATTTCCCACCTGTACTTTCCCTTTGTCCAAGTCTCACTCCTCAGTTTTTATTTATTTTCTCTTGCTGCATGTCATGCATTTTTATAAGCCACTTGAAGTCTCTTTTGGAAAGAGATATCGATGAATAAATCAGGACAAAATAAAATCACCCGTTTGCCCAAAGCCAGGATCACCTGAATGATCAGCCGTATCCACGTCAGACCAATCACAGTGCTGCCAGAGGACTTTGCCAAATGGGTTCAGGAAAGACAGCGCACGAACAGTGGGTCAGCCTAAATCAGACCCATCTGTGGATGATGAAGGAAGGCAGATGCTCAAGGGAGAAAGTGGAAAGCTCGGGGGGGTCTCAAGGTCTTTGCTACTGTAGCCAGTTCCTGAAATCTTCATAAACCCAAATTCTAAGTTAGTGGCCTGGGACTGCATTTTGAGGCACAGTGAGAAGCGTGCAGGGTCTCCTAACCCATAACGCACATTAACGTGATCCTTTTTAGCATTCAGGTACATCCATTTCTCAATAAGCAAAGGAAAATGTTAAAGAAAATCAAGGTTGCCAAGTGTTCGCTGATCTTCAGAGGAGCTGGAAAATTCGTTCTCTCCAAGAAGAGTTCCAACTTGCCTTGTGATACCTTGTCTAAACTCCTGAACTGGTCCAAAAGAATTGATGATTCTAGATAGAACAGCCAATCAGCTTCCTAATAATTATGATTAAAGAAAACCAACAGTGGCTGCACAAAATCTCTAGGCAGGGAGAAGAACCATGGAGATCGGTGTGGCCTCAGAGGAAAATATTTAGTCCCAGGCAATTTAGATAAGCTAAGTTGCTGGGGAAATATGAATGGGACACTGAAGCAGCAGTTTCCTGTTTTTGAAGCCCACAGAATAGTTGAAATTGCTGGGTTTTAAGGATGCACAGGAAGAAAGGGAATCCTTAATGGCATCATTAATGCCACAGTACTGACCAATGTCAGCATTTCGCATTCTCAGTGTTCTGTTATCCAATTGTCATTTTTTTTAAATAAATTTATTTATTTTTGTATTTGGCTGCGTTGAGTCCTTGTTGCTGCACGCGGGCTTTCTCTAGTTGTGGCGAGCGGGGGCTCCTCTTTGTTGCGGCGCACGGGCTTCTCACTGCAGTGGCTTCTCTTGTTGTGGAGCACGGGCTCTAGGACATGCGGGCTTCAGTAGTCGTGGCACGGGGGCTCAGTAGTTGTGGTGCACGGGCTTAGTTGCTCCACAGCATGTGGGATCTTCCAGGACCAGGGATCGAACCCATGTCCCCTGCGTTGGCAGGCAGATTCTTAACTGCTGTGCCACCAGGGAAGCCCTGTTACCTAATTGTTGATTGGGCACAGAAATATTTCACTTCCAGACACTTCCTGGTGAACCACTAACTCTAGGTTATCTTTCCCCCACATTAGTCATGTCTGCTCAAGACCCACAGCTTCATTTTTATGTCAGTCAAGAGTAAACACACATAGACATCTAATTCACACATTCCAAAGCTGAAGGAGAAAGACCATGAGACTGTTTGCTCCTTGGGATTTTATTAACCTCCCCAAAACCACCACTAAATTTCAGAAAACTAAGGAGGGTTTCAGAAGAGAAGAAGTCCAGCAGATGCCCCACCTGTATCTCAGAGCAGAGAAAACACTGGACTAGGGGCCAAGAGGCTAAGTATGGATTAATTGAGAAAAATCTATGGGAAGATGATTCTCAAAGTAATAAGTTTGCACTTGGAAGGGATTGTTATAAGGGCCCAGACACCAGCTTTATAATAGCACATACTGTGGAAAATACAGAGCCATGGATCTGAAAATTATTTATATAGCTCAGCAAAACTAATCCACTTAGATCCTCCGAGTCAGGGTTAAAGATATTTTAAAATAGTAAGATATAAAAGTTTGTACGATGTGCCTAAAATTGTGTAGCCTTTGTTCTCAGCTGGAAATATGCAACAAAGATTTCTAAAGGATCTGCCTTTATATTCTGTGCCCAGCAGTACACTGTCCACTAGGGACGCAGTGATGTATACATAGAGCTAAACAGACATTAGATGACAATGATCCTCCCTGTGCCACTAGAACAGAGCCAGCATCATCTGCTTGTGATAACTTGAAGAGGAAAAAGGAATAAAGGAACGAGGTACAAGATGCTTTGCCACTCCAAGTGTCAGGGTGGACTTGGGTCCTAAGGATGCTTAAGTGGTGAAAAAAAAAAAAAAAAGTAGTTTCTTCCACCAACACTCTGTGTTCAGGTAAAAAGTAGCTCAATCTAGAGATAAAAATAGACTATTCAAGAGGTCCCCTTTTTCCCAGAAACTTGTTTGGCGGAAAACTTTAATAGGTCATTTACTAGTTGAATTTAAACTTAGAAATACATAGGAAAGTATTCTCCAGCAAGCCCCACTGAAAATAGCAGAAAGGCAGAACCAGCATGGTGTCATGGAACCAGAATATTTTGAAGTTCTATCACAGTGAGGTCAAGTTCCAGCCAGCCATGTAAATTATCTGGACTTCAGCTGTTTCACCTCTAAGATGGACATGAATACTACCCAAGTCACAGGAGCGCTGTGAGGACGAAATGAGAAGGCCTGTGTTCTCAACAAACATTGGTTCTGTTGCATACAATGGAAGGTGTGAACTCCTCCCTCCCCCGAATTACACATGGCTTTCATGATCCCTCACTTTAAAACATTGTACTCCTATTATCCCATCTGACTCTCACATAACCCATTTTGAGGTGAGGAAAGTGGGGACTCAGAGAGATCAACAGACTTGTCCAAAGGTCACATAGCTAGAAAGAAAAGCAGCCACAACTGAGATCCAGAGCCCTTTCCACCGCACCACCCAGTCCCTCAGCTTGGGGGTTATAGTGACACAGATGTCCTGCCTGAAGACGGGAGGTGGAGGCGTGGGGAGATCTGAAAAGGTGAGATCTCGAGATCCTCCTCACTTTGTGATCCTACAAGAAGCTTCCAGAATGGCATATAAATTCTGTCCAAACACTGACCTCAAATCTTTTACCCTTCTCCTTCACCAATGCCTGCTCACTCGGCCTCATCTGCTCACTGGACAGAGTGTGCGGTAGAACCCTGCAACTTGAAGGTGTTTCTAAAGGTCACGGTTCTGCCCTTTTGCCTTCAGGCAGATGAAGTAGAGATGGGGAAAAAAGGCCCCAAGATGAGGAGGGTCTTGCCCAGAAGCAAACACCAATGCAAAATGTTGGGAGTGACGGATCTCCTCCAGCCTGACAAGACACGCTTTCTACTGCTCAAGCTGCTTCACCTTTTTGGAGTCTTAGCACAGCTTTTCTGTTGCCCAGAAGTACTCAAGCCCTCTGCCTCTCAGAGAGTGGTGAGAACAGGTGAACGGTGCCCGCCCCCTTAAAGGGATTGGGAGGGGAGAGGAGTTCTGGTGATGGGGATACCTGGACAGAACCAGCCTTACAAAGCGTGAGGTCTCTTTAGCTCTGGATGGGTTTTTTTTTTTGGTTTTTTTGTTTGTTTCTTGCGGTACGCGGGCCTCTCACTGTCGCGGCCTCCCGTCGTGGAGCACAGGCTCCAGACGCGCAGGCTCAGCGGCCATGGCTCACGGGCCCAGCCGCTCCGCGGCATGTGGGATCTTCCCGGACCTGGGCACGAACCCGTGTCCCCTGCATCGGCAGGCAGACTCTCAACCACTGCGCCACCAAGGAAGCCCTGGATGGGGTTTTTACACCTCCTAACATCCTTAGAGCTTCTCCCAAAGTCAGTGCCCAGCTGACCAGTCCTAAAAGAAAGACCTCAGTTCTCTATGCTTTCGTGGGGCTTAGTGAGCACTCATAGAAAGTAGTTTCACGATCTCTCAACTGCAGGAATCTGAGATTTACCTCCCACCCACAGCAGAAATCCTGTCTAGGGCATCTCTGATGGCTGGCCTTTGAGCTAATGGTGACCCTTTCTGACCAATCTTTATGGAGCTGGAACAATTCCAATGATGGGGAAATTATTCTCCCACAAAGGAGCTCATTCTGTTTTAGAGCCTACCTGCAGTTTCCAACTCTCTCTGTAATGTCGATACCATCACATTGCAAACACCTGCCAGAATTTTACAAATTTCTTAGAGATTCAACAAGAGTTGCTTCTTGCTCTTTCCCTTTTCTCAGTGTAAGCCCTTACTTGAAATAGCCTCCATAGTCTTCCATATAGTCTCACCTACCTTGTCTCTTCTGATCCTAAAAACAGTCACCTGAAGCAGGTACGCGATGCATGTTCAGTGCCATGGTATAAATGAGGGAACTGAGACCCCAAGATGCTAAGTGCCTTGCATCACCGCAAGAGGAAGCAAAACTAATAACTCCCGGTACATCGTGCTCCCTCACAAACCACACTAGCTTTGACCCTACTCTCTAAAGAAAAAAAAAGAGATAAACCCTTTTTAGATGAGAGGAAACCAACGTTCAGCTTGTCAAGTACTTTTCGAATCTGGACTGTGGTTCATTTTCTGTCTGATCTAACTTGGCCACACCTACCTTCAGCAGAGCCAAGAGGTCCGTCCCTGGAGGACTAGGCTGGATGGGAGTACATGTGATGTCCAAATGGGGCTTTGGGGCATGAGAGGAATAAACAGCTTCAGCACCTGCGGCTCATAAGCTCCAACATCCACAGCAGCACCCGTTCATAGGTGCCTGGATCTCTGTCCTAGGCTGGGTGCTCCGTGAAGGCAATTAGAAAACCGGGGCAGGGGGATTAGCCACTGACTGAGGTGCTCTAATCAGCCCCTAAGCTTCTAATCAGTCTTCTCTGAGTCCCAGAAGAGAGAAACCTTCGGAAAAGGGCCCCTGCAAAGTTAGCTTTCTCAGTTTCTTCCCACTCAAACTTTGTCCTGTCTGGCAGCTCCAACCATAATTGAATCTCATTTGGGGGATGGGAGTAGATAGTTCTATGTTCTTCTCTCTGAAAAGTTGTCAACCACCCAAGGAGATCCCTTCTGAACAATCTCATTTATGGGACACAAGTGAAGTCAGTGATTGTGTGAAGCCTTGGCAGCCTGCTTACTCATTTACTCAGCTAATATTGATAATCTACGTGTAAAGTACTTAGGGAGTACCTAGCATACCATATTAGTTTTATCCAAGTTTAACCCATTGACTCTTCACAACAATCCCATGAGGTAGATAGTATTATTATTCTATTCTACCAGTGAGGAAACTGAGGCCCAGAGAGGTGAAATAACCACCCATGGTCACACAGGTAGTAAGGGGAAAAGCTGAGTTTGGAACCAGGGAAGCCTGGCATGACATCCCCAGACACCTTGCTCTTAACCACCATCCTGTACTTCTTGATGTCAGTTAGCTGATTATAAATACCGCTATTTAGGGTAGAAAATTTGGACAGTGTCCAAAAACCATAAATGAAGACATTTAAACCACTATAATCATACCACTCCAATAAGTGCTGTTAACAGTTGGAGGGAAACGCACTAGACCATAGTTATTTGGCACATAAACTCTGGCAGTAGACTGTGCGGGTCTGAACCTCCTTCTCTACCTTTGGAATTTAAGTAAGTTATGTCACTTCTCTAAACCCACCTCCTGAGATGGACATGGAGGTTAAAGAAGATACATATGAAACACACAGAACAGGGTCTGGTACTATTAATATCCTTCCTACAGACATTTATACACATTTTTTAAAAATCAGGATTGAAGTTCATACACTATTTTTATACTGTTCCACTGGGGTGAGTTAAGAAGAGAAATGTAGCTATTGTAAGTTACTCAAGTGGGAGGAAACTATTCCACTGGAAAGCCCTGGAAAATGGTGAGACCTCTTGCGGGACAGCTCATGGTGTTGGGCCATCAAACACTATACACCCTAAAAGCCTAGGTGACCACAAGAAAAGAAAAACTAACTCCCAAACTCGTCACCAAGTTGGTGAGATTGCCCTCATCTGTTATACCACCTGTACTTGAACGATCACAAGGGTAGTCATGATAACCCGAATTCAAAAGCCATCCCCCAGTTTTCTGGAATACAGGAATCCTCAAAACTCTTTGGTAAAGGAAAGACCCTACAGGGAAAAATATATATATATTTTTAATTATATATATATTTCTGAGATTTAATATTCTTCTAATCTTGATAGAAACGTAAAGGAAACAGATTTACATAATTTTGAAAACATTAATAAGGATTCGTGGTATTTCTCATTGTTACACACAGGACACACCCTTATAACTCTAAGCCTATAGGAGACCTCTCTTCCAGTCATTCAGTCCCTTCGTTAGACCTTTAGTTTTCCCTTCCATTGTTTTATTGATCACTGCTCATGTAGAGAAAGGCTATCTATTTTTTTAACTTTTTAAATTATTTTTTATTGAAGTATAGTTGATTTACAATGATTCAGGTATACAACAAAATAATGTAGCTATACGTATATATGTACTTTTTTTTTCAGCTTCTTCTTCATCATAGGTTTTTACAAGATATTGAATATAGTTCCCTGTGCTCTACGGTAGGTCCTTGTTGTTTATCTATTTTATACACGGTAGTGTGTATCTGTTAATCCTGAATTCCCAATTTACCCCTCCCCACTCCTTTCCCCTTTGGTAACCATAAGTTTGTCTTCTATGTCCGTGAGTCCATTTCTGTTTTGTAAATAAGTTCATTTGTATCACATTTTAGATTCCATGTATAAGTGATATCATACGATATTTGTCGAGATAGTTATTTATGTAGGTCCTTTTACCTTGAATACTGGACTTTCAATATAAATAAAATTTTCTGTGCATACTTTTAAAAACCGATGTATGGGATTCCTTATCCTCACATGTGATGGAGAAAATGCATGTTGCAAACACTTAGCATTTTATCCTGAGCATTCCCCACCTCGGTGGTCACATGAGGTCACATTTACATTCGTACTCCACCTCATCTCAATGTTTCCTAGAACCACTGCCCATTCCACAGAGTTGCCCTAGTGTTGAGTCACCATTTTGCCCTTCTAGCCTGCTCCAGGGTTAATGAGGCAGCCCCACAGTAAATGGGCTTCTACCCCAAAGTGCTAAACTCTCAAATCACTCCCCGCCTCTGCCACCATCCACCAGCACAGTGGATGGAAATGAGCTCTTCATCTGCTACTTTGTCCATCTGACAGTAACACCCACCACAAATGATGTGGTCCTGCCTGCCGGGAAGACGTGGCCTTCAGTCCCTTACGGTGGGTTCCTCACAGGTTCACCCCAACCCAGGCCAACTGAGATATTTTATATCCCTGAGCCTCTGTGGAGATCTAAGTTTGAATGCCTTATCTCAGGGGAAATTCCTCAGCATCCTTGTCAACTCCACCCACGCGACATCCAAGAACGAAGAGCAAGTGTGTGCGCTGGGAGATGCTTACATTTGAACCCCAGCTCCTCACATCCAAAATATCCTATTACACCTAAATAATTTGGGTCAATTTGATATTTTCCATTTTTTATTATGAAATAACAGTAGTATGATCATACATTTCTACAGATGGTAATGATTATTTCCTTGGGATAAATTTTTAGAAGCAGAACAGTGGGGGGAAGGGCATTCTCATTTTTAAGGGTCTTCGTACATGCTTCTGATGTTAAACGTTTTTCCTGTGTTATTTAGCCACTTTATTTCTTTTTTGTAAATTTAGCATTCATATTCTTTGCCTTGTTTTTCTAATGAGGTGTTTGACTTTTCTGAGTGAACTATAGAAACATTAAGGATATCTCCTTTCATTTGTTTGAGAAATATTTATTGTGTTCCATTGTGTTCCTATTATATGCCGGGAACTGGGCACTAAAGATATGATAATGAACCAAACAGATGAAATATCTGCCCTCATGGAGTTTACATTCTAATAGGTAGAGACAGAGAAAATAGTGTTATAAAGAAATAGAGTAGGGTGACGTGATAGTAAATGTCTGGTGTGGTGACAGAGAAAGGGGACTCCTGGAAGTCAGAAAAGGCCTCTCTGACGTGGCGTTTACACTGAGATCTGCATGAAAAAAAGACACAAGAGCATCTTCTTATGTGAAAAACATTCCAGACAGCAGGAACCACAAGTGCAAAGGCCCTGAGGCAGGAATAAGCTGGGCTCTCAAGGAACAGTTAGAAAGGCAGCAGAAGGGCTCCTATTGTCAGCTAAGGCTGGGGGAGGCTGTAGGTGTCCTGGCTGCCAAGCGGCAGACCCTCTGGCCTTGCAAGATGATACCATGCAAGTGGTAGCCATTAAACTTTGACCCCTGCCAAAGCCCACCTCTCCCATCAAGTGCAATTTGAGTAAGCCCTCCAGGCGGGAAGTGAGCTGGGAGAAAATCCCTGGGCACCCAGGGTCATCCCCCGTGGGGGGTTTTTCCAAGACCTCCATTTCTGGAGCAGCTAGATCCCACATGCTCCTTCTTGTACATGGCACTCACACCACTGGACATCAAAAATGAAAAGTTTTGTGGGCTGCTCAGATACCAAAGAATATCCTTGGATAACCTTTATAATTTTATTTAAGGTTAATTCGAGTGTGCAGAAAACACCCACCCATCCCACTCCTATGCTCTTTGGACATGTCAGGAAAAAGAATAAAAGGTCTGAAGACAGACTAATCCCAGACAATTCTGATCCCTGTGCTGGTTACTATCTTTTTGCCTCTCCAGGTCCATCCATCCTCAGCATTCTCTATCTTTCCTTGTCCTGATCTGTCCAGGCAAGGCTGACTTTTCCCCACTAAAAAAAAAAAGAAAAAAGAAAGGCAATAGGAGATGAAGAATGGAGGTATGTATGGGACAGATCACACGTGGTCTCATAAGCTAGAATAAGAAATAAAACTTTTTTCCTAAGTGCAATGGGAAGCCAATGAAGGGTTTTTAAAAGGGAAGTTATAGAATCTGATGTCATTTTTAAACAATTTCTCCAGATTCTGTGAAGAATATGGATTATAAGGAGGCAAGAACAGGTGATATGTATATAATGGAATATTATTCAGCCATGAGAAGGAAGGAAGAAAATTCTGCCATTTGCAACAGCATGGATGGACCTTAAGGGCATTAGGCTAAGTTAAATAAGTCAGAGAAAGACACATACTGTATGATATCACTTATATGTGGGCTCTACAAAATCCTTATCCTCTGTTCTCTTCCACTGGCCTATGTGACTATTTTTATGCCGGTACCATACTGTTTTGCTATGCGTGTTGGCTGCTAATGACTGATAACTACTGCCTTCTATGGGGTATTGCCCTCAGCCAAGAGATCCACTTGTCCCAGAAATGCCTAGGGGGTCCCATCCCCACCTCTTGGGGGAAGCCCTCAGTCAGTAGATAATTGATATGGCCTGCAAAAGGCCAAATCCCTTGCCTAGAGGCAGAACTGAGCCCACAGTATAATTCATTCTCCAGAGGTCCCCTAAGGATCAGGCCAAAGCAACACTCCAACTGAAACTACATCTTTGCTCAGCTATTTTCTGTTTCTTTCACTCCCTTACAGGTTTCTTCTATAATCACTCCCTCAGTGAAACACTGGCCCCAAAATCCTTGTCTCAGGTCTTTAAGGAACCCAACTTAAGACACATCTCTTCCCAAAATTCCAAACAAAAGTTCTAGGCTTAATATTAATAACAACAACAACAATAATAATTGTGGGGCTTCCCTGGTGGCGCAGTGGTTGAGAGTCCGCCTGCCGATGCAGGGGACACAGGTTCGTGCCCCGGTCCGGGAAGATCCCACATGCTGCGGAGCGGCTGGGCCCATGAGCCATGGCCGCTGAGCCTGCGCGTCCGGAGCCTGTGCTCCGCAACGGGAGAGGCCACAAGAGTGAGAGGCCCACGTACCGCAAAAAATAATAATAATAATAAAAAATAATAATAATAATTGTGTAATACATCAAAGCTCTCCAGATCCTCCCAATATGTCACAAAGGGAAAAAAGTAATAATTACTCTACAATCACTCATTTCACAAGTTCCCCAGGGGACGTTTAATGGGATATTATCATGGCTGGCTTATTTCCCTCTTTTTTCTCTACTTTGTCCCAGCTGTCACTCTACCCTCTCTGCCACTCCAGAAAACATTCCCGATACAGTGTACATACTCTTACCGCACAGTTATTTCAATAAGTATTTAATTACAGGAAAAGATCATAAATATTATCTGAAGTGCACTGGAAAATAGAATTCCCCGTGCTGCCAGAGGTCCTGATCTGTGGCTGCTTTCCCTCTTCGTAATATTTTCTTGCATCATCTGGCATCTGCAATTGCAAAAGTCACCCTGGCTGGGCTGAATGCTTGCTAATTAGCGAAGGATTTTATTCCAGCCATGTTACTTTGGAGTGACGGGGCACATGGCGTCTCCAAAACTCTCCCGCTGGAAGAGCTCTGATCCTACATTAACGAGTGGATGAAAGCCTACAGGGCAGAGGAGTGATTCTACTGATGCAGGACACAAGTTATTAGGAAGAAGTAAGATGGGGTCTCCAGAAACCTGTCATCTAGCTGGAGAGATGAGACTTACCACCAAGGAACAGTCATAAACAATGTAAGACAAGCAGAATTAAGTGCCAGATTGTGTGGGTCTAACAAAGGCAGTGTGGGTTTCAGAGAACCAGGGAAGAGATGAGAGCTGGAATAACCAGAGAAAGCTGCCCATAGAAACTCTGGAAATGGATCTTTAAGGAAAGCGGTATACTCATGATAGAGATTCAAACGAAGCATGTTTAGACTGCCCTAGCCTCATTCCCTCCTGAATCAGTAAACAACCCTCCTAATGAAATTCTGAGCAGACAATGCAGCTAGGTTTCAGCCCCTGAGCTGAGAGTTGACCTCAGGTTTAAGGATGGACGCAGTGTAGAAAAGCTCGCCAGCAGTCCTCAGAGCTGAGTTCCAGTCCTGACACCACCCCTAACTGGGACAGCAGGACATTGAGGGCCAGTGGCAAAGAGGAACCAAATTCATTCCTTATAGAAACTGCAAATGAGCTTTGGAGCTAACAAGACTCAGGAGTTGCCATGAAGTCCCACAAGATTTGTTTTTATCCTCTCTGATGCGTGGAGACAGATAATGAGCCCCTTCCGTAGTCTGTTCTCGCTGACAAGGCTGCCTTTTCCAGGGAGCCCTGGGGGCTGTCCCAGGTTGCTGATTCGTGATTCAGGAACAACCTTTGTGCTTACTGTGTCCCTCCCACAAAACCGTCCCCAGAAGTATTTTTAAAACCCCACTGGTTCGCTTAACAAGAAGAAACCAAAAATCTGTCAGCTACATACATCTACTTGAGTAATCTGAGCTGCTTTCTACAAAATGCTTAAATGACCTTCAATTAGTTTGATTCCAAACCTAAGATGAACCCAATTAGATTATTCCACCAGGTAAGTAGGATGTAATTGTTACCTTGACAACATTGATAGGGTACCAGCTCTGAAGTAAGGGCCACACAAACTGGGAAAGATGCAACTGGACAGAGATTCTGACCATTGTCATCAAAACTTCCCCCCTGTTGGGACCATGTCCAGTCTGAGATTTCAGCTCTTATATGAAATACACAAGTCAGTCTGGGTCTTTTTTTTTTTTTGGAAAACTACAGCTGCCGTCTATTCAGGCTTATGTGTGTGTCACTAGGTAAATTTTAGAAAATATGAGTCGTTTTATGAGGCAGGGGTGGGGTACTGTACTGCATAGCTTAGACCAGAGAATTCACTGTAAATTACTGTACTTCCTATAATTATGCTGTAGGTGGGATTAATCATACGTACTGGAGCTTTGGCTTTGCGACCTCAGTTAGAATCTGGGCTTTTCATTGACTAGTCATGTGACCTTGAACAAGTTACTTGACTATTCAGAGTCTTAGTGCCTTCCAGGACAAAATAATACCTCTATCACAGGGTCATTGTGAGGATTACACGAGATAATGTGTGTAGGATGTTTAACATCCTGGCTGACACATAGTAGATGCTCAATGAACGGCCACCAGTATTAGGAAGGACACACAGCACAGTGGTTCAGCACCCCAACACTGGGATCAGGGAGGCCAGGGTTGACATCTAAACATCTTTTCTCTCTAGCCTGAAACCTCAAGCAAAATACTTAATATTTCTAAGCCTCAGTTTCCTCAACCATAAAAGAAAGAAAAATATTCCTCTCTCATACTGTTATTGTCAGCTTTAAATGAAAGAAAGCCTTTACAGTGCTTAGTACACTACCCGACTCAGGGCAAGAGCTCTCTAAATGCTGACAATAATGTTTTGAGATACCAAATCCCATAAGGTGAGGAGGGTTAAATTTGTTAATCTCCTTCGTTGTCCCCAAGGGACTCAACCCTTGGAAGAAAGAGAAGGAAGAGTTTGGGAGAAGATTCCAAGTTAAAGTAAGCACATCTCTTCTCTGAAGTGTTGCTCCAGGCTAAGACTGTCTCTCTTTCCCTATCCCCTCCAGAGACTGCATATTCTTCTACATTACATATTATAACCAAAACATATTACAAGTAATAAGGTCAACTCATAAGTGTCCCTAAGACTTTTTAAAATGTCAACTGGCCACAAACCTTTGTTTTCCCACTTATGAGCTGTTGGGTTCAGGGAATCTATAGCTGTCCTCTACTCTGGACCCAATCTAAGCTGCTGGTACCCCCAAGCCCCTTCTTAAATAACATCTTCAAAACTGGGTGTCAACAGCCTGGTCTTGAAAAGTTTCCTTCTGGGAAATATTCTGGAAGTTGCTTTTCTGGAAAATAAGCAAACTCTATCACATTAGGTAAAAACCCATTCTAAGTTTTCAAAAATTATTATTATGTTCCCTTTTTTTTTTTTTTTTTTTTTTTTTTTCGGTACGTGGGCCTCTCACTATTGTGGCCTCTCCCGTTGCGGAGCACAGGCTCCGGACGCGCAGGTTCAGTGGCCATGGCTCACGGGCCCGGCCGCTCCGCGGCATGTGGGATCTTCCCAGACGGGGGCACGAACCCGTGTCCCCTGCATCGGTAGGCGGACTCTCAACCACTGCGCCACCAGGGAAGCCCCAATTATTTTCTCATTTTATTATTGAGAAAGTTGAGATTCTAACTGGGTAAGCAATTTTCCCAAGAACGTACCAAAGGAGGGATATGGGCCAACTAAGTCTGTTGAGACTTGGGTCTGAAGAAATGGTAATTCTGCTCCCCTATGAAGAGAGCACAATGGGGCAGAAAGAGCACCACATTTAGAGTTAGAAAGTCCCAGATCGAAATGTTGATTTTCTTTCTTCCTAGGTGTGTGGCAAGTTGGGCAACCTCCTTAACATCTCTGAGCCTCCTTTTACTCTTCCATCAAATAGTCATGGCTATACCCAACTTAAAGGGCTGCCGGAAGGATTAGGGCTAAATTATGAGTTGGGTATTGCCTGTGGCACAAACCCTGTGTGACTGCATTTGTACCCAGATGATCTGCCACCTAATCTCTGGTCGTGTGCATCGAACAATCTTGTCCCTAAATCAGAGGGAACCCTGGGATCTCACCATGGGATGGATCGAAAACGGACTATGACAATTTCAGAATTAGAGGTTGAGAAAGATATTGAAATTAACCAAGTTTACTCACAACTTGAAAGTAGGAAGGATCTGATTATCTAAAGAACTGCAGGTAGATTTCTTTGATTCCATAAATCATAAATGTGTAGTTAAATGTAGGAAGGCGGCAAAACAAATTCATAGCAAAAGAGCAGAGAATTTGCCATCAAACCAATATTGTTCAGAACACACATCTTCCACTTATTAAACTGGGTGACCTTAGACAAATTAATCTCCCAGAAGTTCAAACTCCTCATTAGTGAAAAATAAGATAACAGCCCTTGAAGGACTATTTCCAGGATTAAACAAGATAATATATGCAAAGCTCCAAAGTTTTTAGTGGAAAGGGTAAGTAAGTGGGCTGTAAGCACACAAGAAAACCATAATAAAATCAGAAATAACAAACTAGATTTACCTACATAACATGGATAAATCACAAAGATGTGCTATATGTGGGAAAAGACACAAAAAAGATCATGCATATAAAATTTAAAACACACTAAAATCACTATATTTTTTTAAAGACACACATATTTTTGGAACTTCGCTGCTGGAGCAGTGGTTGAGACTCTGAGCTCCCAATGCAGGGGGCCCAGGTTCGATCACTGGTCAGGGAACTAAATCTCACATGCATGCCACAACTAAAGAGTTCGCATGCCACAACTAAGGAGCCAGCGAGCCGCAACCAAGGAACCCACCTGCCACAACTAAGACCCGGCACAACCAAATAACTAAATAAAATAAATATTAAAAAAATAAAGATACACATATTTCTAAATAAATATAAAAGGAATAAACATGGGATGATATATATTTCACATATACTAAAGTAGATCCCTATGAGGGGTTGGGGAAGGATTGAGGATGGAGGGATAGGAGGGAAAATAATATGAAGAAAGACCTTGGCCTGTTCAATAATGATGGTTTATCAGGAACTGGGGAATATGGTTAATATGTCCCAGTTCCTGATTCAAGGAACTGGGAAATATTCAAGATTTCCTTGAATCTTTGGATTCAAGATTCCATGATATGTTTAAGTATCTATCAATCACTTGAAATCGTGCCTGCATATTTAATATACTCAGTAATTAGTAGCTAGAGTATACACGTTACATAGTACAGATGTTAGGAAAATTCTTTCAAGAGCCTCATTTAGCCCATACACCTAGACATACAAATCATGGACTGTGAGAGCAAAAGAACTTTAATGATCATATAATCTAGCCCTACCATTTTTCAGGACAGAAAGTAAAGCCCAAGGAGGGAAAGTGAACTTCTGAAGGTTATTCAGCTAGTCAGTGTTTGTCCTAGAGACGGTAGCCATGGATCTTGACCATACCAAAAGGGCCTTCCAAAGAGCACAACTCATCCCCAGGCCAGGCTGCTGGAGTGGGGTAGAGGGAACAGCTCAAGGAGGCTATGTTTTACATGATATGTCAGTGTCTCCCTCCCACTAGTGACCACTGATGAGAGCTAGAGGAAAGATGAAAGTGGTAAAGATTAAAATGGAGAAAAAGACTTTCAGTTTTTTTATTGATGCGGAGATGTAATTGACATATAACAGTGTGTAAGTTTAAGTTGTACAATGTGTTGGTTTGATACACATATATTGCAATATGATTGCCACCATAGCATAAGCTAACACCTCTCTCATGTCCCATAACTATCATGTCTTCTTTGTGGTGAGAACAATCAAGTCTCTCAGCAACTTTGACGTTTACAGCACAGTATTTCAACTATAATCACCGTGCTGTGGCCTAGATCTCCAGAACTTATTTATCTACTAGTTGCTAGGTTGTACCCTTAAACATCTTTTAATACCAACTGACTAAGCATTTTTGACCACACGCTGAATTAGATAATAAGAAAAATATATATCAATGGGTAATATGAGAGAATAGTTCACATAAAGAGCAGAGTTGTCATCTTCCAGCATCTGAAACGCTTTCCTGAGAAAAAGGGATTAGAACAGCTGTGTCTGGAAGAGGCGAAACTAAAGTCAATGCATAGAATATAAAGAGAAAGAACCCAGATACAAAAAGAGGCTTAACAGGTAGAACTGTCCACAGATAGAAGCTCACAAGGCAACCGTACAAACACGTGGAGGGTGTGCCGCAGAGATCCAAGATCCAGTGGGGATTAGAGCAGATGCTGCCTAGATTATTTCCAAATCTCGGAGTCTATGTGTCTCTTATCTTCACAGGAATTTCCAAATATAAACCAGAGTTAATTTGAATTAGAAACACCAGCTCATGGCTCAGCTTCCAAAAAATGCAGGATGCCGGAGAAGAATCAGCCGGGTGTAAGATTTCTCAGAAACAATCTCTGTACATTTGCCCAGAAATAGAAACCTAACTTCTACCAGAGAGAAAACATCAGTCTTTCAATTCTGGGATTTTTTTTTTTTTCATTTCATTCTCAGCCTCAGATCAACAGTCTGTGTGGAATCCATGGCCAAGAATAATTTCACCATAGTAACTGAGTTCATCCTTATGGGCTTTTACTGGCTACCTTAAGCTGGAGATTCCCCTCTTCCTGGTGTTTCTGAGTTTCTATCTAGTCACCCTTCTGGGGAATCTAGGGATGATGATTCTGATCCCAGAGGATGTCCAACTCCACACCCAACGTACTTCCTTCTGAGTCACCTCTCCCTGCTAGACATCTGCTACACCTCGGCCAGCACCCCTCAGGTCCTGGCCACACTCGCCACAGGCAGGACAGTCATCTTCCATGGCCAGTGTGCTTCCCAGTTCTTTTTCTTCACCATTTGTGCAGGCACAGGGTGGTCCCTGCTGGCTGTGATGGCCTGTGACCGCGATGTGGCTATTAGCAACCCACTGCTCTACACTGCTGGAGTCTAGTGCTGGGAGCCTAAGTCTATGGGGTAGCGGGGTCCATCCTGCGTACCACGTGTACTTTCACCCGCTCCTTCTGTGAAAACAGTCAGATCAACTTCTTCCGAAGCTTGCCTGCAGTGACACAACAAACACTGAGACTGTCGTTGTCTTCTTTGGCAACTTTGTGATTTTGGCCAGTGCCTTGGTCATCCTGATTTCCTACCTGCTTAGCATCAAGACCATTTTGAGGGTGAACTCTTCAGGTGGCAGGGTTAAGACTTTCTCCACATGCTCCTCCCACCTCACTGCTGTGGCCGTTTTCTTTAGGACCCTCATCTTCATGTATCTGCAGAGTGGTTCAGGCAAATCCCTTGAGGAAGACAAGGTAGTGTCTGTCTTCTACAGTGTGGTCATCCCCATGCTGAGTCCTGTGATATACAGCCTGAGAAATAAGGATGTGAAAGCGGCCTTCAGAAAGGTCAATGGTAGATTCCAAGTGTCACAGAGTGTGTAGATCTGGGTGTAAGGACCTCTCATCTTGGTCCATTTTTTTCCCGTATTAATATATCCTAATAGGCACCAGCAGTATATGCAACCGGTACCCACAAACAAAAAGAAGGTAGAGAGGTACCACAGGCACACAAGAAAAACTGCAAATCTACAGCAACATGGTTGGAACTAGAGATCATCATACAAAGTGAGGTTAGTCAGAAAGAGAAAGACAAATACCATATGATATCACTTATATGTGGAATGTAAAATATGACACACATGAACTTATCTACGAAAGAGAAACAGACTCACAGACATAGAGAGCAGACTTGTGGTGGCCAAGGGTGAGGAAGGGTGGGGGAGGGATGGAGTGGGAGTCTGGGGTTGGTAGATGCAAACTATTGTATATAGGATGGATAAACAACAAGGTCCTACTGTGTAGCACAGGGAACTATATTTAATATCCTGTGATAAACCATAATGGAAAAGAACACGAAAAAAGAATGTATATTGATGTATAAGTGAATCACTTTGCTGTACAGCAGAAATTAACACTACTTTGTAAATCAACTATACTTCAGTAAAAGATCTTTTTAAAAACTTTTAACTGCAAATGTGATAGCATTTATTTCCAGCAATTCAGATATACTTTCTTCCCCCTCTCCCACCTCCAGTCCATTCCTAAGAACCCAGAAGTCTCATAAATGCTCACTGACATCATCATTTACAGAATCTCAGAGCCCCCAGAGGTCTTCAGTTAATCTCAATCCAGCCCAATACTCTTTGCATGCTTGGCTTTCCCATCCTTTCTCTCTCAGTTTTGCTCCCATCAATACTGCCTTTTTTTCTGGGACAAGGATTATATCAGGAGATCCCTGTGGATAAAACTAAATAGTCTTTTTTTTTTTTTTTTTTTTAAATGCGTGAGTGACTGGTCACCTCAGTAAGGGAGGAGTGTTGTGTAAGACAAAACTGAGTCTCTCAATGGCCAAGGGAAGGGAGTGTTTAAGAAATGAGCCTTCTGGCTTCCCTGGTGGCTCAGTGGTTGAGAGTCCGCCTGCCGATGCAGGGGACACGGGTTCGTGCCCCGGTCCGGGAGGATCCCACATGCCGCGGAGTGGCTGGGCCCGTGAGCCATGGCCGCTGAGCCTGCGCGTCCGGAGCCTGTGCTCCAACAACGGGAGAGGCCACAACAGTGAGAGGCCCTCGTATCACAAAAAAAAAAAAAAAAAAAAAAAAAAAAAAAAAAAAAAAATGAGCCTTTATCTTCACCATTCTAGACATTCCAGTCGCCCCTTGGAGAGCTCACTCCAGAACAATGAAATTTGCAAATTCCAAATTTGCAAATTGCCTTCCCACTTAATCACTTAATCAGGTTTTGTTATTCCTGCTTTGTTGTTACTCTGATATCTTCAAGGTGAATTAAGCCTTTGGGGATGTTTCCTCAAGGACTAATTCCTTAGTTTCTGAAGGATATGGTGCATTGCCTCTCCTCTCCACTCGCATAGCCTGCCTCATGAACTATTTTCTCCTACCAAGCATCCTATTTCCAGGAATGGCAAAGTCAGAGAGCAAAGGTAGGTATAAGGCAGGTATAAGGAAAGCCCTGAAGCACATATTATCTTCTCTGGCAAAGATGTGGTAAGAGGGGAAAGTAACTGAAACTCCTGCACAAGGCTGCAGAACCCTTCAGGGCAGAGTCTGTTTTCTTTGTTGCTGAACTCGTCTCCAAGTCCAGAGTTCGGACCAGAGGAGTTCTCAGTAATTGTTTTTGAACACATTTTTATGGCACATGCATGGTCTCATTTGAGCCTCACGGAAGCGGCAAATAGCGAAGGCATGGTTAGGTAGAAGATCCCACCTTGCAATTCAGAAAACACTTTCTCATAGTCTCTTTGGGCCTTTGCTCAAAGTCCCTTTGTTCAGAGTTTACAGCCGCATAGGCAAGGAATGTCAGGCTTGTATCTGAATCCCAATTCTACCACCAATTCACTGTGAAACCTAGGGTAAATGGTTTAATTTCTCAGATCCTAAATTTCCTCGTCTAAAACAAATGTAACAACTCCTAATTTAAGAGTGTATGGTAAAAATTAAATAAGGTGATGACTGAGAAATCTACCACCAATTAACTGCTCAATATATATTTTTCTCTTCCCTTCCCTTTCCCTCACTTTCCGATATCAACCCTGGGCCTTGCCACAATTCCATGGCCGTGAACAAATAGTAAGGAGATCATGAACAAATGATAGGGCAAGAGAATGAATTCGGGAAGGTGAATATAAATCCTTTTCACCCAAGAAATATAATCAATATGGGTGTTTAACTTGGGGGATGGAAGGGGAGAGTGCATTTGTTTACATCCCACATAGTCAAGGGTAGCCAAATGATGTCTTTTTCACGGAATGTCTTGTTGTGTGCCCAATGAACCCCTCTAACCAATCTTGAATTTATGAGAAGTTGATCCTCCATGCCCTTCTATATGGGAACAACCATTTTATTAAGATGGCCCTTCACCCTACCTACAGCTGATTTGTTCAGAAGTGAGCACCTGACCCACGTTAGGTTTAATAAAAATTTTTCCATGGGCGTTATGAAGTTCAACACGTAAAAGAGATTTAGCATAGGAGACCCGATTGTCCAAAGTAGAGAAGTCAAGAGAGGGGCAAAAATGAAGTCGTTATTCAAAGAGAATCTGCAACAAAAAAGACTAAGAGCTCTGACAGTTTCTATTTCCTACTTCCCGTTGTACTTCTAAAGCAGCCACAGTTATTTTCTTGCTTCCTTAAGGCACATTGGAATCCTACCATAAATTCCCCTTTGGGGACTAGTTCAAGCTTGGTCATCAGGGCCAAAGGATTCCACACTTATAGAACTCTAATGGAAAGGAGTTCTCCAGTATGTTACGGCAGATCTGTCTCCATTGACACTGATTATATCTACACTCTTTGAATAAAGAAAGGACTGGGTCTTATTATGAGACTCAGTAAATAAAGTAAATGAAGAGTGTGTCTATACTTCTATCATTTTCTCATTGCAGGAGAAACTTCCCCACTCATAGCTTAGGTAACCACTGTTCTAGCACTTGACCTTCCCCTTCAAGTGATCAGACTAGAATAAGCCCCTGACCCAGGTTTCATCAATGCGTGAACAGGGTAGAGAGCCATTAGATGCTCTAGAGCTGTAAGATTACTAAGCAGGAGCAATAAAAATATCTCCCCCTTGGGCTTCCCTGGTGGCGCAGTGGTTGAGAATCCACCTGCCTATGCAGGGGACACATGTTCGAGCCCTGGTCCGGGAAGATCCCACATGCCACAGAGCAACTAAGCCCCTGCACCACAACTACTGAGCCTGTGCTCTAGAGCCCGCGAGCCACAACTACTGAGCCCATGTGCCACAACTACTGAAGCCCACGCACCTAGAACCCATGTTCCGCAACAAGAGAAGCCACCGCAATAAATCCGCTCACCACAATGAAGAGTAGCCCCTACTCGCCACAACTAAAAAGAAAGTCTGTGCGCAGCAACGAGGACCCAACGCAGCCAAAAATTAATTTTTTTTTTTTTTAAAAATATCTCCCCCTTGAGGATTTAAACTGAACAGTATGGGAAAAGACTAAGTTAGCTGAGAAATGAGACTCACAAATGATGATAAGCTATGGAGAGAATGGCTGAGTCATGTTTACGGACAGACCAGAGAGGAAATGAGCAAATGTCAGACGCGGAGGAGGCAGCCATATAAACCAGTCCCTAGTGCTACACTAGATCTTTCCAAATCTTGAGTTATGTTCCAGACTGAGTTCTAGCACTCCCAATAGGTCCCCCCAAGAAACCCCTGTCTCCTTTTTGGAGCATAAAAGTCTTAACCATAGACCCATATTCTACTAGATAATCTGAATGGTCTCTTTTACAACCTAAAGAACCTAATAACTCATTGTTCTAGCTCCTAATAAAATATTATTATTATTATTAATACAGCTAAGAGTAACAGAGCACCTATTATATGTCAGACACTATTCTGAAAACTTTTAGATGTATTTAACAACTCTATGATGTCTTAGCAACCCTATGGTGTAGGTGCAATTATTATCCCCACGTAGGGATGGGGAAAATAAGACATAGAGAAGATAAGTTGTCCAGGGTCACAGAAGCAAGCCTCTTGATTTGAGCTCAGGGACTCAGGTTCCAGAAACTCTAGTCTTATCTACTCTCTTATATCACCTTTGAACACCATTTTATAAACAATTGTCCCTTCTCTGGTACAGAGTGACTTAAGGCAAAATGGCCCCTGAATCATTTTGCAGTACACCTGAAACTAAAACAACACTGTGAATCAACCGTACTCCAATATAAAATAAAAATTAAATTATAAATAAATAAATAAATTTCTCCCAACAACAACAAAAAAATAGCCTTATTCATTAGGCTCTTTCTCCAGGAACCATAAAAGATGGTTTTTCCTGCTTAGGAACTTGGGAGTCATGTGAAGGGACATTCAAAGGTCATAGGTAAGAGAAGACAAAATAAATAAAATAAAAGACCGATTTAACAAGGAGAGAACTTTACTCAGCCTCAATCCCTATACACTTGCCAGTTCTTGGCTAAGCAGCTGGATGGATAGAAGCTGGAAGAGATTGCATGTAATGGTTATTCAATAAAAATTTATTCAGAACGTACACGGACCCTATTCTCTGTGATGGCTAAGATAGGACCTGGGCCTTTAAGTCAGCATCAGCCATGGGGCTTGTCCCAGATAAGACAGCTCTATTGATGTCTGAGAGACTGAGAGCAACAATGATTCTCAGATCCACAATCCACCAAGCGGTGTCCAAGTTCCCTACATTCAACCCCTCTGAAATAAAAGGAATGAGAGATCCATGCCTGCTTCCCAGCATCCTCTGCAGACCTACAAAGGAGAAACTCTCTACACAAGCATTCTCCTCGCCCCCACCCCCAACCCATTATCAACCTACAAGACCCATTCATTTACTTTATTCATGTCTCTGCGGAAATGTTGCCTCATTTGGGAGAAACCTTTCTTGACCACCATAGCTAGAACAACAGCTCCCCTACTGCATGTCACTGTCTATCCCCCTACCCTGCTATTTTATTCTTCAAGACACAACAACGCCTGATATGTAACTGCATGTTTGTTTTTTATCCCCACCCCCAGTAAAATGTACGTTCCATGGAGGCAAGAATTGCTATTTTTAGTGCACCTCCTGAATCACAGTAGGTGCTCAAGAAAGATCTATTGAAAAGCAGAAAGATTTAAATGAACAGGACTTCTATTTCTGGCAATACGGTGGACTAGGATTTTCTGACCAAGCTGGCTCCTGAAAAACATGTAAAAAGATAAAATAAAAAGGTGAAAAGATACTAAGAAATCAAAGGCTAACATCCAAGGGGAAAAAAGAACCCCAAGACGTAAGCAGAGTATGGAAGCTCTGTTTGCCACCGATAGCATCTCCCCGTGAGCCTATAGAACAACAGTTCCCCTACTGCATGTCACTGTCTATTGTTGTCCACTTTGCAGCTTAAAGCAGCAAACCTTTCCTATTGCAGCTTCTGTAGGGGCAGGAATCCAGACACAGGTTAGCTGGATGTCTTTGGCTCAGGGTCTCTCACAAAGCTGTAATTAACATGTTGGCAAGGGCTGAAAGTTAAGGCATGGATTTGGGAAGACTTGGATCCTTCCCCACTGGTAGCCAAATATGTCAGTTCCTTGCTACGTGGACCTCCCCGTGAGGCAGCTCACAACATGACAGATGACTTTCCTCTGAACTAATTGCCCACCACAGTCTTCTTGAAACTTAATCTCAAAAGTAACATCCCACCACACCTTATCTACTAAAGGTGAGTCACTAAATCCAGGCCATTCCCAAGAGAGGGAAATTACTCAAAGACGTGAATACCAGAGGGCAGGAACCATCAGGAGCCATCTAAGGGGCTGCCTACCACAGTTTGCCCTCTGACCCCAAATGATTCGTGTTATTCAGCTAGGACTGGTTAAAAAACTAGACTTTTAACCAGCCTCCTTTGCAGCTAAGTATAGACATGTAGCTGAGAGTTTAGCCAATAGAATGTTTGAATAAACGGTGTAGAGCATTTCCAACAAGCCATGCTCCTTCCCATTCTGCTGGCTCGAGGCAATTGAAAACAGTGATGTCGGAAGTCGCCGGTTGAGGGTCAAAAAGCCACAATATGAATGACGACTTGTAAGACTGGTAATGGTTTCCCTCTGTTACTAGCTGTGAGGTACCGCATCATCCCATCTTGGTTTTCTTAAATCTTGTCCACACCTTTTTTATTTTATTTTATTTTATTTTTTTTGGAAGCCCTATATAATTTCTTTAGTGATTATTGGGTGAATCTATTTATTAGGGCCAACTACATGTTTATATAATAATAGTGTTTGTTTTTTTTTTAAACATCTTTATTGGGGTATAATTGCTTTACAATGGTGTGTTAGTTTCTGCTTTATAACAAAGTGAATCAGCTATACATATACCTATATTATGTCCCACACCTTTTTTAAATAGTGACTTTACTAGACATTATCCAAGTTGAATGTGCCATCTGTTACTTGTAAGTACCCTAACTGATACAGACCTCTACCTCTCACCACACACAAAAATGAATTCATAGTAGACTAAAGAACTAAATATGAAAGGGAAGTTAATAAAAGTTTTATAAAATAATAGAGGAGAATATTCTCATAACCTCATTATGTGGAAGAATTTCATATATGTAAAAAAAAAGCATTAATCATAAATTTATCCCTAAATGTGTCAGTATTCATTAAAGAGGTTCTGTTCATTAAAACACACGATTAAGAAGATGAAAGGTCAAAACACAGAATAGGAAAAAATCTTTTTAAGACACACAATCAACAAGGACTATTATATTGTGTGTGTGTGTGTGTGTGTGTGTGTGTGTGCACGCGCCCGTGCGTGTACTTAAAAATCACTAAGAAAAGATGGCTCAAACAGGTAATTCACAAAAGAGACTATCCAAATAGCCAATAGACCTATGAAGAGATGCTTCTTCTCGTTAGTAATCAGGAAAATGCCAATCGAAACCACAGTACGCTCGTTAGATTAGCAAAAATTAAAGAGTATGACACCACTATATTGACAAGGATATGGAAAATGGGTAGTATAAATTAGTCTAACAATTTTGTTAAACAGTTTGGCATTATCCTTTAAAAATCAAAGATACACATAACCAGTGACTCAGCTATTTCAGTGACCTAAGTATGCACAATGGTGAAACTCTTGCCCATGCCTACCAGGGTGCAGGTGCAAGAATGTTCATAAAGCATTGTTATAATAGCACAAAACTCAAAACACTTGCCTCTAGGTTTTTATTCTTCTGATCTGGAGTGTGGATGTGATGGCTGGGGCCCTGGCTGCCATTCAGCTACCAAGGTGACCTTGAAGCTACAAGCCACGCATAGAAAACAGCAGAGCAGAAAGGGCCTAAGCCCCTGATGACATTTCTAATCCACCATACCAGCCATGGGCTGCCTATCTCCAGGCTTCTTTTATGTGGAAAAAGAATTAATGTTTATCTTATTCAAGAAAACAACCAACTAGAAATAACTAGAAAACAAATATACATACAAAGAGAGAGAGATCAAAAATAAGCCAAACTAAGACATATGATTTAGTGATACATAGACAGATGATGTGCCTCCCCACTTTCCTTGGCAACAACAAAATGGGAATCAAGGAGCCCTAGGAGGCCCCTTCTCAGTTATGACTTTTCCCAGCTCTGTTGTTATTACTGATTTAACACCATTAAAGTGATCTTCCTTTATTTCAAAATTAAATAGGCTGATAAAAAGGAATGAAATAACGCCATTTGCGGCAACATGGATGGACCTAGAGGTCATCATACTAAGTGAAGTAAGTCAGACAAAGAAAGAAAAATACCATATGACATCACCTATATCTGGAATCTTAAAAAATGGTACAAATGAACTTATTTACAAAACAGAAAGAGACTCACAGTCGTAGAAAACAAACTTACGGTTAGCACAAGGGAAAGGTGGGGGGATGGATAAATTAGGAGTTTGGGATTAACATATACACACTACTATATATAAAATAAATAATTAATAAGGACTTACTGTATAGCACATGGAACTCTACTCAATATTTTATAACAACCTATATGGGAAAAGAATCTGAAAAAGAGTGGATATATGTATAACTGAATCACTTTGCTGTACACCTGAAACTAACACAACATTGTAAATTAACTATACTCCAATATAAAACAAAATTTTTTTTAAAAAAATAAATAGGCTAAAGGACTGAACCCTTCTCCCACAGAATATTTTGTGAGGCAGATGTTTAAACTAAAGAAGACCTGATGCTCCAGACTCTGCCACAATATAGAATGGAAAGCAAATCCAGGTACAGTTCACTGAGGGCTGGGAAGATCTATATTGGGTTTAGTCAGCTTTCCCAGAAGTGGTAAGACTTGAACTGGGTCTGGAAGGAAACAGAATCCTTGAGCAGACCAGACTAATGGGTGAGACTGTGGTTTCACGGTCCTAGTCTCCTCCCCTGACCATAGCCATCCTCCACCATCATTTCTGATCAGCCCTCCAGCTGGCAGCTGAGAAGCTATGTGACCTCGGATAAGACGTGCACCACCACCCCCAGGTCTGTACCTTCATCTGTAATGTATCAAAGTAGGTCTGGACTGTCTCTCCGTTTCTTTCCAGCCCTGGAGAAAGTGGCATGGAAGTGACGATGTTCAGTCCCTGACGAGCACAGAGAGGAACATGGGAAATTATGTCATTTAGGATCTACCACTTACCCTCCTGAGCTTTTTAATCCCCAGACCCATTGTTTTCTTACCTACTGAGAGCCCTGAGTCAGCTCTAATTGAAGGCAGAAGACTTCTCCCAGAAACATAAAGCCCTGTCCCATTCATTTTGTGATTTGCAGGCAAGTCTGGACTCACGTAAGCCCCACTGCAGGCAGGTGAATTATCACAGTGAATCATAGAGGAATCTTGATTTCTCTACGAATTTGATTTCTCTATGAATATGAATTTCTCTAGTGAATCTTTCGTTTAGCATTACCATCTTCATACCAGAAGCATCATCTTAGGTGACACCTGTAAGACGTTAAAAACACCAAAGGATTCAATTGGATCAGAAAACTCAACGATTCAGAAACAAGGCAATCTGAATTGGGCAGGAAGGCAAAACAGTTAGACACCCGGAGAACCTGGAGGTTGCAAGCTTTGAATGTTGCCCAGGAACTCTGGATAAAACTGAGTGCACAGCCTGGTCTTGCTACCTGCTGTGGGTTTATTCAAAAGTGGGTTTCAGCATATCCACAAAATCAGCCCAAGGAAGATTAGGTAATTGCATCTACTGTGACTTTCAGATCGCCACAGCAGCAATCCCCTTGGATCTGCTCAGAAAACAAAAATATCATCAGTGCTTCATAGAAGTTCCTCGCAGGAACAAAAGGACCAGTTCTTTCCCTGTGAGGTAACGTAAATCTTGTAACTATGTTGGGAGATCATATATTTTCCAGAGACTATTAAGTGTGCTTTCCAAAAGTTTGAAAAAATTTAAATTTTATCTGTGTGACCTTTTGCACAGGTTATTTTCCCAGGGCTTTAATTCTGTCTTCTGTGAAACAAGCATAGACCTACGTACTTACTGATGGTTGCAGCAGTTAGCAACAAATATGTCAAGTGCAGGGAACAGTAATTGGCATGGAGATATTATTACTCCCCTGTCACCCACATGGTTGAATAGCTAGGTATTCAGATCATGTACCGAGGATGAGGCCCATCCCTCTGAGGAGGTTGTCTCAGCTGGCGAGGTTAGAGAGAAAGACCCTTGAAAGAAGCTTTCGAAAAGATAATGTAGAAATGGATGTTACAGGAGGGGATGTGCAGTGAGGAAGGTGATGAGATGGAAACCTGCGTGACCTGGCCGCTGAGTGTCCTGACTACGTCGTAGCAATCCCCCTATCCCTGTGGCTCCATCCTGGACTGCTTTGTTCTTTCACAACTCCATGGCCTCTCCTAAGGCACCAAATAAGATGCTCGTATTGAGGCCCCATCAAGATAAATTTGGGAGGGAATGTTTTCTGACACCTCAGGTAAAAGTTAACTTCTCCGAGGTTCAATATTCTCTTCTGCTAAATGAAAAGAACATGTTGGACCAGATGTTAATCTTTTTTTAACACTGGAATGCCCTTTTCAAACAAAATGAAATGAAGCACCTGTTTGTTTACCGGCGTTAAAAGAAACTCTGCTTTGTTTGAAGCTGGGGCTGAGTTGGCAGCTCCCCACCTGGTCAGCCTCCCGTTTACTTCCCACTGCTGGGTCCCTTGAGGCATCTCCACAAAGGCTGAGGCCTCTGACAAGCAGAGCAGGAAAATCACAGGACTGCCTCACAGGGTCCTTTCCGACTCCAGGGTTCTGTGTGAGGGTCATAGGTATTTCCAACCAGTGTGGAGAAGAGCATATGAGCCCATCCTGAGGGTCACGTGCACAGTAACTATGGAGCCCCCCAAATCCTGGAGAGAAAGAGAAACCAGTCACCCAGATGCTCTTCTAACATACTGTCAGACATTGGACAGACATGGACACAGAAATTACCAGACAACAGCTAATGACTCACAGTTTCAAGGAATGTTCTCATTGTGAGGTTTACCCATTGAGACAATGTTTTGAATAGGTACACGTTTTAGCTACCACCATCCAGAAGAAAGCTGCCAGATGAATATTTCTTTTTAGGTCAACGAGGGCATGATGGTGTCTATTCTCAGGCCGTGTGAACTAAGTTATGCAAATGTTGTGGAACATGTCCAAGGGCTGGACTGAAAGGTCATGACTGTTCTGAAAAAAGATGGTGGGATTGGCCAGTCCAAATCCTACTAAGCAGGGGGATGCTGCTATAAGTCTCTAAAGCATATGATTGTTTAGCAATCTGAATGTGCTGGCTGTCTAGTCCAAATATTGAAATATTCAGAGTAATCTTTTAAAAGCTTCAAAGAAACTTATATTTATAATCTTGAGCTTCAGATACAAGCATAGCAAAAAAATTGTTAGAGGACATCTAGTTAAGTGCGTCCTAAAGCATGGGTTCCAGGTCTCTAAATTTCCATCTCTGTGGAAAGAAGGAAGAGAAGATTCTGTGGCTAAATAAGGATAAAGAATTCTGCTTTGAAAGAAGGATGTATTGAGCCATGGAACAGAATAATAGATGTGAGTGCAAATTCAGGATGCCTATACCAGTAGGTTCCAAACTGAGTTTTCGAGACTCGGGTCTCAAAGAGATGTCACAATGCCGGTGCTTTCCACAACCCACCTGAAGGCTTGAAGCTATGTTTTGTATCACATAACTGACCCTTTGGACACAGCAGACAGTTAATATGTAGGCTGGCTATATAATTTCAACTTTTTAACTTTTGGACTGGCTCTCAAAAAGGCAGCTGGATAAATCAAGTTCCCTTTTTAAAGTATTTGAACTAAAAAAAAACTGAAATAATTTTTCAGTTTTTCAATAGAGCTAAAGATGATGAACTTCCATGGGGTGAATAGCCACAACGATGTATAAGTCAAAGTTATGAGGAAGCAGAGAAGAGAAAAATGATGGGAAACATTTAACAGAGGGACAGAAAGAAGCAGGTGGTTGGAGCACAGAAATATCACAGTAACAGCAGTGTTCTGGAAGAAAGATGTTTAAGATCAGAGAAGATGGGAGCAATGGAATAAACCAGGGTGGTCCATACTCAAGCTACCGCTAATCAGTACATTTGGTAGGCATCCGTTTCCATACCTGACTTTGATAAGTTAATTGTTAGAAACTTGGCGGACCTGGTATTCTGTGTCTGAAACACCAGGACTTTGATTTTGCCTACGAGCCATGGAATTCTCAGGATCAAAACTGAAATGTTCCGTGGAAGTTCTACGGCTAGTGAGAACCCCATAGTTCACAAACAAGTCTTTAACCCTGACTCCAACCAGCCTCCCCATGAGTCTCAGAATCCCTGATGGAGCAGCCTCCACCCTCAACCCCTAGAGGTATCATCCTGGAGAACAGAGCCCAGAGCAATCAATAGCTAACAAAAGAACTCATTCCACCACCAGAGAGTGAAGAATCAACCTGATTTCTACAGGAAACTGGTTCTACCAAATTCTATAAACCCCCTCTCTGTGAGCTACTTCTAGACTACAAAGGCTAAAAATTAATGAAACAAGCAGTGCCCTAGGGTTGTGACACCATAGCTTAAATCCTGGCTTCTGCGCTTGCAATTTATCCTTTGACAAAAGCCACTTTAAGTTCCTGACCCTCAGCGTACACATTTCGAGCGTGAAATTCATAACGGCTATTTCAGGATTATTGACAGAAATCAGCCAATTAATGTGGAAATGTCCAACACAGAATAAGGGCTCCATAAATCTAATGGTTTTCACAGAATCACTTTCTCTCAAGGACCCTCAAGAAAGAGATCCAAGACAGACGATAACCTTGTTCACAGGAGAGCAGAAATGGATTATGAAAGGGCTCACCAGGAGTCGCTGAAATGACTGGAAATGTTTGACTTGGAGAATAGGAGACTAGATACGAGTAGGTATAGTAACTGTCTTGGGAGAGAGGGGTTTTACTCAACGTGCAGAATCGAGCATAATGCTAATGTGTAGAAGATACAGAAAGAAAAAAAAAATGTCATGAAGAACCTGGGGTAAGACAGGAATGAAGACACAGACCTACTAGAGAATGGACTTGACGATACGGGGAGGGGGAGGGGTAAGCTGTGACAAAGCAAGAGAGTGGCATGGACATATATACACTACCAAACATAAGGTAGATAGCTAGTGGGAAGCAGCTGCATAGCACAGGGAGATAAGCTTGGTGCTTTGTGACAGCCTGGAGGGGTGGGATAGGGAGGGTCGGGGGGAGGGAGATGTAAGAGGGAAGACATATGGGAACATATGTATAACTGATTCACTTTGTTATACAGCAGAAACTAACACACCATTGTAAAGCAATTATACTCCAAAAAAGATGTAAAAAAAATAAAAATAAAAAAGAAGATGCAGAAAGAGCACTGTGGCTTTCCCAACAGGGAGAATATTCCAAAGGCAGAGTGCCCAGAAAGACCCCATCACGTAACACAGGATTCTGCATCTGACCACTCTGGAGGCATCATTCACATCACAGTCTGTACAAATGGCCCTGCCAGGAGTTAACAGGGCACAGCCTTAGAATCCATATGTGCCAGCCCTGGTGTACACCTGGGCTACATGACAATTTGTTGGGAATATTCTAAAAGAGAGAGACTCCAGATTGGTCCCTTCCAGTCTTGATAGTCTAAAGTTCTCTGTTCTGAAAGAAAGTCACAGACAATAAGCAAGTGAACCTGAAGAAATACCTACCCAAATTCCATTTTCAGGAGGGATGCAGAGATAGGCAAACACTCTCCATAGTCACTGCCAGTTGTAGATTCTTTAAATGATAACATTCTCTTCTCTCTCTGAGCAGAAAAATATGAGGTTTTCACCTAAGGTCTGACACTGAAGAAGACAAAGGCCTTCAGCTCTGGAATCTCTACTTCCATTCTCCTCAGGCCACCCAGACATGTGGAGCCTACGGCCAAAAGAAATCTCACCACTGTGACAGAGTTCATTCTTGTAGGTTTCACATATCACCCTGAACCGGCCGTTCCACTCTCCCTGATGTTTCTCGTCTTCTATCTTGTCACCCATCTGGGAAATGTGGGAATGTTTATTCTAATCCAAATGGACACTCAACTCCACACCCCAGTGTACTTCTGCATGAGCCATCTTGCCCTGCCAGATGCCTGCTATACCTCGGTCATCACCCTTCAGGTCCCAGCCACACTGACCACAAGCCAAACGGTCATCTCCCGTGGCCCAGTTCTTCTTCTTCACCATCTGTGCAGGCACAGAGTGTTACCTGCTGGCAGTAATGGCCTATGACCGCTTTGTTGCCGTTAGCAACCCATCGCTCTATAACGTAGCAATTACTTGGGCATCTGTAGGGGCTTTTTGGCCGGGCCTATGTCTGTGGGGTATCGGGAGCCATCCTGCATACCATGTGCATCTTTACCCTCTCCTGCTGTGATGACAGTCAGATCAACTTCTTCTTCTGCGATCTCCCACCACTGCTGAAGCTTGCCTGCAGCAACATGACACAAAGTGAGATTGTCATCCTCTTTTTTGCCAAACTCATGTTCCTGGCCAATGTCATGATCATTCTGGTCTCCTACATGCTCATCATCAGAACGATCCTGAGAGTGAAGTCTGCTGGTGGGAGAGCCAAGACCTTCTCCACCTGCGCCTCTGCTGTTCTCTTCTTCGGGACACTTGCCTTCATGTACCAGAGAAGTAACTCAGACAAATCCCCAGAGAAGGACAAGACTGTGTCTGTCTTTTACACTGTGGTCATCCCCATGCTGAACGCTTTGATCTACAGTTTGAGGAACAAAGACGTAAATGCTGCAATCAGAAAAGTCATTTGTAAAATCCAGTTCCTGAGGGAGGTAGCTTAGATGAGGGTCCTTCATCCTGACCCATATTCTCCCCAGATCTTCAGGCTCTGATGAGCATCAATACCATACGGTGCTTGCCCTCAAGAATGAACGGTAGGTGCCTTTCGCTGGCACCTGAGAAGTGAGCAAGAACTACCAACTCTGCAAGGAAAACCGTAAGTTTGGTGACATTTTTTGGATGGCTCCCTCTGCCTCTCTTTTCTTCCCCTCTTCCTCTTTAGTCCATCCGCCAAACACTGAGGGCCAGAGTGCTACTCTCTGATATCACAGAGCCAAAAGATAGCATAGTCATAGTAAACTGGCCACCATATCCAGCCTCCCATTCCCCAACTCAACCATGCTTGAGTTTTCCGGTTTCCCCTTTTTTATCTTTTTTGTCTCTGTGCTCATTAATATTGACTTTTACTCTTTATGGAAGATCATAGCTGGGAATCATACTAATGAAAGAATAAGGGGTTTTCTTATGGTATGGATAACCTGCCAACTCATTATGAGGAAGGTAATGAAAAGAACTGTGAACCCAGTGGAATTTCCAATTGGTACAGATTAGAGTTGTAGAGGGAGAGGTGCTTCCTTTTAGCTACTCTTCCACTTACATCTTCCCAAGTGGTTCTTAATATCTCCAGGACGCTAATATCTACCTTTCAAGTGGCAATCCTCTACATCCTGGATCTCCAATTCCTTGGTTTCTCCTCCCAAAATCAGTGGCTGACTCACGACAATTACTGCTCTCAATAAGCTCATTCCCGGGGTCTGCAAAGTCAGCAATGAGAGATCTATAGCAAACATTCATAAATGCTATTACCTTCTAAGGTGAAAGCTTATCCTCTTAGAATATGTTTCCTCAAATCAAAAAAAAAATAAATTACTATTTCCTATTTGAAAGAATTGTTGTAAGGATTAAAGAAGATGATGAAAATCAATTTGGTGGTTTGGATTATAGTCAGAATAGGCTGGGTTTGCTGTGGCAACCATCAGTTCCAATGCAAAGGTTTTATTCTAGTTGACAATTCTTTTCTTGTGCAAATTGGCAGGGGGCTCTGCTCCATGTAGCCATTCAGAGAACCAGGCTTAAAGTGGTTCCACCATTTTGTAGTTGCACCATCTAGAACATGAAAACTCCTAGTCACAGGAGCAGGGGATAAAAGACTACAGAATTATACATGGACGTTATGCTTCAGCCCACTGGTTAGAACTAGTCACACAGTCCTGCCTCACTAGATGGGGACCATTAAAGGTGAAAGAGCAAATGGAATATTTGCTAAGCAATATTGACTCTGCAACAGGGATTATCTGTGGCTGTGATCTCTGGTGGCCTTGGCCCGCAGCGGCTTGAAGTAGGGTTTTGGTTCCCAGCCAGTGATTGAAGTCAGGTCACGGCAGTGAGAGCACCAAATCCTAGCCACTAGACCAGTGGTCAGTGACAAGGACCTGGCCCTACAGCTTTGCAGAAAAAGAATTCCCACTAAGACGGAAAGTAATGAAACAAGTAAAGTATTTAAGTACAGTACGTGTGGATAGATAACACAGGCAGGCTCAGAAATAGAGTCACACCTCGTGGGCAGTTTGAGTCACTTTTATGGGGCATTACTTCCGTGTTTCCTTTGACCAATCGTTTTGATTTGCCTGGTTCAGAGTCCATATTTGGTGTATCTCAGGATTTTCCCATGTGGGCACATGCATCTCTTAGCCAAGATGGATTCTACCAAAGAGGCCTATGGGTAGTTGGCATCACTCCCCTTTTGACCTCCAAGGAACCTTTCTGCACTTGTGTAGTCAGGAAGGTCTCCTGACTTCAAGAATAAGGAATATGTGGTCTCTTCTCTTCTATCTGGGCGGGGACCAGATAGAAGACCAATTGTCTTGTTATTAATTACCAGTTAATAACCAATTAATAACCAATTGTCCTGTTATTCCTGTCCCAGAGTATCCGGTCCACAGGGAATGAACTCAAACTGTTTGCCCTGAAGGCCTATCTATCTCCTGCCTCCGTTGCAACTACCAGCATCCTAAAAAATCCCGAATAAGTAGATTACTTTTTCATTGTCCAGATTATTTTCTACAAATCACCCCTCTCATACTCGGAAAAATGGTCCCCTCCTTCATATGGTTACTGCAAGAGTAGTTGTTTTGTACAAAATAGCACATTCTACCTGGTCCAATTTCGTTGGAACGCACATGGGCTTCTCAACAAAGCTCAATCAGAGTCCTCTGGGAACTATACTCATAAAATGAGAAGTACCCTAAAATACTCTAACTGAAGCCAAAAATATTTTGTAGGAAGCCATGACTCCAGCCATATTAACAGGGGGAGTAGGAGAGAGAGAAGAAAGAAGCCCACGTGTAAAGAGGAGGAAGGATGAGAGAGGAAGAGAAAGGCCTAATCCCAGTTGGCTAACAGATTTTTCAAACATATCATACCCAAAAGAGGAGCCTTGATTCCCCACCCCTAAGATTGTTGCAGGCAATAAACTGTCAGAGAAATTGAAGAAATCAAGGTATATTAGATATAGATATATTAACTATAGATATTGTATGTATATATAAATATATATATATCGAGAGAGAGAGAAAGAGATATATTATAAAAAATTGGCTCAAAAAAAAAAATTAAAAAAGTTTAAAAAAAAAATTGGCTCATATAATTATGGGAGCTGAGAAGTCTCATGATCTGCTGGCAGCAAGCTGGAGACCCCGAGGGCCAATGGTGTACATTCCAGTTTGAATCCAAATCTGAAGACAGGAGAAAACCTCGAAAACAGTCAGGCAGAGAGAGCAAATTCTCCCTCACTGAGACTTTTGTTTTATTTAGGCCTTCAACAGATTGGATGAGGCCCACCCACACTGAGGAGGGCAATCTGTTTCACTCATCTACCAATTCAAATGTTATCTTATCCAGAAACACTCTCACCCAGACACACCCAGAATAATATTTAACAAGTATCTGAATACCCCATGGCCCAGTCAAATTGAAAAATAAAATTAGTCATCACAGGAGGATTGGCTATCTTGCCTGAATGAGACTGAAACAGTGAGACTATATCTAGTATTATGAAATAGGATGCAGACTGGTACTCTTGCATCCCATAGCTCACAATAGTGAAACAACCAATAGAGTATGGTCTCCTGAAATGTGCTCTCTGGTAAAGGCAAAGCTTTGGGAACTATAATCTCTCTGTAACATGGTGAGTGATATGTAAGTCATGAGTAATTCAAGACTGTGTTGTGGGTGGTTGCTTCTATAGTCGCTGGATAGTTTAAAGAAACTGAGTGGCATGAGATTTCCTAAAGTATTGGTCAAAACACAGAATAAAAACCAGGGACTAGGGCTTCCCTGGTGGCGCAGTGGTTGAGAGTCCGCCTGCCGATGAGTTTGTGCCCCGGTCCGGGAAGATCCCACATGCCGCGGAGCGGCTAGGCCCATGAGCCATGGCCACTGAACCTGCGTGTACGGAGCCTGTGCTCCGCAACGGGAGAAGCCACAACAGTGAGAGGCCCGCATACCACAAAAAAAAAAAAAAAAAAAAAAAAGTCCAACTTTTGAACTGTGGTATGCCAACTTATAATGCCAGTTGGATTTACTGCCCCTTGCCCAGAATGGAGAAAGTTTTTTTTCTTTTTCTTTTCTTAAACATTTTATTCATGTTATAGAGGGATTTCTTTTTTGTTTGCTTTTTTTCAATCACTAGGAAAGTGGTAGAGGAGCACTGAATCCATCACTACTTTGATGACACAGTTAGGCTTCCAGATTCACATTTTCAGGTACCAAGAGTTCCCTCTAAATAACACAAACAATTCAGCTTTCATATACATTTCTTTCTACTGAACACAGCACTGCCCATTGGTATCTTTGAAGTGTAATTGCACCTTAGGCCCGTATTTCTCCAGGTAAAGCAGCTTTTTGGAATTGAATGTTCCCCTTCTTTTTTGTCTTATAAACTGAACTGCATCTTTGTACTTCATTCCACATTCAATCAAAGCAAATGCAGCCAGCACAGATGCCTTACTCAATCCTGCAACACGATGCACTGCAGTACAGTGTAGAGAAATACCAGAAAAAGCCTAGCAGCCCACTGGCATCACAGCCACACCTGATATGACTCAAAAATTAGTATAAGTAAATAAATGCATGTTGTTTTAAGCCACTAAGTATTGAGGTAGTTGATTACTCACCAAAGTGATGCTTATTGTAACTTTAGAGCAATTGCTTTAAAAAATTATACCAACGGATATGGCAAAAGCCAAAAAAAGAAATAAAATAGAATACTAAAAAAAAAAAAATTAGTGCAAAATAAGTCAGGAAAAGAAAAACAGGAAACAAAAAGCAGACGTGAGAAATAGAAAAGTTATAATATAAAAAACTTAAACCAAAACATATCAGTTATTGTCTTAGATGTAAATGGGCAAAGCACCCTAATCAAAAGACAGAGATTGCCACACTATTAAAATTCAAATAGTAATAAAATACATCCATATGCCATTTACAGAGGACACTCTTTAAAGATAAGGGCATAGGTAGGCTGAAAGTAAAAGAATGAAAAATGATATGCCATGGAAACACTAAGCATAAAAAAGCTAGGATGTCTATGTTATTATTGAACAAGAGATTTCAAGACAAGGAAAACAACCAGAGATAAAGAAAAACATGAATTTATCAGGAGGACATAGCAATCTTACATCACTATGCACCCAATAACATAGCTTCAAAATACATGAAGAAAATACATAGTTGGATATGTTAACACTTCTCTTCAGTAATATGAAGAAAAAGTAGGCAAAAATATCAGTAAGAATAGATATTTGAATGCCACTAACCAACTTGATCTAATTGATATATGTGGAATGCTACACACCCAAAGCCTGCAGAATCCAAATTCCATTCAAGTTTATGTGGAACATTCACCAAAATGGATCTTATGTTAGTCAGGTCTCAGTAAATCACAAAGGATTGAAATGAAACCAAACAAGTTCTCTTACCACAATGGATTTAAACTAGTAATACTAGTAATTAATAACTAGAAGAAATGAAAGAATACACTCCTAAATAACATGTGCAGGAAACATAAATTAAAATGGGGATAAGAAAATATCTTCAACTGAACACTAATGAAATAAACATGTAAAAACTTGGGGATGATGTTAAAACAGTGCATAGAGTTCTAAATGACTATACTAGGGGGCAAAGGTCTAGAATCAATGACCTAAGCTTCCACCTCAAGAACCTAGAAAAAGAAGACTGAATTAAACACCCCCCCCCCCAAAAAAATAGAACAAAAAATGTAGTAAAGATGAGGGAAAAAATCAATGAAATAGAAATAGATGAATGTCAATTATACCTCAACAAAGCTGTTAATAAAAATAGATTTTTAAAAATTCAACAAAGTCAAATTTTGCTTCCTTGAAAAGATTAACAGAAGTCATAAATAAAATAGAATAAATTTAAAAGAGCGTTACTACAGATTCTGTGGATATCATAAAATAGAATAAAGAGATATTATAACCAGCATTATGCCAATAAATGTTATAACTTAGAGAAAATAGACAAATTCCTTAATAAACATAAGTTCACAAACTAAAATAATAATAAATAAAATTTGAATCATTCTATATTTGTTGGAGGAATTGAACGTGTAATTAAGAACCATCACCCCCCCCAAAAAAAGGGAAAAATTAAAAACAACCTCCAGATGCTAATGATTTATCTCAAACATTTAAGGAAAAAATGCCACTTCTACACATACTTCTCCAGGAAATGTAAGAGAAATGAACAATTTCCAACTTTTTAAAGTTAGCTTTATTGAGGTTTAAGTGATGTAAAATAAACTGTACATATTTAACGTGTACAATGTGATGAGTTTTGCCATATGTATAAATTATTACCACAATCAATACAAAGAACATATCCATTACCACAAAAAGTTTCTCCATGCATATTTGTAATCCATGTCTCCAAACCTCCATTCCCACACAAACATTTATTTGCTTTGTGTTATTATAGATTAGCTTGCATTTGCTAGAACTTTACATAAATTGGATCAAAAGCATGTACTCTTTTTTGTCTGGCTTTATTCACCATAACTATTTTGAGATTCATCCATGTTGTTGCATTTACCATTAGTTCCTTTTTATAGCTGAGCAGCATTCTATTAAATGGATACACCAGAATTTTGTATCCATTCACCTGTTGATAAACATTAACTTGTTTCCAGTTTTGCCTGATACAAATAAAGCTGCTATGAACATTTGTGCACAAGTCTTTGTGTGAACGTATTCATTTCATTTCTCTTGAGCAAATATCTGGGAGTAGAATGGCTGGGGTTTATGGTAGGTATATGTTTAAAGTTTTAAACAACTACCAAGACATTTCCACCTGCAATGTATGAGAACTCCAGTTTCTCCATATGCTTTCTGACACTTGGCATGGTCAGTATAAAATTATATGACTTTGGAAAATCATTTTCCAGTTTCATATAAAGTTAAAGGTACACATACCCTATGTCCCAGTAATAGCTTCTCCTAGTAGGTACTCATGAGAATGAATGCCTGTGTTCACCCAAAACAACTTTTACAACAATGTCCACTGCAGCTTTATTCACAGCAACTCAACGCTGAAAACAACCCAAAATGTGTAAAGACAGAAGAACGGATAAATAAATTGTAGTATATTCATAATCAGAAGTTTTTTAAAGAAATGAACTATTGATACATACAACAGCATGGACAAATCTCAAAAAAAAAAGATTATGATGAATGAAAGAAGCCAGACAGAATGATTTCATTTCTATGAAGTTCAAATAGACAAACTAACCTGTGGTAATAGAAACTAGATAGTGGTTGCTTCTGAAGGATGGGGGAAGAATGATGGTCTGGAAAGGGACAGGAGGGATTTTCTGGGGTATGGAAATCTTCTATACCTGGATCTGTGTGATGGTTATATGTGTACTTGTATATTGAAAAATTCATTAATCTGCACATGTAAGTTGCAAAGATTAGTGTATTTTACTGTTTAAATTATACTTCAATAAAGTGTTGCTAACATAAAACCAAAACCCTATATTTAATAATCAGTTATCTTAAAGGAAAGAAAGGCTTTAATGCTTCAAAAAGAAAAAGAGAAAGAAAAAGGGAGGAAAGAATAAAAGAGGGAAGGAAGGAAGGGAGGGTGGGAGGGAGGGAGGGAGGAAAAGAAAAGCACATTTACAACTTAAAGGTTTTCCCAGGACAGTCTCTATTTACACCTGTCGTCCTGGCATCCTCGTCAGTGTAGCATTTGTCCCAGATTTTTCACTTTTTTATTAGTTTGATAGACTTCCATTTTTGTACTTCCACCTTCTACCATGGTCAATCGAACAGTGTTTGGGACATGTATAGAGTGAGCAGGGCTGTCACTTTGACATGTATTTAAATCTGAAAGACTACTCAGCCAAATCTTCTCTCTCTTTTCCTGATTTTTTCCAGAATGAAATCTCTTGTCCAAGGACAACAAACAAGGTGCCCCCTGCTTTAAAAAAATAAAAATTAAAAAATCACCTAGACACAAGAATCTGGAGACAGCTCATTTCTCAGGTCTAAGGTGGTGGAGAGAGAAATGTTCAACTCTGCTGCCCCTGGCAGCTACTGGTGTACTAGCCAGTTGTATTGTGGTCCATGCCACAGCACAAGAAGCCCACAGGTTGTCCATTGGGCAGGCTCCTAGGTATAAATGAAGCGCTGCTGTAGAGCGTACAGAGAGTAGTCTAAAAGCTTCTGCTGCAGTAATTTGGTCCATTTTTGTACAGTATGAAGCCAGACCTATATATTTTATTCTTTGGTATCATTTTCATATTTTGCAACAAGCCCTTCTGGTAGCAAAAAACCTGAAAACACAGAAGTGCATGTTACTCAAGACAGTTGATGATGAACATATATTTTGTACAAAATGTTTGTCGTCATTTATCATCGTGGGAGTCTTAGTAGTGTCCATGAGGATTTGAAAAGTAGAAGATACAAATCAGCTGAAAATGAATTAACCCTTGCTTTCAAAGGCTGTGCCTGATGAGAACAATTTAAAACAGCAGGTGTGTTTACATTTCATTCTGCAAAGCGTGACTTTTCATTCTCATCAAAGGTAACTTAGCTCATTTCTTTAATTCCAGTTTTTTGTACACAAAGAAAAAGTAAAGCAGTACTTGGTAATATATTGTCTCCAACAGAAAAGAACCATTTTACAGAGTGAAATGATGACAGTTTTATGTCAGTGTCATTAAATGCTTCAAACAGAAAATCTACTCCAATAATTTGATTTTTTCATCCAATTCTTCATAGTAAAGCTGTTGAAAGTTCATTCTGTCAAATATGAAATATCCAACATTATTATGAATGCTGTTATAAATTCCACATAAAACATCAATCTTGAAGACAACACTCCTTGTTTGTGTGGTGATAAAACAAATACAAATTTTACTGAAGCACAAAATCATGAAAAAAAGAATGTTCGTATTGAATTTCAAAAACTATGGCACAGACATATATTTTGAGTCAGTTGTGGTACAAATAATTTAGAATCACATCCAAACAAGTTACGATGGTTTTTCCATCAAAATAGAAGCTATAGTTGTTAACATTTACAAGCATTTTCATAGAGATGCAATTAGAGAAATGGAGTACAAAATGTTTTGATCAAGATGGGATTGAACAGCAAAAAACAAAACAAACAAAGACTCTCCTGCATGGCACCAACATTTCTTTCCTGCTTCTTATCCACAGCATCGTAGAAGTAGGTAAGCCTTTGAAATGCTTTTTTTTTTTCAATAAATTTATTTATTTATTTTTGGCTGCCCCACGGGCTTTCTTTAGCTGCGGCGAGCGGGGGCTACTCTTCATTGTGGTGAGTGGGCTTCTCATTGTGGTGGCTTCTCTTGTTGCAGAGCACGGGTTCTAGGCGTGCGGGCTTCAGTAGTTGTGGCACACGAGCTTAGTTGCTCCGCGGCATGTGGAATCTTCCCAGACCAGGGCTCGAACCCATGTCTCCTGCATTGGCAGGCAGATTCCTAACCTCTGCGCCACCAGGAAAGTCCTGAAATGCTCTTTTTTAATCAACCTGATCTACAATAATATTGAGCTCATTTGTTTAAATGTTCCCAAAATTTTTATTGTATTTATTTAAAATCAGAAGTCTTGTGTCTTCAATCAAAGCATGTAATGAATGGAGCACAAGAAACTTCCACTTTTGAAGGTGTTAGCAAGTTCCAAGTACTGAAAACAAATCTTGCAAACTGGAAGGCATTGAAATTTATCCATTCCGTTGGAAAGGAAAAACTAAACAAAATAAACAAACAAATCTGTGTACAAGATGTAATTCTGAAATTACATAATTGTGGCTTGGAGTATATTGACTTGTGACAAGACTCTTTTTGGTGGAGTCCCTGATTTCAATTGGATAAATTTCTATTCTAAACTGGAGTGAAATAATAAAGTCAAGCATTTTTCATTCAGCATTTAAATTTGATGAAACGTTCAAGGTATCATAATTTTATGATTTTTGACATAAAAATTGTCAAAGAAAGATATTCTAACTGGAGGCAAAAATGCACAAGTGGAAATACTTATTTTCATTGAAATGTTCAGTTCAAAGTGAAAAAAATATAATTAAGAACATCCTTCATTTAGCAAAATTCTCTTAAAGTGTATTAGATACCTCTATGAAGAAAAAGCAGTGATTCCTTCAAAAATATTATAGTTTACTGCAACAGTCTGGATGAATCTCACTAACATAATGTTGAATAGAAAGAATGAGACACAAATGACAATATGCTATGTGATTCCAGATATATGCTTTGTTATAGCAGAAATTGGTTAAGGCTGCTTCCAATATGCTAGGCCTTCTTCCTTTAGCCCACTCTACCATTTTCACAGAAATGTTTCTCTTTTTTACTTAATCACGTTTTGAAAACGATTACTTTCTAATCAGAGCTGTACCATGCACCTGGTGTTTGCTTCTCTGAGGAAGAACTCCCTAACATTCCCTTTGTGAGCCTTCTTTATTCCAGAAAGAAAGTCACGGTGTGATAACCTCAAGGACCACCGGAACCCTCCCAAGACTGCCTGACACCAACTTTGACCATGTAGAAGTTTTCCAAGAGGAAAGAAGAATGCAAGCTTGCATCTGCCCTGCTCCTTATCTGCAGTACTCCCTTCCCCTCCTGAGCTATAAGACCCCTTCCTATTTTCTCCCAAGGGAGGGCACAGTCTTGAGGGTGCTAGCCTACTGTGGCCTCCTTTGCCTGGCAAAGCAATGAAAGCTACTCTTTGCTACTTCACCCCAAACTCTGTCTCTGCGTTTCGATTTGGCACCAGAGGACAGAGGCTGGGATTTCATCAACAAAAGAACAAAGACAAGCACTCTAATCAATGCTATTAGAATTGGGGGGGGGGGTGATCGGAATGGTACACGGAAGGGTTTCAGGGATTGGTGATGTATTGGTGATGTATTGATCTGGTGCTAATAATTCAGGTCTTCTAAGACTAAAAATTCATGGACGATATTAATTTTTCTGAATGTGTGTTATACTTCAAAGACGTTTAAAAATATTATGACTATTAAGGATATCTTCTACATGACTATAATATTATAATGTCACTACCAGACGTAAGAAAATGGACAGTTACCCCATCACATAACTGAATATTTAATCCTCATTCATATTTTCCTTATTTACCCAAGAAAGGTTTTTTAAATTTTTATTAGTTTTACTCCAGATCCGATCTACATTGAAGCACTGCATTTGACTGTTACATTTTTTACATTCTTTTAATCTCATACAGTCCTCCTTCCTTTTCATTTGTTTCAAGGCACATAGCTGTGCTCTAAATATTCTGCATTCTAGATCTGTCTGATGGGCTGGGATAGGCAGAATTCGGAGATGGCTTCCATTGACATATGCTTTGTATAATCCCCTCCCCTAGGATGAATATGATGAGGATAGCGCTTCCATTATTAGGGTACCAGATTTTTGAGAATATAAGTAGGGTCTCTAACTAGTTGACTCTGAGTTCATTAGAAGGGAAGTTATCCTGGGTGGGTCTGACCTTATGGAGTAAGCCGAACATAGAAATTCAAAACAGCAGAGACATCCTCTTACATACCGTGAAGAAGTAAGTTACCATGTGGTGAGAGGAGAGGCCAAGTGGCAAGGACCTGAGGGTGGGCTCAAGACCAGCCCCTGGCCTGCAGCTACTAAGGAAATGGACACCTACAATCACAAAGCAATGAATTCTACCAACAACCTGATGGGACTTGTAAGAGAACTTTGAGGGGCTTCCCTGGTGGCACAGTGGTTGAGAGTCCGCCTGCCGATGCAGGGGACATGGGTTCGTGCCCCGGTCCGGGAAGATCCCACATGCCGCGGAGCAGCTGGGCCCGTGAGCCATGGTCGCTAAGCCTGCGCGTCCAGAACCTGTGCTCCGCAACGGGAGAGGCCACAACAGGGAGAGGCCCACGTACCACAAAAAAAAAAAAAAAAAAAAAAAAAAAATAATTAGATGCAAATATTTAATTCTCAATAGCTATTCTTGAGTAACGTACAGGTATTGTCAGTTATTCACATCCTAATATAAATTCACATCCTATCTTATCATATGCTTTCTTCTACAATATTGGCTGAGAGTGACTTAATAATGACTATACCTATCATTTATTGGATAGTAACCATTAGTGGAAACTGCTTTTTAGATACTTTGCATGTATCAAAATTCTTACGAAGATTAAATGAGTTAATACATGTAAAACACTTAGAAAAATGCCTGAGTTACAGCGTTATGTCCGTATTTCCTATTATTATAATATTCATTTTATTATCTCATTTAATTCTCACAACTCATGAGGTAGTTATCATTATTCCCATTTTACAGAGGATGAAATTGAGGCTCAAAGAGGAAATGTCACTTGCCCAAAATCACACAGCTACTAAGTAGTAATTTGGGATTCAAAATCAGGCAATTCAACTCCAGGGTAGAAGAAGCAAGGAGGAGGGAACCTCAGCTAAAAAAAAATGCTGCCTATGGTGGAGCTGATTATTCTTTCCAAATTTTTATTTTGCACACTACTTAGGGTGTAGAGCACTGTGCTACAACCACATGTACTGTGAGGCACATGTGAGGCCATGGCCTTATCCTCAGAAACACTCACCCTCTGGGCAAGAAGGCAAACATGAACCCAGACAGCGATAACACCATGGCACCCACGTGGCTTTCGAAGGGTCAACCATGGGAGAACAGCCTCAAGGTTCCAAGCTGGAATGTTGGGTTAGAGTGACCTTAGCTTCTGAGTCAGACAGCAGGACACTTGGCTGACAGAGACTTGCTTTTCCTAGTCTTTTATTTATGAGAAAAGTCTTAAAAAGTAGTTCAAAAATGACTTTACTAGGCCTTCATTGCTTTAATTGAAAAAAGTTAAAGTGCATGGTATCAGTCCAGTCATCATGGTTACAGGCTGCTTTGAGGTCCCACTCCAGCACGGTGGGTGCCATTAGGACCATCCTCCCCACAGTGCCACCCCCCTCCCCACCTGGGCCTCTGTCTCCAGCCCCATGGTCCACACGAGACTGGGATAGCAACCATCACTCTTGGGTCGGGTGTCCCAGTGACAGGGAAAAAATAGCTTCTTGATACATTCAGCATTGAGGTGCTGATTACTACATTCTCAGCTTTGGAGCTCTAAAAATAGCACGGTTCACACCCATTCAGTAGATGTTTTCTGAACAAGAGCTACAGGCCAGATCATAATCCCCCCAGACACTAATATGAGTAAGCTCCAGCTGCCAACCTCAAAGAGCTCATAGGTGAGTGGAGCACAGACAATGGGATGATATCATAGTTCCAGGAAAGAAGTACTCACCCAGAAATGCCTGGTATGGGTGGGGCCGGCTCAAGCGGCCCAAAATCATTGTCAAAGTCAGACACCACTTATTAACTTAGAGTGAGAAATGTGATTTCCAACACGTCCAACAGCCTCGAACTGTCTGCTCAGCGTACTCTCTCCCTGCAGAAAAGCCTCTATCTGAAGCCAACTTCTTCTCGGAAGGATAATCCATGAGCCAAGAATTGGAGCATAAGGAAGAAAGCAGACTATTGTCTCTATGAAATCAGAGCTGCCCAGGCAACCAGAATGCTCAGCTCAGCTGAGACATCCTCTTCCTGTGTTTCACTCAGACAGGTTGAGTCTTTCTTCAGTTGATTGTATTGTCACCCGTCCGGTTAGTTACATTCCAGCCCTGAGGATACACGTGGCCCACCACCTAGGTCTCCCCAGCATCACAGCCCAATGGGTCACTTGGGATGGGGTTAACCTCTGTCAATTTCAGTTAGTTTCCCTCAGGATCAGCCTTGGAGGCCAGGTACTCCCAGGTCCACTGAACTCAGAGTGTCTGCATAGCCTCTCTAACACTAGGAACCCCACTCCTGTTGGGTGGTATCTCTATTTTGCTAAAATTCAAGGAGCTCCAAATTGACTACACCTTCCTTGCTTGTGCCGACTCTGGTTTTGCAAAACCCCATAGTTCACAAAATCAAAGGACCCAGTAGAAATTCTCCTTGTTTCACATAAATCCAAGAATGCACAGTCGGTGGAGGGACAGAGATGGGCTGGGAAGCAGAAGCAGTGGAAATGATGAAGGACACCGGCTGGAAAGTGAGTAAACCTGGATTCGAATGTAAACAACACTTCTTATTAATTATGTGATCCTGACAAATTAAGGCATCCCTTTTGAGCTTCACATTCCTCACCTACAAAGTGAAGGTAACAAAGATGAACGGCGATGCATCTACTTCTTAGAGTCATTGTGGGTGTTAACCATGGAATAACCAGTGCCTGGTATATAACAAATGCTCATAACTGTTAGTTGTTATGGCTACTGACAGTAATGATAACAATGTACACCTGGAAGGAGCAGTTATCTTTTGAGAAAGAGATACCCAAGTCCTCGGTATCATTTTGCCCAGTCTAGGATGAGAGAGTCACCAAGGACTTTGAAGTAAAGGAACTTGTCTGCATATCCCTGGTGGGACAGCTTCCCTAACAGACTGGAGAAAGCCTGGGACAGCAAACCCCTGCACTGAGTAACTTGGGGAACCTGCAGGAGGAGGGGAGAGGGCGGAAGATGAGAAGGAAGAGAAGATGAGAAGATGAGAAGAGCATGCATTCATTCATGCACTCAACAGCTAAGACCAATTAAATGCTGAAAATCTAATTGGAGGGGAAAAGACGTGAGCTCAACCAATCTGCGGTAGAAGAACTCAGTGATGATGTGATGATGGGGCGGGTCCTAGGACTGGCAGGGACAGAAGCAAGAACTGGAGCCCAGCCTTAGGAGCAAGACTCTTGTCAGGGAAGGCTTTATAGGGTGGAACTCAATAGACAAGCCATATTTTGTTTAGTCTTTATGGTTCTCTATGAAAAAAAGAAAGTCTTTTAATTCTATGACCATTTCTTAGCTTTAATATTCACTTAACCAGAGCGCTATCCTGTCATCGTCCTGAGAAGTTTTTGCTAATCATTGGGTTGAAGAAAGCTTAGCAGGACTTATGGACACTCACATGGTCTGTCTGCCCACCAGAAATCACACTCTGCAATGACTTAACCCCTCACCCCTTTGTTCCAAAAGCCTCTCATTCTTCCCTAGGTCCCGAGGACTGGAGAACCTCCAGGGCAAGTGGACTCATTTAAGGCTTTAATGTTACCCATTCCTATTATTGCTTTAGATGCATCTCTTCTAAATAGCAAATAGATGACTTCGGCTTTTCATGCAATTTGGAAGTGTCTGTACTAGTCAAAATCTTTACTCCGGCTACCTGTGTCCGAACTGCTCAATCCTCCCCGCTTTGACCTTGGAAAGGCAAAACACAGATGGCGCACTCCCATGGGAATGTGATGAAGGAGTTCTTTCCAAAGGAGTAGGCAGGGTTAAGGGTGAAACATCCAGGGAACAGCCACAGTGAGAAGCCCCTCCTCCCCATGCACGGAGGGGAGGAAGTAGTAGGAGGGGTCCTCCCCACTAGAGCCGTGGCCTTTCTCAGATGAAGGCAGCCACTGACAACCCACGGTCGAGCAGAGAGGCATCTGGGGGCATGAATACTCGAACCTCACTCTCCTCCCACCCCCAGTCTCACGTCAAGCCTCCGACCAGAAGAGAGAGGGCAGGGCAGCCCTTAGACAAGGTCCATAGACATCAGAATACTGGCACCCAAAGGATATAGATGGCTGGAGAGTTCATCCAGACAGGAAGTAGCGAACCCAGCACACTCTCCTTTTTTTTTCTTTTAATTTTTATTGGAGTATAGTTGATTTACAATGTGTTAGTTTCAGGTATAGAGCAAAGTGAATCAGTTATACATATACATATATCCACTCTGTTTTAGATTTTTTTTCCATTACAGAGTATTGAATAGAGTTGCCTGTGCTATACAGTAGGTCCTTATTAGTTATCTATCCTATATATAGTACTGTGACACAGCACTCTTCTTAACTAGAGTAATTTAACCTTTCACATTTACTCTGATTCACATTTACTCTTACTAGTTATCTACTTTATATATAGTACTGTGACACAGCACTCTTAACTAGAGTAATTTAACCCTTCACATTTACTCTAACGTGTTTGATGTTATTCCACCGTCTTATAAAATTTTCCCTTTCATATGCTTCGTCATAACTTTTTATTAATAACTAATAGACCATAATGCTAGAAATAATAAGTAGAAGGCCCTTTCATTTGTTATTTAGTTAGAAGGGATGTCTATGCTTTCATTTACGATTGCTATTATTATAGTTTTCTATTTATTATACTTTTTTCTTGTTTTCTCCTTTCTTGAAATTTCCTGATTTTTGAAATCTATTTTCCTTACAGTGCTTTGGAAGTTCTATATCCTGTTTCAACTCTTCTAATGATAACTCAAGTTTTTAATTCACTTGAACCTTTATTTCTCAAACAGTGTAAAGAAATATACAATATAGAATGACAAAACACTTAGCATATCTTTCTTTCACCAGCACCCTAAGATATGTTCTTTAGTCTATTGCAGTGAGGTGAACTGGCTTCTCGGGCCTGAGCCTATAGGCTTTGGAACGACCTGGACATAATGTATAACATGTATCAAAGGCCAGAGAAACTGCCACGTCATCGTCTGTGACTGTTACCACTTCCACCTCAGGCTCCTGGCCGAAGCCATTTGGAAGAATGTGACCGGGAGGACGTGGATCTTCACCTCCTTCTCCTACAGTCCCTTGGTGCCGGGCCCCACGGCTCTGGGCTTGCTGAACGGTAGCTTGACCCTGAGTGTACACTCAGGAGTGATGCCCGGCTTTGAGGATTTACTGTTGGCGCTGCGCCCAGCCGCCTACGCAAGCAACGGTCTGGTGAGGAAGCTGTGGGAGCAGCTGCAGGGATGCAGGTGGTCTGGATGAGGGGCTTCCACCCCAAGTGCCAGAGAAGGAGCTCAGAACTGCACGGGGCTTGAGAACGTGACAGCTGTCCATCTGTCTGCCTTCAAACTTCCTGATCTGACGGCCACTTACCAAGCCTACCTGGCCGCCAAAGCCCTGCTGGCTGCCTATCAGAAACTGATGGACTGCTCCCCAAGAGATAAGGACCCTTCCTGGGAGGCACTTGTGCTAATTCACAGAACGCCAGGCCTTGGCATGTGGGCAGCCAAGACCCTCGCCCAGTCCCTGTTCATCCCAGAGACTAGCAGACGGGTGGTGTGGTCTAATGAAAGGTGAACTGAATTTAGGGCCAAAGTGACTATGGCTCAGATACCTTATTATTAAAGACATCAAGGGTTTAGATGAAGAAGAGAGAGCTGGCTCCTACTGGCAATGAGAGTCTTTGTAAAATTTTCAGGAATTATGCAAATTGTTTGTTAAACCATGGAAATCAGCAAACAGTAAAATCCTGGCTTTTTTCCCCAGAGCCAGTTGTTAAACATTTAACAACACACCACTGCAAATATCCAAGCAAAGTTATAGAAACAAATTCAGAATAGAAGAGAAATCCTCTTAATTTTAAAAGAATGTCTTCAAACCAGGCACAGCTTCTTTAAGATAGGTTTTAGGCAATTTTATCAGTATTTATATCATGTGAGTTCTTATAAGGCTATAAGAGTAATAATAGTTAATTAACACTTTTTGAGTGCTATTCTATCCAAGTAATGTTCCAAGCACTTTATATGTATTAATACATTTCATGACCCTATGAGGTAGGTCCCCTTTTTACAGATGAGAATACTGTGAGGTAGGAAAACATATCTAAAGTCCACACAGCTGGTTCAGGTAGAGTTGGAAATCACACCAGGCAACCTGGCTCCAGAGTCTGGGCACTGCCTCCCAAAGCTGAAGAATTCCAGGAATCTTTCACGATTCTAGACCCAACTCTGTCCCCAGCAAAGTGATTTGTTCAAACTCTGTCCTATAGTCTTACAGGGCTTCCATAGCTCAATTCAACAAATATGTGTTCAGGGGCTTCCCCGATGGCGCAGTGGTTAAGAATCCACCTGCCAATGCAGGGGACACGGGTTCGAGCCCTAGTCCGGGAAGATCTCACACGCCGCAGAGCAACTAAGCCTGTGTGCCACAACTACTGAAGCCCGCGTGCCTAGAGCTCAGGCTCTGCAACAAGAGAAGTCACGACAATGAGAAGCCTGTGCACCGCAACGCAGAGTAGCCCCCTCTAGCTGCAAATAGAGAAAGCCCATGTGTAGCAACCAAGACCCAACATAGCCAAAAATAAGAAAAAATAAATAAATTAATTAAAAAATATGTGTTCATGCCACAAGTATTTACAAAGCAACCTTCATTCACCTTGGAGCAATGGGGGTACAGAAATGTGCAAAATGCGCGCTTGCCTTCAAAGTGTTTACACTCAGTTGTAAAGAGTAATAAACAATCACAGATACCAGATATTGGAGGGTATGGCATGTGCAGGAGTGGGAAAGTGATCTAGCTGTTTCAAAGCATGGCACAGACTAAGGAAAAAGAAAAGAAACAGTGAAAAGAAAAGGTCGGAAAGGCAAGAGGGAGCTCTATCATAAAGAACCTCAAAGGTTTTCTTAAAGAGTTCCAGGTTTCTGGAAAAGATCACAACCTAATCACAGAATCAAAGTTAATTCCATCTTCTCCAAAGGTGTTAAAAGATCCCAAAGCACACACTCTAAAGACCCTGGTGGGCTCCTAAAGGAACTTTGCCTGACCTGCCTTGTTTACTACTTAAGCTATTCCCAGAAGGGAATGATAATGGGGCTTTGATAGTCACAGAAGCTGAGATTCTCCCAGCTATGGAGTGTTTGGGATGCATTGAAACATTCACAATCCTTGGTCTATAACACCTTTTAATCAGAAGCATTCCCTAATTAGTCGCTTTGGTGACGCTTTGAAGGCAGGACTGCCAGCTTTCCATCGACTCAACTTTCACTCCCCTGCTTGTCACAGGTTAGCACAAGCTCGGGAGGTGAGAAAGCAGAGTTCTTTTTTCATAAAATGTACAGAGATAAGGTGCCTTCCTCCAAGGGCTGACAAGCACAGATGTGGGAGGACAGTCCATGATGTGAAGGAAGCCCCCTGTGCCTCTTCTGCTCCTAACCAGCTTCCCTCCTTCCACCTTCTGTCTCTGTCTCAGATGCTCCATTACACCCAAAAGGTTCGCTTCACCACCAAAGCCCAGGAAGAGGTTTGCTTCACTAAAGAGGGGGAGATGCTGGCAACGTTTGACATTCAAAACATCTACATCCTCCCAGACCAGAGAGAACAGACCCTGACTGTTGGACATTCTGACTTGAGGTTACCTCCTGGAAAAGAGCTGCTGATAAATGACAGTGCTATTATCTGAAGGGCGCTTAAAGGTGAGAGCAGAGGGCTCCCTAAGGACCAAGCCCACAAGCACCTCTCACCCCCAAGCACCCAGCAGGGTTTGTTATGTTGAACTGACAGAGTACTTGGTAGGGTAGACCATTGACCTACACAACTCTGAGGCTGTTTAGCAAACAAAACCTTCCACAACCATTCTCTGGCTCCAAAAGCAAAGGAGTTTGCTAAAGACAAAGGTGATTGATGAACAAATAGCAAAATAAATTATATATGTATATATATATATAATCCCAATAAATGCCGCGTTATATATCTTCAGAAGCATGATTGCATAATATTAAACAATACAGATTAAGAAGATGTTTAAATATTTTTGTTATTAGACATTACAATGTTTTCTAATTGTTGCAATTTAAATACCTCTGTTGTGTTATAACTTGTGCATACATATTTAAGATTACCTCTGATTTCCTATAAGTATACTAAGTACTTAGAAGTAGAATTTGGGATCAAAGAATATGATATTTTTAAGAGTCTTATACGGTACTTATTGCTGAATTACATGGCTTCTTATCAGAGGAAACATTAAAAGTTGGACTTAGAAAACACAGGCCTGAATCTCAAATTGCCACTTATTAGCTGTACGATCACAGGCAAATTCTTTTGTTTCTTGACTTAATGTGGAAAATGAAAACAATCACTACCTTATAAGAATGAAATAGAATTAATATTAAAATAACTTAGAAAAAAATTGTATATGATTGCCAACTCAAGTTTATCCTGAGATAGCTAGTGTGTCTACCTGGAGTTGCTCGGTTGTAGCCTTGTAGCCTTATGTCAGGAAATAGACAACTGATGCCAAGGTTTTTTACACAATGGAAAACAGCCCATAGAGCCCCATTTGTCCTTTCCCAGACCCCTAAGTATCGAAGGTCGCCAGGTGGGGGGCCTTCTAATTTAAGTGCAGTTGCATTTCAACAACATGCCGTGCTTCTTGCCCTTTCTTCCCACTCATCCAGGCAGGGTTTATCATCCCCTTCTCTAAACACCCATAGCATTGTCCACATGGTTGTGTAATCAGAAAGAGTAAGAAGATTACTGTAACAAGTATAGATGTTTTGTCCCCATCCTCAAGGATTTCAACCTAGTTCCCTCTGCTCTCACCTTAGTCTTGCATGTCTTTTTTCTGTTCCCACGACTGTCACACCTCAATGGCCAAATTCCCCCATCCTGGGAGAAAGAAACAAGGGAGCCAATGAGCAAGGGAGCAGAGTATTGGGGCTGGTAGATGCAAACTATTACATTTAGAATGGATAAACAACAAGGTCCTACTGTATAGCACAGGGAACTATATCCAATCTCCTGGGATAAAGCATAATGGAAAAGAATATTTTAAAAGGCTGTGTATATATATATATATGTATGTATGTATAACTGGGTCACTTTGCTGTACAGCAGAGATTGGTACAGCATTGTAAATCAACTATACTTCAAAAAAAATAAAACAAGGGAGAAGAGTAGAGTTCCAGGGGAGAAATGAGCATTGCTTCCCATCGCTTTAGGGCATCACTGAGGACTATTTCAGGAATCTTCCCCTCACTTCTCCTTCCCCAGACTAAAGAATCCTTTTATCAGATCTTTCCAAGAAAATTCATTCTGCAAGCATGATTCGAATCTCAGCTCTTCTCAATTCAGAGTGACTTTGCTTCCCAGGGGACATTAGCAATGTCTGGAGACATTTCTGGTTGTCACAGCTTGGGGGGAGTGCTACTGGCATTCGGTGGATAGAGGCCAGGGATGCTGCTAAACCTCCTATGATGCACGGGACAGCCCTTCACAACACCTCATGTCGGTAACGCTGAGGGTTGAGAAACTGTAAATTAGTTGCCTGGCTAGTGTGTGTAGTCTTTGCTTCTGATTCACTATTGATTGGTCTCCCAATTCTGTTTGGGCTCAGGGGAAAAATAAGTCCCTTGAGATAAAAGCTAAGGGATTTGATGAGCCCAGAATGGAGGACAAACTTCCCAGAACATTCAGATTATCCTATTCACTAATATTTGTTATACATTCACAGTGTTCTGGGCACTGTAGTAAGGGCTTCACTGCATCACCTCATTTAATCCTCACACAATCTTCAAAATAGATATAATTGCTACCCCCATTTTATCGAAGAGAAAACTAATGGTTAGAGAGGTTAAGCCCCAGGCCGCCCTGCCTGTAAATGGCAGAACCAGAATTCCAGCCCAACACGCGGGGGCCAGCCCTTTGTCTGTGGAGCAATGTGCTCATATCTTTCTTCTCCTTGAGATTTCTTGGTTCCACCCAGACTGTGACATCTTAAGAACTCATCTTTACCTGTTGTTCTCTCCCTAATACCCTACACGGTACTTGATGCATGGAATACATCGATAACAATTTGAACAAGAAAGGGAGGGAAGGAAAGAGGAAAGGGGTAAAGAAAGGAAAAAGGAGATAAATAGGGTTTTTAATTTTTTAAGGTGGGGGAGGAGAGGGAGAAAGAAAGAAGAGAGGGAGGGACCAGTAAGTGAGAACGACGCAAATTCTTCTAAGACCTGATGGCACGGGTGCTATTCAGTCTCCCCTGCAGCCTCCCCAGTGCTCTCTCTCCTCCCTTGTGCAGGTCCCTACCTCCATCTGCAATGAAAAATGTCCTGCAGGAGCTAGGAAGCCAACCCTATCTGAGAAGTCAAACTGCTGCTACAGCTGCCTTCCCTGCCCTGGAAAAGAGATGTCCATGACACCTGGTAAAGAGGGAAGCTGGCCCTTGGTCAGCAGGTGGCCAGTCAGCACCCAAGGAAGGTTTCAGACGAGAGTTGATATTTACATCAAGGGAAGATTCATTTAATGGGGAAAAAAATCCAGGGAAAAGGAGATCAAAAAGATGGTGTCAATATGCCCTTCCCACACGCTACCTCATAGCCATGTACGGCTATATATTCATTCTTTCTTTCATCAGCCATGAGTTTGCCCAAATTTTGTGCCTATTTTAATGTCTGGCACATGGTAGGCATTCCATAAATATTGGGGGAAAGCCTCCTAGTGATTTAATCTATGTTTTACTAAGATGCCATTCATTCAGCAGATAGCAACTGGCACCTACTTGTGTGCAGCTACTGTGATGGGTGCAAGGGTGGTAACAACAAATAAGGCGCAGCCCCTGGCCCCACAGAGCTCATGATTTGCTAAAGGAGAATGGTCATTGTATAATAGAGAAACTAGGCTTAAAGTCAGTTGCTTTAATAAAAGCTCAAGCATTGAGTCACGAAAGCAGAGAGAAACGATTAATTCTAATGAAGGATATGTAGGCAGACTTTTCACTGGAGGGGCTGGCATGTGATACAGGCCTTGAACAACAAGTAAGGTCTCAAAGGCAATGAAGCATGATAAGGGCAGTCCAGGCCAAGGAGTAAGTTAATGAAGCCTCAAGGCATGAAAGCAACAAGGAGCCTAGTGTGACTTGAGTCTAGACTGGGATGGGAGATGTAGGAAGCAGGTGGTCACATCGCAGAAGACCTTACTTGCCAGACTCAGGAACATGAACCGTATTCTGTAGGACATGGGGAACCACTGAATTACTCAAGTAGAGAAGCCGTATGTGTTTCAATATGCGTTTGGGGGAGAGTAATAGGTGGTAGATGTACTGAAAAAGAAAGAGATTGTTTCAGGAAGACCAGGTTCAGAATCCAAATCAAAGAAAGAGGTTAAATGAGAATATATTACTGCTCCAGAACTCTAGCCGCAAAGCCTTTCCTTAAAGTCACTACAGAAAGCAAGGCTCTGAAAAGTTCTATCGAAGGAGGGACTTAGAAAAGGGTGGCTCCATAAAAAAGGAGAGTCTGTGCACATATTAAGCATCCCCATAAACATTCCTTATATAAAATAGGCTGATGGATGAATAAATGCACAAATAAATTAGCTGTGACTATGAATTACAACATTGCCACAATGGTTGTTCAATTCAAAAGGCCAAAGCCTAACCAGGAGTTAGAGCTTCCGTAGGTTGCCATGTCAACGTTATTTCACTATAGTCTGTTGCATGTTAAGGAGCGACTATCAGGATTTCGGCCATGTGTGTTTTGGGCCCTAAATCTGAGGACATCAGGCAATCTGGAAGGCCCATCGTAACGAGACTGAAATACTCTGATTCTACTCGAAAAGCCATCAGAAGTCGTATAACCACTTGACCATGGTAAAGTTTCCAGAAGCTTCCCCACTCTGTTCTCTGACCCAGTTTCTCTCTCTTCCTTTAGACAGTGCTACATGTGAGAAGTGCCCTGAGGACCAGTGGCCCAACAGGGAGTTGTCAGTGCATCCCACAAAACCCTCGACTACTTGCCCTACCACGAGCCCCTCATCGCAGTGTTGGCTGTCTGCACAGCCCTGCTCTTCCTCCTTGCTCTGGCCACATCTTAGGCATCTTCGTCTGGCATCACCACACCCCCGTCGTCCAAGCCAATAATCACCAGCTCAGCTACCTTCTGCTGTGTCCTCCTTGGCCCTCTGTTTCCTCTGCCCCTTCATGTTCATTGGTCATCCAGAGCCCCTCACCTGTGCCATACACCAGGCAGCTTTAGGGGTCACCTTCACAATCTGCGTGTCCACTGTGCTGGCCAAGACCATTGTGGTGGGGGCAGCCTTCCATGCCACCCGGCCTCACACCCGGATTAGGAAGTGGGTGGGGCCAGTTCTCCCTAGAACCATCCCCATGGCCTGTTCCCTGGTCCAGGCAACCTTATGTACACTCTGGGTGACCAGATGGCCCCCACAACCTGTGAACTCTACAGAGCCCGGGTCCACAGTGACTGTAAAGTGTGATGAGGGCTCCTTGGAACTGTTTTATGCCATGCTGGGTTAGCTTGCTGGTGGCCTTCCCAGCCCACCTAAGTGTCCTTCATCCCTGCGGACATGAGCGCCTGAAGCAAAGACGTAATAGTCATGCAGGTCTTTGCCATCTTGGCATCAGGAGCAAGCCTCATATGCTGCCTCTTCTTTCCCAAATGCTACATCATCCTTCTCCATCCTGAAAAAAACACAAAAGAACAAATGCTTGGCAGGCATCATCTCAAGTGAGAAAATCAGTAGTGAACAGTAAGGAGTTCCACCTCCTCAAGGATGCCTTCCCTAAGCTCATCAACAGGAAAATGCTCCTTCCTCTGAGCCCTGTCACACTCATCTGGACCCCTCCTCTTCACTTAGCTGCTTCTATTTTGTATTTCATTCCATGAGAGAGAGATGAGACATGTTTGCAACTAACATCGTCCTAGATGGAAACATCTGGTCTAATTCATCCTGTGACCCTCCAGCAGTCAGCCAGTGCCTGGTGCAAAGAGGAGACAGAGTAGTTGTTTGATGAATGAATACATCAACTTCTGCAAAGTTAGCACTGGAAGAGACCTTTGAGGGGAGGCAGCAAGGTAAGGTGCTACAGAAAAGCCCAAACGATCTTTCTGGCCAACCCAGTAGAATGGTCAAAAGAAGTCAAACAGACCTGGCTCAAATCCTCCGGGCTCCTCCATGTTGTAGGTATAGGGACCTGAGCACGTTGCTTAAGTTCTCTAAGCTTCAGTTTCCTCCAGTGAAAGATGAGACTACGCCTTTCTCTCTAGGTTGTTGTGATAATGAAACGAAACCAAAAAAAAAATGCGTGAAGGTTCTCAGCACTTATTAAACACTCAGAAGGTAAGTATATAAAGTCATCAAGTCCATCCTGTCCTTTCACATATGAGGAACTGATGCCAAAAGTGGGGACCCGTTAATCCAAGGCATCATTGTGCAGATGTTAGGAGTCAGATGAGTAAGTTTCAAGCCATAGCACTTCCATTTACTTAGCTATGTGACTTTGGGCAAGTTACTTATCTTCTCTGTACCGCAGTTCCCTCGTGTGTAAAGGAAGATAACCATAGCCCTTACTTTGTGGGGTTATCACTGAGGAGTAAACGAATTAGTATTTATAAGGCATGTAGAATATTACTCAGCAAATAGTAAGAGTATTTATTAAATAATTCAATTAAATTATACATAATGGCAAACCTGAATCTCTTGATGGATTGCTGAATGGCCGAAACTTTTATGAGACTGTTGCTAGGTCATGGGGAGGGAACTTCAAAATGGCTAAAGTATGGTCTTTACAAGCAAAGAGCTTGTGAGCTAACATTTCCAACCTAACCTGATCAGAGTGTACTAAATGTATCTATTGTGAAACTGTTTATAAGAAGTAAATAGAGAGTGGCCAAGAATGCAGGGTAGGAAGATCGAGCTCACCTCCTCCCATGGGCATACCAAAATTACCACTATTTACAGAGCAACTATTGATGAGAACGACATGGAGACTAGCAGAAAAGATCTTCTACAACTAAAGCTACAAGGAAGGAACCATGGCAACACAACTAGGAAGGGCAGAGACGTGGTATAATCAAGACCCATACTCCCACGTAGCTGACCCACAAATGGGAGAATACTTACAACTGCAGAAATTCTCCCCAAGGAGTGAGGGGTCCAAGCTCCACAGGGGTCCTGCACCAGGAAGATAAGCTCCCGGAACATTTAGCTTTGAAGGCCAACAGTACTTAACTTTCAGGAGAGTCAGAGGGCTGTAGGAAATAGAGACACCACTCTTAAAGGATGCACACAAAATCTCACATCCTCTGCGACCCAGGACAGAAGCAGTAATTTGAAAGGAGTCTGGTCAGACCCACCAGCTGTCTTGGAGAGTCTCTGAGACAGGTAGGAGGCAATTGGGTCTCACTCTGGGGACATAGACACTGGCAGCAGCCATTTTGGAAGCTCATTCAACCATGAAAACACTGGTGCTAGCAAGTGCCATTTTGGAATCCTTCCTCCAGCTTATTAGTGCCAGGATGCTGCCCCACCCATGAGCCAGGAAGCACCAGTCCTGGGACACCCCAGGCCAAGCAGATAGCTGGGCAGGGACACAGCCCCCTCTACCGGCAAGTCAGATGCCACAGGACCCTCTAACACCCCAGCTGCACTGGGACCCAGCCCCACCCACCAGTGGGCCAGCACTAGCCCTGGGACCCCTGGGGCCCCATAGGCAGCCTTTGGACCCAGTCCAAATAAACAACCTAACATTATACCTAAAAGAATTAGAAAAAGAACAAACAAAACCCAAGTCTGTAGAAGGAAAGAAATCATAAAGATCAGAGCAGAAATAAGTGAAATAGAGACTAAAACAAACAATAGAAATGATCAATGAAACTAAGAGCCGGTTCTTTGAAAAAATAAACAAAACTGACAAACCATTAGACAGACTCCCCAAGAAAAAAAAGAGAGAGGGTTCAAATAAATAAATCAGAAATGAAAAAGAAGTTACAACCGATGCCACAGAAATATAAAGGATCATAAGAGATTACTAAAAGCAATTATACACCAATAAAATGGACAATGTAGAAGACATGGAAAAATCCCTAGAAATGTACAATCTCCTAAGATAGAACCAGGAAGAAACAGAAAATATGAACAGATCAATTACCAGTAATGAAATTGAATCAATAATAAAACAACTCCCACAAATAAAAGTCCAGGACTAGATGGCTTCACAGATGAATTCTACTCAACATTTAAAGAAAAGTTAACACCTATCCTTCTCGAACTATTCCAAAAAATTGTAGAGGAAGGAATGCTTCCTAGTTCACTCTACAAGGCCAGTGTCACCCTCACACCAAAACAAGACAAAAGTATCACAAAAAAAGGAAATTACAGGCCAATATCACTAATGAACATGGATGCAAAAATCCTCAATATTAGCAAACTGAATTCAACAATACATTAAAGGATCATACACCATGATCAAGTAAGATGTATCCCCTGGATGAAAGGATGGTTCAATATCTACAAATCCATCACTGTGATCCACCACATTAATAAATTGAAGAATAAAAACATGATTGTCTCAATAGGTGCAGAAAAGCTTCTGACAAAATTCAACATCTATGTTGAATTTATGATAAAAAAAACTCTCAACAAAATGGGTAGTGGGAACATACCTCAGAGAACACTTTCCTAAAGAACACATACGGATGGCCTATAGGCACAGAAAAAGATGCTCAACATCACTAATATCAGGGAAATGCAAATCAAAACCACGGTGAGAAATCATCTCACACCTGTCAGAGTGGCTATTATCAAAAAGGCAACAAGTGTTGAGACGATGTGGAGAAAAGGGAACCCTTGTGCACTGTCAGTGGGAATTTAAATTAGTGCAACCACTATGCAAAACAATATGGAGAGTCCTCAAAAAATTAAAAATAGAAGTGTCATATGATCCAGGAATTCCACTCCTGGGCATTTTTCTGAAGAAAATAAGAACACTAAGTCGAAAAGATATATCCACCCCTATGTTCATTGCAACATTATCTACAATAGCCACAATATGGAAGCAGCCTAAGTGCCCATCAGTAGATGAATGGATAAAGAATAAAGACACACACACACAAGAATATTACTCAGCCATAAAAAAAGAATAAAATGTTGCCATTTGCAACAACACGGATGGACCTAGAGGGTATTGTGTTAAGTGAAATAAGTCAGACAGAGACAGACAAATACTGTATGATTTCACTTATATGTGGAATCTAAAAAACAAAACCAATGAACAGACATACAAAACAGAAACAGAGCCACAGATACAGAGAACAAACAGGTAGTTTCTAAAAGAAAGAGGGATGGAAGGAGGAGAGAAATAGATGAGGGAGATTAAGAGGTACAAACTTTCAGGTACAAAATAAATGAGTCACATGTATGAAATGTACAGTGTGGGGAACATAGTCAATAAGTATGTAATGTCTTTGTATGGTGAAAGATGGTAATTAGACTTGTCATGGTGATAATTTTGAAATGAATAGAAATATCGAATCATTATGTTGTGTACCAGGAACCAACATAGTGTTGCAGGTCAGTTATACGTCAAAGGCAAACAAATGAACAAACTCATAGAAGAGGAGATCATATGTGTGGTTACCAGAGGCGTGGGGGAGGGGGAGGGGGAATCTGATGAAGTCAGTCAAAAGGTACAAACTTCCAGCTATAAGATAAATAAGCGCTAGGGATATAATGTACAACATAATAAATATAATTAACACTGCTGTATGTTATATATGAAAGCTATTAAGAGAGTAAACCCTAAGAGTTCTCATCACAAGGAAAAAAAATGCTTTTCTATTTCTTTCATTTTGTATCTGTACGAGATGATGGGCATTCACTGAATTTATCGTGATAAGCATTTCATGATGTATATAAGTCAATTTTGTGCAGTACACCTTAAATTTATACAGTGCTAGATTTAAATTATATCTCAATAAAGCTAGAAGACAAAAAAAAGAAGTAAATACCCTGAACCTGCTCTGGTTAGCTGCCTGTCTTTGGGTAAATGAGGACAGGTGACTGTCTCCCATGCGCTAGAGCAAGGTCTGCTCTAAATGAAGCCCCTCCACTTCCATGAGAGTGTGGGGATAATGATTAATCCCACAACAACTGGGCATATATTAATTCAATGATAATGCTGCTGGACTGCCCCCTGCGAGGGAGGTTGCTGAATGGTGTTACACAAAATGTCTCAAGGTATCAAGGAATCCATTTTTCTGAGCAATGAGATTCATCTTAAGTTCCTGCCAAAAGGGCTTTAACATGCTCCTATCTTGCCATGGCCTGCTGAGAATTTTATTTCGACCAATGCAAATGAAGCCACAAAGGAAACAAGGATAAAGATAAAGAAGACTCAAATTAGAGAGAGAGAGCTGTATCATACCACAGTCAGAACCAGCATTTTGACAAATGTGCCATAGAAATCAGCTGCTAAGGGCTTGGAATGTGAAAAGTGGAAAATAAGAGACTAACCGAAGACTAAGAACGCTGAAAAAAAGAAGTGGGAATCCCAGCACAAGTGCAAGGGATAAAAAAAATATGGAAGGAGATCCAGATGGGCCTTAGTGAAGTACACACATATCAAAGTCTTTGATGGTGTTACATAACGGTACGCAGAAAACTGTAGAATTCTGATTTCAGAGTGTAGGTTTGGTCATTCTCACTATGTCCCAAGTCAAAGGACTTTCTCCAAGATAGTTACCAGGTAGTCCCCAGCTAACACTTAAGCCAAGATTCTCATACCCAGAGTGGGCAAAACAAGATTAAACAGCACTTATTATAGAATTTATCTTAATAAATCTTGTTTCTTTCTGGGATTATTCCCTGTGGCTTTCTCTGGGTATCAGTGAAGTAGTGTCTATGTTAAGCTAGCACTTCACATAACTCTATTTTACACTGTGAATAAATATACCCCCAGAAAAGGAATTATATTCTCAGAAATCCCATATTTACAAAAATATGCATTTTCCCTGATATGATTTCATAATTTATCTTCATTGCAGATTGATCTATCATTAGCAGTGTCTTTTCTTTTTTTTAGCAGTGTCTTTTTTGCGGTACGCGGGCCTCTCACTGTTGTGGCCTCTCCTGTTGCGGAGCACAGGCTCCAGACGTGCAGGCTCAGTGGCCATGGCTCACGGGCCCAGCCGCTCCGCGGCATGTGGGGTCTTCCTGGACCGGGGCACGAACCCGTGTCCCCTACATCGGCAGGCAGACTCTCAACCGCTGCGCCACCAGGGAAGCCCTAGCAGTGTCTTTTACAACTTTAATTGGCAATACCTACACATATCATACACCTCACCAGCAATCCAGATTCTGGAAGGTAGGTCTGGGTTTTTTGGGGTTTTTTTGCTTTTGGCCACACCATGCAGAATACACGATCTTAGTTCCCCAACCAGGGACGGAGCTGGCCCCCTCTGCGTTGGAGCGTGGAGTTTTAACCACTGGACCACCAGAGAAGTCCCTATAGGTCTGTTTTTTAAGGGAGTGAGTGTTTTATAATGTAAATAATCACACTCACAAAGGCCTTTTTTTTCAGTTTACTTTCTTACATCAGATTTTATTAAATCAAGATTCACTTTTACATGTATAGAAACCTTTCTAAGAGTATGCCTCAGAGTTTTTACCATTTTATGTAATTTACCTCAAAATACAGATTTCTTCTTCAAGAAGCTGAAAATCATAAGCTTTGCTGATGTTTCCCACAGAGTTATTCTTAGAATAGTTCTCAAAATCCAGAAAATATCCCCTGTGTTTGAATTTGAATTCCTTCTGCTACCATAAATGAGAACTACGTAACCCAGAGTGATGGTTAATTTTATGTGTCAGTTGGCTGGGATAAGGAATGTTTCTGAAAGAATACAGTTGAATAAGTAGACTGAGTAAAGAAGACGGCCCTCACCAACACAGGTGGGCATTACCCAATCCACTGAGGGCCTGAATTGAACAATAAGGCAAAATAAGGTCAAATCTGCTCTTTGCTTGAGCTGAGACATTCATCTCCTCCTGCCCTTGGACATTAGCACTCCTGGTTCTGAGACCTTCAGGCTCGTACTGAATTACACCACAGGTTTTCTTGGTTCTCAAGCTTGCAGTTGCCAAACCATGGGACTTCTTGGACCCCATAATCCATCACATCGATCAATTCCTATAAATCTCTTCAATATAGACATATATATATATATATAGCTATAGATATCCTATTGGTTTTGTTTCTCTGGAAGACTCTAACACACCCAGTATATTTTGCTTTTTTCCCCATCATGCAGAAACCTAAAAGTCAAATTCATTTTGTGTCAAATCTACTCAGGTCAGGTGCCTGAAAGTAACTACTGCTTCTGTCTTATTCAGATGAATTCTTATATTTGATCCTGAAAGATTATCATCTTTACACTGTTTTGCATCTTGCCCTCATCCAAAAGAATATAAAGCACATCACTGAAATAATATTCAATAAATGAAATGGGGCTTCCCTGGTGGCGCAGTGGTTAAGAATCCGCCTGCCAATGCACGGAACGCGGGTTCGAGCCCCGGTCCGGGAAGTTCCCACATGTTGCGGAGCAACTAAGCCCGTGCGCCACAACTACTGAGCCTGTGCTCTAGAGCCCACGAGCCACAACTACTGAAGCCCGCGAGCCACAACTACTGAAGCCCGCGCGCCTAGAGCCCGTGCTCCGCAACAAGAGAAGCCACCGCAGTGAGAAGCCTGCGCACCGCAATGAAGAGCAGCCCCCGCTCAACGCAACTAGAGAAAGCCCGCAGGTAGCAACCAAGACCCAACACAGCCAAAAATAAATTTAAAAAAAATGAAATGGTTTTCAAAACATGTAATTTGTGCTCTCTCTGTTAACTATTAAAACTGCAACAGCGGCAGGCACGTGACCCAGGCTGCAGCAATCAGACGTGCTCCTGTGAGACAGCGGAAGGGAGTCGAGTGAACACTCGAGCCTGCAGGAGCGGCCCGGAAACACGTATCAGAACCAGCACGAGCCAAGAGGGAGATGGGAAACTGCAAAGCCCGCTTCCACTGTCTGGCCAAACAGTTTCACCACCTGTACCAAGAGAAGCTGGAAGTTTTCCATGCACTGGTGTAGGGGGCTGCTGGCTGGACAGTTCCCCAAGACAGCCTAGCACTGCTGGGAACCTGACTGCGGACTCTGTCTCCTCGGAAGATGGGAGAAGTTGGAGTTGCCTGGGCACTTTATTTTTTAAAAAATGCAACAGTGAAGATACTGGGTTGGGGTGGGGGAAGGTAGAGACTGGGGCTGTGGGCACCATTATGCAGTCTCATTACTGGCCACTTAAGAAACACCATTACAGTAATTCTGTCCTTCCTCTACCTTATCCCAAGCTCAGCATTTTCCTCTTCCACATATTGTAGTTTCTAAAATCCACATTCGAAGGATGATCGTTAATGTCTTTAGGAATGCAACTATCTACATACAGGGAACTGAATTATAACTGTCTTTTTAAGCCTTACTTCAAGTGAGCTGACATTGCCTTGAGATCGTCCTAAATCAATTTTCAAAGCACCATTTGGTATAGCAGGAAGCTTGGTCTATATTTCAAATAAAAGAATGTAGATACAAAGAAGATAAGTACATGGGTCACATGAAGAATCAGCTGTGATTCTAGGGACTTTGTGGTGGAAACTGCCGGTTTTCTACCAAAATTTGTTCGTCCCTTTTCCCACAATAATCAAATTTTGGCAGGTATTTGTCTGCCTAGCTATGGACTCTTGTGGGGAGGCAGAGATATTGAATAATAACCTCCGAACAGAGAAGGAACTTTGAGACCAAAAAAGGAAGCAGGCAACTCCATAAAGCGCAATTATAAAATTTATTGTTGGTAACTTACATACAGTCAGGATCTGGTAGATGATGACCCAGAGGCATTCGCAGCTACAGTGCACATCACCAAAAGGGGGGAATTTAAAGTGGCCAAAGCTAAAAATAGAATCCGACTACTAGGGAGAAGCACGTCTGCACCACCAGGAACAGGAGTTTTCCCTACATTTCCATGGCCGTTAACCATCTGCGTCAGCAAAAGGCATTCTTTTAGTTTTCATATCAGATGAAGGCAAGGGTAAATGTTAATAGGGAACTTAGCTGGCTTGGGTGCATTCCTTGTGAGTGGGCTAAAGCTCAGTCACACAGAAATGGGGGCGGGGTAGGACTGCAGGCCCAAGATGGAGCTGACAAAATGGAGTCAGTATGGTTCACACAATTCTTTTTACCCTCCTTGCAATTAGATGTGACCTGCGGCTAACTTCTCACCAGTAAAAGTGAGTAGAAATGATGATGGCTATATCTAGTGAAGAAACTTTAAAATACAGGCTGTGTCTTCTCCATGCTCTATGCTCACTCTTCTTGTCCACTGGGACCCTATGTTCATGATGGAAGTAATAAGAAGGCCCCAGATTGGGGGCTGGCAAATGGTCTCTGTCACAACGACTCACGTCTGTCACTGCAGCATAAAAGCAGCCATAGACAATATGTATGGTGTGACGGTGTTCTAGTAAAACTTGATTTACAGACACTGACATTTTTAATTTTATAAAATGTTTCTGTGCCATGAAATATTATTCTACGTTTGATTTGTTTTCAACTATTTAAAATTTGAAGACTATTCTTAGCTCACAGGTTGTTATAAATAAGTGCTGAGCTGGATTTGGCCCAGAGGCCTTAGTTTGCCAACATCCAGGCGGATGTTGACCCTAAAGATGCAAGGAAACAGAAACTGAGTTGACAGTTACAGAAACAGTGACAGTTTAGAAAATAAACTTATGGTTACCAGGGGTAAGGGAGGAGGGATAAATTGGAAGACTGGGATTGACATATACACACTACTATATATAAAATAGATAACAAATAGGACCTACTGCCTAGCACAGGGAGCTCTACTCAATACTCTGTAATGGCCTATGTGGGAAAAGAATCTAAAAAAGAGTGGAGGACTTCCCTGGTGGCACGGTGATAAAGAATGTGCCTGCCACTGCAGGTGACACGGGTTTGAGCCCTGGTCCAGGAGGATCCCACATGCTGTGGAGCAATTAAGCCCATGTGCCACAACTACAGAAGCCCGTGCCTAGAGCCCGTGCTCTGCAACAAGAGAAGCCACCACAATGAGAAGCGCACGCAACACAACGAAGAGTAGCCCCCGCTCACCACAACTAGAGAAAGCCCGGGCACAGCAACAAAGACCCAAAGCAGCCATAAATAAATAAATAAATAATAAAATTTTTAAATAAAAAATAGTGGATATATGTATATGTATAACAGATTCACTTTGATGTACACCTGAAAGTAACACAGCTTTGTAAATCAATTATACCCCAATAAAATTTTTTTTAAATAAAAATGAAAATAATTGGGTAGCTAAAAAAGAAGGAAAGGAAGTGGAGAAGTGATGGCAAAGAGGAAGAGAAGCATGTGATGGTAACTGGAGACAGGGAGCTTCCAGAAAAAAAAAAGATGCAAGGAACCTGGATCCTTGAATGCCTGTTGAGCACCAACCTGGATCACTCACCTTGGACTCTTCAGGAAAGAGAAAGTATCCTTCATTCTTTAAGCTACATTATAGTTATAGCAGACTAGAGTTTTACTTGAACTAATACATAGTCCATAACTCCTGACTCCTAGGCCTCTGTTCCATTCCAGAGTCCCCACCACCCTCCTTCTAAAAAGCCAAGGCAAGGACACTGGATCCCCACCTCCCCCTCACTGACCTTTCCAAGACCTGAAGGAAAAGGCTCTGCCCAGAGCTCCCTTCACCTCTTTGTTTCGAAGACTGTAGATGAGAGGGTTGAGCATTGGAGTGACGATGGAGTAGAAGACAGAAACCACCTTGTTGAAGTTGATAGAAGGGGCCACTTTGGTCCGGACATACATAAAGAAGAGAGTGCCGTAGAAGAGGCTCACCACAGTCAGGTGGGCTGCACAGGCGGAGAAGGCCTTCCGGCGCTCGGCAGCCAAGCGGATATGCAGCAGCGTCCAGACAATGTTGCCATAGGACACAGCGATGACTGTGGAGGAGGTCAGGAGCACAGCCAGAGAGACCAGGAAGTCTGTGGTCTCCTTCAGGGTGACATCCGAGCAGAAAGGCCCAGGTGGAGAGGAATTAAGGTCCCTGGTCCTCAGCCCTGGCTGATCTCCCACTGACAGCCAGCACCAACATGCCAGCCAGGTGAATGAGTCATCTGAAGAATCGACCCTCCAGCCCTGGTCAAGCTGACCCCGCTGACACCAGTCTTCCCTGCTGGGCCTTCCCCAAATTGCAGATTTGTGAACTAAATAACTGATTGTCATTTCTGTAAGCCACTAAGCTTTGGAGTGGTTTGTTAAACAGCGGTAGATAACTGAAGCCATTACATACTTGTTCTGTAACCTTGGACAAGTTATTGAATGTCTCTGACCCTTTGGAGGAAAACAAATCGTGTTTTGCCTCTGGTCACACAAATGCCTGAACTGGAATTTGAATCCAGGTTTGCCAAGGTCTAAAACCCTTGCTCTTTCCCCTAAAAATAATTAAACAGGTTCCCTCGGGTGTCAACATTTCATGATTTGCTGGCAGTGAAAGCATGTAGAGATACAAAATCAGAAATAAACAAGGTCAGAGTCTTCAGATTCCTGCATGTATCGTCACCACACCTAAATCCAGGCTCCAACATCCCCATAGTGGGGGTCTATAAACACTGGTTTCCTGAACAAATAATTGCACTGCAGCCCCAGATGCTTCACGATTCTGTTGGCTCCAGGAAATTTCAGAGCACAGTTCCTGCACATTTCTCCCCTTTGCAATTTGGCTTATCATGTAGCATCCTAGGAACAGTGCTCACCCTTTCCAGATACCCTTCCTCGCTGCGCACAGATGCTGTAGAAGCCTGCCTTACAGGTTTCATGGTAAAGTTTTCTGAAATGTTCATTCTTTTTCATAGTCATTAAAAGCACAAGATTTAGAGTCAAACAGATCTGAAATCAAGCCCTGGCCCTGCAATTCACTAGCTTGGTTGCCTCATCCATTAATTGTTAGTATTATTGCTAAATCTTACCTGGCCTTCCAGCTGTGACTCAAGTTCGATAGTCTCATCTTCAGTAGGAAGACTTTTCCTTCCCTTATTCCTCCAAACTTGTATGCAGGTCAGACCAAAATATGCACAGGGCACCCGCTCTGTGCCAGGCGCCATAGCAGATGTACCAGAGGGGCAACCTGGCACAGAGCAGGTGCCCGAGCATCCATCATGGGACCTGGCACAGAGCAGGTGCCCCCAGCATCTACCACAGGGCCTGGGACAGGTGTTACCTTATGATAGTTTCAGTCCTCTGATCCATAACTTAGAGATAGGATGCCAGAACCTGAGGGGGTTTGTATCAAATCCAGATGTTACCTTGAAAGAACGGCTTTTATTACTCAACTGCTGGACAAGGGGTAAAGAAGTAGGATATTTTGAACACATACACACCGCAAAGACCCACACCCCCCGCTCAGTGTGGAGTGCTGTTACGAGGCAACCGGGCCAGGGGCTCGTTCCCAGCCTCTTGCCTCCAGCCTGGGGTGCATCTCACTTGTGGGCTGGGATTTTTAAGAAGCAGGTGAGCTTTCCCACTATCTTCAGGCTCTCTCCCTCTCTAGTCACAGACTAAATTCAGAATATTTGGAGGCTTCAGTGGATGGCAGAACCACACCATCAAAAGAGCCTGGATCCCTAAGGAAAACCAGTCATGCCTCCGAGATCAGGAGCCATCAAACCTCTTCTGTAAAGAGCCAGATAGTAAACGGGAGAGATGGGATTCAAACCCCAGCGCATCTGACCTAGATGTCTGTGCTTCCCACACACACACACTGTGCCACCTCCCTCTGTTATTTCATGTCACCAAATGGCAAACCTGCAACCCTGGCTGCCAGCCCTGCCTGTGAGGTTCATTTCTCTGCAGCTCGGGGCCCCGCTGGACTGGAGAAGTCCCCCGGCGGGCTCTGGCGACCTGCAGCGGCACAGCGACACTCCCAGGCCTGTTAACCACATTGGCTTCCTCTCCGAGATTAAGAGAACATTATCAACCAAGTGCCAAGTAGGAAGGCCACGGTAGGGTTGTGGGGAGAGGATAGGGTCGTATGGGACAATCACTGAATGAGGAGGGGAAGCCACCCAGGAACCTGGCCTAGTTTAGTGTCTTCAAAGGATGGTGTTCCCTTGGCTAAGATTTTCCCTAACAAATGTGGAAAACAGTTTGAGGCCCATGCAGGGAAATTAAAATTGGGTTCCTGCAGCTATTTGCTGGTGCAGCTATGTGATAAGCCTGGTGGGAGAGGCTAGATTTCTCCCTGTTTCAGTTCTCTCTACCCAGCCTCTGGGAGACTTGTCCTCAAAGGTGAAAGGCATTGGAAAATGAACATGCTAAGACCCAGACAATGATTTCAGAACCCAACCACCAAACCAAGGTGAGCAGACAATCGTGGCACGGGACCACAAGGCAGGCAGAAGGGGCTACAGGAGGCGTAGGAGCTGAAGCCCGGGGTCCTGCTCTCTGCCTCCTCTCTGCTCTTACTTCCGGCATCGTGACAGCAATAGTTATCCCGACTTTCAGACACACAGACAACCCCCTGTGTTCCCAGCACCATCTCTAAAATCACAGGAGCTGAGCTTGACCCTGGCTCCATCAGGTACCAGCTGTATTTTAGGAACGGTTGTTAATCTTGCTGAGCCTCATTTTTTTTCATCTTCAAATGGAGGGCGTAATATGTACATTTGCAGGGCTGGTCTAAAAATGGAAGGTCAAAGCATTAAGTGACAATTCAGGGCCTTTGCTCTTATTGTTCCGTCTGCCTTTCTGGGTGACTTCCTCCTGTACTTCCTTCAATTCTCCTTCACATAGAGACCCTTTCTGACCACCTCTCTGAAAATACAACTCCCATCACTCTCTGACCCCCTTCTTGCCCTGATTTTTTGGTCACAGCTTCATTGTCATCTGTTAGACATTTATTTGTTTGTCTATAATATCATACACACGCACACACACACACGTAAGCTCCTTGAAGATAGTGCCTTTGTCTGTTCATCACTGTGTTGCCAGTGCCAAAAAGAGTCACTGGATGAAGTCTGCATGCAATGAATATGTTGATATAATAAAAATAGTTGGATATATGCTCTGAGCATTATGCTGACCCAGAATGCTATTTTCTTTCCACATCCAGTTATCTGTTTGAAGGAAACGGGAAGGAAAGGAAGGCCACCAATACTTACAGAAGAGCCGCCCAATTTGGATGTTGAAGTCCAAGCAACCCTCCTGCCAATCAGCTCCAAGACCGAAGGTGCCCGCAAGAACGATGCCTGTGTGCCTGGAGCAGCCCACGCTCACTGGCCTTGGGTGAGAAACAAGTTGAATTGATTTTTGCATATAATTCTTTTTCTTAGCTACTGAATTTAAATTTCCTGAAAAACTGTATTATATCAGCTCTTCTCAAACTCTGCTCCACCAAGCCCTAAGTTTCCCCAGTTGCCAGGTGGTTGCAGTGGGGGAGAGAGGCACCTAGCATGTGGGGCTCCCACAAACCCTGCTTCAACCACTAGAAGTGGCAGAGTCCAGATGAGAATACAGCCCAGTCTGACCCCAGAGCCCACCATCTTTCCACCGTGCCGCCTCCCGGGGGGTTGGCTTTCCTAAAACTAAACCTGATCAATTAACTGAGAGCTTCTCTCATTATTCCAGCAGCTTCAATACTCAGTACCATGACCTGTTCCTCAAAGCCACTTACAGACGGTCACTTCATGAATGGAAAAATGGGAAATGGAGGCATAGAAAAGAAATGGAAATGGTCTCCAGTCATATGTGCAGCAGAGACCCCAGTCCCAAGGCAAGCCAGAGAGAGCCCACTATAGCAGAAAAGATCCGAGGTGGATCAAACTATCTATCTGAGCTCCTAATCTCTAAATAGGAATAATGCCTGCTCTTTCTATCTCCCGGATATTATGTGAATCAGTGAATAGTAGATAGGAAGGCTCTGAAAACTTTAAAGGTACACTCCAGGAAGACCTTCTTATTATCTTGCTTCCCTTACTGATGGTCTAGTGATTACTGCAGAATTTCAATAAAGGGAAAGCCTAGGGGATGGCAATCTCAGGGGGGCCCTGGGGATGGCCTTGAAGTTGCACTTGAATAAAAAGAAAATTGATTTTGTTTATATTGTAGGTTTAAGTGTCTTGAGGGGGCAGACGGAGATGAAGGGGAACTAAAACCCCAAACGTCCCTTGACAGCCCTACTCTATGTGAGCTTAAGCAAATCAGTTGAATTCTGTGTGCCTCAGTTTCCTCACTTGAGAAATGGATTGATATTTAAAACCACAATGACTTGGTAAGAGAGTTTTTGAAAGAAAAAAAAATGAGATAACATATTGGGAAAACTGAAGAAAGGATTGGGTTATACGGAAGTCAGGGCTTCTGACTCTAGATTTTGTATCTCTTTGGTTGATGACGCTTTTTCCATTCACCACCTTCTGCACGCTCTTCGGATGTGTGCTTGTTAGTTTCCAGCGTTGGTATAAACCAGAAGCTAAATAACCCATAATCGGGTGCTCAGAAATCTCTAGAAGAGCCGCTCACCTGTCCCTGCTACTTCTCTGCTTTTTCTCTGGGTAGAACACAAAGGTCCCAAGCGCTCAGAACCTTGGGACTGGTGGCAAATGCAGGCTATTGGATCTCATTGTGTAACAGGGACCCCAAATTCAAGGATCACAGCTTCTCTGAACAAAAGACAGAGGGCAGAGATCCACCATCAGCTGAGCTGGAAAGGAAAGAAACAGGGGTTGTCACTGGCCATAAAACGACTCATATCCCACGTAGGTACCTCTAACACCCTAGGGGTGACCCATGGGATCAGGTCTCCACGGAGGGCTGATGCACTCAGTCAACAAAGGAAAGAAGATAATAAATCATGGAAAACTCTGCCCCACGGGGTGTGCAAAAGCTACATGGGAATCCCAATTTGTAGACTAGCTGGACAAACACCGATGGAGGATGAGGGACCAGCCAAGGAAGGTTCCATACCAGCTAGATTCTTTGTCAAAGTTTCTGGCTCTAACTACTCTGGAATAGGGTGAAATGAAAACTCGAGAGTTCCAGATTTACCAAGGCTGCAACAAGGTCTTCCTCTACTAGGGTGGGTCGGATATCCCCCACCCACCTACCTGCCCTTTATCCCCAGGTGGGGAAAAGCTACAATGATAACAATGGATATAACTGAGTAGCCCGTTTGGTTCAGGCTATGTGCCGTTCAGATGTGAAATACCCAACCTCAGTCCACAAAGAGTGAGCCTTCCCTGGTGGTCCAGTGTTTAAGACTCCGTGCTCCCAACGCAGGCCTGGGTTCGATCCCTGGTCAGGGAACTAGATCCTGCATGCCACAGCTAAGACCAGGCACAGCCAAATAAATAAATATATATATATTTTTTTTTAATCTGCAAGGAGTTCAGAGTCTCATAGAGGCTGTGACTAAGGGTCACTTTTATCCTGAATATAACTATGCTCATTTGCCTTTCTTCCAAATAACATCCTCCAAACAAAAAAGAACTTTTTCCAGAGGATTGGATAATTATCTACGGCTGAGAAATCTTTTTCTGCATAAAGGAAATATGGCATCATTTCACTATAAAGCAGAAGGAACATCAGGGGTGGTGAGTATCCACTCTGTTGGATCATAGGAGGCAGCTGAACCAAAATTAACAGGGCGCTGGAGATGACTATTTCTTTAACATACACATGGGATCATTCCCCTTTATTTCACATGACTTGGGTCCAGCCTTAATGTTTCAGGTGCCAACTAAACAGTAAAGCTATCTTCCCAACTAATCAATAAAACTCCTTGATAACTGGGCCAAGTCCTATATTTTTACTGGATCTCACAAACCTAGCACAGTGTAGCTCAGTGTAAAACATCATAGACTTGGATTTGAATCCCACATAAGCCTCTAAATGGATGTGCTACATTGGGGAAGTCAATCTCTCTGAGTCTGTTTCCTCATCTCTAAAGTTAGGAAAATAATGCTACCTGACAGGGATGTGGTTAGAGATGAATGAGGCAATAAAGTAAAAGGGTTCACTTATCTAACAGTGGACATGAGATCGTTACACATCAAACTTTGGGCTGCCAAAGGGAGGTGGTTTAACAGTATCATACCTGTATCTCTGCTCAATGGAAAAACCCCTTTTCAGCTCTGACCCAAGTTGGCCCAATCTGACAGAGACTCCAAGAGTACAGAGCAAAACATCCTCTTCTGCACTGACATACAAGGCTGACCAAAAGAAGTTAGGAAGACCACCATGCCAGAAGGCCGAGGGCATTCAGGAGGAAACAGCCTAGAGAACCAAGGAAACAGGCAAATGTCAAATTCTGCTCTCAAACCCAGGCCCCACCAGTTCCTGTCTTTCTCCTCCTCTCCTCTCACCTTTCAGAACGCTTTATTTCACTTATGCCGGTAATACTCTGACCTGACAATGTAAACCAACCCAGCTGTGCTGGTTTTCTTAAGTTCTATCACTCTATCTGTTGTCCCAGTTTTATACCACAAAAGTCCAAACTTGAGCAATTAAAGGCAGCATTCTCCTCTGTGAGGGTAATAAAAGAGGCTTTGAATTATCATATTCCTTTTCTTCTCCTCTTGCCTAAAGAATCAAATATCCCAGCTCAAAAACCAGGACACATAGAGGAGGGTCAGCAGAACCAAGTCTCTGACAAAGGAAGAGGAACCCAGTCTAGAGTGAAAAGCTGAGGGCCTTCGCCATTCCTCTAAGAAGAAATTTGAAATCACTACTTGTAGTCGTAATTGTTGTATATCATTATGATGAAGTATGTGGCATTGTATATAGTTCTTATTTCACAATAGAGACTCAGTCTTCTCAAAATCATGTTTTTCGTCTTTAACAACATCCAGAAGCAAAGTCTGGCCTGGTATTTTTCCAGGTATTCTTTTTAATGCATTTTTATCATGAAATAATTCAAATGTGTTCAAATGTACACTCAGGAAGGAACATGATACAATGATGACTTTATACCCGCTCCCCAGGTTTATCAAATATTAACCTTTGGCAGTTGTTACAGACTGAATGTTTGTGTCTCTCCAAAATTCATGTTAAATCCTAATGCCCAATGTGATGGTACTAGAAGGTGGGATGTTTGGGAGGTGATTTGGTCAGGAGGATGAAGCCCTAATGAATGGGATTAGTGCCCTTATAAAAGGGGCTCCAGAGAGCTCTCTTGTCCTCTTTCTGCCATTTGAGGATACAAAAAAAATTTGGCAGTCTGCAGCCTGTAAGATGTTCTTTACCAGAACCCAACTATGCTGTCTCCCTGATCTCAGACTTCCAGCCTCCAGAACTGTGAGAAATAAATTTCTGTTGTTTGTATGTCACCTAGTCAATAGTATTCTGTTATAGCAGCCTGAACTAAGACAGCAATATTAAATTAAGATCTTTTTTTTTGTAAAAATACAATTGATAGATGATAGATAGATAGATAGATTTAAAAAGCAGATACAGGAACTTCCCTGGTGGTCCAGTGGTTAAGAATCCACCTGCCAATGCAAGGGACATGGGTTTGAGCCCTGGTCAGGGAAGATCCCACATGCCATGGAGTAGCTAAGCCCATGCGCCACAACTACTGAGCCTGCGCTCTACAGCCCATGAGCCACAACTAGTGAGCCCACGTGCTCCAACTACTGAAGCCTGCGCGCCTAGAACCCATGCTCCACAACAAGAGAAGCCACTGCAATGAGAAGTCGGCACACCACAACAAAGAGTAGCCCCCACTCACCACAACTACAGAAAGCCCACGCTCAGCAACAAAAACCCAATGCAGCCAAAATCAATCAATCAATCAATAAGAATCCACCTTCAAATGCAGGGGGTGAGGGTTCAAACCCTGGTCGGGGAACTAATATCCCACATGCAGTGGGGCAACTAAGCCCACACGCCACAACTACTGAGCCCTCACACCTCAACTAGAGAGCCCGTGTGCCACAACTACAGAGCCCAAACACTCTGGACCCTGCGGGCCACAACTAGAGAGAAGCCTGTGTACCACAACGAAGAGCCTGCATGCCACAACTAAGACCCGATGCAGCCAAAAACTAAAATAAAATAAATAAAATGCAGATACAGTTGAGGCCCTCTGTTTATCCATTTTCAATCCCATCACTCTCACTCCCTCCTTAGAATTAACCAATATCATAAATTCAGCATTATCCTGCTCATGCATAATTTATACCATTTGCTATCCATAAACTTTATATTACTTTGTTTTGCATTTCTTTAAAATGTATATAGATGGTATCAAACTCCATAGATCACTTTGTAATTTGCTTTTTTCATAGAATGTGTTTTTTCATGTTTTATGTTATATTTACATCTCTAGTTTCATTCATCTTAATTTCTATGTATATTCTGTTTTACTAAAAAAGCATAATTTACTCTTCATTCTCTTGCTGGTGGGCATTTGTTTCCGATTTTTTGCTCTTCCTAACAATAAACATTCTTGTGCACATCAAAAGGCTGTCTGAGGGAGTGGTTCTCAAAGTGTGGTCCCACCAGCAGCAGCAGCACCTGAGAACATGTTAGATGCAAATCCTCAGTCTCTTCCCCAGACGCACTGGATTAGAAACTCTGGAAGTGGGGCCCAGTGACGGATGCTTTAACAAGCCCACCAGGTGATTCTGAGATAAGCTGAAGTTTGAGAAGTGCTGCTCTAGGGTGTATACCTAAATGAGCACCTCCCACTTCACTGAATAATGCCAAATTGCTCCCTAAAGGGATTGCCCCAGCTCTATTCCCACCAGCAGTGTTTGAGACTTACTTAACAATATTTCTAATACAAAGCCAACACTGGGTGATACAGCCTCTTACAGTTTTGACCAACAGAGGGTTAGCTATCACATCAAATGCTTATTGACAACATGTTTTTCCTCTCCTGTGCATTGCATTCCTTCATTTTTCTGTTGAGTAGTTTAATAATTTGTAGAAATTCTGTGTATTTTCTAAACATCCATACTTTGTTATACAGTCAGTATTTTCCCAGCGTTTTAACTTTGTGCAGCATCTTTAAGTTTTACGTAGTAAAATATACTTACCTTCCCCTGTACAGTTTGTGCTATTGTACCTTGACTAAAATGTATTCTAAAAATGTCTAGGTTTTGCTTTCTACACTGAGGTCTTTAACACAACTGGATTTAATCTTTGTCATGCTGCAAAGCAGAGATCTATTTTTTTTCTCATGCTGATAACATCCTTCCTCATTAATTGATAATATCACTTCTGTCATATATTCAGAGGGATATTCAAAATATTTAACAACCTCGTGGGTGACAACCAAGGGTTTCTTCTTAATATTACTTATTTATGTATCTTCCCTTTTTTTTTGATGAGTCTTGCTAGCGATTTACCTATTACATTATATTCCTTTTTTCTTTTTCCAAAGAACAAGCTTTTGGTTTTGTGTCCTCTCTAATTTTCTATTTCATTAATTTCTTCTCTTGTATTTATTATTTCCCTTCTTCTACCTTCATAAGTTACTTCATTGCTCTTTATTTTTTGGTTGAATACAACGCATTTATTTTCATTTTTATCATTTATAATAAATGCAATTAAGCTACATATTTCCCTCTAGACACCACTTTAGCTATATCAAACAATTTTTTTATGTTAGTAATTTATTATTGCTCAGCTATAAATATTTTTTTATTATGGCATTTATTTCATCTTTACTCAGAGTTATTCAGAGTCGCATTCTTAAGTTTCCCAATAAGTGGAAAAAAAGAAAGTAGGGGTGTGTTAAACTACTTTTTTTGTTTGTTTGTTTGTTTGTTTTTTTGGGTTTTTTTGCAGTACGCGGGCCTCTTACTGCCGTGGCCTCTCCCGTTGCGGAGCATAGGCTCCAGACGCGCAGGCTCAGCGGCCCTGGCTCATGGGCCCAGCCGCTCCGCGGCATGTGGGATCTTCCCAGACCGGGAAATGAACCTGCGTCCCCTGCATCGGCAGGCAGACTCTCAACCACTGCGCCACCAGGGAAGCCCCGTTAAACTACTTTTTATCATTCAAATTATTTCTAATTTAATTATGTGTTAAGATATTGTGGTCATTATGATATCAATTATTTAAAAGTTATTGAGATTTCCTTTTTGGCTTCATGGTCAAATTTTACAAAGATTCTATCTGTACTTGAAAAAAACACATGTGCACTTGTGTGCAAAGTTTTTAGATACACATGCATACATTTTAGATCACACTTGCTAATTTTGTTATTCAAAGCTGCTATATCATTTCTAATCTTTGTCTGCTTGCGTTATGAGTTGTGTCAATCCCCTACTGTTGTTTTCTGACTTTCTCCTTAGAATTTTTCAATGTTTGCTTTATTTATTATGTTACATTATATGAAATTTTATTAGGGATATAAAAGTTCATAATTGTTTTTGTTTTGTTTTTGTTTTTGTTTTTTGCGGTACGTGGGCCTCTCACTGTTGTGGCCTCTCCCATTGTGGAGTGCAGGCTCCAGACGCGCAGGCTCAGCGGCCATGGCTCACGGGCCTAGCCGCTCTGCGGCATGTGGGATCTTCCTGGACTGGGGCACGAACCCACGTCCCCTGCATCGGCAGGCAGACTCTCAACCACTGCACCACCAGGGAAGCACCATAATTGTTTTATCTTCCTGGTGTGTGGTTACATTTATTATTTTGTGTTTTCTCTCTTTATCCCTATGAATGTTTTTTGCCTTTAGATCTATTTTGTCTTACGTTAATTTTGCTACACTAACTTCTTTGTTAGTATTTATGTTACACATCTTTTTCCACTTTTTTATTTGCAGCCTGTGTGTATGTGGGTGTGTGTGTATCACTCTGTCTCTTGTAGGAAGCACAGAGTTGCATTTTGTTTTTATCTATTTGATTGCTTCTGTCTTTTAATAGATGAATTTAACCCATTTCCATTTTTTGTAATTTAGTAGTTTAGACAACTATATTATCTTATTTTGTGTTTTCTATTACCATTCTTTGCTTCTTTTTCTTCTTCCTTATCTTCTTTTGTTTGATAATGTTTATTCTCTTCTGATTTGGAAGATATCAATATGTCTTATTTTAATGACTACTCTGAATTTTGTAACCTACATTCTTAACTATAAATGTTCTGATAAAGTCTACAATTATTCAATTCCTCCCAACGTCAATAAATCCTTAATGTACTTTAAGTATCTCCTGCTTTGACTATCTCCCTCACCTTGTTATTACTGTTTTATGAAACAAAAAAATAATCTTAGACTCTAATCATTAATTAAAATTTTCAACACATTTCATCAATCTCTGTGATCTCTAGAACAACTTATTTGATTTAGGGGTGGGTGGGAAGAAGAGCTATTTAGAGGATACTAGCTTCTTGCAATCCACATTTCCTTCTGTTCCCACTTTTCTATTTCTGAAGCAAAGTTTAATAGTCTTTTAGTAAGGATCTGTGTGTAGTAACGTATTTAGTATTTGTATGTCTAAAAATGTTTTTTTTAACCCTCCTTCTTGAATAAAATTTAGCTGGTTGTAAATTCTCGATTGACAGTTTTTTCCTTCAGCACTTTAAAGTTATTATTCCGTTATCTTCCAACATCTGTTATTAACAATAAGAAGTTTGCTGTCAGTCTGTCATTCTTCTCTGTATATAAAATCCTTCTTGATGCTTTTATCTCTCTGCTCTCTGTATTGCATTCTGAGCAGGTTCCTATATTCTATCTTCCAATTCTCTAATTCTTTCTTTTCCTCTGTCTGGTGCAGAGTGCATCCCATTCATTACATTTTTTAAATTTGCTTTTAAATAAGTAATACATTTATATGGTTCAAAACCAAAGGTTACACAAGGGTAAACAATGAGAAATTACCCTCCTACTTCTTCCTCCTTCCCACCACTCAGTTCCTCTTCTTGGAAGCAACCAATGTTTTCCATTACTTTTATTGTTTCTGATATACTCTATTCATATATGTGGAAATGCACACACACACATGCACACACAGAGAGAGAGTTATTTTTCTCTCTTTTATACACACATATTGGCATATTATGCATCCTTTTCTCGATTTTGCCTTTGTTCACTTGAGACAATATTGTGAGGATTGTTTCATATCAGTACATAATGAGCTTCATTGCCTACTAAAGGGCTTCATAGTGTTTCATTTTATGGATGAACATGATTAATTCACAAACCCCCTGTAAAGGTTGTTTCCACTCTTTTGCCATTAAAATAATTTTGTAAAATCAACACATTGTACACCTTAAACAATGTTACATGTCAACTAAATCTCAACAAAGCTGGAATAAATAAATAATTAATTGATTGGTTAATTGTTTATTTATTAAATTTATTTAAACAGTTTAAATATTTAATTATTTATTAAATTATTTGTGTACATCATTTTGAACATGTGAGGTTTTATCTTTACGCTATACGGCCACAGGTAAAATTATTGCTTCTAGATATGTGCATTTATAATTCTGTGTATTTGAATTAAATTTTTAGGGAATGTTTTATTTTTATTTCATTAAAGTTTGAATAGATAATACATGTACATAATACAAAATTCAAAAATAACAGAATAGTAAATACCAGGTTATTGTACATCCTTCTACAGTCATTGCTGGCATGTGTAGGCCTATATGTATGTATAGGAAGATTTCTCTTATTCAGGCCAATTAATATTGTCTTCTGCATTGAAGTCCATGGAGATCAGAAGACTCTTGCCATACTGTTGATCAAAAGACACACTAGACTTTAGTGTAATCATTCCCATTAGGGCATACTTCTTTTTTGTCTTATCATTCAGTCTCAGCCATATAGACTCATCACTGTGGATATTATCAGTAAAAGTGAAGGTTCCTTTGGCTTTGAGATAGGCATTGTGCTTGGTCACAAATTTTCAGGCCAGCTCCAATCCAGTCTGCTTTTCTCACTCTGCCTGGTACCTAGTAATCTCTCTCAGATCTACCCTTGGGTTCCCCATCACTATGACTTTAAGAATTGCCTTCACTTCTCCTCTCAGTTGGTTTCCCATGTCTCATTTAGTTCCCTTTCTTGGTTTACACCCTTCATTTTGTGGAGTATGTCTTTCCATAGCTTTCTAAAAAAATGGTACACTAAGTGTCTATCGACAGATGAATGGATAAAGAAGATGTGGCACATATATACAATGGAATATTACTCAGCCATAAAAAGAAATGAAATTGAGTTATTTGTAGTGAGGTGGATGGACCTAGAGTCTGTCATACAGAGTGAAGTAAGTTAGAAAGAGAAAAACAAATACTGTTTGCTAACACATATATATGGAATCTAAAAAAAAAAAAATGGTCATGAAGAACCTAGGGGCAAAATGGGAATAAAGACACAGACCTACTAGAGAATGGACCTGAAGACACAGGGAGGGGGAAGGGTAAACTGGGACAAAGTGAGAGAGTGGTAGTGTATATATGGACATATATACACTACCAAATGTAAAATAGATAGTTAGTGGGAAGCAGTCACATAGCACAGGGAGATCATTTCAGTGCTTTGTGACCAGCTAGAAGAGTGGGATAGGGAGGGTGGGAGGGAGGGAGACACAAGAGGGAAGAGATATGGGAACATATGTATATGTATAACTGATTCACTTTGTTATAAAGCAGAAACTAACATACCACTGTAAAGCAATTATACTCCAATAAAAATGTTTAAAAAATAAAGAAATAAAAATTTTTTAATGGTACAGGAAAGTATATTTTTTGATATTTGGGTGTCTTTCCTTTTTTGAGTTTCTGAAAACCCATGATATGCCATTCTACTGGGCATTTGGTGAGCCCTTTCAATATCCAAATTCATGTCCTTTAATCTGGGAAATTTTCCTGAATTATTGTATTCATTGTTCCCCATCCATTTCCTTTGTTCTCTTCCTCTAGAACTAATATCATTCATACATTAAATTTCCTGGTCTTGTCCTTCAATTTTTATCTTTTCTCTCTTATTTTCCTCTCCATGTATTTTTGTTCTAATTTCTAGGCAATTCTTTAATTTATCTTCCAGCACTTTCATTGAGTGTTTTTCATTTCTGCCATCATGTTTCTAATTTCCAAACGTTCTTTAATATTTTTTTCTGAATTTTTTACACATTCTGTTTCATAAATACAATATCTTTTTCTCTCTCTAGCAATATTAATTTTGCATTTTTTTGTTTGTTTGCTTCCCCATTCCTCTACATAGTCTCCACTTCCTCCAAGTTGCTTTTTTCTGTCTGTTCATTGTGTTTTCTATGTTCCATGTTAGAGGCTTCCCTCAAGTTTCAAGTAATCTTAGATTATCTCCTGAGGATTAAGGGTAAACAGGATCAAAGAGCAGTTTGGAAGTTCTGAGCAGATGAGTATGACTTAGGAGCTTTTCTATATGGCAGCAGTTCCCAACCTTTTTGGCACCAGGGACCGGTTTCATGGAAGATAATTTGTCCACGGACTGGGATGGGGGGATGGTTCAGACGGTAATGTGAGCGATGGGGAGTGATGGGCAGTGGCAGATGAAGCTTCTCTTGCTCTCCCGCCACTCACCTCCTGCTGTGTGGCCCGGTTCCTAACAGGCCTTGGGACCACTACCGGTATGTGGCCCGGGAGTTGGGGACCCCTGCTCTATGGTGATCTGAGTAAGCCACTTCTTGGAGGAACACCCCCCACCCCATGCCTATGTCTTCAGGACTTTCCTCTTAGACTGATTCTATTCCTCATAGAAGAATCTTCCAAACTCCTTCCAGCGGGTCCAGTTCTGTCCACGAGCATTTTGAGAGCCAAGAAGAAAGGGCTTGGTAGTCTCAGCATTCCAAAGTCTTTACCCATATTGTCACTTAATACCCCTGCTTTCAGTATGGTAGCCCCACTCTCAACAATGCCTGATATACATGGACACACAGGCTCTGTTTCATCATTTCACAATATTCTTTGGATGAGAGAGGAGCAGTTGTCTAGCACTGTGGGTGGGAGAGAAGATCGAGGTATAATTGATTCTCAAACAACTTTCACTCAGTCCTTTTGGTTTAGCATCTACTTTTGGTCAGGCCCAGAGGTTTCTGGAATTGCTAGTTTTTGAGACTTTTAGAGGGTTCTCAGGATGAACTGGGGGTTTTGTCAGCTTTCTGAGACCATAATGACTTACAGGTCTGGCTGGCTTACTAACCACTTACCACTAACTCATCTCCCCTCCAGATTCCAAAATACTTTTGCCATTGTCTCTTCACCTATTCTCCCCATTCCTGTTGGTTTGTTTCGTTTTTCTTTCTTTAATCGCTTTACTGTAATTTTAGTGCGCTTTAGAAAGGTAGTGAACTTAGACACATATAACCAAACAGCCATCATAACTCAAAGCCCCACATGACTAGTTTTTCATGTTCAAATATTCTAACTGGTTCTTTTCCATATCTCCCCATTCTTTTTTTCAGCCTATTTTTTAAATTATTTTAATGGAAGTTTTTATTTCATTTATTTCTTTGAAATAATCAATATATTTACTTTAAAGCCATGTCTGATCATTCTGCAAAATCAATTTCATCAGAAGTGAACCCATGTTCTGACTGTTGGTTTGTTGGCTACTTTTCTTAGTATTCGCTTTTATTCATCAATTTTTTTAAAATTTGGTTTCTAGTCTCATTTGGAATATGAGGTGGTATGTTTGCTTCAATTCTCTCCCTCACTCTCTCTTGCTCTCTCTCACTCTCTCTTTCTCTCCCTCTCTCTCTTCCCTTCTCCTTTACCTGAATATTCAACTGTCCTGTTTAGCAGCTTCGGGGGTCTTCAATCCAAATCTAGTACGGACAATTAGAGGGGACTGTCCTGCAGAGCCACTGGGCTGTGGCTGATCCAGGCTAGGTCAGGGGGAAGCTTGATTCAGCTCCTGGTCACAAGGCTATGTCTCATCCTTCTCCTCTTCCAGCCTGGAACTGGAAACGAGCCACTGCTCCTTCAGTATTTGGCTGCAGGTTTATTTCTAGCTTCCTCCCATGAGGGTGGAGGATGAGAAATGAATACCACCCTGGCCCTGGGCATTAGTCAGTGAGCCTGCCTCTGCTTCCCCTTCTCACAGGGAATGCTCTTGACTCATTTACCACCCCTAACTGCCTCTGCATTCAAAACCCGCAAGTCCACCCACCCCTTCAGTCCTGATCACAGTTTGTGCTTCTGTGACAGCTTGGATCTTCAAAAATGCTTGTCTGCTATTTAAGGCCTTCTTCAGTTTTCCTTTTTTGTTTGTTTGTTTTATCCAGCACTTGCTATGTTTGTGGAGCAGAGGGGATTCTTAAAGCCTGAACTCCATCTTGATCTAGCTGTCAGTAGATATTCTTAAAGTAAGATATTTGGGGTTTCCCTGGTGGCGCAGTGGTTGGGAACCCGCCTGCCAGTGCAGGGGACAAGGGTTCGAGCCCTGGTCGGGGAAGATCCCACATGCCACGGAGCAACTAAGCCTGTGCGCCACAGCTGCTGAGCCTGCGCTCTACAGTCTGCGAGCCACGGCTGCTGGGCCCGTGCGCCACGGCTACGGAGGCCCACGCACCTAGAGCCAATGCTCCACAATGGGAGAGGCCACTGCAGTGAGAAGCCCGCGCAACGCAGCGAAAAGTAGCCCCCACTCGCCACAACTGGAGAAAGCCCACGCACAGCAACGAAGACCCAATGCAACCAAAAGTGAATAATACATAAATTAATTAACTTAAAAGAAAAAAAGGAGAGAAGCCATTAAAAAAAAAAGTTAGATATTTGGATTGTATAAATCTTCAGTGTGGTCAAACTTCTGATGTCCAAGATGGCCAGACCAGGTCAGTTGTGGTACTGAATGTCACCTTAGCCAGGCTTAATTTTGTCTCCATCTGTGGCATATTACTAAGGCACCAGACATGTAAGAGGCTGTCAAGACTAAATATGAACTGAATCAATTCTGAGTCTTCAGAATTCAAACAGTAATAAAGTTAAATGAAATTGAAGTAAAGATTTGAAGTCACTCATTTTTTTTAAATCTATTCCTACGATACACAACTATAGAGCCCCACAGGGTTGTAGGGAGGATGAAATGAGTGGTCTGTGTAGGGCACTTAGTACACCGTCTAGCATGTCTTAAGTCTACTAGGATACACCTGGTGTTAGAATGCACTGCAAAGGCGCCAGAGGATCCAGTGTGTATAGAGGTCTTTAGAGGATCAACAGGAAGAGAGAAACAAAAGGGAACAGGAAATAACTCTCCAGCCAACAGGGGAAAGGATTAAAAACAGAAAAAGTTGATTATCACCAATGAAATGAAGTTTTCCTCCCTTCTAGTAACCCTTACCCTGTACACAATAAATAAGAAATTATTAACATAAATGCACAGGTTTTGTCAATCCAGAGGAACCACAGGAAGACAACGTAGCTCCTAGGACCTCTGGAATGTATTAGTACATTCTGTGAGGGCTGGGATTTATCTGTGTTGTTCATAGCTTTCCACCTAGGACATAGTGAGCACTTAATAACTGGAATGAATGAACAGATGAAAGGTGCTCAGAAATGGTTTGCTGCAGCAGGTCCCAATGCAAGTATGTGTGAGAATGAATTTGTATTACGGAGACAGAGAGGGAGCAGATCAGTCAAGGGTATAATTCTCTCAGCCTCCAAGATTCAGTGCAACTTGAGTGCAAATGGAGAATCAAACCAGATAAATGTGTGTCCAACATTGGCCATGGGGAGGATAAGAGTAGGAGCATTCAAAGACATCCCTTCCCAGCAGGAAAATGGTGAAGTCTCAGTCACAAAGTAGCCCACCCCACAGGAATTCACACGTCAGTAACGTATCACTGATTAAATATTTGGGGTGTTCGTGTGTGTGTGTGTGTGTGTGTGTGTGTGTGTATTCCTAGAAGTCCGAGGAGAGGAGAATATGACCCAGACAGCCTTTAATAACAATTATGAAGGGATTCAAAAATAAACTGCATTGATTACAGGGTTATTTGTATAATCCCCATGTACTCAGGATATAGCTGGTGTCCCAGTTCCAAGGTTCTTTAGAGGTGAGTAGCTGAGAGGATGAATGCCACTTACCACACGTGTGTCATTGGTGACATCACTTCCCCTTCTCTGGTCCTCAGGTTCTTTATCTATAAAATGAGACCATGTCTATCAGGAATATGTTGGTTGCAAATAACAGAAAAACCAACTCAAGCTCTCTTAATCAAGAATTCCAATTTATAAATCAGACAGAGAAAGACAAATACTGTATGATATCACTTATATATGGAATCTAAAAAATACAACAAACTAGTGAATATACCCAAAAAAAAGAAGCAGATTCACAGATATAGAAAACAAACCAGTGGGGAGAGGGAAGCGGGGAGAGGCAATATGGGAGTGGGGGATTAAGAGGTACAAATTATTGTGTATAAAATAAGCTACAAGGATACATTGTACAACACAGGGAATACCGTCAATATTTTATAATAACTATAAATGGAGTATAACATTTAAAAATTGTGAATCACTATATTGTACACCTGTAACTTATATAACATTGTACAGTAACTACACTTCAATTTAAAAAAAGAATAACAATTTATCGGCTTGTATAACTGAAGAGTGGCCAGGGTCAACTTTCTCCGTCTCCCTGTTCTATCCACTTCTGCGCTGGCTTCACTCTCAACAAGCCCTCTCCACTTGGTGGCAGAGGGATTGCCAGCAGCTCCCGATTTAACACCTCACGTACAAGTCCAGTGGAAAAGAGAGCTCACCTCTCCCACAATCTAAGTGGAAGTCATGAAATAGCACCTCACTGACTCCAAAGGGGTCAGGTCACCACCGTGGGCCAGAGAGATGTGATATTCTTATTGCCCTCATCTGAACATGCCTGCTCACCCCAGCTCTCCCCACCAAGATGCTACCAAACTGTCCCTCCTATAATCCCACATGGCATTATGTGTTAGAGCAAAGCCTTGGGGTTCAAAAGCTTCTAACAGAATTTTGTGACAGATCAGAGGGGAAGCGGAGAGAATTCCCAGGCTGCGTCTTAGAAAAGTTGTTGTAATTGAATAGCAATGCCTGCTAAAGAGCTCAAGCCCAGGCAGTGATTCACAAGTAACATACATTTGCCATCCCTAGAAGAGGCCATCCAGACCTTCATTCCCAGGACCGGAAGACAGGACGCCAACTGAGCTTTTATAACCCGAGAGACTTGGAGGACTTTAATGCTCATTAACAGTATGTAGAATAAATGTTAGTAAGTGGATGATCCTGAGCATATCACTACATCTTTTCCGCGCTTCAGTTTCCTTATGTGTAAGAGACTTAATAGCACTTCCTCACAGAGTTGTTATGTGGAGTCCACGGGATTATGTATGTACAGTGGTCAGCATATAGTGGAAACTCATGACGGTACACTAACACCTCCATCAGAGCTGCTGCTCTAAGACATTAATCAAGAAGAATATTTCTGGGCTTCCCTGGTGGCGCAGTGGTTGAGAGTCCACCTGCCGATGCAGGGGACGAGGGTTCATGCCCCAGTCCCGGAAGATCCCACGTGCCGCAGAGCGGCTGGGCCCGTGAGCCATGGCCGCTGAGCCTGCACGTCCGGAGCCTGTGCTCCGCAACGGGAGAGGCCACAACAGTGAGAGGCCCGCGTACCACCAAAAAAAAAAAAAGAAGAATATTTCCTAGTGCCTACTATATACTCAGCGTCTGGGAATCAGGGGGGATGGGGGTGTGAAATATGAAGAAGAGGGGATACAGGTTGTAACCTTAGAGACTGCCAGATCATGGGCCCTCTCCGCAGCAGCAACTTCTCACTTCAACATGACTGTGGAAGTCAGGAGAGGGCAGCAAAGAGCTATAGAACTAGAAGGAACCCACACATCATGGGAAGATGACCCTTCATCTCTGATAGGGTCTACCCCCCAGGAACACAGGATGATGTCCGAAACAAAGCCAGGAATCAGGCATCCTGGTTCAGCCACTTACTTGCTGTGTGACCTTAGACAAGGCACATACCTCTCCAGTCTTCACTTCCCAGTCTCTAAAATAAGGATAATTAAGGGTTCAGGCTGTTGTAAAGATTAAAAGAATTGGAAGAGTTGCTGAATTTTACAGTAGAGTTGTCTCAGGGCCAAAGTGGAGACCACACACACCCTAAATCAGAAGCAGGAGACAAGAAAGACCTCACTTTGGGAACTACATTTAAAAACTTTTTAATAATAAAGTGTATGTCATAACCACTTATAAATACAATTCCATGATGGTACATATACTCCCTTTGACCCTCACACACATGCATCCTGAAAAGTGACTGAGTCAGGGTCATGCTTTTTGTTCACCAAATCCCATCTCTTTTCCTCCTTCCTTGGGCACATGGAAGATTAGTTCTGGCCAATAATATGTGAGAAAAAGAGATGTCTGTCACTCCCAGGCTGAAGCAGTGCAAAGCCCTTAAGTGACCCTCCAGTTTTTCTCCTCTTCTGTCATGGAACCAGAAACATCAATTAGCCTCAGCCCTCCTTCTGAGTGAAAAAGTGCCTCAGGGAATCCAATACTGTCAACTGTGTCAAACACTGCCAACAGTAAGATAAAAACTGAATTCACCATTGGATTTAGTAACACGGGGGCCATTAAAGAGCTTGAAATGAGCTGTTTTAAGTGAACGCCGACTGGAATGGGTTCAAGGGAGAATGGGAGAAAAATTAAAGACAATGAGTAAGGATAACTATCTAGAGAAATGTGACTGTAAACTGATATAAAAAACAGGGAAATAGCTGGAGGGGGAAGTGAGGTCAAAAGAGAGTTGGGCGTATCCTAATGCATATATATATGGAATCTAGAAAAATGATACTGATGAACCTAGTGGCAAGGCAGGAATAAAGACACAGACCTAGAGAATGGACTTGAGGACACAGTGGGGGAAGGGGAGGCTGGGACGAAGTGAGAGAGTGGCACTGACATATATACACTACCAAATGTAAAATAGACAGCTAGTGGGAAGCAGCCGCATAGCACAGGGAGATCAGCTCAGTGCTTTGTGACGACCCAGAGGGGTGGGATAGGGAGGGTGGGAGGGAGGCTCAAGAGGTAGGGGATATGGGGATATATATATACATATAGCTGATTCACTTTGTTATACAGCAGAAATTAACAAAACACTGTAAAGCAATTATACTCCAATAAAGATGTAAAAATTAATTAATTAAAAATAGGACACTAAGCAGAGAACATGTTCAAAAGAGAAACAAAGGCAGTGAACACGATTCCTTCCACCCCTTAAATGAGTTGGTTTAGGGCTTCCCTGGTGGCGCAGTCGTTGAGAGTCCGCCTGCCGATGAAGGGGACACGGGTTCGTGCCCCGGTCCGGGAAGATCCCACATGCCGCGGAGCGGCTGGGCCTGTGAGCCATGGCCGCTGAGCCTGCGCGTCCGGAGCCTGTGCTCCACAACGGGAGAGGCCACAGCAGCGAGAGGCCCGCGTACCGCAAAAAAAAAAAAAAAAAAAAAAAGACTCAGTTTACAAGTAACTCATAAGTTCCCATCAAAATGGGATTTAAAATTTTCCAACGTTACTAATAAAGTGAGCAACATAATGCAGAACTCTTGAAAAAAAGAGGGTTGGGGGTTTTTTTCAGTTAGAAGGAATAACCAAATATTTGTATGCTATTTGCGTGTTTGTTTATCCTTAAATCTATAGTGAAAAACTCGATGTCCATTTCCAACCCTTGGTTCCCAAACCTTCTATTCCCTCAGAGAGGAAAAGAACATGATAAGCTCGTGATGGCTTCAAAGAAGATACCACTCCACATGACTGAGCAGCAAGGATGCAGCTGTCTCCCAGCCCTCACTGTGAACCACACCAAGAGACCAATAGATTACAGATGAGGTGGTATGCAGTGCATCACCCCGTTAGCATACTGCTTTCAATTACTTTTTATTATCAGAGGACTTCATTGTGCAGTTTAAAGAGTCAATCAGTACCATGACGCTTATAACAGAAAAAGCTTCCCTGCTCTAAATCCTCCCTATGACCAGTCTCCACACCCCAAAGCAATTGCTTTCAACTCCATTTGTTTCTTATCCTGTTTACTGTCATATTTCTAGATCACATGCCTATGGGTTTTTTTTAATATTTTCATTTCAAGACTTAACTTTTGACTTCATAAGATGGAATACAAGGATTTCATTCTTTTAACCCACACACCACACCCATATCCCTATATCCCTTCTACATTATTCTCTCAATAAAGTTATGTCAAGATTTTTTGTTAAATTAATATTTAAGGCTTACATTGTTGATTATAAAAATGTAACTCTTAGCTGGGTCATTTGACATGTTATGATCACGTACCCTTTCTTATATGACTTTTTGTTTTTCCTGAGTTAATATTGCCTTAGTTTTTCATTTGTTTAGTTTTTTATATACCTGCAATTGACACAAACTATCCCCAAACTATTTCCAAACTGAACTAAAACTCTATCTCCATACAAATACATAAGGTAAACCATGAGTTCAGTGTATTTCTCAGAGACACATCTGTTGGGGCCCTGCACACTCCCGCTCCTCTCTGGACTGGTTGTCCTTTCGATCTGATGAATAGCTGTCATCCTAAGATTACCTTCAGAATGGGTGTTTCTCCCCCTCCTCTCTGGATTCTCTGTTTGCTATATCTGGGATCTTCATCTCTCTTGGTTTATTTCTTAATTTTGCCACTTTCTCTGTAGCTTCCTGAGACAGGTTGCATGAGAGGTATATTTTTATGACCTGGCATATCTGAGCAATTCTTTATTTTACCACCACTTTAGTTTAATACTTGTCTAAGTGTAGAAGTGGAGGTTGGAGATCACCTTCTCTTAGTCTTTGAATGTGTTACCCCACTGTCTTCTGGTTTCCAGTTTTGCTGTTGAGAACTCCAATGCCATTCTGATACTCATTTTTTATTTGTGGCTTCTTTTACTCTCTGGAAACTTTCTAAGATCTTATTATTATCCCTGCAATATGAAATTTCAAGATTGTGTGCCTTGAGACTACCCTGCTGCATTTACTTTCCTGGACTCAGTGAACCTGAATTCTAAAAACATCTTCTGGTTCTGGCAAATTTTTCTATATCATTTTTGTGCCACCCTTCACCCTTCCGATCTTTCTGTTCTTTCTTTTTGGAATTTTTATCAGTCAGATGTTAAAACTCTTTGCCTCATCTTCCAGTTTTACTCTGGTTTTTTAATTATTTTTCATTGGTTTATTCTATATTGGAGAATATGTTCTCCATCTTATTTTTCAAATCTCCTATTGAACTTTTAAATTTTCTTATCATGCTATTAATATTCCAGTATCTTTTTTGCTCTTCGCTGCTCCTTTTCTTACAGTATCCTGTTCTTGTTTATGAATACAGTTTTTATCCATTCAATCAATGGTATTGGTTGAGCACCAACCTTGTGCGGGTCATGAGCACTGATGATAGACAAATGAACAAGACAGAGTTCCTGCTCTCATAGAGCTTACTATTCAACTAGGAGTAATAGAGAGTAAATGACTAATAGATATATGATATCAGGAGGTACTGGAGCTATTTTTTTAAAAGATTTAAACGAGAAATGGAAATAGAAAGTGGTGGGGAGTAGCATCTTCTTGCATCTCTCATATGATATTAATTATAATGTTTTGAAACTGACATCTAACCTCTGTATTCTGTTTCCCCCAGGTTCCTTTTCTGTTTGTTGACTTTTGTCTTTTATTCTAGCGTCTTTTTCCCAAAATCTTTGGCTGTCCACTCATATTTAACAGTGAGGCACAGCTCGGCATCCTTGGGCTTCTTGGTTTATAGGCATTAGCAAAGGGCAGTTTAGAGGGGTGCTGGCCTTTGGGGTTGGGGGATCGAGGTAGCCCTCTTCCCCTAGTTGGTGGTCTCCCCAGAGAGGACTCTCCTGTGTCCCTGCTGAGCCTGGCCTCCAGCATTCTGGGAGCCAAATGGGTGTGGGCAAGCTAGGAAACCCTCTTGTAGATTTTCATTAATCCGCATTTGCAATCTGGTCCTCGACTACTGCCCTCAATTCTACATAGTATCCCCAGATCCAAAAGCTCTGTGGTTCAACATCTACAGAGAAAATACTTGCTCCCCATCTTTTGGGGGCAAGGTAAGGAATCTGGGGTGCAATCCCGCTTCTTTCAGACTTTCCATTGTCTTCCGGTTTTTAGTCCCAGCCTACCCCTGCCTCTAGAAATACCTAGGCCCCCAGCTCCTGGGTCTTTAAGGACTTCTGCAGTGAGACTCAACTAATGTCTTGTTAGCTTCTCCCTGACCCTTTGTAGGGGCTTAAGAATTAGCTTTCTTGGGCTCCCCTGGTGGTGCAGTGGTTGAGAGTCCGCCTGCCGATGCAGGGGACGCGGGTTCGTGCCCCGGTCCGGGAGTATCCCACATGCCGCGCAGCGGCTGGGCACGTGAGCCATGGTCGCTGAGCCTGCGCGTCCGGAGCCTGTGCTCCGCAACGGGAGAGGCCACAGCAGTGAGAGGCCCAAGTACAGCAAAAAAAAAAAAAGAATTAGCTTTCTTTATCTCTCAACTGCTCTGCTCACCTCCCGTGCCCTCTTTATCCTTATGGATTCATACCTTTTATTTTTCTTTTGCTGACATTTTAGGGGAGTCATGGAAGGAAACATACATAAAATTGTATTCTCAATCCCCCATTTTTAATTAGAATAATTCCTTTGTGGCAACCACTCCAAAACTACTGCTGATAAAATAAAAAATAACAATTTCTGATTTATTGTGAGTGTGTGTGAGTCTGAGCTCACTGCCAGGCAAAGCAGGGAAAATCTGATCCAACCCCGAGGGATTCGACCCTGTGGGATGGGGTCTTCTGATTAACTGTCAAAAATAACTCAGAGGGAGTTCCCTGGTGGCGCAGTGGTTGAGAGTCCGCCTGCCGATGCAGGGGACGCGAGTTCGTGCCCTGGTCCGGGAAGATCCCACATGCTGCGGAGCGGCTGGGCACGTGAGCCATGGCCGCTGGGCCTGCGCGTCCGGAGCCTGTGCTCCGCAACGGGAGAGGCCACAACAGTGAGAGGCCCGCGTACCGCAAAAAATAATAATAACTCAGAGACGACTGGCCTAAGCCTTGAGGGTTTCATCATACGTAAATATCCAGCAAAGCAGCTTCATTAGCATGTGCTACCACATTCTGAACTGATAAGCCAGGACCCCGTGCTCAGAGCACGCCATGCTTGGTTTAAAATTCCACGGTCATCATCTTGAAACCCAAAAACAAGAGGCCCCGCATTTTCATCTTGCCTGGGCCCCACAAATCATGTAGCCAGTCCTGGATATGCTTGGGATATAGGAACCTCGTGAAGACAGTCTTACCGACCAAAGGCAGCAGCAAGATGTATGAAGGCAAAAGTCACAAAGTTCACAGGAAAGAAGAGTGTCTGATTTAAGCAATTCACAGTCTTGTCCGTTCAGGACTGAGCAGCAGTGGAGCTCAGCTCAGGCCAACTATCAAACCTGTAAGTCCATTTTTAGCGTTTTAGGAACTGGGTTAACTCACGAGTTCATTAGGTTGGACATAAATAAGACATCTGGGTCCCACACAGACAGAAAACAGTCACAAATTCACCGTCAAGGCTGTTTCTCTGCTGATTCCGATCAGTTTTCTGAGAAGCAGTTGCTCTGGTTTCTTTTTCTGTGGCCTGACCCCTTGTTATCTATCTGTCTAATGATTTCTCACACTCTCGACTCCAGGTCTCACAAGGACACGTCCATATGCACACGCCCAAGGCCCAGCAAAAATTTTCTCTATCGCTGCTCAATATTGCTTCCCCTCTTCCTTACTTACAGAAAACTAATAGGTGTGTGTGTGTGTGTGTGTGTGTGTGTGTGTGTGGCAGCAATACGTCCAACTCGAAACTTTGTGTCCCAGCCTCTCTATGGGTAGCCCTGAGCTCCAGCCAATGCATCTCAAGTAGATATATCTATGGATTTCAATCCCTTGGCTATGGATTTCCCAGGAACGCTTTATTTTCTTAGCATAAGGGTTATCCTTTCTTTTGCATCTTGTCCTCTTTTCTTCTGCCTGTAGCTCTTAACTGATAGTTGGAGCCACAAAAAACCACTCCACACAGTATTTCTTTTTCTCTTTCTGACTTACTTCACTCTCTGTGACAGTCTCTAGGTCCATCCACCTCACTACAAATAACTCAGTTTCGTTCCTTTTTACGGCTGAGTAATATTCCATTGTATATATGTGCCACATCTTCTTTATCCATTCATCTGTTGATGGACAGAAATACTGTATGCTAACACATATATATGGAATCTAAGGGAAAAAAAAGGTCATGAAGAACCTAGGGGCAAGACAGGAATAAAGATGCAGACCTGCTAGAGAATGGACTTGAGGATATGGGGAGGGGGAAGGGTAAGCTGTGACAAAGTGAGAGAGTGGCATGGACATATATACACTACCAAACATGAACTAGATAGCTAGTGGGAAGCTGCTACATAGCACAGGGAGATCAGCTCGGTGCTTTGTGACCACCTAGAGGGGTGGTATAGGGAAGGTGGGAGGGAGGGAGACACAAGAGGGAAGAGATATGGGAACATAAGTATATGTATAACTGATTCACTTTGTTATACAGCAGAAACTAACACACCATTGTAAAGCAATTATACTCCAATAAAGATGTTAAAAAGAAAAAAAAAAACACTCCACAAACATTTAGTTACTGAGTACTTGCTATGTGCCAGGCGCTCTTCCGAGCTGCAGAGAACCAGCAATAACAAAACAAATATCCCTGCCCTTGTGATATATACACTCTAGTGGACCGTCCTGCAACTCAAAGGAAAGCAAAGAGACTCATGTGAGCCTCAGCTCTGACAGTCTAAGCAGCTGAACTAAAGACAGGAACTTACTGGAGAAAAATGAATTTTATTCAACCCCTTAGAGCTAGCTAGTTGGTAAAGGAATATTAGAGATAGCTTTGACCGGAAAAATTAGAGTTGTGATGTGTTTTGGAACCACAATTAAAAATTAACTTAAAATTTAAAATATATACATGCATATATGTTTATAATTTATACATGTATGTGTGCATATATGTGTGTGTATATATATGTGTGTGTGTGTGTCTGTGTGTGTTTTAGAAAGAGAGAAAGAAAAATAGACAAAGCAAATGTGGAAAAATGTTATCATAAATTGGAGTGAAAGGGAATTCCCTGGCGGTCCAGTGGTTAAGACTCCACGCTTTCATCGCCAAGGGCACAGGTTGGATTCCTGGTCAGGGAACTAAGATCCCACATGCTGCGCAGTGCGGCCAAAAAAAAAAAAAATTTGAGTGAAGGATATGAGGGTGTTTGTTTTATTATTCTCTCAATTTTTCTACCTAAGAAGGGGAAGGGAGGTCTTCCCTGGTGGCGCGTTGTTTGGAGTCCGCCTGCCGATGCAGGGGACGTGGTTCGTGCCCCGGTCCGGGAAGATCCCACATGCCGCGGAGCGGCTGGGCCCGTGAGCCATGGCCGCTGGGCCTGTGCGTCCGGAGCCTGTGCTCCGCAAAGGGAGGGGTCACAACAGTGAGAGCCCCGCGTACCGCAAAAAAAAATAATAAAATTTTAAAAATAAATAAGTAAAAAAAAGAAGGGGAAGGGAATCTGTGATTTCCTTGGATCATGTAGGAAGGTTCCTGGCATTCCTATGAATAATGTTTGTTTGTTTGTTTTAATGAAGGCAAGCCCGTCAGTCCACGTGGGAAGGGGCGGCTTGAACTCCCAGGCCCCTTGGGTCCATTTCTGTCCATTTTGTAGGGGAGTTTGCCAATCCTGTTGTGAGAACTACCTGCTTCGGAGCAAGCCTTTCAAGCCAGTGTTGGCCAGTCTGCCTGACCAAAAAGACAGAGCCCCCTTCCGAGCTCCAGACCAGCTGTCTGCGCCTGCTCACAGGGAGAGGGCTGTACAGCTGCTGGCATTTGGTCTGAGATGCTCGCAGCTCCATCCACCCAAAATAATTTGACGCTCACGTCACGTTTGCTGGCAACAACAAGCCACCGACTGTGGAATGTGTGCCTCTCAAATCCAAAGAGGCGTACCATGATGTAATGTAGGGTGAAAGAAGCAAGTTGTGGGACAGTATTTCAGGACGATCCCACATGTGCTAGAAAGAAAAGAGGGACGGACAGGGAGAGGGAAGGGGCGGAAAGAGAGGAGAGGAAAAGACAGGAAAGGGAAGGGAAGGGAAGGAAAGAGAAAAGCAAAAAAGCTAAAAGAAAAGCTTTTATCTGGATGTGTATACTCATTATGTATATACACATACGTAGAAAAACCTGAAAATAAATACATTAACAGTGGTAATCCATAGAGTGTATTTGAGGGTAAAGGTTAAAACTAACATTTTTTCCTAGTTTTTCTTGTCTATTGTATAAATTTTCTGAATTAATCTATCTTAATTTGTATTTTTTTTCTAATGAGAAAAAATTAAGGAAAGGACTATTTAATGGGGAGGGGCTCTCCCCTCGAAGAAAAAGGGCTGCTGCTGCCCTTTTTATTTGCTTTGAAGTAAATAAAAACAAAGTGCAGTTGAGAGCAAAGGTCAGCAAACTATTGGCCAAGGGGTGCCGCGGGGGAGGGCAGGCAGCTAAGGCCTGACTCCTGTTTTTGTAAGTAAAGTATCAGAACACAGCCTCCTCCATACATTTACATAATGTCAGGGCCGCCTTTCTGCTACAAACACAAGAGCTGCATCCACAGAGATTCTACGGCCCACAAGGTCCAAAATATTTACTATCCGGACCTTTACAGAAGTTTGCCAATCCCTGGTCTAGATTCATATTTCCTCTGAAATGGCAGAATACATTAGAACACTGACCCAAAAATTCAGACTCTGAAAGGGAAGGGTAAATTGAAAAGTATTTTGTGAACTTGAAGGTTTAAATCAGCAAGTGTCACCTCATCGTAAAGGCCTTCCTCATTCACTCAATGTTGGTATCCCCTAACACAGCCCTGTCTGGCATTCATGTCCATTTTCTTCAAAGAATTTGTCACTGTCCGATATTTTTTTGTTTGTGTTTTCCTTTCTCATCATAATATAAGGGCCATGAGAACAGCAATCTTCTCAGCTTTGTTTGTCGCTATATCCCCAGTGCCTAGAACCTAGAACACTGCCTGGCACATAGTAAGTGCTCAATAAACATGGAGTGAATGAATGAGTGAATGAATCACAATTCAGTAGCAAAATTTTCATATCAGAATGAGGAGAGATAAAGCCACAGTCAGTGGCAACAAAAACTAGAGCCCAACAAATAAAAAGAAAGAGCAGTCAATCTTTGAACCATCCGTGAACATATGTTAAAGATATGAACACTAATGCTTAGCAATGATGTATGTGTGACTCTTCTCTTTTTCGGTTGAATTCAAGACTAATATTGAGAAGAATGTCTGCCTGAGAGGAAAAACTGCAATGAAAGGCGACAGCGTCAGGGTGGAGCAGGGTTGCATTATTATGGTTTCTGTGTCTGAGGCAAGGCCAAGGTGAAAAGGTAAGAAGATACGGGATAAACACCCAAGGATGCTCCCTTTGGGGTTTGGGAGCAGTCAGCGACTCGGAAGACAAAGGAAGTAGCAGAGGGTCTGAAATGGAATTTCCACACTTTCTATTATTTGTTTTGAACCATAAAGCTATCAGGTGGGACCCAGAAAATCCCCAAGCACAATCCTTTCCCCTAAATACACACAGTGCACAGAGGCGGGAGAACAAGAAAACAGTGTCCAAGAGGGGCCATGGAACCCCCAGTCCTGGGGAGGTAGGTGGCTCTCTTTTGCTTTATTCCATTTATCCCTCTGAGCCAAGTACATACTCAGATGCCCGGAGGTAGGTTACCAGTTAAACCCTTCCCCACACCTTATCTCCCTTCTAAGAGGAATGGACCCTAAAGAGGTTCCTCCGTTTGCCAGGCAGAAGAATAGATGGGAGGATGAGAGACTGGGGAGTTTGAAAGGGACTAAATTGTCTTGCTTAAGAACACGAAGAAAAGAGATGAAAGAAATGTGAAAACCTTTCCGCTTTGGAAGGAAAACATATATGACTAACGGAGATTGTTATTGAGTTTTGTCATAGATCAAAACTACTTCCCCAGAATTCACAGAGCTTTTCAGTCTCCTCAAGGCATTTTCAGTAGAATTGACATTATTCATTAATCCTTTGTCACATTGGATCTGCTTTCTGGGAAACAATAGCAAAGTTCCCGAGTCAAGGTGGATGTAGGGTCAAGAGCAGAGGCTACTGACTGGTGCCCAGCATAGTTACAAGAATAGCCTATTGTATTCTGCAGCCCTGGGGTTCTTATCTCTGCCTAGACAAAATGCAGAAAAATGTGCAACCTTGAAAGACAGAGGCTCATTCACTCTCCCAGGTGAAACCAAAAAACTTTGTACTGTTTTAGAAACAAATTAATTCCCAGTTGGCTTGCAGACATGGAAGGAAGACAATAATCCATTCAAAGGTAAATTGCTCCTTTGTACAAATAACACAACTTGAATACCAAGACTAGTGTGGACCCACATACCCATTTAAAATTTCTCCAAACATTGTACAACATGCCCCTATTCTCTCAGTTACAGTCTAATTATTTGTCTAAAACAACCTGCACCTCTAATCCCAGGATCCTGTATTTTTCATTAACCATTTCGGGACAGCTTCTTCCCCAGGCAGATACGCTTCACCTAATGAATTTCACCTTTAATCAGAAAACGGAAAAGTTATACACCCAAACTTACAGTTTACAATTTTAAAGGAATCTGATTCAGAAATTCTTATTTTTATCGTCTCTACATCTTTGGTTTTTCCTGCAGAACCGACATCTCTCATCTATAGCTTTTCCCGGTGGGTAATGTGATATTGTAGAACATCTCAGTTACTGATTTGAACCTCCTGGAAATTCACAAAATAAATGTACAGATTAACCTTTTCCCTCAGAACTTCCACCCCCTAATCTTTCTATTCCGATTCGGCAGCCTCCATTTCAGAGATTCATCTTGATCCTGACCAGACTTTGCCAATATTTGCAGCAAGTGTTCAGCAGTCACCTCCTTCTCCCTCACTGAAGTCAGCTGGTCTTTCGCCTTCCTTCCTATTTGTTGTTGGAATTGAGAGGAGTGGAGTAGGAGGGGGCCAGTGTACATATATGAGAGCTGAAAAAAATTCAGACATACACAAGAGTATGAAGCGAAAGCCCCACCCCTGCCCTGGGATAACCATTTTAACATTTGGGCATATATCTTTTCAGACCTTTAGGTATGTATAGTTTATACACACACACACACACACACACAGGAACATATTGGACATCTGGTTATGCGAGTTGTTTTTTTCTTTTTTTACTTGCTCTATATATTCATTCATTCCTCACACATTTAATGAGCATCTATTCCGTGCCATCTAGGCTGTGGGAACACATCAGTGAACAAAACAGACAACAGTTCCCGTCCTTGTGGAGAATGCAGACCAGAAAAAAAAGTAAGCATGTGCTATTGCAGATGGTAATAAATGCTATAAAAAGAGAAAGAGAGAGAGAGAGAGAGAGGGAAGGAGGATAGGGAATTGGGTATTGCTATTTAAACAAGATCAGAAAGGGTCTCTCTAATAAGATGACATTTGAGCAATAACCTGGGATTCGAGTCAAACAAGGAAACTGGGGTGGCTGGAGAAGAATGGGCAAGAGGAAGATACAAGAAACCACATGGGGTGGGTGTCAGGAAGTTATCAAACAAGGCCTGTAGACCACAGCAGGGGCCTTGACCTTCATTCTGAATGAGATGGGGGCCCAAGTGTAGGTTCTAAGCAAAGGAACACTCCTCTTTTGTCAGTGGCCCTTCCTACCCATTTCCTTCCCCTACCACCCACATCCCACCTTAAAAATTAAGAAAAATACTCACATGTTACCACTACACCATCCACCAGCCCTCCCGTGACTGTCAGCCGCAGCCCCAGGCCTCTCCCCTCATTCTGCAAAGACCGTTAGCTCTTGGCTCAAGATAACTGTTTTGGTGACGCAGAGGGTCTCAATCCTGGCTGCACATTTGAACCACCTAAGTAGCTTTAAAATAATAAAAGTTAAAAATACCTGTAATAGGGCTTCCCCAGTGGCTCAGTGGTTAAGAATCCGCCTGCCAATGCACGGCACACGGGTTAAAGCCCTGGTCCAGGAAGATCCCACATGCCGCGGAGCAACTAAGCCCACGCGCCACAACTACTGAGCCTGCGCTCTAGAGCCCGCGAGCTGCAACTACTGAGCCCACGTGCCACAACTACTGAAGCCCGCGCGCCTAGAGCCCGTGCTCTGCAACAAGAGAAACCATCGCAATGAGAAGCCCGTGCACCGCAACGAAGAGTAGCCCCCACTCACCTCAGTTAGAGACAGCCCACGCGCAGCAACAAAGACCCAACACAGCCAAAAAATAAATTAATTAAATTAATTAATTTTTAAAAAAAATACCTGTAATAGGATCTAACCCACAGAGATACTGCTTAAGTTGGTCCAGGGAGGCCAAGGCTTCAATTTTTTTTAATTCCCTAGATGATTATAATATGCAGCAAATGTTGAGAACAGCATCATAACTGATCCTTCTAGTACCCTGACCATCCAGCTCCTGACCTCCTTCTTCTATCCCGTTATTCTTAGCTGTTCGTTGCCATGATCATGCCATAGACTTTGACACTACCAGTAAAAACCCCTCCGTAATCTCAGTTTTAAGCCTTCCAACACTTCCCATCTTTTTAGCCTATACTTCCAGTACTCCAATTCTAATAACCCCCTAAGACCTAGAGTTCACTGTCCTACCACATTTACAAGGTCTCTCGACCTCCATATGGCCTCACTTCCCTCCTCACCCAGTTTAGATTCTATGGTCAGTTATTACCATTACCCTTTGCATATACCCTTAACTATCTGCCCCATTGTCACTCCTTCTGTCCCTCCATAGAAATTATTAAAACTGATTAATAAGCCAGTCTCCCCTGATTATCCACCAATTTCCAAGGGGTGGGAATTCTTCATCCTTACCTTCATGGCTTCTTCAATCAGTTGTAGGAAATTCAAAAAATTATAAGATGAATTCCTTTGCTCTATATTCATAATATTTTTACTCAGACCTCCAGGTCACAGATTTTCTCTATTCAATGGCATATGGCCATTCAGCTAAATCTCCAGTGGGGCTTTACTTGCTGATTCAAGAAATTATCCTAATAGAGACCTGGACTTAGTGACTTTCAAAAGAATCTCTAATTTTCTATATGGTCTAATTGATATGGGCTTATGCCATCACTGAAAACCAAGGGAATTTTTAAAGCATTGTTTAAAACATCAGGTTGTTTGTGTCCATCTCCCAGTCCCATTGTGGCTCCAAACATGTAGAATAAAGCTGAATCCTTAGGGTTATTGTTTCCTAACCTTATCAGAGACACGGAGCAATTTCAGATGCATAATTTAATCCTAATACACAGTTGTATACCCTTGCCCCTCTCCCACCCATTATAATTACCTGCAAACCACCAACAAAACACTGATCTGAGACCTTTAGTCACAACTGGGATTCCTCACCCACATCTAGGGTTCCTTCCACCTATAGATATAGGAACGAAGCCCATGTGAACTTTATATCGGCATCTCTGATGTCTACCAAACTTACGAAAACTGAACAGGAAGAGTAAGAACATATAAAGTCCTATAACTTATCAAGAAACTGAAAAACCTTCCCACAAAGAAGACTCCATACCCAGGAGGGCTTCACAAGTGAAAATTTCCAAACATTTAAGGAAACAATGAGAGAGACCCTCTCCCAACTCTTTTACAAGGCAGCAAAACCGGAATCCATCATGTCACAAAAACATAGAAGAAAGGAAAATTATAGATAATAGATACACAAATCAAATTAAATCCAGTGATGTATAAAAGGGTTATACATCTCAATTTTGTGTTCCTGGATTAATTCCTGTATTTATTCTGGGAATATAAAAAGATTCCTTTAATATTAGAATATCAATCAAAGTAATTGACCCCTTTTTCAGAATATATAAAGGAAAATTATATGATCAACTCAGTAAATGTAGAACAATGTACTTGATAAAATGTAATGCTTATTTGTGAGTTTTTTCTTAAACTGTAACAAGCTAGTAATAAAAAGGCATTTCCTTAATCTGATAAAGCATATCTACCAGAACAAAAAACAAACCACAGCAAACATCATACTTAATGATAAAATATTGAAGGCATTCCTCCTGAGGCGGGGAACAAGATAAGGATGCCCACCCACAGCATTATATTCCACATTGTATTGGAGATCCAAGACACTGTAATAAATATTAAAATACACAGTCATTATTTGTGGATGTGGTGGCGTACATTGAAATCCCAAAGGAATCTACAGGTAAACTACTGTGACTTGAGCAAGGTCACTGTATACAAGAACAGCATTCAAAGCTTAATTGAATTTCTATATATTAGCAGTAGAAACAATAAGAAGATGAAATTGTTAACCGTTGCAAATTAAAGACTTAAAATACCTAGAAATAAATCTAACCAAAAAATGTGTATGGGGCTTCCCTGGTGGCGCAGCGGTTGGGAGTCCGCCTGCCAGTGCAGGGGACGCGGGTTCGTGCCCCGGTCCGGGAAGATCCCACATGCCGCGGAGCGGCTGGGCCCGTGAGCCATGGCCGCTGTGCCTGCATGTCCAGAGCCTGTGCTCCGCAACAGGACAGGCCACAACAGTGAGAGGTCCACGTACCGCAAAAAAAAAAATGTGTACGACCCCTAAGAGAAAACTACAACATATGACTTCGATATATTAAAGAAAACCTAAATACACTATGCTTATGGATACACTATGCTCACATTCGATATATTCAGTATCAGAAGGATATCAGTTTTCCCCAGATTGATCTACTGAGTCAATATAATTCCAATCCAAATCCCAGCAGAATTTTGTGGAAAGAGACAAGCACATTTTAAATTTTATATAGACTTCATTAAAAATGAAGCACATCTGTTCTTCAAAAGACATCATTAAGAAAGCGAAAAAGTCAGAAGACCTAAATTGACATTTCTCCAAAGAAGACATACAGATGGTCAACAGGCACATGAGAAGACACTCAACATTGCTAATTATTATTAGAGAAATGCAAGTCAAAACTACATTAAGGTATCACCTCACACCAGTCAGAATGGCCATCATCAAAAAGTCTACAAATAATAAATGCTGGAGAGGGTGTGGAGAAAAGGGAACCCTCCGGCACTGTTGGTGGGAATGTAAATTTGTGCAGCCACTATGGAGATCAGTATGGAGATTCCTTTAAAAAAACTAAAAATAGAGCTAGCTACCATATGATCCAGCAATCCCACTCCTGGACACATATCCAGACAAAACTATAATTTGAAAAAATACATGCACCCCAATGTTCCGAGTAGCACTATTTACAATAGCCAAGACATGGAAGCAACCTAAGTGTCCATCAACAGATGAATGGATAAAGAAGATGTGATATGTATAATGGAATATTACTCAGCCATAAAAAAGAATGAAATAATGCCATCTGTGGCAACACGGATGGACCTAGAGATTATCATACTAAATGAAGTTAGACAGAGAAAAACAAATATCATATGATATCACTTATATGTGGAATCTAAAAAAAAATGATACAAATGAACTTATTTACACAACAGAAATAGACTCACAGACATAGAAAACAAACTTGTAGTTACCAATGGGGAAAGGGTGCAGGGGGAGGGGGAGGGATAAATTAGGAATTTGGGATTAACAGACAACACACTACTATATATAAAATAGATAAACAGGGCTTCCCTGGTGGCACAGTGGTTGAGAGTCCGCCTGCCGATGCAGGGGTCGCGGGTTCGTGCCCCGGTCCGGGAGAACCCCACATGCCGCGGAGCGGCTGCTCCCCTGAGCCATGGCCGCTGAGCCTGCACGTCCGGAGCCTGTGCTCCGCAACAGGAGAGGCCACAACAGTGAGAGGCCCGCGTAACGCAAAAAAAAAAAAAAAGATAAACAACAAGGACCTACGGTATAGCACAGGGAATTATATTCAATATCTTGTAATAATCTGTAATGGAAAGAATAGATAGCTAGATAATAAATATGCAGGTAGATAGATAATAAATATGTATAACTGAATCACTTTGCTGGAACTAACATAATATTGTAAATCAACTATATTTTTTTTAAAAATCTCCAATAAAATTTCTGGGCATCAAAACCCACGTGAGCTTCTCTGTTTGGCAACACTTTTATCACCCATCAATGTCCGGAGAGTAACGTGTCCTGAGGACTACAGATGCTTTGCATTTGGAGCCCTCTCAGACTCTGCCCTCTGTATCCCTTCCCTTGCCCAATTTTAATTTGCATCCTTTCACTGTAATACACCATAACCCTGAGTATAAGTTTTCAGTGTGTTCTGTGAGTTCTGTAAAGAATGATCTAATCTGAGGGTAGATTTGGGAACCCTTCGAATCTGCAGTTGGTACAGAAGTGAGGGTGCTTCGTACGGACCCTTCTCTCTAACTTTGTAGCTGGACCCTAAGCCCTTGAGGTTGGTGTCAGAACTCTTGGACAGTCTTGTGTGAAAACTGTGTCCTCTTCCTGTGTAGTTAACTAAACTCCTGCAGTTGTCCTAAATTCCTCAGAGAAAGGAGCATGGACACAGAAAGAGGTGAGGAATTGGGGCGAATAATTAATCTACTTTGAGCCTTTGCTTTTATGCTTGAAAGCGATTATACATGGCCAAGATATCATCTAGGGGTAGGAAGAAAATTCTATCAGAGTAGGTTGAAGGTCATGATTAGAAGAAAAATAAAACCATTCTGTTTTTCAGCCTGTTCAGGTTAGTCAGTAAAACTTCAGAGGGCCATTGTATGTCCCCATGCAGTATAATGCAACAATGAATGAGATGTTTGAGAAAGATGGGGATGATATCCAATAGTAGGCCAGGGAGTCAGGATCCACAGGACACACGAGACTCCAGCCCTGCAGATGGGATTTGTTGAATTTCTCCAGAGTGCATCCCATGCCTTCTCTCTCTTTTTTTTTTGGAGGTGCCTTGCGGCTGGCGGAGTCTTAGTTCCCCAACCAGGGATCGAACCTGGGCCCGTAGCAGTGAAAACATGGAGTCCTAACCACTGGACCACCAGAGTATTCCCTCCCATGCCTTCTCCACACCCTCCACAAAGTTGTCTATTCCAGGGCTCCATCCCAGCTTCAGGAGTCCAGAGACTGGATTTCCTTCACACAAACAAGCTATCTGCCAAAAAACTCTGTTTTGCATAATAATTTCCCAGTGGAGCAGGAGACTAAGGGTCTCCAATTGCTTAGCAGGGGGGCCAACCCCTTATATCTTCACCTTGGAGCAGCATCCCCACATAACCCATTCTTATTGGCTCTTCCAAGTCCTCAGTCTCTTCCTCAGGAAACCCAAATGTAGAGAAAGAAGCAGGCTTCTCAGACTCAGAACAAAGAATTCAGTAGAATGAGAAGAAGCTAAGATTCTGAGCACCAGGCTAGAGTTGGATGGAAAAATTGAGAGTCAACAGAGAGACCTGCCGGCCACGGCAAAACTGTCCCCCAAACAACCTTGGGGCAGAGAGCCCAGGGTTCACTTCTGATCTCTCTCTCTCTCTCAACTCCGTGCCATTTTCTTCATGGGCCTCATGTGCAAAGCTGCCTCATCCCCCGCCTTACATAAAACTACTGGTGAGACACAACCTGCTATGGCTTATAGGATGGAATTAAAGTGGACCTGCTCTGTGGGAAGTTACCTGATGCAACGGCAGCCTCCTAGGGCACAACCAGGGAGGTTACAGAGCAGAAAGGCTCATGGACCAAATCAAGATACTCAAATCAAATGGTTTATTAAATCAGTAACAGAAATACAGGGAGAATCAAGAGGAAAGAGACAAATTTAGGAAATGATTCAAGCAGGGTGAAAGAGCTACACTCCCTGAATCCCGTGGTACACAGTGTGTGTGCGTGTGTCTCCATCTCTCGCCCTGGCTCTGTCTCTCTCTCTCTCTCTCTGCCGCATCAGTTTTTCTGCTGACATATGGTCATGAGAACATTGAGTTGAGGGTAAACAAAGGGTGTCAGAGGACAGAAGGTGCCTGGAGCCAACAGGTGTCCCATCAGAAAAACACAGGGGCAAGTAAGCCTTGCCCGTAGCTCTAGCTCCCCAGTGACTTGCTAAGCGACGGTGCCTTTTATCTCCATGCCCTGGGCAGAAAACAAGTGGGACCAAAAATGGGCATCACCCAACAGTGCCAGTTTAAAAGCTCATGCATATTGAGTGTTTTGTGAAACGGCCTCATTGCTTCATAAATATGTACTGCTTCTTGGTCCCTTCACGCCTTCCTATAAATATTCATCACACACATTCTCTACTTCCTTTCTTGCAAGCTCCTTTGCTCCATCCTTACTTTCTCTTACTCCCTGTGGTAGAATTATTCTTAAATAATACAAACATGCATTGCAAGTCCCTCTGTCAGAAGGATGCTCAACCTGAGCCTCAAGATGGAGAAAGTCAAGAGCTGTCGCATCTCAGGGCCACTCGGGCATGACTCAGATACCTAGGGCTAAATAGAAAGAAACAGGAACTGAAGCCACAGAAATTCACAGGGAGAAACAGGTGGGATATCTCAGGTGACAGGAGACAGATTAAGGGGCAGCAGCTGCAAGAACAAAAGGCTGGCCACCCAGGAAAGCCCCAGGCCTGTGACAATGACACGGCTAAGTTGGAACAAGCAGTCAGTATCACTGGAGCGCCCCAGGAGGGGACAGTCACAAAGAAGTACGTGTGACCAAGGTGTCCCGAAGCTGTGAGATGTGGTACTGAGCCAGAGGTGGAAGAAAAATGCAGGGAAGTGCAGGCAGAGAGAACCCAGGACTACGAGCGACACTGGGGGGTCCAGGGTGCAGACACCCGTTTGGGATTCAGCAACAGGCTGCAGGTTCTATGATGAAGAGAATCCCAGTCCTGCGGGACACAGTTCTGGAGGGAAAAGAGTAGGGATCCTGTTTTCAGAATCTGCTGTCAGGTCATTTACTAAGTTAACCTTAAAAATGCATTCCAATATACATTAGGTGCAGACAAATACTGTTTGATTCCACTTATACGAGGTACCTAGAATAGTCAAATTCATAGAGTCAGAGAGTACATTGGTAGATGCCAGGGGCCAGGGGGTGGGGAGGGGAGTGGGGAGGGGGAATGGGGAGTTAGTGTTTAATGGGGACAGAGTCTCAGTTTAGGAAGGTGAAAAATTCAGGAGATGGATGCTGGTGAGACTGTATGTGACTGTACTTAGTGCCACTGAACTGTACAGTTAAACATGGTTAAAAGAGTATGGTTTATATTATGTGACTTCTATTACCACAATAAAAAAATTTTAATAAAAATTAAAAAATAAAGCAGAGTCCTCTCCATACCTTGGCCTATGGTCCATTGAATGACAGGTGGGTGACAGGTGCATCCTCCAGGTACCAGGGCCACCTGAAGTTGCAGAATAACCTCGTGGGTTAGAGGCCTGGGGAAAGAGGGAAATAAGTATTCATTGAGTGTTGACTCTGGGCTAAGCTGTCGTGAGCCTTTTATCTAACAGAGCTCATTTATATGTCGCAGAAATTCTACCAGGGAAATGCTGCTGCTCTCCCCACTTGTGGCTGGGGAAACTGAGGCACTGAGAAGCTGAGTGATTCTTGAGCCAATAGGAAAGGATGATTCCAAACGCGAAAGGTCAGAGGCAGTGAGTAAAGGATGAGAGGATGGGTCTTGTCACTGATGATTCCATCCTGAAGGTCTTTCTAACCCTCCATGGATTGTATGCTGAGGCCTCTGGACTTTTGACAGATTGATTGTTGCTGTGGTTAACAGCAGTGGCTGGCAAACTTTTTCTGTAAAGGTCCAGATAGTAAATATTTTAGGCTTTGTGGGCTGTGTGATGTCTGTTGCAACTCTGTCATTGTAACAGGAAAGCAGCCATGGACAATATGTAAATGAATGGGTTTAGCTGTGTTGGCTGTGTTCCAATAAAACTTTATTTACAAAAAAAAAAGAATCTGCTGCTAACTAGCTGGACAGGAACGTTATCAAGGACAGTGGGGCTGTGGCACAGAGTATGACGTTGAATTTGCTTATGCCTCTCCTGAAAAACATTTTGGATTATTTCTCTAAACTAGACCAGTAATATCAAGTCATTCCAAGATGACTGAACTCCTAGAGGCTGGGAGCTGTGAAGGAAGCAAAGATCAAATTCTAGAAGAGCCTGGCTTTGGTCCTGACTATGCCACTTACCAGCTATCACCTTGGGCTAGTCATATCACTTCCCTGAGCCTCTGTTTTTCCCTTCCACAATATGTGGACAATAATGTTTGCTTTTCAGACCTCTGAGGATTTGTATGGAGACAAAATGAAGTGACATACATGCAAGCTATTGCTAAATTATACCAATGGTAGTTATTAATATTACCAGTGATTTGCTGTGGGGTCAGAAAAAAAATTAGTGAGCCTTATTGGGTCTCAGATTTTTCTTATGAGAAAGAGGAAAAGATCACTAACAACCTCTCTGCTGTTTGTGAGAGAAAAAAATAATTGCCTCAAACCCCTAGGAAGGTGGTGTTGTTTGAGCACTCTCTGATGAATTTCTGGGCACTGCTCATGGGCTACCTGTCTCTCTGGAGCCTCACGCTCGTTAAACTTAAGGTAGAGGCCCTCAGGGAATAGACTTGGTAAACGAAGAGGGCCAACCCTGTGCCAGGAGCCCCACCAGACCTCATGCACCAAAAGGATCTCCATCTCCAGGTATCATTCTCTGTGCGTCCTCGACTACCAATCATTGGTTTCCTGTTCAGCCCCTGGGACAATCTAAAATGAGGCAGTTCTCGTAAACTGATACAGCCAGTATGGAGAACACATGAAGGTTCCTCAAAAAAACAAAACTAGAATGACCATGTGACCCAGCAATCCCACTGCTGGGCATATACCCTGAGAAAAACATAATTCAAAAAGAGTCATGTACCACAATGTTCACTGCAGCACTGTTTACAATAGCCGGGTCATGGAAGCAACCTAAGTGTCCATTGACAGATGAATGGATAAAGAAGATGTGGCACATATATACAATGGAATATTACTCAGTCATAAAAAGAAACGAAATTGAGTTATTTGTAGTGAGGTGGATGGACCTAGAGACTGTCATATAGAGTGAAGTAAGTCAGAAAGAGAAAAACAAATACCGTACGCTAATACATATATATGGAATCTAAAAAAAAAAAAAAGGGTTCTGAAGAACCTAGGGGTGGGACAGGAATAAAGACGCAGACGTAGAGAATGGACCTGAGGACAAGGGGAGGGGGAAGGGTAAGCTGGGACGAAGTGAGAGAGTGGCATGGACTTATACACACTACCAAACGTAAAATAGCTAGTGGGAAGCAGCCGCATAGCACAGGGAGATCAGCTCGGTGCTTTGTGTCCACCTAGAGGTGTGGGATAGGGAGGGTGGGAGGGAGATGCAAGAGGGAGGAGATACGGGGATATATGTATACGTATAGCTGATTCACTCTGTTATACAGCAGAAACTAACACACCATTATAAAGCAATTATACTCCAATAAAGATATTTTAAAAAAATAAAATAAGGCAATTCTCACAGGCCCAGGTGGAAAGACCTGGTAAAAGCTCATCCAGAAGGTTTCAGAGGAAGGAGATATCCAAAGGTCCAACAGGACGGTCTGAGAACACCCACCCCTCGAGCTGGTTGGATGCAGCCAACAGGGAAGGAAAGTCACTCCCGGGGGTCTCTGGAAGCTGGATTCAGGGGGAGATTGTCCCTGCTTCTCCACAGGTCACTGTGCTCACAGATGACCCCCACCTCTTCTCCTGTGCTTCCCTTCTCCCAAGTTACCCTCAAGCCCCCATTTAGAATTAATAACAAGCACTGAATGCAGGTGTTCCTTGATTAACAATAAGGTTAGTCCCAATGAACCCAGCGTAAGTTGAAAATATCATTAGTTGAAAATGCATTTAATACACCCATCCTAGGGCTTCCCTGGTGGCGCAGTGGTTGAGAGTCCGCCTGCCGATGCAGGGAACACGGGCTCGTGCCCCGGTCCGGGAAGATCCCACATGCCGCGGAGCGGCTGGGCCCGTGAGCCATGGCCGCTGAGCCTGCGCGTCCGGAGCCTGTGCTCCGCAACGGGAGAGGCCACAACAGTGAGAGGCCCGCACACCGCAAAAAAAGAAAACAAAAAAAATACACCCATCCTACTGAACATCATAGCTTAGCCCCGCCTTCCTTAAATGTGCTCAGAACATTAGCCTACATTTGGGCAAAATCATCTAACACAAAGCCTATTTTATAATAAAGTGTTGAATAGCTCATGTGATGTATTGAACACTGTACTTGCAAGCGAAAAACGGAATGGTTGTCTGGGTACAGAATTGTTTTAAGTGTATCGGTTGTTTTGTGATTGCTGTCACTGCCCAGAATCAGGAGAAAGTACCTTACAGCACATTACTAGTCTGGGAAAAGATCAAAATTCAGAACTCAAAGTATGGTTTCTGCTGAATGTGTATGGCTCTTGCACCACCATAAAGTTCAAAAATCTTAAGTCAAATCATCGTAAGTCAGGGACCGTCAGTATTACTCTCTGCCAAACGCTGACAAGAGCTTCAAAGGCATCATCTTATTTAATCCTCACGGCAACCCTAAGGGTAGGTACTATTATCGCCACTTTGCAGAAGACAAAACAATGAGGTTAAATCACTTGCCCAGGGTCACAAAACGAGTAAGGGCTGGCACTGGGATTCAAATCCAGATCTGGCCAATCCCAAGGCCCATGTTCTTAACTGCTAGGCAATAATGCTTCCCAGAAACACGCCACCAGCCCCAGGCTCCAGCAGTGGACTAAAGAAACCCTTCTGAAAGGCAATGAAAGGTTTGCCATTTGGGAGTGCATTTGCAATAGTTGGGGGTGGGTGAGGGAAGAATGGTGTAGAATCTCTCTGTCCCCCAGCTCTTGTAGGCCACTTAGATGTCCGCCATTACTCCGTGGAACTTGATTCTTGAGGCCCGACATTCAAAGTCTGCATGTCCTCCTGGGCTCTAGGTCTCTGCACCCATATGTTGTCCTCTGACATCCCATCAGTGAGGCAACCCCTAGGCTTGGTTTTTAAGTTCAATACTTCTCTTCCACTCACTTATATAAAAATGTACTTAAAAAAAAAAAGCTAGTTCAATCAACTGCTAATTGCTGTTCTTTGGACACATACACAAACCAGGAAAATCCCATAAGGAAGACAGCGAATTTTCCTCCTGTGCAAGGTGGGAGACCCTCCCATGGCCAGGGTTCTCTCTGACATCTTTTCATCCAGGCTAGAAGGAGAACGTCTAGTTCTCAGGGGCTTTCCCCTTCAGCAAATCCTCTGCTTCCATGACAATCCCCTCATCAGCCCTCCCAAGTCACTTTCAGATGTTCCCACCAAATGTGTGGTCACTTTCTGAATCAGCCTCAACACAGAATCTTACAAATGGGGACCAGGACCCCCCTCACCTCTGTCGTTCTCCGCCAGCATCCAATTCACGCAAGAGCTGGATCCATTCGGGTTGCTAGTCAGAGTGTCTCAAACTCTAACCAGAATAGGAATCAACTGTGAATCTTGTTAAAATGCAGATCTGATTCAGTAGGAGGGCTGGGAGGAACCAGATTCTGCGTTTCTAAGGAGCACCCTGTGATGCTACAGGTGTGCCTTCTCTCTTTGGTAACCAGGTGCTAAAGATCAGTGACCACAGCTTGCGAATATCTGTGCCATCTGGCCGGGAGGGAAAAAAAAATGAAGCAAGAGAAAACCAGGCAGGGTCCCTTTGAGAACCACAAATTTTCTTCTCCCCCAAAAAGGAAATGTAGGAAAGTCCAGCAAGGCTGCGAGTTCTCTGCATGAAAACCAAGTCAGAGACTGCCCACTAATTTTTATTGGAGGTTTCATGGCTCTGGATTCCAGATTGTTTTAACCCAAAGTTGCTTTAAGATAGGCGCTGTTGGTGACTGTAAAGGAGAAGCAATAACTTAAATATCCCTCATTAGGGGACTTCTTAAAAGAGACGTTCATGAAATATCTTTTGGGGGGGAAAATGGGCAGCATTTAATCACTGACATTGAAAGATCTCCAAAATAGGTTGTTTAAAAAGAAAAACAAGATGCAGGACAATGTTTATAGTTTGCTACCATTCGTATCTTTTAAAAGAGAAAGGAGGGTATATACGTACACGTATTGCTCATGTAAGCAATGACTAACAACAGAAAAATACACAGGAAACTGGTAGCTTCTGAGGAAGAGAGGTGAGTGACTGGGGAATCAGAAGGGGCAGGATGGGAGGACTTATTTTCACTGTAGTCCCTTCTGAATTTTGTGCCATAGAAACACAGTTCCACTCAAAAACAAAAACTAAAATTGAAAGACAATCCCCTTGTTCTTATTTCTGTACCTCCATCCACCCAAAAATTCAATGAAATTGATTCACTCGACATTTTCATGTACCCTCTTGGTGTGTCCCCAGCTGAGTTAGTTCTCAGAACAAGGATCAGAGTAGCATTGCCTTGCGTCATTGCTGGGGAGACCACGAAAGGTGTGTGCTCAGGGTCTGGATGCTCCGGGGGTCCTGATTTCCCTCTGGAAACCAAGAGACCTGCCACTGAGGTCAAGAACTGACAGTCTGAGTCAGCTCTGCAGGTGGCAGAAATTCTGCCCGCCTGGATCACCCTCGGAGGCTGGGTGAATGGTGAGAGTTTAGGATCCTCCTATAATTGGATGGCTGAGCTAGAATCTGTGACTGGAAACCAAGTGGGAGAACAACTACTTCCTTTAAAAAGTCTTCTTGTATGGACCTCATACTATACTTAGGACATGTTCTGTTCTCCCGAGTTATTTCTGGTTTAGACATCTGATTTAGGCTGGCTGAACTATTGGGTCTCACTGTTCTTCTCTGGTTACCCTATATGATCTCTTGATTCTCATTAAGTAATTTCCCTAGCTCGTGTTATTTACCTTCTTTCCTGAGGCTATGATTCCCTCCGATGAAGAGGGGGTTATGCCAGTTGCTCTCCCTAGAGCCATCCAGCTTCCAATATCAGTTCATCCATTTGGGACCTCAGGCAGGTTACTCACCTCTCAAATGAGGTCGGGATGGAGGGGAACACCTAGCCCGGAGAATAGCACAGAGCAGAGGCTCAACAAATATTTGTTTTGTCCATCATAATATTTCTTCCTCCCTCCACCATCACCCAGGATTATTATAAGCACCTCATTCTTTTCAAAGCACCTCTGTTTTTACCATCTCTGAATCCCAAAAGCCCAGCCAAGACTTGTCCTTTGCACTTTGCAGATGAGTACGTAGGACCCAGCTTTCTCCAAGTGACTTGCCAGTGTCACATCACCAAGTGTGGAACTGGAACCATACCCCCATCGAGGAGCTCCCAGGAGAACTCCCTGAGCGCCACTCCTCAGGGAATTAGGTTCTCCGTCCTGCGGCTCCTTCCTGTTTCTCCCCGTCGGTACATTCAAATCCACAAGTATTTCAGCTCCCACAATGTGCTGGGTTACAGGCAACTTTTTTTTAATGTCCAGATCTTTGTACATGGAAAGGATTATCTAAAACCGTTTATTAATTGATTATATCTTAATCTGTAAATTTATTTTTTGTGGATTTGTGATCTTTACTGGTTGATAAGTCTAAAAAGTTGACCACCAACTGGAGTCACACAGTCTCCAAACACTGTGTGACTAAAGTAAGCTGATACCTAAACTCTTTGGTGGATTAACATCATAATAATAATAAAATTGAATGAGCATCTACATTGTCCTATGGTGAGAAATTGGCCTCACGGAATTGGGACCCTGAGATTCTCACTTTTTTTCCACTCTTTATTTTTCAAGTATTTTTCTACTGAGTTGTAAATTTGGAACTTAGTTTTTCTTAGGTCATTAAATGCAATTTCTAGTTTTTCTTAGGCTGTTAAATGCAATTTCTAAATATAATAAATTTAATTATATATCTAGTAATGTTTGTTAAAATTTAAAACAATCGGGGCTTCCCTGGTGGCGCAGTGGTTAAGAATTCTCCTGCCACTGCAGGGGACACGGGTTCGAGCCCCGGTCTGGGAAGATCCCACATGCCGCGGAGCAACTAAGCCCGTGCGCCACAACTACTGAGCCCGTGAGCCACAACTACTGAGACCACACACCACAACTACCGAAGCCCGTGTGCCTAGAGCCTGTGCTCCACAACAAGAGAAGCCACCACAAGGAGAAGCCCACGCACCGCAATGAAGAGTAGGACCCGCTCGCCGCAACTAGAGAAAACCTGTGCTCAGCAACAAAGACCCAACACTGCCGACGGTAAATAAATTATTTAATTAAAAAAAAATTTTAAACAATCACACTTGATCTTTGGTTAATGCTTCCTTTGCCCAAAAATCTAACAGATTAAATTCCCCCAAATAACTTAAGTGCTGTTTAAAATCAAATTCTCTTAAATAATTCAAAGTAAAGTCACAAAAAAAAAACCCTATAGGAGCAAATTCTCCTAAACATTTAAACACTATTTATAAAACATGATTGATTAAATGCTCTTAAACATTTTAAACTACAATCACAAATTTAATGTACCTGATTTCCAAGCCCTTCAAGTGCCTTCATAAACATTTAAACAACTCCTGAAAATTACTAAATCAAAGTGTTTATTTTTGGTAAATCAAATGTTCTGCATTTTAGCAGAGTCTAATGGAACATAGATTTAGTTAATTCAGTTTAGCTAATCATTCTCCATATTTCAAGTCTAATTAACTAGACTCTCTTAATTGTTTCAAGCACCTTCAACAGTAGGCAGATACAATATGTATATATTCAAATATGTATTCAAGTTCATATCAAATAGTATAATTGTCACATAAACTTGTCATCTTACAAATGGATCCTACACACAATTATCAACGCAGGGTGCAAAGCATACACCCATCTGAAAAGACTCATCCTGAGACTCCACAGCAACTGGAGTTACAAACGATCATCCAAGATTCAAGATGAGCATTGTGGACTCAGTGATTTGGGCTACGACTTCAAGACTGGGAGAGGGGAACATGGGTCTTCCTCCCTCGAGTGTTCAGCGCATCCTTCATGTTAACCAGCTCCTGTAGTCAGGTTCTGCTGCTATGACCAGGTACCCCAGGCCCCAGCTTCCAGTGGTATTGAGTTTCACAACCCAGTGCATCATCTTTCAATTCTACTCTTACCTAATTCTTTTTTTTTTTTTGAACATTTTAGTTTAAAAGAATTTAGACTTACAGAGGAGATATAAACATAGTACAAAGAGTTCCTGTCTACCCTTCGTCCATCTTTCTCTACATGACCACAGTACAACTGTTGAAAATCAGAAATTAAGATTGGTGCAATAGGGTTAACTAAACTATAGGTTTTATTTAGATTTCGTCAGTTTTTCCACTAATGTCCCTTTTCGTTGTTGTCCCAGTCTCTAAATCCAGGATACCACATTGTATTGAGCTGTTAAATTTTCTTAGTCTCCTCCAATCTGTGACAGTTTCTCGGTCATTCTTGTCATTCTTGCTGTTGACAGTTTGGAGGCATACTGGTCAAGCATTTTGTGGAATGCTTCCCGATTTGGGTTTGTCTGATGTTTTCTCATGATCAGGTTGAAGCTATGGATTTCTTACCCAATTCTTATAAACATTCTCCAATGTTTGTCACCTGATTTGGGCAAGTGGAATTCCAAACTCACCCACCTGGGTAGTAACTACCATTTTTGCAGCCTGATTTGCCTTGATAAGACTCTGTATGTTCTATTTTTTTTTTTTTTTTTGGTCATGCCATGTGGCATGCGGGATCTCAGTTCCCCTAACGAGGGATCAAACCCATACCCCCAGCAGTGGAAGTGCAGAGTCTTAACCATTGGACCGCCAGGGAAGTCTATTGAGGGCCAACATTGTGCCAGTCCCTGGAGATACAGCAATGAACAGAATTGACAAAAATGCCTGGCTTCACGGTTCATGCATCCTAATGTCAGGGCAGAGATCATAAACTGATCAGTCACGTGTACATAGCATGTTAGGAGAGAATCAGTCCTACGAGGAAAAAAAGATCAAACCGAGAAGAGGAATAGTGAGTGCTGGAGTAGGAGAGAGTTTCCTTTAAATAGGGTGCTTAGCGAGGGCTGCACAAGCAGGTGACATTTGAGCCACAGCTTAAAGGAGTAGAGAGAAGGAGCCACGTGGCAGCTAACTGAAGCAAAGCGAGGGTAGGAGCCAGTGAGCACAGAGGTCCTGACTCATGCCTGGCGTGTCCTAAGAGGAGTAAGGAGAGACGTGTAGCTAGAGCGGGGTTAGGGAGAGTGGGGAGAGGAGGAGAAGAGGCCAGAGAGGTGAAGAGGGTGTCAGAGTAGTGGTGAGCCTAGCAGAGTGGGCTTTGAGGGCCACCGCGAGGGTTCTGACTTTCAGGTGTTAACAGAATCACCCTGGCTGCTTCTCATGAGAAAGAAACAAGACACCAGCTAAGACCAGTTGCAAAATAACCCAAGCGAGATAGGATGGTGCCTCTCAGAAAAGGGGGGGAAGTCAGTATACCTTTTGAAGGTAGAGCCAAAATGATTTGCTGAGGGATTCGATGAGGGGTCGTGGGGGAAAAAGGTCCAAAATGGCTAGAAGGTTTTGGCCAAAACAACTGAAAGGATTGAGTTGACATTACCTGAGTGGGAAGACTTTCTTATCTAATTATAGTTAATTTATATTCATTCATTGACATGAGGCACTGTGATAGATATCAGGGTACAAATTATTGAGATATTAAGTAACTCTCCTCCTACTAGGAGTAAAAAAATGCAATAGGAAAGATGGATGGGCATTTTTTTTAATTTTTATTGGAATATAGTTGATTTACAATATTGTGTTAATTTCTGATGTACAACAAAGTGAATCAGTTATATATATGTGTATATATATATATATCCCCACTCTTTTTTAGATTCTTTTCCCATATAGGTCATTGCAGAGTATTGAGTAGAGTTCCCTGTGCTATACAGTAGGTCCTTATTAGTTATCCATTTTATATATAGTAGTGTGTATAGGTCAATCCCAATCTTGCAATTTATCCCTCCCTTTCCCTTTCCCCCTGGTAACCATAAGTTTGTTCTCTACATCTATGACTCTATTTCTGTTTTGTAAGTAAGTTCATTTGTATCATTTTCTTTTAGATTCCACATATAAGCGATATCATATAGTATTTGTCCTTCTCTGACTTACTTCACTTGGTATGATAATCTCTAGGTCCATCCATGTTGCTACAAAAGGCATTATTTCATTCTTTTTTATGGCTGAGTAATATTGGATGGGCTTTATGTTAAAATATGGTGCTATTAATTCAACTAAAGGAGTATTTGTGAAATTCAGGGGAGAGAGGAAGGGAACAGACCTCTAAGCTGGATTTGGAGAGACCCAAGGACATTCCAAGAAGAAAATGTTGAATTTGTGAAGACACAGACATTTGCAATAACATTGTATGTTTGTAGAAGTAAGTTTTTCAGAATTGCTAGAGGGTAAACTGAGAGCAGGGGAGCATGGAGGTGTTTCAAAGAGAACATCTAGCAGATTAAAGAATTTAGACATTATCCTAAGAGAGACAGGGAACACTTAGCACGCAAGCATGATTGTGACATCATGGGATTGCTGTGGGATCTGGAGAACAATCTACCACTCAGATACACGTGACTTTTCACTTGGAGTAGATGTTAAAGGCTACCTCTTCGATGAGAATGTTATTATTTCTCCATTCTTGTTTCTCCTCCTCTTCTTCGCTGTCATGCGAGAAACACACCAGTTCAATGGCCTGGGGTCAGAAGCACACCACAGTGAAGGGATTCATCCTGCTGGACCTCACAAACAGCGCAGACCAAAAACAACTCAACTCCTCTTTGCCATCTTCCTGCTGATCTACTCTGTGACTCTGGTGGGCAACCTGGGCCTGATAGATGTGATCCACGCCAGCGCCACCCTCCACACCCCCATGTACTTCCTCCTGGGTGTGCTTTCCTTCCTTGACATCTGCAGTGCCTCCGTGTTCACTCGCAGGCTGCTGATCAACTTCGTCACCACTGACCAGTCCATCTCCTTCGTGGGCTGTGTGGTCCAGACGGCCCTCATGATCCTCCATGGCACAAGGGAGTGTCTGCTTCTGGCCATGATGGCCTATGACCGATTCGTGGCCATCTGCCCCCCTCTCCTCTACCACACCATCATGTCCAAGCATTTGTGTGTCCGGCTGGTGGTGGTCACCTATGCTGCTGGGGTGTTCATTTCAGCTGTTCAGACAGGGAATGCCTTCATCTTGCCCTACTGTGGTTCCAACATCATTGATCACTACTTCTGTGACATCCCCCTGCCATGCTCCAACCGGCCTGCTCAGAGACAACCATGGCCAATGTCATCTTGCTCATCTTTTCTGCCTTGGTCACTGTCCCCACAATCTCAGTCATCTTGGTCTCGAATGCGTACATCCTGGTCACAATCTGTAGGATGAGGTCCTTGGAGGCCCAGCGCAAGGCCCTCTCCACCTGTGCCTCCCACCTCACTGCCCCCTCCCTTTTCTATGGGTCTGTATTCCTTGTATATGTCCAACCCAACCCTGAAACTGCCTCAGCCTGTAACAAGATCCTCTCTGTGTTCTACACCATTGTGTTCCCCATGCTGAACCCACTGGTCTGCAGCTTAAAGAATAAAGATGTCAAGGCCTCTGCACAAGTTAGGGTTCTTAAGCTAAGCAGAAAAGTAATTTGTTAGAAAAGTATGTGGTAGCCATAAGATAGAAGAGAAGCCTAGAGAACCCCGCCAGGACGAGAAGCAAGGCACAGCTAAGAGCCTGCCACAAGAGTAGTCTGTGCAGGATAGCACCATAGGAAGCATCACCTCTGGGCACTCTCCATGGCTGCAGCTAGCACTGCTGCCCCAAGCTTTCAACACAACTCAGCTGCTGGACACAGCCACCTGCACTAGCCACAACACCTCCCTCTATAGCATCCAACTGTGTATCATCTCTAACTGATCCTAGACCTTCCCATCATTCCCTGAAGCTCAAGTCCTAAGCAGGAGCTTTTAACTGTCTGGTAACGTAGCTATTCTACATCTCTTGATATATTAACGACATCTAGCATGGATATCTTACATCCACTGAGCTCCTACATCCATATTTCTGCTGTACAAAGCCCTGGGAGGTGGAAATAGGACCTTCTTTCACTTCAGAAGTGGGAGCTAGATTCTATATTCTTCCTGTCTTGAGAGTTCCCACATAGAGCAAGGATCATTGAATGCCAAACAGTGAAAATGACATATTTCAACAGGAGAAACCTTCCCTACAAGGCTCTACAGGGAATGTTGCCCTTCTGAATACATGATATTGGAGAAATAATGCATGTGGTGTTTGAGTATAGGAAGGAGACAGTAGTCACTCGACTTTGTGGGAGAGAGTGGAGGCTCCAATTCGCCAGGGCCCAAAAGGTGCTCTAAAGCAGTAATGAGCTATTATCTCTATGTAAATGGCCAATTAAACAAAATTAAAGGCTGAAAGACCATACAACTTTCTTCAATCAAAATCAAATTACCTTTATGTTTTTAGACAAAACCCTACTTGTATTGTAACAGAAATCAGTCTTACTAATTTAAGAGTGGGGGAAAGGAGGTGGAATTTATTGTGAAACCCAGATGTCAACTGATGTTCAGTATCTTTTGGGGATTCAAATAAAATTGGCTTGAACCCTGTTCCATGTATGGTAGTGTCCCCACATTCCTGCCAACCCGGGAATCCTAGGTAACAGGAGATGGGTTGTAAATGTGTTTTATGCTTTGCCTGGTTACCTCTAACTCTGAGTTCCTTAATCCACTGAATTACTTCAGTTTATGAATCAGCCAGGGAGGGCGAAAAAGCATGGGATTAAGAATGTGGATGGGGCTTCCCTGGTGGCGCAGTGGTTGAGAGTCCGCCTGCCGATGCAGGGGACACAGGTTCGTGCCCCGGTCCGGGAGGGTCCCACATGCCACGGAGCCGCTGAGCCTGCGTGCACGGAGCCTGTGCTCCACAACGGGAGAGGCTACAACGAGAGGCCCGCGTACCGGAAAAAAAAAAAAAAAAAAAAAAAAAAAGAATGTGGATGATATAAATGGGGAAGAGGGAAAAACAAAACCTGACCATCTTAGATCCTGACGGGAAAGAAAAAAGGGGAGTATAGTCAGGTTGGGTTAAGGGCAATACAGCTGGGCTTGAGGCCTGTGAAGAAGACAAAGAAGCAGTTGCATCTCCGTCAGATAAATCATTCACCTGTAACTTCACAGATGTCAAAGTGAAACTTTTTCCTAGAAAACTAATTAATCCATGGCTGAACCTGTTGATCAATTCTTAGTGACGATATTGGAATCACCTCCCGGCTTTATGTACAGGTTTGAGGTCATTTTTCTTAACATACTGTACTAGGCTTCTCCAGAGAAGCAGAACCAACAGGATATATATGGATAGATAGATATAAGAGGAGATTTATTATAGGAATTGGCTCGTGCAGTTATGGAGGCTGAGATCCGCAATCTGCCGTCTGCAAGCTGGAGGACTAGGAAAGACAGTGCTGTAATTCAGTCTGAACAAAAGCCTAAAAACCAGGGGGCTATCGATGTAAGTTGTGGTGAGATTCTGAAGCCTCGGGAACCAAGATCAGCAATATCTGAGGGCAGGAGAAGATGGAGGTCCCACAGTTCAAATAAAAAGAGCAAAGTCACCCTTCCTTGGCTTTCTTGTTTAATTCAGGCGCTCTACCGACTGGATGATGCCCACCCACATTGGTGAGGACCATCTTCTTTACTCAGCCTACCGATTCAAATGCTAATCTCTTCTGGAAACCCCTCACAGACACACTGAGAAGTGTTTTACAACTATCTGTGCATCCTTTTGTCCAGCCAAGCTGACACATAAAATTAACCATCACACATGCTAAGGCTAGAGCAGGCTCCAGCCGGTCCCCTACCACCTCCGCAATACTCCATCTCAGACTCAGGAAGTTAGGAACTGCAGTCTTTTCATGAAAAGAAGCCATTTGCTTAATGAGAAAGTTTTCTTTAAATAATAATTTCCCTTAGGGCCAAGGAGACGCTGAGGACCAGGAACTGGAGAAGGGGAGGTGCCAACCCCTCCTTCACTGCCCTGGTAGACTCAGACTCTGCTTCCTAACTTCACCAGTTCCTGAGCACATGTTGCCAACAGCCCTAGGCAACCTAGTCACAGACTAAGAAATGAACACGTTCCCCAAAACTTGACAGGTGAGTAGCCTAAGAGGGACGGAGGGAAGACAAGGCAGAGGTGTGAGCGCAGACGCAGCTGGTGACATGGCCAAGTTTCTCCAGAGAGACAACGCATCCCATTCCTTCAGCCCCCCCACATACTGCCCTCTCCAAATGGAACCCAGCCCTCTCCTCCCCTCTCCCTTCACCTAAAACCATCTGGCATAGAACCCAATAGGAGTCACTGGAAGGTTTGTTGGAAATTAAGTCAAAGTGTTACCTCTCTCAAGAGCATTTGAATTAGATTTTTATTTACACATCTTTAGAGCACCCAGAGCCCAGCCAGTACCTGAAGATCTAGAACTTTCCATTGGGTGGAAGTGAAGCCAAAGGTAGGGGCAGATCAAGCCACAGGCGCTAAAAGGAAGACCAGTCTGTGGTCCCAGAGAGGCAGCCAAAGCACTGGGCTACAATGGATCACAGTCCAAGCGAACAGTCAGTGTTGAATGAGTGTTTACCGTTACCAATGACTGGCTCCAGCACCTGAGAAAAATTGGTCAGCCTTGCTGGGCCTCAGGTCTGTCCTATGTAGAATAGAGATGATCCCTAAAATCTCCTGTTTACAGATGGAAAGGGGGGATAAATCGTTTTGAATCTCCTGGATGTTCATCTTGTTCTCAAGGCTCTCAAACTCATTTAAACTAACCCTAAAAGTCTTTGGGGGAGGGACATTGTAATGAAGTGGGGAGTCGGCCCTGGCACTGGGATCTTCGGTGGAAAACTCAAGCTCTCCAGCAGCTGATAACTTCACTCACCAAGCATAATGTCTCTCCAGACATCACTTCCAGGGACAACTTGGGGCAGGATGGAAGGAGCCAAAATTAGATAAGACAGGGGCCTTCCCTTGGAGAAAGAATCCAAGACAGTCTAAGGGCATCTCCAACTGGAGCTGGCCAGAGGAAACTAGTATCTCAAGGAGAGGGAGATGGACAGATATCCTTCAGAAGATTCATGGATCCCGCTAGGGTGTGGCCACCCTGCCTTCTCCACAGGATCCTGAATACTGTCCACACCCCCCACCAGTGTCATAGACCCCGTTTCATCCTTACCCTCTCCGGGACCTCAGAGAAACTGGCCAGTCCCAAGAAGCTGAGTTAGATGGGAAGCAAGCCTGGCTCGTAGGCAGTGTGTGGATAAGCTCTGTAAAGATGAATTTGCTCCATGGAGGGGTACCAGTCAATCTCAGACCCCATTCTTCTACTCTAAGATGCTCATAAAGTATGATGTTTAATAACTTGAGAGACTGAAGTTTCAAGGCCAGCCCTCCAGAGTCATTATCACCCAGAAAACTCTATGCCCAGGAAACACTGTGTTTGTATCTGAAGCAGGACCTCAGGGTCCGAACAGGGCAGCTTCCCTTGGGTGTTACTATTGCACCCAACAGACAGTTTGCTGTTCTACTCACACGCTCTTTGAAGCTCAAACCTGCAATTCCTTATAAAAATGACCCAATCACTCAATTTACAAAGTTGTCAGTAAACAAGTGATGTGAGCAAAATTGGCAGGCTCTCAAACTGTGCCTTAGAAGACCAAAGCAAGAAGGAAGACCAGAGACAGACTTGAGGACTTATGGGCAGGATGGGATGTTTAAAATTTCTTAGTGGTTCCTATCTGACATCGCTGCCTTCATGCCTCTCCCCCTTCTGACTTCCACAGTCACAAGACTTGGGCTCAGACATTCAGCCCAAATGTGGGTCGCTGCCCTGGCAGCCCCAGCACTGAGTCTCCACAGTGGAGCTCCTGGGGGAAGCCAGAGTTTTCACTCAGTGTGATCACCACAACCCATGGTTAAAGCCAACTCACTTGCCGTGCTCACCCCTCATTTCCTCTTCCCCAGGCTTAGCTGTCACTGAGAAATCACATGTTCCTAAATACAACCCAGAGCTATTGGGTAATTAATCTACCTCCTTAGCCACCCAATCACTCTCCCAAATTTCCTTCTTTCTCTTTCCCAATGAACCAGAAATCCTGAGACAGAAGACTGTAGATTCATGAGAGCATAAGGTGAAACAGAAGCTACATGGGTCATGGAATCAGACAGGACTGGTGTCTGAATCTGGTTTTGCCATGTACAATCTAACTTAATCTGTAAACAAGAAAGTTGTGTAAAGATTAAATACTTGGGCTTCCCTGGTGGCGCAGTGGTTGAGAGTCTGCCTGCCGATGCAGGGGACACGGGTTCGTATCCCGGTCCGGGAAGATCCCACATGCCGCGGAGCGGCTGGGCCCGTGAGCCACGGCTGCTGGGCCTGCGCGTCCGGAGCCTGTGCTCTGCAACGGGAGATGCCACAACAGTGTGAGGCCTGCGTACTGTAAAAAAAAAAAAAAAAAAAAAAAGATTAAATACTTATATGGCAAAAGGCTTAGCATATAGCATGGTTTAGAGTAGATGACCACTTGATACCAGCTCCCCCACTTCTTCTAGGATTATTCATTCTGGGCATTAAAAGGGCATTGGCTGCTGGTATCAGTGATGTGGTCATGCAAAATCGCATCTTCATCTTGCTCTTCTGTGGCTCCAGCATCGTTCATCAGTACTTCTGCGACCTCTGCCTCTCTGCCTAACCTCCAACTTACCTGTGCTGACCTTGCCAAGGCTGAGGCCATCCTCTTCCATTGTTCTGCTTACCCTCTCCATTGTCACTGTCATCCTAGTCATGACCAGAAGGATGCATCCCCTGAAAGCCCAAAGCAAAGCTCCCTCCATCCGTGACTTTCATCTTACTGTCATCTCCCTCTTCACTGGCACCATCGTGTTCATATAGGCTCAGCCAAGCTCTCGAAGTCTCAGAACGATGGGCTAAACCCTGAGGTCCTGTAGCAGGACAGAGCCAAGACAAGTACTCAGAGCTTGCTGAGCACAGTAACTCTAAACCAAGGATGAGTCAAAGGCCAAATACCAGGAGAAGAACGATAAGATTTCAAAACCCAGGTCAAGATAGGAAAGACAGCATCAGGAGTGAAATCAGGGTCAGACACAAATCAGGGTCAGACACAAAGTTAGACCAATAGGTGGTACCCTTGGAATACCCAAGGTATTCCTTGTCCTTAAGGCCATTGGAAGTCAAACCTAACTTGTGAGGAGCCAGACTCAGAAAGGGGTATTTCAGATCCCTCCAGACTCCTGCTTATGTACAAAATATGTTTGGAGTTAAGCTTCTTTTAAAGACCCATCGTCTCCTATTCTGGCACCTGACCTTGACCTCTCCTCCACAGCACAGCTCTATTGCCCCTGATAAGAGACAGTGGCCAAAGACAGCACTTCAGAGGCTGCAGTGAAGCGTACTCTGTTCCAGGACCTGTTTCCTCACCAGCCTCCTTTTTTCACGAGCTCTCCACTCCCAGGACAGCGTACAAACACAAGCACATTTGTCACTGGGACGGTGCTGAATTATTCCCACCGTTGCTATCTGGCTGTGTATCTCGCTTCCCCAACTGAACTGCAGGCTCTCTGAAGCAGGAACAAAAGCTCCTATTTCATTTCATCCCCCACTGAGCCTAGCACGGTGCTGGGTAGTTAATCAGGGCATATTAATTAAGGCATATGTATTTATATATATTTCACCTCTTCCTCTTTGGATTTTAGGCTTTTAGACAGCAGAAGATAAAAAGAATACCAGTTGTTATTCTATAAGGCTCGGGACTTTATGAAACACTCTGCTCCCTGAAGGAGGCATTTGCCCAATAACGATCATTAATAGCTAATATTTACTGAACATGTATTACGTGCCAAGAATTCTGGGAGGCACCACATACACACTATTTCATTTAACCCTCATAACAATTCTATGAGTAGATTATGCCTATTTCACATATGAGAAAATTGAGAGTCCAAGAAATCTAGGGTCAAATATAGTTCAATGGCAGATCCAGGTCCAGCTGATTCCAAAGCCTATGCTCTACTCAAATGTCTAAAACCCCTTGGGTTTTTGCAGAAAAGTATACAAGTTTACATTTCTACTGCTTCCAAAAAATCCAGAGAACTTCTCCCTATTTCCCACCAAGGCCCAGCTTTTCTGTTAATCCCATAGAGTCTTGACTCCTACCAGGAGTTTTCAGTTCCTACAGAGCACCTTAAGAGCCACTTGGAAGAGGAAAAAAGAAATGGGACAGAAGGGGCAGGAAAAATTAGGAAATGAAAGGGCCCTTGGTGCCACTGCTCTGGCCCCACTCCTTTTGCCACAAAAGAAAGCCCCAATTTCCTAAGCCAGTTACCTCTCCGTCATCCCCTTCCTGAGTTACATCTTAATGCTAGTGTAGAGTTTCTTTGTGAGTCACAACAAATAATGAAGCCACTTTTTCTTCCAAGGCAAGTCCATGCTGGTTTCAAGAGTGGACAAGCAGTGATTCACTGATTGAATCATAAATGGGGAGCTTGGAGAAGGAATGACGTTGCTTAAAGTAGCATCTCTCCCCCAAATCAGAGAAGGGTCTATTGAACCAGGACCTCAATTTTTCTTTGTGCAAAAGGAAGTATTTAGAAAATATGATCTAAGGAAGGTCACTTCCAGTCCTGATATCCACATGAAATCTGAACCCACTTGGCAGTACCAATGAACCTTTGTATTGATAAAACATATACTGATGGGGTAACCTGCCTTACAGGTAATGTAACTCTGCTTTTCTTCTCAATTATCAGGTGGCCAAAACAGAAAGCAAAATGGCTCCCCCAAAAACAGGAAGCAAAATGCTCCCAAGTCACCCTGGGTAAAGAATGGATTGTCAATTGATAACTCTTTGAAACACCACCAGAAAACCTGTTTCTTGGCCAAAGCTAAGTTTATTAGACTTACTATAATAAGAGAGAATACAGAATCTTAGTGGTTCTCAAAAGGAGGAAATCAATGGAAAATATTTATAGATTTGGGGAGGTCTGGATTCAAGTGGTTTAAGGCGGATCTTCCACATCAAGGAGCAGATCAGGACGCTGGACAAAGTCTGTGACATTATAGTTTAGGACTGACAGAAGGGGGAAGGGCCTGAAAGCAAATCTTGGTAAGTAAACTACTGTTTGTTGAGAAAATTCTTTACCCAAGTGAGTGATCTATAGTCTTAATAGGAGAGATGTTTGCCTAGAGAAGCAAACTATTTGTTCAGATAAATTGGCCTGCAGGAACTTCATGAAGCAAACAGTGAAGTTATTTATTGGTTTACAATCACATCTTCCTAGGCCTGAATTTCTGGGAGCAATCAGCTAAGTCATGTTGCCAAATAGGAAGTCTCAGCTCTCGGTCCCAAGAGATAAACTATGTGGATATAGATGATCTCCAAGCTCAAGTTCAATTTACTTTTTTTAAACTACCATGAGACTCTATTCTGTTCCCATGGAAACTGAACTTCATCACCTCACTTCCTCCCACCAGTGACATTAAGCCTGGGCTCTAATGCTGTGTGTTTCTCCCATCTCACCCCACAAAGTGAGCAGAGATAGTTAATAGAGAAATAGTTTCAGCTGAAGAAGTGCTCATATCACTTGTCAATCAGGCTTGAAAGAAGGGGCTTGTATAGAACCTGCTACTAAGAACTAGAACCTCCTCATGTTAAAAAAATGAATTGTCGTAAATGAGTCATGGGGACGTCGTAATGCACAGCATGGTGACTATAGTTAATGATACTGTCTTGCATATTTGAAAGTTGCTAAGAGAGTAGATCTTAAACATTCTCATCACAAGAAAAAAATTGTAACTACGTACGGTGACAGATGTTAACTAGACTTATTGTGATCATTTCTCAGTATATACAAATATTAAATCATTGTGTTGTACACCTAAAACTAATAGAATGTTGTATGTCAATTATATCTCAATAAAAAATGTTTTTAACTGAAAGTCAAAACAGTTTTAGAAAATTGCCTTAGGTCAATTAGCTAGATGCTGGCTCAGTAAGTGTGAAGAAAGGACTTCTCAGAGGAAACAGGAAGGAGCCTGGACCGAGAAGCATGGACCATCTGAATTAGGAGAGATGAGGTAGAACTGGGGTTACAACCAAGAGAAGAAGTTTGCCCTGGAAGAAGATATCAAGCAGCTGAGGCTGCTGTATTAACAGACAACACCCAAATCTCATTGGCTCACAGCAGCAGAAAGTGTATTTCTCACTCGTGTTCACGTCTATCATGAGTCCGTAGTGAGTCTGCTCCCTTTCATTCCAAGATTCAGGCTCATGTAAGAGAAGTCCCTATATCCTGGACATGGCTGGTGTCACAGCAGAGGGAAGAGAGGGGATATGGGAGACCATGGGGTGGCTCCTGAGGCATGTATGCTCAGAGAGGGCACAAATCACGTCCATTCACACGCACGGGGCCACACCTAGTGATGCGGCCAAGCTTAATTTAAGTGAGGAAAGAGAATGGATAAGAATTCTTATCCGAGAGCCCCAGGGAGGAGCACTGACTCTTAGGCATCATAATAAAATCTAGCACAATGAAGGAGACACTGCATTCACGAGTAGAGGGCTGGCAGCATGAAGGGGGCGTTTGCGGGGTAGATGCATCAGACACCTTGTGCAGGTTGGGATGCGGCACAAAAGTCAGAGGACTCAGCACTGTTTCACTGCGAGATTCAGCAGGTCTTCCCAAGTGAATAAACCCCCTCTTACCTGCAGGAAACATGGGCAATCCAGTCGCTCACCTGCTGTGACTCTCTCCCAGATCTGTAGTCTAGGGACTGAATTTCTTTTACCCAAACAAGTCATTTGCTTAACAAGGCCTCTTGCTTTATGAGGTGATTTCCCCTGGGATTGTGGAAACCCAAGGTGCCAGAGTCCCCAAGGAGTGAGCCAGTGTCTTCCTTCCTGGCCTGGGAAAAGCAGTCTTTCTATACCCTGTTCTCACTGGACTTGGCCCTCCAGCGCCCATACCTGAGGGTGTCTGCCAAAGTTATTTATAACAGTGAAAAGTTGGAAAATACCTTATTGTCAACCCAGGGGGACAAGTGAATGATACCACGCATACACAATAAAGAACATGCAGTGATTAAGTACAATTATGTAGACTATTACTTATTGATTGATATAGGGAAATGCCCATGGCATGAGTGAGAAAGTAAATGACGGAATAACTTATGTAGTATAACGCTGTTTGATTCTGTTTATGGAAAGTCATGGTCATGATTGCATTGAGAAATTTATAACACGAACACTCACAATGTCCACTTTCTGTGGTGGCAGACGTTAGATGATGTTCTGCTCTCTTCTTGGTTCTTTTCTGTGTTGTTTAAATTTTTTTACAACTAGCGTGTGTTATTTTTACAAAGACAATAGAGCTATTTTGTAGGTGGGAAGAATTATGTTGGTTATTTTTAGGTGGAGAGATGTAGTTTCAATACTGTTAAGTGAATAAAGCAAATATGATATAATCCCATTATTGTATATTTACAGCAAATATACATGCTTGTTTCCCAGGGACATTCTGAGGATCAAAGGAAATAACAGTTGGGGAAGCCACATCTAGACCATCAAAGAGGGCACATATGTTGATGTCATTATCACTTTTACTCACTTCTTGTGAGACCTGGGGATTATGTAGACTTGTGCCCCTGTGCACATCTCGGCCTTTTGAGTCTCAGTAACCCGAAGACAGGCCCACCAGGGATGGGCACTGTATGAAGAGCATCTGTCCTGGCATTTGATGGAGAATCCCTGCTCCTCAGGGGTTCCCAGACAACCGTCCCCAAGACCTCTCCAGCATACCTTGGAGACAACCTGCAGTTCTAGGACTGCTCCTGGGAGGACCAGTCACGAATTCCCACTGGCACATTTCTTAACTCTAGGGGTCATGATGAAAAAAACTAGACGAAACTTAAGACGGGAGTCTTCCCAGCTTTGTTACAACTGGTTGAGAAGTTCTCTTGAGAAAGCTGATCAGGGGCAATTAATGAAAAGGGGAGAGGAACACCCCAAGAGGTCTGCAAAAACAAGGCTCATGGATGGATGGTCTCCACTCAACCACAGGTAAGCAGGCTGAGAGGTGGAATCCTAATACCAGTAAGGGCTTAGATTCCTTTATCCTCCCTTTCTCATGAACCATGCTCACACCATTCAAATCTGATCAGCCCCTTCACCGAGGTGACTGGGAAAAAATTGGAGCTCAGAAGCAGTGCACAGTAAAGTTGAAATTAATTTCCTTAGGGTTTTACCCAGGGACCTCTTGGCTTTTTTTTATTTTTTTTAATATTTGGCTGCATCATGTCTTAATTGCGGCACGCGGGATCTACGTTAAGGCATGCGGGAATCTTTCCTTGTGGCGGGCAGGCTTCTCTCTAGTTGTGGCGCAAGGGTTCCAGAGCACGTGGGCTCTGTAGTTTGCAGCACGCAGGCTCTCTAGTTGAGACACGCAAGCTCAGTAGGTGTGGTGTGCCGGCTTAGTTGCCCTGCGGCATGTGGGATCTTAGTTCCCTGACCAGAGATGGAACCAGCGTCCCCTGCATTGGAAGGCAGATTCTTTACCACTGGACCACCAGGGAATTCCCAGGGGCCTCTTGGCTTTTACTGCTCACATTCTATCCTCACTTTTTTTTTTTTTTTTTTTTTTGCGGTACGCGGGCCTCTCACTATTGTGGCCTCTCCCGTTGCGGAGCACAGGCTCCGGACGCGCAGGCTCAGCGGCCATGGCTCACGGGCCCAGCCGCTCCGCGGCATGTGGGATCTTCCCGGACCGGGGCACGAACCCATGTACCCTGCATCGGCAGGCGGACTCTCAACCACTGAGCCACCAGGAAAGCCCAAATGTTTATTTTTAAAAGGCAAGGAATAAATAGTACCTGGACTAACCCTGGGGGTCTGAAAACTCCAGTTTCTTCACCCATTCACTAAAGCTCTTTCTATCAAAAGAAATGTATTTATTGGGAATTCCCTGGTGGTCCAGTGGTTAGGACTCCTCGCTTTCACTGCTGAGGGCACGGGTTCAATCCCTGGTCAGGGAACTAAGATCCCACAAGCCGTACAGCATGGCCAAAATTAAAAAAAAAAAAAAAATTATGAAATTAGTTGAGACTCCAAACTACTGATCACTGTACTTTACACACAGATACCAAGCAATTAAAGTTATAGCCAAAAGTGGCAAGTTCCTGTGCCCAAGGCAAGAGCAGAGGTGTCAGAGAGAGAAGCGGAACCCATCCTTGGCTCTGTAAGGTATCCATGGGAACAGGAGATCTTCAGAAACTCTCAGGGACTTTCTCATCTTGAGATGACCTCCACCTTCATGAGCCACCCCTCTTCTGACCTTGATAAGTCTTCTCTTTTCTTTCATGTCAGGACACTTCATTCTCATTCATGTACTCTCATTGCCATGGCAGCCCCTCATCAACATCTTAGCAGAGGAACTGGAGGGGGCTGTCCTTCTGCTTTCTCATCCAGGAATTTATTATTGTGAATCCAGGTCCTCCAGGGTTCAATCACACCCATTGTTTCAGCCAACTCACCCCTTAACTCTATCAGTGTGCTAGAGATGAGTGAGCCCAGGTCATGGAATTATTGACGCGACAGGCCAAGCAAAGCACCCCTGCCAGCTTCCTTCTGGTTTTCTCTGTGCTGAGGTCTTTAAGGACCACAATAACTAACATCTCTCCTCTCTATGCTAATTCTGAACCAATTAAGAGAGATGAGGTAGAAGCAACGCAGACAGAGAGCAAAATACCACCTGCATCACTGATGCAACTTGGTACTGCAGGACATGACTCATCCTTGTAAGTGGTCTTCTTAAAAATTAGACAGACAATGACCTAGTTTTAAGGTCTACATTACGGAGAAATAGAGCAGAGCAGAACCTGTGCTTCCAATGAGCAAAGCAGAGCTCCACGCATTCAGTGCCTTATCCCAAACCCATTGATCACAAAAGGCATCCCTCCTCCAGGAGAAGAGGGGGTCAGGTGTATTACACAATGGATATCCCTCTTTAAGAAAGGAAACACCATGAGCAGAGAGGAAGCAACCCCACTGGTGCTCTCCATAGGTAAAATCTGTACATACATTTTTATATTTCAAGAGGCCAAGTTGCCAATAGATACTGATAACACAAAGCCCTATTACCAGCTTTGATCAGACGCCACTTATTTCTAGCTGTCCTGAGATACTCTGAAGAGGCCCTGCCTTATTCCTCCTTTGTTCCCAGCCTCATCCAGATGATACAGAATTCCAAACATTTAACAACCAGAACGCCATGGGCACCAATCAGAACAGATGCTCCAACAATCAGAACCTACACTCAACCAATCAGAACTGATGTCCAACCAATGATGTCCAACCAACGACAGAAGGCCCTGGCCAGTATCCCATACAAGGGCTTCCCCTCAGAACAGCAGCCTTGGTTATCTGAAAACCCAAAAAGCGACGATGCTTAGAGGCAAATTCTTGGGAGCTGAGAAAACTTACATAAACATGTGGGCTCCTCTGGGGAGGTTAGGTGTGTGAACACTCTGACCTGTGCTCTCTGGTGAAAGAGCTCACCTCCGGTTCAGAACCATGCCCTGCACTGGACCCCAATACCACAAATCTGGCATGTCCTACTGCCTTCAGTTATTTATAGCTAAAACACAAGACTTTGGTTCTTTGGTCATGGTTTTGTCGAACTGGAGTTTTCATATTTAATGTAGCTGCCTATTCTCCCATACAAATATTTTTCTTAGTTAGTGGTAAATAATAAATGACTTTGTTTTAATTTATTGTGTTTAATTTTCTCCCCTTGGATTATTAGCTCTGTCAATAGAGAGAGATCTGAAAGCCCAGTCTCAGGGATTTCCCTGGCAGTCCAGTGGTTAAGACTCTGTACTTCCACAGCTCCCTGGTCAGGGAAATAAGATCTCACATGCCATGTGGCATGGCCAAAAAGAAAAAAAAGAAAGTCCAGTCTCCTGACAACTGCTCAGGAGGCCTGTACCAATAGCCAGGAGTGTCCCCAGCTGGGTGTATTAGTGTCCTAGGGCTGCTGTAACAAAGTACCACAAATTGTGTGCCTTAAAACAAGAAAAATACACTCCCTCGTATTTCTGGAGGCTGCAAGTTCAAAATTAAGGTGTTGGCAGAGATGTGCTCCCTCAGAAGCTTCAAGGGCTGGATCTTTCCTTGTCTCTTCTGGCTCCCAGAAGCCCCAGACATCCTTGGCTTGTGGCAGCATCACTCCAACCTCTGCTTCTGTCTTCACATGGCCACCTTGCATCTGTATCCATGTCTTCACATGGCATTCTCCCATATCATCTCCTGTGTCTCCATTTTCTTTTCTTATAAGAACACCAGTCATAGTGGATTGAGGGCTCACCCTAATCGAATATGATTCAACTTGATTACTTCTGCAAAGACCCTATTTACAAATAAGGTAACATTCACAGGTACCAGGGGTTAGGACTTCAACAAATCTTCCTGAGAGATACAATTCAACCTACAACACTGGGAGAAACCACTGCTCTACTGAGTCACCTTATATTAATGATGACATTAGGCCTGATTTCCGTGTCCCTGGCCTTGGGGACTAGTACTGTTGGAGCCTTTGTCCCCAAATAAATTACAAATTAACACTTTCATGTATTCCCTCTCTGGACCAACATACCGGCCTCCAACACTCACTAGTGATACCATTTTTCCATGGAACAGGAAATTTGGAGAAGAGAAAATTATTATAACTATATAATAGACATATGATTGTTACTTGGACTGAGTTCTAATCCCACGTTCTTTATGTACTAGCTCTTTTACCTTGGACAAATTGATACTCTCAGTAAATATAAATGGACATAATGTTTTTTTATGTTCTATACATTTTTACAATTTATTTTATTGAAGTATTGTTGATTTACAATGTTGCATTAATTTCTGCTATATAGCAAAGTGATTCAGTTATACATATATATACATTCTTTTTCATACTCTTTTCCATTATAGTTTATCACAGGATATTGAATATAGTTCTCTGTGCTATACAGTAGGACCTTGTTGATTATCCATAGTTTGCATCTGCTAATCCCAAACTCCCAATCCATCCCTCCCCTTGCCCTGTCTCCCTTGGCAACCATAAGTCTGTTCTCTATGTCTGTGAGTCTGTTTCTGTTTCATAGATAAGTTCATTTGTCATATTTTAGATTCCACATATAAGTGATATCATATATTATCTGTCTGTCTCTGACTTACTTCACTTAGTGTGATAATCTCTAGGTCCATCCACGTTGCTGCAAATGGCATTATTTTGTTCTTTTTTATGGCTAACATTCCATTGGATATATGTACCACATCTTCTTTATCCATTCCCCTGTCAATGGACATTTAGGTTGTTTCCATGTCTTGGCTATTGTGAATACTTAAATGGGCATAATATTTAAGTGAGAAAGTATTATGAAGTTTCAATAGCTGTTTAGGAAATGAGTTAGCACATGACTCACAGTAGGTGATCAATTCATGCCAGTGTCCTCTCCCCAGTTCCTCTAGCACTGCCCATACTGGGGGAATTAAAAGAGCTTCAGACACTGACCCCAGAGTCTGCCTCTAGGGTACAAGCATGTCTTACCTGGTGTCTCTGCAGTGACAGGGGCACCACAGCGAAGAACTGCACCCGCGTCACCTGGCTCCTCCTGCTGGGGCTCACACAGCAGGCAGGGCTCAGGGCATCCTCTTGGCACTCTTCCTGTTCATCTACTCAGTTACCCTCACAGGCAACCTGGCCATGATCACCCTGATCCACGCAGACCCGCAGCTCCGCACGCCCATGTACTTCTTGCTGAGTGCCCTCTCCTTCATAGACTCCTCCTTCTCCACGTTAAACACCCCCAGGCTGCTGCAGAGCTTCCTCACCTCAAGCCAGTCCACCTCCTTTGCAGGCTGCCTGGTCCGGATGACCCTCATGACTCTCCACGGTACTGCTGGGTGTCTGCTCCTGGCCATTAAGGCATATGACCGATTTGCTGCCATCTAACACCCTCTCCTCTACCACACCAGCATGTCCCAACGTCTGCGTGTCCAACTGGTGGCAGCCGCCTATATAGCTTCTGTTGCCAATTCAGCTTTACTGACTGGGTACATCTTCAAGCCGCTCTTCTGTGGCCCCAGTATCATTAACCACTATGTCTGTGACATCCCCCTTGTGCTCCAGCTTGCCTGTGCAGACGTTGCCAAGGCTGAGGCCATTGTCTTCTCATCTTCTGCCTTGATTATCCTCTTTACCATCACCGTTATCCTGGTCTCCTATGCCTACAGCCTGGTGACTATCTGCAGGATGCATTCCCTCAAGGCTCAGAGCAAAGCACTCTCCACCTGTGCCTCTCACCTCGCAGTCATCTGCCTCTTCTACGGCACCATCACCTTCATGTATGCACAACCAAGCTCTCACAGTTCCATGGAACAGAACGAGGTCGTGTCTGTCTTCTACACAGTGATCATCCCCATGCTGAACCCTCTGATCTACAGCCTGAGGGATAAAGATGTGAAGCCTGCTCTAAAGAGGGGATGCCTTGACATGCTGCCTTCCTAACAGAGAGTGGAACATTCTATCCTAAGCCATACCATGGTAGAGACAACATAAAACCTGAATAATGTTAACACTTGGATAGAAGGAATTATGTGCCAGCACTATTTTAAATACCTTTCACATATCAATCCATTTAATCTTCACAACAAGAGGTTGAAATAAATACTATTATTGTCCCTAGGAATCTGAGGCACAGAGAGGCTGAGTAACTGGCCCAAGGTCACACAGCTAATAAGAAGCATAGTCAGAATTTGAATCCAGGCAGTCTGGCTCCAGAGACCATGTTCTCAACCAATACATTATATTGTCTTTTTCTGATAAGTGCACCTTATAAGCAGACAATGGGCACAGTTATTCCTAAATTCCATATGTCATAAGGAGGGGCTAGATAATGGAATTATAAGGTGGTATGGGCAGAATATGGACTTTGGCACACCTGAGTCATGCTGCCTCTGAGTGATTCTCTCTTTAGTTAACTGTGTGATGTCAAGTCAGGGTACACAACCCCCTGACCCTCAGGTTTCCCAACTGAAATGGGGCACTAACACCCATCTCAACTGGTTATCGTAAGGTTCCCATTAAGATAAAATGGGTTTACGTGGGGTCTGGCACAAACAATTATTCAGATGATTGTGTTCTTTTCTTCCCTGGGGAAACCTCTCCATAAAACCAAATTCTTGTACATCAATGTCTTTTAAGTGTGAGACCGTATCAGATAAGCTAAAAGGTCCTACTGTATAGCACAGGGAACTATATTCAATATCTTATAATAAATCATAATGAAGAGGAATATGGAGAGGGCAGACAGCAGAAGCAAGAAGAACTACAATCCTGAAGCCTGCAGAATGAAAACCACAATCACAGAAAAATAGACAAAATGAAAAGGCAGAGGATAACGTCCCAGATGAAGGAACAAGACAAAATCCCAGAAAAACAACTAAATGAAGTGGAGATAGGTAACCTCCATGAAAAGAATTCAGAATAATGATAGTGAAGATGATCCAGGACCTCAGAAAAAGAATGGAGGCAAAGATCGAGAAGATGCAAGAAATGTATAACAAAGACCTAGAAGAATTAAAGAACAAACAAACAGAGATGAACACAGATCATGAAGAAATAAAAGAGGAAATCAAAAAATACCTAGAGATAAATGACAATGAAAACATGACTATCCAAAACCTATGGGATGCAGGAAAAAGATTACTTAAGAGGGAAGTTCATAGCAATACAATCCTACCTCAAGAAACAAGAAAAATCTCAAGTAAACAATCTAACCTTACACCTAAAGGAACTAGAGAAAGAAGAACAAACAAAATCCAAAGTTAGGAGAAGGAAAGAAATCATAAAGATCAGAGCAGAAATAAATGAAGTAGAAACAAAGAAAACAATAGCAAAGATCAATAAAACTAAAAGCTGCTTCCTTGAGAAGATAAAGAAAATTGATAAACCTTTAGCCAGACTCATCAAAAAAAAGAGGGAGAGGACTCAAATCAATAAAATTAGAAATGAAAAAGGAGAAGTTACAACAGACACAGCATAAACAGAAAGCATCATAAGAGACCACTACAAGCAACTCTATGCCAATAAAATGGAAAACCTGAAAGAAATGGACAAATTCTTAGAAAGGTATAACCTTCCAAGACTGAACCAGGAAGATATAGAAATTATGAATAGATCAATCACAAGTAATGAAATTGAAACTGTGATTTAAAATCTTCCAACAAACAGAAGTCCAGGAGTGGATGGCTTCACAGGTGAATTCTATCAAACATTTAGAGAAGAGCTAACACCCACCCTTCTCAAACTCTTCAAAAAAATTGCAGGGGAAGGGGCACTCCCAAACTCGTTCTACAAGGCCACCATCACCCTGAAACCAAAACCAGACAAAGATACTACAAAAAAAGAAAATTATGGACCAACATCACTGATGTATATAGATGTAGAAATCCTTAGCAAAATACTAGCAAACAGAATCCAACAACACATTAAAAGGATCATACACCATGATCAAGTGGTATTTATCCCAGGGATGCAAGGATTCTTCAATATACGCATATCAATCAATGTGATACACCATATTAACAAATTGAAGGAGAAAAACCATATGATCATCTCAATAGATGCAGAAAAAGCTTTTGACGAAATTCAACACTCATTTATGATAAAAGCTCTCCAGAAAGTGGGCATAGAGGGAACCTACCTCAACATAATAAAGACCATATATGACAAACCCACAGCAAACATCATTCTCAGTGGTGAAAAATTGGAAGTATTTCCTCTAAGATCAGGAACAAGACAAGGATGTCCACTCTCACCACTATTATTCAACATAGTTTTGGAAGTCCTAGCCACAGCAGTCAGAGAAGAAAAAGATATAAAAGGAATACAGATTAGAAAGGAAGAAGTAAAACTGTCACTGTTTGCAGGTGACATGATACTATACATAGAGAATCCTAAAGATGCCACCAGAAAACTACTAGAGCTAATCAATGAATTCGGTAAAGTTTCAGGATACAAAATTAATGTACAGAAATCTCTTGCATTCCTATACACTAAAAATGAAAGATCAGAAAAAGAAATTAAGGAAACAATCCCATTCACCATTGCAACAAAAAGAATAAATTACCTAGGAATAAACCTACCTAAGGAGGTAAAAGGCCTGTACTCAGAAAACTATAAGACACTGATGAAAGAAATCAAAGATGACACCAACAAATGGAGAGATACACCATGTTCTTGGATTGGAAGAATCAATATTGTGAAAATGATTATACTACCCAAAACAATCTACAGATTCAGTGCAATCCCTATCAAATTACCCGTGGCATTTTTCTCAGAACTAGAACAAAAAAATCTTAAAATTTGTATGGAGACACAAAAGATCCCGAATAGCCAAAGCAAACTTGAGGAAAAAAAACGGAGCTGGAGGAATCAGGCTCCCTGACTTCATACTATACTACAAACCTACAGTAATCAAGACAATATGATACTGGCACAAAAACAGAAATATAGATCAGTGGAACAAGATAGAAAGCCCAGAGATAAACCCACACACCTATGGTCAACTAATCTATGACAAAGGAGGCAAGGATATACAATGGAGAAAAGACAGTCTCTTCAATAAGTGGTGCTAGGAAAACTGGACAGCTACATGTAAAAGAATGAAATTAGAACACTCCCTAATACCATACACAAAAATAAACTCAAAATGGATTAAATGTAAGACCAAACACTGTAAAACTCTTAGAGGAAAACATAGGAAGAACACCCTTTGACATAAATCGCAGCAATATCTTTCTTGATCCACCTCCTAGAGTAATGGAAATAAAAGCAAAAATAAACAAATGGGACCTAATGAAACTTAAAAGCTTTTGCACAGCAAAGGAAACTATAAACAAGACAAAAAGACAACCCTCAGAATGGGAGAAAATATTTGCAAATGAATCAACAGACAAAGGATTAATCTCCAAAATATACAAACAGCTCATGCAGCTCAATATCAAAAAACAAACAACACAATCAAAAAATGGGCAGAAGACCTAAATAGACATTTCTCCAAAGAAGACATACAGACAGCCAAGCAGCACATGAAAAGCTGCCCAACGTCACTAATTATTAGAGAAATGCAAATCAAAACTACAATGAGGTATCACCTTACACCAGTTAGAATGGGCATCATCAGAAAGTCTACAAACAATAAATGCTGGAGAAGGTGTAGAGAAAAGGGAACCTTCTTGCACTGTTGGTAGGAATGTAAATTGGTACAGCCACTATGGAGAACAGTATGGAGGTTCCTTAAAAAACTAAAAATAGAATTACCATATGACCCAGCATTCCCACTACTGGGCATATACCCGGAGAAAACCATAATTCAAAAAGATACATGCACCCCAATGTTCATTGCAGCACTATTTACAATAGCCAGGTCATGGTAGCAACATAAATGTCCATCGACAGATGAATGGATAAAGAAGATGTGATACATATATACAGTGGATATTACTCAGCCATACAAAGGAACGAAATTGAGTCATCTGTAGTTATGTGGATGGACCTAGAGACTGTCATACAGAATGAAGTTAGAAAGAGAAAAACAAATTTTGTATGTTAACACATATATGTGAAATCTAGAAAAATGGTACAGATGAATCGGTTTGCAAGGCAGAAACAGAGACAAAGATATAGAAAACAAATGTATGGACTCCAAGGGGGAAAAGCAGGGCTGGGGGTGTGGGATGAATTGGGAGGTTGGGATTGACGTATATACACTAATATGTATAAAATAGATAACTAATAAGAACCTGCTGTATAGCACAGGGAACTCCACTTCGCTGTACAGTAGAAACTAACACAACATTGTAAAACAACTACACCCCAATTAAAAAAAGAAAGAAAGAAAGAAATTGAATATGAAAAGGAATACATATATACATATGTATAATTGAATCACTTTGCTATACACTAGAAACTAACACAACATGGTAAATCAACTATACTTCAATTACAAAAAAAGAGTGAGACCATATCATGTAGCTATGATATTAAATAGCAGTTAACCGAACCATGGAAAAGTTCTTCCTTTTCCAGTTTTCCTTTTTAACTCTTGTGATTATGTCAAAATTGAAGTCTCTACTTGGTACTAGTCTGACTTTAAACCTTCCTTAATCTAGTCTCCCTTGTTAAGAACAAGCCTTAGCACTTCACAGTAACTAGCTAGCATTTAATAATACTATGTTGCTTTTATTTTTACTTTTTATTATGATCCTGATAAAAAGTATTTTTAATAAAAAATTATTTAGAATAGTCCAATTTGTAGAAAAATCACAGTACAGGTGATACACAAGGCAAAATGTCACGAAGGAGGTAGACAAATGACTTTAGAAACACTGGTATAGGTCATACATATTTTTGAAAATATTTTCACGTTCATTCTTCTATTTGATCTTCACCAAATATTGTAAGATAAGTAAGGTATTATTACCCCCATTTTACAGATAATCAAAAAATAATAACAAATCTGAGAGGTTGAACTGACTAGCTCTGAGTCTCACTGGAAGACCATAAAATAGCTTAGAGCCCAGAACCCTGGCTACTTGAATTGTAATGGAATCCCCCAAACACACTTCTCAACTTCATTTCAGAAAACGTGAAAGTTCTTGATCTTTCTTGGCTTCAGGAGTTTTCCTCCTTTGGTGTTCCTGTTTAGTTTTTTCTGATAGGGTCTCCCTTGCCCTCAAATATCCCTCCTCTGCCTCAAACCTCTGGAAAACGCACACTGGGCTAAATCCCCCCTCTTCCAGAAAGCCCCATGAATCTGCTAAGAATTGCCATCCACTTCTAGCAATAGAGATCTGACTATAACAGTTTAAACTTCTAAGGTTTCTTATGATGCATTCTACCTATAGGAGTCAGAGCAGCTTCCCAGAAGAGGTTAAGTTGAAGCCAGGACTAGATTGATAACAAAGAGATTTTTCAGGCTGATAAAGGGATCAGAGAGAACAAATCCCCATGTGTCCTGAATTGTGATGGAATCCCATTTTAAAAAAAAAAAAAAAGGCTAGGACTTCCCTGTTGGGGCAGTGGTTAAGAATCCGCCTGTCAATGCAGAGGACACGGCTTCGAGCCGTGGTCCGGGAAGATCCCACATGCTGCGGAGCAACTAAGCCCGTGTGCCACAACTACTGAACCTGCGCTCTAGAACCCAGGAGCCACAAGTACTGAGCCCACGTGCCACAACTACTGAAGCCTGCACGCCTAGAGCCCATGCTCCACAACAAGAGAAGCCACCACAATGAGAAGCCCACGCACTGCAATGAAGAGTAACCACCATTAACTGTAACTAGAGAAACCCTGCATGCAGCAACAAAGACCCAATGAAGCCAAAAATAAATTAATTTTTTTAAAAAAAGTTAGAAATTGTTCAGACTGATATGGACACTCCATGAAGATCCAGGTGCCAGCACCTTTCTGTCCCAGCATCTTTCATGCATAATTTCTGTTATGGGACGAATTATCCCCCCACCCCAAAATTGATATGTTGAAACCTTAACCCCTGGTACCTCAGAACATAACTGTATTTGGAGACAGGGCCCTTAATACAATCAGACTGTTGTCTTTATAAGAAGAGGAAATTTGGACACACAAAGAGATACCTGGGATGTGCACACACAGAGAAAAGACCATGTGAGGACACAGCAAGAAGGTGGTCACCTTCAAAACAAGGGGAGAGGCCTCTGAAGAAACCAAACCTTCCAACACCTTGATCTTGGACTTCTGGCCTCCATAACTCTGGAAAAAATTAGTATCTGTTGTCTAAGTTACACAGTCTTTGGTATTTTGTCAAGCACTAATATGGCTTCTATATTCAAGGCTGCCCCTTAGCCTAATATGACTGCTGAAGCTCCAGCCATCACTTTACTCTTTGAAGAAGAAAGCTGGAGGAATGGGGGACATTACCAGCTGTCTATCCCCTTTTTGTAGCCTTTTCAATAACGGCCAAGCACAACCGTTGGCCTCTCATTTGCCAGAACTTAGTCACATGGGAGTCATATAACTTGACTCAGCAAGGGAGGCTGGGAAATATGGTTATTAGCTGGGCACACGGCCACCTTGACAATCTTGGGATCCTGTTTTTAAAAAAGAAGGGGTGAATGAACACTGGGTAGGCATCCAGTCCTCTTGATGCCTATCCAGTATTCATTCCCTCACCGCCTGCTGCCTAGAGCAGAGGATGGCGGAGGACTGATGGTTCACCCATGACCCCAACGCGCCCTGCCAGCCGGTTGTGTGTGGGCAACATATAGTAAGTTAAAAGTTTTTAGCCAACATAAAAAATTTTGATACAATCACATTTTTTAAATCCCTATTGCCACTTTCTCTGGGAAGAAAAATTGGAGCATTCTACCAGTCTTATTCTCAGCACAGTTATAATCATCTGGTGCTGAGCCAGAGATGCCCTTTTAAACAGGACACAGATACCCCAGTTCTCCCCACCCCATTCTTCCCCATCACTCTTCTTGGGGTGTCTGTTGCCTTTTTATCATGCCCTGAGTTTTTTCATAATAGTAGAGAAAATGTATTATATTCACATCTCTAGCAAAAGTAGGAAAAGAAAATAAGGGCTTAGAGATGTACATGTTTCAAGACAAGTAGCCAGTGCCTAGGACGATGCCTGGTGCATGGAAGAAGCTCGGCCAATACTCCTTGAATGAAGGAAGATAATATCTATTTTTTGGATGTGAAGAATGTCCCCGCAGGTGTAAGATTAACAACCCCCCACCCCCAAAAAAAAGTGTGTCCATGTAGAAGAATACCTTTTTCATTCATTTAAGGTGTCTGAGTGGTCCTTGTAGGTATTTGAGTTTGCAACCCTTGGCCACGGGGAAAATTCTCAACTCTTTACTATTATCTTACAAGCTTGTGCCACCCTAACTTTCCAGGGAGCACCTCACAGTTCCCACCAAGCACCTACCTTGCAGTCCCAACAAGTGACCTGGCCTGGCCTGAATAGGTCATACATTTGCACACCTCTTTCTTTGCTCACGTCCTCCCAGCCCCTGGAATGTGCTTGCTCATCGCTTTGTCAGCCTGTAGGATCTTTTTGTTATCATTCCAGTCCCAGCCTAAATGCAACCTCTTCTCCGAACTTTTCTGACTCCTACACACAGAATTTATCACTCCTTCCTCTGTGCTCTGGTTTGCCTTTGTTAAAGAAAAATGTTTAAACTACCAGAAAGCGAAGATTGAGGGCTGAATGGAAAAAAAAAAAAGAAAGGAAGATTTACTTTCAAGCAGGAAGCCCAATCTAGCACAGACTAGGAAAACTTCAGATCTGACAATGTGGGAGGAGAAAAGAGGTCATTTTCCAAAGCCGGGAGACTATGAACTGTCCCTTTCCCAGGTTAGGAAAGTAAAGTCCCTGGGTGTTCCTGAATGGTTGCTGACACCTGGGTTTTTATTTTTTATTTATTTACTTGTTTGTTTTATTTTTGGCTGTGCGCGAGCTTTCTCTAGTTGTGGCAAGCAGGGGCTACTCTTCATTGCGATGCGCAGGCTTCTCATTGCGGTGGCTTCTTTTGTTGCAGAGGATGGGCTCTAGGTGCATGGGCTTCAGTAGTTGTGGCTCGTGGGCTCTAGAGCACAGGCTCGGTAGTTGTGGCGCACGGGCTTAGTTGCTCCACAGCATGTGGGATCTTCCCGGACCAGGGCTCGAACCCATGTCCCCTGCATTGGCAGGTGGACTCTTAACCACTGCTCCACCAGGGAAGCCCCTACACCTGGGTTTCTAATTAGAAACGATCTGGCTTAGTTGGAGGTGGTCTTCTGGGTACACATGTGGTGCCTGGTTCGGGTTGGGGTTGTGACATCCAGCTGCCTCTGCGTGTACGTGAGGTGCCTGAGTCAGGGGGGAATCACCCAGTTAGCAGCTTACCTCATCAGCAGCCAGGAGACCAAGTGAAGGCTCGTGACTTACCTCCACACCAGCACTGAAAATGTCATGTTTTTCTCCCCTATTAGAATTTTGTCTTTTTTTTTTTTTGGCCACACCTTGTGGCTTGTGGGATCTTAGTTCCCCGACCAGGGATTGAACACGGGCCCTCGGCAGTGAAAGTGCGGAGTCCTAACCACTGGACTGCCAGGGAATTCCCTATTTTGTCTTTTTTTTTTTTTTAACCTTATGTCTGAGTCACCCAGCCCCTGCCCCAGTGTTCAATACAGAGAGGATATTCAATTATTGCTTGACTTAAATAAGAGAATGCAGCAAAGTACCTACTTAGTGTCTGACACATAATAGATGCTCAGTAAATTATAGCTCCTGTGGGAAGGACACATGAGGCCAAATAACTGGCAGGAATCTTTCTCCCAAGAACAACGAGGAAAGGATGCCTCTACCTTAAGCCCAATACAACTGCTACAAATTACAAGGCTGCATCTTTCTGTAAGGAGCTGATACTCCAAATCAGCAAGCCATCTTCCACAGGGAGAGCAATCTGGAAACCCCCAGCACTGCTCCTTGGGACAGGCTCTACCCAGCTGTGTGTGGGAATGGGGGCAGAAAGCAGAATCTCATTTATACCTAGATTTTATTGGTGCCTTCATTTCGTGAAGAAGGTCACGTAGCTGGGAAATTTTAGCATCAGGATATAGCTGAAGCCAGTGGGGTCCAGAGCACAGGTTCTTTCCATAGTTCTGGGCAACCCCATCATCACTCTGTACCCTGACTCTCTGCTCCTTTAAAGCCTCTGTTACCACTGAGTTCCATTTAATGCCATTTAAATCATCTTAAGTATGCAGGCTTTGTATCCCTGGCTAGACTGTAAAGTCCCTGAGGGCAGGGAGTGTGCCTTTCAGAGCTGGGGTTTGGAATTAGGGCTCCGTGAAAGCTGGTGGGAGAGTTACAGAATGGACCTATCCCAACACCAGCAGGCCTGCTCCCAGCTGCAGACCCTGGAGACCTGGGCTTCTGCAAGAAATCCGGAGGCAAATTCACAGTTTTTATTCTCTCTGAGAAAACCCTACCTGCTTCCATCAGCTTCCTTCTCAGCCCAACAACTCTGATAGCTATCTGCCCAACAATTCTGTAGAGTCAGATGTGACCAGGAGCTTCTTGTAAGCTCAGGGCAGTTGCAGAGGGAGTTGGAAACAGGAAACAAACAAACAAAAAAAAGACCAGCAAGGTAAGGGAACAAGAGTGACAACTAACCACGTACCCTCTGTACCAATCCCTTCTCTAGCCCTCTCCCCCAGAGGGCTTATCTCCTGCAGGGAGAGGTCTCCACCTGAGACTTGGGGCATGTGAGTCACACTTGAGGAGAGCTTCTTCTCTCTCCACCAGGATGAGTTCAGGCAGATTCAGTGCAGGGCAAGGGCCATGAGTCACCGGTGATGAAGAAAGAGTCAGGAAATGGGAGAGGGTGGGGCAGGCCCTTCTACTGTGTCAGCGTCCACAGCCTCCCTTCTTGTCTTTGGCCACGGATATCAAAGGCATTTCCTAGGCAGGTCAGGGTCTCTCAACCTTGACGCTACGAACACCTGGGGCTGGATCATTCTTTGTTGTGGCAGTTGTCCTGTGTGTTGTAGAACGTTTCTCAGCATCCCTGGCCTCTACCCTAAGATGCCAGTAGCATCCCCACCTCACCCAGTGTGACAACCAAAGATGTCTCCAGATGTTTCCAAATGTCCCCAGTGGGTAGGAAGAAATGAGCCTGGTTTAGACCACTAGACTTAGAGGGCTTCCTGCCTCTCCTTCCCTTCCTTCTACAGAAGGTTGGGCTGGGGTCTCAGTCTGCCGTGTCTCCTCTCCCGTGGCTGCCTCTTCCTAGCAATTCCTGAATATTATTCCCTTATCTCGTCAAAGGGTTTACGGCTGCTTCTTTCAGGGTTGTGGATGAAAAGGAGTAAGTAGTGGTCATGGAGAAGTAATCAAGCTCCCTGAGCTTAAAGAGGGAAGGAAGAACCAGGACAGGACCCAGGAGTCACCATCCTATGGTAACCAAAAGTCCTGATGGACTGAGGCAGCGTGGTCCAACAGAAGCCTAATGTAAGCTACAGATATGGGCCACATATGTAATTTAAATTTTCTAGTAGTTAGTTACATTTTTTTAATTAAAAGAAACAGGTGAAATTACTTTCAAAAATATGTTTTACTTGGGGCTTCCCTGGTGGCGCAGTGGTTGGGAGTCCGCCTGCTGATGCAGGGGACACGGGTTCGCGCCCCAGTCCGGGAAGATCCCACATGCCACGGAGCGGCTGGGCCCGTGAGCCATGGCCGCTGAGCCTGAGCGTCCGGAGCCTGTGCTCCGCAACGGGACAGGTCACAACAGTGAGAGGCCCACGTACTGCAAGAAAAAAAAAAAAAATGTTTTACTTAACCCAATATGTTAAAAATATAGTCACTTCAGCATGTAATCAATATTTCAAAATTAGTAATGAGCTGTATTCCATTCTTTTTTTCGTAGTAAGTCTTCAACATCTGAAGTGTATCTTTCTCTTATGACACATCTCAGTTGGGACCAGCCACCTTTCGAGAGCTCAATAACCACATTGGCTAGAGGCTACCATCCTGGCTATGGCAGGACTGAGTCTTCTTACAGAGGGTGAGGTTCACCCCTGCCCTTCTCCCAGCACCCGGGGGCTTCCAGAGGCCAAGATCTTAGGAACACAGTGAGGCAATCTAATCTCCAAGTAGATATTTGTAACTTAGGGGAAAAGATACCCATTTCAAGGGGCACATACCCCACCCAAAACAATGCCCACTCCTGGACCCATAAACAAAGCAGCCTGCAGGTTGTCTGTTAGGTCCTTTCCAGAGACTTGGACCTCAAACATTCCACAACACACCGCATGTCAGAAGAAAGTTATAAATCCTCAGGGTGTATATTAACCTAACCCCACCCCACACATAGACTTTCTCCCAGCAGTCAGGTACTTCCACCCAGGCTTTACACACCCTGCTTCTTCCCCTGGTACTCAGCGTGCCTAATGCAAGACTGTAGACCCATGGGGCCCTCAGACCCTGCCCTGTGTGTCATGATCAGTTCACCAACCCTTCACCCACATCTGCTTCCTGGTAGACAGAGATCCTTCTCCGTTGGGCCTACAGCCTCTGTTCGATTGATAAATTCCCAAGCCTGACGGACTCATTCCTAGTTAAGGTACCAAACCTAGGATTGGGGCCCCGATGGAGACTTATAACCTCTCATTATGGGTGGGATCCTCCCCTGTCCTTGTTCTGCCAGGATGTACATCCTGAAATCCGTTCATCCCAGCTCAAACAAAGATGGTGCAGGGGCTTGGACAGGAAAAGATGGAAAAATGCTGAGGCTAAGACCAGCTAAGGGGAAGAAATTCCAAAATTTTCCAAACATTTTTTCACTGGATATGTTCCCAGATAATCATTCAGCAGCTTTAAAGTTTGTTTGTTTAATCTTTATACTCCTAGTACATGAGACCTGGCATATAGTAGGATCTCAATTAATACATGTATGAATTTGCTGTAGGTGGCAAATACAGCCCACACTCTGGGAGGGAAGGGGGGATCTCTGAGAGGTCTCCATGTTTGAAGCTTAGGAAGGAATGAGCCCTTATCTGCACAGTTTTCCAGTGTCCTGACACTTTATCCACAAAGGATTGGGTGGACAGCTAGATTTATGACTCATGAGGTCAGTTCCAGCATCCTACCTGTGCCAAGCCTGTGCTCCAGGCTCACCTCCCTGCGTGGTCATTCAAGCCCCAGCCCCAACTGTAAAGACTCTTATCCAGTCCCTTCCCCTTGGGGCCACTGTTCAAGTTCCACTCACTTTTCTGGTTTTTAAGAGCCTCTTCAGTTCTGGTTCTTGGGGATTTCCTTTCCTTAGATTTGAGCGCAATCATATCTTTCAAATTATTTTGTTAGTCGGGTTTTTTTTTTCTGCATTTCTGTGTTTGAGATAGAAAGGTCTTCCAGTTTTCTCTGTTAAAGTAACTGCGTTAGACCCAAGATGGGAGTCGTGCTAAGCCCCATGTCAGCAAACAAAAACTGAACTAAATTTCTTTGCTCTGACAGAAAAGGAAGCCCTAGGTCAACCCATCACTGCTTACCTGCTCAGCCCAAGTTACCTGACCGGAATCCAAGACTTCCCTTTTCTCCATATGAGGAAAGCAACCCTGCTTTACCCAATCAGCAAATGCCCAGTTTCACCTCCTTGTTCCTGCTCGTATGGGTCTGTAAAAATTTCTCACCTTGTACAGCTCTTCAGAGCTCCTTTCTGTCGGCTAGACTGGCTGCTGTCTGACTCATGAATCGCTGAATTAAAGCCTACTAGATCACTAAATTGCCTGTGGAAATTTTTCTTTTAACACAGGTAAGTTTCCCATACTGACTGAAAATGCCAGGCTGATGTGCTAATGCAAATTTGATCATCTAAATCTTGGGCTGAAAACCCTTCATTGATTCCCATTTCCTTCAGCGCGGAGTCCAAAGAGCATACGTAGCAAGGCCTCTCATAATCTGACCTGGGTTGATTTCCTGGGCTGCTTCTCAGGCAACCCCATCCTCACAACCACTGGAAGTGCCCCCCAAGTCAGCCATGGTCTCTTACACCTCCTCCCTTCACATATGCTACGTATCCGCCTGGGACATTCTACCCCCCCTCACTCCCACTCACCCAAATGTCATTTTCCACAGGAAGCATTCCCTCGCATCGACTCTGCAAGCCTGAGTCAATCCCCCACTTTCACATTTGCGCTCTCTTAGTCCACCCAATTTCTTCTCACAGTGTATTATAATTATCTATCCTCATGGAATTATTTTCATTTCCTCAGGAAACACCGGGTTAGGCCTCCAGCAACCATTTTGCTCTATAAGACTCTACCCAGAGGCAAATTACCCAGAAGGGTGACAAACCAAGGCTTCGGGGCTCCTTACCCGCCAGGTCTCTTCCAAGGCCCTGGGAAGGCCATAGCTATGTGTTGACGTCATCAGGTGTTTTTTGTAAAGTTTTAGAAAGAAGGTACTTTAGCCACAATTGGTTAAAACCACTGTATCTGGGCTTCCCTGGTGGTGCAGTGGTTTAGAATCCACCTGCCAATGCAGGAGACACGGCTTCGAGCCTTGGTCCGGGAAGATCCCACACGCCGCGGAGCAGCTAAGCCCGTGCAACACAACTACTGAGCCTGCGCTCTAGGACCCACAACTACTGGGCCCGCATGCTACAGTTACTGAGGCCCACGCACCTTGAGCCTGTGCTTCGCAACGGGAGAGGCCACCGCAATGAGAGGCTCACGCACCGCAACGAAGAGCAGCCCCCACTCGCTGCAACTAGAGAAAGCCCGCAAGCAGTAACGAATACACAACGCAGCCAAAAATAAATAAACAAACAAACAAAAAACACTGTATCTTTCCACCTCGATTTCCCCTCCATCCTCCTACCCTCCTGCAGCTTTAGAGTGACTGCCGGTGTTATGAAGTCCAGCTAAGGGGTAGTTGAGGTGAGAATATACTATGCTTGGGTTTATTGAATATATTTATATGATTTGTAAATGGTTTGGAATTTAGTTCAGTTATCGGTAGTCATCCCAGGGGAGAATGGCTTCTAGCAACACTGATATCACCCGCTGTACCAACTCTCCCAGAATCATGCGTGAAAGTGCAGAGCCAGAGCTCAGATCCGTACACTCATGTGACCTACAGCACTCAGATGCATGTGGGTTTGAAATGGGCAGAGAAGATAGTCTCTGGAAACCTCTTTCAACCATTAGACTTAACTAATACAAATACCATGCAATTGTTTTATATTATAATATTTTGGTATGTGTCAGCTACAGAACATTTTTAATTTGTTGTGATTTATTTTCTCATCCATTCCAAGGAATCATTTTTTGTATGTAATCTTGTATTCTTTTTCTTAATGATGCCCCTGTAAAGATAAAATCTCCAAGCCCAATGAAACTTGGACTTGTCCCTACAGCTAACCCTCTGCCTCAGCTGACCCACATTCTCCCACTCAGAAATTTGGAATCTGGGGACTTCCGGCGGTTAGGACTCAGTGCTTTCACTGCAGCGGGCCTGGGTTCGATCCCTGGTCAGGGAACTAGGATCCTGTAAGCTGCAAGGCCAAAAAAACAAGAAGAAATCTGGAATTGGGATTTCTGTATCCCTGGAACCGTAACATGTAAACACAAAAGCCGTGGGCTTATCACGTTTCTCTCTATGGATGAAGTACTGGAGAAAGCTAGTAGGTAGAGTAGCCTGAGGCAAAGAGCTGTGTCTACTTTGCTGCCTACTGGTTCCTGCCTTTTCCCTTCCTGTAGGGTCTGTTTTAGTTTTCTACTGCAGAAATGAAAATTACCCCAGAAGTTAGTAGCTTAAAATAACAAACATTCCTTATCTCACGGTTTCTGCAAGTCAAATATTCCAGAGCCACTGAGCCAAGTGTTTCTGCTCAAGGTTTCTCATGAGACTGCAGTCAAGATGTCAGCCAGAAACCTTGTACAACCCTGGTGGGAATGGAAATTGGTTCAGCCATTCTGAAAGCAGTGTGCCAGTTCCTCAAAAAATTAAAAATAGAAATGCCTCCTGATCCAGCAATCCCACTTCTGGATATATATCCAAAGGAAATAATGTCAGGATCTAAAGAGATATCCATGATTATTGCAGCATTATTCACAATAGCCAAGATACGGAAACTCCCTAAATGTCAACAAATGAGTGGATAAAGAAAATGTTATGGGCTTCCCTGGTGGCGCAGTGGTTGAGAGTCCGCCTGCCGATGCAGGGGACACGGGTTCGTGCCCCGGTCCGGGAGGATCCCACATGCTGCGGAGCGGCTAGGCCCGTGAGCCATGGCCGCTGAGCCTGCGTGTCCGGAGCCTGTGCTCCGCAACGGGAGAGGCCGCAAGATTGAGAGGCCTGCGTACCGCAAAAAAAAAAAAAAGTTGTGATTTTCTGTAGGTGAGATTTATTCAGTAGATAAGTAACTGACACCTGGCTTTTTTACCCTTATGTAAGTGTATAAAACATTTTATATAACTTCATGCATTCATGCATTCAACAAATATACATAGTCTGCTCTGTACCTGATGGTGGACTGAATCCTGGAGATAACGTGATGAATAAGAAAGTCCCTGTCCTCAAGGAATATATAGTCTTGCATTAAAATCCTTGTCAGACTGTGTGTCCCACCTACCCCTGGGTGGCTCTGCCTGTAACCATCAGCCTCTGCAACCAGCTCTCACTTACTGAGCATCCCCCATTTCTGGGTACTGGATGGAATATTGAGGCCAAGAGCCCCTGTCTTTGAGAAGTGGCTGTTTTAGAAGGGACCAGATGGTCAGAGAAACACAGTTGTCTGAAGTTTAATTTTAATGTTCTGTGAATACTTTTTCCCCTTGAATGCTGCAGGGGATCTGGACCAAAGACTGTGAGTGGGTGAAAGGAATAGAGAAATGAAAAACTAAAAATGACAAAAAAGGGAAGCAATGATACATTCTCACTTGAGAAGTAACCGAGAAGAGATTGCAGGGGGTTGACGTGGGTGTATGCAAGTGATATGTAAATGTGACATCCACGACAGCTCAAATTGTTACAGTCCTTTTGTTTTACATAGTTGAATGTTGGTCATTGGGAATATTCTCCTGGGACCTATCGTGCAAATTTATTGACCACTAATCTCACTCACCCTCACTACCTATTTAATCAAGTGATTAAGGTGAGACATTTTTCCAATCTGACCCTTAGCATCTTTTTTTGCATGACAGAGTTAGATACATAATCTTCAAATTTCTTCCATATTATACATGTTCTTAGAACAGAGAGTGATCGATTTCTTTGCCCTCAGTATTTCCAAAGAAACTACCCCAGGATTTTAACATTTCTGGAAAGGCTAAATCATGGTGAATAGGTAGGAGGAAGAAAAGGAGAGGATAGGAAAAGAAAGTTGTGGGAAAGAATTAAACATAAAAGGAAGCATAAGAGAAGATAGAAAAATAGAGATGAACTTGACAAAAGGTTGTACAAAACTTCCCCACAACTCCCTAGGATCCACATAAATGCAGAGTCATAGGTCATCTGTTCCTTCCCAGCAGGAGCATCGGCCACAATGCTAGGTATATATTGAGTTCTCAAATATTTTAAGTTGTTGAACTGAGCCAGACTGAATGCCATTTCATTGAATTTATTGTCTCTATGGCTAGCAAAGTCCCCAGTACTAGAGGGGTCAGAGCAGAGGTATAATGCCCACCTGGTGGAGATGTCGACAAGGTGAATCACACAACAGCCAACGCCTTTTGGAGTGACCCCTGATGTCCCTTCCAGCTCTGTGAGTCTATATCTCTATGACAATTTAGTCAGATTAGATTGAATTGAATTCCCTGAAACTCAAATTTTAAGCTCAGAAACACCTGAGTCTGTATTTGCAAATCCTGTTGTAGCCTGCTCTGCCCCAGATCTAATCAATTATTCCCATGTCCAATACCCAATGATCCTTTTGGGCTTAATTGTTGGGGAAAGTAACAACCTATCAGATTCTCTGGTCCTGCTGCCCTTCCTGAGATGCCATTAGTCAATTTTCAGTTCACTTTTCTGTTCCTTTCATTTCCCCCAAGTCATTTTCTTCTATTATTCAACCAATAAGGTGTTTATTGAGGACCACTGCATACCCTGCCTATGTGCTTGGAACTATATAGAATACAGAACATGCAAACATCTTGATCCCTGCCCTCCAAGGTGCCTAGAGTTTGGCTGGAGAGGCAAAACTGCCACATGTTTAGTAATTTTCAAAATGAGCTTAAGGCAGTTTGTAACCAAGGACTAAGTGCACGTCCATGGTGAAAATGCTGTAGGATTTCAGAAAAAAGGAATATAGCTTTCAATTTGGGTGGTCTGGAGGGGGGGGGGAATTTTAAAAATATTTTTTATTTGTTATACAAATTTTAAAAGTTACTTTCCATTTACAGTTATTACAAAGTAATGGCTATATTCACCATGGAGTAGGAGAATTTTAAATTGGACATTTAAATATGGGATAGATGCATCTTAACTGGAGAAGAAAGAAGGCTATCTTAAGCTTGAAGAACAAGAAGAAGACAGTAATTAGAGCAGGGCATTACATGTAAAGGCCTGAGTGGATGGAGGACAGGGGCAGCCCACGCTGAGACACGTGGGAATTGAAGCTGAAGGGTTCAGCACAGAATAACAGGCAGCTATAGCAATGTTTCTAAAAGCTGTCTTCCTCAACATCTTCAGTCCCTGAGGCTGAAATCCAGCCACATTAACACTGGGGGCTATTTACGACTGAGGGAGAAAGCGTTTTGTGGTCATCGGCTCTCAAAGGCTCATTCCAGCTACTTCCCACACTCAGCACCATCCCAGGAATGAAGCATGTGCTGGCAGCAGTGAGCATTATTTGCAACAAGGTTGGCAATCAGCTGGCTAGAAGAGAAGGTGGGGTGAGATGTGGAGGTTTGAGTGAGAAAGGTAGATGGAGGAGGAAGGTTGAAGTGACAGACTGTAAGAAAGGTGAAGAAGAGGAGGCGTGCCTGAGAGATGATCACTAGTAAGCAGAGACACGTTCAGACAAAATTCCTCGCCACTTGCTGTGTGCGGCCCTGGGTCATTTCAGCACCCTTGTGGCTGGACAGCACTCCCTCCAGGTTTGCTCTTCCTATTGGCCACTCAGAGTATGTATGCGGTATCGTTCCACTTCTACCTCAGATTCACCTTTTTCTTCTTCATTCTAATCACAATTTACCAATCACAGCCATTTAACAACCTTCAGCTGGCTGCTTCATGGATTTCTGACACCTCCTTGGAGATGCCGGCATTTACTACCCCAAGGAAAATCTAGTCCGCCAGGATGGAATCAAATAGGTTACCCTTTTTGTCTTTGTTTCCAGGCAGACAAAACTATATTTGGAAATTAGTGAATCTAAATTGCAATCCATAGTCAATTAAGTTATCATTAACCAGAAGCGCACTTTGTGCCAGGCACTACACCGATCTACACATTTTATGTGCTGCATTTCACTTGGTTCTCCCAGCATTCCTTGTGAGCAGGGATTTTCAAACTCTCTTTACAGATGAGGAACCTGGAAGTCGTAGAGACTATGTAATTTATACAAGGCTATACAACTAATAAATATCAGAACCAGGATTTAAGTCTGATTTAAGTGATTTCCAAGGCCACACTAGTGTGGACCACAGAATTTTAGGTGAAACACAAGTTAACAAATTTATCTTCGTTTTTATTTTAGTTTGCATATGTTAATTTGGTGAGTTCCTAGAGTCCTTTGTATTCAGCTGCTACCAGGTACCTATTCCTGCTTCCTTTAGATATTGAAGACAAGGACTTACCTAAGACAAAGAAACAACTTGCAGTTTCTTGTAAATGGTAGGTATTCGACTCATAGCTATTAAATGAATTAATAAATGAATTCCTACACACATGCATGAGTGAGTTAACAGTAGGCATTTATAAATAAGGATTTGAATGTGTAATAAAGAGAGAAGACAGTCAAAGTGGGATAAGAGGAAGTTTCCATTTTTCCTTCATAGAGAAAACAGTTCAAATATAGACACCAAATCCATCCAGGTCACACTTTTTGACCCTCCATTGATACGGTGGATTAAGTAGTCATTCTTGGCTCTCCTGCCAACCTAAGCCCAGTGTCACAGACCCAATAACCATTCCTACTCCTTCACCCTTGCCTGCCTCAACGTATAGAGGTTTCATAAGCCAGACACTCTCCTTCCCTCACCGTTGTGGTTAGAGATGAACATGTGATCTACTTCTGGCCAATGAGCTTCCAGGAGAAATTAGCTAGCTGGCTTCTGGGGAAGATACTTGTTCATTGATTAAAAGAAGCCTACCACCAAATTTATTATTAAATAAAGAATAAATATCCTTATCACTTAAGGTACCTTGCTTGAGTTTTCTGTTACTTATAACTGGGCAGATGTAATACAGTTGACCCTTGAACAACATGGCTTTGAATTGTGCAGATCCACTTATACTCGGATTCTTTTTCAATAAATACATATTACTGTAATACATGATCTGCAGTTGGTTCAATGCATGGATGAAGAACCACAGATATGGAAGACTGACTATAAAGCTACACCGGAATTTTCAGCTGTGTAGAGGGCAGCCACCCCTAACCCCTGCATTGTTCAAAAGTAAACTATATATTCATCTAATAATTCCATTTAATTCAGTAGATTATGTTTTTAAGCCCCTACTAAGAACTAAGCCCTGGGCTTCCCTGGTGGCGCAGTGGTTGAGAGTCCGCCTGCCGATGCAGGGGACACGGGTTCGTGCCCCGGTCCGGGAAGATCCCACGTGCCGCGGAGCGGCTGGGCCCGTGAGCCATGGCCACTGAGCCTGCGCGTCCGGAGCCTGTGCTCCACAACGGGAGAGGCCACAGCAGTGAGAGCCTAGCATAACAACAACAACAAAAAAGGACTAAGCCCTGTTCTCTTCAAACTTTCTACTAAATCTACCATCCTCTGACATGTCCTTACTCTTCCTTCTGTCTTTACTTCCTGGGAAATAGTTGGTCTTTCCTCTCCTCTATTTTACATTCTATAGGTCTATAAGAAAACATCTGCTTGGTTGATTCTATTTCAAAATAGAGAAGGAAGGAGATTAGAGTTTATCCATGTTTTGCAAGCATTGTCTCATGTGAATCTTTACCATCACACTTTGGGGTAAGTATTTTACCCCTATTTTGCAAAGGGAAAAACTCAGGGTAACTGACTCAAGGTTATACAATTTGTAAAAGTGATGAAGCCAGGTTGTCTTAACCTGTTTAATTGCAAAAGCCATACTCTTTATACCTCATTCTTTCCCACCTACTCTCACTTCCGCATAAATTGGTTCCTTCAGGCTCATGCTGTTTGAACAATCTAAACTACCCACACATGCACTTCCATTTCTCTACCTGTATTTGTATAATTTACAGTCAACACTTGGTTATCAACATCTGTGGGGAGAGAGCAGTTACACAGATATTCCAAACATAACTCACGTTTGTCTCAGAAACCCACAAGGCAATTTGTTTTTATAGCAGATTTTCCTTCTAATCATGTTTTCTTCGAGCTAGCGCTAAGATAAATTTGAACTTTCTAAATACCCAGTGATGGCAGAGTAAAACAGCTCAAGCTGAGGAAGGCAACAACCTGGTAGGATTACAATACCTATAGTATTGTTATAGCAGCCCTAGCAAATAAACACACCCTACTTTCAAATCTTTTAGGTAAATAGCTAGACATGGAATTACCACATGATCTGATTAATCATATGGTAATTCTATGTTTAACTTTTTGAGGAACCACCATACTGTTTTCCACAGCTGCTGCACCATTTTACATCCCCACCAGCAATGCACCAGGGTTCCAAGTTCTCTACATCCTCACCAACACTTGTTATTTTCTGGGGTCTTTTTATTTGTTTTTTTGTTTTTAATATTTATTTATGTATTTGGCTGTACCTGCAGCACACGGGATCTTCCTTGCAGCATGCAAACTCTTTGTTGCAGGGTGTGGGATCTAGTTCCCTGACCAGAGATCGAACCCGAGCCCCATGAATTGGGAGCACGGAGTCTTAGCCACGGGACCACCAGAGAAGTCTTCTGGGGTCCTTTTTTTTTTGGGGGGGGGTCTTCATTGCTGTGCGCAGCCTTCTCATTGTGGTGGCTTCTCTTGTTGTGGAACACGGGCTCTAGGCGCATGGGCTTTCGTTGCAGCACACGGGCTCAGTAGGTGTGGGTGCAGGCTCTTTAGTGCAGGCTCCGTAGTTGTGGCGCACGGGCTTAGTTGCTCTGCGGCATGTGGGATCTTCTCAGACCAGGGATTGAACCCATGTCCCCTGCACTGGCAGGCGGATTTTTAACCACTGCACCACCAGGGAAGTCCCTAGATAAACTGTTTGATGTGTGTTTCTTTTATATATATATATATGGGTCACAGTTTGTTTTGTTGTGGTTTTTGTTTGTTTTTGTTTTGTTTTTTGTTTGTTTTGACCGCTCTGAGCAGCTTGCAGGATCTTAGTTCCCTGACCAGGGATTGAACCTGGGCCACAGCAGTGAAAGGACCAAGTCCTAATCGTGGGACCACCAGGGAATTTCCCACAGTTTTTTGTTTTTTTTAATTATGCTTTCATAGACTAAAAGATACAAGCCAAATTTATGATAATGGTTGTCTCTAAGAAGGGAGAGGCTTGGGACTGGGGTAGAACACATGGGGATTTCAGTGACCATTAATAATGTTGTTTCTCTGATTAAAAAAAGATCTGAAGTATATATAGCAAAAACATTTACAGTTATTAACTCAAAGTGGTGGACATATGGTATTACATTTGTCTCTATTTTCAACTGAAAAAATTTTTCCCAAAAAGTAGAGCAGTAAAGTACCAAACCATCTTTTGGGGGCAAGATAGAAAGTTCTATGCACTCATTAATCCCAAATTATTGACCATACACCATTTAAGAGGATGAAAGCCTTGTCTAAAGATTTGTACACTGGGACCCAGGAGACATGAGTTGAAGTTTTGAGCCCAAAACTAATTAGGTGCATGACCCTGGGTAGGAAATTTCCTTTCTTTGAATATCACTTTGGTTTCCTCCAAGATAAATACTGAAAAATTATGGTGCATACCACTCTACTTATGAATTTTGAACTATAAACGAAGTGAAAAGAATTGCAAGAAAGTTTGATTTTTCCGTGATGCTTCAGTGCTTTTAAAACACTCTCATGTTTATTGTAGCACCATTCACAATAGCCAAGGTATAGAAACAACCTCAATGCCCATCACCAGATGAATGCATAAAGAAGATATGGTGTGTGTGTGTAGTATATACCATATATACATGGTATATGGTAAATATAATGGACTGTTCTTCAGCCATGAGAAAGAAGGACATCTTTCCATTTGCAACAATATGGATGGACCTTGAAGACATTATGAAAATGAGATAAGTCAGACAGAGAGAGACAAATACCATGTGACATCACTTATATGTGGAACCTAAAAAAGTCAAATTCATAAAAACAGAGTAAAATGGTGGTTATGGGGGGCTGGAGAACAGGAGGATAGGAGAGTTGTTAAGGGTACAAACTTGCATGAAATAGTAACTAAGTCCTAGAGATCTACTAATGCACAGTGCAATGAATACAGACAACAATACTGTTTTATAACCATCAACCTTGCTAAGAGACTAGATCTTAATTATTCCAGCCACTAAAAAGAAATGATAGGGCTTCCCTGGTGGCGCAGTGGTTGAGAGTCCGCCTGCCGAAGCAGGGGACACGGGTTCGTGCCCCGGTCCGGGAAGATCCCACATGCTGCGGAGCGGCTGGGCCCGTGAGCCATGGCCGCTGAGCCTGCGCGTCCAGAGCCTGTGCTCCGCAACGGGAGAGGCCACAACAGTGAGAGGCCCGCGTACCGCAAAAAAAAAAAAAAAATGATAATTACGTGACATGATAGAGTGCTAATTATCACTACAATGGCAATCATATTACCATATATAAATGTATCAAATTAACGTCATACACCTTAAATTTACCAAATGTTATATGTCAAATATATTTCAATTTAAAAAATAAAAATATTCTTAAAAGGTTCAAACATGTACAAAGCAGAGAGTATGATAAATTAACACCCGTTTACCTATCATTCACCTTCAACAATTAACAGTTCATAACATCTCTAACATCACTACTCCTCCCACCCAGATTTTCTTATCTTTTAATATAATGTATTTTATATTTATAATGTATTTTAATATAATTTTTAAAGTTGCAAGAATAATACAGGAACTCCATGTGACTTTTATAGTCACCAATTGTTTATATTTTGCCCAATTATATGTATATGTACATAATAAATATATAAAATATTCATATAACAATATATATAAATTTTTTCCAAACCATTTATCACTAAATAGTGAACAGTTCCTAAGAATAAGTCACTCTCCTACATAGCCAGTAAAGCTATCAGAATGGGGACATTTTACAGTTATATAGTACTATTATTTAATGAACCTTCATGTTCATAACTTGTCAATACTCCCCAAAGTATCCTTTATATTTTTCCCCATGCACCCACCCAGATGACTTTTTTTTCAATGCCAATGTCCTATTATTTCCTGGTACTCTTTTTAAATGTCCAGATATGTCCCCTTTTTTCTTTCTTTCTTTCTTTGTTTATTTTTGGCTGTGTTGGGTCTTCGTTGCTGCTCATGGGCTTTCTCTAGTTGCGGCGAGCGAGGGCTACTCTTCGTTGCGGTGCATGGGCTTCTCATTGCGGTGGCTTCTCTTGTTGTGGAGCATGGGCTCTAGGCACACGGACTTCAGTAGCTGTAGCACTCGGGCTCAGTAGTTGTGGCTCACAGGCTCTAGAGCACAGGCTCAGTAGTTGTGGTGCACGGGCTTAGTTGCTCCGCAGCATGTGGGATCTTCCTCGACCAGGGATCAAACCCATGTCCCCTGCATTGGCAGGCAGATTCTTAACCACTGCACCACCAGGGAAGTCCCTATGTCCCTTTTTTTAATGTTAATGCCTAGACTTTGCTGGTGCCCTAAGCATGTTCTTGCTCTTTCCATTGGGTAATCTCATCCTGACTCAGAGCACCACTGTAGCATCACACCTCAGCTGAGAGCACACTGGGCTAGATGCTCTGTAATTCTCTTCATGATTCCAGAACCACAACCAACCCCATTCCAGTAGCCTCAGCTGAGCCCAGCAAGGGACAGTCTCAGGGGAGCAGTGTCAGCTGACCAATGGTTAGGGGAGGAAGCCGTGTCCCCACCTCCAAAGCACAGTCAGAGAGACAAAAAGGAGGGAAAAAGCCACAACTGGGAGATGACCAGTGGGTGTTTTTGTTCCTGGTTGACAATTCCCTTGGCTCTTCCTTTTGCCCATTGGCATTTTCTATGCTTAGAAGTTAGCTTCATTTCTGAAAATATAATTTTTTTACTTGTTAATATAAATAAACTACCCATTCCATTAACAAGGCCAGCAGCACCTCCTCAGATGATTCCCTGGTGGCTGAAGCCAGGAGAGCTTCCTAGAGAGGGTCAGGTCCCAGAATGCCCCCAACTCCCCTCTGTGCTCCACCACGGCTGGGACCCAGAAACAACAAGAAAAGGAACCTAGCCCCAGCCTGATCTAGCCCTAGACTCACACTCCATGGAGCTCATGTCACCAACTTTTTCAACCAGTATAAGAGCCCAGAATAGGTCCTCAGCATCCAGCAAAGGCTCCCCTGGGTCCTTTAGTCAGAACAGCTGGGTAAATTGTCCTCCAGGCTCCTGCAAGCTCCCAACGCGGCAAGACAACTTCTTTTCATCCAGAATCCAGGGAGGAGACAGAAGGGCTCTTACTTGCTCCTGCTGAGTCTTCCTGCTGGCAAGATGGAACCATAAGCTCCAACTCCTCAAGGAGACCCTAATCTCCCTCTGCCTCAAGACCAAAGCAAGTGACCAAAATCTGCAGGGCATAATCTCTTCTTCTCTGAGGCCTGAAGCTTCCAGGAACCCAGGAGAGGATATGGACCTGGGTGTGTCCATGAGGGCACGGAGCTAGCCTTATAAACTCTGGCAGGACCAGGATGCATCCACAGCTTCGGTCCTGAGTGCCATTGTCTCGTTTGCCTGAGCTGTGTGCCTTGTCATTGGATCTGGATGTGTGGCCACCTCAGAAACAGCTCTAGGAGGAGAACCTGAAAGACACAGGCTGGAATGAAAGTGACTCTCAGAATCACGCCACGGGCCTGGCAGGGATCTTGAGTCCCCAATGGAGGTTCACCATTAAGGTTGATAGTTGTCTATCAGAAATCCTACTGAGTTGCATCCATCAGAGCTGGTTCAGAGAGCTGAGTTGGCCTGTTCTCTTCTTCTTGTCCCCCCAAATCTGCACCCACCCCATCCCCTACTCTGTCAGCCTTTCAGCATTTCCTGAGACCCCACTGCATTCAGGGGTCCCAGGTAATCTCTTCCAGCTCCCCACCCACTATGTGTTCATAATCTAACTTGTGGTGGGATAAAAGTTAGTGTGCATCAAGTGTTTAGCCTATTTCCAGAAGTGTGCTAGGTACACTGACACCCGTTGTCTTCCAGTCCTCACAGAAACTGAGGAAACTGAAGCTCAAAGGGGTTGAGTAACTCTACCAGGTCTCCTGACTCTTTCCAATGCAATTTTGCCCAGTAAATGTTTACCGAGGAGATTAATTCCCACTTCCAGGCTGTTGCGTGCCCCCGCCCCGGTCTCCTCCATCGAGCCCCACCTTCCTCATTTTTCAATGTCCAGCCCCGTCCCTCCTCCTTCTGAAGCCGTCACAGGTCACTCGAATGGTTCCCACTGCAGAGTGGGCACCACGCAACTTCCCTCCTGTGTCACGGGAGCGAGTTTGTCTCAACAATATTTCAAGATCCTAAATGGCCAAGGCTATGCTTTATGCTATTTTGAACAGAAGTCGTTTAAATACTGTTGAACAACCTCAACTGTCAAATACTTTTGGGTAACAGTCATTGCTCAAATATTTGCTCTTCACTTGATACAAAACTTAGAACAGGGACTTACCTAGTGGTCCAGTGGTTAAGACTCCAGGCTCCCAATGCAGAGGGCACGGGTTTGATTTCTGGTCGGGGAACTAAGATCCCGCATGCCACATGGTGTGGCCAAAAAAAAACTTAGAACAGCCTCTGCTTCCAGAAGTTACAGCGTGAAAGGGAAACAAAACAACCCAGTCAGGGAAAGAAAGACTTGGAAACATGGACAAAGCCCTGCTAAAGAATTCTAAATATATCCGTGGGGGTCAAATTCAACTGCCAGATTACAGCAGTGCACAGAAGGAGAATTCAGTTGGGTGAGGGAAGGCTGGCTAGCCGTGCTGAGGGATGGCTTTGCAGGTTTATGCAGGAAATCTGGAGGTACTTCACTAGCTGAGAACCTCAGGCTACATCTGCAAGGCTGTTGGTCAAGGTCACCACAGTTAAGAATTATTTTATTTTATTTTTTTAAGATGTTGGGGGTAGGAGTTTATTAATTAGTTTATTTATTTTTGCTGTGTTTGGTCTTCGTTTCTGTGCGAGGGCTTTCTCTAGTTGCGGCGAGCGGGGGCCACTCTTCATCACGGTGCGCGGGCCTCTCAGTATCGCGGCCTCTCTTGTTGCGGAGCACAGGCTCCGGACGCGCAGGCTCAGTAGTTGTGGCTCATGGGCCTAGTTGCTCCGCAGCATGTGGGATCTTCCCGGACCAGGGCTCGAACCCGTGTCCCCTGCATTGGCAAGCAGATTCTCAACCACTGCGCCACCAGGGAAGCCCCACAGTTGAGAATTATTGATAGATGTCCCTCTGAAGGAATAAAATGGCCCTCTGGGGGTTGGGATGAGAGTTGTAGGTTAGGGAGGAACACAGTCTGTCTGGACCAAGGGAAGAAGGGAGAAAGGGAAAGTTGGGGAGGAAGGCAAGAAACCTCATTTACTGGGAAGCAGGATCAAGAAGCTCAGCCTAAACCCAATGCTGAATATGACCTTGTGTGCGTGTGTGTGTGTGTGTGTGTGTGTGTCTAGGGAAAGGGGCTGTCATCCTTCTGATGTAAATGTAAAACCTCTGAATGCCTGGAACACAGTAGAGAATCAATAAATGTGAGGTTACTTCCCCATTCTCTTGTGCCTGTATCTATAAATATAGGCCAAAGTATGCAATACTGAAAGTCACGGTCCTGGTGGTGTGGCAGAATCCTATCACATGATTCAGCCTTGAAGTTTAACCTGCAAGGTCAACTTTCTGCCCTGTATTCCAGTTTCTCCACCCAGGTGACCCATGTATTTTTCATATTCACTCTTCCTTTTCTAACTTTCTTGGTTTAGGGGTTTAATTTTGCCCAAATGCAAATGTCCATGAGTCTCTGGTCCACAATGAATATTAATGTTTTCCTTTTTCTATCATAGGAGGACAGTTTCCTTATACAACTGTTTCCTAGCCAGAAGTAATGTACATGACTCATAATTCTCAAGAGGTGTGTGTGTGTGTATGTGTGTGTGTGTGCGTCTGTTATTTAGGCAGCTACAGCATTCTCTAAGATACTGTGCTTTAGGAGACACATTCAAAAAACATTATATTTGGCTTGGACATCTTTAAATATACATGTAATATGATGAGTGTATGTGTTTTAGAGAATCACACAAATCTGAACATGACCTAATTCAAGGTTGAATGCTGAGCTTGGAAGGCATGCTCTTAAACTAAGGCTAAGTCTTAACCTGGCCTGCAACGGCCTCACTCAGATTTTTGGATTATTAAAAAGGCTTTTCTCAGATCTGTATTAAGGATGTTATTGTAAATGTAGAAAATCTTATTATGCAAACAGGCTTATCACTGCATCATTTTTGAAAACAAAAAGTTAGAAGAACCCTAAATGTTCAAAGAAGGAAAAGGATTAAAAAATCCACCCCCTAAATGGATTATGATGTAACCACTAAATGTAATGCTTATGAAGACTACATAATAACATGGAAAACAGCAGGTCAGAACATCTAGAGTGTGATTGTAGCAATGTGATAAAAACGAGTGGCAAGAAACCTGGGAAGAACACACAAAAATGTAAATGATGGTTATATTACAGTGGTAGCACAGTGGGAAAAGGTTTTTCTATTTTTCTCAAAAATTTTACTAAACTTTTGTAATGAGCACGTTCAATTTGATACTTTATTCTAAAAATAAATAATTTAAAAATTGCTGTCCAGCAAGCTAAGTGTGAAAATTTCTTACTTTTATCTCCTTTCAGAAAGTATACACTTACTAAATTCCTCCGATTCTCCACATTCCTTTAACTAATAAACCAAGCTTTTAGTACATGCCTGGAATTGACGTCAGGACTGGAAAATTATGGTGAAGAGACTTGGTAGAAATTAATCTAATTCACTCACCTGTAAAAATATATATGAGGCAATTAGGTACAGCACAGTGTGGTACGCCCTACCTAGATTAATAGTCAGAACATGTATTGGTCAGATAGCTTACGCTACAAATAAACCCCACAATGTCAGTAAGTTAACACCACAAAGGCTTTTACCTTTGCTAAACTTGAGACAGATCAGGTGACTCTCCAGGGCAACTTTATCCACCCATCAGTATTTGAACCCCTTTCATCTGACAATGCCACCATCTCAACCTTGGAGTGCCCTCCAAGACTTTAATGCTGGGGGAAGGTCATGTAGAGTGCTTTTTAAAAAAAATTTTGTAAACACTTATTTACTCATTTACTTATTTATTTTTGGCTGCATTTTGTCTTCGTTGCGGTGCGCGGACTTCTCACTGTGATGGCTTCTCTTGTTGTGGAGCACGGGATCTAGGAGCATGGCTTTCAGTAGTTGTGGCACGTGGGCTCAGTAGTTGTGGTTAGGGGGCTCTAGAGCGCACAGGCTCAGTAGTTGTGGTGCACGGGCTTAGTTGCTCCACGGCATGTGGGATCTTCCCGGATCAGGGCTCGAACCCGTGTCTCCTGCATCGGCAGGTGGACTCTTAACCACTGCACCACAAGGGAAGCCCCATATAGAATGCTTTTAATTACCTGGCCTGAGGTTGCCTCACATCCCTTCAACCCCCACAGCATTAGCCTGAAGCTACTCATCTGGCTTCAACATAACTGCAAAGGAGACTGGGAAAAACAGCCTCCTTTTTAATCCAGACATAGGAAAACTAAATGAGATTTCATAAACACAGAGTTTTGCCTCTGTCACTGGCCAGTTGGGCAGGTAATTACACCATCATCCGTGTGGAGTTCTAAAACATCACCAGATTAAACCTGAAATAAGATGCTGCTTAACTCACGTTTCTGCATAATTGAGGTGGAGTGTTTCTTTCGGTGGAAATTTTTAAACATCCTTTGCCTGTGCTAAACTACCTCTGTTGAGTATTTTTTGAATCTCAGACTAAGTTCATGGTGCCACTGCAAGCAGTAAAACTAACTCTGAGACCTGTTAGCTGACAGTTGCCTGAAGCTGCAGGTCATAGTTGCCTTGAATTCTAAAACGAAATAATGCACAACACAGTAGTATTTACTAAGAGTGATCTCATCTAAGCTTAAACCCTGTAATGTATCACCCAAGAGCTGGTACACACAAACATCTACCTTCCTGAAGAGAGAATAAGTAGCTACAAAAAGGAATGCATTTTTTAAACATGAAAGTCAGAAAACAACATAATACAAGTTAAATGTGCATATGATATGGCTCTACTGTACAATTTTAAATTGACTATCAGTTGCTATCCACCTCAACTATATAAATGCTGAACAAATATTTATACTTTCAATCTGAGGAGTGGCAAATTAGTGTCCTGTCTCATCCACTCTTGTATCCTCAATGTCTAGAACAATGCCTGACATATTATAGGCACTTGATAAATATGCTCAGTAAATGAATGGCTGGGCGTTTACATTCTTGTTTCCCTTGGACCAGTGGCACTGTCATCACCTGAGAGCTTTTGAGAATTGTAGAATCTGGGACGCACCCCAGACCTACAAAATCAGAATGTGTTTTGGCTCTGTGTAAACTGGACTGACCACTTTTGAGAACAATTTGGCATCAAATTAAAAAGTTGAACATGTATATACAGTATGATTCAGCAATTCTATGAGTAGGCATATAATCAAGAGAAATTCTTGCACGTTTTCATTATAAAACATGTACCAGAAGTGCTTATATCAGGACTGTTCCTCATAGCAAAAAAAGTGGAAGCAAGACAAGCATCTGTCATCAGTAGGAACGGATGAATAAAATAGAGCATATTATACAATTCAGAAACTAAACAGAGGCAAAAATAAATGAACTACAGGTCTATGCATCCCGATGAACATGCCTCTAAAACATAAGGTTGAGTGAAATAAGGAAGCAACAGAAGAACGTACACAGTATTATTCCATTTGTATAAAGTTCAAAAAGAGGTAAGGTAATGATCAAGCAATTCTACTCTTGGGTGTATACCCAAAAGAAACAAAACACTAATTCAGAAAGATACATGCATCCAATACTCATAGCAGCATTATTTACAATTGCCAAGGTATGGAAAAAATTGTACCATCACAGATGAATGGATAAAGAAGAGGTGGTATGTATATACAATGGAATACTACTCAGCCATAAAAAAAAGAAAGAAATTTTGCTCCTTGTAGCAGCATGGATGGACTTGCAGGACTTTATGCTAGGTGAAATAAGTCAGGCAGAGAAAAACAAATACTGTATGATATCACTTATATGTGGAATCTAAAAACTACTACAAAATAGTGAATATAAAAATAAAGTAGCAGACTCACAGATATAGAGGAAAAACTAGTGGTTCCCAGTTGGGGTAGGAGAGCAAGGGGTACTGTAAGGCGGGAGAGTCAGAGGTACAAACTACTGGGTGTAAAATAGGCTCAAGGATGTATTGTACAACACAAGGAATATAGCCAATATTTTGTGAAAACTGTAAATGGAAAGTAAACTTTAAAACTGTATTTAAAAATTTTTTTTTAATTTTAAACAGCCCCTCTCAGGGGGTGAGCAAGGGAACCTGCTACTTGGTTTCGCTCCCTCATGATACAGTAGGAGTCTTAGTAAAGCCCTGCCTGAATTTCTCATCTGGCCTGTCATCAATTTCTATCAATTACAGAGTCCAAGGACCCTGGTTGGTAACAAAAGCTGGCTGACGCTAGGATGTGTGAGGGTCCTGGGTTAGAGGGAGCCTGTCAGGAGCTTCTTGTTTCTGGAGCCACTGAACCCCATTTGCAGGAGCCAGCTCACACTGAGGTGCTATAATACCTTACCTGGAATCCTTGGCTCTTATGAAGGTATTTTTGGGCTCAGATAGTTGTTCAAATTGATGTTTCTGGGGGAGGACAAGTGCTAGAAATTGCTATACTTGTCATGTTGCTGACATCGCCTCAACAATATATCTTGAAGTCGTGTGGCTGACAGGGTCTTGGTGCTCCGGCCTGGTGTCAGGCCTGTGCCTCTGAGGTGGGAGAGCCGAGTTCAGGACATTGGTCCACCAGAGACCTCCTGGCTCCACATAATATCAAACAGCGAAAGCTCTCCCAGAGATCTACATCTCAACATTAAGACCCAGCTCCACTCAACACCAGCAAGCTACAGTGCTGGACACCCTATGCCAAACAACTAGGAAGACAGGGACACAGCCCCACCCATTAGCAGAGAGGCTGCCTAAAATCATAATAAGGTCATAGACACTCCTGCACACCAGAAAGACAAAGTCCAGCCTCATCCACCAGAACACAGCACCAGTCCCCTCCACCAGGAAGCCTACACAACCCATTGAACTAACCATAGCCACTGGGGGCAGACACCAAAAACAACAGGAACTATGAACCTGCAGCCTGCGAAAAGGAGACCCCAAACACAGTAAGTTAAGCAAAATGAGAAGACAGAGAAACACACAGCAGATGAAGGAGCAAGGTAAAAACCCACCAGACCAAACAAATGAAGGGGAAATAGGCAGTCACCCGTAAAAGAATTCAGAGTATAGATGATCCAAAATCTTGGAAGTAGAATGGGGAAAATACAAGAAACGTTTAACAAGGACCTAGAAGAACTAAAGGGCAAACAAACAATGATGAACAACACAATAAATGAAATTAAAAATTGTCTAGAAGGGGGCTTCCCTGGTGGCGCAGTGGTTAAGATCCACCTGCCAATGTAGGGGACATGGGTTCAAGCCATAGTCCAGGAAGATCCCACATGCCATGGAGCAACTAAGCCCATGGGGCACAACTACTGAGCCTGCACTCTAGAGCCCAGGCACAACAACTACTGAAGCCACATGCCACAACTACTGAAGCCTGCACACCTAGAGCTCATGCTCTGCAACAAGAGAAGCCACCGCAATGAGAAGCCTGGGCACCGCAACGAAGAGTAGCCCCTGCTTGCTGCAACTAGAGAAGGCCCACACACAATAATGAAGACTCAACGCAACCAAAAATAAAAATAAACAAGATAAATAAATTTATTTTAAAAAATTCTCTAAAGGAATCAATAGCAGAATAACTGAGGTAGAAGAATGGATAAGTGACCTGGAAGATAAAATGTGGAAATAACTACCACAGAGCAGAATAAAGAAAAAAGAATGAAAAGAATTGACGACAGTCTCAGAAACCTCTGGGACAACATTAAATGCACCAATATTCAAATTATAGGGGTCCCAGAAGAAAAAGAGAAAAAGAAAGGGACTGAGAAAATATTTGAAGAGATTATAGTTGAATTATAGTTGATGCTACCAGAAAACTACTAGGTTATAGTTGAAAACTTCCCTAATATGGGAAAGGAAATATTCAGTCAAGTCCAGGAAGTGCAGAGAGTCCCATACAGGATAAATCCAAGGAGAAACACTCCAAAACACATATTAATCAAACTATCAAAAAATAAATACAAAGAAAAAATAGTAAAAGCAGCAAGGGAAAATAACAAATAACATACAAAGGAATTCCCATAAGGTTAACAGCTGATCTTTCAGCAGAAAGATCAGAAAACTACTAGAGCTAATCTATGAATTTGGTGAAGTAGCAGGATACAAAATTAATGCACAGAGATTTCTTGCATTCCTACACACTAATGATGAAAAATCTGAAAGGGAAATTAAGGAAACACTCCCATTTACCTTGGCAACAAAAAGAATAAAATACCTAGGAATAAACCTACCTAAGTAGACAAAAGACCTGTATGCAGAAAACTATAAGACACTGATGAAAGAAATTAAAGATGATACCAACAGATGGAGAGATATACCATGTTCTTGCATTGGAAGAATCAACACTGTGAAAATGACTATACTATCCAAAGCAATCTATGTGTTCAATGCAATCCTTATCCAACTACCAATGGCATTTTTCACAGAACTAGAACAAGAAATTTCACAATTTGTATGGAAACACAAAAGACCCCAAATAGCCAAAGCAATCTTGAGAAAGAAAAATGGAGCTGGAGGAATCAGGCTCCTGGACTTCAGACTATACTACAAAGCTACAGTAATCAAGACAGAATGGTACTGGCATAAACACAGAAATATAGGTCAATGGAATAGGATAGAAAGGCCAGAGATAATCCCACACACATATGGTCACCTTATCTTTGATAAAGGAGGCAAGAATATACAGTGGAGAAAAGACAGCCTCTTCAATAAGTGGTGCTGGGAAAACTGGACAGCTACATGTAAAAGAATGAAATTAGAACACTCCCTAACACCATACACAAAAATAAACTCAAAATGGATTCGAGACATAAATGTAAGACCGGACACTATAAAACTCTTAGAGGAAAACATAGCAGAACACTCTATGACATAAATCATAGCAAGATGCTTTTTGACCCAGCTCCTAGAGAAATGGAAATAAAAACAAAAATAAACAAATGGGACCTAATGAAACTTAAAAGCTTTTGCACAGCAAAGGAAACTATAAACAAGACAAAAAGACAACCCTCAGAATGGGAGAAAATATTTGCAAATGAATCAACAGACAAAGGATTAATCTCCAAAATATACAAACAGCTCATGCAGCTCAATATCAAAAAACAAACAACACAATCAAAAAATGGGCAGAAGACCTAAATAGACATTTCTCCAAAGAAGACATACAGACGGCCAAGCAGCACATGAAAAGCTGCCCAACGTCACTAATTATTAGAGAAATGCAAATCAAAACTACAATGAGGTATCACCTTACACCAGTTAGAATGGGCATCATCAGAAAGTCTACAAACAATAAATGCTGGAGAAGGTGTAGAGAAAAGGGAACCTTCTTGCACTGTTGGTAGGAATGTAAATTGGTACAGCCACTATGGAGAACAGTATGGAGGTTCCTTAAAAAACTAAAACTAGAACTACCATATGACACAGCAATCCCACTACTGGGCATGTACCCTGAGAAAACCATAATTCAAAAAGAGTCATGTACTACAATATTCATTGCAGCACTATTTACAATAGCCAGGACATGGAAGCAACCTAAGTGTCCATCGACAGATGAATGGATAAAGAAGATGTGGCACATATATACAATGGAATATTACTAAGCCATAAAAAGAAATGAAATTGAATTATTTGTAGTGAGGTGGATGGACCTAGAGTCTGTCATACAGAGTGAAGTAAGTCAGAAAGAGAAAAACAAATACCGTATGCTAACACATATATATGGAATCTTAAAAAAAAGAAAAATGGTTATGAAGAACCTAGGGGCAGGAGAGTGATGAAGACACAGATGTAGAGAATGGACTTGAGGACACAGAGAGGGGAAGGGGTAAGCTGGGAGGTAGTGAGAGAGTGGCACGGACTTATACATACAGCCAAATGTAAAATAGGTAGTTAGTGGGAAGCAGCTGCAGAGCACAGGGAGATCAGCTCAGTGCTTTGTGACCACCTAGAGCAGTGGGATAGGGAGGGTGGAAGGGAGATGCAAGAGGGAGGAGATATGGGGATATATGTATATGTATAGCTGATTCACTTTGTTATAAAGCAGAAACTAACACACCTTTGTAAAGCAAATATACTCCGATAAAGATGTTTAAAAATTAAAAACTAAATAGATGTCTGTGGAATAAATAATTAATGAAACTTTAAAAACACCATTACATGTCAAAAAATGGTCCACTTAGACCAATGTTCTATCTTGGAGAAGAGCATTTTTTTTTTTTTGCTTTTATGATATTAGTCTCAAAAGTCAAGGGAAGTACCCCTTCATTTACAATTCCCAAGATTTCCCTATAATGACCCTCTTAACAGAATGTGCATATAAATTTGGTTAATGACTGGATCATACATGATTTTCCAAATATAATTGGAAAACAGTTTTTTTTTAAGCTGTCATAGAGGGGTTTGATTTGTGGTAAAATAATTTAGCCATCTTGGGGATGTTCACCTTCTAGGCAAGCTTCTTAGTTGTACTCGTATTAATTTGGAGACCTTTTGCTTGAAGGCAGGACTTATATCCTACTGTATGAACTGAAGGAGATATGTCTCCTTTCTCTTTTCATACCAGTAAAATCAGATGGTAAAGCTAAGACACAGGCTTGGCCAACAGGTATTATCTTGTAGGACTTTGAATCTTGAGCAAGAGATAGCACAATATGACCCGTTAGCATTGTGTGACCTTCCTTGGTTATCTTCTGCGTAGCCCTCCAGAACTCACTTGGTACCTGTCAAGTTTTCAAGCCTGGTCCTCCAGTCTTCTAGTATCATTCCGATATATTCCCTTTCTGCTTCAGATTATTATGTAATTTTCTATTGTTTGCAACCACACGCAAAGGATGATATAGTGTTGTTAAAGATGTAAGAAAACATGTTGCTCTTTATCCTCATTCAAAACTGATTAAAATTCAAAAATTCAATAAAAAGAAGAGGGAGGAGATATGGGGATATATGTATATGTACAGCTGATTCACTGTTATAAAGCAGAAACTAGCACACCATTGTAAAGCAATTATACTCCAATAAAGATGTTAAAAAAAATTTTAACAGGTAAAATTCAACAATTATAATATTTAGAAATGCATTTATAGATGGTAAAGCTATTTAAATTAAAGCATGGGTGCTTGACACAAAATTCGGGATAGTGTTTACCTCTTGTTGGGGAGAAAAAAGGGGGTAAAATTAGGGAGAGGCACACAGGAGCCTTCTTAGGTCATGCTACTCAAGATGTAATTTGTGGACCACCACCTTCTGCGTCACCTGGGAGCTGGTTAGAAATACTTAATCTCAGGCTCTTTCCCAAACCTACTGAACCAGAATCTGCATTTTAACATGATCCCCAGGTGATTCACAAGCACATTAAAGATACTTGTAAAGTTCTATTTTTAAGGTAGATAGTGCATACATAGGTGTTTATTTTAGCAATATTCTTTAAATGGTGTAGATTTTATACTTTTGCATGTGTATTTTGTAATTAATAACATTTTTTAAAATATATAGTTTGAATAAAGTTTTTAAATATTTTTAAGTATACATATAGAAACAAAGACAAAAAGGAAGGAAAGGAGGGAGAGAAGGGGCACAATTCAGAGAGTTAATAAAATTATGAAGTCTTTTCAATGCTCTTTTAAATTTTGTAAAGAGAAGGGACTTCCCTGGTGGCACAGTGGTTAAGAATCCACCTGCCAATGCAGGGGTCATGGGTTCAATCTCTGGTCCAGGAAATCCCACATGCCGCAGAGCAACTAAGCCCATGCGCCACATCTACTGAGCCTGCGCTCTAGAGCCCACGAGCCACAACTACTGAGCCCACGTACCTAGAGCCCGTGCTCCATAGCAAGAGAAGCCACCACAATGAGAATCCCATGCAACAAAGAGTAGCCCTCACTTGCCACAACTAGAGAAAGCCTGTGTGCAGCAATGAAGACCCAAAGCAGCCATAAAATTAATTTTAAAAAATTAAATTAAAATTTAAAAATTTGTAAAGAGAAAATGTAACACTGATCGTCTTTCTCCCTTCATAAAGAAGACTGCAACAAGCTAAATCATGGTCCACAGCTTGGTGGACTGTGAACTCCCCTCTGGGAAGTGTTAGCTGATGCTGATTCTCAGTTCCTCTAGAATAGGTGCTTACCCAATGCTCCAAACTCACCTGTACGAAAAGTATGACTTTATTTTTTCTTGGCAAGGTCTTCTGAGTTCCTCTTCTGCCAGATGGCAAAAACATTCTCTCTGTCAATTCTGGGCAATCACAGTCAGTTTAACAGGACCCCCTGACCTTTGCCCAACACCCACCAATACACACACTCCTTCCCTTTCCCGGGACTGAGAGTACCAAGGAGTAAGGATAGGATAGATAGAGATATTGCCTGGTCCTCTGTCATTGTCTCTCCATGCTGGTATTTACTGTGACATCCTATTCCCACCTGGTTTCCAATTGCCAGACCATGAAGTCATGGTTATAACTCTATGTCCAAAAGGAAAGCCACTCTAGACTCTCCACTACTCCTTGTACCCTCTCAGAGGGGGTCGGACGCATTCACCCTCTCCCACACCACTCCGGGTCTCTGGCCAGCCTGCCATACATGCATTTCTTTCCATTGCTCCTACACCTCAAGAGGTACGGAAACTCTGGAGACTGGCCCACAGGATTCCTTCCGGATTCACCAGCCTCTAAGCTCACTACTGCTCTTTCTTCACCTTACAAGTCTAGGGAATTTTTATTTGGTCTTGGAGAAAAAGAAAGGCACCGGAAAAAGCTGGCTTTGACTGAGCACCTATTCTTATATGTCTGTGGTTAAGGCATGATTTTATACCCTGGGTTATTGATGACTCTAGCTTTTGAAGTTCAAAACCTTTTAATCACAAAAGTTTTATCTCTGCCTTGAGTTTCCAGAACATATTTTAAGCCTCAAAGCCCAGGGACTGACTTTTTTGTTATCTGCACTATGTTCCACCAACACCGCACCAAGGTGTGGCTGCCAAGAGGTCTAGTGTGAAGAGGGAAGGATCACTGATTTTTTTTAAAATTATTTTTAAAAATCACATGTATCAAAGTAAGATTCCACTACATCTAATTGTAAAGATCCACACATTTTCTCCACCACTACAACTTACCTTTTAGCAACAAACTTTGCAAATGTATGTACAGCATTTTGTACATGTGTTTAAATTTTGTTGTTCTCTTTATTGAAACAGTTGTCAGACTTGTTTAAATGCAATAAGCATCAAATTTACTGTTTCTGGCATACCAAATGATATCCTCCTTTGTCTCAATTGTAAAATCATTAACATCAGCATTTTACTTTTCCATTTTCCACTCTACTTTTATAAATAAGGGCAAATACGCAATAAAATATTCAAGTAGTTATACAAACATTGCCATATTTAGATGGCAACACTGCTAAAATGAAACTATTAGCTGGCAGACAGCAGTACTCTGAGGTAACATAAAATGGTTATTTGTCTACTGAAATAGAAAAGTCAAATTTGGTATAAGAAGGTTGTTCAGAGGTGTAGCTATATAATATATGAAAGGGCCACTTGTTCAAAAGTTAATGATTACCTGAATTTTGATTCATTAAATGTTTGTTCACTCTTACCTATCTTCACATCTCTAAGTGGAAACAATGAAAACAATTTTACTGGTAACGGCTTTATCAAGATATAATTCCCATACCCTACAATTCATCCAAGTAAGAAAAAACCCACACCTCTCATATTCCTTTGTCCCTCCTTTACCCTCACACTACTACCACACTCACAAAACTTCTGATACCAGATGCTTGGGGGTTTCCCCCCACACCAAGCAATTCTCTGTGATACGAGCAAGGTGTTCTACAATTCAGTTCAGTCTGACACTAACCAAAGTTAGCACAGACCCCACAGGTAAGGGCTCAGTCCCATAAGACTGATCCCCACCTCAGACACCAAACCAAGCGGTAGGTCCCTAGGTTATCCACAACTGCAGTCTGACTTGGCTGCAAATTGGAGGTTCCACGACCACCATCACCCCACTATTAGATTCAGTTATTTGCTAGAACAGCTCACAGAACTCAGGGAAACACTTACCAACATTTATCAGTTTATCATAAAATAAAAGGTATGATAAAGGATACAGATGAACAGCCAAAGGAAGAGATACATAAGGCAAAATCCAGCAGGGTGCCAGGTACAGGAGCGTCTATCCTCGTAGAGTCAGGGTGTACTACCCTCCCAGGATATAGATGTGTTTACCAACCCAGAAGCTCTCCAAACCCCATATTTTTGAAATTTTTATGGCAGTTTCATCATGTAGGCATGATCAATTATTCATCCAATTTCCAGCCCGTCTCCCCTCTTGGAGTATTGGGCAGTGGAATATGGGCGTTATTTTTCATGGCTGAATAATATTCCATTGGATCTACATTTATTTATCCATTCATAAGTTAATAGACATTTGGATTGTTTCCACCTTTTAACTATTATGAATAATGCTGCTAGGAACATTCACGTACAAGTTTTGTATGAACACATATTTGCAATTCTCTAGGAATAGAATTTCTGGGTTATACAGAAGCTCTGTTTAATCTTTTGAGGAATTACCAGAATGTTTTCCAAAGTGTCTGCATCATTTTACATTCCCACCAGCAGTATATGAGGATTCCAATTTCCTCCTGTCCTCACTAATACTTGTTAATATCCACCTTTTATCATTAAAAACACCTTAGTGGATGCGAAGTGGTATATCTCACTGTAGTTTTGATTTGCATTTTCCTGATGACCAAAAATGTCAAACATCTTTTCATGTGCTTATTGACCACTTGTATATCTTTTTTGGAGAAAATGTGTATTTAGACTGAGTGGGTTATTTTTTTTTTTTTTGAGTGGGTTATTTTTGTTTTTATTATTGAGTTTATGTGTTCTTTATATATTCTAGATACAAGTCCTTTAGCAGATAATATGATATGCAAACATTTCTTCCATCCAATAAGTTGTCTTTTCCTTCTTTTGATAGTGTCTTTTGATGCACAAAACTTTTTTAATTTTTATGAAGTCTAATTTATCTATTGATGTGGACTGATTTTTTTGTCACCCATACCGCCTCTCAGAAAATTTATGTGTTGAAGTCCTAACCCTTAATGTGATAGTATTAGGAGATGGGGTCTTTAGGAGAGAATTTGATCTAGATGAGGTCATGAGAGAAGGGCCCTCATGGTGAGATTAATGTCCTTGTAAAGAGAAACACCAGAGAGTTTTCTTCCTCCTTCTCTCTCTCTCTCTCTCTCTCTCTCTCTCTCTCTCTCTCTCTCTCTCTCTCTCTCTCTCTCTCTCTCTCTCTCTCTCTCTCCCTCTCTCTCTCCTGGCACTGTGATCTAAGACTCCCAGCCTCCAGAACTGTGAGAAATAAATTTCTATTGTTGAAACCACCCAGTCCATGGCATTTTGTTATGAGAGCCTGAGCTAAGAAATTTATTTTTTCTTTTGTTGTGCATACTTGTGGTGTCTTATCTAAGAATCCATGACCAAATCCAAGGTCATGAAGTTTTACCTCTGTGTTTTCTTCTAACAGTTTTTAGGTTTTAGCTCTTACATTTGGATCTTTGATGCATTTTTGGTCCATTTTGTATATGGCGTGAGCTAGGGATCGAACTTCATTCTTTTGTATGTGGATATCCATTTGCCTCAGCACCATTTATTGAAGAGACTCTTCTCTCTCTATTAAATGCTCTTGGTACTCTTGTCAAAAATCAATTGGCCAGGGGCTTCCTTGGTGGTGCAGTGGTTAAGAATCTGCCACAAATGCAGGGGACATGGGTTCAAGCCCTGGTCCAGGAAGATCCCACATGCCACGGAGCAACTAAGCCCATGTGCTACAACTACTGAGCCTGCACTCTAGAGCCCACAAGCCACAACTACCAAAGCCCGCGTGCCTAGAGCCCATGCTCGGCAACAAGAGAAGCCACTGCAATGAGAAGCCTGCACACAGCAATGAAGAGTAGCCCCAGCTTGCCACAACTAGAGAAAGCCCGTGTACAGCAACAAAGACCCAACACAGCCAAAAATAAATAAAATAAATTAATTTTTTTTAAAAAAAGGTTTTTTAAAAGTTGAGAGAGCAGACATACTTTTCTCTTTCCTTATTCTAGGGGAAAATCATTTAGTCTTTCACTATTAAGTATTGTATTAGCTGTGAGTTTTTCATAGATACCCTTTATCAGATTGAGGAAATTTCCTTCTATTCCTAATTTGTTGAATTTTTTGTTTTTGGGGGTTTTTTTTTTTGCAGTACGCAGGCCTCTCACTGTTGTGGCCTCTCCCATTGCGGAGCACAGGCTCCGGACACGCAGGCTCAGCGGCCATGGCTCACGGGCCCAGCCGCTCATCGGCACGTGGGATCTTCCTGGACTGGGGCACGAACCTGTGTCCCCTGCATCAGCAGGTGGACTCTCAACCACTGCGCCACCAGGGAAGCCCTGTTGAATGTTTTTATAAAGAAAGTGTGTTGGATTTTTCTCACATGTTTCTTTCTGCATCTATTTATTTATATTATGTCAGTAATAATGGCCCCACTCTTATTCTTGATTTTAGTAATATGAGTCTTCTCTCCTTTTTTCTTGGTCAGTCTAGCTAAAAGGTTTGTCAACTTTGTTGATCTTTCCAAGGAACCAACTTTTGGTTTGTTTATTTTTCTCTGTAGTTTTTCTATTCTGAGTTTAATTTCCACTCTAATCTTTATTGTTTCCTTTTTTTGCTTGCTTTAGTTTTGGTTTGCTCTTCTTTTTCCTCAAATATCTTAAGGTGGAAGGTTAAGTTATTGATTTGAGATCATTCCTCTTTTATAATACAGGTGCTGATAGCTATAAGTTTCCCTCAAATTACTGTTTTAGCTGTATCCCATAAATTTTGTTATATTGTGTCTTCAATTTTTCTCTTTTCTCTTGTGATTTCTTCTTTGACTCATTGATTATTCAGTTGTTAATTCCACCTATCTGTTAATTTCCAAAATTTCTTTCAGTTATTGATTTCTAATTTAATTTCACTGCGGTTGAAGAACACTGAATAATTTCAATCCTTTCAAATCTATTGAATAAACAGCTTTCCATATATTTATTAATTCTATAACCTTTCTAATGGTTAATTTGCTCAAGTCTTCTGACCATATATTGTATGAACTTTTTGTATAAGAAACACATTAACCATTTGTCATCTTTGCTGTATTTTTCACATTTTGCGTGTATCTCATTTAATCTTGGTTACTTATGTAGAGAACTTTTAAATGTCTGTGTAGTCGAATATGTCTTTTCCTTTTTTAATTTATTCTATCACTTAAAAGTTTGTAAGTTAAAAAAAAATAAGACAGGCCACAGACTGAAAGAAAATATTTGCAAGACACTTACCTGAAGAAAGATTATTATCCAAACTATATGAAGAAACCTTAAACCTCAACAATAAGAAAACAACCCAATTTAACAATGGGCAAAAGATCTGATCAGACACCTTACAAAGAAGTTATACAAGTGGCAGATAAGGATATGAAAAGATAAGCATTTAAGGAATTACAACTTAAAATAACAATGAGATACCACTACACAGCTGTTAGAATGAGTAAAATCCAAAAGACTGATAACACCAAATGGTGGTGAGGATGTGGAACAAAAGGAGCTCTCTCACTCATTGTGATGGTAATGCAAAATGGTACAGAGACTTTGGAAGGCAGTTTGGCAGTTTTTTACAGAACTAAACATACTCTTACCATACGTTTCAATAAACACACTCTTTGGTATTTACTCAAATGACCTGAAAACTTACGTCCACACAAAACTTGTATGAACGTTTATAGCAGCTTTATTCAGAACTGTTAAAACTTGAAAGCAACTAGAACAAATAATTCTAAAATTTGTATGGAAACATAAAAGACCCCGAATAGCCAAAGCAATCTTGAGAAAGAAGAACAAACCTGGAGGTATCATGTGTTCTGATTTCAACTGTACAACAAAGCTATAGTAATCTAAACAGTATGGTACTGGCACAAAAGCAGACACATAGATCAATGGATCAGAATAGAGAGCGCAGAAATAAACCATATAGAAAAGTAAACTAAAAATAGATTAAAGAGACTTAAATGTAAGACCTGAAATCATAAAACTCCTAGAAGAATACATAGTCAGTACACTCTTTGACAATGGTCTTAGCAATTTGGGGTGGGGGGGTGGGGGTTGGTTCTGTCTCCTCAGGAGGGGAAACAAAAGTGAAAATAAATAAATGGAACTACATAAAACTAAAAAGTTTTTCACAGCAAAGAAAACTATCAAAACAAAAAGGCAGCCTACTGAATGGGAGAAGATATTTGCAAATTATATATCCAATAAGAGGTTAATATCCAAAATATACAAAGAACTCATAAAACTCAATATTAGGGAATTCCCTGGCAGTCCAGTGGTTAGGACTCTGTGCTTTCACTTCTGAGGGCCTGGGTTTGATCCCTGGTCAGGGAACTAAGATCCCACAAGCTGCAAGGCATGGCCAGAAAAACAAAAAATCGGAAAAAAATCCTCAACATCAAAAAAAACCTGATTTTAAAATGGGCAGGGGTTCTGAATAGAAATTTCTCCAAAGAAGACATACAGATGGCCAAAGACACATGAAAAGATGCTCAACATCACTAATCATCAGGGGAATGAAAATCAAAACTACACGAGATACCACCTCACACTTGTCAGAATGGCTGTCATCAAAAGGACAACAACTAGCAAGTGTTGGTGAGCACGTAGAGAAGAGGGAACCCTCATGCACTGTTGGTGGGATTATAAATTGGTACAGCCAGTAAGGAAAACAGTTTGAAGATTCCTCAAAAAATTAAAAAGAGAGCCGCCATTTGATCCAGCAATTTCACTTCTGGATATTTACCCAAGAAAAGCAAAAACTAATTTGAAAAGATATACACACACCAATATTCATTGCAGCATTATTTACAGTAGCCAAGATACGGAAGCAACTTAAGTGTCCATGGATAGATGAATGGAAAAAGAAGATGTGAAATATTACTCAGCCACCAAAAAAAAAAAAAATCTTGCCATTTTCAACAACATGGATGGATCTAGAGGGCATTATGCTAAGTGAAATAAGTCAGAGAAAGAAAAATACTGCATGATGTCACTTGTATGTGGAATCTAAAAAACAAAACAAACAAAAGAAAATAAAAACAGACTCACAGATACAAAGAACAAATGAGTAGTTGCCAGAGGGGAAGGGAATGGGGTGGGGCAAAAAAATAGGTGAAGGGGACTAAGAGGTATGAACCTCCAGTTGTATAATAAATGAGCCACAGGGTTGTAATATACAGCATAAGGCATATGGGTAATAATATTTTACTAACTTTGTACGGGAACACATGGCTACTAGACTTACCACACTGACCATTTCATAATGTATGCAAATGTCACATCACTATGTAGTACACTGGAAACTAACATAATATTGTATGTCAACCATATTTCAATATTTTTTAAAGGCTTATAATCTATCTGTACTTTTTAAATGTGTAAAATTATTAGAGACTAATGTGAAAGTACAGTTGACGCTTAAACAACATGGGTTTGAACTGAGCCAGTCCACTTTTTTTTTTTTTCACTTCTTAATCTATATTTTACTTATTTACTTTTTGGCTGCACCGTGAGGCTTGTGGGATTTTAGATCTGTGACCAGGGATCTAACTCAGGCCGAAGACAGTGAGAACAACAAGTCCTAACCACTGGACTGCCAGAGAATTCCCAGCCAGTCCACTTCTAAGCAATTTTTCTCCAATAAATACAAAGCACAAGTGAGATTTGTTCAACATGGCAGAGTAGAAGGACATGCTCTCACACCCTCTTACGAGAGCACCAGAATCACAACTAACTGCTCAACAATCATCAACAGGAAGACACTGGACCTCACCAAAAAAGATACCCCACATCCAAAGACAAAGGAGAAGCCACAATGAGACAGTAGGAGGGGTGCAATCACAACAAAATCAAATCCCATCACTGCTGGGTGGGTGACTCACAAACTGGAGAACACTTATACCACAGAAGTCCACCCACTGGAGTGAAGGTTCTGAGCCCCATGTCAGGCTTCCCAACCTGGGGGTCTGGCAACAGGAGGAGGAATTCTTAGAGAATCAGAATTTGAAGGCTAGTGGGATTTGATTGCAGGACTTCTACAGGACTGGGGGGAACAGAGACTCAAATCTTGGAGGGCACACACAAAGTAGTGTGTGCATTGGGACCCAGGGGAAGGAGCAGTGACCCTATAGGAGGCTGAACCAGACCTACCTGCCAGTGTTGGAGGGTCTCCTGCAGAGGCGGAGGGTGGCTGTGTCTCACCGTGAGGACAAGGACACTGACAGCAGAAGTTCTGGGAAGTACTCCTTGGCGTGAGCCCTCCCAGAGTCTGCCATTAGCTCCACCAAAGAGCCTGGGTAGGCTCCAGTGTTGGGTTGCCTCGGGCCACACAACCAACAGGGAGGGAACCCAGCCCCACCCATCAGCAGAGAAGCAGATTAAACTTTTACTGAGCTCTGCTACCCACCACCAGTCCCTCCCATCAGGAAACTAGCACAAGCCTCTTAGATAGCCTCATCCACCAGAGGGCAGACAGCAGAAGCAAGAAGAACTACAGTCCTGCAGTCTGTGGAAAAAAAAACACATTCACAGAAAGATAGACAAGATGAAAAGGCAGAGGGCTATGTACCAGATGAAGGAACAAGATAAAACCCCAGAAAAACAATTAAATGAAGTGGAGATAGGCAACCTTCCAGAAAAAGAATTCAGAATAATTATAGTGAAGATGATCCAGGACCTCGGAAAAAGAGTGGAGGCAAAGATCGAGAAGATGCAAGAAATGTTTAACAAAGATGTAGAAGAATTAAACAACAAACAAACAGAGATGAACAATACAATAACTGAAATGAAAACTACATTAGAAGGAATCAATAGCAGAATAACTGAGGCAGAAGAATGGATAAGTGACCTGGAAGATAGAATGGTGGAATTCACTGCTGTGGAACAGAATAAAGAAAAAAGAATGAAAAGAAATGAAGACAGCCTAAGAGACCTCTGCGACAAGATTAAATGCACTAACATTCACATTATAGGGGTCCCAGAAGAAGAGAGAGAGAAAGGACCCAAGAAAATATTTGAAGAGATTATTGTCAAAAACTTCCCTAACATGGGAAAGGAATAGCCACCCAAGTCCAGGAAGTGCAGAGAGTCCCATACAGGATAAACCCAAGGAGAAAAATGCCAAGACACTTAATAATCAAATTGGCAAAAATTAAAGACAAAGAAAAATTATTGAAAGCAGCAAGGGAAAAATGACAAATAACACACAAGGGAACTCTCATAAGGTTAACAGCTGATTTCTCAGCAGAAACTCTACAAGTCAGAAGGGAGTGGCATGACATATTTCAAGTGATGAAAGGGAAGAACCTACAATCAAGATTACTCTACCCGGCAAGGAGCTCATTCAGATTCGATGGAGAACTCAAAAGCTTTACAGACAAGCAAAAGCTAAGAGAATTCAGCACCACCAAACCAGCTCTACAACAAATGCTAAAGGAACTTCTCTAAGTGGGAAACACAAGAGAAGAAAAGGACCTACAAAAACAAACACAAAACAATTAAGAAAATGGTCATAGGAACATACATATCGACAATTACCTTAAACATGAATGGATTAAATGCTCCAAGCAAAAGACAAAGGCTTGCTGAATGGATACAAAAACAAGACCCATCTATATGCTGTCTACAAGAGACCCACTTCCAACCTAGGGAAACATACAGACTGAAAGTGAGGGGATGGAAAAAGATATACTATGCAAATGGAAATCAAAAGAAAGCTGGAGTAGCAATACTCATATCAGATAAAATAGACTTTAAAATAAAGAATGTTACAGAGACAAGGAAGGACACTACATAATGATCAAGGGATCAATCCAAGAAGAAGGTATAACAATTATAAATATATATTCACCCAACATAGGAGCATCTCAATACATAAGGCACCTGCTAACAGCTATAAAAGAGGAAGTCGACAGTAACACAGTAATAGTGGGGGACTTTAACACCTCACTTGCATCAATGGACAGATCATCCAGACAGAAAATTAATAAGGAAACACAAGCTTTAAATGACACAATAGACCAGATAGATTTAATTGATATTTCTAGGACAGTACATCCAAAAACAGCAGATTACATTTTCTTCTCAAGTGCGCACATAACATTCTCCAGGATAGATCACATCTTCAGGCACAAATCAAGGCTCAGTAAATCTATGAAAATTGAGGGCTTCCCTGGTTGCGCAGTGGTTGTGAGTCTGCCTGCCAATGCAGGGGACACGGGTTCAATCCCTGGTCCAGGAGGATCCCACGTGCCACGGAGCAACAAAGCCCATGGGCCACAACAATTAGAGCCCATGCTCCTCAACAGGGGAAGCCACTGCAATGAGAAGCCTGCATACCGCAGTGAAGAGTGGCCCCCATTCTCTGCAACTAGAGAAAGACTGCAAGCAGCAGCGAAGACCCAATGCAGCCAAAATTAAATAAATAAATAATTTTAAAAATTTTTTAAAAAAAAGAAAATTGAAATCATATCACCAACTTTTCTGACCACAACACTGTGATATTAGAAATCAATTACAGGGGAAAAAAACATAAACAACACAAACAAATGGAGGCTAAACAATACGTTACTAAATAACCAAGAAATCAAAGAGGAAATCAGAAAATACCTAGAGACAAATGACAATGAAAACATGACGATCCAAAACCTATGGGATGCAGGAAAAAGATTACTTAAGAGGGAAGTTTATAGCAATACAAGCCTACCTCAAGAAACAAGAAAAATCTCAAATAAACAATCTAACCCTACACCTAAAGGAACTAGAGAAAGAAGAACAAAGAAAACCCAAAGTTAGCAGAAGGAAAGAAATCATAAAGATCAGAGCAGAAATACATGAAATAGAAACAAAGAAAACAATAGCAAACATCAATAAAACTAAAAGCTGGTTCTTTGAGAACATAAACAAAATTGATAAACGTTTAGCCAGACTCATCAAAAAAAAGAGCGAGAGGACTCAAATCAATAAAATTAGAAATGAAAAAGGAGAAGTTACAACAGACACTGCAGAAATACAAAGCATCCTAAGAGACTACTACAAGCAACTCTAGTCAATAAAATGGACAACCTGGAAGAAATGTACACATTCTTAGAAAGGTATAACCTTCCAAGACTGAACCAGGAAGAAATAGAAAGTATGAACAGACCAATCACAAGTAATGAAATTAAAACTGTGGTTAAAAATCTTCCAACAAACAGAAGTCCAGGACCAGATGGCTTCACAGGTGAATTCTATCAAACGTTTAGAGAAGAGCTAACACCCATCCTTCTCAAACTCTTCCAAAAACTTGCAGAGGAAGGAACATTCCCAAACTCACTCTATGAAGCCACCATCACCCTGATACCAAAACCAGACAAAGATGTCACAAAGAAAGAAAATTACAGACCAATATCACTGATGAACATAGATGCAAAAATCCTCAACAAAATACTAGCAAACAGAATCCAACAACACATTAAAAGGATCATACACCATGATCAAGTGGTATTTATCCCAGGGATGCAAGGATTCTTCAATATATGCAAATCAATCAATGTGATATACCATATTAACAAATTGAAGAATAAAAACCATATAATCATCTCAATAGATGCAGAAAAAGCTTTTGACAAAATTCAACACCCATTTATGATGAAAGCTCTCCAGAAAGTGGGCATAGACGGAACCTGCCTCAACATAATAAAGGCCATATACAACAAAGCCACAGCGAACATCATTCTCAATGGTGAAAACTTGAAAGCATTTCCTCTAAGATCAGGAACAAGACAAGGATGTCCACTCTCACCACTATTATTCAACATAGTTTTGGAAATCCTAGCCACAGCAATCAGAGAAGAAAAAGAAATAAAAGGAATACAAATTGGAAAAGAAGAAGTAAAACTGTCACTGTTTGCAGATGACATGATACTATACATAGAGAATCCTAAAGATGCCACCAGAAAACTACAAGAGCTAATCAATGAATCTGGTAAAGTTGCAGGATACAAAATTAATGCACAGAAATCTCCTGCATTCCTATACACTAATGATAAAAATCTGAAAGAGAAATTAAGGAAACACTCCCATTTACCACTGCAACAAAAAGAACAAAATATCTAGGAATAAACCTACCTAGGGAGACAAAAGACCTGTATGCAGAAAACTATAAGACACTGATGAAAGAAATTAAAGATGATACCAACAGATGGAGAGATATACCATGTTCTTGGATTGGAAGAATCAATACTGTGAAAATGACTATACTACCCAAAGCAATCTACAGATTCAGTACAATCCCTATGAAATTACCAATGGCATTTTTTACAGAACTAGAACAAAAAAATCTTAAAATTTGCATGGAGACACAAAAGACCCCAAACAGCCAAAGCAGTCTTGAGGGAAAAGAATGGAGCTGGAGGAATCAGACTCCCTGACTTCAGACTATACTACAAAGCTACAGTAATCAAGACAATATGGTACTGGCACAAAAACAGAAACATAGATCAATGGAACAAGATAGAAAGCCCAGAGATAAACCCACACACCTATGGTCAACTAATCTATGACAAAGGAGGCAAGGATATACAATGGAGAAAAGACAGTCTCTTCAGTAAGTGGTGCTGGGAAAACTGGACAGCTACATGTAAAAGAATGAAATTAGAACACTCCCTAACACCATACACAAAAATAAACTCAAAAGGGATTAGAGATTCAAATGTAAGACCAGACATTATAAAAGTCTTAGAGGAAAACATAGGAAGAACACTCTGACATAAATCACAGCAAGATCTTTTTTCATCCACCTCCTAGAGTAATAGAAATAAAAACAAAAATAAACAAATGGGACCTAATGAAACTTAAAAGCTTTTGCACAGCAAAGGAAACCATAAACAAGATGAAAAGACAATGCTCAGAATGGGAGAAAATATTTGCAAACGAATCAATGGACAAAGGATTAACCTCCAAAATATATAAACAGCTCATGCAGCTCAATATTAAAAAAAAACAAACAACCCAATCCAAAAATGGGCAGAAGACCTAAATAGACATTTCACCAAAGAAGACATACAGATGGCCAAGAAGCACATGAAAATCTGCTCAACATCACTAACTATTAGAGAAATGCAAATCAAAACTACAATGAGGTATCACCTCACACCAGTTAGAATGTGCATCATCAGAAAGTCTACAAACAACAAATGCTGGAGAGGGTGTGGAGAAAAGGGAACCCTCTTGCACTGTTGGTGCGAATGTAAATTAATACAGCCACTATGGAGAACATATGGAGGTTCCTTATAAAACTAAAAATAGGGCTTCCCTGGTGGTGCAGTGGTTGAGAGTCCGCCTGCTGATGCAGGGGACACGGGTTCGTGCCCCAGTCCAGGAAGATCCCACATGCCGTGGAGCGGCTGGGCCCGTGAGCCATGGCCGCTGAGCCTGCACATCCGGAGTCTGTGCTCTGCAACGGGAGAGGCCACAACAGTGAGAGGCCCGCTTACCACAAAAAATTTTAAAAATAAATAAATAAAAAATAAATTTAAAAAATGAAATCTTATTCAGTAATATTTTTAAAAGAGCTATCAAGCCATTAAAAGACATGAAGGAACCTTAAATGCATATTGCTAAGCGAAATAAGACAACCTGAAAAAGTTACATTAATGTATGATTCCAAGTATAAACATTCTGAAAGAGTCAAAACTATGGAGATAGTAAAAAAAAAAAAAAAAAACATCCTTGCCAGGGGTTAGGGAGGAGGAAGGGATTAATTAGAGGAAGACAGAAGATTTTTAAAGTAGTGAAACCATTCTGTATGATACTGTAATGGTGGAAACATTACACATTTGTCAAAACCCACAGAAAGAGAAACTCACACAAAGAGTGATCCCTAATGTAAAGTATGGATGTCAATTAATAACAATGTATCAACCAATGTTGGCTCATGAATACACCATATCAATAACAGGGGAACTGGTTCAGGGGTGGGTAGGGAGACACTAAGTAAGGGGATATATGGAACTCTGTACTTTCCACTCAATTTTTTTGTAACTGAACCAAAAAAAACATAACTTTTTTCAAAGAGTTTGCAAGCTCTTCTCCCTAAAATCTAATATTCACTTGTTTTTCTCCCCCTTTTAAATATAACTTTTAAAATCTAAATAAATGTATTATGTGGTATGGGAGGAAAAAATCTTCTTAGATTTTTTTCTTCCTAGTTGTTAACTCCATCATCCCAACACCATCTACTGACTTTTCTTCCCTCTTTGATTTGTGATGCTTTATCATAGTCCTATGTAAAGGACCTATTTCTGTGCTAACCCAGATAACATTTTGAATTACAAATGATCTACTCATCACCCAATAGGTTTATCTTTATTCTTAGCTTTCTGTGTCTCTTGTTTCTGCAGTGAACTTTAAAAACAACTCGATTTCCTTTCAGATCATAGACTATCAGAGTTGACAGGAACCTAAATATGACAATACCCAAATGACTCATTTTATAGATGAGGAAATTGGGGCCCAGAGAGTACATAGACTACCCCGTGGTCATGCAACTGGTTAAAGGAAGAAATAGGACTAGTACCCAAGTGTTTTTCACCTATGTCAGAAGATAATCTAAATCTAATCTTCCAATTTTTCAAATGGTTTGTTAGAAAATCTCAGAGATGTGTTCATTTATTAATTGGGGAAGGGGGACCCAGTGTGCAAGTGAACCTCAGGAAATCTAGGATAAGACAGAACACTGGAGCTCTATTTGCATGAGACGCTTCCCCAGCCCAGTCTCTGGGGAACATGTTTCAAGTTCTCGAATGAAGGGAACTACAAGAAATTGAAAGAGTGGGTAAAGCCACTCTTGAGCAGGGATGGGAGGGTGGCGGGTGGTCACTAGAGCTGAGGATCCAGAGCTGGCCAACAAGGACTTCTACTTATCGAAGGAAGATAATTTTATTCCCATTTCAAGGCAGGAACAGCACAGGAAAAAGACAGCAGTAGTCTTAGCAGAGGCGCCAAAGGGGAAATAACAGTAGCTACAGCAGAAAGAACAAGAACAAAGGAGGCAAGTCTCCTGAGAGATTAGAATACCAATGGCAAACTGGGTTGGGGTTCATAGTCCAAAACTCTGTCATAATATTTACTCAAGCCTGAAGTCTCTGAGAGGATGTGGTACAGGATTTTGCTCTAGTATTAACAAAACAGACCTCCTCCTCCAGGAGTTGCTTCCATTGACCCTCTCCTCTCAATCCTATTCACCCACACTTCATTATAATATCTTGCTTGTGTGCAAACCCTTTTAAGTACTTTTGTTATGTAGTGCAACTTCTACGTGTGCGTGTGGTAAGACATTCCCATGGAGGTAACCTTTCTTGAAAATAGCCCGGTACAGTATATCAAGAGCCTCAAAAATGTTCTTAAAGAAAAAATGTTCTTAACTTTTGACCCAGAAATTCCTCTTCTAAGGAAATAATCCAGATGACAAAGATTTATGCACAAAGATGTTTATTACAGCATACTTATAATACCATACATAAGTAGTATACCTAAGTATCCAACAACTGAGCAAAAGTTAAATAAATAATGGTATATCCATTTGATTAAATATCATACAGCCATGAAAAAAAAATTATGGTCTTGAAGAATTAACTGGGAAATGTTATAAACCAATGTTAGACAAGAGAAGCAGGTAACTGTGTTGTTTGTATTGTATAAGCTCTATTATGTTTTTTTTTTAATAGGAAAATACTAGATGGAAGGATGCCAAAATGTTACTAGTAGTTGCCTCTGGATGACAGGACCCAGGATTATAATTGACTTATCTTCTGCTTTAAGACAAACAAGCAAACAAAAAAAAACACTGTATTTGCTAAATTGTTTTCAGTTATTACATCTAAAAAAATGCTTATAGCCAGTAAAAAGAATCAATTAAAAGGAAGTTACTCAGTGACCTTCTCTACTCTGTCGTCAGTTTGGAACGTCAAGGATGTACCTGGACCTGCTAGCATTTAGATTTAACCCCACAAACCTGTTTACTGTATCCTTCTACCCCAATTACAAGGCCCTCTAACTCTGAACTACTGGCTATCCACAGGACTAATAACACATGAGATGAGGCAAACATGCAGAAGCACAAGACATCTTGCTTTGGGTGGGAATCTGTGTCTCCATTAGAAGGGAGTTTCCACTCTGGATAGGGGAAAGAGAATACATAAAGAATGGATGCAAGATGGATCAAAGGAAGTGGGGAAATGTGGCTCTCTTAGACATGACGTGGCTCTCTAAATTTAGAACTATGCCTGGAAATGAAAGAGACCTAACCCCATTGTCAGACTCGAGTTTCTCCTACAGGGGGCTTCACTATAGCCCTAGAGGACCAGGACTCCGGAGTTTGAACCATAGTTAAGTGGCTGGGAGGGGAAGATGAGACAGACTGCAAAGATAAACTGAGTCTTTATAGCACACTTTCTTAAATTTTACTGTACTTAAGAATCAACCAGGGAGATTGTTTACATTGTTGATTCCTAGGCTCTACCACCAGAGATTCTGATCTAATAGGTCTGGGGTAGAGCCAAAGAACATTGCGCTTTTATCAAGCAATCCCACCACCACCACCAAAAGGCTTCCTGATGCACTGAACACAGCTTTAAAAATCTAGAGACTTTGAAATTATAGGCAAAATACTGTGTGTGTGCATTTTTCTGGAGAAAGTCTGTTACTACCATCAGATTCTCAAGGAGTTCCATAATTCAAGATGCCTAAGAACTGTCTTGATGCGCACCAAGAGAACTAGAGAAGCTTCACTCAAGCAGCAAGTCAGGGGGCCGGGGCAAGGTTTTCAAAAAAGAACAAAAACCTACAAACTCTGAGAAGCCAAGCAGAACCAAGTCAGAGCGAAGTGAAAGCCAGTGAGGTGGAGAACCCTTAGGATGTACCTAAATCATTTTCACCTGTAAGTCTGGAATGTTAATAGCTTATTTTTATTAGCCACAGGAACTTGGTGGATGGATGCGTGGCTTAAAGGCACAGGGGTCAGGAAGACATCAGCTCCAGGGGACAGTAATAGGAGGGAAGGCCAGTGGATTTTCCTAGGCAGATAGACTCCAAGGTTGTGGAGATAAGGGAAGAAAAATGGTGGTTAACTCTTGGGTTTTACAATCTGGAGTTCAGCTGCTATAAGAATCCAGAGTACTGTCAGGTAGATGTGGTGGGGCATACCTGAGGCAGCTGTAGTTGAGATGGGGCAGTGATGATAGAAGTGGTCACCATTCCCTACCTCCCTATATGATCAGTCATGGTGCACAGGAGGACAAGAATAGAGACTGTGATCAAAGATGCTGAGACTGCAGCAAGGAGGACGAGTTCTCCTGGTGTTCTGCTAAGAATGGGGTAGGAGAGGGAGCTGGCTTCCAGCCCGTACTCTAGGAGGTGCTCAGAGAGATTGACTTTGTTAGAAGAGTGAGCATATTTCCACACCCTCTTTGTTGTCCTTTGTGGACCGGGAAACAACTATTACAAATATTATCATAGGGACTTCCCTTGTGGCACAGTGTTTAAGAATCCGCCTGCCAATACAGGGGACACAGGTTGGAGCCCTGGTCCAGGAAGATCTCACATGCTACAGAGCAACTAAGCCCGTGTGCCACAACTACTGAGCCTGCGCTCTAAAGGCCGCGAGCCACAACTACTGAGCCCACGTGCCACAACTACTGAAGCCCGTGCATCCTACAGCCCGTGCTCTGCAACAAGAGAAGCCGCTGTGCTGAGAAGCCCGCGCACCACAATGAAGAGTAGCCCCCGCTCACTACAACTAGAGAAAGCCCGCACGCAGCAACGAAGACACAACGCAGCCAAAAAAAACCCAAACATTTTCATAAAACGTTTACCTCCTAGACCAAATGTTCATTAGCTACATTCCCCTCAAAACAAACTTCTCATTCATTTGTGATATCACAACAGTCGCTTAGCTGATTTCCCTGCCTCCGATCTTCTGGACAACAGCTCAAGGGATAGTCTTTAAAATATTCAGTTGTTCCCCTAATAGTTAGTGAAAATTTTTAAAGCTTCAGAATCCTGTTTTTAAATGAAATATCCCTGAGAAGTCCAATTTAATAAAAGTTAGAAGCAAAGCTGTTCTTGTTAAAATGTGTAGGTGAGCTACACAGTAGCTGTCCCCTCTGTTCAGCACCCCTCTCCCATCCTTGTGGCTGCTCTGGAGGCAACGCCACGGAGCTCTAGTGGTTTGAATCCCACTGGCCTGCTTACGGCAGTAAAAGTACTTAGAGCCCAAGCATTATAGTTGCTGCCACCATCCCCCCTTCCTAGTCCCATACCTGGAACAATTAGCTCCCAAATTGTTTTTCACCATTTTTCAAAACTTTTGACTATGGGGAATTCCAAATATACATAAAAATCAAATCAAATATAATAATATACCCATAATCCAGCTTTAATGATTATTAGCTCACAGCCAATCTTGTTTCATTTATACCTCTCTAACCTCTCTTACCCCATACTACTTAGAAGCAAACTTCCTCATAACATTCCATCCACTAGAATTTCATCACATTGCTCAGTCTGACAAGGAATTAATTATAACCAACAATACCAGTGTCACATCTAAAAAATAATCATCCCTTAGTGAAATCAAGTATCCAGTGTTCAAATTTCCAATTTTCTCATAAAGTTATGTTTATATCAGGAACCAAATAAGACTCATGCATTGTGATTGGTTTATGTCTTTTAATCTGTAGATTGACTGATATCTTTCAGTCTATAAGTATCCTTCCATCTTTTTTCCTCTTGCAATTAATTTATTTTAAAAATTAGGTCATTTGTTTTGTAATTCTTGCCCCATTTTGCTAATTGCATCCCCATAATGTACTTAAACGTTTCCTACAACCTCTGTATTTCCTATAAAATAGTAATTGGATATAGAGGTTTGATCAGACTCAGGTTTTTGTTTTTCTTTTTTTGAAAAACCACTTTGTAGGTGGTATCTGTCTCTTTTTGTGACGTTAGAAGCTGTTGATGCTCAGTGCCTAAGATCTATTTATTAAGGATGGCAAAATGGTGATATTTCAATCACCCCATTTATTAGATGAAATGTTTTTATAAAATAAACTTCCCCTCACCTATGAGGATACCCACACCTCAATATTTTTCACATTATGCCATCTGTCCTGCATGACACATCTTCTCCAATTGATGAAATGCTAGCTATACTTTCAAACCAACCAAAATATCACCTCTCAGTGAAGTCTTGCCCTCACTCCAAGCAGACTTCACCCTTCTTCTAGTGCTAGAAACGTATCATTATAATAACGTTTATCTCATTGACTCATAAATTTAATGCCTCTATCCCTGGGGCTCAAAAACAGAAATGGCCTTTGGTCCTAGCACCTGTATAAAGTATTTATTGAACAAATATGTGTAGGATTTCACTTTAGAAAAGTCAGTATCACTTAAGTGACATTATGTAAAATACAAGTTACAAAGCAACTCGCAATGAGATAACCATCACTAGAAGAAGAGTTACCAGAATTCAAGACACTTTACAAGACCGAGTAGAGCTGAATTACCAAGGGTCCACCATCAGACTTTAACCAGACTGAGAAGAGAGCCTGGGGCCTGTTTTCAAAATTACAAAGACATGGTGAGAATCAGGTTGAACCCAGGTCCTTCCCAGGAATTCCGTCAGTAAAAAGTCAGAAGCAGGCTAGATGTGAACCCTGGTGGTACATCAGTATTTAAGAAGGGAAAGGAGGTCCTGAAAACGAGGACTAAAAGGAGGAGAGAATTTTCTTCCTAGAATGTTGGTGATGTCACTAGGGGCACGAAACTAGAGAACTCTCTGGCTTGGGAGTTTTTGTTTGTTTTGTTTTTAAGAAGCTGCAGGGTTTCCTAGTGCAAAGAGAAGTAACTAGCAGCAAAGAGAGTAGGGTTTGCTTGGATGTTTCATGTTTGGATTTTTTTCTCATCTTCCTATAGTGTTTATTTGGATCTTGGTCTGGGGTCTGGGGTCTGGAAACATAGAGGGCATGGATTCAATTTTCATTTAACTCTTCTTCCTCTGATGTAAAACTAAGGTTCCATATCCTGAAGGACTCCAGGAATCAGCAATTCAGTGGGCAAGATATGAAAATATTCTGTCCTAACCTCCTATCTTTAAGTCAGGCTGACCAATTCACACACAACCCAGCAAATAATTTTTATTTAAATTTTAACTTTGCTTTAATGGAAACTATCTTGGACCTCTTCTCTCTGTCCCCTCCTACACTTCACTCACTGTTCTTTTTCTGCATACACTATGTCCCAGTTCCGTGATACACAGGTAGGCTCCTCACCACTTCCTATAACTGGTACCCTGGGAGTTTAGATTGTTCTGTCAGAGGTAGTACCAGATCTGATCCCCCCATCCTCCTCTTGCCTTCTTCCCTCTCTACTTGAAGGTGATATGCTCTGATCTCTAGTGGTTATTCTAGCTAATATGTACAGTTTCACAGAAGTCTTAAGCTAATCAATACATTCACTTTCCTCCTGAATATAAGAACATGAAAATTAGTGTTCTAGTCACCCCAAGTTACATGTTATTGTTGTCCAGTAGTTTAATTCTAGCTCATATTCCCCTCCCACAAATTACAGTTTTTACACTTAATGCTTACCTACTCTTACCAACATTATTTACCAGTATCTTTGTTCAGTGTTCCTTCTTGAATCAGATTTTCCATTTAAGACCATTTTCCTTCTGCCTCAGGAATCCTGGCTTACCTGTGGCAAACTCTGCTTTTGTCTGAAAATGTTTCTCATTAGCCCTCTTTCTTAAAAAAGTTTTACCGAGTGTCAACTTCCATGATAACTTCTTTTGTTAATGGGATGCAGCGAAAGAATTCCAGTTTCCTGGCTTTCACAGTTGGTGCTGACAAGTCACCCATCTAGGCTGTTTTCTAAGGTTTGTCTGCATTTTATCTCTAGCTGCTCAAGATACAGAGCATTTTACCTCAGTCTCTAGATACGAGTTGCTTTTTATCTTGCTTGGCGAACTCACTGGGATTCCTAAATCTGAGGTTTAGTGCCTTTCATCAAATCTGAAAATTGATCGGTGGTTACCTCCTTGGATATTGTCTCCTCCTGGAGCTCCAGATACCTTAGTACATTAGATCTTCTCATTCACTTGTCCTCTACCGTCTGCTTCTCAACTTCTTTGTCATTTTCCATTCTTCCTTTCACTCTCTTTGGACTGCATTCTGTATAATTTCTTGAGATCTTCCAATTCACTAGAACCCCTTCAATTTCTCCAATCAACTTAATCTGAGTTTTTATTTCAAATTTGTATTTTTCATTTCTAATTCAGAAAGGCTTTTTTTCCCCCAAAAAATCTGCTGGGTTGTTTTTTGTCACCTCTTAGCTTCAAACTTGTATTAGCTCATTAATCAAAAAGTTATTTCATTAGTCTGTGTGACAGTGCTATCATCGGAAGTATTTAAGGATCAGCTTCTGTGACTTTTTAGCCCCTTTTCCATTTGTGGCATCTTATTTCTTTGTGCATCTTAAAATTTTTAAGCAGGATTTGCTTTGGGTGTTTATATATAGGAATTGAGGCCTTCAAGGGATTGCACTTGCTTCTGGAAATCACCTGAAGGCATGACCAACTGTTAGCAGATAGAGTAGGGAGCCCAGAAAAGAACCAGATATAGCTTTTTGACATAAGAGAAGCCATTTTAGGCCTAAGCCGTTTTATGATCTAAGCCTGGCCACAATGCCTGCCCTTGAACAGGTCTCAGTAATAATGATCTTAAGGGAACAAAAGAACAAATTGTTACTGGGCAAGAGAAGTAACAACAGCAAGGCTAATAAATGAGTTCTAGAGACTCCCAGTTCTGTTTTAATGGTAAAGATTAGTCTGAAGCACTTTCTTGAGCTGTTTTTCAGAATTTAAACATCCCCTTGGGCACTCAACCACCAGATCAACTGGAACCTAGATGGTGATGTTGACCTTTTCTGGTTTCAGTCAACTAAAGCTTGTACTCTGTCAACCTTAGCCCCAATTCTATGGTGAACTCTCCTGAGCCCAAGCTCCTTCATGAATATGCACGTAGTCTTAGCTTAAAACTTCCCCCATTTTGCTGATCCGGAGAGACACTGCTTTGGGAAAGATCCCTGGTGTTCTCCTTACTTGCTGCAAGTAATAAATCTTTCTTTCTCCTGATCTTTGGCTTGGCTGTGTCTTTGGCTTGACACCCACCAAGACGTGAGCCCAGTTTTGGGGTAATATCAAGGTTGAGACATAAAATTCCTTGCTGCCCTCTTCCAAAGAGTTGATTTCTTGTTCACCTTTACACTGAGGGTATCCTGGCTTTACTTGGAGTCACCTTCGTTTTGTTTCCCATACCCTGCATAGTCACTAAAATAGATGCTGAAAGCCTGCTGACTTTGGCAAAAGCTGAGTAAAAGCTAGCTCTAGCAGTTGCTTACTTCCTACAATCCCAGTTTTCACTTCATTTTTGAAGATCTATGGATTCCTTACTTTTGTGCTTGTTCAGCAATATGTTTTTAACTATTTTTTAAATAAATACATTTGACCCAGCATCTTGTTTCTGCTGAAAGTACTTTTCAGAGTGTCCAACCCACCACAATGCCAAAAAACAGAAGTCTGAATTAGTTCCAACTATACACACTATACTCCCCTCACCCTTGATTCTAACAGACTGGGTTGTAAAAAGGCCCAGAGTGCAAAGTTTGCAAAAGCCCGATGCTAACTTTGCCTTAAGGGTGGAGCAAAAAAGAACTGAAGACGAGAGCGGTGTTAAGTGCCTGGCACCTTACCGTGAATATCTCATATTTCTTTTTCTTTTCCTCAGGCACAAATGCCTTATGGCATCAGACTACTTGTCCATTAGCACTACAAATACCTGGGCAAAGACAGCAAGATAGTAATCCCTTCTGTATCCTAAATAAAAGTGGAAGAACCTGTCCTTTTCAACAATAAAGATAGAAATGTATATAGTGAGAAGCATAGCAGTTTCTCCTCAGCTAAAAATAAAACAAAATAGCTAGTTGTCACATGCTTACAATAATATTTACGGCTCCTACAATTACACTAACAGGTGTAATGCTCTTGACTCAATCCATTCATGGCTGCATTTCATACTACATAAAAAGGGAAAAAATAGTCAGGATATAATACAGACAGACCAAAATGACTATTTTCATTTATGCTTCCCCTACCTCATTTCCTCCAGCTTCCTCTCCATCCACGTCTGCCCCTAAATTCTGGGTGGATCAGCTGAAGAACTCGTGTTTTAAGTGATGTAGACAGCAGCAAAGTCAAGAGGTCATAGGTTGGGATTTCCCTGGCAGTCCAGTGGTTAAGACTCCGTGCTTCCACTGCAGGGTGCGAGGGTTCGCTCCCTGGTCAGGGAATTAAGATCCCACATGCCGCGCACCGCGGCCAAAAAAAAAAAAAAAAACACTTCATTAATTTACATGAAAAAGAAATTTGCGGAGTTCCCTGGTTGCCTAGTGGTTAGGATTCCGGGCTTTCACTGCCATAGCCCAGCTTCAATCCCTGGGTGGGGAACTGAGATCCCACAAGCCACAGGGCACAGCCAAAAAAAAAGAAATTAGCTCCTACAATGTCGTGCGTGTGGGCACACGCAGGCGCGCGCTTTCTTGGCATAGGCTGTCCCTCAGGAGTGATTTAAATTTCCAGACACACCTCCTTGGCTTTGGCCAACGGGGCCACTTGCTTCCCAGCTGAGGTACCCTTTGTAGCCGGAAGTGACACTTTAGTTAGAGCCATCGGCTCTAGGGAATTCTCTATTGCCCTAGAGGGCCCCATATCAAGGGCTAAGTTCACCTCTCATCAGCTTGGGCGTTATATAGATGACATGATTTACAAAAGTTTCTCCTACCTACATGCTACATGTCAGCCTGTCACTGTCATCTCAGATTCTACAGCAATCATTCATTCCTTTGAGATAAACACTGTTTCCTATATGAACACTCCTTTCTTGTGGTTATCACCACACACACCATGAAACTAGTATCACTGCCAGGGGAGTCGAAGCCAGTCATCCTGGATTCTAGTTTGAAGCTGAATTCTTAAGCAAGTCTTTAGTGTCTCAAGTTGCAATTAACTCACCACAGGCATTTGAATAACCTAGGTTACTTAAGATTTCAGATTCCTGAGTCCCACTTATTTAAGCAATTTTTGGAAACGCAGCATGGAGATCTGCATTTTTAACAAGCTTCCCAGGTAATTCCTGTGTACTTGCTCAGATCTATAAGGCTGGGTGTAGGTCGTCTGTAACTCTATCTATGAAAATACCAAGATAAACCTTTACTATCCTGTACTTCAGATATAAAGACAGACAAAATGAAAAATAACGATCTAGAGTAACTGGTCCTTAGCTCTTCCTGGGTGAGATACTTCTAGTCTGTAACAAAGTGCATTAGTTCAGCAAGAAAGAGCAAGTGGCCAAGCGAGCCCATAGCTCTGAGCTGTCAGAAAGTATGTCACAGCAAGACTCATTGCCGCTATTTCACAAACATGTTCACAAAAATGGCTCACTGAGGCAGAAGAGTGGTTGAGCATAATCTATAACCGCCTCCAGGGAAAAAAAAAAAACTCAGGCTCTAAAGGATCAGGGAACAAATGGGCAAATCTTGACAAAATACACAGGATTCCTAAAGTTCGTATTAAGAGATACCAAGAACCTTCAAAAGCATTACTAAATCAGTGTCAAGAAACGAGATACAGGGACTTTACAAATCATTCTTTTAACACTTTGTTTTAGTTAAGGGCAGAAAAATGTTTTTAAAAGACCACAGACCTCAGCTGCATAGAATTCTCATGGATTGCACATGAGAAAGGGTCCATCTGTTTCATTCTCTAATCTAAACCTAACATACACAACAATGCCTGGCATATGGAAGATGCTGGGGAAATATTTATTGAATGAGATAAAACAAATGGACCAATCGAGAGAAGAGTAAGGTTTCTATGTAGCTCAATGCCAGTGCATAATAAAGAATATGACAGAAATAAAGGCTATTCACCAGTAGCCAGGTTTTTCTACATTATAAAAAAAAAAAAAAAAAAATCTCCAGCACGTCTGCCAAACCTCTCTGCAAAGCAAACTCTAATAGCTTTTTGGCTCTGTGCTTCATCCTTCTAAAACTACAACTGTCAGACACAAATCAAGCTTTAAAAGGTTATCAGCTACCATACTTAGATTCCCTGGTCTTAACTAGCCCAAGAAAGTTTTCATACCCAAGACCTAGTTCAACAAAATTGAGACATGAGCATCACCAGAAGCAGCTATATATTTTTAATCTAAAGACCGGGCATACAGAAAGCATTTTACATATATTCTCGAGTCTTAATAATGTAACAGGAAATATGGGCCCCAGAGAAATAAGCCCCTTTCTGTAGGTCTTAATCCTTGGCCTCTACAGTAAAGACAACCCCTGGTAATCCAATGAGTACTTGCTCCCCACCCACATACTACTTGGGAGGACACAGAGGAAGCAGCTATAGGTCTGCCCCTTATCATCTTACTAAAAGATTGCAAATAGCCTGAGAAGCCACATCATGGCCTAGCGAGCCTTTTAATTCTACATATTCAGACTTATTAGGATGATAGCTGGAGCTGGTAGTTTCTAATCTTCTACCCATAAATGTTCAAGAGGGTCACGAATTGCAATGAGCTTTATTCAACGTTAGTTTTGTCAAATGTCGCAAAAGAATCCCAGTGACTTATTAATACTTTATACTTCAGTTTCCTATCTCTAAGTTAGCAATAAGCTTCCCGTGCTCTACTTAGCCACATTTAATTTTTAAGAATCTTCAGAGGAAAAATGTTTCATATATAATTAAAAAGAATGTTCCTTGTTAAGAGCTGGGATTGAGCTCAAAATAAATCAGTCCTGGTACAATCCCCTTCTAGTTGCTCTGCAGAGAAAAAGGACACTGATACATAAGGAAGTAACCAAGATGAAAAGGAGAAAAGAGATACAGCTTAAAGTGAAGAAATGACACAGACCCCCCCACATACACACTTTAAAAACTTTATTTATATAAAAAAACTCATTTGTTTTTAAAAGCATTAACAAGAGAGAAAGAAAAACAGAAAAGGTGTGGAGCAGAAGACATGCCCCTTAGTAGTGTTCGGTGGGAAGGTGGGATTTTTGGTTCTCTGAAATTGAACGTTTCGTGTTTTTATAAATGAAAAGGAAAAAACAAACAGTTAAAGGTCCCCAAAAGCCCATGGCTGTTCTATTACCCACACCCCACCGACAAAAAGAGCACCAGGAAAAGAGCAGAAGACGACAAGAGAAACCAAGAGTGGAGCCACATCTGGATGGGGGCGATTTCCCCTGTGCAGTATGCTCTTAGGGTCACAGAAAGGAAAAGGCTCCTTTTTGCCAGAAAAGGAGTGGGACGAAATGTGAAGGGGAAAAGGGGTAAATAAGGAATTTTAATGCAAAGGGGAAGGCGGGTGGTGGGTTGTGCACTTTTCTCCTACCCCAAAGCCTCAATATATAAAGGAAGGGGGAGAGAGGAGGATAAAGATTTCCAGTTGCATTAAACAGAGCTTTTAGATTAAGGGGAGGAGTAAAAGGCAAATAAGGGAAAGGGTTAAAAACAACAAAAAAAAATCAACCGCATAGCAGCTGACTCCTCTAGCCCAACCTGCTAATATACACTAAACTAAAAGGAGGAGGAACAGGGGTGGGGGGGGCGGTCGGGGAGGGGGATATGGACATGACTTCCCTATAACCCCCTTCAGAGACGACTATCATTCTGGGCAACTAAGGAGCAAGAGCCACACCACTCACTCCTCCCACCAATCTCATTTGGAGGTTCATCAGAACAGGATTTTTGCAAAATCCCAACATATACAGTTGAGAAAAACCTTCTATGGCTAAAATTAGAGGCTATTCCAATTCCCAGTGGAGAGACTGAGGTTCTCTAGGTCACCCCTCCTCTTCTTTCTGCTATTTAGGGCCAAGAAGTAGGTAAGAAAGCAACAAAATATAATTTGCAAAATCATGAGAAATGAGACTGCAGAGGCAAAGAAAGGCACATGGAAGGGAAGGAGGAGATGCACCCCAGGCCAAAGGCACAAAGAAGAGGCAAAGCCAGGGGCGAACCCCACCTTTTTAAGGGTAAAGGGGGCAGGAGTATGTACATCAAGTCCTTTAGTCAGCCAGCCAATCCAGGGAGGAAGCAGGGGAGGATGGGGCTATAAGGGTGAGAAAAAGGAGAAATAAGGGCAGGGGGAAGCCAGCTTTGTAGCTTCCTGACAGTTTCAGACTAAATGATTCATGTACATTCCTACTCGCTCCTCTAGAGGCTCTTCTCCCCAGAAGACATCTTTCTGCTCCTTCTCACCCAAGAAGTCTTCCTTGACATATTCTCCTCTTTCTACAGCCTCTTGAAAATGGCCAGGCCAAGTCAGCAGACATTATCATCACAGGATGGGAGTGGAGGGTTAAGGACAGCCTCAGTAAGGGGCAGTAGCTGCAGCCCAGGGCTGGCATGAGGCTTGGAGAAGAGATGGAGTCTGTAGGTCCTTGATGGTCCCTGCCCTGGAGATGAGGAGGGCGAGGTTTCTTAATCTCCGCTCTAGGAAACCTTCACTTGCTCAAGGGCCCTTGCCAAGTGGTATGTGCCAATGTCGCCGGCCGTCTTTGCTTCAAAAATAGTCATTAGGAATAAAGGAAGAGCTCACGCCCTCCACTCTCCAAAAAAGTAAAGGTCCCTTCCCCACCAAGAGAAGAAAAATCTTGCTTAAGAATCATGGGTTTATCAGATTGCTGGACACTGCGTATATAGCATATAACCTCCAATTCTTCCCATAGCCTCCAGTGAGGCTTCCCACGCTCTCCCTCCCTCCACACAAGGCCAAGAGTTCCAGGGAGAGCTGGCAAAAAGAGCTAATCCGCAGCACTTTCTCAAGATATGCATATAACTGAGTCAGGCTTCTTGGGAGTAATTGCAGGGGATCTGGAGGGGGGAGGAGGGACAATTAAGCTTCACTGGAAGAAGTTAGGGAGTTGATGGAAAGAAGGCAGCCACTTAGGGCTACAAGGGCAGGAGGCGGTGTGGCAGTGGGCACAACAGTCCAGCGAAGAAAGGGAAAAATCATCAGTCCATTTCACCACCAAAAAATAAAAGTACATATATTATAAGCCCAGACGTAGTGGAGAGAGTGGTGCTAAATCTTCTGCTGTAGGGAAAAAAGAGAAAGAGACGTTAATAGGGTTGGAATAAGGAGAACCAGAAGAGAGCTGAGCAAATCTGAAGGGAAGAAAGTAGCACATAATGGAGAATCAGATCACCAGTGGCATGTCCCAGCCTCTTAAGAGGTAACAATCACAGAAGCAGCACCCCTAAGCCCCGTGTGGCTGAGACTGATCAGATCAGCATGATTGTCAAACTGCTGGCACACAGAGACCTCCTTCCTCAAGGATGATCTTGGGGGTGGCTGAAGGACATACCATGGGGGAGTAAGACATTTGGTCCCCCTCATCGTCCAAAACCAACACATCCACCTCTTCCTCCAGAGATTCCTGCCCCTCGTCCTGCTGTGAACACATGCAATGTGTTAGTATGAGAGTAAGAGAACAGGAACCTCGTGAGTGCGTGCCAGATCTAGGGAAAATCCCCAAATTTGTAAACTCAAACAAAACAAGGTAATAGTAAGTGAAGGGCAAGATATTCAGAAAAAGGCAGGAACAGAAAGAGAGTAATGCGAGAATAGATCAGCTGGCGCTAGTCACATAAGCAACACATTTATAGCCTTCTTTCTCCCATCTCGACCATCGCAGAATAATGGCACCAGAAATCCCAACGTGAATCAAAACTCCTACTTTTTCCCTGAAAACCCCTACAAGGAAAGGTGCTGTCTTTCACTAAGTACTTTTCTCCTATTTCACAGAACATGCAGGCTTCAAAACAGAACTAGCCTCAGAAGGACAAGAGTATATAAAGAGAATTTACCATCAGGGGCGTTCCCTTCAATGGCTCCATTTCGCCTAGATCCCCAGATCGATCCAGTGTTCTACTGTGGTCTCCCCTCTCATTCAGTGTGGAATAGTTGTTATCTAGTTTAAAAAAAAAAAAGAAGTACAGAGACATGATGTTCCCCTCTAGTGTAAAATATGTATTAAGCAGATAAATGTGATTTAGGCACCTCTTTGGTAAAGCATTTGAGCTTTACCAAAGGCATTAAGGTCAGGTGGTCCTTGACATAAAAAAACTTACATCTAACTGGGAAGGCAAAATATATCATATATGATAATAAAGCTAAACTGAAGAGATCTATGAAGGGTACTGGAATTAGAAGATAGTGAGGTGAGCTGCAATAGTTAGGAAGGACCTAACAAAGTAGACAGGAATTCAGCCAAGCCTTTGGGGATGAAGACCATTTACAAAGCAAGTGGGAAGGACATTCCAATAGGAGGTATTACAAGAGCAAGATAAAAAAGTATAGAGTGAAGAGACAGGATAGCAAGTAGACTAGGTGGGCTCAAACAGAGTATATGCAGAGTAAGACAGAGTGAACCGGGCGTCAGACTGTGAAAGGCCGTGAGCAACAGTTTAGGGACACACGCTTGATTCTGTATTAATGCGGGAGGCATATGAAGATTTTTTTTTTTTTAACCTTTGAGCATTTGGGAATGTGGAAAAAGGTAGACAGATCAGGTTTTACTACATTTCCTTGAATCCTTCCCAATGGAATGTCCAGCCAGTGTCCTTCCAGGAAGGTGAATGGTGCGGGTGCTGGAAAGAGCTGCAGAGCCAGACAGTTCTCCTCATCCCATATGATAATATGGCTTGCTCCATATCCTTAGGCAGGGATTAATCACCTACCTAATGATTTTGTGTTTGATCCCATGCTGCTCATCTGAATTTCTTCCCGATCAGGTTTCTTATCTACAGGGAGTCAGAAAGTTATCCAGGTCAAAACCCAACTCTTCAAAATCTAAACTCATAAAAACTGCTCTCTAGTCTGTCCTCCCTTCCCCCTCCCTCCCATCAAACTTTTACTAAGCACCCACCACAAGTGCCAGGCTCTAGACAAAGCCCTCATGGGACTTAAAGAGATCCCTTTCCTACAGACTCTAACATAAGAAACGATTCACTCTAAGCCAGCAGGTTTCAAATTATTTGGTCTCAGGGCCCCTTTATATTCTTAGAAGTTATGAGGATCCAAAGAATGTTCACTGGTATAGACTACATGTATTAATAGCTACAGTGCTTTTAAATATTTATTTCATTTAAAATTTATTTTAAATATTTCATTTAAAAGAACAATACTTATTCCGTTAACATAAATAATACTTTTAATTTTTTTAAAGAAAGCATTGTTTTACATTTTTGCACATATTTAAAGTTTGGTTTAAGAGAAGATAGCTAGATTCCCGTATCTGCCTCTGTACTCAATCCGTTGTGATATTATTTTGGATGAACATAAATGACTCACTCTGCTGTACAGCAGAAACTGACACAGCACTGTAAATCAACTATACTCCAATAAGAAAAAGGATAAAAATTAAAAATGCTTTTTTCTCACCAGAAAGTAAAAAAAAATAGAATCAAACTGATTCTTATTTAGTAGCATCACAGTGGATAGTGTACCAAATCGTTCAAGATGGCTTTATAAAACATACACACTTATCAAAAAAAATAAAAAGCACTGTTTTACATTTTTGCACATCTTTAAAGAGAAGATAGCTAGATTCCCATATCTGCCTCTGTATTCAATCCGTTGTGATGCTATTTTGGATGAATTATATAAAGAAAATCCAGCATCACACAGATAAGAAGTTGGAAAAGGGAGGAGAACTTTATTAGTCTTTTCAGATAACTGTGGATATTCTTTGATAGTACACTAATACTCGACAAGGAGAGTTTCTTTAAGGTTAGCGCAATAAGGAATCTGAATCCAAACTAATGCTCTCTTCGTAGTCTGTTAAATTAATATCTATCGCTCTGTCTTACACTTTGAATGGATCAGTTACTCATGCATGATTTTGAAAATCATGCACTGGTCACTTGGAAAATACTGGTTCACAGAGTTATGCAGATTTTCTAAATGTTAACACATTTCATGATATAATATCAAAAAAATCACATTCATTAACATCACCACTGATTTCATTTAAAAGTATATTAACTGTTGGGATGTTACCAGGCTCACAGTGACAGATACAATTCTTCCAAAATTAAAATTTTCAGGCTTCCCTGGTGGCACAGTGGTTGAGAATCTGCCTGCCAATGCAGGGGACACAGGTTCAAGCCCTGGTCTGGGAAGATCCCACATGCCGCGGAGCAACTAGGCCCATGAGCCACAACTACTGAGCCTGCACATCTGGAGCCTGTGCTCCGCAACAAGAGAGGCCACGATAGTGAGAAACCCGTGCACCGCGATGAAGAGTGGCCTCCGCTTGCCACAACTAGAGAAAGCCCTCGCACAGAAACGAAGACCCAACACAGCCATAAATAAATTTTAAAAATAAATAAATAAAAATAAAATTTTCACTTGAAATTTCAGGCAAGTACTGTCAGTTATTTTTCCTCAAACTGACAAGCTCACTGTGTTCATTTTCAAGAAAATGTCTATTTTTTAAAGTAAAAATAGCTTTCCAAAAAAAAAAAGTGGTTAGTGTACCTAGTAACTCCAACAATAGCACAAGTGCTTTTCCTCAAGATTACCATCATGCTTTGGCATGCTGCAGGGTGCTTTATGAGTACCCCCTATATCATCAACACAGGTTATTAAACAGCTGTGTACTCAAGAGCAGAAACAAGAAAATTAATATTGCTACCGTTCCATCAAGTACATTCTTAAGTGAAATTGGCTCCTTTTTTTCGTCCTACCCTCCCGAAACTGGCCCTTCTTATAACTGCAAGTACATGGCAACGAAGACTGCAACCACTAGTTTGGTTTGGTGTCGTCGCCCTGGTTTACACTCAGCCTCCAGCAATAAAGCACCACCACTGCTTATGCACCATCAGCACAAACGTCAACAGATGTGGCGATCCTCAGACCACATTTTAAGAACCCTGACCGAGGCAAAACCCAAGTGTCATTAAGATTAAAAGGGTCATAAGAAGCACTAAATATATGATTTGTCTTTTGAAGAAAAACGTATCTGCTCACATGGCAGTGCTTAGAGGATACAGAATAGGAGTGGTTATCTCTGGATAACAGAAATAAGTGACTTTTTTGTTGTCATTTTTCTGGTTTGTATTTTCTAATTTTTCAACAGTAAACACATACTACTTGGTAGTATATGAAAATTTAAAAGGGAAAAGAAATCATTTTGCAATATACAGATCTTCCTCGGACTTACAACGGGGTTACATCCTGATAAACCTATCATAAGTTGGAAATATAAGTTGAAAATGCATTTTAATACACCTAACCCACCAATCATAGCTTAGCCCAGCCTACCTTAAACGTGCTCACAATACTTACATCAGCCTACAGTTGGACAAAATCATCTAACACAAAGCCTACTTTATAATAAAGTCTTGAATACCTCATAATATAATTTATCGAATACTGTACTAAAAGTGAAAAACAGAATGGTTGTAAGTGTACCGGCTGTCCACCCTCATGACTGCATGGCTAACTGGGAGCTGCAGCCAATGCTGCAGTGTGAGACGCTGTCCCACCATGTTATCGCTAGCCAGGGAAAACAGCAAAACTCAGCATTTGAAATGCAGTTTCTACTGAATGCACGTCACTTTTGCACCACCACAAAGTCAAAAAATCATAAGCCAAACCGTCGTTAAGTCAGGCACTATCTATATACATATGTCAAATCATTATGCTGTACATCTTAAATTTATACACTACTATATGCCAAGTATATCTTAAATAGAGAAAACAGAGTGGGGTTCGCTCCCTGGTCATTTTAAGTCCACTAGCAAAGATGCGGGAGTCACACGCAGGCTAACTGCCTGTCTTATTTGCTGATGCTCCCGTCTACCAGCTTCTGGGTTATAATCCTGAGGTGAAGTATTACTCTCCCTCCACCAAAAGACAAGCTCATTCAGAAATAAATATATATGCTATTTCATTAGATGGTAAGCCATCTAACAAAAGAATAGCAGAAGTGGAATAAAAGCAGAGAGGTATGTCCCCTGGTTACTGTACCTGATTTCTGGTTCCGGTCAATGAGAGGGAGAGTGCTGTCATCATATGAATGACTGCTCTGGCTTCGAGAAGCATTGTTTAGATTCACCTGGAGGCAAACAAAACACAATAATGTCACAGAGTACTGAATTCACCCTTATCTTATTCCTTAATAAGAAATAAGACTTTCAGGTCCTTATTCCCGAATGTGATTCTTACCAAAAGGTAACTCGTAAGGGTTAAATAAACACCTATATAGTGAAACAAAACTAGGATATTAGGGCTTCTCTGGTGGCACAGTGGTTAGGAATTCGCCTGCCAATGCAGGGGACACAGGTTCGAGCCCTGGTCCGGGAAGATCCCACACGCCGCGGAGCAACTAAGCCTGTGCGCCACAACTACTGAGCCTGAGCTCTACAGCCCGCGAGCCACAACTACTGAGCATGTGCCACAACTACTGAAGCCCACGCGCCTAGAGCCCGTGCTCCCAACAAGAGAAACCACCACAATGAGAAGCCTGCACACCACAACAAAGAGTAGCCCCCGCTCGCCGCAACCAGAGTAAAGCCCGCTTGCAGCAACGAAGACCCAATGCAGCCAAAAATAAAATAAATAAAATAAAATAAATTTAAAAAACAAAAAAGAAACTAGGATATTAGGCTTCTATTTGTGTTCTGAACAGATTACAAAGGTATCAAACACTCACGCTATCAAGGAGATACAGTCTCAGAAAATGACAGTTCAGAAAATGGCAAACTCCTTCAAAGGGCTAAGGCAGATTCGGAGAAAAGTCAAAAAAGGCCATCATCCTTCATTACCACTGGCATTTACACTGTGCTATGACACAGAGGAAGACCAGAGCTATTTCAGCAGCAAATGAACTATAGGCACCATTTTGGGGGAAACGTTAATAAATGATTTCTTTACACACAGAGACTTGGGGCAAAAGTAGACTCAGGGGGTGGGGCTTCCCTGGTGGCGCAGTGGTTGAGAGTCCGCCTGCCGATGCAGGGGACGCGGGTTCGTGCCCCGGTCCGGGAAGATCCCACATGCCGCGAAGCGGCTGGGCCCGTGAGCCATGGCCGCTGAGCCTGCGCATCCGGAGCCTGTGCTCCGCAACGGGAGAGGCCACAGCAGTGAGAGGCCCGCGTACCGCAAAAAAAAAAAAGTAGACTCAGGGGAAGTTCCCTGGTGGCCTAGTGGTTAGGATTCAGCGTTTTCACTGCGGAGGCCCAGGTTCAATCCCTGGTTGGGGAACCATCCCACATGCCGCCAAAATACAAAAGAAAAAAAACAAAGAAGTAGACTCAGTGTGACAGTGAAATAGAAGAACCAAAGACAAAAGCATTACCTGAGACCAAGGGGAAAAAAAGGTGAAAGTCTCAGTCCCAAGAGTTATTCTACCTGAAAGTCTGACTTCTTCCATCCTTCTTTTTCCAGTGGCTTCCGCAGTTCCTTATATCCCCAGATTGTCTGTAATACAAGCGCTGCTGCTCGAACTTCTTTTTCTGAGCGGTTCCTTTTGAGGAAAGTAACACCAGATGGAATTTGGATGTAAGACGAGGGAAGAAGCTGAAAACTTGTACTCTCTAATATAATGTAATGTAAGGATATAAATCCCCAAACGGGCAAGATCAAGTATTCGTCAAGTCCCATATTTTAACTCAAACGGTGACACAAAGAAATGTTTGATGTAAGAGTCTTATCAATTTATGGATCAACATTAAGACAGAAAAAAGAGCAATACCTCTTTATACTTTCCATGTAAATAAGGGAAAATAACCTTAAAAAGCAAAAGGGGAAAGCCCCTTCCCAGCAACCCCTCTCTCATATTCAAACTTTTCCAGTTGTAATTTTAAGTGTTAATCTCACCCTGATTTGTTGATCAAAACCAGCTTCTCAATACCCTGTGTTTCTCGAAGCTTTTTGGCAGCCTCCAAGTTCTCAGCAATAACTTCATTGATGGTATTCAAAACAGAGACCACAGTGTCCTCAGAGAAATTCTGGGAAGAGCTCTGTTGCCCTCCTGGCAGATTCTTTACCAAGTTAGGAATAGCATGTTTACCTGTAGCGGTGAGACAGGAGGAACGTGTGCGGGGAGAACAAGCTGAGTCAGGCTGTTAGGAGCCTCACACTCCACGTAATCGCATTGCTCATATCAAGCACAGATACTATCCACATGAATCAACTTCCTTCTCCTGTAGGATTATCATTTCAAAAGAGCAAAGGACCTGGAATAGCCATGGATATATTGTCCCTCCTATTCTTTTATTTATTCTCTCTTTCAGTCACATTAAAACAATCTGAATACTTTATCTCAAATATGCTACACAGTCCATTCAGATAGTCTAACGAAAATAGTACACTGAATACTATACTACTCTTATAGCTTAATAGAACAGTCATTGTGAATTTAAGAAAAACAAAAACTGGGCTCTGTCACTTATGAGCTATATTAACTCTGGACAAATTACTTAACTTCCCGGACCCTCAGTTTCCTTATTCTAACAAAAAATTTTTTAAAATGGACCCTTGTAAAGTGGTGACATTTAAATGAGAATATACAGACATGCTTAACAATCCCTAGTAACAAAGTACATGCTCAACAGACAGATATTCTATTTTTGAAGAATCAGCCCCTCTTGTCTTTCCAAGAACCATTAAACTATAACCTTCTCCAACCTCCAGATTCACAAACTACGGAGGACTAGGATTCTTCCTCAGCCCTTTCAACAAATAAATTATTTAGCACCTGTTGGATCAAAGGTGCTGTACTAGATGCTAAGGTAACGGCTCCTCACCAATTAATTCTTTGTTGCGAGCATCCACGGCCAGATTTCTCAGGGCTCCAGAGGCAGCTTTCACGACCCGCTCATGTTCGTTGGTCAGGAGGTCAGCAATGGCAGAAAGAGCCTTCTCTTGACGCAGAGCTGAGCGGATATATCGACCATACTGCAAGGAGCACGTGGAAAGAAGCAGAACAGATTATAAATGGTAGCAAACTAGTTAGCTAAGTCCTCCCATCTCCAAATCCATTTTGTAAAAGGGACTCACCGTCCAGCGCCCAGCACACAAGTTCTGGATGGCCCCTGCTGAGGCTTCTAGGATGGCAGGATTCTTGCTCTCCTTGAGGAGTGAGATGTATATCCGAACCACCTCTGGCTGAAATAAAAGTTCATAGCCTGCACAAGAAAGGACAAGAAAGCAGAGGATGCTTTTCAGCACCTACAAACCAGGCTCTGGCTGGTTGAACTCCAGTGTTAGTACTCTGGATTAATGGGTTTATGCTCCAATACCAGTAAACTCTCTAAACCCTCCCACCCACCCAACAGCAAACTCAAGAGATCTGACTACTACATCTGATGTTGTCAGATGTAGCCTTAAGAATGTAGCCTTAAGAATAAATCAACCATGGCAAGAGCAAAACAGATATCAACTCATATGCAACTCCTGTCTCTCCCTCCTCCTAGCCTCTTCTCTCCTCCCACAGTTTACTCTGACCTTGCTTGGCACTCAAGGGATTCATTTACTCATCGATAGCACTCAGAGTTAAAGATTCCTCAGCTCAGATGAATTATTTCTAACTTAACTGAGTCATTCTGCCCACCTGAACTATGATTAAGTGAAAGGGGCTCAAACTTAATAACATCTGAATTTTTATATCCACGGGGAGCTGTGAATTTTGGACTCACCATATTGATGAATATAAAGATCCAAACTGTGATAAAGAGACTTCTTATAACAAGTAAAGTTTGAGTCCCAAGAACTAGTGGCTACTTAGGGTACTTAAGTTTCTGGTCTAAACTACCATCAGGTCCTTATCCTCAAGTAATCTGAAGAGTTGCCGTAACAAGAAGTCCTTTGAAAGTTACTGTTATTAGTTTCCAAATACTTCTGTCATCACTTCAAATCCTTAGGTCAGAGAAGACAGAACAGTGAACATACTGTATAGCCTACTGTTAGGCGGCCAAACACCTATCTGTGGACTATGGTTATGAGCTCTATGGAGCCTGAGAAGAAAAAGATAACTTACCTCGAGCAGGACTAGTTCTTTTAGGGAAATCCACTGTATCATTTGTTGGATCCTCTGTGGGTTTTTTCCCTTTGGAAATTAAAAAAAGGGGGAAGGGGTAAAAAGTTTAAGAAAGGGAAGAGTCCACCCAGTATATTTTTTTATTCTTCAGTCAAAATCTTTGGATCAGAGATGCATCAAGAGGGGCAAAAAACAAGAAAACAGACAAACAAACAAAAAAACCAGGATCCCCAGCTTGTCCCTATCAGATACAAGAAGAGAAAACAGGCAGCACGTGGGTAAGACAAGGATAACCACTACTGCTGCTGCCGTCCTGAGTCCTGATAACTGGGGCTGCTGTCCAGAAATAGCATGCCATGAGCCATTAGCTCAGAAGAGCTAAACTTGTTTCAGTGGCCATCCTCAACTGAACTTTCCTACATGCATCCACAGGGAAGGGTTAGGCAAAGAAATACCAGGGAAGCTAAAACCAAAACATGCAAATTAGAAGTAGGTAAGCGCCTTAAAAGATTCCACTCACCTCTGGAGAACCACTCATCTTCCAGCGCATCACCCAAGGTGGAAAGTAGAGGAGAGAAATGAAGGAAGAAAAATGCGGCAGAGAGATGTCAACAGGATCATGGGAAAATAAGCAGGAAAGCAGAGAGGAAAAGAAAAACACAGGAAACACAAAGGAGGAATGGGGGAGAAGGCCCCAGATTAGTTGAGTTCTCGGCCTTCACTGCCCAATTACTGATGCCAATACCACCACCACCACCACCACCACCACCACCGTCACCACCATGAAGCACACGACACAGGGGAAGCAGCAGCAGAGCAAAAAGACATCCTTGACTAGCCTGATTCCTGTACTTGCTCGGCAAGTATTTTGTACCTAAAGCTAAACGTGTTCCTTCCTCTCCCCATCCTTACATTAAAGAGCAAGGAACAAGGAACCAAGACTCACCTTTGCCCTTCTTGGCCCCAAAGCAACTGGCAGCATGTGGCCCAGTACTGTTGGCAACATTGGGAGGTGCCTCTTGGTAACGTTCTGCTTGTGGGATTTCTCGGTGAACTTGATACGACAAGTTCCGAAGGAGGCAAACACAGTTCTCCACAAGCTTGGGATCACAAAATACAAGGTTCAATGAGAGAAAAGAACGACTATAGTGATTTCCTAGCAAGTACAGGCTTCCATGATTCACGTATTAAAATATTTATCCTCAAAAGCACAGCCCAATTCATCATCTCTCACAATACCTCAAGTGCCCACGCTTCTCAAAATTCTTGTAGCCTCAGGCTAACAGAAGGTTTCTGCTACCATTTGGTGTGTTAACACAAAACTCAGGCTCACTCTGACTTTTTTCCTAATCAGAAAAAAAATGTTAAGTATGGCTAAACAGCTTTAAAATATATAGGTGAATGAAATTCTAAAGAAAACAGTTTTTGTCTATGGTGAACGCCCACTTTAAGGAGTGGGGGCTGGTATAGGTATCTAATGTTATTTAGAAAGCCTGAGATGATAGGTCTGCACTATGGGTACCTCATGGTTGTCGTGAATGGAATTCTCACCCATTAACCTACCTTGCTGTCTGAATCTTTCTGTCCAATCTCAGCCTGAACAATGAAAATGAGAGCATCCACCAAACCGTCACATTCCCGAAGTTTCCGGCGAGCTTCACTCCTCTCCGAGCTGACATTCCTGAGGGAAAAAGGAGAGGCTTCAAGATGACTAAAATCTAGAAACCCTCTCTTAATATCCTTAACATCTACAAGCCCCCTTAATATCTTTTCTTTTCACTGTAACAAATAACGAGTACCTGTTATAAGGAAGGCACTGGAGTTGACAGGAAGTTGAATAAAACAGTTCCTGCTTTCAGGACATTTATAACCAGGCCAGGGAGAGGGGTGTATAAATAAAGTATACCAACAGCAATAATTTAAGACAGAATAGATACTTCTTGTGTGGAAGTACAAGTGAAGAATAGGGGCAGAGCACATAGGGGTATATTCCACAGAGAGAAAGAATATATTGTACATTTACAGGGTATTAGAAAAAGAAATCAGGAAAACTTACATGAAATAAAAGCACTTGAGTTTAGCTTCAAAAGATAAATAAGCAGAGAAAGGCACTGCAGACAGAGGAAGAGCTCTTCCTCACTCTATCCTTCTAGTAGTTTGTACTCCATTTGTTGCATTTATCGCAGCCTGACTTGAAATACAAATAATTGAAGGCAAGAACACAGGTACACACAAGCCTAGGACTAGACGATTGCCTTACGTGCAGTAGGTATTGAACAAATGTTTACCAAATTATACGAACAAAGTCAAAGAGGCACAGAAGTGAGGAAGATATGCGGTTTACTTGCCGTTCCCCACATAAGGCATATATGATATGCAAGGGAGTAGTGACAAAGGTAGAAAAACAGGCTGAAGTCACAGTATGCGATACAAATAGGACCCGAGGCTGAGTGACAGGCTAAGGAATTTCAACTTTTTTTAAAAGCAATTTAAGTTAGTCTTCAAAAATTCTATCTTCATACTCTCAGAGCCCTTACGTTACCTAAGGCAGCCAGCTGTGTTGGTGAGCACAGACTCCCACTCAATATGGCGCGGCTTACAATCTTCATTAGGTTCCCGCTCCCAACCAGAATGCGGAATGATCACTTCATCTGTCAAGGCATGCAGTGCATGGTCCACAATCTCCATTTTGATTGAGTCATGGGATGAGAGATTCCACAGGGTTCCTGGCAGAGACAACGCATCAGATAGCTCTCCAGCACCCGAGACGGTATGTTTGAAGAATACCAAAGAGAATCCCCTATTCCAACATTTCTCAGTCTTCTCTAATGACCAAATACCTTGTAATGATATTCAAGCTTTAGTCTGTGACCCACAATAATATATTGTACATTATGGCTCAATACAAACATACATACCATGAAGTAAGGTTTCATAAAACAATACTTATTATAAGCCATACCCTCTAGGCTATCTACACCCACTTCTCAATCCCAGTACCACTGACATTTTGGGCCAGATAATTCTTTGTTGTGGGGAGCTGTCCTGCCCAACATTAAATGTTTAGTGGATGTCCAGCGTTTACTCATTTGATGTTAATAGCACTCCCTCCCAACCTCCCCAAGTTATGACAACCAGAAATACCGCCAGACATTGCAAATTTCCTCTGGGGGGGCAAGATCAGCCCCAATTGAGAACTAATGATCTATGCTATTTCTTTTTCTTTCTTTCTTGCTTTCTCTTGGAACACTGATTGTGATCCACAAAGTTGTGCTCAATACACACTAATGGAGTATGACCCACAATCTGAAAAACCACTCTTCTAAAGCAAGGACCACAAGCACAAATGCCTATACATGCCAGGCAGGTGAGTCAGGACAAGCAGGTATTGTAAAGAAATCACAAGAATATGGGTTAAGTGCCAACTGACACTCAGCTTCGATTCTGGGGAGACAAATTCCTAGGTGGTGGCAGTTGGTCAGAGATAACATGTTGGAAATCATTGCGAACTGGAGAGCACATGCCCCAATCAGCTCAGACCAACTACTGCCAGGTAGCAAAATAGATCCATTGCTACCAGTTCCCGCACGTTTAAAATAGAAGGCAAGAATCTGGAATTTTAAGTGAAATCTTCTGCGTTTAAAACATTAGCAAACAATGCTTTAAAATTTGGAAAACCATGCATGATCCAAATCTGTGAGATGGATTTGACCCAAAGGCCACAACATTTAATCAAAAGTCAAAGGACTAGAAATCCTTCTAGCTCTCAGTCTCTCTAAGGGATAACAGTGACCCTAACCTAGCAGTTCCCCTCGGGCCTAGAACTCACCAGTAATAACTTCAGTGAGGTCCACATCACGAGCCTTTCGGAGTAATCGCACAAGAGCAGGAATACCGTCACAGTTTTTTATAGCAATCTTGTTATCCTGGTCACGCCCAAAAGAGATATTCTTGAGAGCTCCACAGGCTCCAAGGTGCACTTCTTTTTTGGGGTGGTCTAACAATCCCACCAGTACTGGGATACCCTTGAGCTTCCGAACGTCAGTCTTCACCTTGTCATTGCGGTAGCACAAGTGTTGCAGGTATGCAGCTGCATTGGACTTGACGGCATCCAAACGGAATCCTAGCATGGCTATCACCTCTGGCAGCTCTGGCTGTCTCCAGTTTGGGGGTGGAGGCCCTCCCTTGCGCAGGCTATCCAAGCTTGCTAAACTTCCCCGTTCATGCTGGGCCAAAGGAGCCCAGTAGTACTGGTCTGATGGCACCTCCTCACCAATCATGTCTTCATAGCTCCTGCAGTGTTGGAAGAACCAGAAAGAAAAAAGGAATACGTTAAGTTGTTAAGCCTGGTTTCTTGGAGGGCTCCCATTACCCCTCATCTTCAAGGAATGAGTAACCCCAGCTCTAGTACACTAGATCTTATCTCTCCTTTGCATAAAAAAACATACCGATCAATTTTTCTTAATGAGATAAGGCAATAATCTTAAACGCATCTGCAATTAGATTAAAACTGCCATTTTTTTCTGTGAAGTTTACTAGCTTGGAGGAGCAACAAGCATTCGGATAGTTAATCACAAAAAAGAACCAAATCCTGACTGCTTAGTGTTTGAACGATATCTGACACCTACTAAACTTCTCCAGATAGAGATTGAAATAAACCTTCAGACAGCAGAGTTAATGAAACCAACTGACTTGGTACCACAGAAATTAGCGAACAATGTCTGAGAACAGCTCTCATAAGGCCTTAGACTAAAGGGAAAATAAGGCATTTACTTACACACAGGAAAGAGCTGGTGGAATAAGACCCTTAAACACATTTCACATTTAAGTCTCTCCTTACCCTACTTTGGAAATTATTAAAAAAGAGATGATAGAGTAAAAGCAGTAAAGGATGTCTTAATACCTCATGTGAGGACTTGGCTTTGGTATCGATGAGGTATAAGCTTGAACATTAGTTTGCACTAGTTCATCCCAAGGTCATCTCTGCTACTCAACAAATGTGTTTGAGACATAATTTCTAGTCTCCAATTTCTAAAGACAATACTTCCAACTCTGTCAAAATAGACACTACTGACCACCATCACATTTGGGATACCCAGTCACTATGAAAAGCAACAGACAGAGCAACTGAAGGTAAAGAAAAACATCTAACCAGAGATATTGCTTCCTATTTCAGTACTACCAACGACCACTAGAGGGTGAGTCTGTCACACTATTATTTATTCATAACCACCAGGAAGGAAGAGACCCATTATCAGTGAGCTCATCTCACTCTGTGGCTCCCACAGGAGAGAGGAGAATCCATTGTGTGGAACTCTCCAAATAAGCCCGTCGTTTGTTCCGCAAAACCACTCCCACTGTCACCAAACCCTCAAAGTTTTAGCCTGATCAGAGGGCCTGCCTCACAGCTGTCAACATCAACCACTCAAAAGTGATTTAAATGGACAAAGCAGTTAGTAAAAAAATCACTATTTTGCAATATCAGTGAAACAAAATAAGCAGGTTATATAGCTGAGTTTTAAAAGTAGGCAACTAAACAGCATATTAAGATTCCATTTCAGTAGGGAAAAAATAAAGTCAGAGTGTGTTTACATGTATAAGAAAAAGAACTCAAAGGAAAAGCATCAAAATGTTAACAGGAGTTCTTTATCAATGGACGGTGTGCCTATCTAGTTTTGTAGTGATGATGTTTTTACTTTTATTATTATTTTAATATAAGCAATTACAAAACAATTACCATAACGAAGATTTTGGCCACTCAAGTTATTTTTACAAGTGGATCATGACATTCTTTCCTTTGTCTTACAAATAACAAAGCTGTGTCCAGAAAGATTAAATGACTTGCTTAAGGCTACACAGCTAGTGGCAAAGGCACAACTAGAACCAGGGTCTTCTGGTTCAGTGCTTTTTCTACAAATTATTCTGCCTTACTGTTTTCGTTTGACCTTGTATTACTCTAGCCCCAGAACAGGAAGCAGCAAATGTTCTTGCTAGTCAAGCAGGTTTCCGAGTCCAGTATCACCCTGGAATAAACCCAAGAACCAAGCCCAAGCCCTCTTTCTTTGTCAGTTGCCACAGCAAGGGACAACAGAGAATGACCTGGCCACCAGCACCCACCTAGATCCAATCCCTCTACTAATGAGGGAGTCAGAAAAAGCAGACTTGTCAACAAAGAGAAGAAGCCAACACCCTAGGCAGACTCCTTTGGTGATAGCTGTTATCTACCACTGCTCCAAGTTGCACCAACTAAGGCCTGATGTGCCCCCTCACCCCCACCCCAGGAATAAAAGGTGAGTCACATGGGAGTTGGATTTGCTGTCCAAAAGACACCTGAAAGGTGCGTGACTCAGGCTTAGGTAATGAGGCCTCTACTCCTGGGCCCAGCCCAGTCTGCTGTTCACCAAAGCTACGTAATATAAGTAAAATGAGCACCAAGGCATTTGTTTTAGAAAGTCATGACCTCATACAGAAATTCAGCAACAGCTGTTAGGATATCCTTACCATTAAGACATCCATAAATCTTCTCCCTTCATTCTTATCGTTTCTCTTTGCCCGGAAAACAGTCTCTATATAAAATATAGAGACTCTATATAAAATAACAGTCTTTATTCTAAAGCAGGATTGGCAGCCCATGGGCCAAACCTGTTTTCTGTACAGTCCCAAAACTAAACTAAGAATGGTTTTTATATTTTTAAAAGGTTGTAAAGAGAAGAACAACGGCATACAACAAAAACGATATACTGTTTGCAAAGTCTAAATGAGTTCTATTTGGTCCTTTACAGAAAAGGTTTGCCAACTCGCATTCTAAAGCATTTTTTCAAGGCAAACCATCTACCAGTCCAAACGTCAATTACTACCTTTTTCACATCACCAAAGAATCCCCAGGGATAAACAGTAAAGTCGGAATTAGTGACCTTTCAGAGTGTCAACAATGTACCACTCTCTAAGGAAGCCACCCCCATTTCACTTTACAATCAAATGTAAGAACCTAAGCACAAAGCGTCAGGGTTTTTGTGAGATCAAGGTTTGTTTTCACTTGAGATTAAAACCATCACAGCGAAGGTTCTTATATATACCCTTAACTATCTATTCTGGCCTAAAACCCTCAACCTTGTTCTTAACACCAAACCAGAAGCTGAAGAAATTCACAAGAGCAAATATTCCATAGCCTCAGACACCAGGTTCCAAAAGGGGGTCAAATCTTAGGCAGAAAATATAGAAACTCTTGGCACAGAAACAAAGGCCACTCTTCAGAACACAGACCAATAACCATCACAAGTTGTTTTCTATAATTAGAATATATGATTTCTACAATGAAAAAGAGACAAAAAAGCATGTCAATACTTAGTAAAATCAGAAAAGGGAAGAAAAGGGTGGTCTTCCACAAAAACAGGCAGAGGAGGGGGCCACAACTACCTCTGATCCCAAAAAGCACTTAGACGGAGAAGGAAGAGCAACCCCTTTTTGCTGTCTTTGAAAGTCCCTTTTCTTCCCTTTTTCTTGCCTACCTGAGGCGTCGCCGAGGGTCAGAGGGTGTCCCAGTCCGACGGCCAGTGCCATAATCAGACATCATGCCGTAATCCACGTCATCGTAGCCCATGCTACGCTGGTCATCCTCGAGCCCATAAGGCTCTGGATGAAAACGATGCAGATCCACACTGCTCCCACCTACCCGAACCTGTGGCTGAGGCCCATAGACATCCTGTCTACTGGGTGCCCGGTAACCTTCCATGCTGGGCCTATACCGCTCCTCAATGCGGGTCACCCGGGACAGACTGCCATAGTTGTCACTGCTACTTGGATAACCATCTTCATAGTGGCGGCTATATCCATCAGGAGGGTAGTGGAAGTTCCTGGGAAGGGTAGCAGTGCCTGCTTGCCCCACATAGGGGCCAGGGCCCCCACTGCCATTCTTGCGGAAGTCGCGACCCAGAGTCTGGATATAGTTGTTTGAAACGGATGAGGCATCTACAGGCAGCCCGTCTGGTCCCACAGGGACTGGCTGGACTGTCCGTGTGGTCACAGTCTTCACTACTTTCTTGACCTTCAAGTAAAGAAAGAGAAAAGAAAAATCAATGAAGTGAACAAATTAAGCTTAAATTCTAGACCACTCTAAGACAAGAAACGAACCTCTACCCCCAGCTCGCTTTACCTAGAAATGCCATGCAATCTACCACCTACCCTCCTCTCCATCTTATAGGAATTCTCCAGGCAGGAAACTTGCACAGGCAGCTAACTATGCCTCTAAGGGAAGCTACTGCAGACTCTTCCTCATTCCATTAGATTTTCCCATATCTCTTCTATCTTCTCTGTCTACCCAGAGGTCACTTTCTTTATGCCTTTACCACAGATCAGTGGCTCCTCATCCACCCTAATTAAGTGCTTAGCCCCTCCCCTTAATAAAGACCATAGGAAGAACTTCTCCATCATCCCAGACCTTATACAAGTCTTAGCTTACTGTGGTCTCTGTGCGCCGAGTGGTTCCATCATCCGAGGTCTCCACAGAGACAACAGACATGGCTCCCTCAGGGTCCTCCTCCGTGTAGGTCTCCACAATCTGCCCTGGCTCCTGCATCCTGGGGATGGTGCTATACAAAAGGTGACTGTGATCCTACATGGAAAAGAGAAAAAAGAAAGAGCTATTATTAAGCCATATATACTAACAATCCATCCCAACGAGAGGCACTGCCTCCCTAAAGACACTGCACCTTCTATGGGCCCCAGGATTTTTAAAGGGGTGCCTGTTCCCACTTTCGAATTTGTACAAAAGGGCAGAAGACATAATTTCCCAGTTCTAGTCATTTAACAAACAGGAACTGAGTTAACTACAGCTACATCAACACCCAAGTGACAGAGACAGCAGATACAACTTCCCAGTCCTAGTCATCTAAGTGAGTATGAACTGTGTGAAGCTGCAGCTACATCTACATCTACATCTGAGGGATCCTTCAAAAAAAAAAGTTCACCCAATAAGAACTTTTAAGATGAACCAGAAAACCCCAATAAGAGCTATCTTCTGAATAGCTCTATGCTATTCTTCAGACATGCCTAAGGCTCAAGGTCAGCCAGATTCTAGGCATGGTTTTTTGCAAAGTAGAACCACACCCATTCTAGAAAAGGGATGCAGTAATTGAGAGATCAAATACTGGATCAATGGTCATTACAATTAATTCCAAAATAAAACTACATTTATACTTTGAAACTCCATTTTTTAATTTTCCTAAATGAAAGAAACTAATTAATGGGAGCTTACAATGTGCCAGGCACTTCAGAAGACACCAATATGCTCTTAAGCTGAGGAAGTAAGAAAGATATGAATAAGCAACCCAGACCTTGAGCCAAAAGAATTACCTGGGGTCCGTTGAGTTTTAGATCTGAAAATTTCTGTCGCTCAAGGTCAACATCGCCCACAAACCGGCCGTTCTGAAACATAGCCCACAAGAAGACAATTCATTTTGTGGCCTTCATTTGCTCTATCAAACACAAATGATCTTTGTTCCAAACAGGAAAAGGCCTTTCAAGAAGACATTTGTGGCCTGGAGTCCTTCTGTCAGTACAGATAAAAGAAGCACATCACTCCTTAGACTTAACACCTCAAAACTGGAACCGGGCCTAGAACTCTGGCAGACTGGGTCTCTGGAACACAGGAACGTAAGCTCTATGAGGGCAGACGTTTATTGTGTTTTGTTTTTGGTCAGTTTTGTTCACTGTCTCCCTAGTGCCTTGATCAGTGCCTGGCACATAATAGGTACTCAAAAACTATTTTCTGAATAAACAGCAGAGACTCAGATAAGCTCCCCACGAAATCTTTTTGGAAAGCCATAAGAACATAAGGAAACTTGGAAAGCCTAGGTTGGGGGGTTTCCAAAGCCTTCTTTATTGTTTCACGCATCTTCATGCTCTACAACCACTGGAAACTCCCATACCAGGCAGCTTTTTAGAGAAAGAGGCAAGAAGTATGAGTTTCTCTTTCCAAGTAGAAAGAAAACAAGTATCTCAACTTCCCTCAAGCAGATGTCTCAGTATCTTCATCACCAATTATTAGAGCCACAGAACACGTTCAAAAATGTCATTCTTAAGTTGCTCTGTCTTAAACAGCAGGAAATAATCTAATAACATTATACTACGTAAAAATACATTTGACTACTCCCCTTCAAAAAGAATACAGTGAGATTCAGCCACCTTGGGAGACTCTTCCCCCACCCTACTCCCATTACATAGGGAGTGTAATGCTGGAGGGAAAGGAAGTTAAACATTACTTTCAGGAAGAAGGAAGGGTGTGGTTTCATTGCTGAGCAGAAGTTAAAAATAAAAGAGAAAGAGAGAGAGAGAGAGAGAGAGAGAGAGAGAATCCACGTACTAAATCCTGGAATTCCCCACCACCTCCAAGGCTGAGCAATCCCGCTCTCCTTTTCAATACATACCCCTCCCTCAACCCTAACCCTCTATTCTTGTTCCTATAAAAATCCTAGGAACACTGCAAACACACTGCTTCCAAATTCCTGGTCATCCCCAATTGGAATTATATCCTCACTCAACACGCTCCTTAGCATGAGGGACCTTCTCCATCTTAAAAAATAAATAAGTAATCAATGAAAGGACTTATTGGAGCATGAACACTGTTCTTCGTTCCCATCAGAGATCTCTTAAAATGAAGTCTATCAGGCAATGCCTACTACACACACACACACACACACACACACACACACACACACACACCTCAGACAGATTACATCACAGCGAAGTCAGACTACAGAAACCATAGGAAACACAAGATACTTCTCATTTCTAACACCAACTCTCCCAAGCCACAGCAGAGTCAGCCAACCCAGAGACCACTGGCTCCTGTGGTTATCTGGGTTAAACAGCAGCATGGGGCTCCCTCTCCAACTCTAACCAAGAGAACTAACAATAACCCCTTCCTCCAAGAAACGATTGCACAGCCAACAAGAAGAGCGTGGAGCAGGAATGCACAATTTATGCACACTGACTGCCACACCTTCTGAGCAAACTGTTCTCTGAGGGAGGATACAAGATGCCCAACTTCCCCAACCACTAAGCAGGCATTTAATTTCCTGAATTTCTGATATGGGGGTGGTGGGGGGGGGGGAACACACAAGAAAAAAAACAAGTAACCTGAGTACAGCTTCAAATTATATGATCTGCCATTACTAGAACTGCATCCCAACCCAGAAACCCCACTCCAGCAGACAAGAAGTCAGATGGATGCTTCTAGAGATAAGTCCACCCAACTCAGCACAGCAGCAATATTCCCTATCTCTTAATCAGTATTCATCACGCCTGTAAAGGTTATCATGAGGCATGGGCACTGGACAGCCCATAACCACGAGGAGAGTAGTTTCCCAAGAAGGATCATAGTCTCTCTATGACCATGCCAAAGTCCTACCTGCAGGTCTGATGGAGAGAGGGGTTACCTGATGCCGGCGGGTGAGGGTGCCGTTGGCCATGAGCGGGTTGGCATCTTGTGGCGAGACCCGGACGCGTTCCAGTTGCGCCGAGACGTGGCGCCGTTCCTCCTCCAGCGCCCGGGTCAGCTTCTCAAACTGGGCCTCTTGTTCCTTCACAGAGGCCAAGATGCTGGCGGTCGACTCCACCTCTGAGTCGTCCATGAAGGTAAGGGGCAGAGCCGCCGCAGGGCAGGGTAAAAAGGGAAGGTGGATCACAGGGGGAGGAGGAAGGAGGGAGAAGGCCCCCCTCACTTCACACTACCGGGAAAAGGTAAGAGAGAGGAGAGAAAGAAAAGGTCACAGGTCAGAGAAGACAGATGAATTATTAATCCCAGAGCCAAAGATGCCCTCTCGTGGTTTTACTGCAGCACAGAAAGAGAGCCACCACCAAGCCTGGACCCACCACCAGTGTCTGTTCAAGCAGGATCCTTTGGCCATTACCCTCTTTAACACCCCACAAGAAATACCTATTGAAAGGAAAAGTGCAACTAGACCCAAGGGAGAATGTGCCTAAGGGCTGTAGTCATGACATGAGTTTAAAATTAGGTTATTCTCCCCTGGAAGAATTTGCTGGCATCAACTCAGTGAAAGATGTAACTCCACAGTATAGACAAGCACACACTCTCCTGCTGGGGCAGGCCACCTCTGAGATACGGGGGCAGCACAGATCTTACTTAACCTCTCCCAAATCTGAACACTGAAACTGCTGGAGTGGTGGCAAAATATACTAAATGAGTATGCTAAATTAAAACGCCGGTAAGAAATGGATGCAGTAAAACAAATTCCCACCATCAAAGGCAGGAAATAAAACTAAGGCCCTCAAATTGGATACATTTATAAAGGGATTTTCTACTTTTAAAAACTATACTACAGGCCTTCCCTGGTGGCGCAGTGGTTGAGAGTCCGCCTGCCGATGCAGGGGACACGGGTTCGTGCCCCGGTCCGGGAGGATCCCACATGCCGCGGAGCGGCTGGGCCCGTGAGCCATGGCCGCTGAGCCTGCGTGTCCGGAGCCTGTGCTCCGCAATGGGAGAGGCCACAACAGTGAGAGGCCCGCGTACCGCAAAAAAAAAAAAAAAAAACGCTATACTACAATATTGAGGGCAGAATGTGCGCCTTGGCTAACAGAGGCAAGAAAGCAACAGAATAAAAAAGTCTATGTGTAAAAAGGCAACATTTTCAGTGACCTTCACATCTCTTTGTGGAGTAGGAAAAGGAGCATTATATTAAATTATAAAGTTACCCCTTGAAGTAGTTCGTATTCTAACCTTCAATTAATAGCTGGAACCTCCTACATCTCTGTTACCCTGCAGAAAGCTCTAAACAGGCTACATTTTTACCTCTTTACATATTCCAACTAAGGGTAAATATCCAAGTATCTAGAGGGTTTATGTGTACCACTTCCACAATAAATGATATTCAAAAGCGAAGAGTTCCCCATACCCTATTACATAATCTGCAAGCTGGCTAGTAAGTGGAGGGGCATTGTAGTCATACTGTTGGATTTAGTAGGGTTTCTCTCTTATAAGTTGGCTATAAGAGACTTTCTGGTCAGTCCAAGATATACCACGTTGAAAGGCAGGTTTTAGAATAAACCCTCTCCCCTATTCCCCACCCTCTCCTCAACCCCTCCAGAAAAAAGGCACTTAAAATTTTTTTTTATTCTTAATAAACATATTTACATACACACCTGTTAAGAGAAGGTCGTAACTGATTGGTTTAACAGAGAACAGCCCAGTCTAGATTCAAAATATCATGGGAGAAGCATCCCAGCCACCACAGCAAGGAGGAAGCAGGAAGAAGAGAGCTGTAGAAATATTTGGAGGAAAAATAGGAATGAGAGGAAAATAAAATATACCTAATACATTAAAAAAAAAAGAGCAGCAAGGGCAGGTGTTGGGGAAAAAACAATCTGGGAATGGAAGGGAGTAATTTAAAATACGACTTGGAATTGCTTAATGTGACAAATGCCCTTTGGACTTTGCTCTGTTTTCAAATACCTGGACCTTGGTCGTAGTTTTCATTAAAACCTGGATTCTACTGTCATGTCAGAGTTCCTCTACATGTGTTTCTGTAGAGAACCAGGAGCAGGTCATAATATGGATATATATTCACTTACCCCCTGTTCCCAGCAACCAAATTGGGAAGGAAAAAAAAAATTGCTGTTGGAATGCCCTTCCCCCTCCTTCCCACCCCTAAGGCAGAAACCTCAGAGCCCAGTCCCAGCATGCCCACAAAGATACTGAGAAACCAATGCAATAGTCGTCGTGGGGAAGACATGTGGGGACTAGCCTAGGCTAAGTCTGTAGCTTCAGTTCCCTTTCCCACGCTCCCCAGAGCCCTACACCAAGCACAATCGCTTGGGCCTGTTTGCTTTAGAGTATATGTAGTATTCAGCAAGCAAGAGTACCCAGAGGAACCGATAAATAGGTGCCCAATAAACTCCTTAATTAATTCTCCATCACCAAGACTCCTTCCAGTGGATCCAAATCCAAGAATGTGGCAGTCTTTTTTCCAAAGTCCTCCTACCCAGGCTCTGGGCTCCCGCAGTCACTTATCAACTCCTGTTCTTCCTTTAGGTCCAAAGCCCATTGTCACTTTCTCAATTCCCACCCTGCACTCCAACAGGCCACTCAAAGGTCTTTAATAAGTAGCCTTATTTTTTTTTGAATGTTGCTCCCTTTTCATCTCTGTTACTTCATTTGCACTTGCCCTCATCTGCTATGTACAATGACCTATGAACCTTCCACACCAAGAGGACCCGGAGCTGGGGAGATTCTTCCAGTTCTGGGTTTCAACAGGGTCTGTCTGAACTGTAGTTAGCACTCTGGCAGTCTCTGCCCTGTAATCTTCTTTGCTAATAAAAGACCAAACTACCACTACTATCAGGCATACAGTGCCAACGCTCCCTGTTGCACAGAGAAACTGTCACCCTTCCATAAAATTGCCACTTTCTGCCCCCACAACTTTAGCTAATACAATACAGGGAGTTAGGAAGGGTAGCAGGGCCTCTACCCAGGGCTCTAGGTCGGGAAGCAATATCTGGAAAACATCAGCTTCTCCCATCTTCGTGGCTTTAAAAGCTGACCACCTGGCTCTAATTTGGAGAAGAAGGCAGGAAAGTTAAGAAAAAGAAGATCAGATTCCTAGGCCTAACAGCATGGGGGAAATTTTCTGCCTGAAAGAGGGCAGAAGCAGAGCTTTGTAGGACAGAACTGGACTCAGAAGACAGGTCCCAGTCTTGGCTCTGCCACTAGCCAACAATGGCAGTAAGTCACTGCCGCGTTCTCATCTGTAAGATGCCAATACCACCAGCCCCGTCTAACTCAGAGTTGCTGTGAGGATCGGCTGAGAATTTAATGCTATACAAATGTGAGGTATTAAGTTGTTTCAAGAGTTAGTTTCTATCTTCCAATTACATTACTTAATAGTAATGCCTCAGCCCAAAACTATTTTGTGAACTAGTAGACGAAATTAACTGGATCAAGTGCATAACTGGGTTCTAAGGAGAGGATGAGGCTGGTTTCCCTACTCCAACACTATTTACTAGGAGGTCCCACCTAGACCAGTGTTTCTGGGACATAGGGTGCTTCTCCTAAGTGCCTGGCAGTTATCACAGAATTACACATCTGCTATAATGAGCTCTCGATTCCCTGTATGAGGCCTTAGCAGTTCATTACTAAGGAGAAAGGGAAGGTGAAAAGAACTAGCAATTACTGAATGTTTTACGTTTATTATCCTGGCAATCCTTACAGCAACTCTAAGGAAGTTTTACTGCAAATGAGAAAACAGGCTATAGGTGTAGAAATTACCCAAGGTCTCAGTTAATAGCAAATTTTGAACTTAAGTCCAATATAAAATGGACAGTCCAGCACCTCTCTCTTACAACTCTTAAGAGCTTTCTACCCAAACATCACAGGAAAAAGGGAAAAGAAAAAAATTTCCATTTATCTTTAGGTTAAAGGGTTATCCATAATGTCTACAAATAAGAAGTAAGTGGGAGAAAAGAAGTAAATGGGAGGAAAGAGAAAGCATGTGTGAGGGAAGAGAATGAAGCAGTTAGATAAGATATATAGTACACCACCTCACAGCTCAGAGACTTGAGAGTCTTCTCCATGCCAAACATACACATCATAAGAAAATTATACTATAGACCAGAATCTGCAAACCATTAACTGATTTTGGCAGTTAGAATCAGGAAAGCCTTAAGACTACAGGCCAACATCTTTACAGGCTGGCCACTTATTATTTTCAATGGATTACACTTGTTCTCACTTAAAAAAGTTCATCGGGAATTTCCTGGTGGTCCAGTGGTTAGGACTTGGGGCTTTCACTGTCTTGATCCCGGGTTCAATCCCTGGTCAGGGAACCAAGATTCTGCAAGCCAAGCTGCACAGCCAAAAAATAAAAAAAGATCATCAAGGAATTGCCAAGGTGAGGGAGAGGAGCAAAGTGAACAAGTGAACCTTGCAATTCCCCTAACACTAGATTTTCTCAGAGTAACTGGTTTTACTCTTTTTTTTAAAAAAAAAATTTATTTTATTTATTTTTTTATTTTTGGCTGCATTTGGGTCTTCGCTGCTATGTGCAGGCTTTCTCTAGTTGCGGTGAGCAGGGGCTACTCTTCGCTGCGGTGCGTGGGCTTCTCGTTGTGGTGGCTTCTCCTGTTGCAGAGCATGGGCTCCAGTAGTTGCGGCATACAGGCTTCAGTAGTTGCGGTGTGTGGGCTTCAGTAGTTGTGGCACGAGGGCTCGGTAGCTGTGGCTCACGGGCTCTAGAGCGCAGGCTCAGTAGTTGTGGCAGATGGGCTTAGTTGCTCCACGGCATGTGGGATCTTCCCGGACCAGGGATCGAACCTGGGTCCCCTGCATTGGCAGGAGGATTCTTAACCACTGCACCACCAGGGAAGCCCTGGTTTTACTCTTATCAAGCCATAGGTCCTATAGACCTACGAGTCTACGACAAGGCTCCCACATTCAAGCAATGACAACAGTAAACATTCAATCTCTTCTGTAAGAATTCTGAACCAGAAGAAGTTGAATTAAATCAAATACCCAGAAAGACCAAACAGTTTGACAATGCCAACCAGGTAAAAGAGGAAAAGAAGAAAGTCACTTGCCAATAGCACAATCCCCACAATGACTTGTTCTACTGTAAACTAGCCATAGAAATATAATTTGAAATTATGATTTTTAGAGGTTAAGAACATAAACTTTGGAATCACACTGACTGCGTTCAAATCCCAGCTCCATTGCTTCTTAGCTATATGACTTTGGGCAAATCTCTCTAATCCTCAGGTTTCTTTTCTGTAAAATGGGAAAAATAAAATACACAGGGTGGTTGTGATGATTAAACGAGACAATCCATGGAAAGTACTTAGAAAATGTCTTGACGCACAGAAAGCTACTGCTACCAATACAATACTATTACAAACAGTTAACACAAGAGACTAGAGTTTTGGTCGTGTTGTTAGGGCTTTTGAATAAACCACACGTCTCCACGTGTTCCCCTCTCCCACTTACTGTAGCTCTGTAAACTACAGGAATCCTTCACACTCTTAAAGGGAAAAAAAAAAAAAAATTAAGCTCCAGGCCAGGGGTCAAAAGACCCAGAGTTCAAGTCCTGGCTCTGCCAAAAACAAATTGTGAGACCTTGGAGAAGTTATAAATAACCCCTGTAAGTTTTACTTTTTATTACTTTTCAGAGTTTAGCTTTAATGGGCTAATATATGTAAAACTATAGGCTGGGTAACTCTGAACGTGCCTGCCACCTCCATGCACTTCAGGTAAGTATATCCAAAGAGATGAGCAGGATCAGGCATAGAGGCCTCTGCGGAAAGCAGAAAAGTTACATGTCTTCAGATGGAGAACTCTAAACCCCGAAAAATAGTCTTTGGGTTCTTAGGAAAGAAGTGTTATCTTCTGTAGAGCCAGGTCCAAATGCAGCCCTCTTCGCTTCTTCCTATTTCTTCATTATGAAATCAAAACCAATGTCAGAAAGTTATCCCTTCCCTCTAAATGCAATAAGCAAAATTCCTCTTCTACATCACCCTAGGGATTTCAAACTGCTTTTTAAAAAAGCACACTGAGCCTTCTATTAAAGAATACCAATCAATAAAATATAGCACCTGTAACACTACAGAACTGTATTACATAACATTCAAACCAAAAAAGGTAGGTCGTCCAAACACCGAAAAGGCATTTATTTGCCTTAACTGGCATTTGCCGCAAGTTCAAAGCAATTAATGCTGTTCAACCACAAACGGAGAAAATTGGCACCTTATTTTTAAATCCAAAGGAATGTGTTTTGTCAATAGTTTTTCTATGGCTTCTTATCACAGAGTGCTTATACCAAAGTCCAAAGTCTTAGTACTCCACCCACCACTTGAAGTTCCACCATCCAAAGCTTAGAACAATTCAAAGCTCAGTCAGAACAACTCTCATATTTCTCCCTGCTGGAAAAACTCACTCCCACACTAACCCCAAGTCTCTGAACGTGACTTGCAATAAGATGGAGAAAGGACTCTGCTCACTTCACAATCTCATGTCAACTGGGCACTTCTCAGAATTACAAAACTTGACATTCCAGAAATGGCATTGTCTTAGGTGTTTAGCAGTTTCTGTGCTTCCCTGGGGATCTGCTTTATGATAGGCTCAGCTTCTCCACTTAAGAGCACTCAAAAGGCTGACTGAAGGAGTCTCGGTTTTACAAGGAAGGACTAGGTCTCACTGTGTCCAACACAAATCTGATGAATTAAGGGAGTCTCCGGCAAATCACCCTGCTCTTAGGAAAGAGTGATCATTCTATCTCATTGGAGTTTCAGAGAAAAAAGGGAAAATAAATATATGAAAGGATTTTTTTTTTAAAGAAATACTTGTTAAAAGGCAGCTGAGTTAGCAATCTCTATAGGTCACTAGGACACCTTAAACATTCTAGTTTCCTGTCAGGATTTAAAGTTTTTACTGTGACTTTAAAAGGAAAAAAAAAAAAAAAAAATCACCTCCACCGTCCTGACCCTAAATTCAGAAACCAGGTGGAACATTCTTCTTCCTCTCTTTTCCCCTCCCAAGTATTCTGGGAACCCCCCAAACCATAAGATACTAAAATGTCTAAATGCTAGACTGGCTTTGAAGCAAAGGAAGGGTGTGGCTCTCAGCTTCTGAGGGGGCCCAGGACTGAAAGGGTATGGAAAGAAACAAAACCTGCTTCTCTCTGGAGAGTGTATGACACACACACAGGACTGGTCTAACAAGCCCTTCTGATCTCTCAGGCCAGGCCACCTCCTTCTCCTCCCCCACCACCCACATGCCTCTCCAAGGGCTTCCACTGGGACAGATAACACTGAATTTTCTCTCAATCCTGAGCATCTGAGACACATCAAGTTACTTACCTGTATCCCTGTTGCAACCCTGCCAAAGGTACCTCACGCAGCCTTATAAGGAGAAAGCAGAGCTTTAGGGAGAGGCCAATAAGGAAACAAAGATAAGAAGGAGGGGCAAAAAACAGAGGGAGGTGTCAGACTGGAGGAAGGGGAGAGGCCAAATGCCTTTCTCCATTCTACAAAATGAGGGGAAAAGAGAAGAGGTCAGGTATACAATGGGAAATTAGCAAAAGTCTAGTCAAAATGGAACAGTATTGTTTAACTCCTGTCATAAAAGAGAAATCCTAAAATTAACTAGGACACCTTACACTCTTCCCTACCCTAGGCTAGAGGGGAAAAATTCATGGAAAAAAAGCTTAACCTTAAGGTTTACTAGAGGCCACCCAACCGTTTGAGCTCACAGTCCTTTTTTAAAGTGGCAGCTTCTCACCAAACCTCCTAACTTTCTATCTCTGGCATTCCCACCATCTCTCTGCCCATCATTTGAAGATGACTTGGAAAAGCTGAAAGCATGTAACTGAATCATATTTACAGTCCAGCTTTCTAAGAAAGCCCTGAGCCCTGAAAAAAGCAACAAGACACCCCTTCCATTAGGTTTAGAGTATGCCTCCCTTTTGAGACAAGCAAGAGAGAGAAGGTGTGAGTCTATGAAGAAATCATAGGAAATATGAAGGTCCTATTTCAGGTCAGGGCAGATAGCTGAAGGAAATGTTTCTCCCTATCTAAAAGAAGAAAATCTGACCTTACAGGGGGAGAGAAGTTGTGAGTCATTAATTACTGACCTTCCCCTATAAATTATCACAGATACTCTTCCCAACAACCTCTGAGGTAATGTTGGCCCCTTTTATAGGTGAGTAAACTGTGCATCAGAAGTACTGGCTTCCCTGGTGGCGCAGTGGTTAAGAATCCACCTGCCAATGCAGGGGACACAGGTTCAAGCCCTGGCCCGGGAAGATCCCACATGCCGCGGAGCAACTAAGCCTGTGTGCCACAACTACTGAGCCTGCGCTCTAGAGCCCACAAGCCACAACTGCTGAGCCCGCATGCCACAACTAATGAAGCCCCTGTGCCTAGAGCCAGTGCTCTGCAACGAGAAGCCACTGCAATGAGAAGCCTGCGTGCCGCAACTAGAGAAAGCCCATGTGCAGCAACAAAGACCCAATGCAGCCAAAAATAAATAAATTAAATTTAATTCATTTTTTAAAAAAAGTATTCACTATCCTGCTCAAGGTCATCATATAACTAGTAAGTGGTAGAAATGCATCTCTTCTACTCCAGGTCCATGTTCCTTCTCCTTGATAGAGTGAAATGAGTATGAACTTTCTACGCTTCCTGTGGTTAAAAGTCATTCTAACTCAAATAGAGAAGGTGACCAAAAGTAAACTTTGGGGGGAGGAGGGGAGGGGAGTGAGAAAGGATGAGGTGGAAGCACCTAGACCTTTGGGTATTGCCTTCATTCTAAAGAGCAAGACCTCACTCAATTCTGGAGAAGAACAGCCAGAATTGAGAAATACCTTAGATTTCCCATTTTAAAAGGAAAAAGAACTCAGGAGAAAAGGCGAGAGGAGCAAAAGCAATAGTATTACTTGGTACACAATCACCTACTTTTCCACTGACTGGCCCGCTACAGAAATCCGACTACTTGCCACATTCTCTAATCACAGCTCAAGAAAGAAATCTAATCACAAACACCCCTACTCTCGTTTTTAACGTGACATCTCACTAAACCAAAAGCAAAGATCAGATCAGAAGTGGGGTGGGAAACAGAAGGAACTAGAAGCAGGGAAGACTGTGCTAGCCAGCATCAGAACAGAGGGGAGGGATTGTTCTAGCGGTATGTTAGCAATCTGCCTCTAGGGCAGCTGTCCTCCTGGGTAATCAAAGGCCGGCTTGTGTGTGTGCTCAGGGACTAGCCAGCCTGGCAAGAAGCTGAGGACTCAGCCACCCAATCCACAAAGTGAGAAGAGATGCCTGTTTCACAGCTGGAATGGAGGGCAGGGAAAACACAAAACAAGAGGAAAAGGCAGCGGGAGGGGGTGGGGGGCGGGGGGCGGGGACAGAGAGTGCTACAGGTGCTATTTCAGTCTAGACAGAGGAGAAAAAAAAAATCCTAGGAAACTACCAACCATTCCCTAGTTAAGCGCAAACAGAGAATTGCCAGTACCTCTCAATACTAAAATAAAAAATGGGTAGGTTTCTCCAGCTCTGTATGTAGTAAGATGTCAACTGGAAGGATGAGACCTAAAATGTAGGGGTCCGGCATTGCCTGGTTCTCTCTATCCCTTTCAGACTCAACAAGGTATCTGCAGTATACACAGTGAATAAACGTAATATAAATAAACATCTATCTCCTTCTAAAATTCCTTTCTTAATTAAATCCTAGAGATCTATAAATAATAGTAGCACACATAAAAGTCAGTGAGATCCCCAATACTACGAGATCGAAGCCATTTATATAACTCAAGTGCTAAAACGCAAGAGGCCACAGTCAGAATTCACACTCCCTAATCCCTGGGAGTAGCTAGATGCTCTGCGACCCATTAGACACACAAAGGCTGCTCTCTTCTCAGTAGAGCCCTGTAGCAGGGCTGCTCTCCAGGGACAAAGAGATTTCACAGGAGAACCACAAAGACATAGCCCCTCTCCATTCCCCCACTCCCAGCTTTCTCACTTCCTGTCACAGTAGCACCAGACCACAGTCTCCCAGAAACAAACAAATACAAAGTGCTGGATTCTGGGCTTCAAGCCAACTGCATTCCAGGGCATCCTGTCTACCAATCACCAGCCAGAGCTCCCACTTTGCCCTGCTCAATTCCTTATCATGTTCAGGGAAAACAACCCTCCTCCCCGACCCAAGCCAACACTACATAGGACAAAGCTCAGGCCTTTAAGAATCATCAGAAAGATACTGTGTGAAGATCTAAGAGTTCAGAGGGGCTGAGGGGATTTTCAAGATTCCTACTTTGCTAGTTTCTTCACTTTGGAGGCCGCGGATCTTAAAACTGGTATTATACTCAGCTCAGCTACGTGTGATATATCTCATAGAAAGCTTCATCATGGCAATCTGATAACCAACCTGAATTCAGTCAATGGAATATTCCCACCTGGAAAAACTACTTTAGGACACATCCTCTGTCAACTTCTCTATCACCCATTTCTACTGTTTTCAAAATCTTTCAAACTCTTTTCCCCACAAGCATAAAGCTGATTTTTTAAGAGGCCCCAAATAGAACAAACAAAGGCAGCAGACTTCACCCTACGAAGAGGCAGAATAGGTATCAGCAGATGCTAGGAGCAAAGTTCTCTACTTCCCTAGGGAATGAAAGGAGGCCCACTAGGAACTGCACAGTAGTTCTTGCAGCAAAAAAAAGTCAACACAACAAACAGCTTTTCCCGCTCACTACTCCCCCTGGAGTGGATCAGGGGCTGTAGATTTGGAACCTCATCAGAAAAGAAAGCCTCCCTTCCTAGTAAGGGTCCACAGCTGACACCAAGAATGGGATAAATGATACATTTTTCTGCTATCTTAAACAAGTCCACTGGACCTTAGCTCGAAACTTCAGAAGCAAAGATGCAGATAGAAGTCAAGCTCTATTTAGCCAGACTCTTGAAATCCAAAACAACACCCTTTGCCCCCAGGGCTCAATTCTTGCATAAAGCCTAGTATAAGGCTCAGCACAGAGTTCTGAAACCAGAGGGACATTCCAGGCAACTAACTAGTAATACACTATCATTTCTCATCTTTTCTCCTCCCTTTCTCCTACACTCCTTTCCCCTTCTTGGATCTGCTAGAAGTACTCAGAGCAGAAGCCTGATTCGGATAGTACTTGCTGATGCAAAAGGAGCTAAGTCTAAAACAGCACAATTAGAAGGAATTAGTCCATATCTGGCTATGATATAACCAGATGGGAGGAAGTGGGGCAGGTATATACACAATAGTCAGCCATTCTAGAACTGGATAGAAAAAAGAATATTGAGCAACACTACACTTTAGAACAGAACTTAACAGCAGGTCCTAGCCACTACAAACTCTATCACTGAAGTACACACAAAAAAAAGTTAGAGATCTCTTACCTAGCACTAAATCGGACTAACTCCCTTTTTCACTCAAGAATAATTTTAAAAATTAGTTACAATTGTTGGTATTCTTATCCAATTCTCCGTTATTCATAGCCCAGGCCAAATAAATCAGTCAATTAAGTACTACTGTGTGAGATGGTTATATAAAAAGCAGATAAAAATAGTAGAGTAGAAGAGTTTTCTGAGATACTTAAAAAAAAAAAAGAGGGTTATAAAAGACACACCCCAGACAAAACTGGACACATCCGTATCAATGCTGCTACTGCTACTCCAAAAGGATGCTCCGCAGGTTCTCTGCCTCAAGTTGAGTAGGTGAGACAAACCGCATGCTGGCTCAGAAACATAGAAACCCACGATGGGAAGGAGGGAAGGAGACCAGTACCGCCAACTGATCGCAGTTCAGCACAACTTCTTCAAAAGTCCTGGTCTACTTGTATCTCTGGCTGTTTGCAGACATTTAGAAAACCCAACCAAAGGAATAACAAATGGGTAAGGAGAAAGTCAACAGAAGGGCCCAAGACTTAAGCTGAATACTCAATGGTTGGAAAAGTATGGATTTGTTTTGCTATGTAACTTCCCACGTACCCCCTTTCTCTCCAAGTCAGGCCCAAAGCTGAAAGAACTGGAGGGAGGGGAGGCAGAGAAAAGAATGTGATTGGGAAAAGGTTTTGCTACATTCCAAGTAGCCAACATCCCACATAGCATTAAGAGTGCCCAAGAATCCAATCCCACTACTGAGAGTTGCTAGGACTCTGCTAACACACATCCAATTCCTCTACCACCCTCCCCCTAAGCACCCTGAAAAGCAGCATAATTGAGATAGCTTGATGAAGGCACCAGCTGTTTCCACCACTCTCCCTCCCCCCAACCCCAGAGAACACAGTTCAAACTCACATCAAACATGTAATACAATTGGCCAGTAGGAAGGAGAAGCCAGAACTAAAATAGCAGGAAGAGTGCCAACTGGCCCCACTTAGAAGGAATGCTTTCTTGGCTCAATTTAAAATAAGAAACTTTTGTCATCTACTCCCCTCTGCCCAATTATGTTCTCCTTTCCACAACCTACCCCTCAGTGTCAAATGGATTGCAGTTTCTTCCCTACAACTCCTTGATCTATTTTCAAATGTCAGGGAATACAGGGGAGGTATAAGGTTGAATGTAAAATAATGTCTGGGAGATTGGAAGCCTTCCTGCACTGCAACAGCCAAACCTAGCACAGGGCTATCACATAAGGGCAAGTAGACAGGAGCCCACAGAGCACCCATCACCATGTTACAAGCAAGGAAAGAAGGGAGCAAATGCTTGGGCTACTGAACATTGATGATAGCCCTATTTCCCATGGAACGAACAGCCAGCTGAAGTATTAATGTGATCAGCCCCTCCCCCACCCATACTCTAAGTTGACCAGCATTAGCCAAGGAGGAAGGGAAGGAAGCCAGCACTTCCTTTTCAGACAGGAAGTAACATTGGCCCTTCCTGTCGAGTTTTAAACAAATTGTCCAGCTGAGTTTCAATGTTAACATCCTCTCCTGAATTTGTTCCACAATTTCAAAATGGAGAGGGGAAATGGAGATATGGTCTAAAAGTTTCCCTTCCCCCTAAGAGGCAAGTCCTCAATTCCATACTAAGTGCTGGCAGAATCCCCAAATCAGGCAGTGACATCTGTAATTCCAAAATAATACGGGATACAGAGGTAGAAAACTTCAAATTAGTCACCTTCCTACCGTGTCTACTACCACGAACTATTCTTCTCTACTTCTTATACTAAGTAAATAACCACCCATCTGAGAAATCATATAGATATGTAGTTTAACTCAAATGTTCAGATTTTGTGGTCCTCAAGCCTAAGTGATCAGAATCACCTGGGAAGCTTTTTTAAAAATACAGTCTCCCAAATCTACCTCCCCAACCCTCATGCCTCAATTTCTGGAGGGAATGCCTCAGAATTCATGTTTGCAAAAAGCCCTCAAAGTGATTCTGAGAGTCAGCTATTGGGAACCACCGTACTGGCCTATCCCTGACAACCTTCTGACCACCACACTCCTCTCCCAAAAAGCATTAGTTATAAAATACATTATTTGGACCTGCTTTACTATTCAGCAGACAGCTCATTGTTCAGTCTGGATTTGAAAGCATGGATTTAAATATATAAATGGCCAGAATGACACAATCCTAAATGCTGTATTCTAGACTCAGAACCTAAAAGGAAGAACTGTCTCACTTTGGAATCCTGAGTTGCTACAGTGGTGGACATCCCTATTTGCACTGCAGATTGGACAACCCAACTATTTTTTTTTTAAATTTAACATACAGAGCTAGAATTTTTATTTAATAATATGAAAATCCAACCAAATCTTATTAAATGTTTTTATAAAAATGAAACCATACACAACTCTAGGATTCAATGTTCATCTAGTTGCCAATATAATTTCATACTGCATGCATCTTGTCACATATGTACATATTTAAATGTAATACGAGTTATTAATAATCTAAAATGTGCCACCATGTAACCTGCAACTGTTGTGAAGACAATGTACCAATTTGTAAACCCAGTTATTTTTTAAATGACTCAGTTTAACTTTCCTCCAAGGAACAAAAGAGCTGTGCCACATTTTCAAAGACTGTTCCACATTCCATCCCCAAAGAAGTCCGAAGTCCTAAATCTAGCATTCAAGACCCTAGATAATTTTAGCCCAGTTGACAATAGAAGTAACCAGAAACTCTGGATTCAAGTGTTACCTCTGACACTTATCCAAGTCACTAACTTCTGGTTTGAGTAAGCACAAGTGAGTAGCAAGATGTTTTTAGAAGAGGCATAAAGAGAAATATTTCCACAAAGAAGCATGTCACTGAAGACTTAGGAAAGAAGAATGGCATGGAAAGACATACTTTCAAGACAACTACAAACATCTATAAATGCTGAAGTAATACACATCAAGCAGTTATTTAAAGCAACTTCAAAATTTGGGGGAATCTGATTGCCTAGAGTATTTCCTGCAAGATGATATACAGTTACCTGACCAAAGAGGAAGCGGATGGAAGGGGGAAAAATGTTTCCTGATTGAGGTCATGGCCCAAGGATGATACTATGTAACAGAATGACAACTAGATAGTTATAATTAAAAAGAAGAATAGAGGGTAACCAGGTCAAGTTCTAGGGCTAAACTCCTAACAGAGAGAGACAGAGAAATTCTTTCACTGAAGGACAGGCTAGCTAAACCAGAAATCTTGAGAGGGAAAGTAAGAATGGGTGATTCAAGACACAGCTACTCTGGTAATCAAATATCCTTTTACTTTCCATTATGGGGTTGCCACAGAACATCAATCACTAAACAGTTGGTGCTTCTTCTTCAATCCCACCAAAGCCAACCAGGCCAAGTGGTTCAGCAACACGCTTTAACAACCATTACTGCTTAAACACACATATAGAAAGGGAAAAGAGACATACAGTTAGTTATCAGGACTGATCATGTCCCCTGATGTGCCAGGCAGAAATATGGATACGGTGACCTATAAAATGGTACCTGAAGCCATTTATTTCCAATGATTAGGGCTGCGGGGAAGCGGGAGCTTTTTGGTCTAATGAGCAAAACGAAAAGCAGCAGATAAGCGGGGTAGGCATAATATTTGGTCATAAACCAAATCAACAAATGTACTCAAAAGGAAACTCAATGTACTCAAAAAGAAGGCTGTCACTTCTACTATTCATAGAAATTTGAATCTGTAGATAAGAAGGTGGAGAAACAGATTTCTCTAGGGAAGAAAATTTTGATCTCCCATCCCAAACACATACAAGCTTATTCTAAGTAGTTGCCTTACTTTTATCATTCTCCAAGACAAGGGTCATCAACCTATGCAAATTCTGCTACTTTGCAAATTATGTGCTGACTATACTCACATGCAACTTCTACAATGGGACGAAGATGGAGGCTGGGCCAGGTGTTCCCTCAACTCCTTACAAAGCCTACACAAAAAATCGTTAACAGCTGTTGTCTCTGGGGTCTGAAGTGAGGAGACTTTTCTTGGTACCGTATAGTGCAGGAGGAGGTCCTACACTGTGTCCCCCCTTATCTCCAACACACACCCATTGGACCTCTCTGAACACATATACTGCCCCCATCTCTCTTGCTTGCTGGTAACAAACCAGCCTCAGGGCCTTTGCACCATATCTACATGACTTCAATCTCTAATTTCTTAAGTCTCTTTCAAACATACCTTGTAAGTGAGGCCCTCCCTGACCGCTCTGTATTAAACAACCTCACTCCCACCCCTGCACTTCTTATTCACCACCCTACATATTCTGCTTTATTTTTTTCTCAATAGTGTTATCACACTCTGACTTGCTATATATTTACTTGCTTACTTAATATCTATCTCTTCCAACTAGAACGTAAGCTCTGTGAGGTCTATTTGGTGTATAGCAGGCTCTCAAATTTCTTTTGAATGAATGAATGAAGATGTTTTACTTTTTTAATGAAAACAAAAAGTTAAAGTTTAGAAAAATAAATCGGTATTATTTCATTTTTCTTTCTACACATTTTTTCTAATTGTGACCTTAGGCCCATCAATTGGGGTCTCCAGTAGCCTTACCTGCAAATTTGGCTGACCTTCAGCGGGGTAGACATTCAAATGGCCAATTCTGCCCTGGTTTACAAAGTAGTCAACAGAGAAGAGAACAACAGAGAGGTTACAGTACTTCCCCCATTCCAACAAAGAAACAACGGAAAGAAATCAGATTGGCACCAATTTCTCCTTTAAAATAGACCACTCTATTTTTAAAAGTGTACTGAATATACACCAGCTACTTTATTTCAATGAGATTTACTTCACTTGCAATGAAATGGGAACTGTAGGTGCCTTGATAAAAGTACCGAGAAGTTGACTTAATTTCTTTAACAATGTCTTATAACCTCAACCACCAGAATATATTTTGGTTTTTCAAATATAAGCTCCCTAAAACAAAAACCTTTTCACTCCACAAAGAGACCTCTCAATATGAGACCACATTCCAATATAGAACGTGGGAAGCACACACAAAATTGACAATTTACTTTGGGAAAACTAAGTATCTTTTGCTCTACTGTCAACTGAACCAAAATGAGTAATTAATTAGTAAATGTGGATGAGATTTGAAAATTGAAAAAATAAAACCTAATCTTAATTACTAGAAGAAATCAATCTTCTTGAATCATAACATTTAATCCTAATCTAGACCTAATTGAAATAAACCAAAAGCAGTATCCTAATACTTGTACCTTCACCACATGAGTACAATTTATTCTATTTTAAGAACTAGAAATTTCTTCCAGGACTTCCCTGGTGGCACAGTGGTTAAGAATCCGCCTGTCAATGCAGGAGACACGGGTTTGAGCCCTGGTCCGGGAAGATCCCAAATGCCGTGGAGCAACTAAGCCCATGCGCCACAACTACTGAGCCTGCGCTCTAGAGCCCACTCGCCACAACTACTGAGCCCATGTGCCACAACTACTGAAGCCCGCACGCCTAGAGCCCGTGCTCTGTAACAACAGAAGCCACCGCAATGAGAAGCCCGTGCACCGCAACGAAGAGTAGCCCCCACTCGCCACAACTAGAGAAAGCCTGCGCTCAGCAACAAAGACCCAACGCAGCCAAAAATAAATGAATGAATAAATAAATTAAGAAAAAAAAAGAAATTTCTTCCACATTACGTGTCAGTGAGGCAAAGTGATGCCCGTGAAGACCACCAATCTAAGGGGAAAAAAGACGGGGAGGCAAAAAGACAAAGGGAGACACCAAATAAAAAGGGGAAAGCAAATGAAAAGAAGAAAATGTAGGAGAATCAGTAGAGGGAAATGGGGGTTTAAAAAAAATATGGAGAGCTGGGTGAAGGAGTTATGACAGGAAGCTACGGAGTGTCAATAGAAATTAAGTTTAAATACTATTCAGAACACTAGTTTCATGGGTTATTTAGTATGAGGGAAGGAAAAAAAAGAAGGAAAATCTTAGGCTGGAAGAAACCAAAAGTTTCCAGGCAAGGCTGCATCTAACACATATGTATTTCCCACAGGCCACAGTTTAGCTTTTCCACATAGAAGAGCAGACTTTTTTCTTAGAGGCACACTTCTCATAGGAAGCACTGATGAACTCAAAATTTCTACAAGTCTCAGTTTAAATAAAGGTTGAAAATAGAAAATGATGTTTCCTGAACATAAAAAAGGGAGGTTTATTTCAAGAAAGACATAGTAAAAAAAAAACTGCCTTCATTGCTATGTAACTGTTTCCTGTACATTCAAAACTAACGTTATCCTAAAAAATCCTGGTTGGGCAAGTGAGACGGCAAGGAAAAGAATCTGGTTCAAAGTCAAGAATAATAAACCCAAAGAGAGCTTTTTCAACCCACTCTCTGCCAAGATTAAAGGAAGTTTATCCTTGGGTGCTAGAGTTCTGTCTCTTGTAGACACAAAAAGGTGGGAGAAACTTGTATTGCTGTTTTTTCCCCTAAAGTATCCAAGACTCCTAAGAAATGACTGCAAGAGATTCAAGCTTTGCCACCAGCTTCTCCTCCCTCACTCACACCTTACTTTACTTTATTAAGGGTTATCCATTCCCCTAGCACCCATATTTTGGACAACCCTGCCCATGTAACTCCCCAAACCTGCCTATTGCTAAAGGCACTTTTTTCCCCATTAAAGAAAAAAAGTTAGCCTATCCATCCAGGATGCCCATTTATTCTGTAATATAAGCATCTATATACACCATAGAGTGTCAGGTTTTAAGACACCTTAGAGGGAACTTAGTCCAACAGACAAATGATGTTTGAGTTCACTTAAAGTATCCATTCTAATAGCAAACACAAGGTGTTCCCATGAGCTGGGCAACATCCTATGAATTTTGCACGTATTGAGTCACTGCATCGTCACAACAATCCTGTGAGATGGTTAATATCATTGTCCTTATTCTACAAACAAGGAGATCAAGGCACAGAGCAATTAAACAATTTTCCCAAGGTTACTTGGCTAGTTAAGTGGTAGAAGATTTGAACCCAGGCAGTCTGGCTCTGGCATCCATGCTCTTAACCATGCAAAGCTGCCTTGCCTCGCTACATTTATGGAACACTGAGATTGGAAATTCCCTGTTTAGTCAGCATATTGATCAAAAAATACAGAATTAAGCATTTGTGGCAAAATTTTAACAATTGGTGTCAAGGTGAATGAAAGGTATATAGGAGTTATTGTGCTACTCTTCCAACTTTTCTGTAAGCTTGAAATGTTTTCAAAATAAAAAGTTAAAGTTTCTTTTATCATCACACAATGGCACAAGTTTTGTGAAAGTGATGCCCAAATTACCTGTTAGCCATCAAAGAAGGCTTTAAGAAAACTATGGATCCTTATAATGTTCCCACTACATGCCTGATTAAATTGCCCACCCCGGGACTTCCCTGGTGGTGCAGTGGTTAAGAATCCGCCTGCCAGTGCAGAGGACACGGGTTCGAGCCCTCGTCCGGGAAGATTCCACATGTCACGCAGCAACTAAGCCCACGCGCCACAACTACTGAGCTTGTGCTCTAGAGCCCGCGAACGACAACTACTGAGCCCACGTGCGACAACTACTGAGCCTACGTGCCACAACTACTGAAGCCCACGCGCCTAGAGCCCATGCTCCATAACAAGAGAAGCCACCGCAATGAGAAGCCCACGCACTGCAATAAAGAGTAGACCCCGCTCGCCTCAACTAGAGAAAGCCTGCGCACAGCAATGAAGACCCAGCACAGCCAAAAATAAATTAATTAATTAAAAAGAAATAAAATAAATTGCCCACACCACTCCAGAAAGGCTTAAGAACTCACTGGAGAGGAAATGGCCTTAAAAATGGGGAACACTGTCCCTGAGCCAGAATAGTAAATGTGGGCCCCGTTCTCAATATTTAATAATCAAGAACACGCAATTCCAAGTAGACTTAGTGGGAAAAAATTACTTCTAAAAATACATTATACAATATAACTAAATACAAATCAATCCATACCCTTATATCCCACTTGTTAGTTCTAACCAGAACAGTTTTTCTTCCCCGCCTTCACAATCTCCCTGCCAGGCTATATCAATGCCCTCTATTGCAAGCCTTGGAGGCAGCTGCATTTAGGCAGAGCAATTCCTATTTCAGCTTCTCAAAGCATTTAACCCCTTTTGCAAGGGAAGAGAACATGAAATCACATACTGATAACCTATGGCTCGTTCTTTAGGCAAATTTCTTGTTACTATTATTCCAAATTTCCCATGAAAATTAATTTGGGTTCTTAAACTCATAAACTTCCCACTTTGTGAACAAAATCTCCTGAAGTTTCATAGTGAAAGCAGTGAAAAAAGTACAATGATATCCAAACATACTTTCTTTGAAGCACTAATGTTCAAAACTATGTTCCCGGGCTTCCCTGGTGGCGCAGTGGTTGAGAGTCCGCCTGCCGATGCAGGGGACATGGGTTTGTGTCCCGGTCCGGGGGGATCCCACATGCCGCGGAGCGGCTGGGCCCGTGAGCCATGGCCGCTGGGCCTGTGCGTCCAGAGCCTGTGCTCCGCAACGGGAGAGGCCACAACAGTGAGAGGCCCGTGTACCGAGAAAAAAAAAAAAAAAAAAAACACTACGTTCCCAACTTTTTTGTTTTTATTAACAAGTATAAAAACCATTCACTTCCAACATGGCTGGAAGCAATATTTCCCTGCTGCTGCCCTAATATGTTCCGGGTAATGAGTTCCTCTCCCCAAGAAAATGGCTGCATTTAAGGTTTCAGTGGTTGAAGTTAACAGCTGCCTATAGTATGAAATGAACTGACCAGGACCCTTACTTTTTTCTTTTTTTTAAAATTTATTTATTGATTTATTTTTGGCTGCGTTGGTCTTCGTTGCTGCACACGGGCTTTCTCTAGTTGCGGTGAGCAGGGGCTAACTCTGTTGGGGTGCTTGGGCTTCTCACTGCGGTGGCTTCTCTTGTTGTGAAGCACAGGCTCTAAGAGCGTGGGCTTCAGTAGTTGTGACACACAGGCTCAGTAGTTGTGATTTGCGGGCTCTAGAGCACAGGCTCAGTAGTTGTGGCGCACGGGCTTAGTTGCTCCGCGGTGTGTGTGGGATCTTCCCGGACGAGGGCTCGAACCCATGTCCCCTGCACAGGCAGGCGGATTCTTAACCACTGCGCCACCAGGGAAGTCCCGGACCCTTACTTTTTACACTATTATTTGTACCGTCTGCCCAGAAAGAAAACAGGATTAAAGAGAAATTAAAATTTTAAATCTTCAATTATTTCCAGAAATTTTATTTAAAAATGGAAGGTGGGGCTTCCCTGGTGGTAAAGTGGTTGAGAGTCCACCTGCCGATGCAGGGGACACGGGTTGGTGCCCCGGTCCGGGAAGATCCCACATGCCGCGGAGCAGCTGGGCCCGTGAGCCATGGCCATTGAGCCTGCGTGTCCGGAGCCTGTGCACCGCAACGGGAGAGGCCACAACAGTGAGAGGCCCGCGTACCGCAAAAACAAAAAAAGGAAGGTGGGAGATGTGTAAAAGGTTGAAACTACAGACTAAAGTTTCAAAATTACATTGCAATTTTATTAATCTTTGTTGAATTGCTTCCTATTTCAACTTCCTTTCAGCCTTCCCCACAAAAGTCCCTCACTGATTCCCATAGTGCCTATTTAACCAAAGCTTACTAAGCACCTCAACATATCCCAGACACTAAGATAGATGCTAAGAGGATACAGAGGTAAAACTACCTACACTCAAGCAGGTCAGTACAGAGGGAAAGACAAAAATAAAAGATAATTTAATAGAGACACAGATGTAGAGAACAAATGTAGGGACGCCAAAGGAGGAAAGTGGGGGGAGGGGAGTGGGATGAACTGGGAGATTGAGATTGACAATATATACACTAATATGTATAAAATAGATAACTACTAAGAACCTGCTGTATAAAAAATAAATTAAATAAAATTCAAAAATTCAAAAAATAGACAATTTTAATACAGTGTGATAAACATTATTTGAACTACCTGCTACAAACCTCTCCCTGCAAGTTGGCAATATCATTCCAAACCACATGCCAGAAAATTCTCTGGAAGAAGAAATTTCACTGACAATCAAATGAAGTTTGAGACATTTCTAGTAAGTTTAAGAAATTAGAGGAGGGCAATGGTGTGCATATGGAAAGACTCCTGTTCTAAAGATTGAAATAATATCCATTCTAACATATCTCACTCCCCACCTCCCCACAGGCTTTACGGGGAAATGGATTTTTTTACGAACATTACTCTAACACGGAGGGGGTTGGAAATCTAAATGAGCACTGACCTTCAGCAAGATGAGCCTCTAGCAAGGGCTCATTTTAAGTTCTGGCTCTTGTTTCTATTCTCTGTGGAGAATGGCAGTGTTTTAGTGGTTAAGTCCACTAACTTTGTAGTTAGTCAGACCAGGGTTTAATCCTGGCCTTGGCCACTTACAAGCACTGAAATTTTCAGCAAACCTCAGCTTCTCTGAGGCTCAAATTCCTTAAAAAACAAAAAATAAACCAAGAAACAAACAAACAAAAAGTTGTTGTAGGAAATTAAGTAAATACAATAGTTTATGCAAAATGCTTAGCACTCAGTAAAAAAACAAGGAGGGGGGTGGGGGAAGGAGGGTGGGCAGTTATTAACAAGGGACCACCAGGTACCAAAATAGAAAGCAATAAATTATTACAGAGCTAATCATTTTGCTATTCCAACTGAATAGTGATCTATGCTTAATTTATTTGCATCCATCCTCTCTCACTCATCCCTAGAGAGCAACTACCTCATAAACCCAATTCAAGGCTGAATTGCAATTACTTGGAGCTTTTTTTTATTTTTAAGATTTCCAATAGTCCCCATTTTTATCCTAGCTGAAAGAACATGTTCTAACCCCTCTAACTCTCCATAACTGGAACCCTAAGTAAGGCACTAGGGCTCTAAGCACCCAAAGGAGGCCCCCACCTGGAACATACCATACCTTAGTCATATAACAAAGAAACCAACAGCATATAGGAGTCAGACAAGGAAAGAAAAATCTGCACAACTCTCACTTACTTGTCTTTTTTTACCCCAAAACCAAAATGGGAAGCAAAACAAAAAATAAAAGATTTACTTATTCACACCCCTTATTATATTTCCCGGAAGAACTAGTAGAGGTGAGGTAAAAGACAAATCTTCCATCTTATCATCCAAAAGGCTCTAATAGTACACACCAGTCAAAACAATGCCTCAGTTCGTGAAACAGTCCTGGACACTAGATAACTAGGATGTTCACTGCAGCTACACAAAGCCCAGCATTTAAAGCTGGATCCAAACCACCACCACTCAGTCATCCAGAACCTATTTTCAAACTGCCTTTGTACTCCTTCTTCAGATTCCCTCATCCCTCCCCCTAAAGGCTGAGTGGGAAACTGACACTCTGGTAGCAACATGACCAATTCTCCAAAGATCCACCAAGAAACCCCTAGGCTGGGGTCAAGGCAGAAAGAGCATTTGAAAATCTGGAAATGAAATAAGAACTACAGCCCAACAAACTGTACACACTGTCCTTTTTCTTTCTTTTTAACCGCACTTTCTATAATTAGGAGATCCAGACATTAAAATCTTACTGTAGCCCTTGCATAAATTACATCAAAAGAAGGAACAAAGTTCCATTTCCTCTGAAGCCACAACCTCACAAGAATGAAATCAGCTTTCAAGAAATACTCATGTCTGGAAAAGAAATTCAAGGAAGTGTTCTAGTCTGAAAAGAATTAAGGGGTGGGGGGTACAAAATCAGAGGATTATTATAGATACATACCAGTTTAAAGCTAATGAGCAGCTTACATATTAAGACCCATCTTGTTACAATTAGGCAGTATCTACTGCAGTTTTAATTTTCAAATGATTCGCATTTTCAAAGGGAGAAGGAAGAGAACATCCAGTTTTCAGCCACTGATGAGCTGGTTATATGGTTATCTGGCATCAGTATTTTTACAAGAATGTGTTTGCAAAACAAAAACAAATCTTACAATTAAATATAAGATATGAAAGCAGTCATGGGCCTTCAGATCTTAAAAACTTCTGATTTCACGGCAAATTAACCAAATAAAAAACTCACCTCCAAAAAACAACTTTCAGTTTGGTTTAAAAATAAGAATTCCCCTTGAGCTTTCTCAACTGCATCCTAAACACTAAAGTTTGTGTTAAGTGTTTTACTCTTAGCCTAACCTTATTTTAATCCAAGGCCCTTTCAGAGAGCACAAAGCTGAAAATATTTTCACATGTGCCACTTTACTCAGGTGAACTAAAAAGCATGATTAGAATTTCCTTACTCCTTTAAGCACATAAACCAAACGTTATCGTATATGCAGACTGAACATACAATACCTCCACAAATCTTTGCTAGCAAAGGTAGTTTTAGAAGTAAGGGGATGGCAATTCAGTTACCATGGATCCATTTATTTTCTTTTATAAGGCAAAGCAGGGAGGCTAAGTCTAGAAGGAGAATGAGGCTCCTACCCACCACACCTGGAAAAGTAAAAGAAGGATCCACCCAGGAACAGCAGGGCTGAAACCGATCTGGGCCGTTCAAACTCTCTATGGGAAAAAAATATCACCATTTAAGCTGCAAAGCTTCCTGCAACTTTCCACTTCCACAAATCTAATGATAAAAGGGAGGAAAAAAAGTTTTGAAACGTATGAAGAACCATCTGTATAACTAGCTTCCGACCCGGACAAATTCCTTTCCCAACCCACATGCAACATGCCAAAAAAAACAACTTTTGGTTTGGGCTCTGAAAACAGAAGTTTGTTAGCCTAACCTAGAAAAAAAAAATACATAAAATCAAAGAACACACCAAAATGTAAATTTATGGAATTGCTCTCACCCCCCTGAATCTATTCATCTCCCTATATTAGAGAGACCAGAAGTTTGTTTCTGGGTCTTGAATATTTTACTTTGCTTTAAATATGATAAAATACCAAAATTCCCCAAAATAAGTAGAAAGAAAAATTAACTGCTTAAAAGTTACCCGTCAGCATAACAGACCCTCTCGTTTTTAAATTCCCTCGGTTACCATAAGACAAAAATTCAACTTGGCTTATCCTCCTTTACCCGTCTATACACATATTTTTTAAAAAGGCACACACCTCAAATGTGGACTTCTAAAAACCAGTCCTTTAAGAAAGAAAACCAAGGCTTCGTCAATGTTCTGAGAAAGACAAATCCAGCAAGGTTGTTGATTTTTCGCCACCTCTTCCTCCTTTCAGGATCTTTCCTGCTCTTCTTTCTCTCTCTCCCTCTTTTTTTTTCTCTCAGATCCAACACCTAAAATGGAAGTTGCACCCAGCCAAAGGCTAGGGAGCCTGGGTGGTGACAAACTGATCTGGCAGCCCTACCCCCTCGCTTTCCTAAGTGATGTCAGCCCCTGAGAACTTCCAATAGGAGCCGGGCATAAATCAGGGAGCTGATTTTATCCAATAGGAAACTTTATTATAGGAAATTAAAAAAAAAAAGGGGGGGAGAGCAAGAGGAGGAGAAAAAGACAGGGGGAAGTTTTATATATATATTTATATTTAAAGTGGAGACCTATATGATCTCTGAGGAATTATGCAGAGCTGGGAGGGGTCGGGGAAAGGGGACTGAAGGAATAAGGGGTTTTCAGAATGGCATGCCTAAGAACCTCGGCTCTCTTTGATGGTAGGGTTCTTGCTCCCTCCTTCCTTTCCGGGTGGGGAAGCAAAAAAGAGCTGATTTTATTTGCCTGCTGCTATTTGGTTTGTTGCTTTCTACCCCAAAGCATTTCCCCAAAGGAAGACAGGAAGGGAAGGAGCGTGAAATGCTAGAAACAGGACTACAATGTGTTGATTGGGACGGTAGGGGATATCTGAGGTAAACTCTCAATTTTATTGTTTTGGTTTAAATGCATTAGAGTTAATTAGAAAACCTAATGCTTGGACTTGTTAACAATTTTCAGTGTCTATACTTTCAACCAGAAGGAAGCTGAATCCACTAGGCTGTTGAGGAAAATCACTGTCTTCCCATTTGTCCCCAAATCAAAATAATGTGGGTTTGAGGGGGAGAGTAAATGATATCCAATAAACAATATATTTGGAGGAGACGAGAGCATGTGTAAGGAAAAGAAAATCTCATACCTAGAAAATTCAATTTATTTGTTAACTTTGAGCTTAAGACTGTCTAGTTCATACATTCTGTTTATGCTTGACCTAAATAAAGGATTATAGCAAGTATTCTTTTTCTGAATTAAGAGTTATCTTTAATATGTTCTTAGACTATTAGGCCATGAAGGACAGAGATTGAAAAAATTTTTTTTACATGCTTGACAAAGACTAGTATTTTATGGTCATTTGGGGATTAGCTATGTGAAAATCATACTGATAAACTGAAAATTTTCTTTCTTACTGAAAAATCTATCCTGTAAACTGCTACCAAATGAATCTTCATAACAGTTTCATAATCTAAAATAGTTAAGAGCATAGGTTCTGCAGTCAGACTGACTGGCTTCAAACCTTTCTCTTCTGTAAGTATACTTAATCAAGTAAATGTACTACATACTTTGTGACCTTGTAAAAGTTATATAATCTCTCTGTGACTCAGTTTCTTAACTATAAAATGGAGATAATAGCTATATCTCTTTCACAGGACTGTTGTGAGAATTAAAATACACATAAGGTTCTTAAAATAATGCATGGCATACAGTACAAACTCAATAAGAATGAGTTATTATTACCAATACCTACCCTACCAAAAAACTTTCAGTGATTCACCACTGCCCAATAATAGCAACGAATAAATGAAGCATCTATGACCTGAGGGCACTTTGCACTCACCGTCCCTAACTTCTCAAACACCACCATGGAGATAGTATTACCACTGTTTAGAGACGAGAAAATCAAGGCTCAGCAAGGTTAAGAAACTAACCTGAGCTCATCTGGCTAAGGAGTGAGCCCCTCATCAGTCTGACTCCAAGGCCCATGCTCTTTCCATTACCTTACACTGTGGTCGGGATAAAGGCCAAGTTCCTCGTCTGTTTTCAAGATGCCATATCTATTCATCCAATACATTAAAGTAACACTTATTAACCATAATCTGACCTTTCCTTATCTTTCTAAACTGGAATTCCCCTCCTCCTCAGGATGAAAGTGCCCTTCTAATCAGGTTTATCTGATCATTATCCACCCCCTCATATTTGGTCTATTGTCTCATATACCCTCATATTTGGAGTAATGTGGCCAAAAAGGACTTCTCTCAGAAGTGCTGGAAGACGTAACAGACATCACAGCACTTGTCTGATGGGGTTTAAACAAACTGTAATAGAATAGGAAATGAATACATTTGACAGAGAAACAAACAGCCTTTAACTCTCATTGTCTAAGAATCTTTTCCAGTTACCTTATCACATCTTCTACCTCTACTTTCCATCTATTCCTAGTCCTACATAGCAAGTTTAAAAGCCAAAGATGATTGTCAAAGGAAAACAATCAACACATATGTTTGTTGATTCACTGGTTCCTAGATCAGAGCCATTATCTAGAATATGCTATGATTTTCTAGAGATGGATTAGGCTTGTTTCCTTCACACCACCACTAACTTGCAAGTATTTTGCCTTCCTTTTTTCATGTGTATGTATGTGTGTGTGTGTGTGTGTTCCTGTCTCCCTCACCAGAAGATAAGCTCCATGAAGGCATAAAAAATGTCTTTCTAGTTTATGGTGTATCCCCAGAGCTCAGCCTTGTATCTCATATTTAGCAACAGATGAATAAATGAATGAAGTCTGTTAGCTTACTAGTTATATAATCCTGGACAAGCCATTTAACATTAATGAATTTGTAGATAACATTCAAAATAAAATTATATACAAGTCAAAAAAGTTAACTCAGTGGTGAAAAAGTTGTTAAATTTTAAATTTATCTCAAACAGCCATCTCCAAATAAAGAATCACAAGGATTAATACTCACTGAGAGAAAAACTGTTTATACTCAGTGAACAGAAAAAAGACTAGCTCCTTCTGGGTTATTCTGAGCACCATCCCACTCTTCCAGACGTCAAGGATAATGAAATAGACAAGTTTCCTGCTCTCAAGTTTACATTCTAGTTGGGGTGGTGTGGTGGGGGGGGGGGTCGCAGAAGATTAACAGATAAGATGTCAGATGGAACATTATGCAGAGATCAAAACAGACTGATGAGAACGACTTGGGGCTTGTTCTAGACTGGATGTCAGGGACAGTCCCTCTGGACAGATGACATTTAAGTTGAAATATGAATGGTAAGAAGCAGCCAACCATGAGAAAATATAAGCAATGGCAACTACTAATGCCAAAGCCCTAAAGTGTGGGGCTGAAACATACTGGATCCAGCAGAGCATGTTGGAAATGAGGAGGGAGGGATAGGTGGGAATCAGAATATGAAGGGTTCTATAGGTTAGAGAAAGGAGTTTTGATTTTATTTTTAGGTAGAAGAAAACCTGAGGGGATTTTAAACAGCAGAATGACATAATCCAGTCCACATTTTGAAAAGATCTGGCTGCTTATGTGACAAATGGATTAAAGGAAGGGCAAGAGGACTTCGCTGGTGGTACAGTGGTTAAGAATCTGCCTGCCAATGCAGGGGACACGGGTTCAAGCCCTGGTCCGGGAAGATCCCACATGCCGCACAGCAACTAAGCCCATGCACCACAACTACTGAGCCTGCTCTCTAGAGCCTGTGAGCCACAACGCCTGAGCCCGTGAGCCACAACTACTGAAGCCCGCACACCGAGAGCCAGTGCTCCGCAACAAGAGGAGCCACCACAATGAGAAGCCCGTGCACAGCAATGAAGACCCGACACGGCCAAAAATAAATAAAAATTTTAAAAAATAATAATTTTAAAAGGTAGGGTCAGGAGTGAAAGCAAGGAAATTAGTTTGAAGGTGAAGTTGCAGTGATATGGAGTTGACTACAGCGGTAGCAGTAAAAATGGAGATAAGTCAATGGATTGAGGATGTGTTCAGAGATACAGGGTTGATTTTGTTTGGGGCTTTTTTTTTCTTTCCTTTTTTGCTTTTTGGTTTTGTTTTTTATGCATGGAAGACTACAGTCAGTGCTCACTCTTACAGCTCTCAAAGTTTAACTGCTCCACCAACAACCATCACCACATACACACAAAGAAAACATACCATAAAATGGTGAAAAATTAGAGAAGAGCCGTGAAATAAAATTATACTTAAAAAAGAAGTGCTGGGGGCTTCCCTGGTGGCGCAGCGGTTGGGAGTCCGCCTGCCGATGCAGTGAGAGGCCCGCGTACCGCAAAAAAAAAAAAAAAAAGTGTTAAAATATTATGTAGGGTAGAGCATTGTGCTGTGATGGCTCTACTTCTAAAACAGACTAAACCTATAAATGCCAAGGAGAAGAATTTTTTTTTTTTTTTTTTTTTTTTTTTTGCGGTATGCTGACCTCTTACCGTTGTGGCCTCTCCCGTTGCAGCGCACAGGCTCCGGACGCGCAGGCTCAGCGGCCATGGCTCACGGGCCCAGCCGCTCCGCGGCATGTGAGAACCTCCAGGACCGGGGCACGAACCCATGTCCCCTGCATCGGCAGGCGGACTCTCAACCGCTGCGCCACCAGGGAAGCCCTGAAATTTTAAAAAATCCAACTCCAAAAAAACACTGGCTATCCATACAAAGGAAAACAAAACATTTTTGCTCTTTTCTACCCTCTGATGACAACACATTACCATACAAAGTTTGTCATTTTTGAAGCCCTGCGAAGGATGGCCATTTATCATTCCCTTTAGAAAATCTACTAACACAAGATGTAACTAAAATTGGATTTTAAAAAAAAACACATAAAACCAAGAAGTGTGTCCTCGTACCTCTTGAAAATTAATCTAATCCTGATAATATATTCACGAGGAGATGTAATACTTATATTTTCTTTACAACGCCAAAGATTCACCTATAGTGGTATTGCACCTGCGTAATCTAGTCTTGATTCCACAGTAACAGATGCGTGAACAAGTATTGTTCTGCCTGTTTTTCCTTGCTTGCTCGCTTTGTGTGTGTGTGTGTGGGTGCTGACAACATCTAAAACCTGTCCTTCTGCTAAGTTTTATGTCCTTTCACGAATTGCTACCTCTTCAAAATATGACGGCAACCAAAAATGTCTTCTGTTCCTTGTTTCTTTCTTCGTTTTAAGAGCAGGAGCCTCAAACTAGGGAAAATATTACCTGACTTGGAAATTCACCCCCACCCCGCATATTTCAATCAACCACCTCAAATCCTTCTTGAAAAGGTGTAAAATATCAATAAAGATACACTTGAGCGCCCTGTACTACTCACCCCTCTACGTTTTGTCCGTGGGCAGGTTCCCCTTCTCTCAGACATCGTCCTTCCTGCTTCCAGTTGGCCTCTGCGGGGGCTGCTCCGGGCGAATTCACCACACCTTGTCCCCAGTGGCATTGGATTCAGCCGGCTCTGTCCAGCGCTGGACGTACCAGGCAGCTACCCGAAGCCGGGACCCGGGTCCTAACGGGCACGGGGGAGAGAGCAGCTGTCCAGATTTCTAACGTGGCTTGGCATTCTCTCTAAATGTTTAATCTCGAGATCTTTTAATTTTTGATATCATCCCTAAGAACAGCTGTTTCCAGTCGGGAAGTGTGCGAAGGAAATCAACACCAGTGACCCCCTCCAGACGGAAAGTTCTGCCACCTCCTGGGTCACCAGGTCTCCGAGATGCGGGGCTAGAGTGGAATCTGTGAAAAATTTGAATTCAGAAACTAGCCCGAGGACCTTGTTCCAGAACATTCCTGGCCTTAGGAGACATCTAGGTAGAGACATGGGGGACAAGGTGCGACTGGAGACATCCAGAGGCCTTCTCCTCCATTACGCCTGGGGTACTCTTAGTGAGGCCGAGGCCATTCGCAGCCTCCTCAAAGGGAAGCCGCAGATGCCCTTCTACCACCTTGGAGCCTGCCCTGTTGGGAGTCCTGAGCCTCTTTTCCGTGTGTTTTCATCGGGTACAGAGGACGAGGCTGGCTTCCAGAAGAATTCCTTCCGAGCGGGCCCTTCCCCCTTCCTCTTGCAGCCCTACCGCTTTCCCGCAGCCTCCAAGTCCCTCGAGACTTAGCCTCCCGCCCAAAGCGCTCGTCCTGTGATTGGCTCTTTGAGGAGCCTCGGCCAATGGGGATACCGTATTCGGGCAGACGTAGGCCCGCGAGCTGGGGGAGGAGGAAGGACGTCGGGGCCGCGACGTGCGGTGAGCGGAAAGGTGGCGCGAGGTGTGTGGCACCGGCCGCGTGGCCTCAGGCTTTCGCTGTCACCACTTCCCAGTGCATAAGGATCCCCGAGCCTGCGGCAGGACGAGGGCACCAGGGAGTGGCTGCAAAGCCCGTGCGGCCGGAGGTGACGGTGTTGGGTGAGCCTTGAATTAGGGCCTCCGGGATCCCCACGCTCCATTCCCAGAAACCTTTGCGCCGAGAGCTCTCTCTTCAAAGGAGTTGGGCCGAGGCGCCCAGCTTTGCAGGGCCTTCCCTGAAGCCCTGCTTTCCCCCGCCAACCCCGATTCCCTTGGTTCTGGATGGGGAGAACCCTCAGGACGTTGTGCAGCTTTGCTAAACCCCACCCCCACCCCCAGCCGCGTCCCGCGAGAGCCTGGACCTTGGGAGGAAGCAAGGCAGGCCGGACCGAGGACCCAAGCACGGAGAGGACAGCAGGAGCACCTCCTGCCGCAGAGCTCTTCCAGGTTGGGTCTGGGGACAAGGCCCAGTGCTGGTGGATTGGGAAGCTTCCCCAGGGCCTACCTCTGGGCCCTTGCACCAGCTGCCATCCTCCATATCCCCATCTATCTGGCTGGGATGGAACTGAGCCTACAGTTTCTTATTTACCTTTCCACTCTTTTCTTTCCTGATAGTTTGACGTGAACTGTTTGGAGCTTCTGTGCCACCTGACAGAAAACTGCGTGCCAGGGAAGGAGCACCAGCTGTGCAGTGAGTGTGGAGATCTCAGTGCAAAAAGCTGGAGACGTAGTGAGCCTGAAGTCAGAATACCCAGCTTGTGTTGGGAGGGGTAGAACGCTTAATTATCCTTGCTTTATTGTTAGCCAGAGAACTGACCAGATTGACAAACCTAAAGGCCAGATTCTTTGCCCATTTCCAGGTGGAGTCAGGCTCACTTCGGTCAAGAACATCCGAACCCACGGTGGCAATATTCTTACTGCTGTGAGAGACCTTCCCGCCAAGTCCAGCAGCTTCTTTTCCTTACTGTGCACCCTCTGCTGGTTAGTGTGATAGAGTGAGCGCAGAGAAAAGGAGGTGTGTACGGCTTCCTAGAGGTCATTTAATACTCCATAGCGTTTTGTTAAAATGTGTTAAATTGGGGAAGTATATACCCATGAAACTCAGAAATGTGGTGCTCAGGAAGAATATGAGTAGTGAGCGCCATAGGAGTTGAGTTTCTGGCAATGTGAATGAGGAAGGTTTAAGGATAATAACAACTCCATTTTTGGAGTGCTAGTTTCGTGCCAGACACAGTACTAAGCAGTTTGGTAAAATGGACTCATTAAATCTCGAAAACAGCCTTACGAGGTAAGTACAGGACTGTTATAATTCCCATTTCCTAGATGAGAAAAGTAAGACCCAGAGAAGTTAGGTCATTTGCCTGAAATGATACAGCTAAGCTAATAAATCACAGAGCTGAGATTCAAATCTAGGCTGTTTCTGAGCTCCCACCTGTAACCACTAGGATGTTCTTTCTTGAGATACCCTTGGCACAATGCCTGGGCTTACGGTTCCTCAACTCATGCTTTTGTCTCCCACTTTCAAAATTTCCCTGTCATTTCAAAGACAAAAAAAAAAAAAAATTAGGTATAATTGTGCTTCTGAAAGGTATTATTTCACCCACAGGAATCTGATCCATGAAAACCTAGGTTTGTTAAGAGACCAACATGTCCTCTCCTGCCAGTCCCAAAATCCTATACAGGAATCCCCGGTTCCTCCGGCTAGCTTTTCTGCAGCTTCATCACCAGCAACAGAGTGGTGTGTTCTGTGATGTCCTTCTGCAGGCAGAAGGTAAGAGACTAGTAGGGACTCAATTGAAAACTCACCATAGACTAAGATAAAATGACTTCAGGGCCAAGCAGTGAAGGACAAAACCAGGAAAGTGTGTAATTATTGCCTTTGAGTGCTGTAAGCTATTTGGTAAAGAGCTGTTTCTAGGACAGGTACATTTTTCAATGAGTGAAAGTGAGATTATGCCCCTTCTCTTAAAAAATGAAACTAATTATAAAGTTTTGTAAGCACAGAAATTCGGTAAAACATGGATACACCGTAGTGGGATGGTTGTGAACGTTGAGTTAACATAAGTAAAGCACTTAGAACAGTACTTTTAACGTACGAAGCACAATGTAAGTATTAGATACTTACTTAAATGATACTACTACATATTTTCCTTTTTTCTTGTCTTCAAATTGATGGCTTTTATTGTTTTGTTGTTAAACCTAAAAACATATAGCTTATTTCCACCCCTTCCCTTTACACTTGAAATGTTAAGTCAGCTTGGGGTAGAGCCTGGTATAGTGTAAAAGGCCTAAGACTAGGAGTCCGAGTTTAAGTCCTAGTTTTGTTACTAACAGTAACAAATGAGCAAGTAACTTCACCTCTTTCCAGTTCACTTTCTTCATTTATCAAAAAGGATTATGACAGCCAACACTGTGTAACACTCTACAGTTTGCAGAGTACATACAGCACAGTTTAGTGTCTCATTTGATTCTTATAACAGCCTTGTGAGATGTGGAATGTTACATGGTTCCAGCAGTACAGATGAGTGAATTGAGCCCTAGAGAGTTAAGTGACTTGTCTGTTGGTTCTCTTAGGAAGTGCAGAGTTGGGATGCATTCCTTAATTCAAAATAAACATAAAAAGTATCAACTGCCCGGTGTACTTTACTAGCATGGCATATAGTATATATGAAGTATATATAGTATATATGAAGGTATATATATATTTATGCCATACATATAGCATATATGAAGGTAAGTCCATCCTCGTAAGGAAACCACGTAAAGGGGAGACGTTCAAATAACCAGTGCATCCAGATAACCGGGCAGTATAACATTGGGGTGAGTATAAGCTGATACAGGAGCACAAAAGAGGAGCATCCTTCACAGACCTGAGTAGGTTGGGGGATGGGTGTTAGGGACAATTTCTTGGAGGAAATAACCCCATAGGGGACTTCCTCGGTGGCGCAGTGGTTAAGAATCTGCCTGCCAATGTAGGGGACACGGGTTCGAGCCCTGGTCCGGGAAGATCCCACATGCCACGGAGCAACTAAGCCCGTGCGCCACAACTACTGAGCCTGTGCTCTAGAGCCCGCAAGCCACAACTGCTGAGCCCGCGTGCCACAACTACTGAAGCCCGTACGCCTAGAGCCCACGCTTCACAAGGGAAGCCACCGCAATGAGAAGCCCGCGCACCGCAACGAAGAGTAGCCCCGGCTCACCACAACTAGAGAAAAGCCCACGCGCAGCAACGGAGACCCAATGCAGCCAAAAAATAAATTAAAAAAAAAATCAACTGTTAAAAATAAATAAATAAATAACCCCATAGGTGAGTTGTGAAGGACACATAGAAGTAGGAGGAAATGGGTAAGATTTTCCCAGGCAGAGAAAACAGCATGTACAGAGATGTGCACACGTGACCAGGGATTTGCGAGTGGTTCATTATGGCTAGAGCACAGACTATGAGTGTATTGATCAGAGGTGTGGCTAGAGAGATCAGCAGGTCTTAAGTGTCATACCAAGGAAGTTGGTCTTATCCTCAGCACACTGAGAAATGTATTTAAAGGTTTCAAGAAGGTCCTAACTGCTTTAGAAACAGCACTGGGGCTGCAATGAGAATTATTAGATTGTTATTGAGCCCAGATAGGAGGCTATTTTGGAATCCAGGAGAGAGGGAATGGCCTGAACTAAGGCACTGAGAATAGAAAGAAATATATAGTTTATGAGCTATTCAAGAGAATTTACAAAACTTGCTGCAGTTAAGAGCATAGACTGTAGCCCTAGGTTCAAACCTTGTCCCTGCTCCTTAACTGTAATTGTGGGCATGTTACTTCACTATGCCACAGTTTACTCATCTGTAATGACAGCTACCCCACAAGGTTGCAGTGAAGATTGAATGAATTAATGCTGCTAAAATCCTCAGACGCCTGGCACATAATAAGGACTCAAGAAGTATTAGCTTTTTTAAAAAACTTAATGTTTGACTAGATGCAGTGGGTAAGAGAAAAGAATCAAATATGACTTCTGGTTTTCAGGCCTGGGTAATTGGATGAATGTGCCATCTTATTTTGAAGTAAAAATTGGGAAGTTTTGGAGTGTGGGGAATGATGAGTTCACTTTCTAGAAAGGTTACATTGGAGGTACTTGTGGGACCTCCATGTAGTCATGCAGGCTACGGCATGCTTAATATCTCAGAAAAGATACCTGGGCAGGTGTAGAATCTGGGAGTCATCAGCAAGCCTTTGGTAACTGACGCCATTGGAGAGATGGAAATTGCCCATGAAGTGCCCATAAAATGAGACGGTTGTTCAGGACAGTGGATACCAGGCAGTGAAGAGAGCTCAGGAGAGAACTGAGCCCTGATCATCCATATCCAGAGCTCATGATCTGTTAGACCACAAGCAGCTTCTATAGAAAGCTTTAAACTCTTGTGTGAGTCAAAAACATTTACTCAGCAAGTATTTGATCCCCTACTTTGTGTCAAGCACGGGCTATATACTTCAGTGAGCAAGACAGACACGGTCTCTGTCCTCACAGAGCTTACAGTTTAGTGAAGGAGATGGACACTTACAGCGCAGATAGCTGAATGCTACGATAGCTGCAGAGCACCTAACCCAGACAGGGTAGGGTGGGGGAAGCCTTTCTGAAAGCCTAAAATAGGTAAAAACTGAGTTAACTAGGTAATGGCAGAATGTTCCAGGCAGGCAGAACTAAATTTATCCTTCAACTAATGTGGAGGGAAACTGAGAGAAGAGGCAGCACATTTAGGTAGTAATGTCTGTGCTTAACCCGTGAACATGCCAGTCGGCATGAGACAGATAAAAAGTGTTTGGGTTTCCCTCCAGGTGAGGCAGTCCCAGCCCATTGCTGCATCCTTTCGGCCTGCAGCCCCTTCTTCACAGAGCGCCTGGAGCGGGAGAGGCCAGCTCAGGGTCGGAAGGTGGTGCTCGAGCTGGGGGGCCTGAAGATCAGGACACTTAGGAAGCTGGTGGACTTCCTGTATACCTCAGAGATGGAAGTATCTCGAGAAGAAGCCCAGGATGTGCTTTCTGCTGCCCGGCAGCTCCGTGTATCTGAGCTAGAATCCCTCCATCTAGAGGGTGGGAAGTTGGTGAAGGCCCCTCAGGGTCGAAGACTGAACAGGGAGTGCCTACAACCTCCAAGTGCTGCTCCCATCTCTGCCAGGGTGGTGGCATCCATCTGCCGCCCACGAACTCCACTACCTGTTACCCAGACTCCCTGTCCTCTTGGGGCAATGAGATTGAAGTCCTCAGGGAAGGAGGAGGGGCCCCAGGAGAACAACCGACAGAACACAGAGAACCGGTCGGGCACGCTTCTGCTCAAGAGGAAGGCCAGAGCCTGCCCAACTCCACAAGAAAAAGGCTCTTCACCATCAAGCCACAGTCAGGGACCTAAAGAAAACAAAAGTTACCCTGCCCTTGGTCCTACAGCACTTTCCCCACCCAGCTTGTACGCCTCTGTGAACGAGCGACTGTTGCCCAGGAAGATCAGGCTGAGCCGCTCAAAGCTGTCTCTTGATGTCTGTACGTCCAAGCCTGCCGGCCTTTTAAGTGGACCCAGCTCAGTACCCCCAGCCCCTGGCCGGCGTCTCTGGCGGCAGAAGAGTATAAAGAAAGAAGCACCAGAGGACAAGCAGAAAACAGGGCGAACTAGTCCTCTACAGAGCACCCCAAGCCAATCTGGTCTTGGAAAGTCGGCTGGGAACAGGAAGCAGAGCCCTGAGGTCAGGGCACCTAACTCAGACCCTGCAGAGGGGCAGGTCGGCAGAGTGAAGCTTCGCAAGATCGTCAACGGGACCTGCTGGGAGGTAGTTCAAGAGCCTCCCCTCAAAAACTCTCAAGATAGCCCTCAGATCCCAGAACCTGAAGACTCAAAAGAGCCTCCAGGGACTCAGCCATCCTCAGGTGACGAGCAGGAAGTGACATCTGCTAGAATAGACCTGTGTGAGGACTCCCCCATGCACTCTAGGCTACAAGACATTCTGCTCTGTGCTGGCCGCTCCCCAGACAACCCAGTGGTGAAGTCCGGGTTTGGGTCCAGTCCAGAGCTGATAGGGAAGGAACCGGGATTGGATATTGACTGCAGAGAGCCCTATGCATTTGACACAGCCCTGCTCGGGCAGCCGTGCGAGGCTGAGGAGTACCGAATCACCAGTGCTGCTGCCACCAGTGAGCTGGAGGAAATCCTGGACTTCATGCTCTGTGGCTCAGACATTGAGCCACCCATAGGGTCTCTGGAGAGTCCCCGGGCTGAGGGCTGCAGGACCCCTAGTTATCACCTGACAGAAACAGGAAAGAACTGGATTGAAGGGGAAGAATGGTGTTTGCCAGACGTGGAGCTCTGGCCCAGGGAAATCACAGGATTGGAAAAGGAACCTGCTGGTGAGAACAAAGGGCCAATTGAGCCTTTTAGCCCCCTTGTCATGCCCTCTGAGGTGAGTGAAGGGGAGGTGCTTTCAATGGGAGGCTCTTGGACTCCAGACCTGGAAATTCCCAGCTCCCAGCCACTGGATGGTCAGAGAGACAAACTTTTCCACATCAACTCCCTTGACCCTCCCCAAAGGTCCTATGGGGACCTCTCACCTCCCTGTTCAAACTGGGTGGAGACTGGGCTGGAAGTGTCCCTAACTACGGATGAAGTATTATACCCTGCTCCAGAGGCAAGCAAGGAGGGATTTGGCAACTCTGAGTTGTTGGATCCACTTCCTGCTAGCCCTGAAGAGGAAGAGATTGATGTGGTGGACTCGATGTCAGAGGGGATTGAGCCCATGAGTATTCCCTCCGTATGGCCCGACCCTTCCTCAGAGTCAGAAACAGAGGTGGACATACTAACGTAATGGAGTGGGGAGGGCAGGTTAGAGGGACTGGGAGGGTGGGAAATGTTGGCTAACAGAAGGTACACGGGCGGGCTGGCACATGCCCTGTCCTCTTAGCACAAGAGGCAGATATACCCCCAGCTCTTCTTCCCTCCCCAGGCTTTTGGAGGCAGGCAAAAATCGTTCCATGAGTAGAAAATTATGAACTTGAACCATCTTACCTCTTTATAATCTATTTTGCAGTTAGTGACAAGTGAAACAATAAACTGTGTGTCACAACTCTAGTGGGTCATAGGTAACAGCCAACAGCCAAAGCCAGTTCTCCCAGGTCAAGAGGCATCTAATAACTGATTCAGGAAGAGCTGAGAAAGACCAGCCCTCTGTGGTGGGGGTTCTGTGGGAGAGAAAATGTTCCACAAGGAGGTGTGAAGCAATGCTGGGATGGAACACTAAGTGGGTGGGAGTGACAGGATATTGTCTAGTACCTAATGTGCGTGGCTTAGTCACTGCCAGTATGGTTAGTCTAGCCAGAACCTCCACAGGGGCCAGGAAGATGTACTTCCATCATCACTTCGGAGAAGTGAGTTGAAAAAGATAACAGCTGCTGTTTTAAAAAGAAATTTAGTTTTTCCCCATAGTTTTTACAAGTATTTCACATGCTTTAACAGGGACCACAGGAGTTCCAGGTTAATTGGTGACCTTAGGTTATGAAAAACACAAGGGGGACCAATCCCATAAGGCTGGCTTAGGGCATCCCTTTACCATAAGATTAAGTTTTACTTCATTACTCATAGGTATCAAACTCAAATACTTTAATTTTTATGAAACCAATCCAAGAACTTTTCAGTGCCTTACTAGAGGATTGCCTCACAACTGAACCACCGTTTCTGGAGAAGAAACCACAGCTTCAGGCACATGACTGAAGTTTGGCCATGTCCCGTCATAAATGCTCCAACATCACCAGGGACAGAGGCTGTGAAAATGAGAGTGGGAAAAAAGTTAGAGAAGGGCTCCAGGCAATCATATGGCCAGCCCTCCTCCCTTGAACCCACAAACCCAGGAGAGCTCAAGGACTGCATCCTCCCCCCACATCTCCCTCAACGTATCAAGTGCCTGACAACATGCCAAAGCACTCTATAAAGCACTAGGGATAAAGACAAGGTCAAATCCTGTGACCAGGCGTGAGAGGACTACAATGCAGGGTTATTACATGGGGTGGTAACAGAAACAACACACCAGTAACAAAAAAGACAAGAGGACAGGAGTAGGCATACCTGAAGTTACACAAAGATTTGATCAGGAAAGGGGAGAATTATAACCCTTACCGATAAATAAGGGAATCCCCAATAAATAAGTGGGATTTACGGGAAAATGAGTTTTTTTAAATATGTAAAACTGGTCTACACCCCAAGGGCAACAATTAACTGCATTGTCTAAGGACACAATTTGCATTTTTATAATCATTTACATTACCATCGGTATTCCACGACTTAGCTCAAAGACAATGAAATGAAACATGGAATTAGCAAAGGGCACACTGGATAGAAATCATTTTTTGCGGACTTCAGTTTTTCCCACCAGTAAGGGGAAGAGGTATTCCCACTAGAGGAAATCCTGAGAGCAGAAAAGAATTATGAAAATGTAGGTCCTGTGTGAAATAAGGGGTTTAACAGTAAGTGCTGCTCCGCCAATAGCCACACCAAGATCAGTCCACTCTCCCCCATTTCCCATATCAAACCTCAGCGTGAGGACTTCTGCCCAAACCTCCCTACGAAAGGTACTTCTTCAGCTCCTTCACCACCTCTTGAGGTTCAGGGAACTTGAGTTTGCGTGGGGGCCCCTTCTTAATCCCAGTCCAGAGCTCCGCACCTGGGAAAAGTGCACGTGAAGCGAAATTACTTTGCAATCCACCAGCAAGTCCCCGAAATCATGAGGCGGCGGCGGTTTGAGACCAGCGCTTCCTCGCCTCGGATCCATGCCCCCCAACGCCCCGCCCCGGGCCCTCACTCACTGCTGCCGTCGGGTCGCAGCAGGGTCACCTCGAAGCTGCCCCTCCGGGGCTTGGTAGGGTTCACCTTCACTGGAAGCTCCGGGGCCTCCAGGCGCAGCGCCTGGCTCAGGGCCGCGGCGTTGCGCCCGTAGACGCGTCAGCTCATGCTAAGGAGAGATGGGGATGGTCAGAGACTGGGACCCTTGGTCTGCGGCGCCCTTGCCCGCCCCCCATTACCCCCCAGAACCCCTCACCAATGCTCGATAACGACGCTCGCCTCCTCCACTCCCTTCTGGCTGCTAGCCGGCTTCTCCCGCTTTTCGGCCGCTGCGGCCAGCGCCGCCTCGGCCTTCCGCTTCCTCCCGCGGGAAGCCATGGCGCCTGGAGCCCGGCTGGGAACCGAGCCGACCTGGGGCGGGAATAGGGTGGAGACGCGGCCACCGAGGAGAGGCCAGCCAAGCTCCAAGATCCAAACCGCAACCCACTCGGCTCTCCAAACAAAACCTCTTAAACTGCAGAAAGCGTGGCGGTGGGCGCCCACGTGGCCTGGGGGCGGGGCCTTCGGGCAGAGCCACTCAGCACGTAGAGACGGGGGAGGTAGGCTCCAGACCGAGCCACCAGTGCTTGTGGGGGGCGGGCAGCTCTGACAACGAGCCTGGCTTCACACAGGCTTTTCTGTAACCGCGCGACCAGCTAAATGGTGTGCATCACGATCCCTACCCAAAACCTCCTTCCGGGGACCCGCGGACCAATCCCAAACCAAGACAACTTAACTCTAGGGTTAGGGAATCTAAACCTTCTCCAGCTTTTCGCAATCCTGGGGACCGACGTACAGCACTTGGTGAAACTGATCAGGATGCCCTTTGAAATTAAGATGGACAACTCCTCTGCAGTTGCCTAGCTTTTCTAATACATGAATAACACACAAAGGCGCAATCAAAAGTAAATTCCAGTCTCTTTATTATGGAAAACCATCAACTGGGTGTGGGGAGGACGCAGGAGGGTAAGTGAGACCCTGCCCAGGGGCTTTCTCCTCCAGGGCCCACCACACAAAGGAAGTCTCAAACTTCTATTCCCCTTCCTCCCAATCTCCATAAAATAGGGAGATTATTCAATACTATTTTCAATAAGAAAACTCTGTGGTTAAAGGTTTCTCCTTGGGACCAGTGACAGGCTTATACTTTTTAAATATAGGCCACAGACCAAGCCAAAAGGGCTTAAAGAAGCAAGAGTCTTGAGGGAAAAATCTTAGCACTAACTCTGCATCTTGGCCTGTTATGTTAGGGTTTAATCTAATCTAAGCAGGCTGTGTATATCCACTATGAGGAATAATGAAACCAGCGTGTGATGGAGATGTGTGGCCAGCACACAGCAGTTGACACACTGGCCCAAGCTTGGAAGGAAAGCATTTCTCCCTCCACCATATAAGATCTTTCCCTCCTTCCAGTCAAATAGCAGACCACAGCAGTAGAGGCCTTCCTGGAGGACACCTGTCATTTCCCTGGATGCCTCTTAAAAATCAGAAGCAATATCCTGCCCCTCCTAGGCAGAGCCAAACAGGGAAAAAAAAAAAAAAAAAGGCCAAGGCCTCAGGCAACGCTTGTGGCTACAGAAAGGGCAGGGCCTCAGAGGTGCCTGGGACTGACAGGAGATGAAGTACTGAAGGCAGGGATCCTATTTGTCCTTCTTGCTCTCCCCATCTGGCACTGCAGTGGGCACTGGGGCCACAGGATGCTCCTCGGGGGTATTATCTCCAGCCTTTGATAGCTTCTTGGCCCGTTGATATAGCTCATTCAAGTTGAATTCTCGGATCACATTCTCCTGTGCAAAAGAGGTGCACACATCAGGGTTCAGGTTGGAAGGGGGTGTCATGTCTGGGAAGTAAGTACAGTTGACCCTTAAACAAAGGTGTGGGGTTAGGGGCGCCAACCCTTCCTACAGTCAAAAATCCACCTATAACTTAAGAGTCCGCCTTCCGTATCCACAGTTCCTCTGAATCCGTGGTTCCACAAGTGTGGCGGCTTCAACCAACCTCATAGATCGTGTAGTGCTGTACTTACTTTTTTTTTTTTTAATAAATTTATTTATTTATTTTGGCTGTGTTGGGTCTTTGTTGCTGCGCACGGGCTTTCTCTGGTTGTGGTGAGCGGAGGCTACTCTTCGTTGCGGTGGCTTCTCTTGTTGCAGAGCATGGGCTCTAGGCGCGCAGGCTTCAGTAGTTGCAGCACGTGGGCTCAGTAGTTGTGGCTCGCGGGCTCTAGAGCGCAGGCTCAGTAGTTGTGGCGCATGGGCTTAGTTGCTCTGCTGCATGTGGGATCTTCCCGGACCAGGGCTCGAACCCGTGTCCCCTGCATTGGCAGGCGGATTCTTAACCACTGAGCCACCAGGGAAGCCCTGTAGTTACTATTGAAAAATGTCCACATAAGCAGACCCACACAGTTCTAACCCATTTGTTCAAGGGTCAATTGTATTTAGACATGGTCTAGGAAAGGAGGAAGCAAAGGACAGGAATCTACTCTAACCCAGCTGTCCTTTTTTGGGTACCTGGAAAACTCAACTGATATATACGTATTATGTGCCGGTCACTGTGCCAAGAATTATGGTTACATTATTTAATGTAACCTGCAAAACAAAACCTGTGAGCCAAGTGCTACCATCTCCAATGTACTGCCAAGGAAAAAGACTATAGGTACAAGAGCCATTGAGACTAAATCTTAACAAATAATTGTTGCCCAGTACTACCATGTCTGGCACATGGTAGAAACAGTATAAATCTGCTAAGTGAATTCATGAATGAGGTCTAATAACTAGTCCACACTCTCAACGTTTATGGGCAAGTAGCAGAACTAGGAATTAAACCCAGGTTAGGCTCTAAAACTTACCTACTGTTCCACACCCTCCTCCAAAACTTGCCCACTCTTGCATATACCTCAGAGAAAGTCCAAGAGACAGCTCGTCCTTTTTTGTCAATCTGTGGCCGCCGCATGACCTCCTTTCCACCTTGGAATAGGATCAGGGTAGGGAGCTGCTTGGTGAGGGGTGACATGCTCACTTGGTACCTACAGGGCCCAGAAGGTGCTCTGTAAATGCATCTGTGTATATCACTCTGAATGATCCCCTGCCCAGGCCCTTACATACCGTGTACTAACATCAGTGTAGCGTCCAACGTCCACCTTCCCAAAATTTAGCCCTGTACAGTTGTACCTGAGAAGAATATATTATTTAACACGGTGAAAGAAAAGAGAATGAATCAATGAAGTAGAAGTACAGATATTTGGGGATGGGGGTGGGAGTGCCTTTGGTTGCAATATGCAAAAATCAAGGCCAAAAACAATAAGAGGGAAGGTATAAGGTCATCCCTCCCTTTGTCCTACTCACTTGAGGGAGAGATCAGCGTAGATAGGAGCAAATGACTGGCAGTCATTAGACCAATTGGCAAAGAACTCCACGATCCAAGTGACCCTCTTGTCCTGCTCCAGCTCTTCCTGTCACACACAGAAAACAAACAGTGAACCGGATTACACAGGCTCCTGGAAAGATTCAACTTTAGCACCTAATTCCTCATCCTGGCTTCCCTATACCTCTCCTCTAGATGCCACAGTGAACGAGTGCCCTTGACCTCCATTCTGAAGCACTGCTGTTCCTCCTAGTGAGGAGAGAGCACAACTACAAAATCACCCACAAGGGACCCAAGAAACAGAGGGAGAAAGAGTACTCACATCAATGGTTTTATCATTGAAGTACTTGATGTACTCAGGGCCCATATACAACGGGGGTTTGCATGTCATCAGGAACACTAAACACAGAAAAAAGTCGTCACAGGAAACATATAAGGCCTTGGGCAGGGGATTTACTTTCAAAGCAACTCAAAGATTTCAAGCACCAAAGAGTGCATTTTGTGGACATACACAGACACATTCCCTTCCTCTTAAAATCTCTGTAGATTCTTATCATCTGAGGCTCACACATAATTAATTAGGTATAAGATATGGCAGAAGGTTATGGAGAACCTGATTTGGGGATGGAATTTGGTTCCCACAACCAAGTCTTGCGGTCTCCTTACCTATGCAGAGCGTGAGATAAAGCAGGCCCACGCGAATATCCAGGCGGAAGAAAAGAATCGCATTGGCCACTTTACTAAACATGAAGATGTTGCCGATATGTTGCTCCACGGTGACTGAAACACAGAGATGTCACAGGTCAGGTTGGGCTGCACGCTCCTTTGACCTATTATTTGCCCCTGTTCCTGGAGTATTTTGAAATGGGAGAGGGGGAAGAGGATAAAAGTCCAAGATCAGGCTTCCCTGGTGGCGCAGTGGTTGAGTCTGCCTGCCGATGCAGCGGACACGGGTTCGTGCCCCGGTCCGGGAAGATCCCACATCCCGTGGAGTGGCTGGGCCCATGAGCCGTGGCCACTGAGCCTGCACATCCGGAGCCTGTGCTCCGCAACGGGAGAGGCCACAATGGTGAGAGGCCCGCGTACCGCAAAAAAAAAAAAAAAGAAAGTCCAAGATCAAATTCAGCCTTGGCACGGAATGATTGACAAGTTCACCAAATAACGCCCCTCTCATAACATGGATGAAAGCACCTCAGAGGTCACTAGTCCTAATCTTGAGAGACAGAGAAGCAGGCTACACTTACTGGATCTGCGGTTCTTCATCATTACAATGGCACTGAGGAACATCAGGATCTCTACTTCTCTCTGGAACAGAATCAGAGTGACAGGAATGCCATGAACAGAAATGATTTGGGTGAGTAAGGGAGCCAAATATGTAATAAAAACCAACAGAGATCCACACTGGGAATGGTAACCATAGCGAAATAACTGGAGTCAGCTAAGGTGTAGTGGGGAAAACACCAGTCAGAAGATCTACATTCCAGTTCTATCCCTGCCACAAACTGGCTGGTGCCCTTCAGCAAAGCACTTAACCTCTGAGCTTTGGTTTCTTTGATTGAATATTTCAAAGTGGTGCTGTGAGGATTAAATAAGATGAGTATGAAAGAGTTAATATAAAGTATATGGTATAAAACTGTAGATATTACAATCAACTCAGTGTGACCCTGGTAAAATAAAACTTTTCCAGGTAAACTTTCTCAGTAATATTCCATTCATACAACATATGGTTATTCCATTTTTTTTAAGTTAAATCATTCCTCTCCACCTAATATTCATAGTGATAATCCATGCACCTTTAATATAATTTGAGAGCTGAAGGAGGCCTTTCAAAGCTCTCAAAGATCGTTTTCAGTACCCTTGGCTTACTGTTCTTTCTCTTTCTAGAATGTAAGCTCCGTGTGAATGAGTGAGACAGACGATAAACATGACATAATTTCAAAGAGTAAAGACTGCAATGAAGAATAACAGGGCTTCCCTGGTGGCGCAGCGGTTGAGAGGCTGCCTGCCGATGCAGGGGACACGGGTTCGTGCCCCGGTCCGGGAAGATCCCACATGCCGTGGAGCGGCTGGGCCCGTGAGGCATGGCCGCTGAGCCTGCGCGTCCAGAGCTTGTGCTCCTCAACGGGAGAGGCCACAACAGTGAGAGGTCCGCGTACCGCAAAAAAAAAAAAAAAAAAAAGAATAACAAGGACTTTGTGAGAGAAAGTATAGGGGGAGCGTCTGAGGCTTTCCATACCTTTCTGTTTATAATACAGGGATCCAAATCTTTACTTCAGACAGAACCAATTAACTGAGATTTACAGCTAGCAATCAGGGACTTAGGTTTTTAGCCCCAATCTCCAACAAAAAGCAACTGACTCGATTTAGAAATGAACATGTAAAGTGGGGGGTAGGGAATGTGACAGACCTTACTAAATATTACATCCGAGTAGAAATTAGGAAGAGTTTTCAAGAATGAAGCTGGATTCGAATTGGCAGTTATAATTATGGAAAGATGAATTTAAAAAGGGAAGTATGGCCAATCAGGAGACCAGAGATAGGACTAAAAGGAATATACTCTTAAGAGAGAGAATGGGTCTGTGGTAAGGACTGGCCACGTATACTCCAAACCTTATTTCCTTCTTCTCCTGGGCATACTGCAGGTAGACTCCCTCCTTGGATCTAGGGAGAACCGTGTGACTAGTACTCCTAAATGGAATGTGAATGGAAGTGATGTGCCTCTTCTGTGCCCAGGTGGTTAAGAAAGGGTATGTAGGGCTTCCTTGGTGGCCCAGTGGTTGAGAGTCCACCTGCCGATGCAGGGGACACGGGTTCGTGCCCCGGTCCGGGAAGATCCCACATGCCGCGGAGCAGCTGGGCCCGTGAGCCACGGCCGCTGAGCCTGCGCGTCCGGAGCCTGTGCTCCGCAACGGGAGAGACCACAGCAGTGAGAGGCCCGTGTACCAAAAAATAAATAAATAAAATAAGAAAGGGTATGTATGCCCTTGCAGTCCAGCTTTCTTTCTTCATCTGCTGACTTGATGATGCTGGGATGATCTTAAGGCCATCAGTTGAAGACAGCATGATACAGGGTTCCAGAATAACTATATAAACCTGAGCCCCCTTGGTTGTTCACTTGTTTATTCATTGTTTTCAAGCTTTTTATTAAGGAAATTTTCAAACAATACACAAAAGCAAAGAGGATACTGAGGGTAGCAAAATATGCCACTTTGACATAAGGATTATTTTGAGCCTAAAGGCAATTCAGAAGTAGAATAAAGAAAAGCTCCCTGCCCTCTACCTATCTGTCGAAAGGTAGGACGTAAATTCTCAAAGCTGTCCCTCCAACCTTTACCAAGGACAAAACTAATCAGGGGAGATAACTTTAGACCCTATCAACCTGGAGACGGCACCACAGGAATCTACATAACAAACTAGCCTTTATCTACCATTAGTTTACCTTTCCACAGTTTTCTGCTCTTGCAAGCCTAAAACTCTTTCCTTCATCCTGTCATTTCTCCACAAACTTATTATTCTTTGTTGAAGATGCCATATAAGCTGGAAGCCACCTCTTTGAGTTACTGATTTTTCCCTGGGTATTCCCCTGTATACAAGTTATACATGTTAATAAACTTGTTTGTATTTGTCTTTAATCTGTCTTTTATTAGGGGGTCTCAGGCAAGACCTCAGAAGGGTAAAGGGAAAACTCTTTTCTGACCCCTACAATACCTTAATAAACCCCTATTACTCAGCTTCAATAGTAATATCTTGCCAATATGGTTCAATTTCATCTATGCTACCCATTTCTTTTGCTGGAGGAACTTAAAGCAAATTCCAACTACATCATTTCACCTGTAAATACTTCAGTATGTATTGCTTACAGATAAGAACTTTTTAAAAAAATTTTTATTCATTTATTTATTTTTGGCTGCACTGGGTTTTCATTGCTGCGCACGCGCTTTCTCTAGTTGCAGCAAGTGGCGGGCCACTCTTTGTTGCGGTGCGTGGGCTTCTCATTGCAGTGGCTTCCCTTGTTGTGGAGCACAGGCTCTAGGCACACGGGCTTCAGTAGTTGCGGCACATGGGCTTCAGCAGTTGTGGCGTGTGGGCTCAGTAGTTGTGGTGCATGGGCTTAGCTGCTCCACGGCATGTGGGATCTTCCCAGACCAGGGCTTGAACCCGTGTCCCCTGCACTGGCTCGTGGATTCTTAACCACTGCGCCACCAGGTAAGTCCCAAGGACTTCTTTTTTAAAACAAACCAAAACACCATTATCATACCTGACAAAATTAACAATAATTACTTATTGTTATCTAATACCTGGCCCTTATTCAAATTCAAAGAACAAAGTATTAGATTTTGTACAACTTTGTACAGTTGTTTGTTCAAATCAGGAACAAGCAAGCAAGAACCACAAATTGCATTTGGCCAATGTGTTTCTTTGGTCTTCTTTAATCTCGAAAGGATACCTGTTCTTCCTTTCTATCCCAGGCTATTTATCTGTTGAAGACCTTGAGTCATTTGCACTGTCAACTGTCTGACTTTCTTGGATTTGGCTGCTGGCAATACTCATGGTGTGCGTTCTGACGATGATGATCCTCTATTTCCCATAATTCTTGTAAAATGGTAACGAAATCTAGAGATGTGAATACGATGAAATCCAAATCTTTTGCCAAAAATATATCATAGGAGGTACTAGGTACTCCCTACTGAATCACTTCAGAGGACATAGCAACCTTTCATCTGATGGCTTTAGATGATCATTGTCTACATGTATTATTGCATTCGAGAATGCTACATGACTTGTAAATGCTATCACTCCTTCTGCATTAGCTCAAATTTTTCTGTATCAATTATTTGGTTACTCTGACAGTATGTAGAGGAAAAGCAAAATACTTGATTCTTTCTTTTTATTTAATAAAATAGAAATAAACTTTTATTCTGTTAAGCCACTGAAATTTTGAAGTTTACCTGTTATTGCTAACATTATTTACCTTATATTCTAATTTACAAATCACCAAGGTAAATCAGCAAAACACAGATTTTCCAGGAAAACAAACACTGGCCATAAACCCTACATAGTTTAAAAACAAAACAGAGTAATATGAAAATATAAAACCTTACACAGTATTTTGCACATAATTAAGACAAGAGAATACAGAGAAATTTATTGTATAAAAGGTCCCTCCTTTTATTAAAATCTTTATTACTATCCACTTATATGTTTGAGTCTCATTTTGGTTAAAGTGGTATAGATAAAAATAGAATCTTTTTTTTTTTTTTTTTTTTTAAAAATAGAATCTTTTGAAGTAGCATGGCTACATTTGAGCTAATTAATAACACTGGGAAAGGACAGAGGAAGTATGAAAAAGTAAACAAGGGATGGACAATAAAAGTAAGGAAGTGGGCTCTGTTAAAGGTCAAGGCTCATTTTGGGGCTTTGAAAAAAGGACAAAAACTCAGGTGATCCTCCTTTCCCAGAACACAGATGCGGCTACACAGCAGAGGTCAGAGAGCTTCAACTTATTTTTCTGAGTGGTCTCTCCACTCCAGCTCAGGGAATACTGCAAGAGGCGTGAGATAGATTTCTCTGCAATGTATTTTTTACAATTCCATTTCAATAGCCCTAACAGTTTTATTCATTTTTACATCCCCAGGATGCAGCACAGTGCGTAGCATTAACAATCCTCACTCAGTAATTGTTAACTGAATTAAGCAATGGCTGACAGAGCGTGCTGATACCATAGCCGAAGAGTGGTTTCAAGTCCTAGTCACTCACTAGTTGTGTGACCTTGGACAAGTCGCCTAACCACGCCTAGATCAATTTCTTCATCAATAAAACAAGTATACTATTTGCCTTGTTTAACTCACTGGTTCCTCAAAAGGCTTTACATAATGAGCAGCTCTGGCAAACAGTGTACTTGCCTAGTTTGGGTAGGTCTGTTGTCGACTGTGAACTGTGAGACAGAAAGGAGCTTGGACTCAAAAGGGAGAAGACGGGCTGTTGTGCAGGCTAACCGGATGTTTTCCCATTCTAAACAAGAGGTTTAGGCTCGATGACGATCCACGCCCTACACTCCTAATAGTCTGTTAAGTCCGCTAGAGGCTCGGAACCTCAGATGTTCTCAAAAAGGTAAACCTCGGGGCTCCCGGATGCAATCACAGGGGCAGGGGCAGGGACAGTCAAGGTCGCGGGGTCCTAAGGCGGGGGTCGCTCACCCAGTCAAAGTCACACGGGTTACCGTCTTCGCGTTGCGTAGGGAGACTGTGGCAGACAGGGGGCAGCTTCCTCACGAGTACAAAGGCAGCAGAGAGCAGGGCTGACAGAAGGTAGTAAGGTCGGGCCAGCCATCGTGAAAGTCGCGGCACTGAATACACTAGAGCAATTAAAGGTGCCAGGACCGCCATCTTTCCGGCCCTTGGGGCGCCGACCGCTCTTCGGCGTCCGTAGGTCTGGTCCCGCCTCTCCCACCATTGAGGCTTCCATTGGGCCCAGTGTCGGATGCACCACCTCTGGACCCGGAATTAGATATCTGATTGGCCTCTACGGCAGGTTAAAAACTGAGAAAGGGATTTGATACTTTATTGGCTAACCTAGCTGTCGCTTTTTCTATGTGTCATATTATTGAATATACGACTGTGGTGAACGGAGGTAGGAGGAGAATTTAATAAAGGTAGGTAATACTTCCGGAAAGTTCTCAGAAGGCGCCGGAAGTAGTTACCGGAAGCGGGTAGGCAGGGCCCGAGGCAATCCAATGGTAAGAGGCTCCTGGAGGAAGGGGGCAGTACCCCGGGAAAAGATTGACCAATGAAAGTCGTTAACGCCAGACACCGGGACAGCGCCGGGGCAGAGGGGACGATGGAGAATTTCACGGCGCTGTTCGGGGCTCAGGCTGACCCACCGCCGCCCCCAACCGCACTCGGCTTCGGAGCTGGAAAACCTCCACCCCCACCGCCTCCTCCTCCGGGTGGAGGGCCCGGCCCCGCCCCGCCTCCAACCGCGGCCTCGGCCCCTTCCGGCGCTGACAAGTCAGCGGCAGGTTGTGGCCCCTTCTACCTAATGCGGGAACTGCCAGGTGAGTTCGAGGCCTGGCCAAAGCTAGCCAGTCAGATCATAACGAGGAGGGAGTGGGCGTGCCTCTCAGCCGGCTGGCGGAGGTGAGGGGTAAAGTAGGCAACGCATGTGGGGATTCCAGAGCTGTATGTCGGAGCGGACTCTGAGACTCTGAGGATTCACAAGCAGAGGGATGATATGAATTCTTGGGATGGATTGGGAATGAGAAGAGTGGATATCCGTGACCACCTTTCACGCTCTATCGTGCCCCTGTCCCTGACAGTGGTTTATGGCTCCCTAAAAATTATCCAGAGTTTGAGTTTGCAACTTGAGAGTTCAGATTTAATATCCTTGCGAACTTAGTTTCAAATCTGCCTCAAACTTCCTGTTGGTTTGGGGCGTGTTGCCTTCCTTCCTAATCTGGGCCTCGGCGTTTCCTCATCTGTTGGAAGTGATTAGAATTTTTTCTAATAAATTCATTTATTTAATTGATTTATTTTAATTATTTTGGGCTGCGTTGGGTTTTCGTTGCTGCGCGCGGGCTTTCTCTAGTTGCGGCGAGCGAGGGCTACTCTTCGTTGCGGTGCGCGGGCTTCTCATTGCGGTGGTTTCTCTGGTTGCGGAGCACGGGCTCTAGGTGCGTGGGCTTCAGTAGTTGTGGCTCGCGGGCTTTAGAGCTCAGGCTCAGTAGTTGTGGCGCACGGGCTTAGTTGCTCCGCAGCATGTGGGATCTTCCCGGACCAGGGCTCGAACCCATATCCCCTGCGTTGGCAGGCGGATTCTTAACCACTGGACCACCAGGGAGATCCTCAAAAGTCATTCTGGATGTGTTAAGTCTCCAGGATGCCTTTTAGTTCATCCCAAGTCCTACTGCTACATCAAGAGCTGAGGGAAATAATAATGAATATTGTTACAGACTTTGAGGTTCACAGTGCAGTTATTTATATTATAGTATTTAATACTTAAATAGTCTCTTGAGATAGGCATTGTTATCTGCATTTTATAGTTGAAAAAACTGAAGCAAGGACTTCCCTGCTGGTCCAGTGGTTAAGAATCTGCCTTCCAATGCAGGGGATGCAGGTTCAATCCCTGGTCGGGGAACTAAGATCCCACATGCTGCAGGGCAACTAAGTCCACGCGCCGCAATTACTGAGGCCCCGCGCACCTCAACGAAGATCCCGCCTGCCGCAACTAAGACCCGACGCAGCCAAATATTTTTTAAATCTTAAAAAAAAAACCCTGAAGCATAGCGAGGTTGACTTGACTTTAGTTAATTAGTGGTTGATGTCTACCAGCAGTTTCTTTAACCTCAACCTGTTCTGATTGTACCTATTTACATCAATCACTTGATAGATATTGACTCTCCGTTCTGGGCAAACACTGGGTGTGTAAAAAGGGAGCATGTGATGAGAAGGGAAGAGAGATCAGTAAGCCTGGTCCTTGCTTTTAAGCAGCTAATTTTACTTAAGGATGAAAAGTATGTTGTTTAAAGATAAAGTAGCGACTGTTATTTCTTGTCAGGATCAATGTCATTATTTTCTGGTCATACCTCACATACAACTACTAAGAACTGCATAATGGTTTTCAAAATGTGTTTCTTGTTCAACATGACAGCAAGAATAAGTTGTCACTTTAGCTGGACTTTGAAGAATTCATACTGGTGAGGAAAATTAGGAAGAATTTTCCTCTAATTAGGTCAATTTTTCTAAAAGAAATTTTCTAAAAGGAAACAATACGAGGGGTATTTTTTTTTTCAGGAGATGATGGATACCCGTTTGGATGGATCAGAAATTTTACATAGGGGAGTAGCAGTTGGTCAGGCCCCAAAGCTAAGTTACAGTAAGATGTGTTTAACCGTGAGTGACAGTCAAAAGGATTTGAGCTTTTTCCTGAGGGAATAGGAAACCATTGAGATATTTGAACTGAGTACTGCTTCTAAAGATATCTGGAGAATGTGGGTGCCATGTACTAGAATAAAGGAACCGTGAGTGAGGTGGGGAAGATTTGGAGTTAAAAAAAATTAAATCTGCAGTGAATTAACTAAGACAATGTTGGAAAAGGAAGGTTAGTTGTCGGGAGAGGAAACTGAAGAAGAGAGATTTATAAGTCATCTTCATAGAACTGATGGGCAAAACAGAAAGTTGGATGGACTCTTAAAGAATTTACAAAAAAGCACAGAGTGCCTTTTCACCTGAGCCTTGAGAGTAATCATCTGGAAGGAGAGCTGACAGAGGGCAAAAAAATCAGGATACTCTTAATGGCAGGAAGCAGTGCTGAGTTATGAGAAGTACGGGGGCACTGAGTCTCCTTCCATTACCATGGACCACTCTTCTGAGATATTTGGCTTGGGAAGACAAAGGAAAGGAATAACGTAAGGCTTGAAGGTGGGGAGGAAAAATACATTGTTCATTTAATGTGTGCTGAGCAGCAGTGGTACGAATGAACAAGGCATTTTCTCTGCCCTCAGTGGGCTCATAGCTCAGAACCTGAGTTTTATCAAGTGAATGATTATAAACAAGTCACTTTTGTCATTTGTACCCTGAGTGTTCATCGTAACTATACATGAAATTGTAGGCTAGATATTTCTACCCTCGCCACTGGACCCTAGTTAAATTACTCATAAGTTTGTATTCTTTCAAAAAAGCCAGCCGTGAAATATTTATGCTAATAAAGCCTTCCATTTATATAATACTTTATACTTTTCAATATTTCATTTGAACCTTTAAAAAAATTGTGTAATTAAGGTAGCTTTTACTCCGTTCCATAGATAAGCGGAAACTGAGACATAGAGGACGGCTAGGATTAGAAGTCTAGTTGCCCAGCTTCTAATCAAACATTTCTTTCTTCTAGGCAAAGCTATCATATTTGGTATTATTAGGAGACTAAAGATGGTGGTAACAAAAGTTATGTAGCAGTAGCTAGAAAAATCTCCTGGTCTTCTCTGTGAAGGTGATTAGTGTTTCTTGCTAGTTTAAAAAAAAAAAAAAAAAAAAAAGGAAGCAAGACACTCAAGCCACTGGGTCATATTTGACCCTAAGTTCGGTTGTAGCAGAGCTGTGAGGTTGTATTATTCTGGTCATGGCCAAAAGTATAATTTCTCATTAGTACATTTATGAAACACAGAACAGTGCACAGTGCTTAACACAGAGTATAAGCACCGTGTAAGTTATTACTCTGGTTAGTCCGAGTGTATCCTTCATTGGGTTAAAGCAGTTTCCACTGCTGCCCTATTTGGATCTTTGCCTATTTTTTCTCCTTCTCATTCCAACCTACCATTCTATAGTATTGTATTTTTAGTGTTTATTGTATGTTATTTACTTTTGCTATTTCTTACTTTTAAAATAAAGTTATTTATTTATTTATTTTTGGCTGCGTTGGGTCTTTGTTACTGCGCGTGGGCTTTTCTCTAGTTGCGGTGAGCGGGGCTACTCTTCGTTGCGGTGCGCAGGCTTCTCATTGCAGTGGCTTGTCGCGGAGTACGGGCTCTAGGCCCGTGGGCTTCAGTAGTTGTGGTGCATGGGTTTAGTTGCTCCGCAGCATGTGGGATCTTCCTGGACCAGGGATCGAACCCATGTCTCCTGCTCATTAGCAGGCGGATTCTTAACTACTGCGCCACCAGGGAAGCCCTACTTTTGCTATTTCTTACTTTAAAAATAACTTTTTAAATTATTATTATTTTTTTGGTAATTCTCACTTAAAAGATTACTTTCCCTTCTGGGGCAATGACTTAAAAAAAAATTCTCTCCTCTTGGTACTAATTTTTCTTCTTATTATTCTCCCTGTATCTTCTAGGCAGCACAGAGCTGACAGGCAGCACTAATCTGATCACACACTACAACCTGGAACATGCCTATAACAAATTCTGTGGGAAGAAAGTGAAGGAGAAGCTAAGTAACTTCCTGCCTGACCTGCCAGGGATGATTGATCTGCCTGGTTCCCATGACAACAGCAGCCTCCGCTCCCTCATTGAGAAGCCCCCTATTCTTGGTGGCTCCTTTAATCCTATCACAGGGACCATGCTGGCTGGCTTCCGCCTCCACACAGGCCCGGTGAGTCCCCTCATGGGGAGGCCTGAGAGGCACGGAGGTGGTTTTTCTGTCTACCTCTGTTCCTTCATAACTTACTGAGCAGAACAGATGATGGGAGCAGGGGATTCCCTCCCTCTACTCACCTGGACCTTCCTTTGGTTCCTTCAGTTGCCAGAGCAGTGTCGTCTGATGCATATTCAGCCTCCCAAGAAGAAGAATAAGCAGAAGCACAAACAGAGCCGTACCCAGGATCCGGTCCCCCCAGGTAAGAAGTGGTTCTCTTCAAAGCCGGAAAACCGGACATTCTGAATCTGTTTTGACCTTCCTCAGTTAAAAACCCAGTCAAATTCCTTATGAGCCCTGGACTCCCAGATGCTCCTTAAAGAAGAAATTGACATAATGTGGGTCTCCTGGGCAAGTAGGACCTTGGGGCAGGAGCTTAAGCAGTGCCTCCAAAACGGCGGTGGAGAATTTTGAGCTCGACAGGTGATAGGCTCCTCGTCTCTCCTACAGAAACACCATCTGATTCAGATCACAAGAAGAAGAAAAAGAAAAAAGAAGAGGATCCTGAACGGAAACGGAAGAAGAAAGAGAAGAAGAAAAAGAAGGTATGGGAGCGGCTGGTGTCTGCAGCCCGGTGAGTTTTCCCGTCTTACTCATCCTAGGTGGAGTCCGGCTCTCTTACTCTTGCTCACTTTTCTTCCCCAGAACCGGCACAGCCCCGACCACCCAGGCGTGGGCAGCTCTCAGGCCAGCAGCAGCAGCAGCCTCCGCTAGCAGGACCAGGGGACTCTGCCAGGAGGACCTTCCTGCTGTACTGAACCCGCTGACAAAGCTGCCTTGCAGGCTCTTGGCCACCGCCTTGGGAGCATCCCCTGCCGCTGGGACAGAAGCCAGCTCCTGCTGTGCTCAGTTAAGATGAACGCACTGTAAGAGAGAAGGGCTCTGCTTTCGTAAGCCTCAGCCCAGTTTGCTTTCTCATGGACATCTCTTCCTCTCCCAGGAAGCTTCCTTTTCATCTCTTTTGTGCCATTTGTCTGATTTAGGACTTTATCTGATTTTTTAGGATTTTTATTTTCTTAAAATTGCATTTATCAAACTGGCTGAAGTGTGGCTGCCTGTTAAGAGGTAAGTGCCTTTCTATGAGAGTCAGGGTTTAAGCCAAGGCATGCTAAGATCTGAGGGGATTTGGGTCTTGTATTACATTATCTCATCAGCAGGCAGGGAAACAACCAAAATGAGATTGGGGAACATGGTCCAAAGGCGAGGCAGAGCTTGCTAATACCTTTCCACAGCAGGCACATAGCACTCTGCCTGTAATGTTGAGAACCAGTAACCTGGATGATCTTCAGGCTCTGTCTCAAGGAGTGGATTCGCTTAGGTCTCAGCTGTGTTCTGGGTCAGTTTTGTGTTGAAACAGAGTAGCCAACGGAAAAAGCACCCCCAGTCACCAACATATTTCAGCAGGGTTGCTTCTTGGTCAAGCCTATCATTTTTTGAAATAAACCTCTGGCAAGCAAAGGTAAATGCTTCTCTTTATAATAAGAACTTTTGACCTGCCTCATTCCTTAAGACAATGAAACTACTTGGCCGATGTGAAAACATTTCTAAGACAGAAAAAAAAAAAAAAAAAAGGTAGCCTAAACTAGCAAAATGTAAAATAAATCCCTTCAGTCTTTGCAGCAGGCCAGATAACCAGAAACATCCATGAGAAAACAAGCTAATGTAATCTGACTTTAAGCTCAATTTGACACAGAACAGTTAAAATCTGCTGCAGTGAGCCAAGACTGTTCACCTTGATCAGCAGGTGGAAAACCACTCATTCAGCTCGTTTTAACTAGGATCTCAGAGCAAGAGTTTAAATACTTAAGTTATGGACAGTGAAAATAAAGGGTTCTGGCCAGTTTTCTGAGATTTAGTATCTGATGGTGCCTTTTTAAGATTAGGGCACAGCCTTTTGCTTTTGACCAACGGAAGAGACAGTATGAGATGTCAGACTGCCACCCATATATCCCTCTAGCCTATCTGCCTTTAACAGGCTTCCATACTGTGATCATCCACTGGCTCACCTCTGACTACATCCAAAATGAGCTTTATTTTCCAGAGACAAAATTCTGTATTAAGGAACAACTGTGGCAAAAGTCAAGAGCTCTCTTAAGCTTTGGAATGACAAGTTTTGGTGGTTCCAGAAGACCTTTTTCTGAAACATCTAAATCACTGAAATAAAAACAGGACCTCTCGTTTTAAGTGGTTATTTTCACTACAGTCCTGCTTAAAGTTGGACCAGGACCTCTAGAGACGCTTATGCGGTTTTCCTTGTAACTAACTTCCCATCAGAGATCATTCACCCTGCCTTAACCACACAAAATAACACAAGTCAGGGGGAGCTGGTTAGATCAGGATTTCTTTTTATTCCTTGTTGGTTTAAAATGGCTAATCAGAATAAAAAATAAAAGGGCTTCTGTTTAGAGGCTGGGGTCTCCCCTACTTAAAGGTTAGAACCCAGGTATCCCCTCTACCCAGCACCATACTGAGGTGGGCTGAGGGGTAACCCCCAAGGGACAACTGGAGGGGCCTAGGCCTGCCACTCCTTCTCTCTATCCCGTTTTTGGCATGTGATGAGAAATATTGCTTTTTGGATTCTTCTCTCCCGGCCTTGAATTTAAAAATAATGTCAACCGTGTGAGTTGGGGGAAGGCTTTGAGGGGCCAGTTGAAGAAGCCCACCATAATCCCTCTCCCCCAAGAAGGGGGGATTATCCAGTATTGTTTCTGGAGCTCAGCCAAGCTCTTGTCCTGATCTCCCCACCACCACCACCAAAGTCATGGGGCTGCGACCCCTTCCCTGGGGGAAACTAAGTGCCAGTGAGCCTAGAAAACAAACTCTCCTCTCCAGGTCCTTCCCTCCTCTGACCAGAACCCCACCCAGACGCGCCTCTCCCTGGGTTTCTTTCCTGGTCACTTAGCACCAACAACAGGGGGTGCTATTTCCTTAGATGGTAACTGGAACAAAGAGAGGGAACCACGGGGGAAAGGAAGACTTCAATCCATGTCTCCCCTCTTTTCCTGCTGGTCTGAGGAATAAGAAGAGTAAAATCCCCCTCCTTATACATATCCCTCCCTCATTTTCCCATCCCAGGATAGATATATAATTTCTTTGATATTTATTTTATATATATATATATATATATATATATATATATATATATATATATAGTGTACACACACACCTGGTAACGCAGAAGAGGAAAAAAATAGAATCCGTAACAATAATAAAAAAAATTATTTCTGGTTTAAAAATGATCTGGTTCCCTCCAGGCGAGCAATTGCACAAATGTCCACTGAGTCTGGTCCAGGGCTTAAGGAAGGGGAAGGTCTTAAAAGGTGAAGGGGGTTGCTACCCCAGTCTCAGGGCCCCAACTCTCCAACTCCCCAACCCCACTGCATTTTATAAAATGTCCTCATCCTCTTGGAATCGGTTGTTTAAAAAATGTCCATGCAGGGGAGGGGAGCCCCTTGAGGAAAGGAAGGTGGCCACCTGGGGCCCTTTGGTGTAGGCGCAGAGGTGTGGGGGAGGGGAGCTGCCCAAAGCTCACACCGAAATCTCATAGGTGGTGCCACCCACCCCTGACACCTTCTTGACTCCTCCCCTTGTGGGGCTACTGAGAGGTGGCTGGCCTGGGCCAGGGGAGGCTGAGCCTATATTCTTGGGCTGCCCGTTGGTTTTGCTGTAGGCGGTCTTGAGCTGTACTTCATCTCTGGGAAGAAAAGAAGAGAGAGGTGTCAGAAGTGGGACACACAGCACCGAAAAGGGAGGTAGTTTAAAAAGTTAAGAGAAAAAAAAATATGCTTTCTACATATATACTTTCTTACACAAAGATTCCCTTTTATTTTACTGCCCTGCTTACAAGCAGCCTGATTCCCTCTCTCCTCTACTTACTCCTTTCACTCTCAGGCAAATAAATTACTTTTTAGGAAGACAGGACTAAGAAAAAAGTATTAATCCTCAGTCTCTTAACAGGAATAGCCCATGAAGGCAGCTGGAGTAAGAGTGAAAATGAAGGGCTATCTTACAAGCACGATAACCCTGGGTCCACTTGTACTAAAATGTACAGGTGAAGCCCTGATACCTTCTGCAGGGCACTACGCTACTTTTAAGTCCATTGGGGGCCAGGATGGACTAATACTTACTTGGGTGTCAGTAATGGCTGCAAGGCCACTTCCTCTGTCTCAGAGACACCAGATGGGGCTTTTTGGCTGCTGTAAGACATAGATCGGCCCACGTAGGGGGCAGTTGGGCCTGGTTCAGGGGACCCTAGTCCCCGGCCCCTTAGCCCATCTGGCTTGCCAAAACGGGGGACAGCTGGGCGTCCCAGTGGAGTCTTGCCCAAGGGTGATCTCTTCGAATCATCTGAGGAGGAACTAGTACGAGGGGCGTGGCCTGAGCCTGGTGTTGACTGGATGCCTGAGTCCCCCAAGCCTGGTTCTTCCTCACGGCCTGGGAGTGGGGGTGACTGGCGTAGCAGCTTCTCTCGTTCCTGGAGGGAGGCCACGATATGGCGCGACAGATTGTCGTACCGGACTGGTGAGGGCTCTCGGTGCGTTGGGCCGGTTGGCACCAAACGTGGGTGCCTCTCGGCTTCCCGCTGCTGGGCCAGCCGGGCTGACAGGAAGGGAGAGGTGTAGCCTAAAGGTGGGTCTGGCTCAGGCCCTGCCTGCACGGACTCAAAATCAGGGCTGTCTGAAGGAGTGAGCAGACTGTCGTAAGATAGGCTTCCATTACGTGTCTGGTTGGCCAAGCTCTTATAGGAGGTGGAGGTTGTGCCCTCTGAACGAATGGACTGCAACTGGCCCAGCTCAAAGCCTGTGCCCTGGGCTGACTTGAGGCTGGAGGAGCGTGAGCCACTGGACAGTGGATCAAAGTGAAAACTTTTGCCAAAGGTGGGAGAACGGAAGCTCTCTGGCTCCAAGCTCGGCTCTGAACGGTAGCTGGGATGACGGCTGCTCTCCGCAATTGAGGTTGGCTCCTTCAAGCTGTCCCCGCGACTCAACTGAGGGAGAAAAGCAAAGCAGGTTCTTAGTGCTCCCCCTCTTGTCCCCTCTTGGGACAGTAGGCCCCAGAGCCCAAGGAGGCAGTCAAAAACAGTATTTGCTATGTGCCAGCAATATGCTTAGAATTTTCACATGCATTATCCTGTTTAACCCCTAAAGTAAATCTGTAAGTAGGAACAAATAATATCTCATTTTAAGATGCAGGAAATGGGGCTTAGAGAGTTTAAGGAACTTCTCTGTGATGGCACAACTGGGTTTTGAACTCAGATCTGATGCTGTAATCAATGCTTTTATCTATTATGCTACCGTGACCTCTCCTGGATGAAGGACAAACTGTCAACGCTATTACTAAGCCAACAATTAGTAAAATGCCTTTGGTTTTCTTCTCTTCCCTCTGCTTCTTCCTCCCCTTCTCCCAGTCTTCTTTTTCCCAGAACAGCTGGCATACATGACAACCCTACTTCTCAGAGAGTACTCAGTACCTTGGCGCTGGAAGAATGAGGCATGGCGGCCGATGTACTGCTGCTACTGTAGCCCGGCCGGTACTTGTACATGGTAGGGGTGGGGGGGCTGTCCTTGCCCAAGAGGCTGCTCTCTGTAGGAAAAAAAAGGCCCAGGGGGCACCACTTTACAAGCTGTTCTCTTAACCTGGCTAGAGTTCCTTAAAGTACAGGGGGAGAACAAGGTAGGAAAAGATATACCAAGCAAAGGAACATAATGATTTTGCTGAAACCAAGACTACAGACTCATACCAGCCCAGAACACAGAGTGAGTGAATGTACCAAACAGATCCCAGAATGTTCTCTGGTCTGTGCGGATGCTGAGAGTACACACAGACACACAGAGATGTCCAACTCACTGCCAATAGCTAACTGTTATGTCATCCCCTTTCTCCCGGCTGTCCAAAGAAGTGGCTCAAGTACCACTTGCTGGGTTTTCTCAGTCACAACACAAGCATTATCTCCCAGCCCTTGCCTGTGTCATCTCCACAGCTAACAAATAATAACATTCTCACTCCTGCTTCTGCCCTTACCCTCATTAGTAGCCAGGCTGAGGTGTGTCCGTAGCCCCGTGTAACGGCTCAGGTCCGGCTTAGGAGGGGGTGGAGGTTCAGCATCTGCAGACTGGCTTTCTGTTATCTCCAAGCTTCCTTTAGACTGGATACATGAGGGAAAATCAGATTTGGAGAACTGAGCGTTAGGGCAACTCAAAGTATGAAACTGGTGTAAGAGGGGCACTGGGGAGTCATCACATACTTCTGAACTGGAAATGGAAGACAGGACACAAGATCAGTTTGGGGATGGTTTTGGAGAAAGAAAAGCTTTCAACAAGGGTTTCATTCTGTCACTTATTTATTTTCACCAACATCTACTTGTTGAGCTCCTACCATCTATAAACTGCTGTGTTAAGTCCTATGAAGACATGCAAATGAATGGACTAAATTTCTACTGTCAGTGAACTTACAATCTAATGGGAAAAAGAAGATATGTGTTTAAGTAACTTTAACACAAATCAGAAAGCGATAAATACTATAAGAGAGATGTAAACAAAGCAAGTTTCCATCTCTTTGCCATGGGTGAGACCCCCCAAATTACCTAGCTTTACTTCCCTAAATTCCTCACCTTAGTTCTCCTCAGCTCTCCCTGGATGCCATTGTCCATGATCTTCACAGTTATCTGCCCATCTGACACTTCTGGCCGAAGGAAGGGTGGTCTGATTACAATTGTCTTCTCTTTCTTTGGTCTCCCCAAATACCTGAGTGTCAAGAGTGAGAGGGCTTTCATTCATTCATTCATTCCAAAATATCTAATGGTTGCCTACCTTGTGTAGAGCAGTTTTACAAATACAAGAAACAGTCCTACCAGGCCAGGGAAAAGATCAGCATTGAACTGAGTTCTTTGATTCTATGAAGAACAAGAACAACAGCAAGACCAGGCCTATGGGCAGATACGCCTAGCTCAAGGCACTCAAGTAAATCTCATCCTCAGTTCTCCAAAGAGAGTAACATAATATCTGAAGAATACAACTGAACTCACAGGGTCCATTAAAGGATGGTATGCCTCTCCCTTGTAGGCACTTCTCATTCTAAGAGAACCCTCCCTAAAAGGCAGCCAGAACAAACCCAAAGAAGACAAAAGTGTTGACCAAGGGTGAACACTAGAGCAAAGGGGTAGGTGTACCTGGGTGCTGGGGAACTGCAGAGTACACGGCTGACATTGTTACAGCAGCCATTAGTGAAGGGGTTCACACCTCCCCGGAATTTACCCGTAACCTAGAGGGAGGGAAGAAGGACCAGATCAGTCAAAAAATGCGACCTTGACCTCCAAAAGCCAAAACACAAATCAATGACAAATTATTTTGCACCCACTATCTGGGAGATATAAAAATGAGTAAAATACAGTCCTACCATGAAGAAGCATAAGCTGAGAATGGGAACTCCAGAGTCAGGGTCATCAGTTCAAATTCTGGGTCCACTTCATGGTAGCTATCTGACCCTAATCATCAGTTTTCTTATGTAAAATGGGGATAAATAGCTCTCTAAATATTGAAAACTAAGATAACATAACGTAAGAATGAACAAGTACGGTTAGCTATTGTTATGGGCACAAAAATAATTGTTTTCCTTTAAGCAGGACTATAAGCTTCTTGAGGGCTGGCCCAGGTCTTTTACTGTTTCTATTACCTCAGAGCCTAAATCGACCAGTATACAGCAGACATTCTATAATGTTTGTTAACTAAGAAATGGCCCATTCTCATGCTTACATGAGGACCTGGACACCTCATCATAAAAAGTATACACTAACGAGAGGGTCCAGAGACACGTGCCCTGCTCTTCAGGGATCTCCCATCACTTCTCCCCATACCTGTTCATTGGTTGTGCGTCCCCTAGCCACCAGCACCACGTGAAATCCCGTGAGGCCAGCTACAGGGATGAAGAATAAGCCAGCCACACACATCACTGCCATTCTGAAGCCAGACAATCAAGGAGAGCAGAGCAACGTGATCTCGCCTTCCCCAGCCCGTGCTGTAGCCATCTTCCCTTTGACCCTCACTGCCACAGGACTCAACTTTCTACATTCTTCCCCCTCCCACTCCTGCAACCCACAGGCCTTGAAGGATACGTGACAGCCGTGCGGACCCCTGAGAGTTCCTCCACGTGGTAGAGGACATAAAGGAGGCCAAAGCCAAACACGCCCATAATGTGGGCTGTCAGGGAGAGAAGGAAGAGGAAGAAATAACGGTAGTTCCGGCGGCCAATACAGTTGTTCACCCAGGGGCAGTGATGATCGAATTCCTAGGAGCAAAATGAGACAGACTGAGCGGCATCCTTGGACCACGGCACTAGATCATTTCTGTCAAGCAGAACAAACAGCAGAACTTAAGTGTTTCTTTTAATAATCTGTCATCATGTTCACCATTTAGTTACAAAATTTAAAAACAGTTCATGCAGTTTATCTTGCTCCATCAATCTATAAGGAAGATGTTCCAGAGGTTGATCAAAGGCCAAGGCCACCTCTCAGTTTATCCTATGTGACCAAGGAACTCTGAGAGGTACAAATGTCAGAGGCTTTACAGAAACATTAAGATTCATGAAAAAAGAGGCCCGGAAGAAAAATCTGGCAGGCAACTGCTTACAGCTAAGTAAAAACGCACTGAAAAAAGGGTTAAAAATAAAAGACAAGGAATGCAGAAGAAAGAAATATATTGTAAAGTTTGAATGCAAGAGCATGATGAAGTGGAAGGAATGGAGAACACTAAGCAGGTCAAATAACTGAAAAGATGAGCCGAGGGATGGAAGGCTGGAGCTATGACTAATGGTGCCGGGAAAGCCTATGCCTACCCACTTGGGCTCCCTCCTGTAACAGAGTATTTATGCTCTACCTCTCATGTGTACATCGTTGCTAACACTTTCTGCCAGAGCTAGAACACAGCCCAGGCAGTCAGACAGGGCTGCATTTTCATCCATGGCCAAGAATCCACTGGATTCAATTCTTATTCTGTGGGTAGGAAGAAGATAACTTAGGTTCAGCTAACCCCACCCAGAGTTCTTACCTCCACACAGTTGTCACAGACGCTGCAGTGGGAACATCGAGGAGGACGGTAGAAGCGGCAGGTGGCACACCATTTCATGCGCACCTGGATGCCCTTGATCTCCACTGTTTTGTAAAGGGGAGCTCTGAAGTCATCTTCCTTGTCTTCATCCTCTTCAGCTGTAGAGAGTAAAAGTTAATGAAAAAATGACTATGCTAGAACTGTGTATTAGGCACTAGGGATGCAGTGGTATTTAAAATATGGCCTCTGCCTTCGAGGAATTCACAGTCTAATGGTGAGAGAGACTAGGAACTAGTAACTAATACGGTGAGATCAGCTCTATATACAACACTATGGAAACGCAGATGAGGAAGCAATTTATCCTACACTGGGAAACGAGGTTTAAGAATATGACTCAGAGGTGGCTCTGATATGCATATGCTGCTATTCTTGGTTTACATACTATATTTCAAAAGAAAGAGACACTTTATATATCAAAGTACATCTATAATGAGTTTGTGTAACAGTTCAGTATCTACAAGTACACGACTGAACTACAACAATCCGAAAGAGGAAGGGACAAACTAACATCAACCTTTTTTCCACACACAGACACCCTTGCCCAAAAGATCTTCCCCTAGTTCCCTATATACATTTCAGGACTGTTTCTTGGTTGCAGACATTCTCTTTACCTGAATGCCCTTTCAATTTTCAGCTATCAGAAACTCACCACCCCACTTCAAAACTTAAAGGACATCATTTGCCTTCTCATCTATAGTGTGCAATTTTCATTTTTTATTATTAATCTAAAAAAAATACCCGTGAGAAGGAAAAATTAACTAAGTGATGGTATAGGAATTAGAAGTTTTCACATGTACTGACTTAGGGAAATGCTAACAATGTAACTGAGTGAAAAAGTACAAGGTAAAGAACTGTACAAACAAAAAGATCCCATTTTGAAAACAAATAAAAACACACATATATATGCTACAGATTTATGGTATATACAAATAAATACTGTATGTATAAGTCTTCACAATATTGATTGGAAGGAAATATACCACAATGTAACTAACAGTAGTTATCTCCGGGCTGGGAAATTATAGGTGATATTTATCTTTTTTATACTTTCTATATAATGAATATTCACTACTTATTAAAATCTTTTTTAAAAAAAAGTTTTTTAAAGGAAAAAAATTCAAGTGCTACTTACATTGAAATACCTGATTCTTCCACACTATCATGTATCAGAAGTGAGCTTTCTCTTCTTAAAGTACTACAGTTCTTTGATTACTCTTTAAAGTTACCACAGTGTATTTATTTATGTAAACGTCTTCTCTATCTTCCCTTCAAGACCGAGCTATTTGACCATCATAATAATCATTCCAAATGACCATATCATAATAATCAATAAATATTTGATAAATGAACATTAAACACTCATTAAAATAGCCTTCCTTGGCTTTAGGGACTCAAAGCACCTTTTGTTAATCTACGCTTTGAAACAAAAGTCACCATGCACAGTGACACAGGCTTTGTGAGCACAGTGAATTTCAGAAAAACCTCTTCTCACTGAAGTTGCTATCGCAATCCCACCTGCCTCACTCTTACAAGGTAACTTCACATTTGAGAGAAAAATGAGATGTCATCAGTAACAACCATCATCAATTCTCTTTCTATCTCTTATTCCACTAATGCTGGTTGGTCCTCACTCTCACCTCCTATTCCAGAAACAGCCTACTTCTGTAAGCATAACCCTTCCAACATGCAGAGGAAAGCATCTCCTTCTTCCAGATGGCCACTCTTCAATTACCCTCTTTCATCACCTCCTGCTTCTCTCTTTTCTGGTTCCACCTCCTCATGCTATCAACATGCTGAAGTCTTCTGTATCATTAAACAAACAAAACTCCTCCCTCTGCCCTAAGATATTCCATCTTCTGCCTTCTCTGCTTAACTTCCTGAAAGAATAATCTTAATACTCATTGACTCTGCTTCCTCATTTCCTATTCACTGCCTTCCAAACCATTATAGTTTTGGTAATTTAACTGTCTCTCTCCCGCATACATACATAAACACACTATTAAAACTATTCTTGTTGGGAATTCCCTGGCAGTCCACTGGTTAGGACTCAGTGCTTTCACTGCTGGGGCCTGGGTTCAATCCCTGGTCGGGGACTAAGATCCTACAAGCCATGTGGCCAAAAAAAAACAACAATGAAAACAAAACCAAAAAACAACTAGTCTTGTGTGTGTGTGGTTTTTTGTTTTGGTTTGGTTTTGTTTTTTTGGCCACACCACGCAGCACGCGGGATCTAATATTAGTTCTCCAACCAGGGACGAACCCATGCCCCCTGCAGTGGAAGCTCAGAGTCTTAACCACTGGAACACCAGGGATGTCTCAAACTATTCTTGTTAAGTTCACTAATTTCTCAGACACTAAAACAATGGGCAGCTTTGAGTTTCCATACTATTGGACCTAATTTCTGATACTGCCAACCATCAGCTACTTCATGAACTTTCCTCAGTTCCCACTGTGTCCGGTTTGTCCTCTTCCTAACTTTCCTTGCTCAGTCCCTCTTCAGTGGCTCTTCAGCGGCTCCTCCTTCTCCTCATTATTAAAATGTCAGTGCTGGTCAGGCTGACTTTCGTTCCTTCCTAATCTCATTCTACTTTCTCTAGACGATCTTACTCCTGTTGCTTCAAATACTACGTGGCTGAGGACTCTGCCATGAGTCTGACTACTCAACTGCCCGCTGGGTACCTACCTGAATGATCCATTAAGTATCTCAAATTCAACATGTCTAAGATGCTCTGTCTTCCCTCCAAACCCACTCAACAGTCCTATAACTTGGGTCTTGGTTTATAAAGAACCAGCATACAACCTATCTTTCAGGTTAGGAAACTTGGAACTACCCTAGACAATTCCTTCACCCTCTCACTCTCCCCTAGTAAGCAATTAGTAATGAAAAATTCTGCTGGGTCTACTAATAAAAAATCTGTAAATCCAGCTTTGAATTCAAGTTCTCATCTGGTCTGCATTATTGCAATAGCCTCCCAAAAGGTATCTGTACATTCTTATAAGAATTATTATTGTAAAAGAAAATGTGATCCTGTGATTCCCCCAATTAAAGACGTCTTGCTGTCCAAAGGAAGAATTATAATCTATTTAATTTAGCACATAAAGTCTTTTACACTTGGCTCTGGTTTACCTCTTGCCCCTTCTGGCCCCACCACGCATTCTAACTTCCACCCACTGAATTCTGCATTTCACAGCTACAATTCTGTATATGCCGCTTCCTCTTCCTAGAATGCCTTTCCCTTCCATCCTCTACTCGGTAAAGGTCCTTCTGCCCTACCTTCAGCAGCATTTCCCCAATTTATCTGGGCAGATATAAGTGCCCTTTTCTAAGGTCTCAGAGAACCTTTCTCATGCTTCCGTTACAGTTTGTTATCACACTGTCACTCTCTAATTCATCTTAGATAGTATCAAAACTAGCAACAATGCCCAACCCATGTGCTCGAAATAAATTTCTGCTGAATGAGTAACTGAAAGTCAAAGAGTTGACCCAAAGTGGATCAGATGCCTAGAAGTTATGACATATATTCCTAAGATCCTGACTTGCTTTTCATCATTAGACTATAAAAGTATCCCAAAACCCAAGACTCCTAAGGCCCCAGACCAAATGTATAAATGTCCAAAAATCATTCTTTTTCAAAGGCAGTAAGATACTTCCAAGAGAGAGGAGGGAGATCTTACCTCGAGGGAAAATCCCTGGGTCCATGAAGGTGGCCATGCTGAAGTTGGCCAGCACAAAGAGAAAAACAATCGCATTGTAGATGGGCACTGCAGGTGACACGTAGAGGCTTAGTCCTGGACAGCTGCACAGATAATAAAGAAAGTGAGGGGCTGTCTCTAACACTTTGGACATCAACCACATAAAAAAAACCTATAAAGATTCAGGGACTTCCCTGGTGGCGCAGTGGTTAAGACTCACACTCCCAATGCAGGGGGCCTGGGTTCAATCCCTGGTCAGGGAACTAGATCCCACATGCACGCCGCAACTGAGAGTTCGCGTGCCACAACTAAGGAGCCGGCAAGCTGCAACTAAAGGCCCAGTGCAACCAAATAAATAAATAAATATTAAAAAAAAAAAAAAAAAGATTCAGTCCCCATACCTACATATAAATCTTGTGTGGTTCACCTTTTAAGTCTCAAATTATCTTTATCCTTCCCAACAAGTGGGTCTAGTTTCCCACAGAAATACTCATTTTAGGACTTCCGTAGTGGTCCGGTGGTTAAAAATCCGCCTGCCAATGCAGGGGACACACGGGTTCGATCCCTGGTCTGGGAAGATCCCACATGCCGTGGAGCAACTAAGCCCGTGTGCCACAACTACTGAGCCCGCGCTCCAGAGCCCACGCACAACTACGGAAGCCCGCCCGCTCTAGAGCCCACGCACCGCAACTACTGAAGCCCATGCACTCTGGGGCCCACAAGCTGCAACTACTGAGCCCACGCACCACAACTACTGAAGCCCGCGTGCCTAGAGCCTGTGCTCCGCAACTAGAGAAGCCACCGCAACGAGAAGCCCATGCACTACAATGAAAAGTAGACCCCACTCACTGCAACTAGAGGAAGCCTGCGCGCAGCTACAAAGACCCAGCGCAGCCCAAAATAAATAAGTAAATACTCATTTTTGATCAAGGTACAAGACTCATAACCCTTTGCACTAAAGTCTGTGTTCTTACCTCGTGGATCTTTGCACATGTTTTGGACTCTGTCCTTACCTCCTTTTAACCAGGCACAAGAGCTAGGGACTAAGTATGTAACTGACACCAGCTGCATTCCCTTCTCTGGAACAGCCTGAGGCTTCTGGACCCCAGCCATGCCCCACTGACCTGCACATTCACCCAAAGCATGGGACACCACCTGCCTCTCTGGCTTCTCTTCCCTCCTCCCAGCTGGCTCTGAACTACTCTCAACTGCCTAAAGTCTCTCCAGACACATTATACATCAGATATTCCTGAGAATTTTATTCAACTAGAGGCTAGTTCTCAAGGTAAAGAAAAGGAAACCACTCACAGGTAAGGAAGGATACCAAGACACAGGACTAGACCCCGAGATGAATAAATGAAGCAGAAGAGTGGAGGAGAAAAAAAAGGGAAGCTATCAGACCAAAGCAGCCCCAAATCCTGCAGGAAAAAGAAACTGGCCACACATATCCAATATTCCACAGGGTTCAAATCAAGAGATATGCTTTAGGTAACTTTTCCTTGACAAAATAGTGACCTAGTCCAGGATTAAGCTCAGTTTCTGTCAGGATATATGTCTCAGGAATGCTGCAAGAGCTCTCCCTTTCTCTGAAGATGGCTCCTGGGAGCTGGAAGTGTCAAAAGAACATGTGATGTGCTGCTTGCTTGGTCAGTGGTATCAAACACCCTCTCTCCTGTCTCAGCTCAGGAAGAACTTCCCATAACAAGACAGTGGCTAAATACCCTAATCTGCTTTGTGGCTGAGAACTTAATCTCCAGAATTAGGCCAGCATCTGTCCTTGTTCCCTTTATCTAGACCAGCGGAAGGAAACGAAGAGTTCAGTGAAGGAAAGGAAGAAGGGGCCAGGAGAACAAGACAGCAACTGACTCCGGAGAATTAATCCACAGCAGTCCTGGATTCTGTTGAGAGGTTATCTGTCTCCATTAAAATAAAAAGCACAGGGCTTCCCTGGTGGCACAGTGGTTAAGAATCCACCTGCCAATGCAGGGGACACGGGTTTGAGCCCTGGTCCGGGAAGATCCCACATGCCGTGGAGCAACTAAGCCCGTGCGCCACAGCTACCGAGCCTGTGCTCTAGAGCCCGCAGCCCCTGCTCGCCGGAACCAGAAAAAGCCCACACGCAGCCACGAAGACACAGTGCAGCCAAAAATAAATAAATTTTAAATAATAAAAAGCACAGCCCTGAATAGTGATTCAGGACAATGCAAAAGAACTGAGCTCCTCAATGAAAAATAAACTAATGATAAGAAGTAAAACTGATTGTCACAAAGCATCTCACAAGTCTTTACCAGCACCGTCTATTTATTCAAATTCCATTTAGCCATTCATTAAAAAAAAAAAATTTAAGTAAGTATTTATGATGTGCCAGGCTTTTTAGATAGTAATTATCAATTAACTCTGCTTCTCTTTATGGGTCAGTACATAATTGGGAGACAAAATAATGAAGCTAGAGCGCAGGCAGTGATTTCAAGGAAAAAACAGACCTTCAGTCACAGCTCCAGTTTTATTCTACCAAAGTCTCCTATGGAAGCCTCCTCCTCTGGGGGTTCTTTCATTCAAAAAAGATGTCCCCATACCTTGGCAGGATCTGGGGTGGAATACAAGCAAGAAGGCAAGAGTCTTTACACAGCCCCACCCAAAGCCTGACCTCCTAGGCTCTTTAAGAGGGAGGGAGAGAAACTGAAAACCAGTCGTCCAGGTCAGAGCACCTCCCTAGTACTTAGCTGTCACTTCAATTTCCACCCAGGGAAGAGGAGAAAGGGTGACTCACTTGACTCCTACAGCCTGGGAAGATAATTAGAAGGGAAAAAGAAATGAAATCCTTAGAACACTGAGGTGTCCGTGATTTAAATGTCTCATTCCTAGAACTGGCTACGTGGCCTCTTGAGCTTCTGAAAAAATAAGGGTATTCTCCATCTCTGAGGGAAACTAAGGTGAATGAGAATGAGACATCAGTCCCCTTGCAGGCCCAGATGTCAGTCTTTCTGACCCCATTCTTCCTCCAGTTTCTGCATTTCCAAACAAAGCAAATCACTCCATTTCTTGGACAGCCTGCCAATGACCTGCCCCTAGATAATGAACTTTACCCCTACAACCTTCTTGATATCAACCCATCCCAGCTGAAGTGTGTAACTCTAGAATCAAGTTCCAATATCTGTTGCCAAAATAAAGCCTACCCTCACAGTGGCAGTATCTGGAAATGATGCAAATAACTCAACTTCACAGGCAACAGCCGCTCCTAGATTCAAGTCAAAGACCATTGCTTCCAACCTGAGCACTCTGAGGAAACATCACACCAAGGAGAGGCCTGTGAGATCAAAGCCTGCTCCCACTGTATCCCACATTCTGCCTGGCTCCGGGAGAGGCTTGCCATTGCTACAGAACTTCGCCAGATTCCTAAGTGACCACCCCAAGTGGCCCATCTGAATCTGTTGCCTTTGATGGATGGAGAGGAGGGCTGGGCTGAGGAGCTGCTGGGCTCGTCCTTAGCCGATGGCAATAATCACAGAGCTCCAAAGCAGAGGGAGTGGCCGTAGCCCAGAAGGCTGGCTGACTCACCGATGAGACTCCCAAACCTACACCATCCCAGGGAGAACAGGCTCTTCTGCCCATCCCTTTAGCACTCCGGTTTTCAAGGCCAAATAAAATTGGGAGAGTGGGTTTCAATACCCACACTCCTGCAAATCTGTTTCCTAGCCCTCTCTAACTCTGCCCATTATAAAAAATGGATAAGTTCCTGGTAAGAAAAATAAAGTAGGAGTCAAGAAGCTGTGGATTTTAACCCTGTCTTGATCAATGCTTTGCTATTGTAGCCTTAGGTAATTCACAGGAAAGTCTCCAAGCTTGTTAGGTCAGCTACCTAATACAGGTACGAGAATGAAGGAAACAGTGTCTTAAATGAGCCTAGAATTCTTTTTAAACCAGCTGGTTTAATACTGAGCATTCATGGGATAGAAGAAACAAAAAAAACCACATTATTAACTATCTCCATCATCATCAATTATCATTCCAGCTCCACCTTCATCGCTAACTCCACTTCCTCTCCTCTGAACTACTAGATCCAAGAACATTTAACAGCAGAGGCACTTCGCTCCTCAAGAACAGATCCATGCATTCCTCCCATGCCCAGCACATACTCTGACTATGTGTACGAACACTGTGACTAGTGTTCTTTGGTGATGAGACAAGGCTAGAATGAATATCCCACTTCTTGCCCCTGGGGATCCTCAAGATTCCACAGGAAAACAATCTCTCCCCTTCTAGTGGATAAATTTCTCGTAAGAGACTTGATTTGTCCTGTCTTACCAGACTTTCAAGCAGCTGAGTACAAGATATAGGACTTGGGCGCTTATTCCTAGTTGAGAAAACAACGTGGGGACGAAAAGAACAACCACTGCTCAATTAATGCCCTAAATCACGAGGCTGCTCCCACTCAAATCAGGTGCTAGCGCCTCTGCAGTCATGGAAAAAAAGGGCCAGAAGGGAGAGTCACTGAGGTTGCCCAACTCTGTGGATGAAATGCTTGAGAGGGGATAGAAGCAGAAACTGTAATGGAGAAAGCTCTTTCATGGACGGGACACTGGAAAGACCATCACGGATTTCTGGACAACCCTGACTCAGCCTTCCCACAGAGGATCACTTGCAGCGGAGACTTTACCCCCATGTCCTCCCCATCAATTTTATTTTATTTTAAGATTTGTTTTTTTGATGTGGACCATTTTTGAAGTCTTTATTGAATTTGTTACAATATTGTTTCTGTTTTATGTTTTAGTTTTTTGGTCACGAGGCATGTGGGATCTTAGCTCCCCAACCAGGGATCGAACCCGCACCCCCTGCATTGGAAGGCAAAGTCTTGACCACTGGACCACCAGGGAAGTCCCCACCTCATCAGTTTTAGAAACAGATATATGGGAAACTAGCTGACTTAACTCACAGCTCAAAGAGACCTGAGGGGATACAAGTCTGCGATTTATTTCAAATGGTATTGCCAGGAGCCCTAAGAAGGCCTCAGGGGTCCCCAGGAAGGCAAAGAGGAGAGATGCAGTGTCTGGGCCTCTATGCGCCAGCCTCACGTGAACCAGAGCAGCCCTACTCTGACATTTTAAATACTGGGGTTCCCCCAAAAGATCTCATTTGAGAAAAAAAAGGTCATATTGCTTAAATAAACTGCTCTAGGTCAACTTCCTCATTATACACAGAAGAAAGAGGTCCACAAAGGTTAACAGACTCTACCAAAATCAGCTTGCCCCAAACAGTGCTTATTCCTCTCACCTGGCACTGCCCCCTGCCAATCACAAAAGGAGACTAAACTAAGCCAGATGAGGGTCCAGGCCCATTATCTTAAATGCAGTGTCTGTTACCTAATGGGGACCAGGAGGGTTACTTTAGCAGACACTCTCCTTCCCAAATAGTGAAAAGGGAAAAGAATTAACACAGGTTCCCCAATAACTCCTGCCTAGTTTTAGTACTGGACAAACCCTATAAATGAGAGGGACGGGGACAAAGGGGGAGACCTCAACTGTTCTATTCGAGGTTCTCTGGGGCAGAAGAGGATCACCATTTTTTTGATGACGAAGCCCAACTGATAATTTCAGCTCATAGCCTTCCCTACCTGACAGACACTCGGAGGGTAAACTGTTCCTAATTAGTGGAAGCCCACAGGCCTCCACTAATTATGTCTGCCAACTGAAAGGGCTCTTCCTCCTACTCCAGTCCTATAGGTCCTAAAGTAATTCTCACCTGGGGTTTATACTGATGTAAGAACAGACAGCTGTAGCCTAGAGAAGAGAACAGGAGGATGACAAAGTAGCTACAGGTTTAAGGCCCCAAATAGGAGCTGGTTCAAAAAGAGCCTTCCTCTTGTCTCTATTTGAAACCAGTAATTCTTTTTTAGGTGGTATATGGTTTTAAACATAGAACTGAACATCAAAAGGGACAGAACAGCTCTGGAGAACAGCGGCACCTCAGCCCAGGTGTAGACTTGCAGAGGAACTGCTATGGTCAGATGGCGAGGAAGAGATGAGAATTTCAGAGGTACCAAGAGCTAGGTAAGATAAACAGGGTACTTATGTCTCCCCAAAGTGGACAGGGGAAAGCCTAGGGAGGAAAAGACAGCCCAGAAACGTGTCCTGAGGAAACTGCCAGGGAGAACCCTAGCTAAGACTTAAGGCTCTTCTAACTTTGGGTTAGAGGCAGTAATTCCAAATAAGAATCAATACTGTCCTCCAAAATTCTTTGTCCTAGGGCTGAGAGACCATGCAATAAGGAGGGCCCCCTACTCTTCTAACATCAGGCAACGGGGAAGTAGGTTAAACAGCTTCAACTCTCAGTTGAGAAAATGTCTATGTCAGGACAACTCTTTGTGGCAGAACTGGTATAACCAGCCAAACACTTCAATGGTTCCAGATTAGCAAATTAAGAACAAGGTTTCTGCTTGTCCAAACTCAAGAATGGATGGGTTGAAAGAGAAACCACTTAGCCAGTTCCCCAAATTTCCTAACTTCCCGAAGGCTTTGCCTCTTAAAGGAAAACAGACCCTCCCCAATCAAGCAGGTCTAAGGGTGTCAAATTGGTGTTGTACTTATCCCTCCTGACACAGCACCACAACAGCTACAAAGATACTAAGATCCCATATAAATGTCCCTTGGTTAAAATGCTGATTCCACTCAGTGGTCATAAGAGCAGAAACCAAAACAAGTCTGACACTGAAGACTCACTCCTTATGGGTGGGAGTGGAATCCTTGAGGGTTTCAACAGGTACGCTCAGGCTGAAGAGCTGGGGGCCGAAGAATCTAGGACTTCTACTCTTTAGAGGAAGAGGTGGGAAGCAGGAGGATGCCCACACCTTAGATAAGAGATTCATTCTTTCCTTGTTTAAAAACTAAATGGGAAAACACCGTATTTACTTTACTTTTGCATTATTACTCTTTTGGCCAAACGACCCATAGTTTTTAGAATTCCTTCTGGCATCAGAAGCTCTGTTTGGGTGGAGGTGGCGGGTGCCCCTTCCCTCCTATCTCAGATTTAATTTCTGTCTGTACCCCAGCAACTCCTGCTCACTCATCCTTCAATGACTCCAAACTGCTTTTATTCCCTACCACGTCAATTCATTCTCTTCTTCTTGCCAGCAACCTCACACTGGCTCTAAACAGCACCCCACCATTAGGTCTGAGCCTGAATCACAGCAAAGTGAACTCCCCAGAAAATCTAGCATGCTCTGATTGTTCCAAGAGCTACAACCGGAACACTAACTCAATGACTCAACAGTTTAAGGCTCAGAAGCCTGGTACTTGTTAATTTATAAACAGGTAACGGCAAAGACGCTTGCCAGGTAGTCGACAGCTGAAATACCAGGGAAAAGGAAAAAGATGTAAATCACTCACGTCTCCTCCAGTAACAAGCAGACGAACAAAGGCCGAATATCCTAAGTGGGAAATCTTTCGACACCAACTGTTTTTCCTAATAGGACCAGGGAATGGGAGAAATGACTGTCATTCCCTTCAGCAGGAACTAACGTAAAGGAAGCCTTCTAGAACTCTCTTCCTAAGTAAAACTTGCCCTTTCCCAGTGGCCTTCACTTCTCCAGCCTTCGGCTCTTAAGAATACAGAGAAAACCATCTGATAACACTAAGAGCCAAGACCATCTTACTGGTATACCTTCGAAATCAACTCTGAAGTTCTCTAGTACTCCCAGTTCCCACAGTCTCAAATCTAAGCTTCAGATATCCTGGGGAAAAGCCACCACTTTTTGAAAAGCCTTTCATCTGGTCCAGTTCTCTCACAGAACTGACTGCTTAGGCTGCTTCAAGACTCTGGTGATTCCCTCCCATTTCCTTCCTAGTGCAGAATCATCTAACGATGAAACTGGGTAGGAAAATACGACGACATCTGTGATTTCAAAGGAAGGGAGGCAGGGGAAAGTAGAGGAGTCAGCAGAGTAAAATTCCTAACAAGGTCGAGAGGGTAGGCCTGTTCTTACTCTTCTTGCCGCATCTCTGGGATCTGGATTTACCTGTATCAGACCTCAAACTCTCCCAGTCACTTGCCTTTGCAAGTAAGTAGCCAAACTCCAGAGGAAAAATACCCCCTCGCCCGCCTCCCATGGAGCTCCCCCACCCCCGCCCATACCACCACTGCGAGAAAACTCACGTAAAGGCAAAGAAGAGGGTCGTAGCTCCCACTAAGAAGATGGCGGCTGCCGAGACTGGAACATACTTGCTGGGTTTGAATCTCTTTCCAGACTCCGCGGGCATGTTGGAGCTCTGATGGAAGATCTGCCCTGCCGCATAGCCCAGGCCCACACAGCGGCAGAACAGACAAGAAAATGGGATGAGGGAGACAACGGCCAGAGGAGTACAGAAGGAAACCAGGGAAGCAGAAAATTTAGAATTATCACCCTTCCCCCTCCCAAATAAAACCAAAGGTCAAAAGATCTCAAAGGAAGGAAAGCACATGGGAGGGGGAAAGGTGATTCCAAATGATGAATAACCACCTCCCCAGAACAAGGCAGAAGGAGAGACTAAGAAACACAACTTGTACAGCTTAAAAACTGGAGACAAACAGTAGGCTGTACACATGAAAATGGCTGCAGGTAGAGAACATGGGCAGTCAGACAGATCACGGAACAGCTCATGGAGGGAGGCGAGTCTTCCGAAGGAAAGAAGGGGAGGATACCAGGGTAGGACGGAACACTTCAAGCAAGGAAAAATTCTTTGGAGGAGATACTACAGAACCTCCACGACTACCACACTTCCACAAGATGTGAGCAGCACCCAAAAGAGCTGTTTCTATTTCGATCCAAGAAGGAACCTGGCGCCCCTTCCAGCTTTAAAGAGAAGCCGTTTTTACTGCAGTCTTTGTCCCTTTCAGGCAGCTTTCTCAATGCCACCACTCCCACACCTTGACTTCAGGACCTGTAGTCTGGCAATGGTGGTTTAATTTTATTTACTTTCTCTTGATGGTTAAAGCTGGGCAGCAGCTGTTACAAGGTTGAGTTGTAAATCCTTTTCTTTGAAGGGGGAGGGAAAACAGAGAGAGAGCCCGAGCTCGTGCAAGCTTGCCTGTCTTCAGTCTCTTGTTACTCCCAAACCCTTTAAGGGCTCCTCTTCCTATGGAGTTCATGCAAAACTAAAGGGAAACATATAATCCCTGAAGCCATGTTCTTCCCAGTAAGCAAAATAAGATGAAGAAATCAATTCCACTCGATGATACTTTTAAAAGCTACTGTGGATGAAAGCAAAGTTCCAAATAGGCCCCGGTCCCCAGGTTAGTCAATGCCTGATGTCTCCTCTTCAATCCTGGGCTTCCTGGACGCAGACTTCAACTGTTACAGTGCCTCACCTGGAGAAAAACAAGTATCTTCATCAGAGAAGTTTTTTCATGGCATTTTCATGGCATTTCTGAAGACCAGCAAGGCTAAAACCCCACAAGCTACTCTGTTAAAAAGTGCCTTCTGAAAGAAAGATGATTTTCTACTTTCTACTTCACTATGGGTATGTGGGAAAGGACTGAGAACTGGGAGGACAATGGGTTCAGAATTCTTCACTCTTCTAAGTCCTCTTCATATTGAAAAAAGAAAAACATGGCTTCAGCTGGCCTAAGGTCATCAAAGAACTAGCTCTTGACACAGATGGGGCCCATCTCACCTGACACATATGGGCAGTAACAAATACCAAGAATATCAAAGTCTAAAAACAAACAAAGGCACAGCAGTGAAGGGCAGTCCTAGAAAAGAGACTTGTCTTTGAACAAAGAGAATATTTATTGCTACAATGAAAAAAGAAAAAAGTAGGACGAAATTAGGACAGTCTCATTTCCTTTCTGTGTATGTCTCTCTCACTCTTACCCTTCTATACTTTTTAGTTATAAACTTAAAGAGGCAAAAGCTGAATTTCTGGTCTTCTGAAATAACTCATGAAAGGAGCTGGATGAGAAATGTCCCTGCACTGAAAGGTGAGATGCCCTCGATGAGAAACTGAGTCAACAAGGTGGGGGGGGGGCTGGTCTTTTTCTTCCCAATTCAACAGTTTTTATTCCTACATTGGCCTATTAGGAAGTCAAGTGAGCCCCACCTTCCCTTATATGATTAAAAATAACAATTATTTCTGTTGATGGTAGTAGCAAAATAACATTAGCACTTTGGATTTTATAGGATGCTTTTCATCTAGTGATCGCAAAGCATTTAACTCATTATCTGGTGACACAGTTCCTTATCCCACTCGGTAAAACTGAAGTCTAGAGAACGCCTGAGGCCATTCCACTGAATGACTTGAGCAGTCAGGTTCAGAACCCAAGAGTCCACAGGCCCCTTTGCCGACACAAACCCTTTCTACCTCTTTCTCATCCACTACACTACCTGCTCAGTGATGACAACTTGGAATCTGCAGACCAAAAATTTACTTAAGGTTTTTTTCCACCTAAGAGGAGTAATAGCTTCCTTAATTCCAAAGGCTGAAATTAAAATACCAGAAGTTTTGAATAGTGAAATATCAATGTACCCTGGAACTTAGCACTTCCTCTCTTTTCTGTGGCATGAAAGGCTAAGGTGCCTTCCTTCAAGATTCATTCATTCTCTCTCTCAAAAAAAAAAAAAAAAAAAAGAGTTTTAGAGGGCCAAACAGCATTATTAGAATAGATTGATTCCTACAGGAATCAAAACCCAACTTTCTGAATTTAGGCTTAAGTAACTTTGTTAACAATGAGAAGCAAATTCTTGCTTTACAGACGTACTATTAAAGTAAACTTGCCCCTCAAAAGCCCAAAGATTAGAGAAGATGGAAAATTGCACTGCTTATATTTTATCTAGGGTAGGATATCATTTAAACACCATATATTATTTCAGATATTTTCTGACAGGAGAAAAGTCACATGGGCTAATACTGCCAAAGTAATTCAGAGACATAAAAGGCCACGGCATCTAGGGAGTACATTACTGGGAAACAAAAGATACGTGTCTCAGATGTTTAGGGCATATGCATTAGAAGTGACAAGACAAAACCTAAGAATGTATTGGGTATAATAAAGATGCACCAAGGCTTAGCAGAAGGATGTACTGTGGGCAGTAGGGATGAGACTGCAGGGTGAGTGTGGCTCATCAGAGCCAGCAGTCTGGATCCGTACCAGTGTAAGAAAGGTGTACGAGAATGTGTATGACACATTTCAGGCTTAGTCTATGCAATAGTAATGTGTATATATAACACAAACTATAGAATATGTGATTTCAAGGCTTTAACAAACGTTTAATACAAGTACCTCCTTAAAGGGGTAAATGGACATGGCAGCATGACTGAGAGCAAAAGTACTGTTTGTGGAAATAAAGTGGTATAATAGTATAATACAGTAAATCTGAACACAGTTATCAACGTTTCATGGAATAATGCACATGTCAAGATACTGGCTGAAGAGTCAAACAGAAGTTTAATATGGGTATTATCATCTTATACCGAGGTACCAAAGTACATGGCAATATAAATCTTGTAAGCATTTAAAGAACGGGTGATAATGAATATTCTGAAGAGATTTAATATAGTACAAAGGGATACTGGGATAAAAGGATAGAGATGAGAATATAAGGTCAACCTAGACAAGATGGCATTAACCAGTAAGTGAAAAATGCAAGGCAGAAAAATGGTCTAGAGTATAACATATAAGTGATCCTACACCTCCTTTCATAACGCTGTCACTTTCTTGTTCTCATTTCAATGTTTTCATGCGGCCAAGTGGGTAAAACACTTCCTGCCCTGTCCCATAACAGATTCCTATACGTAAAAAAATGGCAAATATATTCGAGTTCCCACTTGTAAAAAGTACAAAGTACTAAAAGCGTGGAGCTCCCGGCTGGTGGGGGTAGGGGAGGAAGCGGACGGATGCGAAAGAACAGGTAACAGGATGAGGCTTGAGCCAAAATAAGTATCAGAAGAATGGGGCGAGGGGACGTGAAACGCAGGGAGGGAACAGCATCCAGTCCCCAGCGCGGAGCCGGGGCACTGAGAAACACCGTATGGGGCAGGGCTGGCCGAGACAGAGAAGACGGAATCCGCGGCAGCAGGGCCCACTGGGGCTGCGGGAGCAGGCTGCGGGAGGCGACAGAGCCTCGGGACGCAGGGCCGGGGGCGGAAGGGGCGGCGGCTGGGCGCCGGGAGCGGAGGGACCGGGGTCCCGAGCTAGGACCCGGCGGCCCGACACTAACCCGTTCTGAGCCCCGGCAGCCGTGGATCCCCGGCCTCTATTCGTCGTCCGTTTCCGGGGCCCAAGGGTCCCGCCGCAGTTGGATGACCCGGCCCGGGGGAGGAATGGGGCCTCAAGCCACCTCCCCCTCCTTGGTCCCCCTTCCCTAGAGGTCACTCTCCCCTCCCACCTTCCTGGCCCGGCACTTCCGGTTCCGCAAGGACCCGTGTCCCCAGTACTCACCCCCGGCGCGGTTCCCGTTACCGCTGCCGTCGTAGTCGCCGCCGCCTCTCAGCAGCGCCGTCCGGCCTCTGAGAGGCAGCGCGCGGCCCCCGCACGCTCCACGCCCGCCCCGCTCCGCGCGCTCCCGCCCGGCGACGCTCGTCTTCGAGCCGGCGCGCGGCCGTTGCCCTCAGTGCCGGGTCGCGAGCCCTCCCAGCGTTCTCATTGGCTCCCTGTCCCGGGTGCGCGCGACATCTCGCGCGGGGCACTTTTCTCTCATTCATGCGGCTCGCGCCGCCGTGCCCGCCCCCGCTCACTCTCCCATTCACCCATAGCCCCCACCCCAACTCCGCTCTAGGGCGTGCGCGCGCACCCTGGCGACCGCGGCGACCTCGCGGCCTGATTGGCTGCAGGAGCACAGCGCCGTACCACGCGAGAAAACGAGAACGCGCGCGCAGGGCCGTCAGGCTCCGCAGGCAACGGGGAGAGGAGGGTGGGCGTACTGCGCAGGAGTTGGAACTGGGGAAATGGCCGAGCGAATATTCCTTTTTCCTTTGTCCTGCTTTCTACCCCTCCTGAATCGAAGCAGAAATCCTCAGAAGTAAAAAATAATTATACGTGTTTACTGAAAGTACTCAAGAACAAGCAGCTACCCTCCCGAATTCGCCAAACCCCCCCCTCCAATAAGTATGGTACAGTCTAGACAGGCTTCTGACGTAACCAATCATCCACTGGCCCCTTCGTCTTCCTGCTTCAGCCCCTTCATGCATTGGCCAATGCGGTTTGGCCACTAAATAGCCCTCCCCCAATCCCTCCCCCCTTTTTGGATGGCGAAAACTTTATTTAAAACCATCTTTATGGAGCATCTTTATGGAACTCCGACGAGTTCCTTGGTACCAGCAGAATCCCAGGATGATGGAAAAGTCTGGGCTGTGGCTTCCGCAGGGAAGGGCCGCAGGGACTGGAAGAGTCAGTGGGGGCCGAAGCTCCTGCCTAAGGCACGGGAGGAAGAGGAAGGAGAGCGGCCGCGAGCCTTGGAGCCGTAGTGCCAACCGTGGAAGGAGGCGCAGGGAATACGCGCTGTAGGCGGTGGCAGCCCCCTGGAATGAGAGCCGGCTCTTGGCTCCGCTTATTTCCCTGTGTTTCACCGCAACACAAAGGCTGGACGCCCCCAAGCCTAACCTCTCCCAATCCGGGAATACAGACAGGAAGGAAAAGGTTCTCTAGAAGCTCCAGTCCCTGGCGAGCTGCTGGCCAGCTCTACTTAGCTCACAGCGCCACATTTTGCCCTAATTAGCCCAACACAGCTGTGAACCCAAGAACGAGGCCCGGTGTTCTCTCATTTCGCTCAAGGCCATTTCTCTTTTGAAAGCTGCTCTGGCTATTACATAATAGTCTTTCAAAAAAGTGTTCCACCAGCCACTTCTCTGAAGCCACGGTGTCTCACCTGTAAAGTGTGATTCTAAATCCTGTGGTCTGTTCTTGGCTTTGGTGTCAAATGTTGATGGTTTGACTGTGCTCTGATAAGTTAGCACTAAGCAGGAAGGGAAAGGAGAAAGTCTACCTTCTGTTTTCTGAGGTCTAGTCTAGTTCCTTCTCTGACATGGCATATGTAACAGGTTCTAGTTCATTCTTGCAAAGGGCTTCAATCTGCCATTTATTGCATCACACTGGAGAGTTCTCTTTTAATGACAGTGTTCATTTAAAAAATGAAAAATTTAAAAACTTTAGAACTTATAGAAGGTAAAGGTAAGGTATTGGAGATACAATATTTGTTTTATTTATAGAGGATTTTCTATTTGTAAATCAGGTTGTTTCCTTAGGAAGAAATCAAATGTCATTTTCCTATTGTATATTTTTCTTGGATTTTAAGACTTCATTTACCCAACTTCACGGATTAGGGATCTTTCTCTTCCCACTTTCAACAGTCTAAGAACCTGTAAATTGTTTTGTCTCTTGGCTAGACAGTGCTAAATAGGAATGAGTATCCTACATTCTGCCAACCAACCACATATACTAAACTCCCCTAGGACACTGGATTACTGTATGCCAAGCTCTTAGATAGGTGAGCACTAATGGTGGCATAATCACTATCCCAAGGTTTAGAGAGAGATTCCATTTTCTTATCCAGTTTTCCTTAGGATCGTGCAAGATATTTCCTGGAAAGGATGTTTAATAGAACATAAGGTTTAAACTGACAGCCACTTCTGAAAAGTACTGCACAGTAAAAACTAGACCAGGGGTCCCCAACCCCCTGTTAGGAACCGGGCCGCACAGCAGGAGGTGAGAGCGGCAGGCAAGCGAGCAAAGCTTCATCTGCCGCTCCCCGCTCCCCATCGCTAGCATCACCGCCTAACACCATCCAACCCCCTCCCTCCGTTCTGTGGAAAAATTGTCTTCCACGAAACCGGTCCCTGGTGCCAAAAAGGTTGGGGACCACTGATCTAGACTAAAACAATGAGATATCCAGACCACTGAACTTCAAATAAATTACTTTGCTATATATGTCAAGTAATACCTTATAGTTTGTTTTTTTTTCTAGTGTAGTTTATCTGTACTTCTTCAAATCCTCTCCACTTGCATTTCCTCATGTCTATAGATGGCAAACTACAGGGTCTTTTTTTTTTTAGTTCAACTCTCTGGTATTTACAGGAAGTCAGGAACAAAATGCTAGGCTTGGATTTAGGTGCAAAGAAGAATGCCCTTTCAGAACCAAAACCACCAGAGACCTTTTTATGTTTAAATACTGCTGCCTTCCCTCCTGTCCTTCTGAAATGTCTTTGCTTGTGTTAAGGCACAGTTTCCCCTCTTGTGCTCTGGATCCCACACCCTTCATTTTCTTCTGAATTTTCTGACATTTTATTTGAAAAATGAAAAACACACCCATGTAAAGAACACACCCATACCCATCATTAAATTCTCTCCCTCTAGAATCTGTTGATATGCTGAGAGGCATCCTATCTAAAAACCTAACAATGAACTCTCCCTTGACTCCATAACCCCACCCCCACTTCCTTTCTAAGCAAAGCTTCTTGAGAGTTCTCTACAGTTGTCATCTCCACTTCTGTTTATCTATCTCAATATATTTCCACAGGATTTCATCCCCACCATTCCAAGACAACACCCTTCAAGGTCAACACCGACATCCATGCTTCCAGATCAATAGTCAGGTCTCCTTTGCTAGCTCCCATTATAATTTACCTTTTATGTTTGGAATGCCCTGAAAGCCCATTATTCTGCCTCCTTCTGATTTCCACTTACACAGTCCCTAAGTGACTTCATCCATTACCATTGCTTTAAATGCCCTCTGTAGGCCAAAAGCTCCCACGAACCTTCAACAACCCTAACTCTCCTCAACCCTCCACACTCATGTTTCCAACTGTCTACATGGCATCCCCTATAGATGACTAATAGCTCAAACTTAACGCTGCCGAAGTAGAACTCCTGCGGTTTCCTTTTCCCCTCTCCCAGAGTTTCCCCCATCTCAGATCGGATCTAGTTGCTCAAGTAAAAAATGTAGGAATCATCTTTGATTCCACTTGCTTTTCCTCACCTCTCCCATCAGCAAGTCCTATCAATTTTACCTCCAAAATATCCCAAGGCAATCTACTCACCAACTCTACCTCTGCTGCTCTCTTCTAATCCATTGTCACATTGAAGCTACCACAGGTTTCCTAACTTGTGTCCTTGCTTCTTCTCTTGCCTCTATAACCCATTTTCCACACAGCAGCGATCTCTTCTATGTAAATTATTGATAAATCATGTCATTTGTCTGTCCAGCCACCTGCTATGGCCTGAATTTTTGTGCCCCCACCCAATTCTTATGCTGAAATCTCCAAAGATGATGGTATTAGGGGATGGAATCTTTGAAAGATGCTTACGTCATGAATGTAGAGCCTTCATGAATGGGATTAGTGCCTTTATAAAAGAGGCTCCAGAGAGCTTCCTGCCCCTTCCACTATGTGAGGACACAGTTGAGACAGGCAATCTGCAACTTGGAAGACAGCCCTTAGCAGAACGTGACCATGCTTGGTGCCTTGATTTTGGCCATTCCAGCCTCCAAAAATGTGAAAAATTTCTGACGTTTGTAAGCTACCCAGTCTGTGGTATCTTTTCACAGCGGCCCGAAGGGACTAAGACATTACCCCTCTCCCATCATTTCCCACTGCTCTTGGATTACAAAAGCCCTACATTATCTGGTCTTTGCTGCCCCCCTCCCCCAACCCCAGCCTCAACTTTTACCACTCTCCCCCAGATTCACTACACTCCAACCACACTGGCCTTTCCCTTCATCCAACACATGAAGTTTTTTTTTCCTTTCTTAGGGTTTTGCACTGTTTCCTCCACCAGGAAGATTTTGCCCCAATTTCACACAGCCATTCAGGTCCTAACTCAAAATGTGTGCTCAGAAGAGGCCTTTCCTGACCATCCAATCTAAAAAGCCTCCCAGCCACTCTCTCCTATCACCCAACCGTAAGTCTCTGCATAGCACTTACCTTTTTATGTTTAGTGTAAGCTCTGCAAGCCTTCATCTATCCTGTTGCCCCATCTAGAATGGTCCCTGTCATATAATAGGTGCATGATAAAAATGTGTGGGAAGAATGAATGGGTGGTTAAGAATCCACCTGCCAATGCAGGGGACACGGGTTCGAGCCCTGGTCCAGGAAGACCCCTCATGCTGCAGAGCAACTAAGCCCGCGTGCCACAACTACTGAGCCTGCGTTCTAGAGCCCGTGAGCCACGACTACGGAGCCAGCATGCTGCAAATACTGAAGCCTGAGCACCTAGGGCCCGTGCTCCGCAACGAGAAGCCACTGCAATGAAGAGTAGCCCCCGCTCGCCACAACTAGAGAAAGCCCGTGTGCGGCAACGAAGACGCAACACGGCCAAAAATAAATAAAATATAATAAATAAATTTATTTTAAAAAAAAAGAATGAATGGATGAAAGGCATCATACTTATTCAATAATGCAAGTCCAAACCAGGAATGACAATCATTTACAAGAGATCAAAGAGAATGGGCTCTCCCAGCTTACCACCTGAAAGCTCAATTTACATTTTGACTTATGGTCTGGTTCCAATTAAACAACAGATTTAGCATCTATTTACCTAAGTGCCAAGGAAAGGGGACTCATCATAAAAATTCACCTGCTTAGCCCACAGGTGTTCTTGGCTTTCTTCTCCTCTAGGCATTCAGCAATAAATCATGCCAATAATGTTTCTATAATGCTTAGGGGAAAAACAAAAATTTTAAAAATGACACCAACTTCTGTGATATGGCAAAAATGTTTATTAAAATCTTTTTTTTTTTCCCCAAGTGTGAACTTTATTGGAAGGAGTCCTTTGAATTCACTCTCTCATCCTGGACAAACAAGCTAACAAGTACTATGTACAGAATACAGAGCGGTAGTAAGTTAGTCCACATGGAAGCACAGTGAAAAAAATGGGACTTCTCTGGAACTCAGATCATTCAAAGCGGCAACTCAGGTGACCTAAGAAACCAATTATATTCTCATGGTTTTCCTTCTGGCTCAAGATCTGAAGAGTTAGGTTACCACCACCTGTTTTAAGAGGTAGAATATAAACTTTCGAGTAGTCCACCATTTACCAGGCAGCCTGGCCTCGGGAGATTCTCATACCTCAGCCCATCTGCCTTAGGTGATGGCCAGAAGATCTCTATGCCCCAGGCAGCAAGGCTTCCTGCTCGTCTCTACTTAAGATCCATGAACCGGATATCCATGATGAGAAGGAAGTTCTTAGGCAGTGGGCGGGGGGCTGGAGAGAGAACAGTAAACACCTGATGCTCTAGGTCCACACTGGTCACCACGATGAAGCCGGCCACACTGGTCTCTGAAAGGTTCTCCTCTGTGCCCTCAGCAGAGCTGACACTCAGGAGGTGGTGCACCATGTCTCGGCCAGGGCTGACGGGCACTAGCTTGAGCTGATTGTCCTCCTGAGACATGCCCAAAGGCAGACAGGAGTCTGGGATGGTGGGTGCCCCAACTTTGTAGATTTTCACATCTGAAAATTTGACATTGAAGGCGTGGGGATAGAAACAGCCCCGGAATCCATAGAAATACTCGCGGATACGCTCATCCCTACATTCCCGCCGGAAGTCCTTGGAGCGCTCAACCACGCCCCCGGATTTAGGGAGCAGCACGGTGCGTACAAAGTGAGGTAGGTCCCGTTTCAGTTCATTGTACAGTCGTTCTTGATCCAGAACCACAACTACGTCCACCTCAAAGGCGGAGGCTGCATGCACCAGTGCTTGGTAACCAGAGCCCTTGACCCAGCCACAGGTGTTAATGACACAGCCACTCACAGAGGCCCTTCGGTTCACTTCACACCTTTGGTTGAACACATCTGCTAAACGAGATGTAATCTGCAGAAGAAAGGATCGAGGTGAGGGAAAAAAAGAAAAAAAAACCCACAGAAACAAACCAACCCACAGCTCTTTTAGCCTTCTTTAGAATAAGTGGAATTAGTTATAAAAAAATGGACATTCTTTTTTTTTTTTTTTTGCGGTACGCAAGCATGTGGGATCTTCTTGGACCGGGGCACGAACCCGTGTCCCCTGCATCGGCAGGCAGACTCTCAATCACTGCGCCACCAGGGAAGCCCAAAAAATGGACATTCTTAATGGCTGTGGTTGTGACCCCATAACGTGGATTTAATTTTTATGTTATGTTGCTTCTTCTGTCTCTTGTGTTTCATGTCCTAGGTAGAAATTTAATAAATCACTTAAGGACAGGTCCATAGAAACGTGTACTAATCTGACGTTGACTTATTTTTGAAACCGTCTTTTCCAAATCACGTGGCAATAATACCAGCTGAGAGGGAGCAAAGAATTTTAACTGGCAAACTTCTGCACAGCTTCCAACCCTGACAGCAGCCCTTCCCTCCACCCCACCCTGGCCCTGGCTCTGACCTTATTATAAAGCTTGATGTTGGTGCCAGGAGTGGTGGAGCCAAAATGATACACCAGAGGGGCCTGGATAGAGAATCCCTCTTCAACATCTGCTGGCCGCTCAATGTAGAGGGCCCCCATGGTACCAGGGATGGACACAGAGCCCTGGCCCACATCCAACTCCACGTAAGTGGGCCGGCGGCCCAAACGCACTGCATAGTTGAGCAGCAGACGGCACACTGTGGACTTGCCCACGTCAGTGGGGCCCACTACCATCACCCGGGGCCCTCGCTCTTCTTCCTTCTCCGCCTGCCTCCGCATCTGCTCCAAGGCTGTATGAGTGTTGAGATAAAGCAACATAGGGGTGTCCTTGGAGACATAAGCCACCTCGGTGCGGCCACTGAGCTGTAGAGAACAGCCGTGCCAAGTGAAAACAGCCACCTTGGCACCAGCATCAAAGGTGAATTTCTTGTTTCGGGTCAGCTCTGTGCCAAAGATTTCTGCCATGCCAGCGAGCAGCTCCAACTGAACTGACTGAGATGCCTCCACCTCAAAGCGAAGTTCTGTTTCTCGCTCTAGTTCAAATTTAGTGGTTGGCTTCTTGTCATCATTGGCCTCCTCTCCCATCTTTTTTGTGTGGCTGCTGTGCCTAGAACACAAATATCAGATCAAAACAGAAGTCAGGACTCACTTCTAAATCCTCCAGTGGACGTTTCTCCTTACCTTGCTTCATACTTCTTCTTACCTCCGATCACCATCTGTCTCACTATGTATTTGTTTATTGTCTGTCTATCCTCACTAGGACGTAAGGGGGGGGGGGTATTTTTGTTTGCTGCTGTAACTCTAGTACCTAGAATACAGCCTGACAACCCAAAGGCACCTCTAGAAAAACACCCAGTGAATACATGACTCGGAGTAAGAAAACGGTATCTACAGATTGAAAGACTTGATTACATCACCTTCATCGCCCTACTGGGATACTCCAGACTTAAAAAGGCTACAGATGCCCAATCCCTAACCCTCTCAGTCAACAAGAAAGGGAACCAGCAATCCGGATGCAAAGCAGAGAATACCGGCTTCGGACTCAAAACAGCAATAAGAAAACAGCTCAGCAACCACTGGTAGTGTCTTTAGACAAATAAATCACTTAACTTCTCTGTACCTTTTCCTCAGTTGTCAACTGGAGGAACTTACACTTCCTCACACAAAGTGTTGCTCTGGGGATTAACAGCGATTGCTGGAGTGGGGGAAAAAATCACTACATAAACTAGAAAACGCCGAGGAACAGCGAAGAATCATCTCCGATCCCGGATCGCAGCTCTAGGTCCAGTATCTGTCCCAGCCTCCCCAGGCACCGAAATCTGCCCAGGCTCCAAGGAAGCGACGATTGCGTTCCTGAGCTTATTATCTTACCTGTACTGCCAAGAGTCCAAACTTGTAAACCAAAAAGCCCTCACTAACTAAGACCTCAGCCTAACAGCTTGCCTCGCTCGCCTAGACCCACGCCGGAAACTCAGGAGTTTCCGCACTTGCGTAGTGGAGAAGCCGCGGCCGCGCGGTGCCCCCTGTGATATGTAGTTGTGCCGGAACAGCCGCGAGCGATCGAGCTCGCGCAGCCGCTCGGCTTTCTGGGACTTGTAGTTAATGGATTGTTTTTGATCGTGACGTCAAAGGTGGGCGGGCGGCGGCCGTCATTGTTCGCGAAGCCCGGGGGCGGGCGGAGTAGGAGGAGTGGCGGTTACGCCCCCGCGCGGGGCGGGGACCAGCAGAGGGGGCCAATGGTCGCTGAGACGCGGCGGTCAGGGCCTCTCGCCGCGGTGCTCTCTCCCGCTCACCTGCCATCCGGGAAGGGGTAGGGCGGCGGGATGGGAAGAGGACTCGCTAGTCTAGGTCCCACGATCGCCTGGAAACGGGGAAATTAGCAGAACCGCATTTGGATACGAGGAAACCAAGGGGTAGGGAAAGTGGAGGAAAAGAGCTTATCAGAGAGTAACCTGGACTGTCATCCCCAACCCGACACAATGTTTGCCCCCTAGAGAGCATTAAAAAAAATCTTTTTTAATAAACGAACAGAAGTCCAAGAATTTCTTCCAGTTACTCTGCAAGTCAATCATTACCCAACAACCTCTGTCCTATTGAGCGGGGAGTTTTGTTGGGGACTCTATTTCCCGCCCTAAATCCCTGACAGTTATAAAAGGTCAGTCATTTAACCCCACAAGCAACAGGTTAGGCCACGTCTTTAAGCTTCTGATGCGTTTGGACTTTGGAATCTTGTATTCTTTGGGCAAATCACAGACTTAAACTCTCTGAGACCCAGTTTTTTGACTGTGAACTAGCGATAACAGTACCCAACCTCTTCAAGTCGTTTTGAAGACTGTATGCAGATGATGTATGTAAAGTGCTAAGCCCAATGCCTGTAACATAGAAAGCATCTGATGTTAGCTCTTAAGTTATTGTAAGTTGGGGAGGGGAAGCTATAACGATGCCATCTATTTGTAGTCTACATTTTCCAAAGCCCTTTCAGGTATCCTCTTTCACAGCCACCAGTAAAGTCAGCGTTATCATCTTCAATTTCAGGTGAGGTAGGAGACTAAGGTAGGTGAAGCGATTTGCCCAAGCTAGTACTCAAACCCAAGATTTTGGAGTTTGAGTGCCGCTATAGCAAATGCATAGTGCCAGATGCCACACACTGTTCTATGGGCATTACAGGTATAAATCCATCTAATCCTCACAAGAAGCCTGTGAAGTACACACTGGAATTGTCATCCCTGCTTGAGAGATGAGTACTTTTTTCAGTCCAGCTCACAGGGTTAATCTGAGTAGAAAAGCCTGGTAAGATTTTCTGGGTTGCCTTTTTCCGGCCGGCCCCATTTTACCATTCCCTTCCTAAGAGTGCCTTCCTCACGTCTCACTCCTTTTAATTATTTTGGCAGCACCGGGTCTCAGTTACAGCACGCGGGATCTTCGTTGCGACATGCGGGCTCTTAGCTGGGGCATGCGTGCAGGATCTAGTTCCCCGACCGTGGACCAAACCAGGCCCCCTGCACTGGGAGCACAGGGCCCTACCCACTGGACCACCAGGGAAGTCCCTCACTTCTCACAGTACTTTTCCTTTGGTGATTTGCCTCATGTATTTAATTCATTCACCGCGCCTCTATTAGTTCTCCAGGGAACTACCAGGCACCCCCTAATCTTTCACCATTCTTCAAAAATTCAATTCTAGTCTTCCGTTTGCAAAATTCTCTCCCTTAGTGAGCTCATCCTCTCCCGTTTCCAGGCAGTCTATCTCCCAGATTTGTTCCTTTGCCTCTCCCTTGAGGCAATTTCTCCCAGTTATCTGAAGGTCGCCTTAATTTGGGTATCGTACAGCCGTCTCAAGCTGACTTTAGGGAGAAGAAACCCCTCCCCCTCCTTTGGACTGCTCTCCATTTTGCTTCTTAAACACAGAGTCAGGGCAGAACATTGAAAGCATCTGTGCTTCCCTACACTCTCCTTCCTCACTTTCAATCTTTCCCCAAGCACTCCTGTCATCTCCACCCCACCCCCAAATAATACTGTCCTCACATGTCTTGTTCATCCTCCTCTCCGGCTAAATCCTTGATAATTTTCTTCCTGAGTTCATTTAAATTAAGTGGCCTCCTTTTCTGCTTCCACACTTTCAAACCTTGCCCTAAAAAACTACTCACCTTCCTTTTCCCACTTCCCACTGTTTTCCTCAACAAATGCCTCCTCCACTTACATTTCCCTTCTCGTCTGTTGCCCAGGCAAGAATATTTCCCTCTGTCTTTACTCAGTTCTACCTCTCAATTCCAAACCTCTGGTAACATCACTCAAGATACCCACACTGTGTTTTCAGAATTTACCTTAAACCCCAGAATCTTCCCTGATTAAATATTCAGAATTCCTTTCACTTTTTCAGACCCAGCTAGCACTGCCTCCCATTAACCTTACTTCCCTACCTTAACTTTTCCCCCTCCTTGCTTGTGAAAAGTACTTTGTTTTCTGAATGTTAGCCTTGGTTAGAAATGGGAGTTTTTATCTTAGAGGGTTATATTCTGTGTCCACCTGCTTTAGCAGCTTGCACAGGGCAACACTCCATGAGAAATATTCTGGGTCAACTGAAATATAACTGGAAACCGATACAAAAATAGCAAGAAAGACGTTAAATTCTTCATCAGACATAAATCTGGCATGTGTCTCTTGAGCTATCAGAATTTAATAGTAAATCTGCTCTGGGTTTAGGGGTATTAAGTTGAGAACACTGTTTTGAAATGACAGTAACTATGGTTTACTAAGTGCCTATCACGTGCCAGGCATATTTTAGGTGTTTACACGTTGTCTCGCTTTACTTCACGTCTCCGTGGGGTAAACATTATTAGCTTCATTTAGCAGAAGAGCAAAACAGGGTCACGAAGTTTATCAGTAGCTCACCCAGTGGTGTCTGGTAAGTGTATTGGCAGAGCCGGGATTCCAGCTCAGGTCTCTCTGAGACCAAAGCCAGACACTTGGACAACATCTGAAGATGCAACTCAACGGCTGTTCTGTGAGCATCTTCTGTATGCAGAGTTCTGCGCTAGGCATCGCAGTCCTGGGATGCAGAGAGGAGTTTCCCAGAGGACCTGTCTCAGAAAGTTTATAGCCCAGTAGAGAATCTTATGTAACGTGGGTGTAGCACAAGTCATTTTGGAGGTAGATGATAAGAGGTTCCTTCATGTGAGATGTCATATTTGGTCTATGACTCCTTCGGGGGTATTCAGCTGGAGGCTTTGAGGCTTGGAAGTGCCCGGTACAAGCTTGGGGGCACTCTATGCCACATGTGACAATTACTGTGTCTTTCTTTTCCCTGCGTCAAGGCTGGTACCAGAGCTGAAATGGGAGATGTATCATCTTGAAAGTGCGCGCACGCTCCTGACTCTGCACCCGTCTCTCACTGTCACCCGCCTAGCCACCACCTTTCCTCCAGTCCTGCCACCCGTACTGTACGCCATCCTTGCCCAGTCCTGCCCTTCCCCCAGGTTCTTGCAGTCTCCTTGGCCACACCGCCTTCCTCCTGAGCAGCCAGCCTCTCCTCTTGCACCCGCCCCTCCCGCCCCGCCCCTCTGCTCCCATCCCTCTGCATCACTCCCCCAGCCCCATCCCTCAATGCCTGCGCGCTCCCTTCCTCCCAACCCTCCTCCTGTGTCTCCCAGCCCTGCTCTGACGTGGGAGGTGAGGGGGGTGGGGGATGGATGACTCACAGTGTTATGATGCAGTTCCACAACATACAGCTACATTCACCCACAGCCCGAGGTACAGACGGGAGACAACCTCTGGCCCCTTAGCAGCTGGCCAGCTTTGCAGCCCCAGTCTTGAGCCCCTAACTACCCTCCCCCCGCCCCCATCCCCTTCCCCATTGAAGGAGCGGAAGGAGAAGAGAGAAGAGTGAGCAGAGAGATAGAGAGAGAGAGAGAGAGAGATAGACGGAGATCTCTGGAGCAGACCTCAAGGTGAGGGGGCAGCCCTTCTCCAAATGAATCTTTTTCCCTTTGCAAATTTCCTCCTTCTGCTGCGTGTTGCTTTCTCCCCTTTGCAAAAGCATTATTCATCCACCCTTTGTCCTCCCTTCCCCCTCCCCGCTGCCTCCGCGCCTCTCTCAGCTCCTTCATCCCTCTCCAAGCTCTGACGGTTCCCGCACTTATTTCCCGGTAACTCTGGCTGCAGCATCAGACATCACTGTTTATTGTTTTGCTGCTGGTGCGGACCCCCAAAGCCCGCCCTGGGAGCCGGCTGCGCCGCTAATTATTCGGACCCTACCCTACTAAGGAATGCCAGCCCGGAGGGGGCCGAAGCCTCAGAGCAGATGAGAAAATCCTTTGTGAGCAGGTGTCCCCCTCCCTTTTTGTTCCCCTAAGAGGCACGGGATTCGCACCTGTTTCCTGGAGCCTCCGCCTCGGCGTCTCTGCCGTCAGCGCTGGTTGCTCGGCATCCCCCTCCCCCAGCCCTCCCTCACCCCCACCTCCCACGGTCCAGCCCCATCTCACTTGGGGGAGCATCCTCTCCACCGCACTCCGCTTGCCTTTGTTTTTTTCCCAGTCATTTGCTCTACTCGCTTCTCTCGGTAATCTGAGATGGGGAGAGAAGTGACCCCTCCTCCCCTCCCGTGAGTGACTCTCCGGCCTTCTGTGCAGCCTCTCCCGGGCTGGATGGGGAAGCAGGGGAGAGAGAGGGAGGGAGGCGTGCTGGAGGCTGGGGAAGGAGTCTGAGAGCTAGGACCCGGCCCCCTCCCCAGGCCCCTCGAAGGTGTGTTCGTTGGAGCGCGTCAGAGGGGAGCCTGCAGGCAAAGTTGAAGGCAGACCTGTGAAGTGGAGGCTGAAGAGCGTTCTGCTGGTGAGGAAGGCCCGTTTCCTAGAGCCAGAGCCCAGTGTCACCCTCAACACAGCCCACGGTGTCTTCCTGGGCCCCAGCAGGGGAAGAAGACCTGAATCTGAAGATGGTCTCTGCCAGGGGGTCTTTGTAGAGAGAGTGCCTGGCGGCCCCAGGAAGCACTGGAACAGCAGGGGTGCTGGCGGCCACCGCAGAGGACAGGATGAGAGCCCGTCGCCCTGGCTTGCTCAGTCCCACTGCCTCTGCTCTGCCTAGTGGCCTAGCATTGCCAAAGCACCCAGCTGGCATCTCGGAACCAGACTTGGGCTGAACCGTCCACCACGGGCTTGAAGGCCCCATGAAGGAGGGAGAAGACAGCCGCTCACTTGCTTATCAGAACCAACAGGGGACACCTCCCTCGTTATCCAGCACCCTCAGCCATTCTGGGTCTGGAGTCTGGGCATCTTCCTCAAAATTCTTAATCAGGACCCAGCAATTATTTTATCTCACGTCACCCACAGAGTCACTGCTGCTTGTCCTGCCCTTGGGAGAAGGTGAAGAGAAACACCCTCTGCCTTGGGCCCCAAAGCACGGGTTTTGAAAATAAGAGCCTCCACTTTTGCTGCCCATCTTAGACGCTGCTCCACCCTACAGACACAGCTCAGGAGCGCTGGCCTCCCCGACACAGTCCCCGTTGCCCATTGGTTCCAGCTGTCAGATGCGCCCGAAGGAAAGAGAGTTTCTCTCCTAGGCTGGGTGCCCAAGTCCTTAACCGAGGGCTGAGGCAGCAATTACAGAGGGCAGGAAAGAGAGACCGAGGGCCTCAGAGGCTGAGAAGACAAGCCCAGTGTTTCTTCTGGGCCAGAATGAGTGGACCAAGGTGCAAGACCGGGCAGCAGCCACGTCTGAGGTCTTTGGTACCCGATGAGACATCCATCAAGTTCTAGTTCCCAGAACGCAGGACTCCAGCCCCAGAAGAGGGCTGGAGCAGAGTGTATGCACCTGCCTGCCTGCTCTCCTTCCCTTTCTCATCACGCCCCTCCCTCCCACACAAAATGTGTGATGGACCAATTATATTGCAAACGGAGGCCATGAGAAAGAAGAACTGCCAGGCACCCCCAACTTTTTAAAGGCTCTGAGCTCCAGAGACACAGCGCCTACCAGTGCACGTGGGACGCAGATCCTCAAAAAAGAACTGAAAACCAAGGAAAGAACGCTTGCAAATGACGTTGCTCCCATGGCAGCGCTGGTGCCGGCGGGCTGCTCTCGGTGGAAAATGGTGGAGGCTGCTCCCGCCCCAGGAGGGAGAGACACCACCTCCAGGGCTAGAGGCCTGGATCCGCTGCCAGGCTTGCCAGAGCAGACTGTCATCCAGGGGACAGGGAGACACGGTGCGACCGGACGCTGAGGAGGGTTGCTGGCGATGCGGGGGGAAGTAGGGGTGGAGGTGAGCGGAGCCCCATCTTCTCCATCCCCGCAGGAGGGGCTCCTCACGTGGTCTCGGCTCTCCTGATGCACCTTCCCCTCTTCCCAGGTGACTTCCATTTCTATCTGGTTCACGTCTGGGGGGGCCCTGGCCGGGCAGCCCCCCCACATCTCTCCTGCCCTGAAACACGGCTCTAGCCAACCTGCTCCGCTGCTTCACCTGCGACCGTCTGTGTGGGAGCTGCACGGCACCAGCCCCTCCTGCCCGCCAGGGCATCGTCCTCCAGCCCGTCATGCCCAGCTGCGACCCTGGCCCGGCCCCTGCCTGCCTCCCCACCAAGACTTTCCGCAGCTACCTGCCCCGCTGCCACCGCACCTACAGCTGCGTCCACTGCCGTGCACACCTGGCCAAACACGATGAGCTTATTTCCAAGGTACGCCAAGTGGGGGCCTGCCACTCCCCTCCGCTCTCCCCCCAGGGTAGTCCAAACATCACCTAGGGGTGAGGCAACGAAGTCCAGCCTCCCTCCTCCACGCCCCGGGGTGACTCAGGGCAAGGGTAACCCTGGGGTCAAGGGCTACCCAGTGGTCACTGTCTGTCCTATGTCTCCACAGTCCTTCCAGGGGAGCCACGGCCGAGCCTACCTGTTTAACTCCGTGTGAGTCTACCTCTCTCCTTGTGCATGTGTGCTTGTGTTGTGAATAATTTTCCTCTGGGAGAAACAGGGTGAGCCATCTGAAGGGGGCTTTGCACCTGCTGCCTTTGCCTCTCCTTTTGCGAAGTGGTTCAGGAACTCGGTCTACAGTTCTTCTGCGGGGAATCCCAGCACCGGAAGAAAAAGGCCCAGGCACTAGCCAGAAAAGGGTGGATTGCTGAGGGCAGGGGCTTCCATTTGGAGGGTTAAGCTCTCTCCAGATGGAAGGTCCTTTGGGCTGTTCGGGGTCTAGGCTGACAGAGCGACCCCACCGGGTCCTGGGTCCTTACTGTTTCCTGAGACAGGGTCAACGTGGGCTGCGGGCCAGCTGAGCAGCGTCTCCTGCTCACGGGGCTCCACTCGGTAGCTGATATCTTCTGCGAGAGCTGCAAAACCACCCTCGGCTGGAAATATGTAAGTACCGGGGGGACAGGGCCACCCTCTGAAGTGGAGTCTCCATGGCCCTCCAAGCCCCAGTGCCCACATGTTAGGTCTTTGCATGATCCAGAGGGGAGAGGGAGCTAGTAGTGGGTTGGACTGGGTGGGGGGTAGCGGGGTTGGGGATCAGGGGTAACACAGGTGGCAGCAGGAGTGCCTGGGAGGGAACTGCTCTGTCCTGCGTTCACGGCTTCCCCTCCGTCAGGAACAAGCTTTTGAGACGAGCCAGAAGTACAAAGAAGGGAAGTACATCATTGAAATGTCACACATGGTGAAGGACAACGGCTGGGACTGAGGGGCTCCGGCAGGCTGTGCCCTTCCTCCGCATGCCCCACCCTCCCCACCCCTGTCCCCTGGCCCCGCCAAGCGTCCATACCAGCATGAGTACTGCCCCACCCCTGGGGAGAACCCGGCTCCCACCAACCCCTCCCCCGCCTCCACCTCGCCACTCCCAGGCCCCTTTGGAACGGGGCCCTGGGGTACCCCAGGGGTGTTGAAGGCTCAGGAGTGGGCAGCAGCCAGGGAGACAGACTGGGGGAAAGGGCTGGCTGTGGGGCCTTCTAGCCCCAAGGTCCTGAAAATTGAGGGGATGGCGGGGCGTAGACTCAGGCAGAGAGGACCACCGGAGGAATCGGTGTTTGCTCCACCTCTGTGAATGAAGAGGACCAGCTTTGAGTCACGGGGCTGGTAGACCCTAGGCCACAGAATAGCAGGTGGGAAAAGGCTCGAGATGGAGTGAAATTTTGGCCTCAGACACCGGGAGATACCAGGAGTCTCTAAGGGTGAAGTTTCCCACCCCTGTTTGTAGAAGCAAGGATTCGTTGGGGGTGGACATCCCAAATCCCAGGCCCTGGGTAATAATAAAAGAATCACAGGGGTTTCCATTTCACTCCACTTGTTTATCTTGGCACTAAAGAGGCACTTTCAAGTATCTGACCCTTGCGTCGGGTAGGGAGAGTTGCCCTGGAACAGCCTCACCCCCAGCTGGTAGATTCCAGAGCAAGCAGGCGTTGTGGGCGTTCTCTGAGGCCCAGCCACTGCTCCCTGGCACCCAGTCCCTTGGGGGGAAGGCGGGAAATCAGTGCTACGGGGCCAGGCTTCCTCGTGGCTGCCACCAGCGAACGAAACTTTTGTATGATACATAAAGTGTTTGAGTCTATTTTTAATAAAAAGGGGAAAGCAACTGTGAGGCACTCGGTCCTCTGACTTTTCTTCCTCGTGCAAGTACCGTACCAGTCACATAACACCCCCCTTCCCAGGCCTGTCCCTTCACACCACTAGGGGGCAGCAGTTGCTTCGTCAATGGCAAGACACCAGGGGACAGAGATTCAGGTGAGGTTTTGCTTATAAGAGATGGCTTTTGTGAGTGGTATTCCAGCTGGAGTATCCAAAACAGCTCCTGTCTTTTGGAGCCCTTGACAGTGAATCTGCTTGTGCCTGGTTCGGGCACCTGGAAGAGGTTTATTCCAGAACAAGGGTTTTCTTGGGTCCCATTGCCTCTCAGCCTGGCTCTGGAATGTTTTGGTCGGCTCATGGCCACACTTAAAGCTAAAAGGAAAATCGATCAGCCAAGGTGCTGCCTTGGCAGCTGATACAAAGTGGAACAAAATAGCTCAAAACTGCAGCATCAATGCAACCATGTGATGCAAGTGCAATTTTTGGCAGTGACATGATCTTATTTTTGTGAGGTCACCGACATCTGCAGGGAGGATTGGACGCATCATGAAAATCTTTGTTTTTGTAAGCTAGCTTGTTATTTACAGCTTCATTTATTGATACTGCAACTATTTGTAAGCGCACCTCTTACTTGCCAGGCCTTGTTCAGCACTGGGGATGCAGTGGAGAACAAGGCAGCCACGGCCTGACTTCATGGAGCTTTCGGTCTAGCGCGAGGACAAACAAGAACCAGGCAATTCCAGTAGGTGACAAGGGCTCTGAGCGGGGATGGGGGAGTAAGCTCGGGAGCTTGTAGGAGGGGCTTAGCCTAGACTTAAGGAGTCAAGGAAGGCTTTGCAGAGTGATGACTATGATGGCACTTGAAGGATGAGAAGTTGGGTGGGCAGGGCTTCCCTGGTGGCGCAGTGGTTAAGAATCCGCCTGCCAACGCAGGGGACACGGGTTCAGGAAGGGTTCAGCCCTGGTGCAGGAAGATCCCACATGCCACGGAGCAACTAAGCCCGTGCGCCACAACTACTGAGCCCGTGCACCTAGAGCCCGTGCTCCACAAGAGAAGCCCGCGCACTGCAGCGAAGAATAGCCCCTGCTCGCCGCGACTAGAGACAGCCTGCGCGCAGGCAGGAAGACCCAACGCAGCCAAAGATAAATAAATTTATAGTTAAAAAAAAAAAGAAGTTACATGGGCAGAGAGGAAGATTGAAGGGAGGGGGATATTTCAGGCCGAGAGAACTGTGTTTTAAGTGGCTCAAGTTTAGATGAAATGAAAGTTTCCAAAGCTGGAGCCCAGATGCAAGTGGGTGAGACGAGATAGCACAGGAAAGATAGGCAGAGGCCATAATACACTTAGGAATTTCATCTCAAGGGCATTGAGGAAACACTGAAATTTTCTTGTTTCTTAATAAGTGGAGCCACATCACCAAATGGCTGTTTTGTGCCCAGAGAAGAGGCTCAAATAGAAATGTTAAGAATGAAAACAAAGGAACATGAAGCTAACTGTACCGTCTCAAATACTGTTGTCAGCGTCAGGATGGAGAGGCTGTCTGGGCAGAAGGGAGGAAGAGACCTGGAAGACACAGGTGCTAGATGAAGGCAAATAAGCCATGAAGGAATGATGTCCAGCACCCCCATCTGAGAAGCCTGATGGGGGTCTGTCCCATCATTCAGTTCCCACATGCCTGGTGATGCCTAAAGCCTTCTCTCAGGTTCCAGCAAGCGACCCAGAAACGCTGCCCCTCTCAGTTCCACTTCCTGCACCGAAGTTCAGGAAGGCTTGTCCTTGAAAATCTCTGACTTTGAATGTCAGACACAAACTAGCCACCTTCTTAAAGCTCCCCAAATCTGCCTCTCTCTGAATTTACTTATTAAGCCAACTAGACACGGTGGGAAACAGGGAAGTGACTGGCAGTCATTGCCCTCACGTTCTTTGTAGTCTCTCCTGGAAGAATCATTCTGCGAGTTGGGTTCAATGGATCCTATTTAATCTTCAAGATCAGGCCGTGGGCAGTGCTGTCCGAATCTTGGATGCCCAGACAGGTGTGCCCTGGAGAAGCACCACTGTCAAATACCCTGTGACTAAGAGGGGTCATGCTGGGAATTGCAGGTGGAGATGAGGTCTCCTTTTCCTGCCCAAGAGCCAGGGAAGGAGCTGCAGGTGTGGAATGCCAGGGGCACACGAGTTCCTGTCCCCAGGGAGCAGTCCTTTCAGGTTAGCCCTTTTTCCTTTCCTGGGCATCCCCTTTTTCTCATGGAGGTCTATTCTGGTCCTAACAGTGTTTCTCCCAATCTTATCCACCCACGCTCCAATCCCAAACTGAGTCTGGGAACTCCTCCTTCTAAGCCAACAAGCCACTACTTGTATCCTTAAAGGCTTGAACCTTTGGAAGATACTCTCATACAACCAGCAGGTAGCATCAAAACCCTCTAGCCCTCAGCTCCGGCAATCTCAGTTGAGAATCTACTCAAAGCCTCTCCAAAGAGACTGGTGAGCTGTCAGACTTACGATTAGATCTAGGCTCTGCAATTTAAGAGCTGTAAAACTTTGGCAGCTCTGCTGAAACCTTTCTGACTCTCAGTTTTTTCATCTGTAAAATGGGGGTGTTACTTGCCAAAGTCATTAGAGGTCCACCATAATGTACTTAGTGTCGAGCACGTGGACTGCACATGGAAGCGCTTCCATAAATGTGAGCTATTCGTAGGACTACTCGTAGGGCGGATTCTGGGTGAGGAAGTCTCAACGCTGAGGAGGCAGCTGGCGCTGGGTAGCACTACGCGGCCAATGCCCTTTTAACATTGCACTGCTAGTGATAGGCGCAGACAGTAGCACAATGTGAAAAGAGCTCCGGCCCGCAGCAGAGGCATGCCGGCCCTGCCTCCTCGCCCCTTCTCCCAGTCCCCGGGCCACTCAGCTCTCTTGGCCTCCCTCTGCCCTTTCTCATCTTCAGTACAGCTTTCCTCCCTTCTCTTCCGTTCTCCGCGTAGATCCTCTATTTTCCCTCCACTCCTCTGGCCTTCTTCCTCACGCCCTTCCTAGCATCGAGACCACCTTTTCCCTGAGGTTTTGGGGCTGGGGGAACAGAGTCCAAGGAGGCAGCTTGGCACTCAATCTTCACAGGAAATGAGCAGTAGAAACCCCCCAGATTTGGAGGTGACATGAAGCTGTGTTCATCTGGATTTGTATCTCCGGCAGCTTCCCTCCAGAGAGGAGCTGGCTGACCAGGACCAGAGAACCCTCTCTTCCTCCCTACGCCAAAGCTCGCTCTCCTTTTTAGTTTAGATAAAGGGAAGTTCTAGGCCTTAAGGGGACAGCCTCAGATGAACCTTCAGGACCAGAGGGATGGTGGAGAAAAGGTGCAGGGTCCCCAGGCTGCACAGGAAGGGGAGGTGCTTCTGGAGGTAGAAGCTGCAGGTAAAGTCCCACCTCTGCATCTCCTCCTGGAGGTCATTAAATCCACTTTATGGGTTCAGCATTAAACGAAACGGTGCGGTTGATTCCCTCACCATTAGACATAGGCTTTCATTGGCAGTGGGATCAGAATCCGAGTTGTTTCTTGTTTATCCAGGGACTCCAGTTAGGGAGCTTTCAGCTCACCCAGAACTTCCCCATCCTGCCTGCTCTAACGGGCTTAAACCCTGGATAAACAAGCCTGACACCGGCCAAAGGTTCAGAGCCAGGCAGAGCTCTAGGGTGGCACGTTCCTGGCTAGAGCTGTGGCCACGGAAGCTCAGCTCCAGTTCTGACCTGGTGAACCGTGTGCATCCCGGAGGGTCGGGGGCTGTGGGGTAACTCCCCGGTGCACCGAACAGGGAAGGCCTCCAGGAGAGATAACCTCCGCCTTCCACAGCCGGCAGCCGGAGGAATGGCGGACAGACTCCCAGTTGGGAGCTCTTCCTCTGGGCTTCCCCTCCGGCCCCCTCCCACCCCCTCAGGAAGCAGGAGAGCCTCTCTCCCGCCTTCCTAGGCAGAGTTTGTTCCTGTAATCTGCAAAACGTTCTAACGGGGACCCAGGCCCCACTAGGGCCAGTCGCCAGGCCTCTGCTCTTGGGTTGAGCAAAGCAGTCCCAGCAGGGAACTGGATCATGCCAACAGGGGGCAGAGGGGCAAAGGCAGGCCTGCCCAGCAAGTTCCTGGAGGTGAGGGGAAGATTCCTCACCAAGGAGTTCCCAGAGCTCTCCCGGGGGAGAGAAGGGAGACGGGGCTGGGGCCAAGGTCCCTTCGGCTCTCACACCCAACTCACTGCAGAGCGGGGCCTGCGATTCAGCAGCCAGCGGGGCCCGTCCCCCAGCGTGGGCCCAGGAGCCATCCCCCAGCTCCTTCCAGAGGCGGGTGTGGAGACCGAGGAGGAAATGGGGGAGGGGAGGCCCCGGCTCAAGTTCTCTCCACTCCCCCTCCTCATTGGCCACCATCTTCCGGGCCCTGCTCCCCGGAGCAGCGGGGGATGGGGCCCAGCCTGCGGAAGGGAGAGAAAGGGCAGGTGGAGGGTTAGCTGGAGCGCCAGGGGCAGGGGCTGGCCCCGACTGTCTCCTCCCCCCCCCCCGCAGCCATGGCGACTGGAGGGGGAGGGGCCCGGGAGGGTCCTGAAAGCCCCGTTCCGTGAATGGGCTGAAAGGGGCAGGGGGAGGAGGGGGAGGGGGGCGCGCTCGCCCTCTACGCCCAACGGTGCCCCCCCCACCAGGGCACACACACACACACCTAGAGGCTGGACCACACACGCGCACACACGCAAACTCCCAGCCACACTCGCTGCACAACTCAGCCCTCACTACACACTTACCCAAACAGCGAAGCCCCGGAGTGCGAAGCCACGGCTGCTCCACAGAACACACCCCTCAAAACCCCACAACTCTCAGCCCAAGAGCGGGCCTCACACGCACACACAGCCCCTTGGCTCATCCACAACTTCTCAAGATGCACAACTCCCCGCCCGGCTGCAGCCCTTCGGCCACGGCGCTTCCCTCTGCGCACACCCGCCAAGTCCCCGGCACGCCCGGCCCCAGACGGCCCGGCCTCAGCCCGGCAGCAGCCGCCCTCCCCTGCGCACCACCGCCCCGCGGGAAAAGGACCGCGAAGCCGCCCCAGCACGACGTGCCTGCTGCTCGCCAGTTACGAGCGCTGCGAAAGGAACAAATGGAAGAGATGCCCACGAGGGGAGGAGGACGAAGAGGGGGAAGGTAGACGAGGGGAAGAGCCCAGACCAGCCCCCTCCCCTCACCGAGAGAATAAAACCGAAAATCGGTGGCGTTACCCCTCAGGGCGCTCAGATACCTACACAGTGCGCTTCCTTACGTTCCTCTGCCTGCCACCTCCTTCTTCCCGGGCTCTTTCTCTGCCCTTCCCTCCCTCTTGGCTTCCCTCCCTGGCCTCGCACCCCCTCTCTCACGCCCTCTCGCGCCCCGCCGGCTCCTCTCCCGGGCCGGGCTCGGATCCCCGGCGGCCGCCCCTCCGCCCGCCGGCCGGGACCAAGGTAGGTCCGGGGACCAAGCGGCCGCCGCGCCCTGGCCTCTGCCGATCTCGCTCTTCCCCCCTCGCCCCCTTTCTCCTTCCACACTCCCTGCCGTCCATCTTGAATACTTGGGATTCTTGAATGGAGGGAGCAGGATCCGCTCCCCCAGGCTCCCATTGGCTGTGGGTTAACCCTTTTGAAACGAGATCCTCCCTCTCATTGGCTGCCAGGCTCCCCTCTTCTCCCCCAACCCCCATCCCCTCCGCCTCCCAGCAGCCGGCGAGGTCAGGGCGCTCCCGGGCGCCCCCTCCCCTGGCCTCTCGGCCCCCCGTACCTCCACCCCCGGACGCCGGTCTCCCTGCCCTTAACATCACACCCGCCACAGGGCTGCAGGTGAGGGCAGATCCGGTTCCCGCCAAATGCGGCCCCAAGGGTGGACTGGCAGAAACCCTGTTCCCAGATGCCCCTCGTGCTGGACCTGGAGACCTTAGAAGATGCAAGAGGTGCGATTTCCTGCCTGTCTCCGAACCCTCCTTGAGCAGAAGTACCTCTCCAACAGGGAATCCACGCAGCCTTTCAGCTTCACCCAAGACGATCCGAGAGCGCTCCTGAACCAACCAGCCCCCCGGGCCGGGCAGGAAGAGGGCAGCTCCGGAAGGAATATCTGAGGCTCTTCTGAGAGGCTAATTCCCTGATTGCCGCAGGGCAGGTCTGACCCTACCAGGAATGTGCAGCATCTGGAGCTCTGCTCAGTCACAAACATCCCCTGGGACCAACCAGCGCAGCCGCCTGGCCCAGTGCTGGACCCACTAGGGGCTCTGAGCTGGGAGCCCAGAGGGGCAGAGAGGAAGGAGGCAGGAGGGGGTAGGGCAATGAGTCAGGCCTGGGTATGGGGTACCTTTGTTCTAGGCCCAGATCTGCCATAACATGCTTCGCCAGGTCATGTCGCCTCTCTGGGCCTCAGTTTCCTGATTTACAAAAGTTTGACCCAGAACTTCCTATAGAAGTTTCTGTGTGAAGATGGAAATGCCCTATACTGCATCATCCAATATGGTAGCCACTAGCCACACGTGGCTACTGAGCATTTGAAATGTGGCTGCTATGACTGAGGAAACGGCTAATTTTATTTAATTTTAATCACTTTTAAATGGCCACATGTAGCCAGTGGCCACCATACTGGACAGTGCAGGCCCAGAATCCCTGTGGTCCTGCTGGAGAACAACATCCCAGGAATCTTGCTGGGGGAAAAAAAAAAAAAAAGAAAAAATTCCTGGGGCTTCCCTGGTGACGCAGTGGTTGAGAATCTGCCTGCTAATGCAGGGGACACGGGTTCGAGCCCCGGTCTGGGAGGATCCCACATGCCGTGGAGCAACTAGGCCCGTGAGCCACAATTACTGAGCCTGCGCGTCTGGAGCCTGTGCTCCGCAACAAGAGAGGCCGCCATAGTGAGAGGCCCGCGCACCGCGATGAAGAGCGGCTCCGCTTGCCACAACTAGAGAAAGCCCTCGCACAGAAACGAAGACCCAACACAGCAAAAATAAATTAATTAATTAGTAAACTCCTACCCCCAACATCTTCTTAAAAAAAAATAATCCTTTCTCTTTGTCTTCAGGTGCAAAATCTCCCAGATGCAAATTGCGAATCACCAAGGGCATCAACGCCTAGGAAATGTTCGAATCCCTGTCACCTTTGTCAGGAACGCTTTTCCGAATCCCTGTCACCTTTGTCAGGAACGCTTTTCTTGTGATTGTCGATCTGCTCTGTGGGAGCTGAGATACACACACCCACGACACACACGGAAGATTAGGGCTCGCAGGATTTGCAAGTTTGCCCAACCTTCTTGTTTTTTCAAAGATAGAAGCCAAGATATCCACAGGAGTTAGGGTGGGGGGTGTCACTTGCCCAAGGGCACACAGCAATTTAACACAATAAACTTAGTGCCTCTCTTTGGAGCTCTTATACGCCCACCACGCATACTTTATTAAGTTAATTCACTAAATGCACTTCCCTAGCCCAGGCCAAAAGTGAACTGGGGTTGAAATCAGCCAATATGGCTGATACCGAGGGATAGCCAGCTCCATGGGAGAGGCAGACAGGCTGTCCAACCAGCACGTGAATACCCAGAGCTCCTGGGTTGTAAGAACATAGGTAGCTCAGAGCCTGTTTCCTAAATCAGTGTGCTTAAGAGACCCCATTGTGGCATTCCCCACCATGAGGAGAGAAAGCCAGCCGTGAGACAGAAGAGTGAGCCTGGGTTTATCCTTGGGTTAAAAGCAGGAAGCAGAATTAGCAAGCAGCTGGGGCTTCTGTAGGAGGAGGGGTGCAGGGTGTCCAGGATTCTGGTAGCTACAGGCTTGGTGCATACAGGGCCCTAACCCAGCAGACAGAACAGCCCCAGGAGCTGGTAAAAGGGACTGTAGCACCTGCCTGAGCTTGTACAGACCCTTGTCCAGTCCCCACTTGTGGAGGGCGTCTGCTTGGGTAATGTGTGCTGGGTAAGGGGAAGGCACAGAGCTGCCTGGAAAATGGCTTCTGTCCTCAGCACTTCTTTATTACAGGTGAAAATTGCTAAATGACTTCTCCGGTGACAGACAGATAAAGAGTTCGGAGGAGGAAACGATTGCTCCCAGTTAGGAATGGAATCTAAGAAGGCTTCCTGGAGGAAGTAGCATCTAAGACTTGAAGACCAGAAAGGATTTAAAGACAAGAAGATGGGAGGAAGGAAGACCAGGAAATGGCAAGAAGAGGAAACAACACAAAGGCTGGAAGGTGGGGAAATGGTGGTATGTGCTTAGAATGGGTTGTAAATTCAGCAGGAACCTAGGGTATAGGAAGGAGAATAGCGAGGATGGAAAGTCAGGCTGAGAAAGGTTGTGGAGGGCTTGAACACTTCCCTCTAGCCTCGGCTCAACTCCAATGACATCATTTTTCTTGAAGGTGCCCTTACCCTTTTCCCCTACCAAGAGATGCCTCCTACCTATTCATCAAGCTACCCCAGTGCCTCCACCCTCAGCTTTCTGCAGCTTCTACCGTAGTCTGAAGGCCGCCATTTGTGTTCCACAAACACCCTTCCCAAGGCAGAGTGGACTCCGGTTCCCTGCGAGGGGATGGACTCTCTTTGGTCCCTCTCAGCTCAGTCTCCAGTCTCTGGATTCCCTGTGCCCAGGTGTGAGCTGCATAAAGAAGGCTTCCTTTTTCACTTACCACCTTTTAAACCTCTGTACAGCCCCATCCCATCTCAGGAGTTTAAAATGGAGGCCAAGGGACTTCCCTGGTGGTCCAGTGGTTAAGACTCCGTGCTTCCACAGCAGGGTGCACAGGTTCGAACCCTGGTCAGGGAACTAAGATGATGCACAGGTACCCAGGAGCTATTTGGCCCCAGCCCTTCTTATATTCTTTTCTCCCCCTTCCCCCCTCGGGACTTCCAGAGCACTTCTGGGCTTTGCAGTACCCTTTCTTCCTCACCATCCCACAGTATGTCCAGGATCTTTCTGGAGGTGGCCCTTTGCCCTCCTCCCTAATCTCCGGAGTCCTCCCCAGATTCCAGTATACCACTTGTGAGACAGCAAGACCTTCTACCTCAGTCCTCTGCCTCTCGGAAGGACGCAGTCTGAAACTAATATTAGAGACATGTTCCCTCTCTGCTTAAACATCAGTGGAGGGAACTTGGCTTCATGGCTTCTAACTCAGAGGTGACACAGGCCTTTCCATATGTGTCTCTCTCCTTTCCCCTTCTTCCACAATAAGGCGCCTTTGTGTCTCCTCTCAGCTGCTTATGTGTCTGAGGGCTTCCTGTGTGGAAGCCTCTGGAATCATTGCTGGGAAACATTCCTAGCCCCAAGGTGCTCGTAGTTGAGGGTTACAAGGCAGACACATAAAGAGGAAAGTCAGAGAACGACAGGTGTCCAAATAGACGGAAGAACCTTCTTTTGGAGGCAAACCCATTTCCCCGAGGTCTTGATGCTATCCTTGCTTCATCAGTTGCCCCATTTATTGCATCTCCAATCCCCTTCCATGAGCCTAGAGCAAGGTTCAGCAAACTGTAGCCCACGGATGAAATCTTGCCCTTTGCCTGTTGGGGGTTTTTTTGTGTTTTCGGTGCGTGTGGCTTTTTTTTTTTTTTTTTTTTTTTGGTAGATAAGGTCCATTGAAACACAGCCCTGCTCACTTGGTGACACATTGCCTATGGCTGCTTTCACACTACAATGGCAGGGTTGAGTGGTCACCACAGAGACCACCCTACGGCTGGCAAAGCTTAGTATATTTACTAGCTGGCTCTTTACAACAAAGGTTTGTGGACAGTTTTGGACCCTGTCATCTCAGAAAGCTGTAACAGAACTCAAGGAAGTCAACTGAAATTACCCTGAGATGGGAGTGGAAAGGCACAGCCCAGACTTTCCCCCTCAGCCTACACATGTGCTCAAATCTTCCCATAACCCACCGTGAAACTTCTCACAACGCTGGTCCGTTTGCCACGTCTCCCCTTCATGTCCCACCCACTCTTAAACCTATGCAGTCTGGCTTTTGCCCCTACTTTCCCCTGGAATGTTTCCCACTAGGGCCACCACGGACCTCCCCATCCCTGGCCCATCATTCTTTTCTCGATTCTCATCACACACAACCTCTCTTTAGCTTCTGCCTCTCTTGACTGTATCAGTCTTGAAATGCTCATGGTTTCTGGGAGACTAGACCAGTCTTGAACTGCCTCTTATGTCTCCAACTATTCCTCCTCAGGTCCCTTCCCATGGGTGTTCTTCCCTCCCCTGCTGCTTAAATACACATTCTGCAAGGATTTGTCCATGACCTCTTCTCCCCTCAAGCCTTCTCACTGGACAGAATCATCCACATACCTGATCTTAACACTCTCACTTACGTTGATGACTTCCCAATGTACAGCTTCCGAACTGAAAGCCCAGACTTCTAAGTGTGCTGCAGCTCCTCAGATGCTTGTCTTGCTGACCAGACAAGCTGAATTTGTTCCCTATCGAGCACATCATCCTATACCTCTGCTCCTCACCTACTCACCTTTGCCTCTTCTTCCATCTACCCCTTCATTGTTGCTCTTCCTAAGAGATCTGCCCTTGGCCCTTCTCTCTTTGAGGGCAACTTCATCCATTTTTACAGTTTCAACAATCACCTGTGCATGAATCGCTGCCCAAGTCTATTGGGGTTGGCAAAAAAGTTCGTTTGGGTTTTCCCATAACATGAAAAAACCCAAACAAACTTTTTGGCCAACCTAATATATCTCCAGGTGTGTTTGTAGCCGCTTCCTTACATTCGCAAGTAGATATATGAGGTGGGTATCAGGTGCTCTTGCCTGCCTGAATTCCATCCTGCTTCTAGTAACTACACCTTAGCTTTCCTCTGGGGAGACAGCTGTTCTCTACTTTCATTCCGCATGGTTCACACGAGGCTGACCTCACCTACCCCTTCAGGGGCAGTCCCACAACCCACGTGTATTAGGTCTATGGCTGTATAACAAATTAGTCCAAAATTTAGTGGCTTAAGACAACACACATTTATCTTCTCACAGTTTCTGTGGGTCAGGAATCTGGGCAGGGTTTGGTTGGGTCCTCTGATCATGGTCTCTCATGAGGCTGCAGTCAAAGTATCAGGGCTGGGTTCTCATCTGAAGGCTCAAAGGGGAAGGAGCTGCTTCCACGTTAACTTTCAGAGTTGTTGGCAGGATTCAGTTCCTCAAGTGCTGTTGGACTGAGGGTCTCGGTTCCTTGGTGGCTGTTGGCCACCCTCAGTTCCTTGCAATGTGGGTGTCTCCAACATGGCAGCTTGCTTCAGCAAAGCCAGCAAGAGAGAGTCTGCTAGCAAGATGGAAGTCAAAGTCTTTGTAACCTAATCACAGAAGTGACGACCCCTCAACATTGCCATATTCTGTTGTTTAGAAGTAAGTTACTCAAGAGGAGAAGATAAAACAAGGGTATGAATCTAGGAAGCAGGATCACTGGGGGACATAACTGAGGCTGTTAACCACAGAAGACTGAGCTGATTAAACAACAATAATTGATTCAAGGATGGGTATCTGATCAAAGTCAATCAGAATTAGACCTGAGGGGCTTCCCTGGCGGCTCAGTGGTTAAGAATCTGCCTGCCAATACAGGGGACACAGGTTCGAGCCCTGGTCCGGGAAGATCCCACATGCAGCGGAGCAACTAAGCCCGTGCGCCACAACTACTGAGCCTGCGCTCTAGAGCCCACGAGCCACAACTACTGAAGCCCGCGCACCTAGAGCCTTGCTCTGCAACAAGAGAAGCCACTGCAGTGAAAAGCCCACGCACCACAACGAAGAGTAGCCCCCGCTCGCCGCAACTAGAGAAAGCCCGTGTGCAGCAACATGAAGACCCAACACAGCCTAATTAATTAATATTAATTTAAAAAAAAAACCAAAAGCATGCACGCGTTAAAAAAAAAAAAAAAAAAAGAATTAGACCTGAGATGTTTGCCAGAACTTTGGAGAGAGTGGAATTGCTGGTATAGTTTTGCTGGCAGAAGAGGGTAAGCTGGAAACTGCTGTTGGTCATAACCACTGCCTCGTGGAGAGGAGAATCAGCCTAAACTGGAAACATAATAAGGAACAAGAAGGCAAGAGATGGGGAGAGACAGATGTCTGATAACATCATGTGAGAACCTGATACAGCCATGCCTACAGCAGAACCTCTCGAGTTTTCAGTTATGTAAGCCCAGACATTCCTTCTACTTACGTCGGTTTCAGATGGATTCTGCCACCCACAACCAAAAGGCTCCTAATGGATAAAATGTCTTAGAAATACCTCGGATTCAGTTTGCCCAAACCCAATTTAATGATCTTACCTTCATCTTCCCCACAAACCTGCTTCTCTTCCTTGATTCTATTTTGCAGTTTAAAAGCATAACACAATTGCTTGGGGTGAGAACCTTGAAGTCATTTTTGCCCTTCCTTACTTGCTGTGGAGGTTGGAATAGCCCACGCAACATGGGCTCTATAGAACCGTAGGAGATACCTTTTTCCTTTGCAAAGATGGGGGAGGCTCTAAGGTGACCCACTGAAATACAATCTTAACTATACAGCTAAACAAGTAACTAGGTTTTCCTCCAAGTCATTAGAATCTTCCAGAATTTCTGGATGTGAATCACATGATTCAGAGCATGAGAATACTGTATCTGACTCTCACATCAAAACATACCATAGACAAAGTGAAATTCTGGCAAACTGCCTGGTGACCTTGTCTTTTGGAAGGCACCCTGGACTGGTTTTGTGAAAATATTCCTTCTGTCTCTAAGGCAGACTAAAAGAAGTTGTGTCATTTGGAAGTCATAATTTCTTTGATGTCTTTCTCCTTAGAATTCCAATCAAAATTCTAATCTTTACCTTCCTTTCCCTCTGCCACCTTCATCCAGAATTGCCCTAAATCCTGTGCCTTCTACCTCTCAGACATGCCCTGTTTTCTCCATTACCCTGTCGGCTCAATATCCACCTTGGGGTTTTGGATCATCTTCTGAAAAACTTTCTTTCCAATCTCCACTCCATCAGAGTGTGAGTCTACAACACAGACTTCAGATCATCTGCCCCAAACTGTGATGGCTCCCTGGTGCTTAGACAATGCTTTCTAACCTTTATTGGGTTATGGACCCTTTATTTTTTTATTTTGTTTATTAAAAAAATTTTTTTGGCCTCATTGCGCGGAGTTGCAGGATCCTAGTTCCCCGACCAGGGATCAGACCTGTGCCCCTTGCAGGGGAAGCACGGAGAGTCTTAACTACTGAACCGCCAGCGAAGTCTCTGGACCTTTTTTTTAAAAAGCTGATGAAATCTATGGGTAAGGTAACTCTTTCTGGAAAAATCTGTATTTTGTGTTTTGGTGTACATTTCAAGAGGATCACGTGATCCCTCTGGCATCTGCAACATGGGCTCTATAGAATATTTAGATATTCCTAAATAGAATATTTAGATATTCCTAAATATCTTGATGACAGAGCCTCTCATCACCTCAGGTGAGACCTTCATACAGAGACTACATTCCAAACGTCTTCGCATGGCATTCGATGCCTTCCAAACTTAACTCTACCTGCCTTTCTAGCTGCACCTTCTGCCTCGTGCAGTTATGGTTAGTTTATGTCCGATTCCCCACCGGGCCAAGAGCCTCCCTTACAGCAGAGATTGTGCTTTTTTATTTTTCCTTGTTATGTCTCCCCAGATGGAACGAAAATTTCTCAGGAGCAACAATCAGAATGCCTAGATTAATGCAGGATCAACTGTTAGTTCACTGCTAGCTTTTTTTTAAAATTTATCTTATTTTGGTGAGAATACTTAACAAACACTTAACATGAGATCTACCCTCTTAACAGATTTTTAAGGGTACAATACAGTATTATTGACAATAGGTACAATGGTGTACAGCAAATCTCTAGGATTTATTCATCTTGCTAATTGAAACTTTACGCTGGTTGATTAGGAATTTTCCATTTCTCTCTCCATCCAGCTCTTGGCAATCACCGTTCCATTCTTTGATTCTAAGAGTTTGACTGTTTTGGAAACCTCACGTAAGTGGAATCATGCAGTACTTGTCTTTCTGAGATGGGCTTATTTCATTTAGCATAATATCTTCAAGGTTCACCCATGTTTTCACATATTGCAGAATTTTCTTCTCTTTTAAGGCTGAATAATATTCCATGTATGCCTTTACCACATTTTCTTTATCCATTCATTGTCGATGGACAGTTGTTTCCACATCTTGACTATTGTGAATAGTGTCGCAAACTATTAATTTAAGATTTATTAATTTCTAGCAGCAAAAGGATTTTAGGGTGATGGGCCTAGCTAGTATGATACAATGCCATAGGCTCCAAATCTATATTTGGGGAGAGTTCTGATTTCAAAAGTTTTCAGTTTTAGTGGACCCCACAGGGATGGGAACTTCTCAGATCTTGTGCCATGATTTTGGTTTAGAAAACCTCCCCACTGGTGAACTTCTCACCACATTTGCCAGTACTAATACCAGGAATCATTTTTGGTAGCTGGAGCTCTTTGGGACCCTGGAGAGAATTAAAAAAAATTTTTTTTAATTTAATTTAATTTTTATTTTTTGGCTGCCTTGGGTCTTTGTTGCTGCGCGTGGGCTTTCTCTAGTTGCGGCGAGCAAGGGCTACTCTTCGTTGTGGTGCGTGGGCTTCTCATTGCGGTGGTTTCTCTTGTTACGGAGCACAGGCTCTAGGCACGCGGGTTCAGGAGTTGTGGCACACGGGCTTAGTTGCTCTGCGGCACGTGGGATCTTCCCAGACCAGGGCTTGAACCCATGTCCCCTGCATTGGCAGGCGGATTCTTAACCACTGCGCCACCAGGGAGTCCAGACCCTGCAGAAACTTAAAGAACTGGTTCGGGTGGTGGATTCTTAGGTGAGTTTATTGATCTCATATTGTAGCTCTGACTCAATCCCCACCCCCAGCACAAGCCAGAACAAGACATAGGAATGTCTCCTCTGTGGCACCAAAATGGACTTTCTCAGGAAATCTGGGGTGAGAGAAAATTGCTCCCCTTTGGCCGCATTTCAAAATTCCTCCCATGTTCCAGTCATCCCCACCCCCACCTCCCATATACATGGGACATTTCATACCACACGGTGGGAAGTAGAAGGAAGATATTATCAGTCCATAAAAGTGCATGATCTCCGGGGACAAGGACTCTGTCTGTCTTGTTTGACATTATGTTTCCAGGGCTACAACAGTGCCTAGCACATAGTGGGCACTCAACTTATACTTGTTGAATGAATGAATGAATGAATGAATGGGAAAACGGGAGAAGTCAATGATTTCGGCTTCTAACTTACAAATGTTTGTCCTCAGAACCTCTATAATTTCTTTGTGGGCACATGGATCTTGTGATTTCATCCAACCATAAGCACTGAAGGATCTAGGTCCTACTAGACCTGTCAGGATCAATGGGATGACTTCAGATTTCTCTCATATGTAACATATGCAGCATCGATAAATCAGATGCCCTCATTGTGTGCAAGGGCCTCACACGATGGTATCAAAGTGCTGTGGTTGGAGTTATCAGTTAATATTAGTTTCTACCTCATGACCCATTATGGCCACTCAAGCTCCAGCCATCATGTTTTATTCCAGCCAATAGAAGGCAGGAAGAAGGACTGAAGAAGGGTGTGCCCCTCTATTTTTTTTCTTTTTTTACGTTAAATTATTAAGAATATTTATTTTTGGACCATTATCATTTTTTTGTCCACTTTTTATAAATTTCCTACAATGAATGCGTGGGTGTGCCCCTCTTTTAAAGAGACTTTCCAGGGACTTCCCTGGTGGCCCATCCAGTGGTTAAAACTCCGAGCTTCCACTGCAGGGGGCATGGGTTCAATCCCTGATCAGGGAACTAAGATCTCATATGCCGCACGGCATGGCCAAAAATAAATTAAAAAAAAAATAATAATAATAAATAAAGAGACTTTCCAGAAGTTACCTATGATTCTTCTCCTTACATCCCATTAGCCAGAACTTAGTCACATGGCCACAGCTAATTTCAGGGGAGGAAATCTTTATTTCCTCCAGGTAACCAGCTAAAACTCAGGGGTTCTATTACAAAGGAAGAAGTGGGGAACATATTGGGGGAGACTGTTAACACGTTGGGAGAGGTGGTTTGACCTGGAAAGTCTTACAAAACCAGAGAAACTTCTCTCTACTCACAACCCCACTCACTGCTCTCATCTGTGGCGCGGTGGTCACCAGCCCAGTCCCACGTGAGAGTGGAGGGGTCTGTGCAGTGGTGAGAAAGCATAGCTGCTGGAGTCAGATGGCCACAGGTTCAAGTATGTCTCTGGACCTCTCCTTTCTTCCCTTTCCGAAGTGAAGAAAACAATGCCCATTGTGTAAAGTTATGGTGGGATTTCCTGGGAAATCCCTGGGACAGCCTTGTTGCCCATGAATGGTGCTTTTAAAAAAAATTGTGGTAAAAAAACCTATACAATTTACCCTTTTAACCATTTGTAGTGTACAGCACAGAAGTGTTAACTACAGGCACATTGTCGTGAAACAGATTTCTAAGACTTTTTCATCCTGCAAAACTGAAACACTGCACGTGTTGAACAGCAAGGCCCCTGTTCCCTCTCCCTCCAGCCCCTGGCAACCACCATTCTACTCTCTAAGAGTTCCACTACTTTAGATGCCTCACGTCAGCAGACTTGTACATCATTTGTCTTTTGGGACTGGCTTATTTCACTTAGCATAATGTCCTCAAGGTTCATCCATGTTGTAGCATATGGCAGGATTTCCTTCTTTTTTTAAACTGAATCATACTCCTTTGTATGGATATGCCATATTTTCTTTATCCACATATTCTTTTTTTTTTGGCTGCATTTGGGTCTTCATCGCTGCGCACCGGCTTTCTCTAGATGTGGTGAGCGGGGGCTACTCTTCGTTGCGGTGCGCGGGCTTCTCATTGCAGTGGCTTCTCTCGTTGCAGGGCACGGGCTCTAGGCACGCGGGCTCAGGAGTTGTGGCTCGCGAGCTGTAGAGCACAGGCTCAGTAGTTGTGGTGCATGGGCTTAGTTGTTCTGTGGCATGTGGGATTTTCCCGGGCCAGGGCTCGAACCCGTGTCCCCTGCATTGGACGGCGGATTCTTATCCACTGAGCCACCAGGGAAGCCCGATCCACATATTCTTCGTCTAGTGGATGTTTAGGTTGCTTCCATCTCTGAGCTATTGTGGCTAATGCTGCAAGAATGGTGCTTCTTATGAGACTACTTAGTATCAGAGACTAGTTCTCTTCTTTCTTTCATTATCCTTTGGTGGGGAGCTTCATGGTTTGTTTGTTTGTTTCTTTTCCTGTGTGTAAATAATCGTTAGGTTAAACATCTTAGGTGGAAACAAGGTGGATGAATCTGGGAGTTTTATAGATACTGCATATCAATTAGAGGGAAAGGGAACAGGTGCCTCAGGACATTTACAGAGTACAGATTCTCTTTAGGTGGCCTATTTGAATAGATAAGAGGAGCTGCAGGGCTGTCACATTGTTGAATCCTAGAGCCACTAAAATTCTAGACTCCAGATGTTTACTTACAGGAAAGGTGCAGAACCATTGTCCAGTTCTGACTGAAGTCATCCACCCCTGAATCCTGAATCTTGACCCCAAGGATCAAAGGCCTCGAGCAGCAGTAAGGAAGAAAGACCACCTAACACAAATGCGTGGTTCTCTCATTGAGAAGTAACTTATCAGGCAAAACCCTAGCTGATAGTAACGATGAGAAGCCGTGCCTTGGTATTCCTTCCTCCAGTGGTTTCGTTAGGAGACACAGAAAATAAGAATAACATCAATGTCATCATTATAAAAGGAAATCTTTACCCAAATATGGATGTTGCACACTTTGAATCAAAAGCATTTGTTATGCATTTATAGGCATAGATGGTATCAGAGAAGCATGGACTGAATCAGCTTCCCAAAGAGCTTCCGAGTAGCTGGAGTGAGAAGGCAAACACTCATGAACATGGTGACATTGGCTGGGAAAAGTAGAGAACACTACTGGGCGGGGAGGGGAGGATGTGGTTTGCACTGGACTTAGAAGAATGACAGCATTTAAATAAGTGGACAAGGTTCAGAAAGGCAGTTTTCTTTTGTTTTGATTTAGCCAATATGTACTGAGGGCCACCTCGGTAGGAGCCAGGCTCCATGCTTGAAGCTGTGGATAATGACGAAAAGACATAGTCACTGCCTTCCAGGAGGTTTTCAAAACTATTTCATCAGGGGAGCAGATTTTTCTAATGAGGCCCACACTGCCCTGGCCTCACCCTCTGAAGGGGCCCAGAGGCACCCCCAGGACACCCAGTCCCCACGAAGCACAGCTAGATGAGCAGGGGTTGGGGATACAGGGCTGACAGTCTGGCTGTGGCAGCAGAAAGGGAGTTGGCTCTGACGCTGTACCCTGGAGCTGGCCACCAGTCAGGCACCTTGTGTCCACGGTGAGGCCATCCTCCAGAACCTTGCTCGCCCGTCTCACCCACCTGGCTGTTGCCATGCACTTTCTGCTCAGCCCCTGACCCTTGGCCCGTGGGACTGGTATTTGGTCTCCCACTGTGGGACTCCTTCAGACTCTGGCTGTTTCGTTGATTTAGGACAGAAGACGAGGAAGAAGTGCTCGTGGGGTTTCCAAGAGGAAACGCTCAGCAATAAGCAGGCTCTTCAAACCTGAGACGGAGAGCTGGGGAGTCACCACGTGGAGGTGGGGTAGGGTAGGAGATGCGCTGGGATCCTGTGCAAATGGCAGAATCTGGTTTGAATAGCACTGCTAGCCTGCCCAGCTGGGTGACCCTGAGCAAATCATTTCTGAGAGGCTGCTTTTCTTCATTTGCAAATCTGGCAAAGCAATACCAGGTCAGAGGATTACTGCTAAGTTTCAGTGAAATACTGAAAATGAAGCCCAGGGTGGGGCACGTGATAAAAGCCCGAGTGAAAGGGGCTTAAGCGAGGGAGAGGAATGGGGAGCTTCACAAGAGCCCTTGGAGTGTGGAGAGGGAAGAACAGAAGGCCAACAGCTGAGCCAGAGTGTGCCCTTAACTCTGTACAGCCAATCTCCCGGTCACTCGAGGAGAAATGGAATGGAATGGGGGAGGGGGCTGCGCGGCCAGACTGTCACTCGGGGATGATGGATGAGCGAGCGTATTCCATGGCTTGTAATTAGTGCCGACTGGCCCTGAGATCCTTCCCCTGGGGGAGTGTTCCCTGCTCCTCCTGCTTGGGAGGCCCTCCTCAGGGCTCAGGGCTGGGGCAGGGTGTAAAGTTTGCCCTGAAACTCTGGCACAGACTTCCAGCGGCTGGTGAGCGTGTGCTTCTGTACGTGGGTGTGAATGCAAGTATATGTGTACGTTTGTGACTCTGGTATCAGTGTATGCATGCATGTGCACATATGTACGTCTGTGTGTACTTACACACACCTATTTGAGTGTGCATGAGTGCTAAGCCGCTAGTCAAGACATGGTTAAATATGCGATGAGAAGAATACATAAAATGCTAGATTTTTGTTGGGTTCACTTGAAGGGGACTTTCAGTTTGAAGAAGTCACTTGACTGGTAGGCAGCCATGCCCTGAGGGAGGAAATAACAGGTATGACCACGCCCCTTCCTGAGGTTCCTGGTAGCCAAAGCAGGTCAGGATGCAAGAGGTGTCCTAGGGCTTCCCTGGTGGCGCAGTGGTTGAGAGTCCACCTGCCGAAGCAGGGGACACGGGTTCGTACCCCGGTCCGGGAAGATCCCACCTGCCGCGGAGCGGCTGGGCCCGTGAGCCATGGCCGCTGAGCCTGCGCGTCCGGAGCCTGTGCTCCGCAACGGGAGAGGCCACAACAGTGAGAGGCCCGCGTACCGCAAAAAAAGAAAAAAAAAAAAAAAAAAATTAAAATAAATCAATAAAAAAAATATTTTCTGTATCCTAGAATGATGTTATCTTAGAGTTCATTAAGTGGTGGCGCTAGCGCCAAAAAACGCTCTCCAAAATCAGTAACTTTGTAATGGAAGTTAGGTATGATAAAACATTATGAAAAAGCCCAAGTAACTGTCATAACATGCCAAGAAGTTAGTTTAGGAGCGCCTACTCTGTGAAACGTGAGACTTTTAGTGTTCAGTAAATAAAAAATAGCACAAAGGCAAACATATTCTACAGTAGTTGAAGATTCCTTTCCCTACCTTTTACAATTACTCTTCTGGGAAATATAGTGTCAAATTATGTGAGTCTTGAATTATCCAGCGTCTTCGGTAGCATATCTTTTTCATAAGGTGTGATCTCCTCTTAAATGAAATTATGTACGCCATGAAAATGTCTCAGCTTGGTAAATGCATAATGCATATTAGGTAGTTTTTACAGTTATTCTTAATCCCAGCCCTAAGGGTTTTTAGGGACCAGGTGGATTCTGACACAGCATGTGGCTCAGGTCGGGAAGTCTTCTGGAATCCAGGTAGAACCTAAAGGTATTGAACTTTTGAAAACAGTGGCTGAATGAGTGTAAATTGTTAACTCTGGAATCAAAGTTTAAATCCCCGCAATAGCTGTTTAAGAATCTGGAACAGATTATGTGTCCAAGAGGCTACACGGGACAAAGTTTCAACAGTGACACCATGTGGCAGCAAGGACTAACTGCAATGCAACCCTAATCACACTTGATTCTTTCTCTGAACACCCTCAACTAAGTCCACCGGTGGAGCATTGTGTCACTGGGGATGGGAAGCAGATCACTGGAACTTTGCCTATCCCAGAGTGGGACTGCAGGGCAGGACGAGGAGGTGGGCGTCTTAGATGTGCGTGTTTATGAGTGTATGGCCCTCTGTCTTCCTCAAAAGGGACCCCTGTGGGTGGAGGAGCTGGGGGTTAAGTATGCCAGCCACAGAGATAGCAGAAAAGGAAGGGTAAAATTACACGCAAGCAACATGACATTCCATGCAATAAGTTGTTTCTAATATTATAGTGATACAGACAAAAAGTTCTTGATTCTTTAAGGAAAATCTCAGAGTAGAAAGCTGTTGGGGAAAGTTGCTGACTTTCTCTACATATACATAAGACCACTATGGTCGATTAGAAAAATGGCCACAGTTATTCATGCCTCCTTATATGCATGCCTTTTGCAAAATGACTCTGCAGGTCTTAGAGTGGACACGTTTCTGGAATTCCCTGGCGGTCCAGTGGTTAGGACTCTGTGCTTTCACTGCTGAAGGCCTGGGTTCGATCCCTGGTCAGGGAACTAAGATCCTGCAAGCTGTACGGTACAGCCAAAAAAAAAAAAAAAATGTGGACACATTTCCCTGACGCTTTGAATCTAAGCTGGCCTGATGATTTGTTTTGGTCAATAGAATGAGGCAGAAGTGATGTTATATTACTTCCTAGCTTCAGACTCAAGAGGCCTTGTGTGTTTCTGCCCACTTTCTTAGACCCCTGCAACCTCCATTTGAATAAGACCAGACTAGCCTCCTGGAAAATGAGAGACCAAATGGAGCAGAGCCGGTGAGCTGATTCATTTCAGTCAAGGTCCCAGCCATATGCAAGAGCCTGTACAAACCCAAAGCCAAACCTCATCAGACCTTCCAGCTAACCTCCCCAGCTGACTCCAGCAGACACATAATCAAGGCCACCCTAAACCTGCCAGGCCCTCACAGACTCAGTGACTCATGAGCTAAATAAATGTTTATCGGTTTAAACAAACTAACCCCCTAAAAGGGACACGTGCCCTCTTACAAGAGAAGCCTCAGAACAGAAAATATTTAAATTCCCTTCACTCTCAGACTTTCTACTCTTTCCAGATGTAAAGGAATCTCCTCTTTCCCCCTACCTGGATGTGGTGATTCATTCATTCAATCATTCATTTACTTAATAGATTTTTCTTTTTTTTTAATGTAAGGCACTTTGACAGGCGTGGTGGGGCACATGGTACAGGGCATAAAAAACACAGATCTGATTTATTATTATCATTTTTAATTTTATTTATTTTTGGTTGCATTGGGTCTTCGTTGCTGCATGCGGGCTTTCTCTAGATGTGGCGCTCTCTAGGGACTACTCTTGGATGCGGTGCGCGGGCTTCTCATTGTTGTGGCTTCTCTTGTTGTGGAGCATGGGCTCTAGGCGCGGGCTCAGTAGTTGCGGCATGCAGGCTCTAGGGCGCATGGGCTTCAGTAGTTGTGGCGCACGGGCTTATTTGCTCCATGGCATGTGGGATCTTCCCGGACCAGGGAGCAAACCCATGTCTTGTGCATTGGCAGGCGATTCTTGTTTTTCTTTTTTTTTTTAATTTATTTATTTTACTTATTTTTGGCTGCACTGCGTCTTCATTGCTGCACGTGGGCTTTCTCTAGTTACAGCGAGCAGGGGCTACTCTTTGTTGCGGTGCATGGGCTTCTCATTGCGGTGGCTTCTCTTGTTGGGGAGCACGGGCTCTAGGCACGTGGGCTTCAGTAGTTGCGGCATGCAGGCTTAGTAGTTGTGGCTCACGGGCTCTAGAGCGCAGGCTCAGTAGTGTGGCTCGTGGGCTTAGTTGCTCCACGGCATGTGGGATTTTCCAGGACCAGGGCTCAAACCCGTGTGTCCTGTGTTGGCAGGTGGATTCTTAACCACTGCACCACCAGGGAAGTCCCAAATCTGGTTTATAGTCTAGTTTGAGTAGAAAGGAAATACACCTGGCCCAATAAGCCACCTTGTACATTCGAATTCAGACAATGTGGGATCAATTTATAGATGCGTGATATCTAGATAGTTACTTAATCTTTCTGAGTTTCCGCTTCCTTATCATCACAAACAGGAATAATACCTGGCTCTCAGCATGGTCAGGAGGGTTAAAAAATTTGTAAAGCTCTGTGCGCATGGGTCAGGATCACATTCTCCTTCAGATTTTGGGTTGGCACTGAGCACCATCTTTATCACATCAGGATCTCCCCCAAGGAGGGGGGAATCTTCCTGAATCTGAGAGGTGACTGCTTTCAACAGTTCCTCACATAAGGCTCAGTGTAAGTCCAGCCCCCAAGACGGGAATTTGGCATCTCTCCAGCAGCCTGAGAAATTGACTGAGAAGGGAAGGACATACAGAGATCACTCTGCAAATGAAGCCTGATGTGAGCGGTCTCTCCATGGCCACCAAACTACAAATCAAGTGTGGGTGATTCTTATTTGGCTCTCAGCCTTGGCTGGGAGACTGAGCTGCAGGGAAGGCCTCTGGCTGGGGACCTGCCATTCTAAGGTTTTGCCCCAGAAACAGTCCACACGGAGAGCCGGGTCCTGGAGCACAGTCTGAAGATCAGGAAGCAAGCAGTAGTAGATGAGCGACAGGGCGGGGATAAGCCATGAACACCCACCATGTCTTCTTTCTTCCCCTCTCAGAAACCCCTGACCTCAACCAGAACATGCATAATCTAGAAAGAGCACACAGGAAGCTTGGGTCTTGACTTCCCTGGCTGTCCAGTGGTTAAGACTCTGCGCTTCCAACGCAGGGGCACGGGTTCGATCCCTGGTCAGGGAACTAAGATCCCACATGCTCTGCGGCGTGGCCAAAAAAAAAAAAAAAAAAAGGAAGCTTGGGTCACCACTGATCCTGCACTTCAGCCCTGATCTTGGCACCCCTCCCAGGCCATAGAGAAGGAAACCAGGCCAAAGGGCAGACAGCTGCAAGTGTGGCTGCAGTATCCACCTAGGTCAGTTACTGCACTGCCCTCCCATGCCTGCTTCTCCTTATCACCAGGGTATGTGAGAGGGGTACAGAGAAGCCAGATTCTATAGAAGTCCCTATGGTGAGAGCTGCAGTGATGTAAGCATATATCCTAATGGCTCTGATGGCCTTAAGGCAAACACTCCCCCCATAGAAACATTTCAGGCAGGACTACTTTGACCTAAATTGAGACACTATTAGAAAATTAAATCAGATACCTGGTAAATGTCTGTGGACTGATGGCTGAATCCCCACGTGTTGTCCTGGGAAAATAGTCATACCTCTGGGCTGTTTGTGCTTGGGAACCTGAATGTCTGAGTGTGTGAGAGAGCTGGGAGGTGAGGGGCAAGTGGGGGGTAAGTGGCAGGGGGCAAGGACGACCAGACCTGCAGCTGAAGGGCTAAAGCCAGAAATCAGTGAGCATGTTTGGGTTGACAACATTGTAACAAGGAGAGGGGAAGGATGGGAGAGGAGAGAGACATAGTGGCCGGGGCGGTGGGGGAGAAATGGAGGCAAAGAAAGGAGACAGGAGATTGAGACAAAAAGACAGGATGAGAAGGAAGAAGACGGCAAACAGGGAAATAGAAGGGCTAAGAGCTGGAGCATCAGAGTCTCAGAGTAGAAGCTGGAAATGAGGAAAACTTTTCTTCTTTTTTGGCCACACTGTGTGGCACGTGGGATCTTAGTTCCCTGACCAGGGATCAAACCTGCATCCCATGCAGTGGAAGTGTGGGGTCTTAACCACTGGACCACCAGGGAAGTCCCCCAGGAAAACTTATTAAGAAATATCTCCAGAGACTAAAAAAAATGCTCTGTGTTAAAAATCAATCTTCCTATCTGTCTCCCCCATCAAGCTATAGGTTTTGTTTTTATTTTTTAAAATTTATTTATTTTGCCTGTGTCAGGTCTTAGTTGCAGCACACGGGATCTTCGTTGCAGCATGTGGGCTCTTTAGTTGCAGCAGGAGGGCTCTTAGTTGCAGCATGTGGGCTCTTGGTTGCGGCATGCATGTGGGATGTAGTTCCCCGACCAGGGATCGAACCTGGGCCCCCTGCATTGGGAGCGTGGAGCCTTACCCACTGGACCACCAAGGAAGTCCCAAGCGATAGATTTTTAAGGCAGACATTAGGTTTAAGTCATCTTTATATCCTCTGTGCTTAGCGTAGTGCCAGACACATACTAGGTACTCAATCGGTTGAACAAATAAAATATGAAGAAAAGGCAGGACTTGAAGATAGAAAGGCAGAGACATAGAAGAGAGTGGGTTTGAGCTTAGACTTCAGAGTCATAAGGATGTGCTTTCAAATCCCAGTTCTGCCATCTAACTGCAGGACTTTGAGCAAGACAGCCTTTCCGAGTTTAGAGCTGACCATATAAAGTTGTTTTGAGGATTAAATGTCTGCAAAGCTCTTAGCAGATAGCCTGTGTAAGTTCCCAACAATGTTAGCTACTGTTATTACTGTTGTCACAGTTGTTGCAAACAAATAAGCGAGATAGGGGCTGTGATAAAAGGATTGCATGAAAAGCCCCCACTTAATGACTCTGCCCTGCCACTTTGTAGTGCCTTTACACTCTAACTCTGGGTCTGGCCATGTGACTTGCTTTGGCTGATGGGACAATGGTAAACGTGATGCAAGCAGAGGTGCAGGGTGTGAAAAAGATTGCCTGTCTTTGACTCCTCACTTGGAGCTCTGCCACTGCAGGCTAGCACTGCTGGAAGGATGCCGGAGACATGCAGAGGACAGCCAAGGTGTTCCAGCTGAGGCCATCGTAGATCAGTCATCCCCAACCAACCCACCAACTATTACCGATGTATGAGCGAGCCCAGGGAAGGTCAGCCAGGTCCATCCCAGATCAGCAAGACCACTCAGCCCTAACCCCCAGACTTATGTGAAATAATAAATAGTTGCTATTTTAAGCCACTAAGTTTGGAGTGACTTGTTACAGCAATAGCTAGCCGATACAGGGGCCTCAGAAGCCCGAGTCCTCTAAAGTTGAAAGGCAAATGAGAGAGGAAGTCATGGTCTGCCAGGTTTTATTTGTAGAGTCTGCTGTATTTGTACCAGAGAAAGCTGCAAAAAGTGCTTTGGAGAGTCAGGGAAGGGATGATAGAAGCAGGTCCCCTCACCAGACCCCACGGGAGCCCTTCAGGTGGAGGGCAGACCTGAGATGGGAGGCAGCTGGGGACAAGTCCAGGCAGGCAGCAGCAGGGCTGCGACTAGAAGAGCTGAGGCCAGAGGGGTCGGGCTTGCCCTGGTCGGCCTCCCGCAGGTCTCAGGTCCTGGGGTCATATATCCGCCCCATGAAGACCGGGAACTTGTGCTGCTGGTCCCAGAGCACAAAGAGGAAGGGCTGCTGCACTTCAAAGACCAGCAAACTGCGGGCCACAGAGATAGCGGAGGCTGCAGCCGCCTCCACCCCGCTCTCTGTCAGCTCCAGCATGGACTGATGCTGCATTGCAGAAAGCTGCAGATCCGGGTCCTCTGTCAGCCCGCACAGGTTGATGTTGTAGGTAAAGTCAAAGAATTCTAGGGCATAACCAGAGAAAAACAATAAGTCAAAGACCAGCACGATTGTTCAACACAGGGAATACAGCCAATGTTTCGTAGTAACTGTAAATGGAAAGTAACCTTTAAAAATTGTAGAAAAGGGACTTCCTTGGTGGCGCAGTGGTTAAGAATCCACCTGCTAATGCAGGGGACGTGGGCTCGAGCCCTGGTCTGGGAAGACCCCACATGCTGCAGAGCAACTAAGCCCGTGCGCCACAACTACTGACGCCCGCGCACTCTAGGGCCCACGTGCTGTAACTACTGAGTCCGCGCGTCTACAGCCTGTGCTCCACAACAAGAGGAGTCACTGCAATGAGAAGCCCGCACGCCGCGATGAAGAGTAGTCCCGCACTCGCTGCAACCAAAGAAAGCCCGCGTGCAGCAACAGAGACGTAATGCAGCCAAAAAATAAAACATAAAATTGTATAAAAATTTTAAAAGTTAAATTAAAAAATAATAATTTAAAGTATTTTTAAAAATACTGCAATTAAAAAAAAAAACCAGCACAAAAGCCTCAGCTGTTGGAGACGTTTGTCCTGAATTTTCTGGGTTTGTCCCAAGTTCCAATTCCCTCTTTCTCCTCCTCCTCCTTGTTTATCAAATTATAATCGCATTATAATGTGCCTTCCGGTCCAGCTCATGGGATCCTCTAACAGTGGGTCCGTCTTCACTCCCACCACCACTTTCCCTCAAGTGGTGAGAAGCCTTGCCCCCGACCCCCAAAACCCTGAAAAGTGATGCCATTGCTTCCTTATCAACAAGGCCCTTGGAAGTGAGGTAATGTATTGGAAAGAGGACATATGTTCTCAAATGAGGTCACATACAAGGGTGTGATGTCATATACTAGGAAACAAGGTCATCTATTAGGAAGTCAAGTTCCATAACAGAAAATGAAGTGATATATTTGGACGTGACATCAAAGATCAGGAAGTGAGGTCTAAGGTGAGGAAACAGAGTATCTGTTGACTCCCCTAAACTCAGAAGCCTACAGACCCTTTTAGTAGAGAGCTTCTTGCATATACTGTGGGGTGGTTGAGTTTTATGACACGTCTCTGAGGGAGGAGCATCCACTCCCACCTCGGTGACCTGCTCCCAGGGTCTATGTCACGAGGGACCACAATGGAAACAGTTGGGACGGCTGTAGACCTATATTGGGGCTCCGGCTCACTTCTAACCAGCTTAAGGGACCTTGCGTAAGTCATGCAAACTTTCTGAGTCTCAGCTTCCTCCACGATTCAGTAGGATAATCAGAGGATTGAGGGGCAACCTGAGATTACGGATGAGAGGGTTCACGGAATTCCTCCACCCCCAGCCCGCCATCACAACCTCTTCTCCTCTGATGGCCTAGGATCAGTCCTGCCAGGGCTCACCCAGCAGGTCCTGGTTGCTCTTTACTTTGATGCGAGGCATCATCAGGTGAGTAGGATGGAACTTGGCCGACTCCAGCTTCCTCATGATGGCCTTGAAGACCGGGGGGCTGAGAGCCTGCTCCATGTCTTCAAGACGGTGTTTCAAGGTCTGGGGCACCAGGATCACAAAGCTCAGGTTGTGGGACAGCTGCAGACAGCCCACCTGGAGAGTAAGACAAGCACCTTGTCAGTCTTCCTACCCCAGCTCTCTCCTGGCTCCTACCCTCTGTGCCCCGAGGCTGGTCTTCAGTCCGCTGCTACAGTCTGTACTATTTCAACAAGCAGCGGCCATAACTAGGCTCCCAGGCTTTGCCATGAGAGGAGGATGCCAGCTGGGTGAACAGTGCTGGTCTAACCCTGTGCTGGTGAGAGGCAGAGGAATGAGCACAAGTTTTTTTTTTTTTTTTTGCGGTACGCGGGCCTCTCACTGCTGTGGCGGAGCACAGGCTCCGGACACGCAGGCTCAGCGGCCACGGCTCACGGGCCCAGCCGCGCCGCGCCATGTGGGATCTTCCCGGACCGGGGCACGAACCTGCGTCCCCTGCCTCGGCAGGCGGACTCTCAACCACTGCGCCACCAGGGAAGTCCGAGCACGAGTTTTGATCGCACAGGCTGAGGATCACATCCTGACTCTACTGCTGAGTAACTATGAACTACAGGCAAGCAGTTTGATCTCTCTGAGCCCAGTTCCTTTCAAGTATGTTGTGCATAAAGTATATAATGTACATAATGTACCACCACAGTCATCAGGTTCGTCCTTTCAAAGACTTCAGATGGCTTTTCACTGCCTACGAGATTAAGTATAAACTCTTGGTCTGGCATTCAAGATTGGGTACAAGCTGATCCTAGCCTACCTTTTCAGTTAGTTTCACTAGAAGGACTTACAACTGATGGCCAGATAGAAGTATGAGAGAAATGCAGGACCCACAAGTCCAATACAGGGGTGTTCTCAGCTCAGGGCAAATTTGCCCCCAGTGGACATCTGGCAATGTTTGCAGCTGGCAGAAACAGGAGCTCACAGTGCTACTGGCATCTAGTGGGTAGGAGCCAGGGATGCTGCTAAATCCTACAATGCCAGGGACAGCATCTTATAATGAAGAATCATCGAACCCAAAATGTCAATAGTGCCAGGACTGAGAAACTAATAGGATATAAGAGATTATTACTGAAATGGCATTATGGTTGAGGTTGAGAGATGGACAAGAATAATCTAGAATGCAGAATTCAATTGGGCAATGAAGAAATTAACTGAAAACAATCTATTGTTGGAATTGAAAAAATGGTCCACAGGAAGCAGGTTGTACACTGATTTATCACCTGAAGAGCATGGACATGGGGATACCTGTTGACAGAGGCTCTAGACAGGGTACACTCATCTGGCAGTACACACCCTTCATGTCCTGTGTACAGACCTTGCCTCTGTGACCAAAAAATTACCACACTGTGGTCTTGAATTTTCAAGCCAACAACCTCAGCATACCTGGGTTGGTAAACCTAACCCCCTTCATTGGGTAAATACTCTTTAAATCCCAGGAAAATTTAGAATGAAGTATGGGAATAACAAAATAAGCCAACTCTGTAGTATTAACACCAGGTGATAAGTTCAGAGCAATCTGTGTTTGCTATTTAAAATAGCGTTTATAATTTTTAAGAGAATCAGACACGCTAGTTTTATGCTTTTGAACAAAAAGGTGTGGGATGATTTCATTTGGTTTGAGAATGACGTTGAGATGTTGACTGAAAGTTGATTTACTCTTCAGATTGAATTTTCAATTCACAAGTGGGCTTTAGGTGCTAGCAAGATATGGCCAAGCAGGGCTGTAATTCTGTTCTGTCAGGTATCTGACTTGCTAAAAGAGAAAATCACGTATATCAAATGTATGAAGTATTTATAAAGTATACACATAAGCGCAAAATGCTTAGGGGAATATTAATTAACCATATTTGTAAATGAAACAAATGGTTTAAAGGAGTTTAATCTGTTCAAAATAGCTTAATTGAAGAACAAATGAAAGTTCGTGTTTTATATAAATATTATGATTAATAATGTAGCAAATTCAGCTAAAAACTTAAAGACTTAAGTAAAACTTTGATTTTGCATTTATAACATGAATATATTAAATCAAGTATTTGTTTAAAACCCACGAAACTGTAAGGAGTGGGGTTTTTTTGCATGAAACTCCTTCTTTGCCATTAAAAAACCCTCACATTGGGGCTTCCCTGGTGGTGCGGTGGTTGAGAATCTGCCTGCCAATGCAGGGGACACGGGTTCGAGCCCTGGTCCGGGAAGATCCAACATGCCGCGGAGCAACTAGGCCCATGAGCCACAACTACTGAGCCTGCGCGTCTGGAGCCCGTGCTCCGCAACAAGAGAGGCTGCGATAGTGAGAGGCCTGCGCACCGTGATGAAGAGTGGCCCCTGCTTGCCGCAACTAGAGAAAGCCCTCGTACAGAAACGAAGACCCAACACAGCAAAAATAAATAAATATTAATTAAAAAAAACAAAAAAACTCTTACGTTGATATTCTCCCCCATATACTCTGAGTTCGAGTGATGCCCTGAAGCGGCCATATGTATTCAGTCTTCTCTGCCTTATGCATGTATTCTGGTTCTGTTAAATAGCTGGGAATGTTCAAAGCCATTGGATAGGGACGGATGGATGGAAGGGTAGAAAAGTGCATGAATGGTTAAGAGTGGTCAAAAGTACCCACCTCTGTGACGTCTTCCTAGCCATTCATACTAAGGGAGTTGCTCCCTTTCGCATCTTCCATTGAATTCATTCATTTATTCAGCAGACATAAGGAGCACTTATTATATGTGGTATTGTTCTAGGCCCTCAGATATAGTAGGCAAAAAGAGAGGTAAGGTCTCTGATCCCAAGGAAAGAGACTATCTCAGGGAGATAGATAATACTGCAATCAAATAAGCAAGTAAACAACATAATTCAGATAGTGATAAGTACCATGGATATAATAAAACAGGATGGGCTTCCCTGGTGGCGCAGTGGTTGAGGGTCCGCCTGCTGATGCAGGGGACACGGGTTCGTGCCCTGGTCCGGGAAGATCCCACATGCCGCGGAGCGGCTGGGCCCGTGAGCCATGGCCGCTGGGCCTGCGCGTCCGGAGCCTGTGCTCCGCAACGGGAGAGGCCACGGCAGTGAGAGGCACGCGTACCACAAAAAAAATTAAAAAAAACAAAAACAAAAACAGGATGATGTTACAGGGTGAGGAAGAGGTACTTTAAGGAGGGGGAAGGCGTCTCCACCAAGGTGGCCTTTTAGCGGATGCCGGATGAGCAGAAGGAACAAGTTATGTGAAAAGCTGAGTGAAGAGCGTCCAGGCAGAGGGAAAAGCTAGGGAAAGCTCCCGAGGTGGAAACAAGCCTGGCATGTTCCAGAACAGATCCTCTATTTCTCAGACTGGTACCAAGCCACTGGGTATCTCCCATTGTTTGCTGTCTCATAGTTCTGTGTCTTGCTGTCCTAACAAGGCAGAAATATCTGGTCATCGGGCATGAGAGAGTTTACTAACTAGAATCTTCTGGGCTCCATGTTCTCTCTTCCCTCCCTCCTCATCCACTGAAATCATACTGTTCAATTTCTGCTAAGGAACTTAAGCCATTTAACACATGCACACACATGCACTTACCACGTACATGAATGCATGGATATACCTAGACATGTGTACACATACAGATGCATGCCGTACACATGTACACACACAGAGGACTTACTAAGCCGGCAGGGCCTACTGGTGGGTAGACTGGAAAGAGAAACAGAGGCACAGAATAGGAACACGACTCACTTTCTGCCCTTCAATGCAGTAGAGATGTATGAAGAAATTTTAGAATCCTGCTTTCCAACCTCAAATATGTAATGCCTGCCTCGGCCAAGGCTGGAGAGGGGGAGAAGGAGAAAGGATAGGGTGGAAATTGAGTCAGAAGCAGTTGAAATGATGAATTAAAGGTAAGGTTATGCCCCACACCGATGGAGCCACAGCAGGAAAGTCAGGATACGCAAGAGGCTCTGAAACAGGAGTGCGAAGGGCCAAGAACTTACCTTGGCCTTCAAAGTCGGGTCTGTGAAATGGGCCACAGGGTACTTCTTGCTATTCATCATGGGCACTTTTATCACAGAGGATCTGCCGTAAAAGCCCTTCATATTTGTTCTGCTGTGGTTAAATGTTATCTTCCACTTGGCTAGAGGGAAGAGCGGGGGAAGGGTTACTCTAATGCAGGTGGGGAGAGGATGAAGCAGAGTTAAAGGTTCTGTTAGCAAGGGGTGGGGCAGGTACCATGGGATCCAGTCGTGGAACTTGGGGTTGAGTGGGTTTTAAGCCAGGAGGAGAAGGCGGAACTCAGGACGGGAAGACACCCTGGTCCAGGGCCCCCTTACCACTCAGGTAGATAGCGTTGAGAAGGACCAGGCGGAAGTCATCGGGCAGGCTGTCTAGCAGTTGCTTGATCTTCTGGTTGGTCTTCTCGGCCACCCAGGTGTTGATGACCTTCAAGTTGACTTTACTGTCATTTGCCAGGGCTTGGGGGCTGTTGCCATACAGGCTCCGAGAGGCATTCGCAAAGGTGTCCCTTATAGCCAGGTCTGGCAGCAGAAGCAGGTTGAGAGAGGGAGGCATGAGATCCCGGAACACTCTCTCCCCTTTCAAGAGCAGGCTTGGAGAGGGAGCTTGTTTCCCATCACTCTTTCTGCTCCAATGGACATACTACGTCGGAGCAGGGGTCCAGCCCAGTCCTCTTACTGATGTGCTCAGCGAGACCCAGAGAAGGCAAATCCTGCGCTAAGAGCCGAAGAACTCATCCCAGGCTTTAACTGCCTCTATCTGCCATGGGACCACGGCTTGGCAAGGTAACTCTTTGAGATCTTAACTTCCATTTGCCTGTATTTTCCCTCTTTTCTTCCCTTAATTCAACAGGGAACAGACTCTGCTTTTCAGCCTCACTGGAAGGTGTGTGACAAGACTTCCTGGGTTTTGCGCTCCAAAGCCCAGGTCCACTAAAGAAAAAAAGTGTTTGAAAGAGAAATTTTTCCTGGACTAAATAGATAATATTGAATGCAGCTGTATTTTCCACCAACCTAGCAAGACAGAGGATAAATCTGATTCATAGCAAATAAGTAAATGCAACATTTCTTGAATCCCTCTAAGCCATATTTTTCCCATCTCTAAAAAGAGGGTTTTGGGGTTTTTTTTTTAGATAATGGTGTGATAGGTGAGTTTTCTTTCTTCTTTTTTCTTTCCTATATGTTCTCAGGTTATTTTTCTGTTTGTTGTATTTTTTTTTTTTTTTGGCCACGCCGAGCGGCATGCGGGACCTTAGTTCCCCGACCAGGGATCGAACCCATGCCCCCTGCAGTGGAAGCACAGAGTCCTAACCACTGGACCACCAGGGAATTCCAATATTTTCTCAGTTTTCTACAATGAATGAGCATTGCTTTTATAGTAAAAAAAAAAATAAAAGGCAGGGAAATTTTTTTCCTTATTCAAAGAGGAAAATCACACTAAATTTGTAATTTTTAAGCTCAGCAGAACTGAGGTTTCAAACATAGTCATGTCTGAAGCCCACAATACAAAAGGGCTCCGGTTGAGGCTGGTGGGAGTTCAAAGCCCACCTGGCTTCATCTCCCTCTCACAGGAAGTGACACCTCACTTCCCACTCAGCCTCCCTAACTCCTTACTCCCACCAGGACTTCTGCAGCAGCTTTGCAGAACCCTAGGGCTCTGGGGAGCAAAATTTGAAAGAACTGCATTAGGTCATTTTGGAAGCTTATTGCTCTGATTACCTACCTAATAATGTAATATACACAAATGACAACAAAGTCACATAACACGAAAGTACAAAGAACAGGAGTCCCAAGACCCCCTGACCCAGATTAACAAACTTTTCTTTTCGGCCTTGCAGCTTGCAGGATCTTAGTTCCCCAACCAGGGATTGAACCCGTGACCACAGCAGTGAAAGACGAGAGTCTTAACCACTGGACCACCAGATCGACAGGCATTTTTGGTCTATTTTATGTCTAAAGCTCTCCAGCCCTCTCTATTACTGAATGCAGAAGGCTACTCTTTTTTTTTTTTTTTTTAAAGAAGATGTTGGGGGTAGGAGTTTATTAATTAATTAATTTATTTTTGCTGTGTTGGGTCTTCATTTCTGTGCGAGGGCTTTCTCTAGTTGTGGCAAGCGGGGCCACTCTTCATCGCGGCAGAAAGCTATTCTTACTTTAGATGGAGTTGATGAATGCAGATGACTTGTCCAAGGTCTCACCAGGGGACCTATCCAGCTCCCAGGAGCCACCTGATATTTCTGAGGCCCCAACCTGCTCTGCATTCTGTCCCCCTGTTCTAGTTCTAACATTCCCTCTGTCCTCTCTTTCCCCAGTGCTGGGTCTCCATCAAAATCCTGAGGACCCAGCTCAGCACCTGCCATCCTTCCCCGGGGAACTCACCTGGGCTGTGGAAGATTTGAGAGACTGTGGTAAAGCCTTTGGACCTGGAGGCCTTCAGGGCCTGGTGGACACAGGTAAAGTCTTTGGGGTAAGAGAGGAGTCGCTCCAGGCTTTCCTTGGTTTCTCCTCTAGCTCCTACAACAAACAGCAGAGACAAGGGGCAACTGCAGGAGGAGTGGAAAACCACCGTTGGGGACCAGGGTTGAGGGGCCAGGCTGCAATGGGGGGAAGCCCATATCATCAGAGCCAGAAGTGTTTGGGAAGATAATACATGTCAGAAAGAGAAGGGTGGGGGAATTATGAATAATCACAGGATTTTCTAGGGCTTTGAATACTTTCTTCCTCCGTTTTCCTACCTAACTTTAATACCACTCATCATCCAAAGCCTGGTCCAATCGCTGCCTATTCCACATGACCTATTATTTAGTTGGTTCAGGTTTACAAAGGTTCGCCTTATAGGCAGGGACACTAGATCATGGTTAAGAAGAGACGTCAGGAAATCGTAAAAGAGGATGCATGTTCAATACCCTTTCCGTTTTTCATTATTGAATACTTATTGTACACATCTTCTGCGCAGTAATAGATAAAATGTATCGAGCACTTACTTCATTCCAGGCATCATAAGTGCTTCTCCCATATTATCTCATTGAATCTTCACCATAACTCTTTTACGTAAGGACAGTTCCTATCCCCGTTACACAGATGAGAAAACTGAGGTTTAAGAGAGTAAGTAATCTACTCATTTTAAGATCACAGGGTTAATAATTGGAGGATGGAGAAAAGATTCAAGCCATATCTTTTGGGCAATAAAAAAATTAACTGAAACCAATCAGTTGAAATGTGCCTCCCAGGGGACATTTGGCCACATGTGGAGACATTTTGGCTGTCATAACTCGGGGGCGGGGTGCTACTGGCATCCAGTGGGTACAGGCTAGGGATGTTAGGATTCTGGGACTACAGAAGAAAGGTTCTTATGTGCTCACTGTATTGTCTCTAGTAGCCTTCCTGGAATTCCCCCTTGGAGTGACAGCTGTTTCCACTGCTGTAGCACTTTGTTGGTGCCATTCCTAGGGTAATTACCCCAGGGGACTTGATTGTGGTCTCTCAGGAAAGCAGACGAATTAACATTTTTTGACCTCCTACCACATCAGGCACTGGGCTATCTGCTTTATTTTTTTTAGGTCACTACAACCATTTCCATTTTACACAGAAGGACTCAGGCTCAGAGAAGTTAACTGATCTGCCCAAGGTCACACAGCTAAGAAGCAGCATTATCATGATTCTACTCTGCATCTCTCTCTTATCATTCATCTTCCTTATGGCCTTACCTTGAACCACGATTGGTGGCTCAGACCTTATTTTATATGCCCTTGTACAGTCCATAGGATTTTATAAGCAACAGTGCCTATTACATCATTGTTAAATGAAAGAAAGTTCCAGAATAAAAAGATTCCCCTCCCTCACCCCCAATGTAGCCCATTTTTACAGCTTCCTTCCAGAGGCATAGATAGCTGTGTATGTATCTGGACACGTACCCCCCTCATGCGAACATCTAACACATAACCTGGAGAGAACTCAGTCAGGTTCTTACCGAGCAGGACTTGAGTGAGGAGGCTGGCGATGCTGAACGGGGAAAAGACAATGTTGGTCTCCTCCTTCTTCATTACTGAGAAAGTGTGGTAGAGATTCAGGGAGAAATCTGTCAAAGCCTCCCCCAGCACGGCCTCTGCTGAATGACTCTCCAAGTCAGAGCAGGAGGTGACAGGCGCTGGGCAGAAGGGCTTAGTCCTGGCCTGGGTTGTTGGTTGGATGGGTTGACTGGTGGACTGGTTGAAGGGCTGGGTGGTGGACTGGTTGAAGGGCTGGGTGGTATTGACTGTTTCGATGGTCAAGTTGGTTTTCAGCAGCGTGGAAGAGCCCTCGGTGTCTTTAATGGATACATTGTTGGGAATATCTCCTTTGGGGATATCTCCTTCACTTTCCCCTCCTTGTAAGCTCTCTGGATCCACGGGGCTGATACCAATCAGATTTGAGGAGGCTCTATCCTGTGGTTCAAGAGACTTTCTTTCTTTTATTATGAGGCACAGTCCCCTTCAAACACTCAAAGCAAGAAGAGAAGGTGGGCTACCAGAGAATTATTCCTGGGAAAGCCTGGTGGCAGAGGGGCCTGCCCTGGAGCCACCACCAGTAATTCCTTCAGAGAAAGCGTGTATTATCCCATTTCACTGGTAAAAGAAACTGATGCTGAGACAAATTAAGTAACTAGGCCAGGGTCTCAAGGGAAGTGGAAGGAAAAACTAGGAGTCAAACTTGGGTCTGATTCCAGATCCTTGATCACTACCACATCATCTGATACATCTCGAAGGGCACTGCCAGTGTCCACTTCACACACATACACTGAACGCACACGCCAAAGTTAGGCACCCACCTTTGTCCTGGGCTCATCCCTTATCCCTGACCTCCCAGACCACGGCGGAGAGCCTAGGTCTCGGCAGCCCGACCTCCCACACCACGGCGCAGAGCCTAGGTTTCGGCAGCCCAACCTCCATTCCGCAGCTCAGTTTTCCTCAACAACCCCTTGCTTTTAATATCGCAAAATGCTGCCCATCTCTTTCCCCTCTTTGATCCTTCTGCTTTGTTCTCCACTTCGTAAATCAGGACAGGTAGCCTCGGAGAAGTGACTGGCTCAAGGCCACCGCAGCTGGTACCGTAGCGAGTCAGGATTAGACCCTACATGGGTCTGAATCCCGCTCTTCCCATGCTCTGTACGAACTCCGGCGCTAGGATCACACTTGCTGAGTCCAAGAGGAGCTCTCCTCATTCTCCGGAGCCTGAAGGGTTAATCCTCAGCAACCCCCCGCCCCTCCCCCACCTCACGAAGGGGTCACTCACCCCAGCCAGCAGCAGCAGCAGGAGGGTCAGCGGGGTCAGCCTGGAGGCCATCTGGGCGGCGACGTCAGCCCAGACCTGCAGAGCCAGCCACCGTCGTCGGTGCCAGCTCCGAGCCTCGGGCCTAGGGGGCCTCCACCCCGCCCCGCCCCACCCCACCCCGGGGCCCGCCCCCATTCCATTCGCGTCCCTAACCCCTCTCTGCGAATCCCGCCCCCTCCCTCCTCCGTGCCGGGGCCACCTTCTCCCTGGCTCCTCCCCCTGTTTTGTTTTCCCCAAACCGCTTCCCTTTCCCGGCACCGGCTGGCCCTTCCTTTCCCCCCAGGCCCGGGTCTCCGTCCATCTGTTCCATCCAGAGGGTCCTGCTTTAGCTAAACAATGAGGCCAGGGGCCCTGCTAGGAGGGGAGGTCCAGAGGGGGCTGGGCACGACAGCCCTGGGGGAGGAGATGGAGGGGAAGGAGGGGGAGGCAGAGGTCTTAAGAGGAAGCAAGCAAACAGAGACTGCAGAGATAAAGGGGGGGGCGGGGCACTGTGGAGGAAAAGGAGATGAGGATGAGGAGACCTCCTTCTCCCAACACCCTTCTCCCCAGCACCAAACCTGCGCCGAACTCCCGGTCACTGGGCAGCTTCAGGGCAGACTAAGTGGATAGTCACACACCGTCGGGGCGGGTGGAGGGGCGGCGTGGGGGCGGGTGTTCGGTCTTAGCTATTGGCTGGCCCAGGACACTGCCCAGTTACAAATTAAGGCTGATTGATCGCTGGTGTGATTTCCCGTAAATCAGGATGGGACGGATACTGCTTCGTAAGCCAGGCGGGGAATTTAGCCCAAAGCCCCTTGGGAGCCGGGGGTGGGGAAGCTTGGGTGCAGCTCTCAGCTGTACACGACCAAGCCTCCTCCTGCATCTTTATGGGTCATGATAGAAACAGCACAGACACAAAATGTTCTCCACAGTTCACAAGCAACCAGCTTTCCCGGAATTGCTCATCTCAGTGGATCCTCAAAGTAACCCTTTGGAAATAGGCCCGATTGTGCCCATTTGATAGTTAAGAGCCTTAAGTGGCTGGCTCACTTGGAGAGCCCTCACTTGAAAATAAGGCTGGACTGGACCTTCTGAGGTCCTAACCTCACCCCCACTCTCCTCCGTGGGTGTTCTGCTTCTCCTCTTGGAAACCGGGAGTTCTTCCATTCTGTAACAGACAAGGAATCTGAAGCACCCAGTCCAGCGAGCATTCACCTTAAGTGAAAAACACAAAGCTGGGCTATATGTGTTGAGGGTGGGAGAGAGTGGCCTGGGAGCCAACAGACCTGGCTGTGAGACCTGGCTTGCTGTGTGACCCTGGCAAGTTGTTTTCCCTCTCAGCACCTAGCTCCCCTCTCATGGTTGCCAGATAAAATACAGGAAGTCCAGTTAAATTTGAATTTCAGATAAACGAAAAAAAGTTTATTTGGAAATAAGCCCCACACAATATGGGGCCTACTTATACTAAAAAAAATAGTTTTTGGTCTTTTATCTGAAATTCAGATTTAACTAGACATTCTGTGTCTTATTTGCTAAATCTGGCAACCCTACCTCTGCAAAACAAGGTGGTCTCTGATGACCTGATACAGCTCTGATGTTCTATGATCACCTCACTGCTGGGCCTGTCCTATTTGGCACGTTCTGGAAAGTTGGCTGCTAGCGCCAGAACTGCTACTCTAAGGGGTTGACCAAGGACAGAAACGAGAGAGAATATTTGTGTGGTTCCTTGGGGGTGGGAAGGGGTGTCTTTAGAAAAGACAAAGACACCAGCTTTGCAGGTACTTCATTCCCTGCAACCACTGGGGAACCTCCAAAGTCATGGGGAAGTTCCTTCACATCAGTGCCATGGTTGAAACAGCTGCGCACACAGTGCCACTTCTCCATCCCCAGCGCCCAAGGTGGGGCCTTCGAACTTGTGGGTCAGCCAAACAAAAAGAAGATGATGGAAATCAACCTCATTCATCCTTTCATTAATTCTCATGACACCAGTAAAGTGGGTGCTAATATTAATCCCACCTGAAATCAAATTTTTAAAATATAAGACTCACTCAGAAATTATTTGATTCATCCAACATCACACAGCTAGTAAGTGACAGAGCCAGGATGTGGACCACATCTCTCTGAGCCCGAAATCCTTTATCAACAGGATTTATATATGGCCTCCTGGCACGTGCCAGGAGCTAGCCTAAAGCCAGCAGCAGAGTGAACATCCTGTGTCCGGCTGCAGGACTGTGGTGCTCCGTGGACCAGAGTCTCAGCATGGACCAGGACCAGTGGAGAGGTCTTCCCGACCTCCTTAAGGCATCTCAGCTCTCTGGCCAAAGCCATCTCTTCTGGACATTTAGAGGGTGTCTCTGCTTTGTGGATACTGTCCTGCCTGATGAAACTGGAGCGAAGCTGAAGCCCTTCCTCAAGGTGAATGGCCTGAGGTTGACTTAATCAGGTGTTTGCACGATTTCTCCTTGGTGTGGACGATCCGATAGTCAATCAGCTTAGGGTTGTGAATTCAGTCCTTTCCCCACCATTGGGGGCAGGTCCTGGGCTTCTCTGCCATTAGAACCTTCCCTTCCAATGGGTGAGGAGGGATAAGCCTACAGGAAGCTCTTTCTCCGTGTCATATGTGTACATGACTTTTCCCAGGGGGTTCCTGGTGGTGGATGAGTTCTCACTAAAGCTCTTTCTGTACTCAGAGAGGTTTTTTTTTTTAGATGTTGGGGGTAGGAGTTTATTAATTAATTAATTAATTTTTGCTGTGTTGGGTCTTTGTTTCTGGAGAGGGCCTTCTCTATTGCAGCAAGCGGGGGCCACTCTTCATCGCGGTGCGTGGGCCTCTCACTGTCGCGGCCTCCCTTGTTGCGGAGCACGGGCTCCAGACGTGCAGGCTCACTAGTTGTGGCTCATGGGCCTAGTTCCTCCATGGCATATGGGATCCTCCCAGACCAGGGCTCGAACCTGTGTTCTCTGCATTAGCAGGCAGATTCTCAACCACTGTGCCACCAGGGAAGCCCTGTACTCAGAGCGTTTTATCAGGTTTTTCCTCTTGGGTGAGTCCTCAGATACAGAAGGTACAAATTGCTGTGGGTGAAACGCTTTCTCAAAATGTGTACACCTGTAGTTTCTCCTCTGAAAAAAATTGCCCCAACCTTGGAAATTGGGCAGAAGAATTAGGGTCACCAGATTCTCAGAAGACAGAGAATCATTTGGGTGATTATTTCCTCATTTCTCTCACAGATAGCGCACAACTAGTACCACTATAGATGCAGAGAGAGGTTGAATGATTACGTACAAAGAATGTCTTGGGCAATAGGGCTCAATCCTCTCTTCAGAACCCTGGCTGAGGAATACCATTCGAGGAGAATAAAATTTTCTTTGATTTCTTATTTACTATAGATCAGCGCCCAGAATCTGTAATGTCAGATGTTGACCTGCCAAAAAGGAAAAGATGCAAATATTTTTTGTCTGGGAGAGATGAGAGTGAAGTGGAAACATCTCTTCTGATTAGCCCTACCAGGTAGACCAGGTGCACAAATTCACCTACAACGTGTGTGACATGAGCCAACCATTTCTCTTATGTACGCACAGCAACACACCACCTACTCGACTACACACACACACACACACACACACACACACACATAACATCAAAGATCGGAATGGTAGTTACTAGGGATGGGTCGCGGGTAGGGATGGGGAATTATTGATCAATATACATAAAGCTTTGGTTAGGGACTTCCCTGGTGGCACAGTGGGTAAGACTCCATGCTCCCAATGTAGGGAGCCTGAGTTCGATCCCTGGCCGGGGAACTAGATCCCACATGCATGCCGCAACTAAGACCCGGTGCAACCAAATAAATAAATATTAAAAAAAAAAAGCTTTGGTTAAGTAAGATGAACAAGCTCTAGAGACCTGCTATACAACATTGTACCTATAGCCCACACCAATGTACACTTAAAATTTAAGAGGATAGACCTCATGTTAAGTGTTATCACGATAAAATAAAATAAAATAACCCTCGATTTTCATCTTCCTGTCAGTCTACCGGTAGGAGGTAGTGGGGTGTGAGAGACAAAGACCTGGATTAGATCCAAATAATTATTGAGAAACAAACACCCAAACCCCAGACTCACAACCTATTTGAAGGCCCTGGAAGGCCAAAGAATACAAAGCTTTTCTGGGTAGAACAGAAACAGATGATGACTCCTAATGGGTGTCCTAAATGGGCTCCTTTCTTTCTTCCTTCCTTTCTTTTTAAAATATTTATTTATGGGCTTCCCTGGTGGCGCAGTGGTTGAGAATCTGCCTACCAATGCAGGGGACACGGGTTCGAGCCCTGGTCTGGGAAGATCCCACATGCCGCAGAGCGGCTAGGCCCGTGAGCCACAATTACTGAGCCTGCACATCTGGAGCCTGTGCTCCGCAACAGGAGAGGCCGCGATAGTGAGAGGCCCGTGCACTGTGATGAAGAGTGGCCCACACTTGCCACAACTAGAGAAAGCCCTCGCACAGAAACGAAGACCCAACACAGCCATAAATAAATAAAAGTAACAAAAAAAAAACTAAAACATAAAAAAAAAAAAATATATATTTATTTATTTTAGCTGCGCCAGGTCTTAGTTGAGGCATGCAGGATCTTTAGTTGTGGCATGCGTGCGGGATTCTAGTTCTCCTACCAGGAATCGAACCCGGACCCACTGCATTGGGAGCAAGGAGTCTTATTCACTGGATCACCAGAAAAGTTCCTCGTTTATTTCTTTCTAAGGAAATTTTATATCATGTTTTCAAAGTTATCACTACAATGTCACATGTGTACTTTGTAAAAATTTTCAAACAATCCAGACATTTATAAAATGAAGAGTTATTCCAGACACAGCTGCTGGTAACAGTTGCAAGTGTATTCTTCAAGACCCTCCTCTCTATTTATGAAGTTATATCCACCTCTCCTGCACACGTAATTATTACTCTTCCATAACTTCTTTTCTCACTTGAGTGTCACGGACATGGTTCCATGTCGTTGCAGGCAGCTGTACCTCATTCTTCCTTACAGCTGCCTAGTATTCTACTGTGTGGATGTATCATAAACTATGTCTTTGATCTCACACTGAGAGGCATTTGGGTCGATTCCCAGGCCCCCAATTGCATTCTGGTTCCAGAAGGCTCCCTCTCTCCTGCCCATTTTTACTCTTTTACTCAGCAGCTTACCTGGCTTCTCTGCCACAATCCTGCCTGTAACCTTTGGCTCCAGTTCTCTGTTGCCACCTTTTTGGATAGAAAACCCAGGTTTGGACAATTTACTCAGCTGTGAATTTGGTTCCTTTCATATTATGATTTATTTATTCCTTCCTTCCTTCCTTCCTTCCTTCCTTCCTTCCTTCCTTCCTTCCTTTCTTTCTTTCTTTCCTTCCTTCTTTCTCTTTCCTTCCTTTCTCTTTTGCAGCATCTGGGATCTTAGTTCCCTGACCAGGGATCGAACCTGCATCCTCTGCATTGGAAGTGCAGAGTCTTAACCACTGGACCGCCACCGCCAGGGAAGTCCTCAGATTATGATTTCTTGTTTTGACCTGCTGCTTCGGCTTCCCTGCACTGCTCCTGAGGATAAAAGTGCCCGCCCCAGTCCCAGGAAAGCCAGCTCACCTGCTCCGTCCCTCATTCATCCATGCCTGACAAGGGGACAGGAAGCCAACATCCTAGCACTGCCCTCTTTGGACATGCAGCCCACGTGGTCACCTACCCAACTGAGGACTTTTCTGTGCTCCACCCTCTAATATGTAATTACCCTTGCCCTACAAACCATGTAAGTATCTTTCATCATCCAACTATTTATCTGCTACAAATGATAGTTTTTTCATCTGGAAGAGGGGCTGCACATCCCCCCACCCCCACCCAGGGCCGTGTGTGATTAGATGCAGTGCAGAAAGGGGAAAGGATATATGCCTCTGAGTCACACTGACTTGGAGTCAAATCTTGTTTCTCTACTTATTAACTGTCCGGGGGGAACTTAATGTCTCTGAGGAGTCATAGTTTCAGAATCTAATATGGGGTTGTGCTGTCTCCCCTACAGGACCATTCTGAGGATTAAGTAAGGCAGGTGAAAAGTACGTAAAATGTGCTTGAAAAGGTAGCAGTTTTTGAGTGGTGATGACTAATTTCCCATAAACTCCAGAAAAAGGAATCATTTTTGTTTCCCGTTAGAGTGGTCATAAATTGCGCGTTCACGAATGGAGTTTTCCGTCAAGGCGGGTGTTCGTTCTTGGGCAAATCATCCTTGTAGGCCCACCTAGACGTTTCATTTCGTTTTCCGGTGAGACACATAATGCACAAGGAATCTGCCATGGCTGCCCAGTGTCTTTGTAACATTAAAAAAAAAAACAAAACTATAAAGAGTAATTCATAAAGAAAATTACATAAAATAAATGTACAATTTAACAAAATATTATACAGTTCACATCCATGTAACCACAACCCTGTTCAAAAAAATAGATTATTATTGTCAAGCCATAAGCAGCCACCGTTCACCTCTCAATCACAATTCTGTTTCCCTACAGGAAACCATGGTCTGAATGTTATAGTAATTACTTCCTTACCTTTCTTTATACATTTGCCACCTATGTCACTGTTCCTAAACAGTATTGTGGGCTTCCCTGGTGGCGCAGTGGTTGAGAGTCCGCCTGCCGATGCAGGGGACACGGGTTCGTGCCCCGGTCCGGGAAGATCCCACATGCCGCGGAGCGGCTGGGCCCGTGAGCCATGGCCGCTGAGCCTGCGCGTCTGGGGCCTGTGCTCCGCAACGGGAGAGGCCACAACGGTGAGAGGCCCGCGTACCGCAAAAAAACCAATATCGTTAGTTTTGCCCATTTTGGAAGTTTATATAAATGAAGTCATGTAGTATGTATTCTTAAACATCTGGCTTCTCTCACTCAACATTACGCTTTTAAGATTTGTCCATATCAGTGCATGCAGCTGTTGTTTGTTCATTTTCAGTATTCTATAGAATTCCTTTATGTTCATATACCACAATTTTATCTTTTCTAGTATTGATGGACACTTGTTTCCAGTTTCAGGCTCTCCTGTGTAATGCATTTATGAATAAACCTGTGCGTGTGGCCTGTTTCTCTAGGGCCGACATTGCTGAGTTAAAAGATGTGAGCACCTTCAATTTTTCTACCACATCCAAAGTGATTTTACCAATTTAAACTTTCATAGCGGTTTATAAAACTGTTGTATTAGACCTTGTGATGGTTAATTTTACGTATCAAATTGGCTGGGCCATTGTGCCCAGGTATTTGGTCAAACATTATTCTGGATGTTTGGATGTTTCTGTTGAGGTTGGTTTTTTTTTCAGAAAAGATTAGCATTTAAGTCAGTGGACTTTGAGTAAAGCAGATCACCCCCATAATGTGGATGGGCCTCATCCAATCAGTTGAAGGTCTTAACTGAACATAGACTGACCACCGCTAAACAAGAAGAAATTCTTCCAGCAGACAGCCTGTGGACTCTAACTGCGATTCTTCCCTGAGTCCAGCCTGCCAGCCTATCCCGTCAGATTTGGGACTCACCAAGGCTCCACAATCATGTGAATCAATTTCTTTTTTTTTTTAATTAATTAATTTATTTATTTTTGGCTGCATTGGGTCTTCGTTGTGGTGCACCAGCTTCTCACTGCAGTGGCCTCTCTCGTTGCAGAGCACGGGCTCTAGGCTCACAAGCTTCAGTAGTTATGGCACGCAGGCTCAGTAGTTGTGGCTCGCGGGCTCCAGAGCACAGGCTCAGCGGCCATGGCGCACGGGCTTAGTTGCTCCGCGGCATGTGGGATCTTCCGGAGCAGAGCTCGAACCCGTGTCCCCTGCATTGACAGGTGGATTCTCAACCACTGCACCACCAGGGAAGTCCCTGAATCAATTTCTTAAAATAAATTTCTCTCTCTCTCTCTCTCTCTCTCTCTCTCTCTCTCCCTATCTATCTATCAACATCCAAAATACATACATATATAGAGAATATATATATATTTAATAAATTTATTTATTTGGCTGTGTTGGGTCTTCATTTCTGTGCAAGGGCTTTCTCTAGTTGCGGCGAGCGGTGCCATTCTTCATCGCGGTGCACGGGCCTCTCACTATCGCGGCCTCTCTTGTCGCGGAGCACAGGCTCCAGACGCGCAGGCTCAGTAGCTGTGGCTCACGGGCCTAGTTGCTCGGCGGCATGTGGGATCTTCCCAGACCAGGGCTCGAACCCGTGTCCCCTGCATTGGCAGGCAGATTTATAGAGAATATTATATATATATATATATGTATATATTTATATATATGGAGAGAGAGAGGAAGCCAGTCTTTGTTCTACTAAGGCCTACAGCTGATTAGATGAGGTCCACCTACATTACAGAGGGAAATCTGCTTTACTCCAAGTCCACTGATTTATATTTGCATATGTATGTAGTATACACATACACACACATCCTGTTGGTTCTGTTTCTCTGGATAACCCTGACTTATACAGACCTAAAATTAAGGCTTATTATGCACTGCCTTGACAGGTGGCAAAACAGAGAGGGCCTTTAGTGGCCTAAGTGCAAGTCCATCTCCTCACTCTGTTCCATTGGAAAAGGTCCCCTAGCCAAACAACCCTCCTTATCCAGGGGACCAGGCACAGTTCCTGATTACCTCTGAGTACTGGGATTCAGTTTCCTGTCAGCCTGTAGAATTATTCAAGCAAATCAATCATATCTTACCAGGGGAACCAGAGGGCACTCCATCTTCCTGATACCACAAAGCCTGCTTCCCACAGCCCCTCTGCTCTGTGTGGCCCTGTATGGCATGGGATGTCCTCATCCCTCAGGATGTGAGTATATGTGACCAATAAGCTGCTGTTGATCTTATCTGTCCAAGTGTCAAGTGTCGTGTGTTTAGTGATCCCCCTAACTATAGGGCAGGAATCCCTCCCTCACCAGTGGAATGGGAGGCGTTTAAAACAAAAAGCTAGTATTCCATCAAATTCTCACCAACACCTGGTATCACCATAATTTAAACTTTTAGTCAGTCTATTAATATCTCATTATAGTCTTAATTTTTTTCATTGAAGTAAAGTTGATTTACAATGCTGTACAGCAAAGTGATTCAGTTATACATATATATACATTCTTTTTTAATATTCTTTTCCATTATGGTTTATCATAGGGGACTGAATATAGCTCTCTGTGTTATACAGTAGGACCTTGTTGTTTATCCATCCTATATATAATAGCTTACATCTGCTGACCCCAACCTCCCACTCCATTCCATCCCCAAACCCCCTCCCCCTTGGCAACCACCAGTCTGTTCTCTATGTCCGTGATTCTGTTTGTCTCATGGATAGCTTCATTTGTGTCATATTTTAGATTTCACATATAAGTGACAGCATATGGTACTTGCCTTTCTCTTTTTGACTTACTTCACTTAGTGTTATAATCTCTAGTTGCATCCATGTTGCTGCAAATGGCATTAGTTCATTCTTTTTTATGGTTGAGTAGTATTCCATCGTATATACATACCACATCTTCTTCGTCCATTCCTTTGTCGGTGGACACTTAGGTTGCTTCCATGTCTTGGCTATTGTGAACAGTGCTGCAATGAACGTAGGGGTGCATGTATCTTTTTGAATTATAGTTTTCTCTGGATATATGCCCAGGAGTGGGATTGCTGGATCATATGGTGATTCTAGTTTCAGTTCTCTGAGGAGCCTCCATACTGTCTTCAACAGTGGCTGCACATCATGCTATTAATTTTTATGTCCTTGATCACTAATGAGACCATATGCACTTTTTCATGAGCATTGTCCGTTTGTGTTTTTTTCTTTGGTGGAATGTCTTGTGGCAGAAACCGATTGGCTGTTCATCAAAGTTGTTTCCTTTTTCTCCTGGCTGTACTGCTCGACTGCATTTCCCTGCTTCCCTTGCAGCTATGTGAGCCAGGTGGCTAAGATCTAGCTAAGGAAATGCTAGCAGAAGTGACATGAGCTATTTCTAGGCCTGGCCTTGAAAAATCTGCCACCCATGAAACTCTCCTTTCTCCCCCATCTGCTGGCTAGACGTTGATGTCCAGGGTGCCTTTGGAGGCCTCGTGATGAAGACAGCTGAGTGTCTGTCAGCCTGGGTACCCAAGTGACTTTGTGGCGCAGAGCCTCCTGTGGTCAAGAACATCAATTTTGGACCTCACCTAAGCAAAAAATAAACTACAACTTCTATTGTATGAAGCACTGAGATTTGGGGGTTGGTCGTCATAGCTGTTAGTCTACCTTTACTGATACTTGCTGATTTATCTATTGTGACTTTTAATTTAGGAGTTCCTTTTGGATATAAGTCTTTTGTCAGTTATCTGTGTTGCAAATATATTCTCTTCTGTGGTTGGTCTTTTCCTTCTATTAATGCTGTCTTTTGAAGAATAAAAACTATTCATTGTAATATGGTCAAGTTTATCACTCTCTCCCATTATGATTAGCATGATTTTGCATTTGCTCATAAAATGTTTCCACGTGGGGTTAATAATATATTCTCTTGTTTTGTCATCCAAACTTTTTTTAGGTGGGGGAGCTTTCATATTTAAGTTTAGAATCACCTGGGACTCATTTTTTTGGTATGATGTGAAGTAGGTGTACAACTTGCTTGTTTTCCTGTGTGGATCTCAAATTGTGACAACATCACTTATAAATTTTGGTATCTGGTAGACCAAGTCCCCCCACTTTTTTCTACTCCAAGAGTGTCATTGCAGGGCTTCCCTGGTGGTGCAGTGGTTAAGAATCCGCCTGCCAATGCAGGGGACACGGGTTCAAGCCCTGGTCCAGGAAGTTCCCACATGCCGCGGAGCAACGAAGCCTGCACTCTAGAGCCCACGAGCCACAACTACGGAAGCCTGCGTGCCTAGAGCCCGTGCTCTGCAACAAGAAAAGGCACCACGATGAGAAGCCCACACACCGTAACGAAGAGTAGCCCCCGCTCAGCACAACTAGAGAAAGCCCGCGCGCAGCAATGAAGACCCAGTGCAGCCAAAAATAAATAAATAAATTAAAAAAAAAAAAAAGAGTGTCATTGATCTTTTTTTTCTTTTTTTTTTTCGGTAAGCGGGCCTGTCACTGTCGTGGCCTCTCCCGTTGCGGAGCACAGGCTCGAGACGCCCAGGCTTAGCGGCCACGGCTCACGGGCCCAGCCGCTCCGCGGCATGTGGGATCTTCCCGGACCGGGGCACGAACCCGTGTCCCCTGCATCGGCAGGTGGACTCTCAACAACTGTGCCACCAGGGAATCCCCTCATTGCCTTTCTTGATCCCTGCATTTCTCTATGTATTTAGAATCCGTTCGTCATGTTCCACGAAAAAAACAAAAAAATCTGTTGCGATTTTTGACTGGTATTAATTTACATCTATAGATTATTTGGGAGGAGAATTGACAACTCTTCCAATTAATGAATATATTATAGTTTTCCAGTTATTTGGGTCTTCTTTAATATCTCTCAGTATAGCTGTTAATTTTTTTCTGTAGATGTATCCCACCTGTTTTTGTTCATTTTTTTCCTAGGTGCTTGATACATTTTATGCTATTAGACGTAGTTTATATTTTAGTTTGATCAATGTCACTAAAAATCTTTTTTGTGTCTAGTTTCCCCTTTCTTCTGTTTATGTAGCAAGGCCTAGTTTTATCACTGACTAGCAGTCTTGGATTTTGTATCTACTTTACAGCTCCAGTTACATTGAATTTGGTTGGGTTTGGGTCTTCAATCTTAGATCCTAACCAACAAGGACTTACTGTATAGCACAGGGAACTCTGCTCAATATTATGTAACAATCTAAATGGGAAAAGAATTTGAAAAAGAATAGACACATGTATATGTATAACGGAATCACTTTGCTGTATACCCGAAACTATCACAACATTGTTAATCAACTATACTCCAATATAAAATAAAAAGGTCAAAAAAATCTTAGGGACTTCCCTGGTGGTCCAGTGGTTCACACTCCATGCTCCCAATACAGGGGGCCCAGGTTCGATCCCTGGTCAGGGAACTAGAGATCCCGCACGCTGCAACTAAGACCTGGCACAGCCAAATAAACAAATAAATATTAAGAAAAAAAATCTTAGATCCTAATTTGAACCCTCTACCTCCACGTCAGGTTCTGTGTGTGAGGCTAGAAGGTGGTAGAAGACTGACTAACCTCTCACCAGAGGGTCTAGGGAAGATTGATCTTTCCTTATATCCAGCCCATTAACCAAGCCTTCCAGTAACATCAGAATGTATCCTGAATCCACTCCTCTCCTTCTCTGAGGCATGACCCCCAGTCTAGCCACAGTCATACCTCATCTGGACCACTGAATAGCTTCCTAACTGGCTTGCATGCTCCCACGCTGCCTCTTCCATGCATTCGCTATGCCACAACCAGAACTGTAAAGAATATGAGCTGATTTTCCGTGGGAGACCATTCTGATGGGAAGCCATTTCAAAGGCTTTCTCGCCACACTTCTAATAAAATCGAAATTCTCCAGCCTCTCTGGCCTATGAGACTGGTCCAGCTTACCTCTGTCTCCCTGTCCAATCTCCTCTTGTGTTACTCAACACCCCCCTTATTCCATCTGACCCCCAGCCTTCTGACAGTTTCTAGATTCCACATACTCTTTCCTGCCTCTCTCCTTGTTCTTCCTGTGCCAGGACTTTCCTTTCACCAACTTTCTGTGTGGCTGGTTCATCCTTCAGGTGGGTTTGAACCTTTAAATATTCCTCCTCAGAGCAGGCTTTCTGACCACCTTCACTGTTATTCTCTGCCATACTGCCCTTTCGCTTTCCTCGTTACCTTTATCACAAGAGGGCTATCGTTTTGTTTGCTCCTTGTTCCCTTGATTGTCATTTGTCTTCCGCTCTAGACTGTGAACCAGCTGAAGGCAGGGATCCCACCTGTCTTGTTCACCATTCTATTCCTGATACATCATACGGTGCTCACCATCTAGAAGAGATTCAGTAACTGTTGGTTGAATAGGTGGATACATCTTGCCTAAATCAAAAGACAGAAGTCCTGAGGGTGGGGACTCCTCACAGGAGCTGGATGAACTGCTGAGAATCTCAAATGATTGCGAGTAGTGATCGCTGACAACCGTGTGTGTGACCGGGATAGGAGTTGGTCAATGAGTCTAGTATAAACGTTCTTCACCCAGTGAGAGGGTGCTAACTAAAAATTGGCATTCGCCATCTGCCTGTACAAGGATGAAGCCACTAGCCTCTGTAGGGAGTTCAGGGTGGAGATTAGGAGCGAGGCACACTGCTCTGGGAACAACTGGCAGAGCAGACTTTCAGCAAGTTAGATATTTTCAGGAGAAGATTTTATGAGCCCAATGCTTGCATTTCCTCGTATCTAGAAAAGCACTGAAATCATTAAATGTGACCTCTGCTCCTCGTGACAAGCAGCCAGCCTCTGCCAACATGTGTCTTGACTGTACGTGCCCCCTTCACTAAAATCGTAGAGAACACTGACCTTCCCTCTTTGAATAAAAAATATTGCCTGCCATATCTGTAGACAAAGGATGTTGCAGCCATCGAGCTATCGCATTACAGCCACCCCGATGGTGAGCCCTGAGGGAACTCGGGATGGAAACAATGCCTGCTAATGCAGCCACCCCCTAACAGTACACCCAGAGGAGACCTCAGGTTGAGGAAACACGGGATACTTGCCCCAGACAGCCAGAGGAATGATTTCAATGAGTCCAGATTTTGCATCTTCCCTCACAAAGAAAAGCGCTCAATTCCTTAACTTGAGATATCTGATTTTCTTTAATTAACAGTAATCTTTTGATGTTCTGACTACCTGGTCTTTGTTGCAAAAACTCCTATGTATCCTTCCCTCGCCGCCTCTTCAGAGCAGTCCCTCAGAGTGATCTGAGAGTCCTGACTCCTGGGCTTGAAGTCCTCAGAATGTCCACCAAATAAAACATAACTCTCAGCTTGTAGGTTGTGCATTTTTTTCAGTCTACACCTTCCACCTCTTTGGAGCAGTTTCTCAGAGCTATCTGAAATGTTAAGTCCCAGGCTATAGTCTTTTTTTTTTTTTTTTTGCTGCACTGCGTGGCTTGTGGATCTTAGTTCCCCAACTAGGGATTGAACCAGATCGGGTTGGAAGCTCAGAGTCCTAACCACTGGGCTGCCAGGGAATTCCCTACAGTCCTCATTTTACCCCAAAGAAAACTTAACTCACATTGAGCTTTTTTTTTTCAATCAACAGGGAATTCCACCCGTTGGTCCCTAACAATTCCATCTTTCTGATCCCTTTCCATCCTTCATCTCAGTGAGTTAAAGGACGAAAACTACCCACAAACAGGAAGAACTGGTATGAAAAGAAGCACACCAATGGCACACTGGTATCAACTGCTAACTTCTGCTGTGGCTGGGGGCTAATGTGACACATCCTCAGGGTTTGCAATCACAGTTCTTGCCTACCTTGTGAGAGGCTCAGATTCCATTTCTGCTCCATGCAACTTCCTTTCAGCCCACCACCCGGCACACAGCAGAAACTCAACAGATATTTGTTGACTGATTGGATGACTCTTTTGACATGCGCCATCAAGGACACAGATGACGGACTTCCTTGGTGGCGCAGTGGATAAGACTCTGCGCTCCCAATGCAGGGGACCCGGGCTCGATCCCCGGTCAGGGAACTAGATCCCACATGCATGCCGCAACCAAGGAGCCCACGTGACACAACTAAGACCCAGTGCAACCAAATAAATAAATATTAAAAAAAAAAAAAAAGGACACAGATGAAATTGTCCTCCCATGCCTTCTAGCAGTTATTTCCTCCTGCACACCCACCCAAGTAGGCACCTTTGGCAGCTGCAACCAGGAGGCTGGTGATGCCCATTACCTCCTCTAAAGACGTGATGAGGCTAAGAGAGAGGAGAGACACAAAGATATTACAGGGAGGTGGGAGTGGAGCAGAGGAGAGCAAGCCCTCTCCCAAATCCCAGAGAAACAGCTACACCAGGAGCACATTAACCATTCAAGACTGTGGAGGCAATGCTCTAGATCCCACCCTCACCCCAATATATTTCAGTCATGCTTTCCTTGTAACTGCTAGCCCCAAGTTACTCTCATTTTCATACCTTACTAAATACATAGAAATTTAAACATTAACATTAATTGCCTTCATTTACCTGTGTGCTGCAATAAAATGATCTTTTGGTAAAATTTTCTTTAATATTACAAATAGGGCTGGATTGATGCTTTCCATCCATCCTAACCGTATTCTATCATCGCTTCACCTCATCCCAGGGTATTCGTTGGGGATCCAAACCCCGCTGTCTTTTCATTTAGTCAGAAGCTCCCTAGGGCTTCTCTGGGCCACACTTCCGGCCACGGTGCAGCTCAGACAAGTGGCAAAAGCTCCCACCTCAAAGAACTCTTGTCCTGTTTGCATTTTCAAAGACTACCCTTTCATCTGCAACGCCATTCTAATTTGCCATCCAGAGAGCTGACCCGGAAAGCTGGATCCATCGGTGGATTCTGGCTCTCCTGCTAGGTCTCTGGACCTTCCCCTCAGCCTCTTCTCCTTTAGGCTAAAATGGAAAAAGGAAGAGGGAACAAAACCCTGGGAGGATGGGGTAGCCAGGGCCCTTCTTTCCACCTCAGGACGTGTGCTCTGATCGGGATGTGGCTACCTGGGTGACCAGAGTCGGCTTTCAGGCCTTTGAAGAGCCCCCTAGTCAGAATGCTGGTTTATGCTTCTTCAAAGCTCCTTCATTTCTTTTTTACTCTTTTTTTAACAAGGTGCCGCCGCCTGGATTTAAAGGGACTTTGTCCTTTTTTGGCCTCTCTGAATGGTTTTTAAAGCAGTGCTCTGATGGAAACAAAACCTATCTCTCTTTTTAAAAAAATATTTATTTATTTGGTTGCTCCGGGTCTTAGCTGTGGCATGCAAACTCTTAGTTGCAGCACGCATGTGGGAATCTAGTTCCCTGACCAGGGATTGAATCCAGGCCCCCTGCACTGGGAGCACGGAGTCTTATCCACTGCGCCACGGGGGAAGTGCCAACAAAACCCATTTCTGATGTAATTTCCTGGTAGGGTCTTCTGGGCAGTGAACTCCCCAGGCCCAAGGGCTTGACAAGAGCAGGCTGTGGGGTAAGTCCTGCATCCCTGTGCAGACCACCTAAGCCAGTGGGGAAGGGATAATCCTATTTCTGGGAAGTGCCTTGTCACAAATTGTCCTGAAGGGTGGACAAGGCTTAGGGATTCCAGTCCTGGCTCCACAAGGCTTTATATTCCCAGACCTCAGTCTCCTCATCTGTAAAACAGTGGACTTTTTTTTTTTAAATAAATTTACTTGTTTTATTATTTATTCTTATTTTTGGCTGCATTGGGTCTTCATTGCTGCACACGGGCTTTCTCTGGTTACTGCGAGCGGGAGCTACTCTTCGTTGTGCTGTGTGGGCTTCTCATTGCGGTGGCTTCTCTTGTTGGGAGCACGGGTTCTAGGTGCGCGGGCTCAGTAGTTGTGGCTCGTGGGCTCTAGAGCATAGGCTCAGTAGTTGTGGCACACGGGCTTAGTTACACAGCGGCATGTGGGATCATCCCGGGCCAGGGGTCGAACCCGTGTCCCTTGCGTTGGAAGGCGGATTCTTAATCACTGTGCCACCAGGGAAGCCCCTAAAACAGTGGACTTTTATTTTTGCCATATTCTCGCACCGCTGTACTAGTATGTACTTTCATATTTGCTGTGGACTGAATTGTGTCTCCCCGACCCCCTCCAAGTTCCTATGTGGAAGCCCTAACCCCAATGTGATTTTACCTGGAGATAGTCTTTAGGAGGTAATTAAAGTTCAGTGAGGTCATAAGGATGGGGTCTTAATCCAATAGGAGGGTGGCCTTCTAAGAAGAGGAAGAGACACACACACATGTTAGGGCAAACACTGACTGAAACTGCCTGCCCTGGACAGGCGAGGTAGTAGCCACTCGCATGAGGTATCTTAAACAGGAGGTCCTGGTAGGGAATGCTGAACTAACAAGCTACCACCAACCAGAAGAATTCGGGAAAGGTCAAAAGGAGAGAGGAGACTCCAGTCTATATGTCCTACCAACCTCCAGAAGGCTTCTCGCTGGAATCCATCCTGGCTGAGCGATGCGTGCGCCACCAGGATGGACCCTGAGCCAGAGTCATTGGCCAGAGACAACCCGGAAACTGAGCCCATTCCCATAAACCCGGAGATGGTGAGCCACGTGGCAGAGCAGTTCCCCAGGGTTCCCTTACCCTCCCGGACCCCACCCAGGTTCCGCTTCCCGATAAAGTCTCCTGCTTTGTCAGCACGCGTGTCTCCTCGGACAATTCATTTTCGAGTGTTAGACAAGAGCCCACTCTTGGGCCCTGGAAGGGGTCCCCCTTCCTGCAACACCTACACCTCATCCACGTGAAGACACAGAGGAGAGGGACCTCCCTGAACATTCTTCTGTGCTGGCGCCCTGATCTCGGACTTCCAGCCTCCAGGACTGTGAGAAAATGAAATTCTATTGTTTAGGCCACCTAGTCTAGGATATTTTTATGGCAGCCTGAGCTGACTAATGGACTCATTTTGTTTACTTGAATACACCTATATAAAAAGGAAACTTGAATTCTCCTCTGTAAATGGAAAATCGGTAGCCCTCACCATAAATAGAATGAATCAGGGCCAACCAGACACAGGGCCTTGAGCCCAGAGTACTTTTAGGGGCCTATGAATCAGAAGAAAAAACAAATGCAATAACGAAACCAGTCTAGATTATATTCTTATTTATACCAATAAAGTCTTGAAATGTAATTTTTAATTTTTTTTAATGCAGGAAGGTGGCTCACCAAGGCAAAAGTGCCTAGGGTCCATCAAAGTCAGAATGCAGCCATGGAATGAACGTACCTACAAGAGAAATGCAATGAAAACAAACGACGTTCCTAAATTCTAGCAGATTCCACCTGCTGAAGTCTCTGTACTTCCTTCCTTCTGTGCCTCCTCATTCCTTGTTAAAAATGGAAATTAACATGTGTTAAGTATTAAACACTGATTAGCACCAAACTGATACTTTGTCCTGGAGAAATCAAGAAGGATCAAAAGAAGTTGAAAAGGGAAATGTTTTCTCAGCTTATGATTTATTGTTATTTAGTACCACCTAAAATTGTTTGACATCCCTTCAGTGGGTTCATCCTGTACATGCGAGACACTGGCTTTGATGATGATGGTGATGATGATGATGACCTTGACCACCATATTATCGTGGTCCAGGTTTGTTAGGAATGCTCACCATGTGTCAGGTCCTTGGCTAAAAATTTTCATATTCAAATCTCACTTAATGTTCACAGAGACGTTGGGAACAAGGTATTATGAGAAAATATCAGAGCTTTAAATCCAGCCCCGATTGACCCTAAATCCCATATTCTTTTTTTTTTTTTTTGCAGTACGCAGGCCTCTCACTGTTGTGGCCTCTCCCGTTGCGGAGCACAGGCTCCAGACGCACAGGCTCAGCGGCCATGGCTCACGGGCCCAGCCGCTCCGCAGCATGTGGGATCTTCCCGGATCGGGGCACGAACCCGTGTCCCCTGCATCGGCAGGCGGACTCTCAACCATTGCGCCACAAGGGAAGCCCATAAATCCCATATTCTTAATTCCTAGGTTATACTTCCTATTTTTGTTTCCCTCTTTTCAATTGTCTTTAAAAAACACATTGTATTTGTTTATAATTTTGAATGGATAGTTATTCACAAAGTAGGAAATTTTTAAAATACAAAATAATTGAAATTAAGTCTCCCCACCCCACCCCAAGACACTCAGTTTCTCTCCACAGACTGATAAACCACACATCAGTTGCATCCTTCCAGGTTAGTCTGTAACTGTTTAAAGATAATTTCCAGAAAAAGATAAAACCATGACTTTCATACAGATATAAAATGGACACTGTTAAAGATTTCATTCTACTCATTAATCAACAAGGGAAACAGGCAGATGTTAAACTCAAAGAGAATCTGGAAACAGACACATTTATAGATCAAGAGTATTGAAATGAACATACAAATAAAGGCAAAACTGGTTTTTCCATGGGGTGGGAGAATGAAAGTCAACTAAACCTCTATTGGACAGAAAAAATTTTCATGTCCCTAAGAATTATTTTGCATCAGTTACTACAAATTACAGAATTTCAAAGACAGTGAAAGGCAGGCAGTCTGAAAAGGGTATGCTGTTTGTAGATAACATTTTTTTCCCTCCCAAACTGATAACTATTTTATCAAGTTCTTAAGTATCCTTTCAGGTGAGTCTCTAACCTGCAAACATAAATGTATACACTGTAGTCTTTAAGCAGACAGCTAGGATGTCATACTGTCTATGGTGTCTGAAAAGGTTTTTTTTTTTTTTTTAATTTATTTATTTTTGGCTGTGTTGGGTCTTCATTGCTGCGCTCGGGCTTTCTCTAGTTGCAGCGAGCTGGGGCTACTCTTCATTGCAGTGCACGGGCTTCTCATTGTGGTGGCTTCTCTTGTTGCAGAGCATGGCTCTAGGTGTGTGGGCTTCAGTAATTGTGGCATGCAGGCTCAGTAGTTGTGGCTCGCAGACTCCAGAGCGCAGGCTCAGTATTTGTGGCACACGGGCTTAGCTGCTCCGCGGCACGTGGGATCTTCCCAGACCAGGGATCGAACCTGTGTCCCCTGCATTGGCAGGCGGATTCTTAAACACTGCACCACCAGGGAAGTCCTGAAAAGGTTTTTTTGTTTTTGTTTTCATTGTTTTTCATGTATCAATGTATTTCCTGACTCGTTTTTCAGATGGTCTCTGAGACCCCCTGTCAATGACAGAACTGTCAGAAAGGAAGGTCCTGGCTCTCCCAAGGGTGGAAGATGACTATTCTCACCTGAGAAGTGCCTGGAGGGGTCCTGAGGAGGGACCAGGCACTGTCACACCTCCCAGGCAGGTACACATCTATGTCTCTGACCCTGGGGAAGAAAGGAAAGGAGAGGGTCTGCAATATAGGAAGGCAGCAATCCAAAGAGACTCCAGAGCAGGGGTCTCTTACAGGGCTAGGCAGCTAAAAAAGCAAGTGAAACTGGCCCAGCCGGGAGCAACAGGGAGTGGTGAGAACTGCAGTAAATGAGGGCAAGTTTTCCTGCTCTAAAGGGGCAGCCCCTACTCAGCTCCAGCCAACCATTGCCATAAGCAGGTGTGGGCCTACATATTGCCAATAGCCTCCTTTTCCAAGAGAAGTCAGAAATAAAAACTTTAATGCAAAAATATTTCCTTTATAAAGAGAGAATATTTTTTATTTATTATTTTCTTAATTAGTATTTTTTAAATTGAAGAATAGTTGATTTACAATGTTGTGTTAATTTCTGCTCTACAGCAAAGTGATTCGGTTTTATATATATATATATGTATTCTTTTTTAAAATTATTCTTTTCCATTATAATTTATCATAGGGATATTGAATATAGTTCTCTGTGCTATACAGTAGGACCTTGTTGTTTATCCATCCTATATATAATAGCTTACATCTGCTAATGCCAACCTCCCACTCCATCCCTTCCCAAATCCCCTCCCGTTTGGCAACCACAAGTCTGATCTCTATGTCTGTGATTCTGTTTCTGTTTCATAGATAGGGTCATTTGTGTCATATTTTAGGTTCCCCATATAAGTGATATCATGTGATATTTGTCTTTCTCTTTCTGGTTTACTTCACTTAGTATGATAATCTCTAGTTGCATCTATGTTGCTGCAAATGGCATTAGTTCATTCTTTTTTATGGCTGAGTAATATTCCATTGTATATATGTACCACATCTGCTTTATCCATTCATCTTTCGATGGACATTTAGGTTGTTTCCATGTCTTGGCTATTGTGAATAGTGCTGCTATGAGCATCGGGGTGCATGTATCTTTTTGAATTAGAGTTTTGTCTGGATATATGTCCAGGAGTGGGATTGCTGGATCATATGGTAATTCTATTTTTAGTTTTCTTTATGGAACCTCCATACTGTTTTCCATAGTGGCTGCGCCAGTTTACATTCCTACCAACAATGTAGGAGGGTTCCCTTCCTTCCACACCCTCTTCAGCATTTGTTATTTGTAGACTTTTTGATGATGGCCATTCTGACCAGTATGAGGTGATACCTCATTGTAGTTTTGATTTTCATTTCTCTAAAAATGAGCAATGTTGAGCATCTTTTCATGTGCCTATTGGCCATCTGTATTTCTTCTTTGGAGCAATGTCTATTAAGGTCTTCTTCCCATTTTTCGATTGAGTTGTTTGTTTTTTTGTTGTTGAGTTGTATGAGCTGTTTGTATATTTTGGAAATGAAGCCCTTGTTGGCTGCATCATTTGCAAATATTTTCTCCCATTCTGTAGGTTGTCTTTTCATTTTGTTTGTGGTTTCCTAAAGAGAGAATATTTTAAAATTTAAATGTTATTTATTTTTGAAGAGGTAGTTCATTCACATTGTTCAAAAATGTAAAAGGCAGTAGGGTTTATAATGAAAGGATTTCTTCCCCCTCCCATACCCAGTCACCTAGTTACCCTCCCCAGAGAAAATCAGAATATCTTATAACCTTCCAGAGATGTTGCAGGCATGCAGACACAAATATTATTTTTCCTTTACTTATACAGATCATAACATACTTTTCACTTTGTACTATATTTTGCTTTTTTCCTTAAAATTTATCTTTAAGAGTCTTCTCTATCAATAGATAAGCAGCTTCCTCATTTTTTAAAAAAAAATTAATTAACTTATTTGTTTTTATTTTTGGCTGTATTGGGTCTTTGTTGCTGTGTGCGGGTTTTCTCTAGTTGTGGTGAGCGGGGGCTACTCTTCGTTGTGGTGCGCGGGCTTCTCGTTGTCGTGGCTTTTCTTGTTGCAGAGCACGGGTTCTAGGCACGAGGGCTCCAGTAGTTGTGGCTCTCGGGCTCTAGAGCGCAGGCTCAGGAGTTGTGGCGCACAGGCTTAGTTGCTCCACGGCCTGTGGGATCTTCCCGGACCAAGGCTCGAACCCGTGTCCCCTGCATTGGCAGGCAGATTCTTAACCACTGCACTACTAGGGAAGCCCCTGCTTCCTCATTCTTGCTTACAGCTGCCTAATATTTCTTTGCATGCATGTACCATAATTAACTTAATCGGACCCCTCTTGATAAATACAGATTGTTTCCAAAGTTTTGCTCTCATAAGTAAACCTCTATTTATATTATTTCACACATTGATAAATATATCATCTATAGGCAAAAATCCTAGAAGTAGAACTGATGGATTAAAGAAACGTACATTTATGATTTTGATAGTTACTGACAATTTTCTCATCAGAGAGATTGTACAAATTTACATTTCAACTAGCAATATATGAGAGTGTCTGTTTTTCCAGACTCTCCCAAAGATGTGTATTATCCATCTTTTTTATTTTTCATCAATCTGATAGGTGAAAAATGGTAACTTAGTATTGTACATATGTATTTCTCCTATTGTGAGCATAGTTGCTGGTCTTTCCACATGTTTAAGAATAATTTCTACATGATTTTCATTGAATTATCTTTTCATATCTTTCATCTGTTTTCTACTAGAGTTGTTTTTATTTTTCTTTATTTGTGGGTGCTCTTTATATATTAGGGGAATTAATACTTTGTCTGGAATACATTGCAAATGAGTTTCCTAGTTTGGTGCTTATAGCTCTCATTTTTAAAATGTTGTATTATAGTTAAAAACTGGCACAAGCCACACAAAAAATATCTGCAAAATCGACCTTGTTTCTGAGCCACCAGTTACCACTTCCATTTGCTAATCCTAAGAAAATGAATGGGAAAACCAAGGTATGGAGGCTGTAAATTGCATTGACCAGAGTCATGTGGCCATGAGCATGGAACTCACCATATTCTGGTCTGGACCAGGGAATGCTTCCTAAATACCAGTTGTCCCTGATGGCAAACCAACAGTGAAGTGTGACCCCTTTGCTCCCATCAAAAGGTTCAATTCAGAAAATGTCAGGGACTGAGGCTGAGGCTGAGACAATTAGAGGAAACCTGCAAAGAACTCACTAGACCACGCATAGGGATATCTGGGTTCTGATCCATGACTTGGGTAAGCCATTTCCCCTGTCTGGGCCCCTGTTTTCTCATCCACACTGTGCAATGTTGCAGAGAGTGGAGTGGTTAGACAACCCTAGACAATCTCAAAACTCCTTTCCAGTTCTGGGTTTAAGGGGACCTGAGGCTAATTTGAAGGTCCTGGGGCAGCCACATTCTAGAGGTTGTTCCCTGTTAAGAAAGACAACTTACAAGTACACATCCCTTTGCAGGAATCAAATTCCTGAGTATAACCTACTGAAGCAGACAGGACAGAAATTTTCACCACCATCTTTAACATGAGAAACGGAGGCCCAGGTAGACATAGCGGTTAAGAAGTGAGAAGTCAGCAGTCTGTGTTTAAGTTCCAGCTTAGAGACTGGACAGATATGTGACATTGGGCCAATAACCTAGCCTCAGTTTTCTTACCTATAAAATGGAGACAACTGGGAATTCCCTGGTGGTCCAGTGGTTAGGACTCCATACTTCCACTGCCAGGGGCCCGGGTTCGATCCCTTGTTGGGGAACTAAGATCCCACAAGCTGTACAGTGCAGCCAAAAAAAAAAACAAACAAAAAAACGGAGACAATAAAAGAACTTATTTTATAGTTAGAGTGAAAATTAAGTGAGAATGATGGGACAGATCAATTATAATAACGCATACCAAGCACTTAGCACAATGCCTGTGCTATGGATTGAATGTTTATGCTCCCCTAAAATTCATATGTTGGAACCCTCACCCCACATGTGGCTGTATTTGGAGATGGAGCCTCTAAGGAAGTAATTAAGATTAAACGAGATCATAAGGGTGGGGCCCTGATTCAACAGGGTTAGTGTCTTTATAAGAAGAGACACAAAACAGCTAATGTTCCGGGACTTCCCTGGTGGCGCAGTGGTTGAGAGTCTGCCTGCCGATGCAGGGGACGCGGGTTCGTGCCCCGGTCCGGGAGGATCCCACATGCCACGGAGCGGCTGGGCCCCTGAGCCATGGCCGCTGAGCCTGTGCGTCCGGAGCCTGTGCTCCGCAACGGGAGAGGACACAGCAGTGAGAGGCCCGCGTACCGCAAAAAAAAAAAAAAAAAAAAAAAAAAAAGATGAAGAGACTGACCACCTGAGCTGAGATTAAAGGCGTACAGGACCTGCAGACACCCTAGTCTTGTGAGCAACCCCACCCTTGGACTATTGCTATAAAGCTCCTCATTAAATCCTCCCAGGTGGACACACACAATTTTGAGAGGCACAAGCCTGCTGGGTCCCTCTTTGCCTGGCAAAGCAATAAAGCTGTTCTTTTCTACTTCACCCAAAACTCTGGCTCTGAGATTTGATTCAGCACCGGTACACAGAAGCTGAGCTTTCAGCCTCACTAGCAAGTGCGTGAGTGGCTGAGCCAGGCTGAGGAAGCGGGCTCCTAGACTCAGCAGGCCATCTTCCTGCTCTCGGGGCAAGAACCTCCCCCCCCCAGCTCCCCTCCTGGGCCTCCTCGTCTCCATGGCTACCTCTGCTGACGCCCTCCGCCTCACCCGCAAGGGCAGGGCTCGCCTTCACGGGGGTGCAGCCTATCAAGAGAGGTTTGTATGTGTGCGTGTCTGTGCGTGTATGTGAGGTTTACCCAGGAGAAGGAGATGTGTGAGGGGGACAGGAAGACGGAGTCCTTCCTCAGTCAAAAGAAGCAGGAAATTCCTTTCTGCCTTTGGTTCCTTGAGAACTTCTCTGGGCTGGATGGAGACAAGGGAGGGCTAGGGTGATTCTGAGATTAACCCTCCCTGTCCCAGACAGAAAGGAGCCCAGGGAGAAGGCCTGGAGGACAACAAATGCTCCTTTCTAACCCAATCTTCCCCTCAAAGATGCTCTGAAGGGTCCTGGCCCCTTCTGAACAACTTGAACCTTTGGCCCAGAACTCTGCATTATAAACAGGTAAAGTGCTTTGGTACCTACAAGGTGCCCCTCATGTATACAATCTCATTTTGTTCTTTTTTTTTTTTTGGCCACACCTCTTGGCTTACAGGATCTTAGTTCCCCGGCCAGGGATCCCTCAGCAGTGAAAGTGCCAAGTCCTAACCACTGGCCGGCCAGGGAATTTCCTAATCTCATTTTATTCTTACAATAAACAGACAATAAGTCAAACCTAGAGTTTGTTGGGGGTATATCTTCTTTATTAAAAAAAATTTTATTGAGGGCTTCCCTGGTGGCACAGTGGTTGAGAGTCCGCCTGCCGATGCAGGGGACGCGGGTTCGTGCCCCGGTCCAGGAAGATCCCACATGCCGCGGAGCGGCTGGGCCCGTGAGCCATGGCCGCTGAGCCTGCGCGTCCGGAGCCTGTGCTCCGCAACAGGAGAGGCCACAACAGTGAGAGGCCCGCGTACCGCAAAAAAAAAAAAAATTTATTGAGATATAATTGACATACTATACTAGTTTTAGCTATACAACATAATGGCTCACTGTTTGTATGTACTGGGAAATGGTCACCACAATCAGTAAGGCAAGTTACAAATTATTTTTCTTGTGATGAGAACTTTTACCTCGCCTCTGGCGAGCAATCTGTTCTCTGTATCTATGAGCTTGGTTGTTTGTTTGTCTGTTTGTTTAGATTCCATATATAAGTGACTTAGAGGCCTTTCTCCTCCAACTTTTGTCGTCTATACAGACATATGTACCTTCTACTCGATGGTAGAGGCAAAGGGTTGGCCTCACCCTTCCCTGCGTCCCGCAGGGAGCTCAGCAGAGAGCCTTGCAGGAGCAGGCGCTTGGAAATTTTTGTGGACTAAATGAATAAATGCCGACAAGATCAGAGAGAAGTAAAAAGAGTTCTCCTACTCAGTAAGATAGTGTTGCCGTTGCTCTAAGGGCGCAAACTCAGGCATCTCCGTTCCTCCAACCCAGCACATTCACTCCTGGGCAGGCACTGGACTTCATTTTAATACTGATTATTATTGTTATTACAATATTTTTACTGTTATGACTGTCACTTCTTGTCCAAATATAAGCGCATTACTCCTCACATCCACTATTACTAGCCCCATTTTACAGATGAGGCCCTGGAGACACAGAGAGGGGAAGTAATTTACCCAAGGTTATTCAGCCAACGATGGTGCAGCTGGGATTCCATCCTGATTGTTTATATCTTGAGCTTGAAACTGAGCAGGGCCCAGTGGGGCTCCCAGGCACAGAGGTCTTTTTGTCTCCCATTTCTTGTACGCAAGACTCCAGCCTCCATGACCTTTCCTGAGTTCCAAAGGGCAGATTCTAACACTTGCTAATCAAGGGAGGAGCAGCCAAGAAACCACCCGAGGCGAGATTAAAGGGAGCAGAGGACTTCCCTGGTGGCGCAGTGGTTGAGAATCCACCTGCCAATGCAGGGGACACGGGTTCAAGCCCTGGCCCAGGAAGATCCCACATGCCGCGGAGCAACTAAGCCCGTGTGCCACAGCTACTAAGCCCGCGAGCCACAACTACTGAAGCCCGTGTGCCTAGAGCCCTTGCTCCGCTACAAGAGCCTGCTGTGTCCCCCTTTGCCTGGCAAAGCAATAAAGCTCTTCTTTTTAACTTCACCCAAAACTCTGTCTCTGAGATTCGATTAGGCACCGGTGTACAAAGGCTGAGACTTCAGCATCAGACTTACAGTTTTCAAAGTTCCTCCGGGGCTGTGAGCTTAGCCTCGCAGTGGTCCTGGGAAGCAGGTGGAAGTGTCCACAGCTCACCAAAGGCCATGCTGCACTGGGGGGCAGATATGGAACTAGAATCCAGGTCTAATAGGGCTCATTCTGACACACAAAGGTCTGCCTTGTGTGAGAATGTGAAGGCCACACCTGTGGGCCTCGCAGCTGGGTGAGGGTTTGGGATCCACCCCAGGATGGGGAGGCTGGGCTAAGTCCATGATCCTGAATTCACTTCGGGGCCTCAGGGCTTCTGTGAAAGAAAGGAAGGCGAACCACAGAGTGGAGGACAGACTTTGCTCCACATTATGGAAGCACTTTGAGTTTCCATATTCACAGCCGGGCACCTTTGCTCATGTTCCCTCTTCTTGGAACGCCCTCATCCCACGTTCTATTCTAGCTATAACTCATCGGGCTTGCAATTCACTTAGATCTTTATCTCTTCTAGGAAACCTCTGCCCCTCTCTGAGGCTGGAACCAGTGACCCTCCTCCCAGCTCCCACAGCATCAGTTGATTGCCTATAGCTTAATGCTGACCACTTTGCATTAAAAATGCACGGCTGCATTCTTTCTCTCTGTCCCAATAGCCAGAGAGCTTCTCAAGCGCAGGGACTCCACTTTCTCATTGTGGTCAGTGCCTGGCACTCTGTAGTAAATGCTTATTAACTAGATGAATGACCGGAGGTGGGTTCAAACGCCTCAGTTCTTTCATTGCTACCTATGTTAAGGGATTGTGGACAGTGTCCTATTCATTTTTGACATATAGAAGATGCCCAGTTTGGGACTTCCCTGGTGGTCCAGTGGTTAGGACTTGGTGCTTTCACTGCTGTGGGCCCGGGGTTTGATCCCTGGTTGGGGAACTAACATCCCACAAGCCGCTGTGGGGCCTGAAGAAGCAGAAGAAACAGCAGCAGCAGCCGAAGCCCAGTTAAAGTTTCCTGAATTGGGGCTTCCCTGGTGGCGCAGTGGTTGAGAGTCCGCCTGCCGATGCAGGGGGCACGAGTTCGAGCCCCGGTCCGGGAAGATCCCACATGCCGCCGGGCGGCTGGGCCCGTGAGCCATGGCCGCTGAGCCTGCGCGTCCGGAGCCTGTGCTCCACAACGGGAGAGGCCACAACAGTGAGAGGCCCGCGAACCGCCCCCCCAAAAAAATAGTTTCCTGAATTGAATTAAACAGAATTAATCATCCTGCAAATACAGTACATCCCACATCTGAGCAGAGAAGTTGCTTGGTTCCAACACACTTAGATAAAAAGTAAGTGAGGGGACTTCCCTGGTGGTGCAGTGGTTAAGAAGCCGCCTGCCAATGTCAGGGACACGGGTTCGAGTCCTGGTCCGGGAAGATCCCACATGCCGCAGAGCAACGAAGCCCGTGAGCCACAACTATTGAAGCCTGCGAGCCACAACTACTGAGTCTGCGCTCTACAGCCCCCGAGCCACAACTACTGAAGCCCGCGTGCCTAGAGCTCGTGCTCTGCAACAAGGGAAGCCACCGCAATGAGAAGCCCGCGCATAGCAACGAAGACCCAACGCACCCAAATAAATTAATTAATTAAAAAAAAAAAAGTAAGCGAGGGAGTGAGCTCAGAACTCAAAATATGCGCTCAAAATATTTTCTGATTTCCTTCCTCCTCTGGACTGGGGATGGGGGTGAGGAAGATGGGTTCAGTCCTCCCAAAGAGTCTCATTATTACTAGGAGATTCTTCCCCAGATGCTGCTCCATGCTCTGGGGCTGCTAGTCCACAGTGGCCTCAGCTTCGTGCTGCGGGATCGGCCCTCCGCTCTTGCACAGGGGTGGAGACTCCGGGCTGTGTTTTGGGGCACACAGTAGGCCTGCAGTTTGTAATGGAGTGATGGTAAAATAAGTCAGGCCCCTTAAGTACATCTTGGGGCTCCCAACACCCCAACTGTCTCCCAAATCTAACATATAGTAGGCACTTACTAAGTATTAAACCTAGTAAAGGATTGAAGGGTCTACCAAACCCCAAAGCAAGAGAACGGATCCAACAGCGCCCCCTTGCGGTGCTCTGCATCAAGAAGTCACCTGGGAGAAACGTCTGCCGTTCCACCACAGAATGCTGGACAGCACAAAGGATCCCAAGCTGCCAGGGGAGGCGTCCTCGTCGGGGCTATAGTCTACGCTGTCTCCCACCCATTTTTAGAGATGGGGCACATGGGTCCAGAGAGGGGAAATGATTTGCCCAGGGGGCTCTGGGAATTCGCTAGAGGGGCTTAGGGCGGCGGTCTGACGGCGGAGATCCCCGAGCGACCTGTCGCGGAGCTGCGCGTGCATAGCGAGCATCCTGTATTTGCTTAGAGCGAGTGTGTGTTAGGGGCGGCGGCCGAGAGGAGACGGTGCAGCCCCCGGCTGGGCCTCTAGCGGCGGAGCTGGAACTAGAACCCGGATGGGCGGACCCCGGCCCCGCGCCCCCTCGCGCTCGCTGCCTGGTGCGGGGCGCCCCCTAGCGGGACGCCGACATCCGGCAACGCCGCGCTCTTCCAGGCCCGCCTGGTCTCACGACAAAAGAGCTCAAGTTCCGGGGATCCGAGCCCACCGCCCCGGGGACCGGGCGGGTCCTCCCCTCGGTGGCCTCGCAGTCTCAGCCGAGGCGGCGGGGAGCAGGTCAATCCGGTCCCCGCGGGTGGAACGGAAAGTGGGCGGGGCTCCCGGAGGTGGTGTCCCCGGGGTGGGGTGCGCGAAGTTCGCAGTCCGGTGCGCACTCTAGCTGGAGTCCGTCGGAGCTTCACACTCGGTCCCGAGATGACGGCGAGCAAGCGGGTGGCGAAGGTAACCGCGAGTAGGACGACCCCTTTGTCACGGTTCCGGTGACTTTCTATTCCGTCCTCCCTCCATCCCTCCTCCAGCTCTCCGAGCGCATTCGTTTGTCTGGGTACCAGGGCTGGCTGAATCCCTGCATCCCTGCCCCCTCCCCAGTGGAAGAGTGGGTCTACGAGAGGGGCCAGAGCTGGAGTTTGGGGAGGTGAGGACGTGTCGAACTGGGGTGTCGCTGGCTCCCTGAGCTGTGCTGGGGATGGGGATGAGCCACCTCCCCCCAAATTGGTTTCAGTTTCATTTCACTGCCAGAAACTTGTGATAACAATTACGTGCGTCTCAGGTGCGGGAAGGGTTGGTTCCTTGGCGTCTTTTTTGGAGCCAGGCGTTCTGTTGGGGGTGGTGGCAGGTGCCTTTTGAACAGAGAGAACCAGGACAAGGTCCTTGCCTTGGAATAGCCCATGGCCCGCCCCATATTTTCGTACCCACATTAGAGTCCCGAGAAGTATGCGATGCTGAGTGGGAGTTGAAAGCAACGTTCTCAGGGTATTCTCGGGAGGAAAAGATGCCAGGGAGAACCTAGAAGGTGTCCTGGAGTAGGTGGCGTGTATTCATTTGTTCTACAAATGTTGTTGAATGCCTCCTACATGCTGGCTCCTGTTCTAGGAGATAAGGAGGCAGAGATAAACAAACCTACCCCTTCTGAGCTTTCATTCCGATCAGAGACACAATTTGAAGTGAGGTCGGGAAGGATGGGGAGTTGGCGATTTTCCCCACGAGGTGGGAAAACCCAGGGTGTTTGGAGGACTGAGATGTGGCTGGGACTGGAGGCAGATGGGGAAGGTAGAGCAATCATCAGGACACCCCTCAGGCTTTGAGGCTCTCAGAAGTGCCCCTCCTACGTGCAGGCTTGAGAGGGGTGAAGAGGGAGTGCTACCCTCAGCCTCTGAGAAGAAAATGATCTGAGATTGGGGCACCCAGAGCAGGCTCAGCCCAGAAGGACTGAAATCTGGAGGTTGGCAGCAAAATAGGGCAGAGAGTCTTTCCAGCCAAGTGGGAAAGAGCTAGGAGCCAGTATTTATAGCACTGGCACCACTAAATGCCAGGTAGTTTACATTAGTTATTTCATCTCATTCTCACAGCAACCCTGTGAGATAAGTCCTATACCCCCATTTTACAGATGGGGAAGTTGAGGCTCAGAGAGAATAACTTGATTGTCCTGGGTCACCCAGTAGGGAGTGATGGGGCTGGGATTAGAGCCCAGATTGGTGGGGCTCCAACCCATAGGCTCTTTCAGTGGCTTCCCTACTTTCATTTTCTGTTCCTCTGAGTCAGGTGGTTTCCTAACAGGCCTCAGGAACAAACTGTGTCCTAGCTTGGCTTTCAGCATCCCCAGGCTTTGGGAAAACCCTGAGAGAACTCATATACAACCAGTAAAGTCCAAGTTCTTCCAGTTATAGTAAACTTGGGGAAAATGTCCATTCCAGAGCTTCTCTGTTCAACCTGGGGCTTCATTCTTGCTGAAGAGTCACTGGTGATACTGGAACTAGGACTTGTAGTAGCAGATGCTTCTAGTTTGGGGTAAAAGATAAATGAGGGGTCATAGATTCTGGGCAGAAGGTGCAAGAAGCAGTTTGTTGGCGTGAACAGAGTTGGAGTACGGAAAGATAAGAAACAGGAGATAAGGGTGTGTTTGTATGTTGGGGGGCAGAGAAAGTTTAGATGGTGCGCAGTGGGAAGGGACCTCTCCCCAGCTGTGGACTGGCTTTGGGGACCTTTCTCTCTGCCTTTGTTTATACCAGGGCTTGTCAGCCTTGTCACTATTGACATCTTGGGCCGGATAATTTTCCGTAGCGTGTTTGTCGGCATCCCTGGCCTCTACCCACTAGAGGTAGTAGCACTCCTCCATTTGTGACAGCCCAAAATGGTCATAGACATTGCCAAATGTCCTGGGGGCAAGTAGGTAAAGTAACCCCCCAGTTGAGAACCACTGGTTTATACCATTTGGTGTTCCAGAAAAATATGACCTGCCCTTGAAAGTCTTTTTTTATAAAATACTTTTATTTATTTACTTTTTATTTTTATTTTGGCTGTACCATGTGACTTACAGGATCTCTGTTCCCAACCAGGGATCGAACCCATGCCCTTGGCAGTGAAAGTGTGGAGTCCTAACCACAGGACTGCCTGGGAATTCCCTGAATGTCTTTTTATCTGTTGCTGTTTTTTTGTTTTTTAATAAATTTATTTATTTATTTAATTTTGGCTGCTTTGGGTCTTCGTTGCTGCACGCGGGCTTTCTCTAGTTGTGAAAAGCGGGGGCTACTCTTTGTTGTGGTGCGCGGGCTTCTCATTGTGGTGGCTTCTCTTGTGGCAGAGCACAGGCTATAGATGCACGGGCTTCAATAGTTGTGGCACATGGGCTCAGTAGTTGTGGCGCACGGGCTTAGTTGCTCCGCGGCATGTGGGATCTTCCTGGACCAGGGCTCAAACCTGTGTCCCCTGCATGGGCAGGCGGATTCTTAACCACTGCACCGCCAGGGAAGTCCCGCTGTTGTTTTTTTTTAAAGGTCTATTACAGTGGGGAGAGGCGGCATAGGGGTAGAGGGGTAAAAGGTACAAATCATTAGGTATAAAATAAGCCACAAGGATATATTGTACAACATGAGGAATGTAGGCAATATTTTGTAATAGCTATAAATGGAGTATAACCTTTAAAAATTGTGAATCGCTATGTTGTACACCTGTAACATATAATATTGTACAGCAACTATACTTCAATTTTTAAAAATTTTTTTAAAAAGAAAAGGAAATATATATTTTTTAAAGTCTATTGTTCCACAAGATGGACCCCAGAACGGAGAGAGGGGTTCTTTGGTCTCATACATTTGAGACGTACTGCACGCTTGGGCTCGTACCTTGGAGAATCACAACGCACAACAGCGTATTAAAGGCTTTGGGAAGTCCTGCAGGAAAGGAGTCTGTCGAGTCCAGTGTTTCCCGGTGTACTTGACCGTGGAGCCCTTTTCCCATAATAACTATGAATCTTGCATGGGACGCACCGTATACGTTTGCTCTTACTGGGCCCTCTGCCTTGGTACCTCTCCAATTCTCTGCATGGTAGACTCTTATTCATTCCGCATGACCCAGCTCACAGTGTCACCCTGCGTGAAGCTTTCCTGCTCCCCTCTCCTCTCCTTCCCTATTATGTGTCCACATGTTATTCACATAATCACATCCGTGTTTCTTCCATTACTCCAGTGAAGTTCTCGAGGGCTGGGCCGTGTCTTAGTCAAGTGTCAACAGAGGGTGCTATTGAGGAGAGGGCTGTTGGGGGCACTCAGTGATGTCCAGGTGACTGGGTCACCTTTCTGGGCAAGTGACACTGCTTGTCCTCTTGTTTCTCTGCTTGGTGTGTAGAGCTCTCCTCTGCTATGGTCTGCCTGAGTCATTTCCCCTCCCCAGGCCTGGTCTGGAGCAGTTTGACAGGCACAGGGTGACGTCTTTTTTGGGTTTTTTTTTTTTTTGCCGTATGCGGGCCTCTCACTGTTGTGGCCTCTCACTGTTGTGGCCTCTCCCGTTGCGGAGCACAGGCTCCGGACACGCAGGCCCAGCGGCCATGGCTCACGGGCCCAGCCGCCCCGCGGCATGCGGGATCCTCCCGGACCGGGGCACGAACCCGCGTCCCCTGCATCGGCAGGCAGACGCTCAACCACTGCGCCATCAGGGAAGCCCCAGGGTGACGTCTTTGCTGCCTGTTCTGTCCTGAGCACTGTAACGGCACGTCGTCCTACTGGGTGCTATGGAAGGGAGGGAGGACCCCGTGACTCTCTAGGAAGAGGACAAGAGGACAGACATTAAGTACCTCGGTTTCAGGAGAAAAGGCTCCTATGAGAGTTTACTCCCGAGTTGTAATATCTGGAAGCAGTGATGTGCGGGCTCCCGCCACCTGGTACTTACGGAGCTGGGGTGAGGCTAAAACTGGGTGATTCACTCAAAGGCCTGAGCACTGTGCCTGACACATACCAAGTGCTCAGTAAATGGGGGCTATGACTCTGCCAGCTTCTGTCCCCTGGGCGGTCCTGTTTGGGACTTGGACAGTGTGCTGGGGGGCAGGGGGGAGGGGGCTGAAGTAGGGGAGACTAGGCCAACTGCCCGTGCTCTGTCCCCCGGCAGGAGCTGGAGGACCTTCAGAAGGAGCTCCCCAGGTACCTGCGGAACCTGTTCAGCGATGATGCCAATGTGCTGGTGTGGCATGCTCTCCTCCTGCCTGTGAGTATCCACAGGACCGTGGCCGGGGACTGGGGTCACTTAGGCCAGGAGCCTGGGCAGGGAGGGTTAGGACTGGGCAAGAATCTTCCCTGCCTTCGAATCCTGTTTTGTTTTGTTTTGTTTTGCGGTATGTGGGCCTCACACTGTTGGGGCCCCTCCCGTTGCGGAGCACAGGCTCTGGATGCACAGGCTCAGTGGCCATGGCTCACGGGCCCAGCCGCTCCGTGGCATGTGAGATCTTCCCGGACCGGGGCACGAACCCGTGTCCCCTGCATCGGCAGGCGGACTCTCCACCACTGCGCCACCAGGGAAGCCCCCTGAATCCTGTTTTTCACTGGAGGTTATCATTGGCAGAGGGGGTCTCTCTCTGGATTGATTGCTTCTGAGGTTCAGGCCGACTGATGAAGAGGCTAAAAGCCTTTTGGATTTAGTAAGGGACCCCTTCTGCAAGCCAGTAGCTACCATGCCCACCATGGAAGCTTCAGTAGACAAAGGGCATTAAAAAGAAAAAGAAAAAGAAGAGATCTGTTGGGTCTTTGTCAAAGGATAGGGATGAAGTTCCTGTTTCCCACAGTTGGTGGAATTTGCTGCCTCAGACCTAAAATGTGTTTTGTTCTCTTTTAAAAATCGTATTTCAGAAAATTATTGTTACATATGACAACACAGATAACTCATCTCTACTATTCTGCTTTTTCTCTGTTTATTATTAAAGATCATCTCGATAGAATCTCCCTTTGAAAGTAATATTCCAAAGGACCTATCAAAGTGCAAGATGTCTATTGTATCATCTAATTATTAGTGACCACAGATATTTTCTTTGAGAAGTTCATCTATATACCTTTGGATACTAGGAAATAAAAATGGAAACAATTGAGCTTTTTATTAGCTCTTTGGAATTTAATGGGAACAATTCATTTGATTATTTAGGATTTGGACTTCTTACTGACAAGGCAATGGCTTGGGTTGTGCCATTTTCCTTTATTTTTTATATTTTAAAATTTATTTTGGCTGTGCTGGGTCTTAGTTGCGGCACACGGGATCTTCGTTGCGGTATGCGAGCTTCTTAGTTGCGGCATGCATGCGGGATCTAGTTCCCTGACCAGGGATCGAACCCAGACCCCCTGCACTGGGAGCACAGAGTCTTACCCACTGGACCACCAGGGAAGTCCCTGTGCCATCTTCTCTTTCAACTGACCTGTAGCCCAGAACAATGGAGAAAGGCTTGAGTCAGGGCAATCCTTGACCCTCTGTCATGTCCTGTGGGCTGCTGGGTTGAAACAGTCCACCACACCTGCTCTGGGCTGGAAGAATAACAAAATGCTTTATTTAACTCAGGACTTCAGAAGAAGTAGGGCTTTCTCAGCTGACCCTAAGGTGCAGTGTGAAGCCCTCTGTCTGGTCCAACTTCCTCATTTTTACAGATGAGGAAACTGAGCCCCAGAGCTGCTCAAAGCCACACAGCAAGCTCGAGGCGGAGCCAGGATGGGTTCCCAGGACCCAGGGCTCTCAGCTTCATGGCTTCGCCACCTCCCTCCTCTGATAAGACCCGGGCAGCCCAGCCTGCAACCCCTGCAGAAGGACACACAGACGCTGTCTCGTCCTTTTCTGAGGCCTCACCCGTGGCTTTGTGTCTGTTTCCCAGGTCCCAGCCTCTTCTTATTATCGAGAACATGAAAGCTAAGGCATTTTCTTTATCTGCCAGCATTTGCCCCAGTTCTTATCTCAGACACACCCAAGACCGCTACGGCCTCCTTTCTGCCTTCTGCTGAGGGAGAGGAGCTCTCTTAAAACCTTGACTCTACGCTTGCATACCTGTGTCATTCTGACTGTCTTTGTCCTGTCTTCTCTATCACGAAGGTTCTGAAAGGTTTTGGAGCTTTGAAACCGGCCTGAAGGCCCCTGTGCTCTATGCTGGGGTCACCCAAGTCCTGAGGTTCCTCCCCACTAGGGTTGTAGAGTACTGCCCATGTGTGGATGACAGTGCTGAGTTCCCATCCTAGCACTGTCACTGTGGCCCTGGGCAAGTTACTTACATACATTACACTTGAGTTTCCTCATCTGGAAGTGGAGATGCTAATACTCGTGAGTTTTCACAATACTTATCCTAATAGCTGACATGTACATAGTGCTTGCATGTGCCAGGCCCTATTCTAAGCTCTTAACATAAATGAGCTCATTTAATTCTTACATAAACCCTATGAAGAAGTCTGTTATTTGTTCCGTATGGGAAAGCACAGAGAGGTTAAGTTACTTGCCTGAGGTTACACAGCTAGGAAGTGGCAGAGCCAAGAGTCACACTCAGGCAGAGTGGCTCCAAAGTCCACGTAACCCCTACGCTGTGCTGTATGGGCTAACGTGTGTGGAGCCCTTAGCACAGGGTGGCACAGATTAGATGCCCAGGAAAGCCTTCTGGTTGCTGGAAGTCTAGAGGGTCTTCTACTGGCTCCTGGCAACTGGTCACTCCAACTCCCAGTTCTTTTTTTTTTCTTCTTTTAACATGGCAAAATACACATAACAGTATGTACCACCCTCATCATTTTTATGTTCTGAGTTCAATGACACGAAGTACACACACATTATTGTGCAACGATCACCACCATCCATCTCTAGAACTTTCTCATCTTCCAGGACTGAAACTCTGTGTCTATTAAACACTGACTCCCCATCCCTCCTTCCCTCCAGCAACTGGTAACTAATTTTCTAGTTTATGTCTATGAATTTGACTATTCTAGGTACATCACATAAGTGGAATCATACAATATTTGTTCTTTTTTTTTGGATCTAGCTTATTTCACTTAGCACAATGCCTTCAGAGTGTATTTGTGTTGTGGCCTGTCGCCATTCATGATTCTTCCTAGGAGTGGAGCAGAGGCTGCCTGGGACCCTGGGGTGGGGGCGGGGAGAGGGGGAAACCAGATCGAGGCCCCAGAAGAAAATGAGCAGCGGTGCCTCGGCGCAGAGCTCGATCCCTCTCCTGCACAGGAGAGACCTCCCTACAACCTCAAGGCCTTCAACCTGCGCATCAGCTTCCCTGAGGAGTATCCATTCAAGCCTCCGACAGTGACATTCACAACCAGGATCTACCACCCCAATGTGGACAGCAACGGGCGGGTGTGCCTGCCCATCATCAGCAAGGAGAACTGGAAGCCTTTCACCAAGACCTGCCAAGGTGGGCCTGGGCCCTGCCTAGAGGGAGGGACCTGGACTGGATGGGGGAGGGGGTCATGGGACCGATTTTCACTTAGAGAAGCCCAGAAGAAAGGAGATAAAAATTGTGAGTTGGGTTTCCCTGGTGGCGCAGTGGTTGAGAGTCCGCCTGCCGATGCAGGGGACGCGGGTTCGTGCCCCGGTCCGGGAAGATCCCACATGCCGCGGAGCGGCTGGGCCCGTGAGCCATGGCGACTGAGCCTGCGCATCCGGAGCCTGTGCTCCGCAACGGGAGAGGCCACAATGGTGAGAGGCCCGCGTACCGCAAAAAAAAAAAAAAAAAAAAAAAAAAAATTGTGAGTCTCAGCTGAGCCTGTTGTCAGATAGAAGGGGTGCGTCCTGAGATCCTGGGCTGGCTGACCTGCTCCTGCCTCTGTTCTCATACCTGGGCAGGTGGGAGAGAGCAGCGTTGCTCTGGGTCAGGGGAGAGAGAAGCAGCTGGGCTATAGAGGGAAGGGCTTGGGATAAGAAGGCCGCATGCCCTATCTGGGGACCTTGGTGAAGTCTGTTCCTTTCCAGGGCTCAGTGCCCTACATGACAGCTGAGGGGACTGGCCTAACGATGATAACATACCTCACTTAATTAGGCACTTGGGCACTGTGCTAAGAGCTTCACATGCCTTTTTTTTTTTTTTGGCTGTGTTTTGCATCTTGCGGGATCTTAGTTCCCCGACCAGGGATTGAACCTGGGCCCCCAGCCCAGTGGAAGCTCGGAAGCTCGGAGTCCTAACCACTGGTCTGCCAGGGAATTCCCACATGCCATTTTTTCTTTTTCTAAAACAAATTTATTTATTTATTTTTGGCTGCGTTGGGTCTTCGTTGCTGCACGTGGGCTTTCTGTAGTTGCAGCAAGCAGGGGCTACTCTTCATTGTGGTGCACGGACTTCTCATTGCAGTGGCTTCTCTTGTGGCAGAGCACGGGCTCTAGGCACGCGCGCTTCAGTAGTTGTGGCTTGCGGACTCTAGAACGCAGGCTCAGTAGTTGTGGTGCACGGGCTTAGTTGCTCCGCGACATGTGGAGTCTTCCCGGACCAGGGATGGAATCCGTGTCCCCTGCGTTGGCAGGCCGATTCTTAATCACTGCGCCACCAGGGAAGCCCCACTTTTTTTCTTTTTAAGATTTATTTATTATTCATTTAATTTATTTTTGGCTGCATCGGCTCTTAGTTGAGGCTCGTGGGATCTTTGTTGCGGCATACGGGATCTTCCCTTGCGGTGCGCGGGCTCTTCGTTGTGGTGCACGGGCTCCTCTCTAGTTATGGCGTGTGGGTTTTCTCTTCTCTAGTTGTGGCACGTGGGTTCCAGAGCATGTGGGCTGTGTAGTTCACGGACACAGGCTCTCTAGTTGAGGCGTGCAAGCTCAGTAGTTGTGGTGCGCAAGCTCAGTAGTTGTGGCACGCAGGCTTAGTTGCCCCGTGGCATGTGGGATCTTAGTTCCCTGACCAGGGATCGAACTTGCATCCCCTGCATTGTAGGGCAGATTCTTTGCCACTGGACCACCAGGGAAGTCTCAAAATTTCACTTTTTTATTTGAAGTATAGTTGATTTGCAATGTTGTGTTAATTATGCTTATGTACATGTGTTCAGTTATACTTATGTACATATATTCTTTTTCATATTCTTTTCCATTATAGTTATTACAAGATATTGAATATAGTTCCCTGTGCTATACAGTAGGACCTAGCTGTTTATCTGTTTTATATATAGTAATGTGTATATGTTAATCCCAAACTCCTAATTTATCCCTCCCCGCCCCCCTTTTCCCCCTGGTAACCATATGTTTGTTTTCTATGTCCCTAAGTCTGTCTCTGTTTTGTAAATAAGTTCATTTGTATCATATTTTAGATTCCACATACAAGTGATACCATATATTTGTCTTTCTCTGTTTGACTTACATTACTTAGTACGATAAGCTCCAGATCCATCCATGTTGCTGAAAATGGCATTGTTTCATTCCTTTTTATGGCTGAGTAATATTTCATTGTATATATGTACCACATCTTCTTTATCCATTCATATGTCGATGGACATTCAGACTGCTTCCATGACTATTGTAAATAGTGCTGCTTTGAACATTGGGGTGCACGTATCTTTTTGGATTAGAGTTTTCTCTGGATATATGCCCAGGAGTAGGATTGCAGGACCATATGGTAACTCTACTTTTAGCTTTTTAAAGGAACCTCCATCCTGTTCTCCACAGTGGCTGCACCAATTTACATTCCCCGCCAACAGTGTAGGAGGGTTCCCTTTTCTCCACACCCTCTCCAGTATAAAAATTCACATTTTTATTCCATATTACGTTTTTGGTATCTATCCATTGATGACAAATTGAAATTATAATGGAGTAAACATAGTTCAGGCATACAAAGATGGAGTTGGGTAGCCATTGAGGACCTGGTCTGAGACATGTCCCTGCACCACTGAGAACTTGAACTTTCTAACCCAGGGACACCAGCCATTTTTAACCCACCAACTTCATTTAATCCCCTCAGAAGCCCCCTGAAACAGTGCTCTCATTAGCTCCATTTAATAGTTGAGGACACCGAGGCATATGAGAGGAGAAGCGCTTGCCTGAGCTGGCAGGTGGCAGAGCTGGGGTTTGGAGCCTGCTTGGGTGACTCTGGAACAGCACCGTCCAGCAGAACTTTCTGCAGTGATGGAATCCTTCTGTAGCTGCCCTGTCCAATGCCATGGTCACTAGCCACATGTAGCTTTCGAGCACCTGAAATGTGGCTGATGTGACGATGAACTGCATTCCTAATTGTAGTGAATTTCCATTAATTTAAATTGAGATAACTACGCATGGCTGGTGGCTACCATAGTGCACACTATGGCTCTAGAGCCTATGGACGTAGTCAGTGTGCGATCAATCCTTCCTCTGGACCAGCTGGGGAGTTCTTAACCCTGGAAACAAGAATCCTGGGGCCGGGGATGGGGAGGACTCTTCCTTGGATGAGCTTCAGGAGGTCGGTGAAGCGCTCTGGACCCAGAACCACACGTCTGTGTGTATCCGTATGCGCACGTGCCTGGGGAGATGGGCCACTGCCTTCACCAGGTTTCCAAAGTCGCCCGTGAAAGATTTCCAGCCACGGGGCAGCAGTGGTTTCCAGTCTTAAGCCTCAGAATCCTTTTTCCCAAATAAAAGTTGTTTTGGAATCCAGTAACACAGCAGAGAAAAGCAAAGTGTTTCTTCTCGAAAAGGGAATAGAACCCAGAAACCCTGTTTATCTCACCAACCCCCATGATGGGTAGCTTCTGTGACACCGTGAAACATAGTTTGAAAAGCACTGATGTAACTGGTTGTGGCTTTGGGCATCATCAGTGAATGTGGTAAGAGGCATTTCATTTGGTTGTAGCGTCATCCTAAGACATGGAACCTCCTGGGGGGATCTCCCAAGGAGTGAGTGTGACGTTTCAGGGGATCTGGGAGTGGGCAGCCATCGCTTCCTTCCCAGGATTTTTTCCCTCCCATCCTGATGTCCTGATCTGACCTCTCTCCCCAGTTTTGGAGGCCCTCAACGTGCTGGTGAATAAACCAGAGCTGGGGCAGCCCCTTCGCTTGGAGCTTGCTGACCAGCTGACACAGGACCCGGAGCTATTCAACAGGAGGGCCGAAGAGTTCACCCTCCAGTTTGGAGTGGACCGACCCTCCTAACTCTGCCTCTGGCCCATCTCTGCACTGGATGCTTTCTGTGTGATGGACCGACACATGTCATAGGCTAGGGGCCAGAGCCCCTTTGTGGTCCATTTCCTGCTCATTTCTTCCAAGTTTTCCTTCTTAGCTTGTTAGTCATTTGTGTGTGTGTGTGTGTGCGTGTGCGTGTGTGCGTGTGCGTATGCGTGTTTGGTGGTGGTGGGGCCGCAGTTATGTGTGTGGTACGGGGATCCACTGGCCTCAGGTGTGCTTTCCTCACTTCCTTTCTCTGCCCCAGAGCCGGGGCATTTAGGTTTGCAGGGTCGCACTGCCAGCTCTCCAGCGCTCTGTGATGTGGGAAGCCTGATCCTTAGAGACTCAGGCTGCCTTGCAGGCCAGCTTGCAGGAAATGAGCCCAGCAGCCAACCAGATTCCGCTGAGGGCCCAGGCATGGGGGTTGCAGGGAGGGCAGAGGGGCAGGGGGGAGTATGGGAGGGAGACAGGGCACAGGGAGGAGGGTTTTGTTGATTGAGTGATTGAAAACAGCCAGACCGCTGATAGACATGTATAGATGCAAAACCTTTTCTCTTCCACTGATGAATCATAAAGTGAAGAAACTAATCTCCATCCCAGAAATCTGACTACATGGGTTTTTTTTTGTTGTTGTTTTTTTCCTTTTAATTTTTTTTTTGGCCACACAACCAGGGATCGAACCCACACCCCCTGCAGTGGAAGCGTAAGGTCTTAACCACTGGACCGCTGGGGAGGTCCCCTGACTACACGGTTTTTAAACCACTTGCTATCCCATTAGGTTGCTGGTTCCTAGGGACCAGGCTTTAGGCGGGGAGGTGTTTCCCCTCCAGCTTCCAGTCCACGGGAGCCACGGAGACCATGTGTTTGCCCAGCTATTAAAGCCACAGATGGACCGTGGAGTCCAACTGAGTGTTCACTGAGGAGACGGGTGGTTAATCGGGAGAAGAGGAGGCTGGGGATTTAGCTGCAGCCTAGCTAAAGGTGTGACCCTGCTCTCCATCAGCTGAGGGCTCGCTGGGCGTGGAGCCTTGTGTGACCCCAAGCATTGTGGGGAAAGCTGGCCATGAGGGATTAGACCACCCTTGGCCTGAGCGGTCGTCAACACGTCCACAAGGATAACATCCCCATTTTTATAGAGGACGCAACCAAGGCACAGAGCGCTTCAGTGGGTGGCCAGGTCCACTCTGCTGATCAGGGCAGAGGCCACCCCTTCAGCTGCAGTGCCAAGCTGGTTGGGTTTTGTTTTTGTGTTTTTCATGAACTGTTCTCGTCAGCGCACATGCTCCAAGTGGCTGATAAAGCCAGACAAGATTGTTAGCAGGAAATTATACTCAGTTCCAGGGTTCATCTCTAGTGAGCCACAGAAAGACAAAAACAAGCCAAAACTCTGGCCAGGGTTGGAGGGATTAATTTAGCACAAAGGAGGAGCTTTCTGGGTGCAGTGGTTCTAAGCTCCTAGAAGACCACTGGCTTTTAAGAGACAGAATATGGGGTATCTTTGAGTCAGGGGAATCACTCCAGGCCCCACTAGCCTAGTTGGGGTGAGATTTGTAGAGAATCTTCTACTCTAGTCCCTGCCTTGGAATTCCCTAATCTGGGAGAAGTGTGGAAAAAGGGAACAGAATTGGGAAAGTGCCACCCATGGCTGGAAATGTAAGATGTGTTGTTACTTTGGGCCACCACTTAAAGAACACTTATGTGACAGGCCCCGGGCAAGGCTGTTTGTCCTTTTCATGATCTCATTCAACGCTCACAGCGCCTGCATGATTTTGAGCTCCTATCATCCCCATGCAGACGGTAAACTGAAGCTCAGAGAGGTTCACTCACTGGCTCAGGGACACACAGCTGGTTAGTGGTAGGACCCAGCCCACTCTCCTTTCCCAAATGCCTTTCATGGTTGTTGAGAAAATCATGTCAGATGAGGAACCCTGGCGGCCGGGGTTTATTATCCAAGTGAGAGATGTTCCTGCTGGGTTAGGGAGGGAGCACGGATTTTACAAAAGAACTTTTCATGTAGTTAAGACTGGTGCCATCTGCCCTTGTCTGAGCCCCAGCACTGTTGCCACCATGAGCAGAAGTGAGCCTCTGGGCCACGGCTGGTCAGCTGGGCTCCCTGCCCGCCTCTGCCCACAGGGTTGGTCAGCCCCTCATTTCTTCCCTCATTTCTTCTTGGTCTTCACCAGTCCCTTCTGCACGAGGCTGCGGTACAGCTCCTGGATGTAGGTGTAGACGCACTTGGAGTCGGGCACTGCCAGCCGCACCATGTCATCCACTTCCAGCAGCTGGGCACAGTCGGCCAGTTTCCTGAGGGGCAGGTTGGGGAGGGGTGAGGAGGGGTGGAGCAGAGAGCCAACGGTGAAGGATGCGGGGCCTAAGGGGACAGCCCGGCGAGGATGAAACCCACAGAACTGTGTGTGGCAGAGCTGGGAGGTCACTTAGGGCAACCATCCCATTGTACAGATTAGATAACTGAGGCCCAACAGTCAAGACTCAAACTCAGCGTGGTCTGATTCCTAAGCCCCTGTTTTCATTGCACTGTGTGCCTTCACGTAGGAGCGGGACCTTCTGGTCTATAGTTCTGCATTAGCCCACCCCTTCCACGTGCTCATATACCTGTCCTCAGGGAGAGTTTAAAAGACAGAACCCCAACACTAGCCAGAGTGTTGGCTTGTAGCTGCAACATCTCCAGCTTCAACCAGTTTCCGTGTATTTATTGAGGGGTACTACGTGCTAGGTACTCTTCCAGGGAATTCAGCACTGAACAAAATAAAAATTCCCCACTCTCATGTCACTGACATTCTCACTGCAGTAGACAGACAGTAATCAAACAGAAATCGATGGTCCATCAGATGATGAGAGTTGCTGTGGAGAAAAATAAGGCAGGGAAGGGGGACAGGGTATGTTTCTGTGTTCAAGGGGATTTTAAAAAATATGTTAGTAATGGCTTTATTTTTCATCTATTAATTTATTTATTTTGTGCCAGCGCCTCGCAGCTTGTGGGGTTTTAGTTCCCCAACCAGGGATTGAACCTGGGTCCTTGGCAGTGAAAATACGGAGTCCTAACCACTGGACTGCCAGGGAATTCTCCAAGGAGAATTTTAATAGGGAGCCCAGGAAAGTTCTCTTAAAGAGTGTAAATTGGGGACATCCCTGGTGGTCCAGTGGTTAAGACTCTGCACTTCCAGTGCAGGGGGCACAGATTCAATCCCTGGTCGTGGAACTAAGATCCCATGTGCCGCGGAGCAACTAAGCCCGTGCACCACAACTACTGAAGCCCACGCACCTAGAGCCCGTGCTCCGCAACAAGAGAAGCCACCGCAGTGAGAGGCCCGTGCACCACAACAAGGAGTAGCCCCCGCTCGCCACAACTAGACAAAACCCGTGCACAGCAACGAAGACCCAACACAGCCAAAAATAAATAAATAAAACAAATTTATTAAACAAAATTTAAAAAGAGAGTAGATCGGGTACATATCTGCGGGAAGAGGATTCCAGGCAGAGGAAACAGCATGTGCAAAGGTCCTGAGGCAGGAGTGCTTAATGTGTTTGAGCAACCGCATAGAACTTAGCAGCAAGTCCTCTTTTTCTAACTTCCCAGCTGCTCTTTGGGGCCATGTGCTACTCCTGGCTTTGCTAAAGCCGATCATCTGATCTAACCACTGTTGGGACCTTGCCACCATGTGCCAGGAGTTTGATCAAGTGCTTCCCTTCCCCCCTGTTTTTTTTTTGGTTGCGCCACACAGCTTACAGGATCTCAGTTCCCCAACCAGGGATTGAACCCAGGCCACGGCAGTGAAAGCCTGGAATCCTAACCACTAGGCCACCAGGGAACTCCCCAGTGCTTTCCCTTGAATGGTCTCATTTACTCCACTCCTCTGTGTTCAACCAGCAGAAGAGGAACTGGAGACTCGGAGCATTTTGGTGATTTGCCCAACGTCAAAGTGAGTGACACAGCTGGGACTCCACCGCAGGCCTGCCTGATGCTTCTGGCATCCCTGCCCTGTAGCCGGGTCTCAGCAGTCCCAGCCTGCCAAACCGCCATGGGTGCTGGCAGTAGGAGAAACCAGGGTCCCAGCGGAAATCCTCTCTTAGAGCTGAGGCAGCTGGACCGAAACCCAAGCCGGGCTGGCCTGGGAGCGGGAGGCAGGAGCACAGACTGGAGGATTTCGAAGAATGGGACAAGTTCCCTGCAACCAATGCAGTGATCTTGGCTCCTGGATGTGGGTTGGGGTGCTGTTCCCATGCAGGAGAGGCAAAAGCTTCACTCCCATTGGGCCTGGGGAATGGGGTCGGGCTCCTCGAGCAGCACAGCCGATCAAGCCACCTGGGGGCCCCAGCATTGACCGTTCCATGGGAATCAGAGGCAACTTCTAGAAGGGAGCCAGCTGCGGCAGGGGCCCCCTTACTTTGCACGCTTAATCTGCACACCAGGCCCTAAAAGAGGTTAAGTCAGCTGCCGAGGGTCAAAGAGCTAGGAAGGGGGACTTCCTTGGAGGTCCAGTGGTTGGGACTCTGAGCTTCCACTGCAGGGGGCACAGGTTCGATCTCTGGTCATCACTGGTCAGGAAACTAAGATCTCGCATGCCTCATGGCGTAGCCAAAAAAAAAAAAAGAGCTAGGAAGAAGGAGGCACCCCCCACCTCTTCTCCCTCCAGCCTCCATCCCCACGCATCCCCTGCACATCCTTCCCTTTTCACTGCTGCCTGATGCCTCCTCTCAGCCTGTCACCATCACCTGATTATTCCTTCAGCCTTTCTGTGGCTCTGCAGGCTTGCAGCCAAGGCAAGGCAGCTGCAGGAGGACCACGACCCCGCCCCACAGGCCGGGGACACCTGGTCAGGGCCAAGCCACGTGCCCTTCTGATGTTCACCAAGAGCTCTCAGCCCCGACTAGGAGTTTCATTTTCCAATCCTGGTTCATCACCATTAAAGGTGCTTCTGGGGCTTCCCCGGTGGCATAGTGGTTGAGAGTCCGCCTGCCGATGCAGGGGACATGGGTTCGTGCCCCGGTCCGGGAAGATCCCACATGCCGCGGAGTGGCCGGGCCCGTGAGCCATGGCCGCTGAGCCTGCACGCCCGGAGCCTGTGCTCCGCAGCGGGAGAGGTCACAACAGTGAGAGGCCCGCGTACCGCCAAAAAAAAAAAAAAGGTGCTTCTGAGCCCAGAGCAGGACATGGTGCTCCGGATGCCCTCAATCCCCCACCCCAGGGCACTCCCCCCTTCCCTTGGTGGGACCAACTAGAAGGGATCTTCTGTAGCACCAAGTCTGGTGGATTTCAAACGGCATCCTTGGTGCCCTAGGGCCCTATAGACATGCTTCAGGGACCATCTTGGGAAGCAGAGCTGGAGTGCTCCAAGAACCCCTCCCAACCTCAAAAGGCCTCCCTAAAATCTGTTTAATATGTTGGGCATTCATTTAATATTTTGCTTGAGGAATCTGTCGGGGGGAAAAAACATCTGAAAAGCACAGATCAATACCAGCCATCTCATCCATCTCGTCTTGCTGATGGGGACACGCAGGCCCCGAAAGGGGAAGGTTGCTGCCCAGGCTTCCCTGCAGGCTGGCGGCCAGGCCTAGACTAGACCAAAGGGCTCAGCCTCCTGGACCAAGGTGCTGCTAACATCCCCAGTGACTTATTCCCTGCCCCCAGGCTTTAGAAATGCACTCAGTGGGAAATGCATTCCCGGGCCTCAGAGCTGTCCTCGTGGACCACTCCCTATGCATAGTCCTATCTCTACCGGGCGGCTCAGAAGCCCCTCCCAGGTGGGAAAGGACGGGCACTCCAGGCGTGAGCTCCTTGGGAGCCCCAAGACCATCAGGTCATGTCTCTCCGGTGGGTGGAGATGGAGGCCTTTGGCTGAGTCTGGTTTTGATGCTTCGGTGGTGGGAGTGCCCCCTCCTCCCCTGCCACCTGGCAGCCGTGTCTTGGTCTCTTAGGTTCTTCCTTGGGCCACACTGATCCTCACACCCCTCCTGCCTGTCTAGTCCACCCCTGTCTCCATCCCTCCACCACCCCGGCACCCAGCTATGTGAACCCCAGCAATAAATCCCCTCCCGGTCCCACACTGAATAATAATTATCGTAACAAGTGTGATATCATTCATTATAACATAGGAGCTAAGATTTTTTTTTGAAGTGTTTGCCATGGGTTAGGCACTGTTTATAGGGACTTTACTTACTTACTTACTTAATTCTCACCATAGCCCTGCCAAAGAGGAAATGTCATGCCCGTTTTAAAGGTCAGAATATGGAGGCTCAGAGAGGTGAAGGAGCCTGTCCAAGATCACACAGCTAACAAATGGCAGAGTCAGAATCTGGCCCTAAATCCCAGCAACCACCCTGCCTGCCCCTCCTCTACCCCTTACCCTGCCTGCATTTTCTTCACAGCACCTGTTCCCTTACATTATATTTCACACGTGCGTGTGAGTTTATGATCTGTCTCTCCCTTTAGAATGGGTCATAGGCACGCAGGGATTTTGTAAGTTTCACTCACTGCTATGTGCTAAAACAGTTCCCAGCAATCAAAAAATATCTGTTGGGGACTTCCCTGGTGGTTCAGTGGTAAAGAGTCCGCCTTCCAATGCAGGGGACGCGGGTTCGATCCCTGGTCAGGGAACTAAGATCCCACAGGCCGTGGGGCGACTAAGCCCACGCGCCACAACTACTGAGCTCGCGCGCCTCAGCTAGAGAGCCCACGTGCTGCAAACTACCGAGCCCACGTGCTCTGGAACCCACGCGCCACAACTACAGAGCCCACACGCCACAACTAGAGAAGAGAAAACCCGCATGCACAACTAGAGAGAAGCCCGTGCGCTGCAACAAAAGATCCCGCATACCTCAGTGAAGATCCCGCGTGCCGCAACTAAGACCCGATGCAGCCAAAAATAAATAAATAAATCGTAAAGAAATATCTGTTGAATTCATGAATGTGTGGTGACAGCCTCTACCTGACCACCGCACTACCCGACCCCTGTGAATCCGGCCCTCGATTCTGTGTAGGTGAGCCGAGCTCCCACCCACCTCTGCATCCCCTGGCATGGCTTACTCGGCTGTGGAGAAGGCCAGGGAGAAGTTGTGCCGGCGCTTGGCTGGGTCCAGCGCAGCATAGTCAAAGGCGTCAGGGAAGAACTTGTGGATGAGGGCGCAGAAGGCCATGCCACTGCTCCAGCTTGAGGAGAAGTTCTGGATGTCCACATGCTGCGGGCAAGCGGGGCCCAGAGGCCTCGGTGAGCCTCAGCCAGAGGACCCAGACTTTGCCCCCTCTGGACCTCCCACCCTCTGGGCTTTGCACCACACAGACCCTCCCAGCACTGCTGCCCTGGGGAAGGGTCCCTTGGCCCACCATGCACCTCGTAGTTCCTCGTCATGGCCCGGCACCACTCCAAGAGCATGTTCTTAACGCCGCCGATGGCTGCCCCCGCGGCCTTGGTGTTCCGGAACAGGGCCGTGGGGCCCGAGGCTGCCCTGTGCGCAAGGGACAGAGAAGGTCAGGCCAGAGAGGTGGGAGGGTCCCATCAGGGAGGAGCCCCAGCCCCAGATGTCAGTCTTCCTGCTGGGGCTCAGGCTGTTCCTATTGCCCCTCAGGACTGCCCCCCACCGACTGTCCAACCAACCCAGCCCCCACCATTCCTCGCCCGCATCTTACCCCCCAAACTTGTCTACGATGGCTTTGCGGTTCTGGGCACGGGGCCCCCGGGGCCGGGCAGGGGCTGACACCCTGCGCTCTGGTGCCTTGTCTTTCTTCTTCTCCTGTGAGGGAGGGGGCTCCGTGGGGCTCTGGGACACGTCGCTGGGTGAAGATTCACTGCATGGAAAAGTTCGGAGCAAGGTGAGAGGGGCTGGGACCAGCCACTGAGGAGGGAGGAGGCTGGCTGAGCACGGCCCCTGCAGTCTCAAGAGGCATACGAAGCTGTGGTCCCCACTCTCGCACACGTTCTCCTCTGGGCCCAGCACCGGGAGGGGCTGGGAAGGAATAGTAAGGCTCAGTCTCACTTTGGTGAGCACGAGGTCTGCTGGCATGTGTGGACAGAGCTAGAGCACATCTGAGGTCTGACCTGGTGCTGAATCCTGCCTTTGCCTCTTAGTTGCTGTGTGATCTTGGGACTGTCGTGTCACTCCTCTGAGCCTCAGCTTCCTCATCTGTAAAATGGGGCAAGAATAGCTACCTGACAGGGTGGTTCTAAGGCCTGCGTGGGAGGGGGAGTGTAGACCACGCTCCACGAACGTTCAATCTGGTACCTTCCCCTAAGAAGGTGACACGGAGGTGAGCTTCAGCTCGAAATAAAGGAAGACTCTTTAATGACGAAAGTTGTGCCCTGGCGAGAGTAAGGCTATCATGGTATCCAGCACCAGCCAGGCACCAGGCACTGGGCTGAGGGCTTTATACACAGATGTCGTTTGAGCCTCACAAAAATCCTACGAGGTAGGTACCGTGACTGTGCCCACTTCACAGGGGAGGAAAGGGGCAGTGATGTGGCCAAGGTCACACAGCTGGTAAGTGGCAGCGTCATTGTCCAAACTCAGGCTTTCTGCTCACTCACTTATGGGTGAGGCTAACACTGCGGAGGCAAGCAAGACCAGGAGGCTTCAGCAGTGAGTGAGAGACGGACCAGGTGTGCTCCACGGCCCCTTTGCTCCCACACTCCGGCTCCTTTTGTCTCCTGGGCTCTGCCCTAGGCTAGAGGGCTGAAAACCATAATTCCTGGCATATCTTGAGACCAGCACTGGGGAGGCCCAGGCCCAGGGGATGGCAGCCTTTAAAGGAAGCAAGCAGGGGCTTCCCTGGTGGCGCAGTGGTTGAGAGTCCGCCTGCCGATGCAGGGGACATGGGTTCGTGCCCCGGTCTGGGAAGATCCCACATGCCGCGGAGCGGCTGGGCCCGTGAGCCATGGCCGCTGAGCCTGCGCGTCCGGAGCCTGTGCTCCGCAGTGGGAGGGGCCACAGCAGTGAGAGGCCCGCGTACCGCAAAAAAAATAAAAAATAAAAAAAGGAAGCAAGCGGTAGCAGGGGTTGGAGCTGGGGCTCCAGAGCCTGACATTACCTGGCTGAAGGACTGGTCTCTCCGGAAGCTGCGGTGTCTGGACTCAGCCCATCTAGGGGAAAGGAACGGGAGGGAGGCAGGCTGGGGTGACCCGTGGAGCGCGGCCCGCGTGCTCCCTCAGGGAGGCCCCTGCGGCGTCAGCGGGCTCCTGGGCTCTCACTCACCTGGGCTGAGGCCGCTGCCCTCCTCCGTGGGGCTCTCGGGCCATTCCTCGGCGGACCGGGGAAGCGCTCCTGCCCCTTCCTCCAACCCTTTCTCCGCACCTTGGTCCTGCTCTTCATCAGGACAGCCTGGCTCCTGGAATGAACATGGGCTGTGTGGGCCCGCACCTGCCTGAGGCTCTGTGAGGGCTTTAGAAAGATCTGGAAGGCAGCCTGGAGCCACAGTGCTGCATCCCCCACCCCAGGCTCTTGATATCAGTGGGTGGAAGACTGGATTGTCCCAAAGGAATAAAGCAGGGGAGGGGCTTGCTTGGGGGAGGGCTGGGCAGGGGGCTCCGGAGAATCGTGGGGCCTCCTCCCTCCTCTCCTCTCCTCTTCCTCACTCACCACCTCCTCCTTCACCTCCTCCTCCTCCTGTGTTTCAGGCTTGGCCTCATCTTCCACGGCAGTCTTCTGAGAGTCCGACTTGGCCTCTGGGGCACTGGCTTTCTCTTGGGTTTCAGCCTTGGGCTCCTCCGTCTTGTTGCTCACCTCCTGAGAGGCCACTGTGGCCTCCTGCTTCCCAGCAGCCTCCCTGCCTCCAGCCTTGGCCTCCTCCTTCCCAGCAGCCTCCCTGCCTCCAGCCATGGCCTCCTCCTTCCCTTTGGCCTCCCTGTCTCCAGCCATGGCCTCCTCCTTCCCAGCAGCCTCCCTGCCTCCAGCCTTGGCCTCCTCCTTCCCAGCAGCCTCCCTGCCTCCAGCCTTGGCCTCCTCCTTCCCAGCAGCCTCCCTGCCTCCAGCCTTGGCCTCCTCCTTCCCAGCAGCCTCCCTGTCTCCAGCCTTGGCCTCCTCCTTCCCAGCAGCCTCCCTGTCTCCAGCCTTGGCCTCCTCCTTCCCTTTGGCCTCCCTGCCTCCAGCCTTGGCCTCCTCCTTCCCAGCAGCCTGCACCTCATCATTCACATTGGCTTTCTCCCTAGATCCAGGCTTGGCCTCTTTCTCATCAGCCTGCTGCTTCTCAGAGGCCAACGTGATCTCCTCTTTTCCCTCAGCCTCCTTGGGTTCAGAGTTGGTCTCTTCTTTCCGATCAGCCATCTCCTGAGGAGCCACGGTGGTCTCTTTCTTCCCGCTGTCCACCTTTTGAAGTTCAGCCTCCCCTTTGGATTCCCCCTGGAATTCAGCTGTAATGCTGTCCTCAGCGGGTGCCCTCTCCTGCTTTCCTGCCCCATCTGGAGGCCGCTCTGTGATGGTCCTCTCAGCTGGGCCTGTGGCCTCCTCCTCAGCAGAGGCTCCCCCTCCCACTGTCTCTGGGACCTCCGTGGCGGGGGACACAGGGGTCCCGTCCTCAGAGGGCTTCCATTCCTTCTGCTCCATCTCTGAAAAGAGAAGACAAGCAGGCCTTGTCATGCCCCCTCTCTGCCGGTGAAGGCCCTGGAGTCTGGAGACGTGCGATTCAGTCCTGGGTCCCCCACTACTCGGACATGTGACACAAGTATCCACTTTCCCTTTGGCTAAATGAAACGGTAGAGCACCACATCCCCCACAATGGGGTGCTGGGCCAGCCACGTTTACCTGATGTTGGGTGCGTTCACCTAAAGGCCCTCTGCAGGTTGTGACTTGGGCTTTAAGGAACACTGGGTTCTGTGATGCCTTGTCAATGATTTGGCCTCTTTTTGAATAAGCCAGTGAGGTGGTTATAGTCTGACTAGCCTCCTAGACCCCCATGGAGCACTTGCTATTCTCCCCTTTTTTTTTTTTTTTTTTTTTGCTGTACGCGGGCCTCTCACTGATGTGGCCTCTCCCGTTGCGGAGCACAGGCTCCGGACGCACAGGCTCAGTGGCCATGGCTCACGGGCCCAGCCGCTCCGCAGCATGTGGGATCCTCCCGGACCCGGGCACGAACCCGCGTCCCCTGCATCGGCAGGCGGACTCTCAACCACTGCGCCACCAGGGAAGCCCCTATTCTCCCCTTTTGATGGAGATAGCTGCCCTCGTGCTCAGAGCCCAAAGCAGACAGAAGTCTCTAGATAGAACTTAATAATACTGTTTTTTGTTTTGTTTTGAGTATTTACTTTATTTATTTATTTTGGCTGCACCGGGTCTTCGTTGAGGCATATGGGATCTTTTAGTTGCGGCATGCATGCAGGATCTAGTTCCCTGACCAGGGATCGAACCCAGGCCCCCTGTCTTGGAAGCTCGGAGTCTTACCCAATGGACCACCAGGGAAGTCCCTAATAATACTGTTTTGATTCAATTGTATTTATTTTTACAGTTACTTTCTGTTTCTGGCCAGTGATACCGAGTTTCCATTTCCAATAGTGATATAAAGTTTATTTTATGAATACATTTATTGAAGTAAAGTAAGTTAATTCAAAGGAAGACGTTCAGGAAAGCGGAATACAGGATACAAAATACCTAAATCATGGAGGTGGTGTTAAAATGCCTGAAATTTGGGAAACCCTGGGCCAGCTTGGTCGCTGGGTCTCTGCCAGCACTGCCAGCCTGTGTGTGTGGTTCTCTGAAGAGCTGGGACTGGGCATGGAAGAGTTTCTTTTGGTGAAGAACAGAAGAGACTCTCCCTAACTAACCTCTGCAGGGAGATCTGATCCTCCAACTTTATCATGAGGTTTCCTATTCAAGTACTGTATATACAGTCAGCCTTCCTTTTGCATGGGTTCTGTGGGTTCAACCAACCTTGGATGGAAAAAATTTGAAGAAAAAATTCCAGAAAATTCCAAAAGGCAAACTTGAATTTGCTGCCACTTCAACTATTTACATAGCATTTACATTGTTATTAACAACTGTTTACATGACATTTTCATTGTACTGGGTATTATAAGTAATCTAGAGATGATTTAAAGTATTAGAGAGGATTGTAAGGTTCTATGCAAATACAACATTTCATATGAGGGACTTGAGCATCCGCAGATTTTCATATCCGCAAGGGAAGCTGGGACTAATCCCCCACAGACATCAAGGGATGATTGTACTGTCCGATCTACAAAAACAGCTGGGGGGGGGGAGGCTTCCCTGGTGGCGCAGTGGTTGAGAGTCCGCCTGCCGATGCAGGGGACAAGGGTTCGTGCCCCGGTCCAGGAAGATCCCACATGCCGCGGAGCGGCTGGGTCCCTGAGCCATGGCCGCTGAGCCTGCGCGTCCGGAGCCTGTGCTCCGCAACAGGAGAGGCCACAGCGGTGAGAGGCCCGCGTACCGCAAAACAAAAACAAAAACAAAAACAATAACAGCTGGGGTGGGTGTGTGTGGCGTGGACAGGGTCAGCTCCTTCAGCCTTCTGCCCTTCTTGGGGGGGGGGGGTCTGTTTACAGAGAAAATAATCCCCAAATAACGTGTTCAGGGCATGACTCAGGCAGTAAAAGAAGTACACACTCCTTGTCACTGGCTAAAAATACCTCCTGCCCTCTGCAGGGCCATCTTTCTGGATACAGTACCCAGGGTACCTGAGTAATTGGGACAGAGGCAAGAAGACAGGCATATGAGGGACAGGGCTTTGTTTCTGCCACCCATTCAGGTCTTACTGCCCCCAGATCGAAGTCCTGGTGTCCCTGGACTTGGTCTCCCACCATTTCCTAGGAAGTCGGCTGGGATTTTCAAAGATGCTCACGCTGCCCTCCAATTCCACCCCTCCCACCAGGGCCCCTTCCCTTCCGGGAATCTATTAAAGTTAGAGGGAAACCAATGGGCCTGGGAGATGGAATGCACATCTGCAGGGAGCTAGGAGCATGCCTTGACCCCCACCTCCTGGTCTGAGACCTGAGCATGTCTCTTTGCCTCTCTGGAGAGAGCCTCGGTTTCCAATACAATGACAGGATTGGTCTAGATCAGGTTTGCAAACTGTGTTCTGTGGAAAACTGGTGTCTCCTAAGACCTTATTAAGGGCTGCGGTGGCGGGGGAGGTGTTCTTTGGCTAAGGTTGTTCCAGAAACAGGCTACTCTTGACTCTTTTAGAGTCTTACAACTTCATTAGCACTTAAATGGATTCCAGACACCCCATGGTAAAGGAACCTTAATTTTGCTTAGCTCTATTTAACTCGCTTTTCTCCAAACTTATGTGGCCATGGATTTTTTTTTTTCTTGCTTCCTTTTCTTTTTGCTTTATTTTCCCTGAGGTGCATCTATTGCCCTCTTGAGCAATGCCACCTTTAGCAGAAGAAACTATGTCAAGTGCCGGTCTAAATGATCCACACAACACACCCCTGCCTTGCACTCTTGTTCGGAAGGTGGTATGGAGGAGTGGTGAAAATCATTGATTCTGGAGCTTCCTATGATGGGATCCCAGCTCCCACTTCTTCTCCCACTGTGACCTTGAGCAAGCTACTTACCCTCCCTGTATTTTGATTTCTGGAGATAAAAATAGGTCTCACCTCACAGGGACAGTGGAGGGTTAAGGAAGCCAATGCATAGGAAGTATTTTGGGGTGTGCCTGGCCTGAAAGGCGCACTCAGTATACATCAGCTTGTATGGTGTAGGCTGGCCTCTGCCCAGCCTTGTGCCAGATTAAGGTCCTGACTCAGCCATGAGGGCATTTAGTTGGTAAAAGACAAGGCAAAAAGAACTGAACACCAATGAGATGATAAGCCCTTTTTATTTATTTATTTAAAAAAATTTTTGGCTGCGCCATGCAGCACATGGGATCTTAGTTCCCTGACCTGGGATCGAACCCGTGTCCCCTGCATTGGGAGTGCAGAGTCTTAACCACTGGACCGCCAGGGAAGTTCCGATGAGCCGTTTTTATACCTCAAAATGTGGGAGTAGGGCTTCCCTGGTGGCACAGTGGTTGAGAGTCCGCCTGCCGATGCAGGGGACACAGGTTCGTGCCCCGGTCCGGGAAGATCCCACATGCCACGGAGCGGCTGGGCCCATGAGCCACAGCCGCTGAGCCTGCGCGTCCGGAGCCTGTGCTCCGCAACGGGAGAGGCCACAGCGGTGAGAGGCCCGCGTAATGCAAAAAAAAAAAAAAATGTGGGAGTAATTGGCTAAGACATAGCTGAGTGCTGCAGCCATCTTACCCTTCATCTACATGCTACACACTTAGCATGGTGGAGGGGAAGGGCAGGTGTATACACACACACACACACACACACACACACACACACACACACACCCCTCAGCCATCCTGTGCGCTCATCACCTCAGCTTTCCACCCTCCAGGCTTGTCATAAATAGCCAAGGAGTGAAGAAACTCAGAATACTGAGACACCCGGATAACACCACCCACCCCAGCATTAATTCCATAGCAGTTTACAGCTTGCACTGTGGTGCCCTGCTTTACCTTCCTACTTCCTCACTCTAACCCTTCAGAATAAGTGTTACTGGCCCCATTTTACAGAGTAGAAATTTGAGGCTTGGGGAGTTGAGTCCCTTGATAAAGTCATAGGACAGTTAAGTGGCCCAACTGTACCTAGAACCCAGGCGTCCTGACAACCAGTCCAGAGCGTGTGCCGGAGACACTGCCCCCGCCAGCTCCTCCGCCAGCGTCCCTTCAAAGGTTCCAGCCCAGGATGAGGGGCACCCCACCCCCCTTCACATATGGCTGAAGAGGTCAGCTCTCTCTTCCAAGTGCATGGCAGACCTTCCTCGCCACTTTCCCCCCTCGTTCCTTCCCCAGGAAGGAAGAAGGAAAGATTCATTCCACCCCTGTTTTGTGTCCACTGCAGACAGCTCCCCTCTCTCTCTTCCTGTTTTTCTCAGCAGACTGGAAGGAAAAGTACCCAGGAGGCCGAGTTCCAAGCCCCACATGGTACAGACAACATTTGATGGTTCAGCTAACACCTCCACGACCCACTGCCCCCCAGTCTGTCTTCCAGTGGCCCTAAAGCTTTCACCATCCCTCACCTCAGTGGGGACATCCCTTGGAGATGCCACTCTCAACTGCTTAGAGACTCTGCCTCCCACCCCAACTGGACTGGTAAGTCTCCCAAGGCCCTCTGTGCCTGTCAGGTCCACATGGATGGCCACCTGCAGGCTGCTCGGTGGGTGACCTCAAGTTGCCCAGCACCGCAGGGCTGAGTCCCCGAACTCTGGCATTGAAAAAGAGCGGACATAGTGACGGAGAGACTTAGGAAGGAGCCTGGATTTCTCCAACTGTGGGGCCCTGCTTGGAGGCTCCTCAGGTCCTTGGAAGATGGGAGAGGAGTTGGCAGATGGAGGGGGTGCCTAGAAAGGGGCCCAGGGCCTCTCCTACCTGTAGGGCCTCTCCCTGGGGGCTTGCAGTTGTCTCCTTCCTCCAGCTGAGCGGCTGCACTCCCGGGCTGTCTTCAAGTCCCTGTGGCTTCTAGCCCCCAGCTCTTCAGTCCCCGCTTCCCCTCCCCCTTCCCCTCTCCTTCCCCCCCGCCCCCCCCCCCCCGCCCTCCCCCGCCCCCTCCCCCCAGCCCCCGGCAAGATCCTGGGGCTGCAGACAGCATTGTTTACTGCCCTGTTGGTACAACACTCTTCCCTGGACTGGGAGGCTCGGATTTCCCATGGAGATCTGGCAGGTGGCACCTTTCAATCACAGCCAGTGCCTCCCGCCTGACACGGGGCAGCATGCGTCCTGCGATCATCTCCCTTCCCGATGTACTCGCCTGGCCCTGGCAACTCCCCAGACAATCTGCAGGCCCATTTGGAGCATGTTCACCAGCTGTCTGGCCTCCCCTGCCCATCCAGAGCCCAAGCTAGGCCTTCTCTGCATCCCCCCCCACCACGTTCCTTTAAATAGTCCCTTTTACCCTTCCTCAGACTAAAGTAGCTGCGGAAGGGTGGGCTAAGGAGGGGTGGGGGCCAGCTGCGGAGGTGGCGATGTCTCTCAGGGCTCCCACTGCACGGGGAGCAGCTGGGGAGAGAGAGAAGAGTGATGGCCCAAGCTGATGGGTCGCTGCGCTGAGAGTCTAGGAAATACAAAGCCGAGTTCTACGTGGAGCTGAGGCTCTCAACAGATTTTTGTGCTGAATCGAGATTTTGCTCAGAAAGACGAAACACCTTTACCTCCTGTAGGTGTCCTGTGATCTAAGAAAGGTACTACTTTTGGAGAATGTGTGAGGGGCTTGTGACTCCCCCTCCCCCTCCCCACTGCTTCAGCAACACTGGCCTCCTTCGTATCCCTCCGATGAGTCGATTCCTTTCCATACTCAGGACTGTAAACTGCTCTTTGCAAGGCTGGTTCTTTCTCATTCTCCTGCTCTCAACTCAAATTTCATTTCCACAGAGAGGTCTCCCATGACTTTGAGAGCCTCTCCATCGCTTCTGCATATTTTATTTTCTTATGGAATATGGATTGGAATCCAAAGTTACCTTATTTATTTCCTTGTTACCTGACTTCCTCTCTAGACTCTAAGCTTCATGAGGGCAGGGACTTTGTCATGTTCATGGCTGTATGCCCAGGACCTAGCAAATCGCCTGGGTCATATGAAGTGCTCAATAAATGGATAGCGACTAAATAAATAATTTAATTAGTTAGTAGAAATATGGAACGGGAATTTGGGGGCCTGTTCCTGGGATGATCTGAAAGCCAGATTTGGGTACCGATGGTTGAACAGTGCAATATTGTTGATTGCCAGCTGCATTTAGTGATAAGACGTCTGTAATTTTAAGGGCATTGTGGGGGGCTTCCCGGGTGGTGCAGTGGTTGAGAATCCGCCTGCCAATGCAGGGGACACAGGTTCGAGCCGTGGTCCGGGAAGATTCCACATGCCGCGGAGCAACTAAGCCTGTGCGCCACAACTACTGAGCCCGCGTGCTGCAGCTACCGCAGCCTGTGCTCCTAGAGCCCGTGCTCCACAACGAGAGAAGCCACCACAATGAGAAGCCGGCGCACTGCAACGAACAGTAGCCCCTGCTCACCACAACTAGAGGAAGCCCGTGCGCAGCGAGGACCCAATGCAGCCAAAACAAAAAAAGAAAGAAAGAAAAACAAAGAAAAAAATGTCGTTGTAGAAAAAAGACTTCATCTGTTAGCACTACAATTAGATGAAGAAAATATGGCTAAATGTTGACGACTGTCAAATCTTGGGGATGGGTGGTTAATATGTGGAAGTTCAATATATTGTGCTCTCCACTTCCGTGTACTTTAATAAGTTTCCCTAATAAATAAAAATCTAAAACAAAAAGATTCATTTTTATTGAGCATCTGTCACGGACTAGGTGCTTTAAATACAATATCACTTTTATGTTTTTGTTTGTTCGTTTGTTTTGTAATGATTTTTAAAACTTTATTTTGAAATAATTATAGGTTTATAGGAAGTTGCATAAATAGTACAGAGAGGGTACACAAGGTTAAATTTTACTTAAGATTTATCCACTGAAGGCTAAATCTTACATAACTATATGCAATATCAAAGCCAGGAAATTGGCATTGGTACAATGGCATGTATACTTCTATGACAGCTTAGATTTTTTTTTTTTTTTTTTGCGGTATGCGGGCCTCTCACTGCTGTGGCCTCTCCCATTGTGGAGCACAGGCTCTGGACGCGCAGGCTCGGCGGCCATGGCTCCCGGGCCCAGCCGCTCCGCGGCACGTGGGATCTTCCCGGACCGGGGCATGAACCCGTGTCCCCTGCATCGGCAGGCGGACTCTCAACCACTGCACCACCAGGGAAGCCCCGACAGCTTAGATTTGAATAAACACCTTCTCCCACAATCAGGGCAGAGAACCAATTTCATCAACACAAAGATCTCCCTTGTGCTATCCCCTTAGGCACACCTCCTTCCCTCCCCCCACCAACTCTAACCCTAGGCAACCATTAATCTCTTCTCCCATCTCTATAATATTGCCATTTTGAGAATGTGATTTAAATGGAATCATACAGTATGTAACCTTTCATAAAACCTAATAGGGCTTCTCTGGTGGCGCAGTGGTTGAGAGTCCGCCTGCCGATGCAGGGGACACGGGTTCGTGCCCCGGTCCGGGAAGATCCCACATGCCATGGAGCAGCTGGGCCCGTGAGCCATGGCTGCTGAGCCTGCGCGTCCGGAGCCTGTGCTCCGCAGTGGGAGAGGCCGCAGCGGTGAGAGGCCTGCGTACCGCAAAAAAAAAAAAAAAACAAAAAAAAAAACTAACAAAAATCCCATCTAGGAAGCAGATTCCTCTCTTAAGAACCCATCTCCTTTTTCCATGCAATTTCTTAATACTCCATAATATGTTGACTAGATTCTCAAAAGTAAAAACCAGGATAACATATATACAATAATATACGTGGCAGCATTATCATAATAGCCCCAAACTGGAAACAACCCAAAAGTCCATCAGTAGGAGAATAGATAAATGAACTGTGGCTTATTTATACAATCAAACACTAGACAGCCATAAAAAAGAAGGAATAAGAGATACACACGACAATATGGATGAAATCTTACGGATGCTACACTGAGCTAAAGAAGTGAGGCACAAAACAGAAAACAATGTATAATTTCATTTATGTGAAGTTCAGGAGTAGGCAGAACTAACTGATGGTGATAGAAGTCAGAATAGTGGTTCACTGCAGAAGAGCGAGTATTGACGGGGAAGGAACATGAGATAACTTTTTAAGGTGCTGGAAATATTTTGTATCTTGATCTGGGAGATAGTTATAAAACTGAATGTATATTTAAAAATTAAGCTTGTGTATTTTACTACTTTACTATCTGAATGCTATACCTAAATTTTAAAGTATCAAGGCACAGGGTCTGACAAAGAAGTTTGAGTCCTTAGAGCAGTAATGAGGCCAATATTTAGAATTGGGACTTCCTTAGGGAAGCATATGGTGACCAGCCATATAAAGTGTCTAGCCCACCTTCTCCTATGGGCAGTGTACCACTGCATCCCTTGAAATCCCTTGAAAAATCCAGGGATTGAGGTGGGTTTTTCTTGGGGGGGGGGTTGCGGGAGGGGGGCGTGCAGACCCGAGGAATACATTAAGTCTTGAAAGATGAAGAGTTCACAAGTACCCTCTGTCTTCCTCACCCAAACACACTAGGTCAGTTCTGGTGGCGGCCACAGTGGCCCTATTCATCTCTTTAGGGCCCAGGGCGTCTAACAGAAGCTGACTAAAACATATTGTATACTTGACTCATCTTTCTGCAAGCAGAAACCGTGCCTCGCTTGTCTCTGCAACCCCAGAGAGTTTAGTGACCTACACACAGCTGTGTTCATATAAAGGGCCTCTGAGCATTGGTCCTCAAACTTAGCTGCACATGGGAATCACCTGGGGAGTTTTAAAATGTACTGATGCCTGGGTCCTACTCCCAGGGATTCTGATTTAATTGGTACGAAGTGAGCCCTGGGCTTCGGGATTATTTTAAGCGTCCCAGGTGACCTTAAGTACATCACAAACTGAGAGCTGCAGTTCGGCGGCATTCCTCCTACTCTGCGCCTGATTGGCGCTCTGGCCTCGGCTCTCCGGAGGTGAGGACGAGGTTCACTGAGTCCTGTGGTCCTGCCCCTCTCACAGAACCAATAAACTCAAATCTCTCCGTGACACCCCTAAAGACAAGAATTCTAACCAGTCTGCAGGCGCTCTGCGCCCCGCTCAAGCCTCTATGGTATTTTGGAGTCCTCTCTAGCATTTGGGAGACGCCTTAGGCCGGGCCAGCAGCTCCCTCTCTATGGTAGCGGATTTTCCCGCGCCGCCTCGTTGGTACTTCATTCCGGAAGTGCGTGCGGATCCGGGAAGAGGCGGGATTTCCCTCCCGGAAGTGACCCCGGTGCTTCCGCCCTATCCTACCTGAGCGCCCGGTGAGTTTGTAGTTTACCCGAAGTTGGGGACGTAGGGGGCGTTGTGGCAGGCCCCAGGCCGTGGTGAGTGACGTCTGACCTCAAGGTGATCCTGATGATGGCGCCGCTATTTCAGAGGTGTAGACCCTGGGCTGGGGCCCGGGCGCCTTAGTCCCGCGTGTGATCGAATTCTTACGGCCCCGCAGGTTCATGCTGCGTTCCGGTCTCCCCTTCTTCTCCTGGATAGAGGTGACCTAGAGGGATTGGGAGTCAGGGCTCTGGGGCTCGATTTCCAGACCCGCCATTGACATGTTCTTTGACCTTGGCCTAGGCAGTGTTCCCCTTCTTGGCCTCAGTTCCCACATCTGTGAAATGGGACGTTTGAATTCACTGAGGTCAGTGGCCCCTGCTGGTCTGATGCCCTCTGATTTCTCCACATCCTCCAGCCCCTGCGATGGGAAGGTGAATGGGAGGGCTGGGTGCTGACCATGATGTCTGCCCCCAGGATTAGGAGGCCAGAGGGAGATCTCTTCCACGGTGCAGGGCTGAAATGGACCCGCTTAGGGCCCAGCAGCTGGCGGCAGAGCTGGAGGTTGAGATGATGGCTGATATGTACAACAGGTAAGGGCTGATTCTGCGCTGCCTTGTCTTAGAGAATGATCCCAGGTCACTCTTGCCAAGGCAGAGGTGGATAACTTCTGAAGATTATTTTCCTCATTCCGGGGAAACCTGAGGCCCGGGCTTACCCTCCCAGCACCCCCAGCTCCCACCCCATGCTTAAGGGCTAATGCAGACGCAGTGTGGGGTCACTAGAAGGAACTGGGCATTTAGGTTCGGATGGAATTGGCGACGTAGGAGCTGAGCAGAAAGAGAAGGTCCCGTCCAGGCTCTGGTTGTGTTCCGGGAAGAGTAGAGCATTTGCCTTGTGACAAATAGCACGTAGCTCACTTAGTAGTCAACATTTCTTAAACTCTTAATCCATCTCAGACACATGCTGAGCATTTTATATGCATTATCTTTTTTTAAAGGTGAAGACATTGAGGTTTCTAGAGGTTAAATAACTCTCTCAGGGTCCACAGCTGGTCAGTAGCAATGTCAGAACCAGTAACTCAGTCTGACTCCTAACTAGTGCCCATAACCATCTGGCAAATTTGGGAACAAATCGTAGCTGCACCAACCACCACTACTATGGCCTTGGGCAAGTTACATGGACTGTTAGACCAGTGGTTTCCCCATCTGTAAAGTGGAGTTAATAATAGTACCTTCCTCACAGAGACATTATCAATATGAAATGTAAAAGTATATGACAAGCTCTTAGCGTTAAGCCCAACACAAGTCGAGTAAGCAGTCAACAAATATTTGCTATTTTTATTGGCTTGAGCTCTCTGGTATCCTCCCTAGATTAGTTGTTTTATCTTGGAGGCTATTTACCAGAATAATTTTTAAATGTAGGCTGTAAAGTCAGGCTACCTGGGTTCATAGCCCAGCTTTATGTGATCCTGAGGCTCTCTGTGCCTTCATTTCCTTATCTGTAAAAAGAGGGATAATGATGGTGCCTACCTCTTGGGAATATCGTAAAAACTGCATGACAGAATCCCTGTCAAGCACTTAGCACGATGTCTGGAACATAGCTGGTACTCAGCTAATGGTTCCTGTTTGATTAGTCATAAACATGGCTAATGGTTCCTGCTCTCAAGGATCTTCCAAGATAGTTGGGGTGCAAACAGGATTTACACTGCCTTCTCGGGGAGGTGAAATCAGTATAGCAGGGCAGGAATGGCTGAGGGTTCCTGGTATGCCACAGGAGGCTGCTGACCTGACCTTGCCCTTCCTTCTTTCTAGAATGACCAGTGCCTGCCACCGGAAGTGCGTGCCTCCCCACTACAAGGAAGCAGAACTGTCCAAGGGCGAGTCTGTGTGCCTGGACCGGTGTGTCTCCAAGTACCTAGATATCCATGAGCGGATGGGCAAAAAGTTGACAGAATTGTCTATGCAGGACGAAGAGCTCATGAAGAGGGTGCAGCAGAGTTCTGGGCCTGCATGAGGCCCCAGGCAGTACACCGTAAGGTGCACCCTGTCCTTTCCCACTTGTCTAATAAAAGTGCCCCCATTGGGTGTCATCTGTGAAGACTGCCAGGCCTAGGCTCTTTCTGGAAAGTCTCCAGGAGCCCAGGGTATGATGGAGCTCTTTCCCGGTCGGAGAAGGGGTATTTGTCACACTGGCATGTGACTGTGTGTTTATATATATTATATATTAAAACAAGTTTGTTGACACCTACAGTGTGCAAAGCAGTGTGCCTGGCACTTGGGAGTAAAGGTAGCAGACACAGCCTCTACCAGCAGAGGGAGTCTAACGTAGTGTTTAAAAGCGTAGACTGGTACCATGGCTTAAGTTTACATTCCACGTCAGCCACTTGCTGTGTGACCCTGAACGTGTCGTTTCACTGTGCCTAGCTTCCTCATCTGTAAAGTGGGGAGAATCAGGGCTGTTGTGATGATTAAATGAGTTAATATGAATAAACTAGAATAATGACTAGGCCATAGAAAGTGCCTGGTATATATTATTTATGTCTAACAACTTAAAATCAAGTGCAGGCAGGCATTTTCCTCAATGATATAAAGGAATGATTTAGAGGAGAGAGTGGAAAGTAGATGGAACCTAAGCATGAAGTAGCCACAACCTCTTGGTTCTAAACAGCAATATCGAAACGTGAAGGGACCCAGCTTCATGTGTGATGTGTGCGATCCAGGGAGGGGACCGAGTGATAACCACTGCCATTCAGTGTTCACCTGAATCTCAATCAGGGACTGCGCTCCTCACTCTTCATGGGGTATCCAGCCTCATCCACTCAGCAGGCCAAAGGCCCTGTTAGGAGAAGGGAGCTCAGAGAGGTGGTTGTTTGCTGGAGGTCACAGGCGAGGAGCAATAACGGAGGTCAGGGTTGACTGCTCGCGGAGGAGAGGCTGCATCTGCTTCCTGTCCTGAGGGTGCCCTTGCAGAACTATGCAGTTCTCAAAATGTAGGGTTCACTGCAGAAGGAATTTTGGTTGATGTCAGTGCCCCAGGTAGCAGTGCCTTCACAGCAGAGGGAGGTGTCTGGGGTGTAACCTCACCAGGTCATTGGGCTCACAGGAAAGGAGACGGTAGAGGCAGTGAGTTTCAGGCTTAGAAGTACAGGTTCAGGGAATTCCCTGGCGGTCCAGTGGTTGGGAGTTTGCGCTTTTGCTGCCTAGGGCCTGGGTTCATTTCCTGGTCAGGAGCTAGGATCCTACAAGCTGCGCAGTGTGGCCAAAAAAAAAATCCAGGTTCAAGTCAGACCACCTGGGATGAAATTTTCTGGCTGTGTGATCTTGGGTGAGGCAGTTGACTACTCTGTGCCTCAGTTACCCTATCTATAAAGCGATAAAAGTACCTACTTCATTGAGTGGAGTGAAGATTAAATGTGTTAATAACTAAAGCACTTAGGAAAGTGCCTAATTCTCCCACGTTAAATACTCAATAATGTTAGCTCTTTTTTTTTTAATTGCTAACTTTGATGTAAGGAGTCTCGAGATAGACCCCCTGAAAACTTCAAAACTATTGTCCATCTACCTTAAGCGTGGGCAGAGAGCTAAGGCTCCTTTCTAGGTACTGAAGTGCCAACTTGCGTCAACAGGTGGCGCTGTCTGCTCACGGGAATCAGCACTGCTGTGGCCAGTTCTACAAATGTGTATTATTGGTGTATCCCTTGCGGCCGTTGTACTAGGAAGAGCAGAGTGGTGAGGAAAACAGATATTGTACCTGCCCTCAGGTTTAGCAAGGGACGTCAGAAATTTTCAGAGCACATAGCTGGAACATCTAGAGGGGGTGGTAGAGAATGGAGAGAAGAGGTTCCAGCTCGACAGAGAGCACTTGCAAAAGCTTTGAAGTGGCAGAAAGTGTGGAGCCGTGAAGAAACAAAGCTCTGGCCTGCCTGGAGTGCCAAATGGGAAGGGAGGTAGTGGTGAGAGATGAGACCTGCCCGAGGGCTGCGCAGGCGCAGCTCCAAAGCGCCCGATGAGCTGAGTTAAAAGAGTTTGGATTTTCTCCAAAGGGCATCGGCAAACTGTTGAAGGATGTAAACCCTGGCGGTGAAAATGACAGATCTGCGTTTTCAAGCTCCCTCTAGCTGTCAGCCAGGTGGATAGTGGTAGATGATGGCTTAATGGATTCAGGGGAGACATGCCAGGGAGCTGGTGAGGAAACAGGGGGATGATGCCGGTAAGAATAGCTATCGAGTTGCTACATTCAGACATGAGCGGCCACTTCTACCCGCCCCTCTAGGACTGGAGTGCGGGTGTGGGTGGGGCACACTCCCTGATGTCAGCCATGCCATATTCTATTCAGCAGTAGTTACTGTTGGCTTGCTGCGTGCAGAGAGCTGGAGGAAGTGTGCAAGTGAATTAACGAGGTCCCTGCCTTCAGTGAACGAGTGTGGCGATTGGGAGGGCGGGCATAGGAGAGATGGAACAAGCATACAGAGTAGTAGAATAGGTTAGGCCTTTTCTGCCATCGAGAAGAGTCAAAAACTGCTCACGTGTGTTTGCTAGATTATCAGTTTCATTTATTTATTTTCATAAATTTATGTATTTATTTATTTATTTTTGGCTGCATTGGGTCTTCGTTGCTGGGCGTGGGCTTTCTCTAGTTGCGGTGAGCGGGGGCTACTCTTCGTTGCAGTGCACGGGCTTCTCATTGCAGTGGCTTCTCTTGTTGTGGAGCACGGGCTCTAGAGCGCAGGCTCAGTAGTTGTGGCACACGGGCCTAGTTGCTCTGCGGCGATTATCAATTTTAAAAACCGGGAAGCGTCTCATAAAAATCAGGACTTTGGCTTCTTTTGAAAAGTTAGATCTGACAAGTCAGCCTGCATTCCTGCTTGGCAGTGGTCTGCTGCTGGAGGATGGGTAGAGGCTCAGCTGTCCGCCAAACCCCCCACCTCTCATTTCTTCCCTCGTCACCATCTGCTTGACCTGTAGGCATTTGGTCTGCACCTTCTGCTCTTCGGGTTTTCAGATGAGCCAGACACTATATGAGAAAACATGTAATGATGCTGCCACTGCGGTTCATTCCTGTTCATTGCTAGTATAATCTCCTTCCCTTGAGTGTGCACTAGACCTAAACAGAGACTTGCTTCTAACAGAACAGAGCAAAGGGGATGAAAGCTGCTTCCAAGGTTAAGACACAAAAGATTGTAATGGCCATCTTGTTACTGTCTGTCTCTCTCTTCCTCCCTTTCTCCTCCTCTCCTCCTCCTTGCAAGATCTGTTGAAGCAAGCTTCCATGTTGTGAGCTGCCCTATGAAGAGGCCCATGTGGTTGGGAACTCAGGGCAGCCTCCAGCCCACAGCCAGTGAGGAACTGAATCCTGCTGGCAACCACACGAGTGAGCTCAGAAGCAGATCCTTCCCCAGTCAAACTTTCAGATGACTACAGCCCTGGCTGGCACTTTGCAGCCCTGTGAGAGACCCTGAAGCAGAGGACCCAACTAAGCTGCACGCTGACTCCCAGCCTAGAGAAACTGAGGTGATAAATGTTGTTTTAAGCCGTTACATTTTGGGGGAATTTGTTATGCAGCAATAGTTAACCACTACACAGTTCTCACAACTGTTACAGTCGTCAAAGACTATGTTTGGTCATTCTACACCCACACCTGGAAGGGACCAGGCACCGTTCCAGGCATTTGGGGCACACCAATGAACAAAATAAAGATTGTTGCCCACTTGGAACTTATATTCTAGGGCAATGGTTTTGCATAGAAGTCGGTTGGCAGGGCTGTTTTGAAGGAAAGACAGCCCCTTCAGCTCCTGGGAGAAGGTTCTTAACCTTTCACATCTTGGGCCCCTTTGAAACACTAACAAAAGCCACAGACTGGTTCTTCAGAAAATTGTTCTCGCACAGAATTTTGCATGCAATTTTAGGGATTTTCGGAAGAATTCTTGTGGGCTGACCTGGGGGGAGTCTTGTGACAAGCATTTTTTTAAATGCTGGGGCAAAGAGAAACAAGACAGAAAATCAAAGGGGGGAGACATATTAAAATCAGTCACTTTTACAGCTGTGATAAGTGCTGTAAGAGATGCCCAAGGAAGTGTGGGGCTATGTAAATGGATGACCCCCCCCCCAAGTCTGGGTGCTCAGGGAAGGCTGTCCCCCTGAAAGCGATGTAGGTGAGTGAGATTTGAAGGATGGGTAGGAATTTGCCAGGTTGGGGGCAGTGGTGGGTGGTGGCTTCTTTGTTAAGTGGTGGGAGGATAGTGGTGGGGAAGGTGGGCTCAGGTCCCTATCCTCTGGCCCATACAGTCTGTCAGAGGAAACAGACACGTCGTGATGAGTTTTATCAAAGGGTGACTCGAATGTTATACGAGTCATATAGCAAAGGGATTTATTGCTGGAGTCAGGCAAGGAGCCTTCCTGTAGGAAGTGTCCGTTAAGTCAAAATCTGAAGGATTAGTTAGATAGGCCAGGGTGGGGGAATGTTCCAGGCCCAGGTGGGAGAACACGGGGTTTTAATGGATGAGAACAGGTCACAACAGTGAAAGCATAGAGAAGAGAGAGGCCAGAGGGAGGTGGGGGCAGCAGGAGGGCCCGGATGGACTAGGGGGCATTGTTGGGAGTTTGTACGTTTGCCCAACAGTCGTGGAAACTTCCAAGGGGAGAGGCCTGGTTGAAGCCAGGATCATTCTGACTGGAAGGTAGGTTCACTGGCACGAGTGGAATTGGGAAGGCCAGGCTGAAAGGGTCGCAGGAGTCCAGGCGGGAGTTGATGAGACCTAGGCTTGGGGGCCAGCAGAAGATGGAGAGGAGAAGTCTTTAAAGGCAGGAGCCACAAGCTCGCTGGTAGGTTGGACGTGGAAAGTAAGGCTGGGAGCCGAGTCTGGATAACTTTGCTTTGAGCTTAAGCAACTGTGTGCAAGGTGGTGCTTTTACGGACACAGGCAGCAACGGAGGTAGAGCGAGTTAGGGAGGAAGGAGGAAGGTCATTTTCTGTCATCACTGAGCACTTCTTTTTATTTTAATTTTTAAGTTAAAAAAATGTTTTGGGCTGTGCTGCGCGGCATGTGCGATCTTAGTTCCCCAACCAGGGATGGAACCCACACCCCCTGCATTGGAAGTGTGGCGTCTTAACCACTGGACCACCAGGGAAGTCCCACTGAGCACTTATTATCTTAGAAGGTACGGTACAATTGGCCTGTATCTACTTTTCCAGCTGCAGCTTCATGCCACAGCCCGCCTCATCCTATGTGTTCTTCCATTCAGGCCCTCCTTCAGTTCCCTGAATGTCTCAGGCATCCTCCTGTTGTAGGCCTCTGCACGCTGTGTCCTCCTCTTGGGGGTTGATAAATCCTACTGATTCAGACACGGGAAGTCTTATATCTTCAGATTGTGGCACAGACACCTTTAAGGACTCCTCCCTGCCCTCCAGTCTAGATCAACGCCCCTCCCCAATGATATGTTACTTCTCTTCCATGGCGCTTCCTTTATTTTTTAAAATAAATTTATTTATTTTTGGCTGCATTGGGTCTTCGTTGCTGCGCGCGGGCTTTCTCTGGTTGCGGTGAGCGGGGGCTACTCTTCGTCGTGGTGCGTGGGCTTCTCATTGTGGTGGCTTCTCTTGTTGCGGAGCACGGGCTCTAGGCGCGTGGGCTTCAGTAGTTGTGGCATGTGGCTTCAGTAGTTGTGGCGTGCAGGCTCTAGAGCACAGGCTCAGTAGTCGTGGCGCACAGGCTTAGTTGCTCCGCAGCATGTGGGATCTTTCTGGACCAGGACTCGAACCTGTAACCCCTGCATTGGCAGGCAGATTCTTAGCCACTGAATGGCACTTCCTTTAGATGTAATTACACTTACTATGTGGTAATTTGATTCATCTACTCCTCTCCCCCACTGGACTTTATGTTCTCTGAGGTTGGAGTCTGTGTCTTATTCATCCTTCAATCCCTAGTGCCTGATGCATGTGAAAGCGTTTAAAAAAATTTTTTAAACTGATATAATTCACATATCATAAAATTCACCCTTTTAAAGTGTACAATTAAATGGATTTTAGTACTGTCATCACCACTATCTAAGAGTGCAACATTTTCACCACCCCCAAGAAGGAACCCCATACTCATTAGCAGTCACTTCCCGTCTCTCCCCCCAGTTTTTGGCAACGACTAATCTACGGTCTCAGCGTATCTGCCTATTCTGGGCATTTCATGAGCGCACCCCTACACTATGGGATCTTTTGCATCTGGCTTTCACTTAGCATAATGTTTTTAAGGTTCAACCATGTTGTAGCATGTACCAGTACCTCCTTCCTTTTCATGACCAAACCATAATACGTTCACTGTTATTATACACATTTTTTTTTTTTTTTGGTCACACCTCGAGGCTTGTGGGATCTTAGTTCCCCAGCCAGGGATTGAACCCGGGCCTTCAGTAGGGAAAGCGCAGAGTCCTAACCACTGGGCCACCAGGGGAGTCCCACAATACACATTTTGTTTATCCATTTGTTAACGGACAATTGGGTTGTTTGCACTTTTTGGCTATTATGAATAACAATGCTATGAACATTTGTGTCCAAGTTTTTCTTTTTTTCTTTTTTTTGGCTGTACGCAGGCCTCTCACTGCTGTGGACTCTCCCGTTGCGGAGCACAGGCTCCGGACGCGCAGGCTCAGCGGCCATGACTCACGGGCCTAGCCGCTCCACGGTATGTGGGATCTCCCCGGACCAGGGCACGAACCCGTGTCCCCTGCATTGGCAGGCGGACTCTCAACCACTGTGCCACCAGGGAAGCCCTGTGTCCAAGTTTTTGTGTCCACATATGTTCTCAGTTCTCTTGGGTATATACCTAGGAGAGGAATTGCTGGGTCATAGTGGTGACTGTTTAACTATTTGAGGATCAGCCGAACCGTTTTTCCAAAGTGGCTGCGCTATTTATTTACATTCCTCACGCAAGGGTTTACCATGACTATTTGTCAGGCTGAATAAATAATTTCTTCACTGTGAACTGGATACTATTTTTTCCAGCACATAATAGACCAGAAGAGTAAGGCGCGGGAGTGAGTGCCTTGGGCAAAACTGCACATCTAGTCAGCTGCAGAGCCAGGACTGGGACCCGGCCTGTGACTAGGAGCCAGTACTCCTGTTCCCTCAGCTGTGAGGCCGACTCTGGCCACCGGCCTGCAGGAGATCCAATGTGATAGCACTGTTCTACTCAAGCTATGGGTAGTGTCAAGGGAACAGAGTCTAAAAAGGGATTGTTTCTGGGGACAGGAGGAGGGGTTGGTAAGTCCTATTGATTCTGATATGGAAGTGTGTCTTAAGTCTCTTTTCTGGGACTTCCCTGGTGGTCCAGTGGTTAAGACTCTGCCCTTCCAATGCAGGGGGCGCAGGTTCAATCCCTGGTGGGGGAGCTAAGATCCCACACACCATGTGGTGTGGCCAAAAAAAAAGTCTCTTCTTTCCTCTATTATTTTTTTTAATTATCTGAACTATTACAGTGGCCTCTTAACTGCTTTAAAGTCCCTCTCCTTTCTATTCATTAAACACACAAACCCGACCATATCTATCTCCTCCCTTAAAAACAAACAGAGTAAACCAAAATAAAACAAGAAGACAAAATCCAGGCGTTCCCATCACCTATCTCACAATGTGGGAAATCCTTGGCCTGGCAGAGGTCATTCCAAACTGACCACAGCCTACCTTTCCAGCTCCCTCTCCCACTGCCCTCTTCCACTTACTCCATAAATGTTTACCACAGGCTATTACAGGCCTGGTCCTGGGACGGGTAGCAGACATACAAATCACCTACAATGTGGTTCCCAAGGTGCCCCCCAGAGATTTATAGCTCATGGGGAGGGAGCAGGCAACTAACTGATGATTCTAGATCAGTGTGAGGGCTTCATTTCAGGACAGAATCGCTTTTGGGGGGAGTACATGGGCAGGACCCCTAACCCAGCCTAAGAGATCAGAGCTTCCAGAAAAAGGTGAAATTGAGGTGAGTTGTGAAGGATGAGCGCATTAGAAATGAAGGAGGGACTTCCCTGGTGGCGCAGTGGTTGAGAATCCGTCTGCCAATTCAGGGGACACGGGTTCGAGCCCTGGTCAGGGAAGATTCCCACGTGCTGTGGAGCTTGGAACTAAGCCCATGTGCCACAACTACTGAAGCCCACGTGCCTAGAGCCCGTGCTCCGCAACAAGAGAAGCCACCGCAATGAGAAACCCACGCATCACAGGGAAGAGTAGCCCCCGCTCACCACAACTAGAGAAAGCCCATGCGCAGCAATGAAGACCCAACGCAGCCAAAAATAAATATGTAGGAAAAAAAAAAAGAAATGAAGAAGGAACAGCAGGTGCAAAGGGCAGGAGGTGTGAAACCAGCTGGCTTCACACTTCATTCCACAGGTATTTACTGAATGCGTCTTAGGTGCCAGGTGCTGTTTTTGGTGCTGGAGATACAGCAGTGACCACAGCAGACCAGACCCTTGCCCCCATGGAGCTGACAGTTCACATGGGGAAAATATCAAAATGTGGGTTGGAGATAAGGAGCGGCAAGCATTTCAGCCACGGGGGCCCATGGACCCCTAGAGTCTGTAGAGGGGTTCCACAACCCTTGGAAATTAAATGTAAATATATGCGTGTGTTCATGTTCACACAGGCATTTTCATAGGGAATGGACTCATAAAACTTTATTGCATTCTCAAAGGGATCGATCCATGACCGCCTTGAGCATGGGGGTCCTTATTCTAGGGCCCCTTGTGCGAAACTAAGGAGTTTGACCTTGATGTGGAAGTTCTGGGAGCCAGTAATTCATTTTGAGAAGTGAAAGCATCAGAGCCTGACACTGTGCTCCTGCCAGAGAGAACTCCTTGTGCATTTTCTGCTGCTAAGCCTTTGCTCTTGCTGTTTCTTCCCGACCTGGAGGAATGGAAAGGGCCACACTTTCAAAGCCAGACAGACCTGACTTTGCATCCTGCTTCTACCCACCATTTTCCAGCTGCCAGCCTCCAGTCTTCTCCCTCTGTGAAAAGCTCTGAGGTGTAGATGAGCCTGTAATGTTTGGACGATTTAATGATAATTTTTGTTTGGAAGGTGCCCAGCATATAGTAGCCACTCGGCAAATGTAAGTTCCTCTCGTGGCTAGATGGCTCAGCCGTTCAGAGAGCCCCTCCTGTCTGGGGTCTGGAACTTCCTGGGCAGTTGCTCACATGCCCACAGAGCTTTGTGAGTATCACGAATATCACTCTCTACACACTAATAAACTCACATCTGTATCTATTTGCCCTTGACCTCATCCCATTAATCCACACCACAGTTCACCCTCTATTTTACAGATGAGGAAACTGAGGCTCTGGGAGGTTGAGAGATTTACCAGGAATCAATAAGTGGCTGGAAGCATCCCATCACCACATCTTCTAAAATAATAATAATGACAGTAGTAACAACAACAGTGAACATTTACTATGCTTACTTTGTGCCAAGCGCTGTGATGAGCACTTTACCTGCCTCACAACCCCCAATTCCAGCCCCCACCTCTCGGCAGTACTATTGTGGGTACTGCTGTAAGGTAGGTACTATTGTTATGAGAACCGAAGCTCAGAGAGGTTAAGCAACTTGTTCAAGATAACCCAGGCCAGTTTTCAAGTCCATTCTCAGACCTCGATCTAACTTCACAAAGAAACCCGGGTCATTCTGCCTCTCGGAAAACTCTACTCCCAAGTGCACAGTTCAAAACCCCACCCAAGGCTGCCCTGCATCGCGGTCAGTCTGCTCCAGCCGAGTTGTTCTTTGTTTTGACCGAGGATACAGAGGACGCTGCCCCGATTCTGTCTGGGGGGCCGAGGGGGAGGGGAGGGAGAGGGAGTAAGGGTGGACATTTTAGGTGCAGGGGCGTGTGCCGGGGAGAGTATCTGGGGACCAGAGGACGAGTCACGTGCCCGTGAAACTCGACCTAGGGGGAGGGTTAGGGAAGGGAGCCCCCGCCCCTACCTCGGGGTGCAGCCCCGGCCGGTTGTAAGTACAACTGTTCACTCCGTCGATCCACTTCGTCCTAGCCTCATTTCGCGGATTGGTGGCGCCCGCCGGGTTCCCGTTCCCCGACTTCTTCCGATGGGACCGAGGCGGTGAGAACACCAGGCTGTCCGGCAGAATCTCCGAGGCCGCCCAGACCCGGCGCGCAGAGAAGCCCCGAGCGCCGCTGCGGTTCCGAGCTGGGCCCGCCGGACACCGGACGCCGAATTTGTGCACGCGCCGCTCCCCGACCGGTCGGCGGCTACAGGAGGCGCTTTTGCCCCGGATCAGAGGTGAGCAGCGGGTGCGGCTGGGGTCCGGGTCCCGGGCTGAACGTTCTCTGAGAGTCACCCGGCTGGCTCCCACCGACACTTCCAGGCTCCCCAAGAAAGACCCGTTACCTGAGCCCGTGGGTCCCGCCTCTCCAAGCGCGTCCCTCCTTCCCCTTTGGTCTGGCCCCTCGGCGCCCTCTCTTGCTGCACTGCCTCCGTTTAGAGAAACACTCTTGTCGGAGTTCGAACGGACCTGCGGGAACTCCTAAATGCAAAGCCCCATTTCACAGATGAGAGTACTGAGGCCCTCCGGCGAAGGCATTCGTGCTTTGCTCCGCTCCCTCGCGCCCTTTCTCTCTTGCCCTTCCTGTCCCCTCTCCTCCCTGCTTTTCTCGGTCTCACCGGCCGCTCTCCGTCCCCGCGCCGCCCGCGCCCCGTCTCCTCCCGCGGCGGCGGCCGTGGCCTAGGCGGAGGGGGTGGGGGTGGGTGCTCGGGCTCCTTCTTTCTCCGGTAAACCCACCCTCCCGCCAGCCCCTCCGCCGCCACTGCTCTTATAAAGTCAGCGGCCGTCGGACTTCCTGCGGGTGCCCGAGCCCCCTCCCCGGGCGAGAGAGGGCGGGCATGTTCCCCGGCTCGCAGCTGGGTGCCCGTGTGAGTGGGTGGCGCCGGCGGCGCTGGAGGGCCTGCCTGGGTCTCCTTCCACGTGGCAGCTGTCGGCTTAGACCGAGAGACTGTAGGGACTTGGGTCGCCTAGCGCGGAAAGGGGGAGGGCTTGCTGAAGCCCGGCCCCAGAGAAGAGGAGTGGTCTTATAGGGGCAACAGGAAGAGGGGAGGGTGTCCTTGAGCTAACATCAGACTTCCCCTTCCTACCCCTGCTTGCTTCTGGGGGTCCTTCCTGGAGCGGGAGGCCGGATACTGGCCAGCGGTTGCTTCAGAGCGCGCCCTGACCCTTGCTGACCTTTGGGGACTTGGGGAAGTGCGGGATTGGTCCCCGGGAGCCGGGCTCTGCGTGCCTTGGCCAGGGTGGAAGATCCCGGCAGCGCGCCAAGAAGCTGTTGCGCACAGACAGGACCTTCCTTGTCTCTGATAGTGACACGGCGGGAGCCCAGCGCCTCGTGCGCCCCTGGCGCTGCCAGAGCGCCCAGAGCCAGCTCGGCGGCACCCGCTGGGAAGCCCAGGGCTCTATGGGGCCTCCATGAAGGCCCCCTTGCGGGCTGGCTCGAGGGGTCTCGGGAGCCATCATGATACAGGATGCTTCTCTCGGTCCTCTGGGCCCTTCGCTCAGTGCTCTGCTCCTGGGCAGGCTCGCGACCAGTATGGCCCCCACGCTGGAGGAGGCGTACCGGAGGCGCTGGTGGATGGCGTGCACGGCCGTGCTGGAGAACCTCTTCTTTTCCGCGGTGCTCCTGGGCTGGAGCTCCCTGCTGATCATGCTCAAGAACGAGGGCTTCTATTCCAGCATGTGTTCAGGTATGCCCGAGAAGGGGCCGGTGGGGCTCGGGAGGGGCAGCAGAGGGGGAAGGTGGTCGCCGGCAAAGGACAGGTGGCCAAGGAGACAGAAAGCCGGGCTGCTCAAGACCGAGCACTCCGCAGGGGTTTGGGCGGCCCCACTTCTTGACCTCTTCAAACTTCCTCTAGAGAATGACCCACTCTACCTCATTCTTCGAATCCAGTTTTCACTGAACGCCAGGTGTCCTGCGGGCGTCCAGATCCTGGGACTGATCCCTTTGCAGCCTCAGGTCTCGAGCAAGGTGGCGACTCCCAGAAGTGCAGCAGCTACTAGCTGGGTGAGGGATTTCTTTCTAGGGCTATTGTAAGGCTGAGTGAGGCAAAGGAGAGCCTGCAAGCTGGATTTGATTGTAAAGGGAGGGGGAGGCAGTGTGCTTCTCCTTTTCCAGGCCACTCGAGCCCCCAGGTCGTCAAGGAACCATTTGTACAAAGTTAATGGCCTCATTTCCTCCAGACCCCCACTTGAGGACGGTCCCTGTTTTCCACTTTGGTCACCTTGGCTTTGAATCAGGGGCTGTGGATGCAGGAGTGAGAATTCTAACAATCCTTGGGAGCAGTAGCCACATCCCTGCCGTCTTCAGGTGCCTGGAGGCAAGGAGTCACCCTTCCTAGTGTCTGGGACTTGAGGCTCTCGTGATCTGATAGGTATCTTTCTTTTCTGGGAAGGAGAGAGCTGTGCGGGCAAGCTCAGCCTAAGGAGCTCGAGGGATGTGGAGTTTGGCCCTCCACCCCCCCGCCCCCATCCTCTTCCTCCAACCTCCTTGCTGTGGAACAGGCTTTGGAAGAAGGCCAGCTTGGGTTAGAATCCCAGCTTCCACCACTTTTAGCAGCTGGGTGACATTGGCGAGTTCCCTAAAACATTGAGCTTCAGTCGCTGGGCCTGCAAAATGGGAAAAAGAGTAAGTTATCTGTGCTGGGTGTCAACAGCGCTTGATCAATGTTAGGGTCATTCCTGGCTTCTGCTGGCTTCTCCGAGCTTCTCCCAACTCCTCAACTCCACTCCCTGCAGGCGCCTGCCTTGGCTGTGGGAGAAAACCGTTGCCTTGGGGGGTGGAGCTGGGGTGCTCTTGATCTCTGGGCAGCACCCACTCTGCTCCACCCCCCCGCCAGCCTTATCTGTAAGGAGGCAGCAGGTAGCACCAAGGATGCAAGGATGCACTTGCATATCCTGGCCCCAATTGCAGGGCGCCGTGGAGCCTGAGGACGTGGAGATTAGAGTTGGCAGCTGGCCGGGGGAGGCAGGTCGGGTCAGGAGGAGCTGGCTTGGGGTGAAGTGCTGGGTGCTCCAGGGTGGCTGAGAACCAAACAGAGGGATGTGGGATCCCTTTGCCAATAGAGGCCAGGAGTCCAGGTCCCCTTTGAGTTGTTTACCCTGGAGGCTGGAGAGACCTGCCCTTTGCTGCTGCTGCCCAGCCGGTGGCTTCTTCCTGCCTTCTCCACCTGCTTTTTTTTTTTGCGGTACGCGGGCCTCTCACTGTTGTGGCCTCTCGCGTTGCAGAGCACAGGCTCCGGACGCGCAGGCTCAGCAGCCATGGCTCACGGGCCCAGCCACTCCGCGGCATGTGGGATCCTCCCCAGACCAGGGCGTGAACCCGTGTCCCCTGCATCGGCAGGAGACCTCTCAACCACTGCGCCACCAGGGCAGCCCCACCTGTTTTTTTAATCAACTTTATTGAAGATTAATTTACATCACACATCTTGATGAGGTTTGACAAATTTACACACCTCGGGAACCGTCACCACAGTCAATATTTAGAATATTTCCATCATCCCCAAAGCTCCTTCCCTTTTGCTGCCCACCCTTCCACCTTTTTAAAAATATGGATAAGAGCTAGATTAAGATATAAGTCACATATGTTACAATTCACCCATTTAAAGTATACAAGTTAATGGTTTTTAGTTTATTCAGAGTTGTGCCACCATCACCACAACCAATTTTAGGACATTTTCTCTACCCCAAAAAGTCACCCTGGACCCACTAGCAGTACCTCTCCCCCAACCTGTTCTTTTACCCTCAAGCACTAGGCAGCCAATCATCTACTTTCTGTTACAGGTTTGCCTATGACAAAAATAGACTTGCCTATTCTGAACATTTCATATAAATGGCATCTTATAATAGGTGATCTTTTATAACTGGCTTTTTGTCACTTAGCATGATGTTTTAAAGGTTCATTCATGTTGGCAAACGTATCAAGCCTTGGTTCCTTTCCAAGTCCTTTGCTACCACATTTTATTTATGCACTCGACAGTTGACAGACATGTGGGTTGTTTCCACTTTTTGGCGATTGTGAGTCACGCTCCTGTGAACACTCGTGTTCAGGTTCCGTGTGGACATATGCTTTCCTTCCATATGGAGTTGCTGGGCCATAGGGTAAGTCTATGTTTAACATTCTGAGGAACTGCTAGACTGTCTTCCAAAGTGGCTGGGCCATTTTACATTCCCACCAGCAGCGTAGGAGGGTTCCAGTTTCTCCACAGTCTAGACAACACTTGTTATTGTTTATCTTTTTTATTACGGCCCTTCTCGTGGACATAAAGTGTTATATTTTTGTGGCTTTGATTTGCATTTCCCTAGTGGCTAATGATGGTGAGCATCTTTTTCATGTATTTATTGGCCATTGGTATTTCTTCCTTGGAGAAATATCTATTCAGATCCTTTGCCCTTTTATTTTGTTTTGCGGTCCGCGGGCCTCTCACTGCTGTGGCCTCTCCCGTTGCGGAGCACAGGCTCTGGACACGCAGGCTCAGCGGCCATGGCTCACGGGCCCAGCCGCTCCGCGGCACGTGGGATCTTCCCGGACCGGGGCACGAACCCGTGTCCCCTGCATCGGCAGGCGGACGCTCAACCACTGCGCCACCAGGGAAGCCCCCTTTGCCCATTTTTAAATTGGGTTATTTTTATTATTGAGTTGTAAGAGTTCTTTGTATTGTAGATACAAGTCCCTTATCAGATATAGTTTTTGCAAAATTTTTCTCCCACCATGGGTTGTCTTTTCATATTCTTCATGGTGTCCTTTGGAGCACAAAAGTTTCTTTCTTTTCTTGGATTATTTTTTAAAAATTGAAGTATAGTTGATTTACAATGTTGTGTTAGTTTCTTGTGTGCAGCAAAGTGATTCATATATACATATGTGTATATATATATGTACACACACATCTATGTATATTCTTCTTTTCCATTATGGTTCATTGCAGGATATTGAATATAGTTCCCTGTGCTATACAGTAGGTCCTTGTTGTTTATCTGTTTTATCTATAGTAGTTTGTATCTGCTAATCTTAAACTCCTAATTTATCCCTCTCCTCCTTTACCCTTTGGTAACCGTAAGTTTGTTTTCTAGGTCTGGAGCATAAAAGTTTTTAATATTGATGAAGTCCAAGCTGTCTCTTCTTTTGCCGTTTGTGTTTTGGTGTCATGTTTAAGAAACCATTGCCTAATCTAAGGTCACAAAGATTTACGCCTGTGTTTTCTTCTAAGAGTTTTAAGGTTTAAGCTCTTATATTTAAACCTTTGATCCATTTGGAGTTAATTTTTGTATGACCGGGGATTGAACCTGTGCCCCCTACAACGGAAGCGTGGCATCTTAACCGCTGACCACCAGGGAAGTCCCAAGTTCATTAGTGAGGTGCTCATTAGTGTGGGCTTTGGGGTTCCCTGGCCACACCCTCTGTCTTCTCAGGTTTCTGCTCTCCCTCTTTTGAGGTACACCCTGGTGTAGATGGTTGACCCACCTGTTGGGGCATCACAGCTAAAGAGGACTCTTACTCAGAAGTGGGCAGGGGTAATTCAGCTTCTCACACACAACTGCATATCCAGCATAAGTGCCAAAATAATAAAACAGTAGCTAAAGTTCATCAAGCGTTGACTATTTGCTAGTTAGATCTTTAGTCCTCACAACAACTCTTTTTATAGAAGGGAAAGCTGAAGCTCAGAGACGCTAAGTAGTTTGCCCAAGGTCACACAGCTAATAAATAAGGAGCCGAGTGAGTATTCAGCCCCAGAACCTTTCTCCGAGGCCTTAGGATTAAGAGTTCCCCTGGGGGAGCCCCGTCACAGAGAAGACAAGTAGCCAGAGCCCAGTTCTGCGGGTGTTGTGGTGAATGTGGCTATGTCAGCTGCAGGAGAATGAATGATGGGGCAAGGGTGGGGGATGGTGAGGAAGGGCTCAGAGACCTGGGATCATTTTGTGAGTACTGTGTGTGTGCAGCAGTCCTTAGAGCCCACCTTTTACATGGCTGCAGTCACTATCCCCATTTCATAGATGGGATAGCAGAACCTCTGAGTTTCAGCAGCACAGCTAGTGGAGCCAGAATTTGGACATGAAGAATGCTTAACCGTGATCCTCTCTCCCGTGTTTCCTAGACCTAGTCATTTGCAGTTCACCTTCATGATTTTACCATTTCTGTGTGCCATAGGTACTATTATTTACTTAATACTTCCTTTTAAATCAATCCACTTTTTAAAAAATAAAAAGCCTCATTTTAAAGTGTAATATTCTTGGGACTTCCCTGGCGGTCCAGTGGTTAGGACTCTGCGCCTCCACTAAAGGGGGTGAGGGTTCATTCCCTGGTCGGGGAACTAAGATCCGGAAAGCTGTGCGGCGTGGCCAAAAAATAATTAACTAATTAATTAAATTAAATTAAACTAAAGATCCTGTTTAAAAAAAAATGTGTAATACTCTTGGAACCTTGAGTTTGATGTTACTCAGACACACATACACACATACATCATACGTATATATTTCTAATACATACATATATGTATATGTGTGTTTGATACACATTCAAATAACTAATAACTATGAAACATCAAAAACCATTACCTGTACAGTTGACCCTTGAACACGGGTTTGAACTGCTTAGGATTTTTCCCAACAGTAAATAGTACAGGACTACACGCTCCGTGGCTGGATGAAGCGGCAGCTGCAGAAACGCAGATACGGAGGGACCCCACAAAGGGAGGTCTGACTAAATTACAGGCGGATTTTCCAAAGCACGGGGGAAGGGTTGAGGCCCCTAACCCCCTGAGGTTCAAGGGTCATCTGTACCTCTAAACCCATCTTGAGTGCGCACATGCTGTGCGTACCACACTTTGAGAAACGCTATTTTCTCTGGCTTCTAAGCCCACCTCTATCACTAACGTACTGCATATGCACCCCATGCTTCACCTGTCTATAAAATGGGAGAGGTTAGATGTCAAAGACCTCTCCTGTTGTAATGGACATGGACAGAGGTCTCTGCATGCTGGCTTGGCTTCCCTCTTGGTTCAGAAGTCTGGCTTAATCTATAAAAAGGTACAAATGAACTTATTTACAAAACAGAAGTAGAGTCACAGATGTAGAAAACAAACTTATGGTTACCGAGGGGGAAGGGGAGGGGGAGGGATAAATCGGGAAATTTGGATTGACATATACACACTACTATATATAAAATAGATAACTAATAAGGACTAATGTGACATTGTAAATCAACTATACTCCAATAAAAAAAATTTTTTTTAATGCAAAAGAAAACAGAAGTAGCAAGAGCTATTGATATTAACTGTTTCTTTCAATTTAGGGGGAGAAAAGGAAATAGACTCTAAAAAATTAAACAAGGGAAGAAATATGAAAAAGTAGATAAAATAAAAGTAATTAAAAACAGTTGTAATAATTTTCCATCACATATTTTATCCAACATATCAAAACATTATTATTAAAACATAATATTAAAAACATGATTAATATTAAAAAATAAAATAGATAACTAATAAGAACCTACTGTGTAGCACAGGGAACGCTACTCAATGCTCTGTAATGACCTATACGGGAAAAGAATCTAAAAGAGAGTGGATATATGTATATGTATAACTGATTCACTTTGCCGTACAGCAAAAACTGACACAACATTGTAAACCAACTATACTCCAATAAAAATTAATAAAAAATGAAAAGTACATTGCAAAAAAAAAAGAAGTCTGGCTTTCTCCAACCACTCAGAGTCATCAGGCCTTAGGAACTAGCTCTTATTAGTCAAACTCACAAGAGGCTGATCAATTTAAACCAGAAAAGTGAACGCATTAATTGACCTTGGGTTATTCGCCATGCACTAGGCTGGAGTTCTCCACCAATACAAGAACACATTTCCTCGCCAGCGCTAGCGCAGGCTTTGAAAACTTACTAAGCTGCCCTGTTCAGGATAGAGGGGCCCATTGGGGTAACGGGGAAGTGTTGGCTTTGGAGAGGATCTTGAGTGTGAATCTAGGCCTGCCTGGAAGAAGTTGTGTCACTGTGACATACCTTGCTTCTTGGAGCTTCATCGTCTATAAAATGGGGATCATTACACTCGCTTTGTAGGGTTGTGAAGATTAAATGATATACTATATGGAAAAGCGTGGCACAAAGTAGGTATTAATTAGTTGAGGGCTAGTGATGGAAAGTGTCATTTGATTGTGAAAGACTGAGGAGCAGGGACCGTGTCTAATTCAGGGGCTGCAAACTCAGATGCCAACAGGGGCCAGGCAGTTAATAACAATTGGGTGGTAATGTCCAGTGTGAGAATACAGTCAGTAATAGTACATCTGGTGACAGGTGGTAACTAGACTTACTGTCGTGATCATTTTGTAATGTATACAAACATCAAATTACTATGTTGTACACGTGAAACTAATATATTGCGTGTCAAATATACTTCAATAGAAAACCTAATAATAATTGGGCCAATCAGGCCAGATAGAAGATGGCAGATGTCTGAGAGCTCATGAAGAGGTGAGGACGTGGGCGACTTAGAGAAGGCAAGCCCTGCTGGAAAGGAGTGGTCTCTCCTCGGCTCCAGCGATGGCCAGATCTTCTGACTTACTAAAGAGAAGCCAGACTTCTGGATTTTTAGGTGATAACTCCTGATTTTAAACTGGCACCCAATTAAAATTTGCAAGCCAAGCAAAATATGGGTGGGGTTCATTGCTGGTCACCTGTTTGTAGCCTCTGGTCTAAATTAGCATTGCACTTCTTCCTGCTTTACCCGCTGTCCCGACACAGTGCCTGTCGTACAGTAGATGTCTGAACAGGTGCAGACAAACCTGGTGGAGAAATGAACAGTGACGATGAAGATCACTAAATTGCGGGGGGGGGCTAGACTGAACCCCAGAGGCTGTGTGCTTTAAACCCCTAACCCCTTCTTTCAGGTACTTGAGCACCCCATTGCCCAAGGGGCTTTCTCCTCTGGTTGACCAGCACTCATGCTTTGAAAAGAATTCATTCTCTTCTTCCTTATGTCAGCTTTCTGCTGTCTGCATGCCCTTTGGATACCTGAAGTCAGGGGTCACTGTCACCACGGAGGGCAGATACTTCCCCTTCCCAGCATTCAGCACTGTCACATCTTCCTGTTTTGTTCTCTTCATAGCACCTGTGACTCTTTATATCAGTGTCCATTTGTTTCCTTGTTTATTATCTAATACAAGCCCCATGAGAGCTGAGAGCTTCCTGTCTTTCTCACTGTGAGTTCCCCGGCACCTAGAGAAGAGGCTCGCCACACCGTGGCTCCCCCGGGGGGCCATCATCTACCCCTTCATCAGCTGTTTCAGGACACCCTCTCTGGGCCAGGACCCTTCTCCAACTGAATCTCCTAAGGAGCCTGGGTTAGGCATTCTCTGCTCCTTTTTACAGGCAAGGGGCCTGAACCTCAAAGAGAGGAAGTTACTTGTCCAAGGTTGCACAGCTAGTAGGGATGGTGGTGGGAATTCAGACCCTGGTCTGTCCACCTTCCAGGTGCACCCTGACTTTGCCCTTGGCAGTGATGCCTAAGTAACAAGTAGGAGGCAGGGGAGCCGCCACCTCGTGACTCACTGAGCATTGGGTGAAATGAAACCCGCCTCCTTCCCACGCCACCAGCCTTTTTCATGAACTTGACACAACTCCAAGTTGGCCTTTTACCTGGAGGACGCGTCTTCTCGGAGGTGGACTTGAAGAGGAGCACCGGGGGGCGGTGCCGTGGTCCTAATTCTGCGCCTCAGTTTCATTATCTGGAGAGTGGGGATACTTTATTAGCTGACTCCTGGGGCTGTCGTGAGTTAAGACAGTGACCGCTGAGAACATGCCTAGAACACAGTTAAATGCTCAACAAATAGTAGCTCTTATTTTATCAGAACGTCATGTACGGGGAAGCGTCCTCTAAGTTTTAAGGGAATTCTTGTTACATCATTTGAGCATCACCCACTGATGTTGTCCTGGATTCGAGGGTGCTTCCTATTGGATCCTATTGGAGATCCTCAACCCCTTAAGCTCGGACACTGAGTGAATATTTCAATTTGGTAAATACTTCGATGTCCGTGATTCCATTTGAGCTAGTTGAGGCCTCAGGTTGGGTATATGACTCTCCCCGGGTCAGATACTGATTGCTGCCGTTTATGGAGCCCCTTCCCCACCAGAGTAGGCATAATTCCAAAGTCACCTAGTTAGCAGCCAAGCAGAGGCATGCGACTTGAGTGCAGGACCCCTGATCCCGGGCCTCTGTCCTGTGCCCAGCTGCTCCCGCGGTCACGTGCTGCCTTTCCCTTCCCCTCCTCAGCTGTGAACACCACCAACACCAGCCAGGATGAGCAGCGCCAGTGGCTGAGCTGTAACCAGCAGGAAGAGATGCTCAACCTGGGCTTCACCATCGGCTCCTTCGTGCTCAGTGCCACCACTCTGCCGCTGGGGATCCTCATGGACCGCTTCGGGCCCCGGCCCATGCGGCTGATTGGCAGGTGAGGTGGCTGGGCTGTGGGGAACTGGAAGGGGCTTTGGGGAGCTGCAGGGCAGGACTGGTGCGGCAGGGGGAGGGGAGGCACAGAGTGTTCAGCCCCTCCCCCTTCCCCTGCATCTCCACAGCGCCTGCTTCGCTGCATCCTGCACCCTCATGGCCCTGGCCTCTTGGGACACCAAAGGTGAGATGTCTGGCCTCTCGTGTCCCCACAGGAAAAGAATGGGTGGGATGAAGGTGGGTGTTACCCCAGCTCCTGCCTTTAGCCTCCCACAGCTCCCCAGTGCCTCATTCATCCCTCTCCGCTTCCCAGTTCTGTCTCCGTTGATATTCCTGGCCCTGTCCCTGAATGGTTTTGGCGGCATCTGCCTAACATTCTCTTCACTCACAGTGAGTATGACAGGTCCCGACTCGGCAGCAGGTCACCCAGGAGTGAGTGAGGGTGAGGGTGGGAGAAGGGCCTGTGGACGCAGATCAAATGCACGTGTGTGTCTGTGTGTGTGTGTGTGTGTGTGTGTGTGTCCCAAGCCCATACATCTGTTGAACTCTGTCCTGGGGCCACAGCACAGAAAGAACTGACAACTTCTTCACCTTTCTGGAACTTATATTCAGGAATTGGGGGAACAGACAACCCTAAAAACAAGTGAACTAATAAATGATATCCCTAGTCGTAAGTGCTGGAAAGAATAAAACTGGGTAATGCGAAAGTAAGGGCGGTGGGCAGCTTGAGACAGTGGGCGTGTGTTTGTTTGCCACGTGTATATGTGGTGCTGTCCATGGGTAGGTAGATGTGTTTGTGAGTGTGTTAGGTTGAACCATATAATACTGCCGACACTTGACTGTGCTTGACCCACAGAAAGGGCTTTTTCACTTGGCTTGACCTCTTACATGTGTGTTTGGCGTGTGTTACTCTAAGTGTATACGCGAGTGAGTGCAGAAGGGTTAAAGGCTTCAGCGTGTGTGGTGGGAGGAGGGGTTCCTGGCCGGGCCAGCCTCGGGCTGTTTATCTCAGAGGAGGGCCGCCTGACCGCCAAACTGGGTGTTTTTTGGCTGAATTTCACCTCGCCCAGGAACTGCCTTTAATTCCAGCCCAGGACATTTCACAACTTTCTAAGGAAGCGGATCGCTTCATCCCCGCCTCCCTCCGCAGCCCCTTCTCCACGCTGCGCACCCTGGCTCAAGGCCCTAAAGCCTTTCTCTCCCCTGCCCTCCGGGGCCTAACCTTGAACCCTGCCCTGGGGCCTAGGGGGCTCTCCGCCCGCAGCCCGCCCCCTGCTCCGCCACCGTAATCTCCAACCAATGACAGGACCCGGCTCCGGTCCCGCCCCCGGCTCCGGTCCCGCCCCCGGGCCTAGGTGCTCGCGGGCCAGGACAGATCCGAGCCGGGACAACCAGCGCCCTGCCGGTCCAGCCAGGCCGGCCTGGGCCGTGCTGGGCGGAGACAGCGCTCTCGGACCCTGGCGGGGGGTAGTGAGGGGCGCCAAGGCCCCCGCCGCTCCCCCGGCCCTAGCGCTTCTCCATGGCGTCCTTGCAGCCCGCCTCGCACAGACAGGGTGCCGGGGGGGGGTCAGGGCGGCCGCAGCTGTTTTTCATAGCAGCTTCGAGGTTGATGGGTCAGTTCTCTGTGTTTATTCGCCTTCCCCTCCAGAGCTATTTGAGATCCCCTTCTGGAGCCCCGTTCTTCCCTCTGTGGAGAGGGTTTTAGCTTTGCATGGCATCTAAGACGATCTGTGGACTGGGGGGAGGAGGGAGAGGTGGGAGCACACAAAGGGCTGGGTGACTTTGCTTTCCCCTCCCCTGAGGGCCCAGCTCAGGCCAGTGAGTAGAACACACGGTCAGTTCTCTACTGGTAGGAATTCTGGGTCTGCCCTGCGGGTCAGAGCCTCCTCTTCTGGACACCTGGCCTGGCCCTGTTTCCCCCCTACTCCCACCCTCACCTCCCTAGTCATCCTGTTACTTGTCCTGGCTCAGTAGAAACCATGGACTGGGGGCCTCTGGGGCCACCGAGAAGGTTAAGGGGCACCATCCTGTTACAGAGCCAGCCATGGTCACAGCCTTGGGTTCTGGGATAGAACTCGGATGGCCAGGACAGGGGAGAAAGTCAGTAACATGCTCTGTGAGCTTGAGTACGTTCCTTTCCCGCTCCAGGCCTCAGTGTTCTCATCTGTCAAAGGAGTTGCTGTAGGTTAGTGTTTCTTAAACACCTAACCCATGGGTTATTAAGAGGCGAGTCATGATTAAGGGGTTCCATAAATAAGGAACTTGGGGGCTTCCCTGGTGGCACAGTGGTTGAGAGTCCACCCGCCGATGCAGGGGACACAGGTTCGTGCCCCGGTCTGGGAAGATCCCACATGCCGCGGAGCGCTGGGCCTGTGAGCCATGGCCGCTGGGCCTGCGCGTCCGGAGCCTGTGCTCCGCAACGGGAGAGGCCGCAGCAGTGAGAGGCCCACATACTGCAAAAAAAAAAAAAAGTAACTTGGGAAACCATGGGGTTAAACAAAACTTCTCTTTGTGGGCACTTCTTTGTGTGGGAGGGGAGTACAGCCCAGTTTCCGACCCTGATTTTGCCTTAGAACTTTTCTGTTGCGACTCTGGGGCTGGTGTTCCTGGAGCTCACGTTGAGGACTACTGGGCTAGAAGCTTCCAAGCTTGCTCGGGCGGAGAAAGGGGAGCCCTGGGCAGGTGTCAGGGTCTCCCTGCTCACTGACACTGCTCTCCTCTCTCAGCTGCCCAACATGTTTGGGAACCTGCGCTCCACTTTCATGGCCCTCATGATCGGCTCCTATGCCTCTTCTGCCATCACGTACCCGGGAATCAAGGTATGGAGCTGCCTGGGGAGTGGGCAGCTGGTGGGCAGTGAGGTCGCTTGGCCTTCCTTCTGCCTTGACGCAAGACCTGGGTGGGGCTGGGCGCATAGGATATCTGGTGACCTACTTCCTGCCAGGTGGAGGTCAGTTCCCACCATGGCAGGGCAAAGCACTGCAGCATCATGGGAAGAGCCCAGGCGCTGCTGTGGACCAGTGGGTCTGACTTCTCTGCTGCTCCGTCCAGGCCTTCATCCTCGCTCCTGGGCCAGTGCTTTCTCAGCTGATCTCCCTGCCTCCAAGCTTTTCCCTCTCTAAGCTGCCATTCACGTGACTTCCAGAATGACCTTAGTTGGAGGACTAGCTCATCCACCCACTCTGCTTCGCCTACAGAATCGGGTCCAACCCCTTCACATGCCTTCAAGGCCCTCGCCTCTTTGGCCTCAGCCCACCTTTCAGGCCATATCTCCTTCCCCAGCCCTGAAGAAGCTGGATGACTTGGGTCCAAGGTCACCAAGCTAATTCAGGCCTGGCCAGCTCCTAGACAGGTCAGCCTGGCGGACCTAGAGCCGGAAGGCCTGAGTTCTAGCTCTGGGCAAGTTTGGGGCCTCTTTCCTCCCTCTGATATCAAAGTACCCTTCCAGCTGGGCCGCACCATGCCCCTCAGATTCTGCCTTGGGCAGTTAATTTATTGGTTTAGAAGGTACTCGCTCAGCATCCATCGCCAGAGGAGGTGGAGAGCACACTGATGGGGGTGACCAACAATTGTTCAGGTAGGAGCAGGCCTGGAGCTGGGGGTCCCCATTCCCTTGACTAAGGCAGTGGGATTTGAGGAACCAGATCTTGGCGGTGTGGCCCTTTGAAGTTCTGTCCTGCTCCCGGGGAAGAAAGAGCCCCAAAGCCTGCGGCCCAGGAGGAGCAGTTTTCCCAGGCAGCACTGGAGCTTGGAGCCTGAGTGGAGGGGAGACAGCAGCCATCCCAGGCAGAGGGTGGCAGGCAGGACATTTCTACATACCTGGCTTCCTCTCTAGAGCAGTTGCAATGTTGGCACAGAATCCCAATCGATAGAGAACCTGCTTGTCCCGGGGTTGGGAGGCTGTGGGCAGAGTGCTTGCACACGCCCCTCCTCTTTCAGTTGTCACACCTGTGCAAGGTGAGATAAGGCTTCTCAGACTGGGTTTGTCTTTCCCCCAGGGAGGGTGCCCAGAAGGGGCAGGAAAAACACGGTTAGGCGCTTTCATCGTTCTCTCTCGTACATAAAATGAAATGACTTTCATGTGAAAACAAAACGTGTATGGAGTCAAAGGCAACACTGGTGTGTCTTTTTAAGATAATAATTGAGATTTCAAAGACATTTTGAGCTTGTGGCCGGCCCCTTCGGTACCGTGTGCAAACTATTTCACACCTCTTGAGGGGGGCTGGGGTGAGAAAGGAAGAGGATGGTGGGGCTTCTAGATCCAGCTCTTAACTTCTGGTCTTGGTTTCTTTGCCTGCAAATTGGGTACAAGGAATGGGGTAGAAGAGACCTTCTCTAAGGCCTCTGGGGCCTGGGTTCTACCTCCAGCTGGAGGACGCGGGCCTGGGGCTGGGCAGCCTCCTCCATGGCCCGTCCCCTCCCCCGACAGCTGATCTATGATGCCGGCGTGTCCTTCATGGTCATCATGTTTACCTGGTCAAGCCTGGCCTGCCTCATCTTTCTCAACTGTGCCTTCAACTGGCCGAGTGAAGCCTTTCCCTCACCGGAGGAAGTCAACTACAAGTGAGTGACCGGGGTGTGTGGGGTGGGAGGGTGACCCCCCCGCTGCAGATCTGGAGGTCGGGGTGTGGTGGTATGATGTACAGAAGCAGCTGTGGACTCAGAGCAACCAAGATTTGCCGATCATCTGAGCTTTCCAAGTTCCGCTTTCTCATCTGAACCGTGGGCCTGATCCCACCCACCTGCAGGTGTTCTGAGTAGATCAGGCATAAAGCAGGCAGCCAAAACGTGGGGACTGTCTTCTTCTGTCCAGGTTTGGAGGATGGGATCAGAGTAGGAGGGACCGTTGCAATAGTGCCATGTGCTACGGGGACCCAGAAAGGGGGGGAACAGAGGAATGAAATCCCACCCTTTGTGGGGCAACCTGAATGCCAACTTTACCTACCCCCCCAATCAGTTCCCCAGGGGGCTGGAGTGATGCCCCACAACCAGGCACCTAGGGTGCCAGTCAAATAGCTGATGCTGAGGGAGCATCTCCTGTGTGCCAGGCACTGTGCTCAGTGCTCATTCTGTCAGCTCTGTGACGTGGGTTCTGTTATTAACTCCACTCATAGCAAAGGCACAGGGAACAAAGTGACTTCCCTAAGGTCGTACCACTGAAGGGGGGAGGGGGGAATCTAAGGCTGGAATCAGAACTCCAGAGTCTGAGTTCTTTTTTTTTTTTAATTTATTGAAGCATAGTTGATTTATAATGTTGTGTTAGTTTCAGGTGTACAGCAAAGCGATTCATATATATATATATATATATGTATACTTTTTCAGATTCTTTTCCCTTATAGGTTATTATAAATATTGAGTAGAGCTCCCTGTATTATACAGTGGGTCCTTGTTGGTTATCTATTTCGTATATAGCAGTGTGTATATGTTAATCCTGATCTCCTAGTTTATCCCTCCCTCCGCCCCCCCACCCCGGAGTTTGGGTTCTCAATGCTGCCTCCGTGGCTACAGCCCAAGTGGAAAACGGCGCATCCGTCCTTCATTTAGCGTGTGCTGAGCTGGCCCCTGGGCCGGGCTCTGAGACACACAGACACAAGCCCTGCCCTTGGGAACTTGTCAGTGGGCCCGTCAGTGCTGGTTAAAGGGGGGCTTGGCACCCCCTAGAGGCAGGCTGTTGGAGGGGGGCTCTGTGTGGCTGGTTCCCACGTGCTGTGGCCTGGCTACTGGCAGGGAGAAGATCAAGCTCAGAGGGCTGGCCCTGGACCACAAGGTGACAGGTGACCGCTTCTACACCTATGTGACCACCGTGGGCCAGCGGCTGAGCCAGAAGGCCCCCAGCCTGGAGGAGGGGGCAGACATCTTCATCTCGTCTCAGGACGTTCGTGACATCTCAGAAAAGTCTGCCGAGAGTGAGTGGCTGGTCAAGGTGCCGGCCGTGGGGGACGGAGAGGGTGGGTCCTCGCGCGTAGCGAGCTCATCATGCCCAGGTACTCGTTCTCTCCTCTTCAGTTCTCACCACACCCCCTCATAGAGGTGGGCCTGCTCCCTGTTTCTAGAATGGGGGCAAATCAAAGTCCCAGGGAACTCTGGGAAGCTCAGATTCAGGGGTACTCTTTCTGGGATGAGGGAGGGGCAGCTTCCAGAATGAGGCAGGGTGCCCAGGCCTGTGGGAGGGCTGGTTTCCTCAGGGCTCCCTGCAACCTCCAAGCCTCTTGCATCAGATACTGCAGGTGAGCCAGCCTCCAGTCTGGGTCCTCTGACACCTGGTTGCTTGGCGCCTCCTGCTGGCTACAGGAGGAGCTGCACCTGCCTTCTGCCTGGGCCACTTTGCAAGGTGACAGTTCTGTGACTAGTGGAAGGACGATGGGCCTGGGCGTCAGGAGATGGGGCTTTGAGTCCTGCTTCCCAATTGCAGGCCATGTGGCTTGGGTAGATCACTTAACCCTGCTCTCACTTTCCCTGTCTCTTTTTTTTTTTTTGCGGTACGCGGGCCTCTCACTGTTGTGGCCTGTCCCGTTGCGGAGCACAGGCTCCGGACGCGCAGGCTCAGTGGCCATGGTTCAAGGGCCCAGCCGCTCCGCGGCATGTGGGATCCCCCCGGACCGGGGCACGAACCCGTGTCCCCTGCATCGGCAGGCAGACTCTCCACCACTGCACCACCAGGGAAGCCCTCCCCTGTCTCTTAAACTAGCAGTAAGAACACCCACCTCACAGGGAAGTTAGTTGTGAGGATTGAATGAAGACAGGGACGTGGAAGCTCTTTGCAAACTGAAAATGCTGTGAAGGTATGAGTCTGATCCCCACTGCCGGTCCTCCCATGGCAGAGTTGTTAACAGGCGTGAGCTGAGTCCATCCCACCTGCATCCCACCTTCCAGCCCCATGAGCTCGGGCAAGTCATTGAGCGTTCTGAGCTGCGGTCTCCCCATCTGTAGAATGTGCTGAAGATAGGGTTGTTGTACAATTTGATTACATGGGATAATACCTGTCAAGAGTGCAACACATAGCAAGTGCTTAATAAATAGTAGCTCGAGTTATTATTACCATGCCAAGCCTACGGTACACACCTGGAGGTCACCTGAAAATGTCTAGTGAGGGAATTCCCTGGTGGTCCCATGGTTAGGACTCCACACTTTCACTGCTGAGGGCCCGGGTTCGATTCCTGGCTGGGGAACTAAGGTCCCACAAGCCATGCAGCGTGGCCAAAAAAGAAAAGAAAATGCTCTGGTGAGATAGTGATAGAGCTGGGCAAGAACTTGGAGGCCAGTAAAGCTGAACCCTCGTTTTTGAAGAAACTGATCCCTCGCCGAAGTCATAGCGTCAGAGCCTCTGCTAGAACTGCATCAGCTGGGACATGCAGAGGCAAGTGGAAGATCTGGGGCTCAGGGGCACCTCCTGCTGTCTCCCCAGAGTCTGTGCCCTTGCGTAAGAGCCTCTGCTCCCCCATTTTCCTGTGGAGCCTCCTCACCATGGGCATGACCCAGCTGCGGGTCATCTTCTACATGGCCGCTATGAACAAGATGCTGGAGTACATCGTGACTGGCGGCCAGGAGCATGGTGAGGTGCAGCCGAGCCCACTGGGGGCTGGAGGTGCAAGGGGTCACCCTGGCTGAGCTCCTCTCACCCTGGCTTTCCCCCTCCACCCCCAACAGAGACGGACGACCTGAAACAAAGGGTGACAGAGACAGGTAGGGGGACAAAAGCTCGGGTCCTTGCCCACACCCACCCCGCCACTGCCTGCTGTCGGGGGAGCCTGGACCCACCCTTGTCACCCTGGGCGTTTTGGGGATCTAAGAATTTGGGGGTGAAAAGAAGGTGATTTTGTCATTTTCTCTCCTCTGCTGGGCGTGGGTGACAGTGCCCACTAGGCTGCTGGCATCTGTCATGGCAGCTCCTGACCCCACTTCTCTTCCTGCCCTGCCCAGTTGAGTTCTACTCGTCCGTCTTTGGGGCCATGCAGCTGTCGTGCCTTCTCACCTGCCCTCTCATTGGCTACGTCATGGACTGGCGGATCAAGGACTGCGTGGACACCCCCACTGCTAGGTGACCTACCCAGGGGTGGTGACAGCGTTGTGCTTTCACATCCAGCATCTTATTTCATTCTCCCAAGAGCCCTGGGAGAGAAGGGGTACATCCCCATTTTACAGATGAGGAAACTGACACTAGGAGGGGACTTGGCTGGCTTGATAATAAGTATAGCTGATGTCAAATGCTGACTGTGCACTAGGCACTTGCATTGTCCTATTTAGTCCTGCACCAGCTCCCGGAGGTAGGTACCTATATTATTATCCTCGTTTCGCAGGTGAGGAGCTGATACAGAGAGGTTAACTAACTTACCCAAGATCACACAGCATTTAGTAATAGATTCCAGAACCTTTGTTATAAAGAGTACGCTCTAAAGCCTTCTTACGGTTAGAAAGAGATAGAGTTGGTGTATTAGACATCTACTGCTATATAACAAATCACCCCCAAACTTGGCATCTTTAAACAACAAACATTTATTATCTCATAGTTTCTGAGAGTCAGGAATCTGGGGATGACTTAGCTGGGTGGTTTTGTCTCAGAGTCTGTCTGAGTCTGTTCAGACTGGTATAACAAAATACCACAGACAGGGTAGCTTATAATCAATGGAAATTTATTTCTCACAGTTCTGGAGGCTGGAAGTCTGAGATCGGGGTGCCAGCATGGTCAGGAGAGGGTCCTCTTCTGGGTGTAAAATTTCTCGTTGTGTCTTCACATAGAAGGACCTAGGGAGCTCTGTGGGGCCTCTTTATAAGGGCACAAGTCAAATCCCGGAGGCCCTACCTCTACCTCTATTTTTGTTGTTGTTTTCTTTTGGCCCTGCCACGCGGCTTGTGGGATCTTAGTTCCCTGACCAGGGATCGAACCCGGGCCCCCTGCAATGGAAGCTTGGAGTCTTAACCACTGGACCGCCAGGGAATTCCTGGCCCTACCTCTTAATACCATCACATGGGCATTAGGATTTCAACATAACAATTTGTGGAGGACACAAGCATTCAGACCATAGCAGGGTCTCTCATACGGTTGTGGTCAAGCTGTTGGCCAGGGCCGCAGTCATCTGAAGTACTGACGGGTTGGACAGTCACTCCTAAGCTCACTCGTGTGCCCATTGGAGGAGGTTCGGTTCCTCCCCACCTGGGCCTCTCTATAGTCTGCTCATGACACGGCAGCTAGCTGGCCCCAGAGCAAGACAGCTGAGGGGGGGACACCAGGACAGAAGCAACAAGGTCTGTCATGACGTCATCTCAGAAGTGACATACACGAGTGAGGTTGTCTTCTATAGGCACACAGAGTAACTCTGGAACCTTGTGGAAGGGGACTGTACCAGGGTGTGAATGCAGGATGCGGGGATCATCGGGGCCGTCCTGTGGGCTGGAGACCACCAAGGGGTCTTTTTCTCCCCACCACATTTTATTTATTTATTTATTTTTGGCTGTGATGGGTCTTCGTTGCTGCGCGCGGGCTTTCTCTAGTTGCGGAGAGCAGGGGCTACTCTTCGTCATGGTGCGCGGGCTTCTCATTGCGGTGTCTTCTCTTGTTGCAGAGCACGGGCTCTAGGCGCGTGGGCTTCAGTAGTTGCAGCATGTGGGCTCAATAGTTGTGGCTCGTGGGCTCTAGAGCGCAGGCTTAGCAGTTGTGGTGCACGGGCTTAGTTGCTCCACAGCATGTGGGATCCTCCCAGACCAGGGCTCGAACCCGTGTCCCCTGCATTGGCGGGCGGATTCTTAACCACTGCACCACCAGGGAAGTCCCACACCACTGGGTCTCGCACGAAGGTCTCCTGACGGCTTGTGTTCTTTTTGTGTTGATCCAAACGGTCCTGTTTGTCCTGAGATGATGGGAGAGGGAGACTAGGAGAGAAGTCACTAAGGATGCGGCTTCCCACCCCACCAGTGGTACCCTGGCCCTGGTACCCAGCCTTCCTCCTCTACGCTCTGTTCTGACGGCCATGGTCCATCAGCAGGGCCCTTCTCTCGGACCAGTGGGGCGGCCTGTCTTCATCTGTCTCAGCCTGCTGACCTCTCCTTTGGGCCAGACTCAGAGCCCTTGATTATGCTAGAGGGAGGGGCTTGCTGGGCAGTCAGGGGCCAAGCGGCTGTCCCTAGAGTGTCATCTACTTTTGTCTAGGCTGGTGGGCAGGGACACTTTTGTTGGGGGGCTTCTGATGAGAGATGGTGTGAGAGCTCCCCATTCTCCACCTTCCTTCCCATCCTCGATTCTCAGACTTCAGTGTGCTTACGAAATAGGAGATAGTTTTCCAAATGCAGATTCCAGGGCCCACCACCCGAGATTCTGATGTTTGGGGCAAGGCCCTGGAATCTGCATTTTAAAGAAAAGCTCCAGCTGATGCTGGGGGAGCCACGCTTTGAGAAACACAGGGCTGGAGGAATGACTTTCTCCCTTTTCTGCTACTCTGAAAGGGGAGGGACCAGGCTGAGAACCCAGGGGGTGGGGAGGGCTGCCAAGGAGGTCGGGGCAGCGGCTGGTGACGGCCTGTTCTCCTCAGGGACGGCGTGGCCACCAAGTCCGTCAGACCACGCTACCGCAAGATCCAAAAGCTCACCAATGCCATCAACGCCTTCACTCTGACCAACCTTCTGCTCGTGGGTTTCGGCATCACCTGCCTCATCGACAGCTTACACCTCCAGGTACCGACTTCCATCCTCCCCGCTCTCCCCGCTCTCCCCGCCCTCCCCGCCCTGCAGAGTGCCGCCCCGGGCACGCTTCACCCGGCAGGTGCTTTCCAGGAAGCAGGGCTCCCATCCTCTGGGTCTGTCTTCTGGGCCGTCCAGGAAGTGTTTGTAGGAGGTTGGGTTGGGAGGGGGCAGGCGCGTGCAGGCTCCTCACTGTCACCGCCCTCCCTCCTGTGTCCACACAGCTCTTCAGCTCTCCCCGCTCTCTTTTTGGTTTCAGTTTTTGACCTTTGTCCTGCACACCGTGGTCCGAGGCTTCTACCACTCGGCCTGTGGAGGCCTCTACGCAGCAGTGTGAGTCAGCTGGGCTCCTGGGCTCCCCTGAGCGCGCCCTTCCGCAGCCTCCCTGGGCTGCTGCTGTGTCGGGGCTGGTGAGGCTCTGGAGGCTGCCTGGCTCGCTGCCCTCCCCCCAGCTTCCTAGTGGCAGGGAGCTCCCTTCCTCAAAGGCAGCCCGCCCCACTGCCCCACTGTCAGAACGTCTTCCCTTAGGGGCAGCTGAGATCCTTGGCTGCATGGCACTTGGGTCCTATGTCTGCTCTCGGGAGCGGCCCCTGGAGTGGCCTCTCTCCCCGTGTCAGCCCTGTCGAAACCTCCAGACGGCAGTCTCGCTTGCCTCCTGACTTCGCTGCTTCATGTCGAACAACCCCCTCCCCTGCCCCACCCCCCTGGCCCTGTTCCCTTTTCCTCCTGGTTTCCACGGCTGAGGGTCTTCGCAGTGTGTGATGGAGTAAAAGAGCGGTGACAAAATTGTAACTGTCCTGGAGCGCTTATGACTCCATCGTGGGCGTGGCATGAGATGCTGACCCCACGCCCTCATTCAGACCTCTGAGGGCAGCCCCAGCCGGACCTTGGAGTCGTCCTTGCTTCCACGCCCTCATTCCTCACAGCCCACATCCAGTCCACCGGCGAGCCTGCCCGCTCCACATTCCACAGCCTCCAAACCCAGCCCTTCCGAGCATCTCCAGCGGTGCCACCCCCTGGGTTGGATTACTGCCGCTGCCGCTGCCTCCTGACCGTCCCTGCGTCCACCTTTGCTTTCCCTCCGTATTTTTAACACAGGAGCTGGAGACACCTGTTAGGACATAAGTCTCTCCACGTCACTCCACAACTGCCCGTCTTATCTCACGTAGAGAAGAAGCCAAAGGCTTCATTATGGCTTAAAAGGCCCTACAGGGTCCACCCCCCCGCCCAGGGACCTCTTCCTTCACCTCCCCACCTCGCTCACCTGCTTTTCCCACATGGCTGCCTCATGCCACAGAAACCCTATGTGTGTTCCCTCCTCAGGGCCCTTGGACTTGCTGTCCTGTCTTCCTGGCACGTGCTTCCTCCAGATACCCACAAGGCTCCCAGCCGTCTCACCTTCTCCAGGCCTTTCTCCAGCTGTCCTTGTCTCGGTGGCCTCTGCCGGCCATCCTGTCTACAGTCGCAACTCCCTAGATACCCTCACCCCCTTCTCTCTGCTGAACTTCTCTCCATAGCACTTACCACTTTCTAACACACTGTGCGTTTTTGTTTTGTTTTGCTTTGTTGGCCACGCCCGGCATGTGGGATCTTAGTTCCCAGATCAGGGATCGAACCCATGCCTCCTGCAGTTGAAGCACAGAGCCCTAACCACTGGACCACCAGGGAAGTCCCAACGGTGCATTTCTCTTGCTTGTTGTGTGACAGCCACCTGCGTGCCGCCCCCCAACCCCCCACCCGTCGCCAGAATGCCACCTCCCTATCTGTTTGGTTCATTGCTGTATCTCCATCCACCTAGAACAGTACCTGGCACGTCATAGGAGCTCAATAAATATGTGTTAAAAGAATAAACAAACAGCCCAGTGAGGTTAGTGCTATCCCTGTTTTTTTTTTTTTCTTTTTTTTTTTTTTTTTTTTTGCGGTACGCGGGCCTCTCACTGCTGTGGCCTCTCCCGTTGCGGAGCACAGGCTCCGGACGCGCAGGCCCAGGGGCCATGGCTCACGGGCCCAGCCACTCCACAGCATGTGGGATCTTCCCGGACCGGGGCACGGACCCGTGTCCCCTGCATCGGCAGGCGGACTCCCAACCACTGCGCCACCAGGGAAGCCCGCTATCCCTGTTTTTAGGGAAGAAAGTGAGGCTCAGAGAGGTTGAGTAACTTGCTGTTATCACACAGACAGTAGGTGTCAGAACCCAGCTCAGTAGCTGTGAAGTCACAGTCACAGCGTACACCCTTGAGGCCAGGGCACATGCAGAGAACCTGAACTCTTAAGCTCTGCCCTGCCTGGCTAACAAAGAGTGATATCTAGGGAGGGACGGGACAAAGGGTGGGGCTGGAGAGGACCACGCCCCTCACGATGCGCCCTCCTCTCATTGACAGGTACCCGTCCAACCACTTCGGGACACTGACGGGCCTGCAATCCCTCATCAGTGCTGTGTTTGCCCTGCTCCAGCAGCCGCTTTTCATGGCCATGGTGGGACCCTTGAAAGGAGAGCCCTTCTGGGTGAGAAGTCGGGGTGGGGGGGTGGCATGGGGGCAACAGGATCCCCCTTCCTGGGTACACCCAAGGAGTTGAGGATAGGGGCTCTTGTATGTGATGGGATCCCTCGCTCTCATCTCAGCCAGGAGGCACCTTGGAGGTCTCTAATCAGGGGGCTCCCAAGCTGGCTGTCCGTCACACCTGCCCACAGATTCCCCAGCCTACTGAATCAGCATCTCTCGGCCTGGGCCCGGGCAGCTCCCAGGTGATTTGTACAGTGACCCAGTCCTGATCCAGTCCAGTTCCACCCGATGCAGGGATCTTCTCTCCAGAGCCCCTAGAAAGGGGCTCCTCCAGACCCTCTTAGTCAAACGCCCGCGGCGATGGGGTGCCGGTCCTGTACAAGGAGGCAGCTGTGGGTCTTGTCGGAAAGGCTTTTCTTTACATCGAACTGACCTCACCTCCCTAAAGCTGATCTCTGCCTCGAGGGCCCACCCACTCCCCACAATGGTGACGAAACGACAGCTGCCATTTCCCAAGTGCTCACCGGGTGCTGAGCGCACCGTGTGTTTTGTACTGCTCGTTGCCACAATGGCCCAGAGAAGGAGGTGCGTCGGATTAGAATGACTTGCCCAGAGCCACACCGTGAGTAACGCAGGGTGGGATGTGCGCTGCGTCCGAGCCCGCAGGAGGTGGGCTCGGACCCAGGCCTTCTATCCCAGGAGGCACCCCAGTGCTGTTAACCGCCTGGGAGCACCACTCCCAATGGGATCCCATTGCCAACGCCCTCAAAGGTCGAGGTTCCCAGCCCAGGCTACCCAGACGGCACCAGATCATTTGGGCACCAGCATTAGCTGGGGTTCAAACCAGGCTCTGACACTTTGTAAGGCCGCCGAGCATTCAGTGAGATGCTGGTGGAGAGTGATTGCACACAGCAAGTACTGGCTCTGTCTGTCATGCTGGCCCAGGACCTGGACTAAAAATGGCTGCCTTCTCCTCCCTGTGGGAGGCTAAGGAGGATCCCTGAGGGTCATGAGGGTGAACAGGTACCCACTTGACTCGCTTTTCTCTCTCTCTCTCTCTTTGCCCTAAAGGTGAATCTGGGCCTCCTGCTGTTCTCACTGCTGGGATTCCTGCTACCTTGCTACCTCTTCTACTATCGCACCCGGCTCCAGAGGGAGTACATCACCCACTGGGAGGGCCCCCTGAAGGTGCTTGGCAGCCCTGAGGTGACTGCCTAGGCCTCTGAGGGGCCTGGGTGACAGGCAGTCAAGGCCTGAGCAGCCAAAGGGAATGCCTCGTGGCTTTTCTACCTGTAACCTCCGCACAGAGCCAGGCGCCGGGGACCTATAAATACCAAGAGAAGTTCTATTTTTGTAGGGACTTGTTAAAAAGGAAAAAAAAAATTCCCCAAAGCAGTGCTCCATTGACTGAAGATGTCCCCCGTGCTAGGATCAGACCTTCTTGCTCCTGGGATTGGAGGAGACCAGGGTGCAGCCCTGCCCTTTCTCTGGGCCTAGGGGTCTGCCTGCTGCTGCCTCCTGGGGGCTTGTGGGATCAGTGAACAGGTGACCCCTAAGATCTCAGCCGTGCAGTGTCCAGAGTGTGCAGGCATGTGTGTGTGCATGTGGGTATGAAAATCCCTGCCCCTCAGAGGAAAGGGGCCTGAGGTGCTGGCTGTGTCCTGAATGCTGCCGCGTGGGCGGTAAGCCCCTTCCCGAGGCTGGAGGGTGGGTTCCCTCCCTGCTGCTGCTGCTTGCAGATCTTAGAGGAAATAAAAAGGGAAGTGAGAGGCTGGCTGGTATGTACCTGCCTGTGTCTTGGGGGAAGGGGGTGTCTTCCCACACCCCATCCCTTGTCCTCAGCCAGGCTTAGCTGGGCATTAAGTAGGACACCTGAAGTGCCAGCCTGTCCACCTGTGGCTGTCTGGCTCACCTCCCTGTTCTCAACCATACCCTGCCCTTAGTGTCTGGAGGGAGTCCAGATCCTGCCCTCTGCTCCTGCCCGCCACTTCTCAGGGTTTGGGGTACATCTGGGAGGTTGGCCTTTCTCCCTACAGGGGATAAGGGCAGGATGCTTTGGAGAGAATGCTAAGGAATGCCTCTCAAACTTTCCTATCCAGGGATCCCTGGAGGGAGGTCTGTCACAAGTAACATTCTTTACAGTGTTTTATCATAAAACTTCATGCAAATTTTGAGCTTCATTTTATGCTATATTCATATTTACTTTTAGCAATAAAGTGAGGCTTTAAAATTACCTGCATCAAGGGAAGACACTGTCTTTGAGGACAAGGGACCTTCCAGGAAGCTATACCTTATTTATCCCACTCTTACATCTCTTTCTGTCCTGGGACATAAACCTTAAAGTCACAGAATGGAGGGATGGGGCAGGGAGGGACCACTAACATTTGTTGAGGATCTGCCTGTCCTAGCTACACAGGTATCTCATTTCATCCTAACTGTAGAAGTCGGTGTCTTCGGGTTGTTTTATAGATTGAGGAAAGCTCAGACAGATTAAGGCACGAGACCCAAGGGCACACAGCTGGTAGGTAGGTGGTGGAGCTGAGCTTGGCACCTGGGCATTCTAACCGCTGAGTCCTAACCACAGGTCTGCCAAGGCAATCAGCGGCAGAAAGGAGGTCCCAAGATTCTGAGCTCAACTTTCTGCTGCCCTCTCAGGGCTGAGAGTAACCACAAAAGCCTTATCTTCCCCCCCGCCACACACACACCAAAAAAAAACCCTTGGAGAACCCCCAAATTTTAGCCCTGAAAGACAGTATTACAAATAAGCCCTCCCTTTGTCTTAAACTGTCTTTAGGAGTTGATAAAACAGACTGACCCACCCATTTTATAGATGACCAGAGAGGTCTGGAGACTTGACAAAGTTGCACAGCAGATACCTGGCTGCTCTGAGCCCAGACTCCTGGCTTGCAACACTGTGCCCTTTTCGCAAAATAGAAACCAGAACTGGACGGCACCCACCAACGGGTTGGACGGGCTCCCAGAGGCCTTAGCCTGGTCTCACTACACTCTCTGTCCCAGACCTTGACTTTCCCTATAGTCTGGTGGAAGTTGATCACAAGCGATGAACAGAAGTGGGGCGGGCGGAGGAAGCAAGGCGTGTGCGCCGGGTGCTCGGTGTGCCCAGCAGGCGGCGCTGCGTGGCTGCGGCTGGGACGGGGTGGGAGGGTGGGAGCCGGCGGCGAGCCAGGAAGGAACCTCGACACCCCTCCACATACACCCCTTACCCACTAGTCTGCCCTTTCCTGGGTCTCGATCTCCAGACCCCTACCCTGGCTTGCTCTGCCCTCCTTCGCCGAACATCCTTTCAAGCGTTATCCCCTGCCCCACTGACCCTCGAGGCTGAAGGAGGGGGTCTCGACTCTGCCCCTGCCCAGCTGGGGCGTGGGACCGGGTGGGAGATGCAGGCAGAGATCTCGGCCTCCTGGGGGAGGGGTGTCTCCTCCCTCCCCGTTCCCGGGGTGGGGAGCTTGGGGAGGGGGCTGGGCAGGGGCGGAAGCGAGCTGCAGCCGTGTTTGCCGCGGCGCTGCCGAGTGGAACAGATGGCTGGGGAGCGGAGAGGGTACGTGGCGGGGAGGAGGAGGGGTGCGGGGGCCGCAGGATGAGGAACGAGGAATTTCGACGCCCCGAGTCTCCCAGGAGAAGCCCCCCTCCCCATCTCTTCCCAGAAAGAGGGGCGGGCAAGCGCCTGCCTTTTTTCCCGGAGAGCCCCGGCCTCTGGCCTGCGGCAGACCCCGCCGTCCCCCTGGGTCGCGCCCCTCACCCCCTAGACTCCCGGCGCGGGCCAAGCCGGCGGGGTCCAGACCGCAGGGAGCAGCCCGGGTCGCAAGGATTAATGGGGCCACACTCCGAGGGGCGAGGGGGCGGCGGGAAGCGGGCTCCCGAGCCGAGAGCAAGTTCAGGGATCGTAAATAGCTGAGGGAAAACGTGTTAATTGGAACTTTATGCAGATGAGCTGGGACGCGGGCTGGGGAGGGCCGATGGAGGGAGAAGAAGGTCTGACGGACGCTGGACCCGAGGGGAGGGCAGGAGGGCTCCGGCCGGGGGAGTGATGGGTAGATGTGTATTTGTTTATCGCTGTGTGGGACCTCCGGGGAGGGCCGCTGGTCTCCGAAGATGAGGGCTCCTCCTTGACCCTACGCCCCAGAAACCGGGGACTCTTCCAGAGTCTCCACATCCCGGGCCAGAAGTTCAGGGTCTCAGATCGCCACGAAGGTGGGGGCAACGTGCAAGTGGCTGTTTCCGCTTGTGGCTGCTTACCCTGGGTGTCACATTCACTGCATCCCCCCGCCCCCATCTGTCTCCATCCTTTTCCCCCATCCCTGGCATCACTCTCTCCTTGCAAGAGTATTGTCTGTAACTTCCACCAAGTGAGTGGGGGAGGGGAGGGAATCTAACTTTTCTTCCTTTGCTTTCTCCCCTCTGCCCCCCAAGGACCACCCCACCTTTGAGGAGGTGTTTCTCAGCCTTTAGAGAGCTTCATAACCCACCCCTACGTGTTAAAATGCAGATTCCAGGGCTCCCTTAGAGATCTGGTTCAGGGGCTCAGGAATCTGCGTCTTAGCAGTTTCCCACCTACATCGGATATAAAAGACCTTCATTTTCAGAAACATTGTGCAGGGAATTGGTGGGCTGGAAAGACTGGACAAGTCTTCATCAACGGCCCCCCACCCCTCCTCCATGCTCCTGACCTCACCTCTGCTCTGTATGGCCATCTCTGCTTCCGGTGTGAGAGTACCAGGGGATGGAGAAGGTGCCAGAAAGGAGGGAAGGAAGGGAGGAAGGGGGGGGTGGAGGAAGGAGAAAGAAAGAGAGTGAGGCTCACCTGGCTGTCCTCTCTCTGAGCAGGGTCTTACCCTTCCTCCCTCTGCTACCTTCTTCCCTCCCGTCTGCCTCAGCTGCTCTATCCATCTTCCTCTCTCACTTCCCTTCCCCCACCTCATCTGAAGTTTCTAAGGCCAAAGAATCTTGGGGCAGGCAGTTTGGATCTTAGGGAGTAAGGGCAGAGCCAAAGTCCCCACCTCCAAAAGAAAGAGGCAAAGCACCTATCTCTGGGGTAGGAAGAAAACAGGAGGGAGGCAGGGCTTGAGGAAAGATAAGGGTGACAGCAAACATATAGGCCACCTTTCCACGGGCTATTGCACTTACCCCCCACAACAGCTCAATTTAGGCAGGCGCTATTGCCCCCAGGTTATACATGCAAAACAAAAAAGGGATGTTCAGAGAGGTTAAGTGACTTGCTCAAGGTCACACAGTCAGTGGGAAAATAGGTCATTCACCCTTCTATTTCCCCCAAATCATTTCTCAAGAGGCTGCTGGGTAGCTGACCCAGGCCTCCCCTCCCTGCCCTCCCTCCTCCTCCCCCCGGGGCAGTGGGGGTGGGGAAGGGCATCATGTACAGAGATGAAAGGAGATGCTCGGGTTTCGGAACATCTGACAAGTCTGGCTGGAAGCATTAAAAATTCATTCAGAAACCTGACCCCAGTTGGACCTTGGGTCTGCCACCTGGACTGTCCCTGGCCTGGTGGCCTCTCAGATCCTGGTGGGCAAATTTCCCTTCAGCAGTGTCCTGGGAGCCCCCGAGTCCGTATTTCACAGGAGGGAGGTTCTCTCATGGATTAGGGAGCTAAAGTCAGAAGCCAGCAGCTGAGAAAGCAGGGCTGAGAACCCTCCCCCCACTCTGAGTGTAAGAACCTTAGAGGCTTCAGGGCTTATAAACCTTGTCATCTGGCGTCCTTCTATTCCTCTCCCCAGGCAGACAGATACTCTCAGTTTAGGGTAACTCAGCCTGGCTGTGATACCCGAGGTGGCCAGTGGAGGGCAGCTATCTCCTATGAGGGAGCCCTAGCCTGAGCCTCTACCGAAGCTTTGAAGGACAGGAAAAGAACCCCATGGATAAGGTCCCGGAGATGCAGTTTTGGCCTTGGCGAAGGGCTCTGGAGTCTGTCATCTGAGGACAGGGGGAGAGGGCTCCTAGTCTGGGGGAGATTGAGGAATTTGGGGGAGGGTTCAAAGTAGGTTTGTGGGTTTCAAGTACATGGTAACTGATGGCCAGCATGATACAATCTTTCTAGCTGGAGTGAAGGTTTGGGAGGAGGCCACGAGAGAGAAAGCTAGAAAGGCAGTTGGGACCAGACTCTAAAGGACCTTTGATGCTTTGCTAAGGTGTTTTATCTTTAACCTGTAGGCAACAGGGAGCCATTGTAAGTCCCTGAGTAACAGAATGACATAATGCAAATGTTGGTCAGCTGAATCTGGCCAACAGGGGCCAGTGAGTGGGAGGGAGAGAGAGAGTGAATGGAGGAAAACCAGAGAGGAGGTTATTGCTATTTTCTTCTATATTCTAGGCATGAGGTAATGAGGAGATGAAGCAGGGAGGTAGCAGGAGGAATGGAAAGGAAGGGCTGGATGGGGCCTGCGAGGGGGACTGGGTGAGCGGGCAGAGACGGGACATTAAAGAAAGGGAGGAGTGAACTACCACCGGTGTCAGGCAGAGAGAACTCAGCATGTGGGTATACACTCAGGGTGCAGGAGGTAAATGAGTTTTGTTCCTTTCAGGGCTGGGAAGTCTTGGACATATCACCTCCCCTCTCTGGGCCTCCGTTGCCCCTCTCAGAGCATCGGTGGGGGTGGGACTGGATGGCCTTGAAAGTCCCTCCTATTTCCGGGTGTGTGGCTCTGGGTTGTCTGGAGAGGCTGGGGTCTGTGTGTGTGACATCTCATGGGTGGGGACTCATGTGAGCAGCGGCACACGCATGTCAGTATTTGGGGGTGCATCCTCCTGTGTGTGGGACCCGTGGGTGTTGGCATGCCTGCACGTGCTCTCTAGCTCCGCTCTGTGTTAGTGTGTGTGAGAGAGCGTGTGAGTGTGGGTGTGCACGTGATGGGCGTCCGTGGGTCTGTCTGGGCGGGGGTGGGGGAAAGTGGCATTGCTGTAGGCTTCTTCCTGAGGCTCACACACTCCTCTTGCTTTCACTGCTCTGAAATAGCATCTGGACCAAAGGCCCATGAATATTTCACAACGAAAATTCTGTGACCTGGACTGCCTGCTTCTGAGTTCCCAGCATCTTCCCTCCTCCCCCTGCCCAGGCCCCAGCAATCCCTCCTTCAGAGCTCTTGCCTGGCTGGCCCCCTAGGCCCCCTCATTAGTCTCCTCAAAGCCAGCCTGACACAGGCCCCCATGAGACCCCAGACTTGGGGGGCACTACCCCCTACCCCAACCCCACATCTTTATCCAAAGTCCACTGGCTTCAGGCCTTAGATGTTCACTCTGTCCCGTTTCTGCCTCCTCTTCCCACTATCCTTCTGACTTGTCTGGCCAGGGCCACAGAATCTCAGCATCCTTGAGCCCTGGCACCCGGGTACCGTCTCCTTCCATCCCCAGATCCCAAGTTAGATTTTTTTAACCCTAAATTTAAACCATCAAATGTCTCCCCAGTTGCTTCTGTTGGATGAGACTCAACCAAGTCCTTCTTAGCCAGGGCACTTCCCTTTCCCCAGCCTCTCCTCCACACACTGGAAAGATGAAGCTTCTGATCACACCTCAAGCCAGCAAGACACCCCAGCTTGGAATTCTTGTCCCTCTTATCACCCTAGCCCCTTGATTTCTCCTCTAACCTGCTCGGAGAACTGCTTCTCTGACCTGATTCCTCCCTGATGACTTCTACCTCACAGGAGCCAAGGGAAAGAGACCATCTGTCTACAAGGTTGCTGTGTACAGCTGTGCAGGCTGTACACTGCACAAGGGCAATCAGGTGAGGGGGCAAGTGTGAGCCTTATGCTCCGTTTGCTGTGGTATGGGGCTGGGTTCCCCTGAGGAAGAGGTGCCTCTCTCAGATTTACCCAAAGTCATGTTTGGGCTGGCTGTGACCACGGCTGTCCATGTTACTCCTCGTTGCAGGGGAAAGAGGGAACTGCTCTCCCTTCCTGAAGGAACAGAGCCTCAGAGAGAACGGTTAGCCAGGCTGGAGGCCTTCCCCAGGCTTAGCTCCTCAGGCACAGACAACTCAGGGTCGTCTGTAGCTGCTTCTCCTGGACAAATGAGGAGGTGAGGTGCCATTAGCACCCACTCCTGGCTATCAGATTTCACCTGTCCTGCCTGGGACTCCGGGGTCACAACCCTGTTCCTGAGGCTTCAGCTTCTTGTCATGGGAAAACAGCAAGAAGCACTTGGATAGCATGAAATGGTTCCCCTTTTTGTAACCCTCCTGGCCCTGAAAGCCTCATGGTTCTAAGCCCTCCTCCCACTTTTGAGGACCTGAGCCAACAAATCTTACAGAAGATAAAATAATAGAATTTTTTAATAAATTTTTTTTTTTCCCAAACAACTTCTGTTGATCTTCACCACACAGGGGCCATGGTGGAGAGGAAAGCTCTCTCCAGGCACCCTAAAAAGTGTCCAAGGTAGACAGGAGAAAAGTATTTCTCCAGTGTCGGGAGGTTGAGGGGTGCTAGGATAGGCAGGGGCCTAGGGTTGGCCTGGCCCCGACTGAAGCATCCCTCCAAAGGGCTCCTGGGCAGGGCTCCCTTCCCGGGAGCTTCCAAAGGCTCTGCTGGTGGAAGATGCTCTGCAGACAAAGCCCCTCCCGAGTCCACTGTGGGCACTGGGAGAAGTGGTCAGCGGCTGCCTGGGGTGCCCACCCCAGCCTTGGGATGGGAACGGGTTAACGGCCAGAGTTGGGGAGAACAGGGCTGAGCCACCAGATGTGTCCTCCTGGGGCTGCCATAAGCCAGCAGCCTGGGAGGCAGGGAGAGGTGGCCTGGTCCCAGGGGAAGAGAGGAGCTGGGAGCGGAAAGAAGGCAGCAAGGCCGCAGGGCCAGAGGGCGGGGACTGGGCCGGAGCCGCAGATGGGGATGGGGATGAGGGAAGAGGGGGAGCGAGACACACCGGCCTCTTCAGTCTCAGCACCGCAGTCAGAGGTGGTGGGGGACCAGGAGCAAGACGCAAAGCAGAGGGGTGGGGAGCCCGGCCGAGAGCGCGGGGCCGCGGGAGTCCGGGGTCGCCTGGCAGGCAGCGCCGGGGCACGTCTGCTCGCCCCGCTGGTCCTCGCCCCCGTAGCTCTCCCAGTAGTCGTCCTCGGTGGGGGCGTCCCCGCCCTGGCGCCCCCGCGGGTCTTCGGCTGGCAGGTCTCGGTAGAGGGTGGAGGGGTCGGCGGGGGGCGCCCCGGCCTCGGCCACCCCGTACAGGTGGTTGGACGAGCTGTTGCCGCGGGCGCGGCTGCCGGGCCGCGTGGGCACGGCGGGCGGGCAGGCCTGGAAGTCGGCCTCGCGGAGGGAGCGCAGGTCGCGGCCCTGGCGCTCCGGAGGCGTGGCGCACGTCACGTCGGAGCTGGACACGCGCGCGCGCTGGAACCAGGCCCAGAGCGGCCGCGCGCGGCAGTCGCACGCCCAGGGGTTGGCGTTGAGCCGCAGGAACTCCAGCGCCGGCAGGTCAGCGAGCGCCTCGCCCGGCAGCGAGGCCAGACTGTTGTTGAACAGGTAGAGGATGGTGAGGCGGCTGAGGCCGCGGAAGGCCGCGCGGTGCACGCCCTGCAGCCGGTTCCCGTGCAGCAGCAGCCGGTCCAGACTGCCCAGGCCGCGGAACACGTGCTCCGTGAGCAGCCGCAGGCGGTTCCCGTGGAGGAAGAGGTGGCTCAGGTTGGCCAGGTCCGCGAACAGGTCATCCTGGCGGGGGGGCGGGGAGGGGGGGGTAGGGGAGAGAAGAAGAGTGGTGAGTGGTTCTGAGACAGGCACCGAAGAAATCTGGGAAAGAAGGGGAGCATTGTGGTAGAACAGAAGGGGTTTGACCTTCTGATTCATAGAGTCCTGGGTTCTAATCCTGCCTCCTCTAACCTATTTAGAGGTTAATGTGAGAAACGCAATATAGTTCTTAAAATTTTGGGGGTGCATCAGAATCCCCTGCAGATCCCTGAGACCTGCCCGCGGGGTTTCTGATTCAGCAGGTCTTGGAGCGGGGGTAGGGGTGGGCGCGGGGGCAGGGGGAGATTCTGCACGTCTTTACAAGTTCCCAGGTGGTACTGATCCTGCTGGTGGGAGGACCACACTTGGAGAATGAGAACCTCTGATCTGGCTAAGTATGCGGACTTTCAGACTCCCTGACTTTCAAATCCCGGCCTTATTAACTGACACTTGAGCGAGTCACTCAGTATCCTTATGACTCAGTTTCTTCACCTGTAACATGTGGAGATGAAATGAAACAACATGTGTTAATACATGTGGTGGGCATTCTATGAGTTAGCCATTATTGTGAACTTGGCCAAGCCAGCAATCTGTTTCCTCGTCATTAAAATGGAGGTGAGTGTACCTCCCCCTGGGTTTGTTTTGAGGATTAAAGAAGACAATCCCCATACCTATCAGATGGGTGAAGTGTCGGGCACAGGGCCTGGCACATCGGGGTTCGGTCCAGTGATGAAGCCCACAGGCTCAGGAGTCAGCAGAGCCCCGGCTCAAATCCAGCTTGCCCTCTTCCCAGCTGCGTTACTTTGGGCAAGTTATTTAGCCTTATTGAGCCTCAGTTTCCTCAGTGTGTGGAACTCAGAGAACAACTCTTTTCAGCAGGCTGAGGGAGGGTTAGATGAGATCCTGTAAGGATGCCGTACCCGGTGGGCACCCAGACCACCATCAATAAATGGTGGTTATTATGACAATAGTGTCTTAGTTAGAATTAGGTCCCATCCATTTTCCTCTAATAGAAGAGCTTCCTGGGACTCCAAAGTTCTGCTACTGGGCTGGGACATTAAGGGGACCATATCAGCTCCACCCCACATAGGCAGCAGGGGAGGGGAAGGAAGACTGCTGCCCCATGCCCTGCATCACTGTCCCCTTAGAGGGGCTGTCCCACCTGCCCAAGGCTGGGGAGTCTCCGAATCAGACCATATTAGTGCTGGAAGGGCCTTGAACTGTGGTTCAGGGGAGTGGAGGTGTGGGTATGCTCCGCGGAGGGGAGAGAGCAGGGGGCTGGCGCTGCATTTTAACCAGTTCACCAAGGTATTGGTGATGGTCAACCAGATTTGGGAGTTAGTGCTTTTGGGTGCACCAGCCTAGCCTACGTTTTTGCAGAGGAGAGCACTGAGACTCAGAGAGATGAAGGGCTTGCCACAGAGGGGACCAGAGCCCCAGTACTGAGGTCCTCCCCTCTTGTGGAGGACATCTTTGTGGTCAGCAGACCCAGGGGGGTCTGGTTCTGGGGGACAGGGGCATCCTTTGTGCTCAAGCCAGCTCACCCTGGATTCCTGTTTCCTGGCGGTGCCCCTCCCACCCTTCCCTGTCTGGGGAGATGATCCCCCCACCTCACCCAGGAGCCTGGTCTCAGGCTCTCAGGTGGGGGGAGGGCGTTGACTCCCAGCCCACACTCACAGCCTCCGCCTTCCTGTGCTCCTGCATTTTCTCGCCCCCTCCCATCTGGCTTCCGCCCTCTCTGCTACAGGAACTGAGCCTGCCAAGAACCCTCCTCTTGGCCACATTGAGATCCGTCCCCCTCAACCTTCCCGGCTGCCTGTGACACCAGCTTTCTCCACCTCCTGCTGCCACGGCCCCATGCCCAGCTCAGGTCTCCAGCGGAGGGCCTGGCCCAGCGTGGCCTGGTGTCCTTGGTCCTTTTCTTCTTGGCCCCCCCAGGGAGTGGGCTGAATCCCTTCCACTCAAACACCTAGTTAGGGTTTCTCTTTTTAATGGAGTTGTCAGCAAGAGTAGGACACACCCAGAGGTACCTGGTCAAAGGATAAATGTGGGGTGGGGTGGGGTAGAGAGGGAGCAGAGGCAGTTGGCACTTTGGGGACTTCTGGAAGTCAGGAAGGGAAGACCAAAAGTTCAGAGATGCTAGGGAATTCAGGCACCTTTGACCTACAGCCCCAGTTTTGGGGTTACAGGATTCCTTGATTCCAATCTCCTTCTCCTTCTCCTGGCCAAAGTCCTGCCCCTCCTGCTCTAAGCCTCAGCCTGGGGGTCCATTCCCCCAACCCCCATCCACGCCGTGGCCAGATCCTGTTGTCACTTCCTAGGCTGCGGGTCTCAGATCGGGTCCTTCCTCTAAAATGGTTCTCTGTGCATTAATAAGCTCTTGACCTTCACAGCCTTCCCCCTCCCCCACCACACTCCCTATCACGCCCTCCCTCTGGGCCGAGAGTGTCTGTTAAAGTCATCCTCTTCCATTTTGAAAACCACATTTCCCTCACCTCCCCCTGGCCGGTTCACAGCTCTCGGAAGCCATTTGGAACCTCAACGCAGCATCCCTGCCCCCTTCCCTGGACAGCATCCTTTTCTTAACCTTGCCTTCCTCCAGCCTCCCATCCAGTCTCTGGCACTGGTCAAATCAGCTGCTGGGCTTTGTGACCTTGGGCAGCTCCGGGCACCTCTCTGAGCCTCAGTTTTTTTTTCATCTGTGAAACAAGGGACTTGAGATCGTTGATTATTAAGATCCATCCTCATCTGATATTAATGAGCAAGTGAGTCCTGGAATGTACCTCATTCATTCAAGAAAGCTGTACTGAGTGTCTGCTCCATGCCAGGCACCCCACTCACAGCGCTCACTGATCTACGCTGGGTATCATCGCCATCGTTTGCGTCAGCAGCTGACTAACCGAGCTCTTGCCATGTGCCAGGCTCTGTGCTACACAGATCCCATGTAGTAACCGAATCATCACAGCCCCATGAAGCAGATCATTTTTTTTTTTTTGGCTGCGCATATGGGATCTTAGTTCCCTGACCAGGGATCGAACCCATGCCCCCTGCATTGGGAGCGCGGAGCCTTAACCACTGGACCGCCAGGGAAGTCCCGTGAAGCAGATAGTATCATTCTCCCCCTTTCAGAGGTTAGGAGAGGGAGGCTCAGAGAAGGCAAGTGACTGGCCTAGAGTTCAAGAGCCAGTATGTAGTGGAAGGCAGACGTGAACTCTGGAGACAGAGCTCTGAACAGTTGCACTTTGGAGTCAGACAGACCTGGGCTAATTCTAGGCTGTGCCCTTTACGAGCTGGGTGACCTTGAGTGGGCGCCTTAACTTCTCCGAGCCTCAGTGTCCTCAGCCGTTGAATGGGGGAAATGATGCTTACTCTGGACTGGACACACTAAACCCCTTTCAAGCAGCATCTCCTTTAATCCTCACAACGAACCCCTGAGTTACAGGTCATTTTTTTCCATTTCACAGACGGGTCTACTGAGACTCAGAGGGGTTAAGTAACTTGCCCAAAGCCACAGAGCAAATCAGATCTGCCTGAATGTAAAGACTGCACTTTTACGCCATGCAGGCTGCTCTAACAATTAGAAGAGAGGTGCCTCCATCATCTGGTTCCACTCCAGTAGGAAATATGCTCCAGGAGAGCAGGGACACAGTTTTTGTTCACTTCTGAATCCCTGGCACCCAGAACACTGCCTGGCATATAGTAGATGCTCAGTAAGAATCTGTGATGAACGCACCTGGCACAGTGCCTGGCCTACAGCACACAGTCTGTGAGAACCTCCACTCTACCCCATTCCCATTTCTACCTTCCTTATCCTGAAAAGCTGTGGTCCTCCTGCCTCCTCCAGATCTCCCCTCTCGGGGCAGGCCCGGTGGCATCTTGGGTCACACCTGCGCTCTGTGGATCTCAGCCCGGCTCGCGTGCTTCCGCACCTGCCTGTGGCATCGCCCAGCCTAGTTTCTCCAGGCAGTTCACAGGCAGAGGCTGTCTCTTTCTTTCTCTTCTATATAGGACCAGCTGTGAAGATGTTTCCTTCCCATGATGCCTCCTACCATTCATGCCAGGGGTGTGCAGAACCAACACTTCCCACTTCAGAAGACCCCAGTGTCCACTCGAGGTCAGTGTCCACTGACCTTGCCCAGGTCTTTCCTGACCCCAGGGCCTGGCTGCCACTTGTGATGGAGGATCAGGTAATGACGACAAAATTTATTCAGCACTTAACTATGTGATTTATATACAAACTCATTGACTCTTTTTTTTTTTTTGAACTCACTTACTTTTTACAGCCATTCTTTATGGAAGGTATTATTTTTTATTATTCCCATCTTAAAGATAAGAAAACTGAGGTTCAGAGGGGGCAGCAACTTGTCTAAAGTTAAATAAGTCAGAAAATAGCAGAGCAGGGATTCAAACTCAGGCCTGCTGACCCCAGATTCCTAACCTGAACAACTAATGTATGTTGATAAGGAGGTCAGGATCTCAGTAGTAGTGGTTGTTGCACTACTGGTAATGATTAACAATAATAACGCCAGCGCCCATATATTGATGTGGTCCTGTGCTAAACTTTAATCCTTACAAAACTTCTTAGGTAAGTATTATTGTTAATTACTATCAGGATTGCCATTTTACAGATGAGGCAATGGCAATGGAAAGAGTAATTTTTAATGAGTAATTTGTCCAGAGCCGTATAGGAGCCAGGATTTGAACTTAGGTCTGGCAGACTCCAAAGCAGGTGCTTTCAGGGACTTCCCTGGTGGTGTAGAGGTTAAGATTCCGCGCTCCATTGCAGCGGGCGTGGGTTTGATCCCCGGTCAGGGAACTAAGACCCCACATGCTGTGCAGTGGAGCCAAAAGCAAACCAAAACAAAGCATACGTGCTTTCAAAAATGAGCCTGCTCTGCTGTCCTTCTGAGTACCATTCCCCCTGCACCTGGTCGGCCCCCAGTGGAGAGTTCTGAATGATAAAAACGGCCTGAAGTGCCACCAGCTCTTCCTGGTTGTGTGGCCTCAGAAACGTCATTTTTTGTCCCTACTGCCCCTAAGCATCCCTACTGCCAGCCCGCTGTGAGGTTTGACGTGATACTGAGAACACGTTAAGCCCCCAGGCACATGGACGATGGTTTAAGAGACTTTGGGACCCTTGGTCTCAGCTTCCTCATCTGTAAGGGAGTATAAACAATCTCCCAACAGGGCTGTAGAAATGAGGTGACTGAGCACACTTCGGAAACCATGAGGTGCAAAGTTAGGAAGAAGAAAAAGGAGGGAGTGTTCTGGGACCCACCCATGGTCTCGGCATAATCCTTGAAGTTGACCCGTATCTTCAGGATAGGGTCCAAGATGGGCCATTTCACTGAGACCAGTGTTAAATGAGGCTTGTTTCTCTTTTGAAAATAGTATCGTAACAAGCATTTATAGCGTGCCCACCGTACGCCAAGTGCCGTTCCAAGTGCTTTACAAATTATTCATGTACTTGACACTTAGAAAATCCCTAGAAGGTGGGTGCTATGGCTACCTCCATTTTACAGATGGAAAAACTGAGGCTCAGGGAGGTTAAAAAATGCCACACGCTTGTAAACGGCAGAGTTGATACCTGTAAAGTCCTTAGCACAGCGCCTGACGGACAGCGTGCCTGCTAAGTGCTAGTGGGCTATTATTATCGTTACTTATGCAATAATAATAACACACAACACATCTTCCCAACATACTGTACACGTTACGTCTTGTCTCTCCCCGCCGCTAGAATGCTCTCTGCGAAGGCAGGAGTTTCGTCTGGTTTGCTCGCTGCCCCTTGCTCAGCACCAGGCACATTCTGGGTGCTCAATAAATGTTAAATTATGACTGCTATTGTTATAACTATCAGCATCAAATCCACCAGTTAGGCCTCAGCCTGGGACGGGGAGGAGGAAGTGCCTTCCAGGTTGGTGTGGGGAGAGGGGAGAGTTTGGATATCCAGAGGTTGTGTAGCCAAGGGAGAATTTTCTCCCAGAGTGGCTTGGAGGGTGTGTTATTGCTTCCTGGGGAAATAGAATGGGAGGATTTGACTGTCAAACAGTCAGCATAACGACGATAAAAACCAATATTTAGATCAATAATAACAATAGCAACTACTGTTATTCCTTCCGTTTTCAGAGCATCCGTTTTCCAGCTGCTTAACAGCTCTTTACCCCTTTTTTCCTTCACCCGTTGCACGGAGACAACAGATTTGGGGGGTAGGTTTGGGGAACGGAATCTAGAAAGGGTAGGGTTTCCCCTTGTCCCACGACCCAGTGAGGTGGAGAGAGGTGGGACCTTCTATGGGATACCGGTTGCAGTGGCTCCGCCCTCTTGCTTACCTCCCCGTGTTGCGGGAGGGCATGGGGGTGGGTGAGAAGAGCAGCCACGAAGCCCTTTGGGCTGGGCTGCCTGGGGAAAGGCAGAGTCCCCGGAAGGCAAACAAGGGGGAAAGGAGAGATCACAGCAAGAGACACACACATACACCCAGACAGACATGGGGGTGTGTGTGTGGAGTGGGCGTGTGAAGGGAGACAGACAGAAGAGGCAGAGGGAGACAGATGGGGGAGGCAAGTTAGTGAGCGAGACAGATAGGGACAGAAAGGGAGAGACAGACAGACAGAGGCAGTCAGATGGGGGGTGGGGTATTAGTGACAGAGAAAGATGCAGGAGACAAAATAAAGAAAAGCCCCTGGAGAAAGTGGGAGGGACAGAAACCTAGGAAAGGGACAGAGAAATAGAGAGAGGTGCTGAGGCAGAGGCGGGAAGGGTGAGCAGGGACAGAGGGGCCGAGAGGCCCTAGGGAGAGAGGGAAGCAGCAGAGGACTATGTGTGCCTGTGTGTGTGTGTGTGTGTGTGTGTGTGTGTGTGTGTGTGCGCGCGCGCGCGCGCGCCAGGCTAGGGCCGGCTCACCTGTAGGTGGAGCAGGCTGTTTTCCTGGAGGTAGAGGTACTGCAGGCTGACCAGGCCGCGGAAGATGTTACCCGGCAGGCTGCTGAGCTGACAGCGGTACAGATGTAGCGACTGCAGCCGCTCCAGGCCCTGGAAGGTGTCGGGCTCCAGAGAGCGCAGGTGCCGGTTGTCGCCGAGGTCCAGCTCCTCGAGCGCCTGCAGGTGGCGGAAGGTGCCCGGATAGATGGCGGAGAGGTTGTTGGAGAAGAGCCACAGAGTGAGCAGGTTAGGCCCGAAGGTGCCGGGCCGCAGCGTGCGGATGAGGTTGTTCTGCAGGAATAGGCGCTGCGTGCTGGGCGGCAGGGACAGCGGCACCGACGAGAAGTTGTTGGCCTGGCAGCTCACGGTGGGCGGGGACGAGTAGCAGGTACAGAGCATGGGGCAGCTGGGGGCAGCTGGGGGCAGGGCCAGGAGCACCAGCAGGAGGCAGGCCGGGGCGGGACCTGCGGGGAGGGCGCGGGGGAGATCTCTCTGGGCGGGCTGCGAGCGTGGGAGTGCCAGCCAGGGGCCGGGCCCACCCACCCCTAAGGCGACCCTTGCTGAGAGCCTTTCGTTTCTAGCTTGGGTGGGGGGTTCTGGGTGCAACCTCAGAGTCGCGAGAGGCCGTGGCCACTTCCGCTTTTGGAGGCTCCTGGTATATTAAAGAGTAAAGAAATGCCAAGAGGACATTGTAGGAAGCACTGTGATAGGTTGAAAGTTGTTTGATGAGTGAGCGTCTACTTTCATTCCTGTTTTCACTATGGTAGGTTTGACCATGACTTTGGTCTTGAGACTTGGGCTGGACAGTGCTTTGTTGGAGGCAGTCCTGTACAACGATGTCCTATATAGGGGTGTTTAGCAGCATCCCTGTTCTCTATCCGTTAGATGTGTAACGCCCCTCCCCCTGCCGTTATGATAACCTATGATAACCGAAATGTCTCCAGACGTCGCCAAGTATCACCTGGGGAGCAAAATTGACTCCATTTGAGAACAGGTGGCACTAAATTGAGACCCTCTGTGAATCTAAGGCCCATGTAAAATCGCCCTGTGGCTGCCTCCGGGGTCTGGTCTTGCTGGCCCACTGGTGAGCACAGCCCTCCTCCCTCATCTCTCCACACTGGAAGGGATCTTAGGAACCACGGGACAGGGGGTCTCCAGCCACCTGCAGCAGAAGCATCAGAGGGTCCTGGAAAGAATGCTGCTTCCTGGGCCCTGCCTGTGCAGAATCAGCATCCCTGGGGGAACAGCCCAGGAATCTGCATTTTACACCCCAGGCTCTTCTCATTCAAAGTCACTTAAAAATTCTTTTTCAGGACTTCCTTGGTGGTCCAGTGGTTAAGACTCTGCGCTTCCGCTGCAGGGGGCACTGGTTCGATCCCTGAGGAACTATGATCCCACTTGGTGCGGCCAAAACATAACAATAATTTTTTTTCAAAGTAACTTTTGAAGGTGGGCCGTGATCCAGCCTTCTTGTGATATAGATGGAGAGGCAGGCCCAGGGAGGCCCAAGGGCCTGGGGGCTAAAGAGCCGTGTCTAGGCCTCCGTATCCCTGAGCTACAGCAGGGGCTTTGGGGCCCCTCATCCATCCCTGTCCCCTGGCCTTCTGACCCTCAGGGCAGCTGATGCAGGTTCTGGGCTGGAACTAGCTTGACCTCTGCCCTTTATCATGACTTCCGGATGAGTCTCGGGATTTTCATCTGGCGGGTTTTGCACTCCAAAAGCCAGGCGGTCATTCTCTGGGCACACATGGAATGAGCACCTTCTGCTCCAAACAGTGTGCTACGGCCTGCGAAGGCAGTGGAAGACCTTTGCCCTTGGACCCGAGGACCTGAGATCCTGGGTCCTCAGGGCAGACCCCGAGGGCTCCGTGACTTTCACTGACGCCCGGTGTCAGAGGTTGCTGTGTGTGAATGCGCGTGGGAGACGGGTGCCCTCTACATGAAGTGCTGCTGAGCCCGGGGTGGGCACATGGCACCGACAGGCCCCGCGTGTGGCGCGGACATCACGGAAGCTGGGCTGTGCCTCCTCCCGCGGGGGAGCGCAAAGGCGCAGGGTGGGGACCCCGGCGCCACGCCACCCGGCCCACAGCGAGCGTCCCGGCCCCTCCCCGCGCCGCTGCGCGCAAGAGTGTGCCGGTGGTCCTCCGCGTGTGTGTGAGTGCCGGGCCCCGTGCGTGTGTAGGCTGGGTGTGATGTAATACTCGGTGACACAGCGGCTGCTGTTCCCTTCGTTCACACCACCTCCGCGTTTCTCGGCCCTTCTCACCCCTCCCCCGTGCGGCGTTTCACGATTACTTTCTCCTCCCGAGTTTTTCCACATTGGGTGGAAGAGCATGTCTCTCACCCCTCAACCCAACCAGGGAGGGGCGGGGTGCGAGAGCCCTGTAGGGAGCCCTGGGTGGGTTTCAGGAGGGCTGAGGTTTGAGGCTTAGAACAGGAGATCTTGGAGGTGGAAAATCCTCCGGGTTCATCTGGTTCAAGCTCTGGTTCTACTGAGGTGATGGCTGGGGCTCAGAGAGGGAAAGTGACTTGCCCAAGGTCACACAGCAACGTGATTGGCAGGGCAAGGACTAGAAAGGAGTCTCCTGATGACTGGCCAGAGCACTTTCCTTCCTGGTGGAGTCACCCTCTGAGCTCGCTTCCCCAAGGACTTGACACCAGAGAAAGCCAAATCCCTCTCTGATCCCTTAATCCCACCCCTTATCCTCAAGCTCACAGGGTGTTCATTCAGAAGGCTGCCAGCCCTCCAGGGATTATGGAGCTCTTTCCTCAGCCTCTAGGGCCAACTGTTAACCCAGGAGAGACAGAGGGAAGGACACGTGATCCCAGAGGGCTCCGGAGTCAGGAGGCGGTCCCCTGGCACCAGGGTCTCTTCCAGCCTGGAGGTCGAGCTCAGCAGGGGCTGGCAGGGGCCCCACTCATTCCTCTAGCCCACAATTCCCTGGCCCCCTGCTTGCCCTCTTTAGGGGGCTTCTCTCTTATTTCCCCACATCCCCTCCCTCTTGCCCCCATATCTCCCCCCATCATGGCCCACCTCCCCAAGGCCAAGATGGCGCTCCCTGCGGGCTCTTTGAGGGGGGGACCCTGAGCAGGGGGCCCCTCCGTGACAGCTGCTGCGTAACAGTGACTCTGTTGCCATTTCTGGTCCTCGCTGCTGCCGTGCAAAGCAGCTGTAACCCAAGGAGCCTCATCCATAATTCAGGCTGCGGCTCTCACTGGAAGCGCGCGAGGAGGAGGGGCAGGTGGGGCTCCGGATTGCTCTGCCCCCAGGCCTGGCTGGAGTGCTCCTGGGCAGAGGCAGCAGGGCCTGGTGAGCTGAGCCTTTCTCTCCCTCCTCCGCCCTCAGCCCCTGCCCAGCCTGTGCCCTTTTCCTTCCCACCACCATCGCCTCCCCACCCCCTGCTTCTCCTGGCTCTTCACCATCACTCCTTCCCCCCAGGCCCGGGTCTTCCCTCTCTCCCTGAGGACCACGGTTCCACTCCCGGCCCCCATTTTGTGAATCCCTGGCAAAGATGGGGTCAAGATGCACAGAGTGTCAGAGCAGGAAGGTGGGGGACACCTCATCGGCCATCAAGAGCAAAGCCCTTATTTCACAGGCCGCACCACTGAGAACTGAAGAGGGGAAGAGTTCATTTCGGAGGGCGCAGCCCAGGCCCTGACCAAATCTCTGTCAATCCACCTTGGGTTATCTTTCTCGAAGGCTTCATTTTATGCCCCCACTACTATCTGGGCCGGTTCTAACAGCCTCCCCACCCTCTCTGCTGATTCCGTCCATCCTCTTTTTTTTTTTTTTTCTCAAGTCAGCGGGTGATGGCTAGAGTTGCAGGGGAGCAGAGAGCAAGGATGGGCAGAAACCATCTGTTATTAAACACCTACTGTGTGCCAGCCACTGTATCTGTACATGTCTTTGTGCATAGAATACAACATAACATAGCCCCAGTGAGATCAATCTTATGGCTCCCAACTTGCGGATGAAGGGAGGGAGGCTCACAAACAGGAAACGAGTTGCCTCAGGTCATGCAGTTGGACAAGGTGGAACCCAGACTGGACAAGTGTATGTCAAAAGGAACTCTCTGACCTCTCTCTGGGAGACCCCACGTCATCCACAGACACCACCCCCGAGTGTGAGAGTTACTGCGCTCCGGGTGGGGTAAAGGGAGGGCAGAAATTGCACCCAGGTGCACAGGGCTGGGCCAGCAATGACACCGGCTCTGTTTGGCTATTCAGGGTCAAGGCAAGGTAAAGGACCCAGGTCCTCTCCAACTTTCCCCTCCTGGGCTCCAGGCTGTGGTTGTTCTAGGGGACGGCCCACCTGGGAGTCAGGAAGAGATGACCAGTGTCCAGAAGATGTGGCCAGAACTGACCAGGGGAGGGAACGGAGAGAGGCCAGAACATGGTATTGATCCCAGAAGACTGAGGTGCCCAGAGCCAAAAAGTATCCACTCACTGAGGGCCCACTGTCAAGGACTCTGGGCTATCATCCTGGAGCACCAAGGCTCACAAAGTTCTCAGCCTGGGAGCCACCATTAAGTCCAGAGATCCCTGTGAAAGAAGAAACTTGAGAAGGAAGCAGATGGACCCAGTGTAGAGGCAGGAAACAGGGTGCCAACCCTCAGGGCAGAGTGGCCCCAGGAAAAGTGCTCCCTGGAAAGAGAGTCAAGGCCTCTGGTTTTGAAGGAGGGGCACAGGGTCCCAGACAAGAAGCAACAGCTCCACACCCAAAAGGGCTGGGCCTGCCGGGCAGATGCTGAGGTGGCAGGGGCTTGAGGGGGTGGGAGCCGCGGAACAGAACGGAGGTGGTGATGATACCAGTGACGCAGGGGCCTGGGGAGGCACTGACGCGGGTGATGGAGGTTTAGAGCTGCTGCAAACAGCTTCTCACTCTGCCAGAATGTAACACCCCAAAATAAGCAGCCACCGTGGCGGCGGCGGCAGGATCCCACGATGGGGCCCAGAGATATAAATGGCAGCATGGAGCCAGCCAGGGCGCCCACCCTCGGAGGAGGCTGCCACCCCACTTGAATGTCTTCCCCCTCTCCCCCTCACAGCCACCCACAAGGCCCTGAGCTCAGAGCCCAGGGTCTGGCCCACTGGCCACTCCCTGAAAGAAGGGAAGTGACAGGCAGGCGCTTTGGAAATGGAGGGCTTCCCACGTGGAAGTGGTTACCAGAAGTCTCTTTGTCTCATCCCTAGTCCGCCCCCCCAGTCTCTCTCTCTCTCTCTCTCCCTCTCCCCTTTCTCTTCCTTCCTCCTTTCCTCCCTTTCCAGCCCCCATCCCCATCCTGCTCAACCCCAGGCCCTCTCCTATCTCTGGTTTCCCATCCCCAACCCTAGAGCTCATCCCAGTCGTCTTTCCCTGTTCCTGACACCCCATCTCTATCCACCATCCCCATCCTCCTCTGGTTTCTGGCTTTCTGATCTCACTCCCCGTTCCTTCCCCATCCCTAGGGTCCCAGCCCTCATTCTCTTTCCTATTTCTCCCACCGCCAGGTTCTGGGTCCCTGGCCCTGGTCTTCTCCCCACCCCTCCCCTAATCTGGTCTCCCCTCTCTTTCCCTCTTCCTGTGTCCTCGCCAGGGTCTCACTTCCCTCCAAGCTTTTCCCGTCTAACCTTTATTCCTCCTCCTCCCCCGCCTTCCTATCGCCCTCCCCTGACCGCTCTCTCCATCTTCCGCTCTCTTCCTTCTTACCCCTTCCCCACCCCACCCCCAATCTCTGGCCCACACCCTTGTCTGTCCGTCACTCAGTTCGTGGAACTATCCCTTTTGTAGCGCCCTCCATCCGTCCTACCGCGGAGGGCCATTTGGATCTCCCTCTGCTCCCCCATCCTCCCGGACAGCCCCCTGCCCTCATCCCTCGTCCTCCCTGGTGACTGGAAAGTGCTGAGGCACGGGGCACGAGAAGTTGCTGAGTCGGCGCTTCCCCAGCCGGCCCGAGTCCTCGGCGTCCCCCAGAGCAGGTGGAGCCGGGACAGCAGAACCTGAGCCTCCCTCCCCACCCCCCGGGGCCGGTCCGCCTGCCCCCTGCGTCCCCCTTCGGTCACGAGTTCCCCGCACAGCCCAGCAGGCTCCTCCGAGTCGGGTGCGCGGCTCCGCCGGCAGCTCTGGGGGCGGGGGCGGGGGCGGGGCCCGGGGCTAAGCGTTTTTCCTCCCAGGCTACCCCCACCCCCACTACTGCCCCACCCTCGCGCCCTGGCGGAGGGGCGCCCCGCTCGCCTCGGCAGGCTGCTCTCTGCCTTCCCGCAGGCTGGGGTCCCTACCTTGCAGCAGGCTCCTGAGCCCGGGCAGCATCTTGTCTCGACGCTCGGGGGAGGGGGCGGCGGCGGGGGGAGGGCGCTCCCACTCGCTCCCTGAGCCGGCCAGACGGACGGCGGGGACTCCGCGGGGCTCCGGGAGGGCCCGGGAGTCCCCGGGCTGTGTGGCCGGGCCGCGGCGCTCTACCCTGCGCCCCCTGGGCTGCGAACCTCGTGAGGAGCCATCGGCCCCGACGGGACGGGGTGGGGCGCGGCGGGACGGGGTTCGAGCCGGCCGTCGATGCCCGGTGCCCGCGCCCCCCAGCACCGCAGGCAGCGCGCGGTGTCCGTCAGTCCGTCGGTCCGTGAGCGCCGGCTGCTCGCCGAGGGAGAGTGGGGACAGCGAGGATGCTCTTCCCAACCACCCCCCTCCTTCACGCACTCGCTGGCTCCTCCCTCGCTTCCTAGCTTGCCGATTTAACCGTTTCCTGGCCACTAGGAGGCGGGAGCGGCTTTCTAGCCCCCTCCATCCAGGCCCCCTCTCTTTCTTGGGGGATCCGGAGGACTGTGTTCGATCGCCTTCACGGCGCCACGCTTCTAGAGAAATCCCTTCCGGGGGTGGTGGTGGTGGTGTGCGGTAGTGTAAGGGAACCCCGTGGACTTGCCCAGTTCCCCCCTCCCAACTTTCTGGGAGGAGCCGGGCTCCTGGGTCACCCCCTCCTCCTTGCCGGGCCCCAGGCCCCTTTGCCCAGGTCTCCAATGTTCTTCTCCTCTGGGAGACCTCCAAGATTCCACTTTCCCTTTCGTTCCCAGACCCCAAGCCCTGAGTGTGTGCGACTATAAGAATAGTATATGCAGGAGTTTGTGGGCGCGAGATCGATCGCATCTGAGCGTGCACGCGCGCGCAAGGACGCTTGTGCAGGTGTGACTGAGTGCTTGCACGTTATCTTTTATACGGGCCGGGGGAAGCAGGGGCTCGTGAGTGTGCGAATGGATGAGCCGCTGTCAGCCAGCGCGCGTGTCTGCGCGGATGGGAAACGTGTGAGGGTTTGGCGCAAGCAAACTTGGGGCTGGGTGGCCGGGGTATGTGTACAGTGGTGTGTGTGTGCCCCTTAACGCATCTGCAAGCGGGTGCAAGTTTGGGTGCCCGTGAGGGGGATAGAAGACTCAAAGGTGGGAGGAGAGCGTTGGCTTCACGGGAGCTTCTTCTGCTTCCTTTTAAAGAGGGAGGCATTCTGGTCTCTTCGGGACCCCTTGCGCCCCTCGTGGCCTCGTTCAGGGCGATACCTGCAGGCCCGCGACCTAAGCGTCTCCTTATAAAGGGGAAGATGCGGATCACCCTGGCCTTGACCTGGTCCAGGGCGTCGGGCATCCGGACCTTGGGAGCCGCCCCGGCGCGGGACAGTCGCGGGGCCCTCGGGGTAGCCGCTTCGGGGACAGTGGCCAAGCGGCTCAGGCCGGGTTGGGGCTGCTGGAGCGGCGCCGACGGCCAGAGCCAGGGAAATCTGCGCGAAGCCGGCCCGAGGAAGCGCGGGAGTCCCGGGCGGCCGCTCCCGCGAGCAAAGAAAAGGAACCCCCTCGCTCCTCCACCTGGCTCTCTGGCTCCTTCTCTCCCGTCTGTGCCAGGGCCCAACGCAGCGCCTGGCATACAGTCGGCGCTTTATAAATGCTGATCTCATTTTCCCATTCATTTTCTGTTCCACCCATAATCTCATTCTTCCCTCGTTCTCGTTCGATTTCTCTCATTTTCTCCTCCCTCTCTTATTCATATTTTATGGTCTCCGTCTCTCTGTTCCCTCCCTCCCCTCCTTACTCTCTCCCTGCCACTTCCTTCCCTTATGACTTATCTCTTTGCGTCACTGTCTTCTCTGTCTCTCTCGCTTTCTGTCCGTGTCTCTGTCGCTTCCCTTCTGCCCTTGTGCCTCCTTCCCTCCCTGTCTCTCCATCTCTGGGTCGGATGTCTGTCTCTTGTCTCCCTTTCCACCGGGTTTCAGTAGCGGGCTCCCAGCCCTCTTGCACCTCGACGCTCGGGCGCCCCCTGCTGGTTACATCCTCTGCCCTTCTCGGGCTCTCAGGCCCTCCCAGCAACTAAATTTCCTCTTCCGGCCCGTCTTACGTTCGGGTGAGGTGGGAGTGAAAAGGGGCGTCTCAGGGGCTCCCCTGCCCCTCTCCCATCTCTAGAAAGCAGGGGCCCTGCGTTTCCCGGGACCCACCCTGCCGAGGGCCCGCGCCTGGGAGGAAGGCCTGGAGGGGGCGGCGGGGAGGGAGTGTTGGGGGTAGTAGGGTGGGATTTGGCGTCCTTCCCCGGAATGAGCCGCGGCGCAATCTGTCGCTGGGTTTGTTTGCCGAGCTGCCTCCGGAGCGCAGTGGGGCTGGCTCCCGGGGAGCGAAATATCACAAGATGCGGAGACAGACGCTGAGGGGCGGGTGGGCGGCGGGCTGACTCAGGTGTGTGCTGTCATCCGTTCCCTGGACTGGCGCTCTTCTGGGTGGGGTCTGGGGGGCCCCCAACACAGGCGGGGACCCGAAGCTGGGAGGGGAGCCCCCATCCCGGGGTGAGCTGCAGGAAAGGGGGCGTCCCCGCCAACGATCCTTGGCTCCAGTCCTGTCCTTCAGCCCTGGGAGCCCCAAGAGACACCCCGAACTTGGGTGTGCTCCAGACGGTCAAACATTCCTCTGCTTATAACCCACCGTACAGCATCGGTTTCCTCTAGTTATCTGCTGACTCACTACTTTCCCCTACTAGACTTACAGCTTCTTGAGGGCAGGAAATTCCTCTCATCCATCTTTGTGTCCCCAGCATGTGCTCAATGAGCACTGTTGGATGGACGGATGGCGCGTGGGTGGATGGCCCAGGGTCTCAGTTTACAGGAAATACCACAATGCATTTGATATTCCCAGTAGAGCATCCTGACCCCTTGTTCCTCCTCTCCCTATCCACATTTGCAGTCCCCCCACCCCCCATCCCCTCCTCCAGACGGGCAGGGAATTGGAAACAGCTCTCCCCGAAGACCAGAGTCCTCTAGGTGACCCGAAGCGAGTTACTTCCTTTCCTGTTTGCCTTAAGTTTCCTCATCTGTACAATGGAATGTCCCACTCACGCATAAGCTTCCGCTTACCCAGATAAATCTCCAGCCAGTCAGGGTATGAGAAAATGCTTCGTAAAGTGAGGTTCTAACCAGTGTCTGGAGTGGCAGCTGTTGTCATTACCGTTTTGCTGGTGATTCTTGAGATCTTTATCTCAGTAGAATCAGACACCGCGTCTGATCGAACTGAACTTCTGCAGTTGGACTTTTTGAGATCTAAGGGAGTAAATGATGTACCCGAGGCAAAGTGTAACCGAGAGCTGTGCCGCAGGGCATCTGGGTCCATTCCTGGCTGGACACTTGGGGGAGGGGGCTGGTGGGCAGCTTACTGTGTCCTCAGGACTTGCCGCAGAGCCGGCCCACCCTCTGGTGGCTGTAGGTGGACCTGCAGTCCCAAGGGAAGCCAAGGATCTCAGGGAAATGGGCTGATGGATGGATTTTCCCTGAGAAGGCGGATTCGTTGTGTGGAGAACCGTGAGCTTGGAAAGGAGGTCATGTCGAAGAAGCAGGACATTGACACAAACTAGATGAGTGTTGACTTCATCTACCAGTTCCCGCTTATTAATAGCACCGCTACTCTCAGTGTGACACCTGGGGCCCCTCTTCCTTCTTGGGGGCCGCTTTAGTGAGTCCGCAGAACTTCCCTGGTTCTTTTCTGCACCTACTTGGCAACGTCACCGCAGGACACTTGGCGGTTGGCATACAAGATGGGATGGCTCGATGGTCAAGAGCAGAGGCATTGCTGGGTTCACGCCCTGCCTCTGCTGCTCTCATAGCTGGATGACCTTGGGCAAGGTGTTGAAGTTTTCTAAGCTTCAGTTTTCTCATCCAGAAAATGAGGCAGGGGTCGGGGGGCAATAGTAGCTCCCAGCTCCTCAGGTTGTTTAAGGATGAAATGAAATAAAGCATGAAAGAACCTGACAGAGAGCCTGACCTTGTGCTCAATAGACGCTAATAATATTCATATTAATTTTCTTGTTTAGCCTAACAGCAACCTGAGGAGATAGATGTTGCAGCTTAGGGGCAGAAAGTAAAGTTATGGCCTGAGGTCTCAGAAGTCCTAAGTGGCAGAGCTGGGTCCGGGAGTCGGTTCTTAGTTAGAACTTCCCACCCTGTGTGTGTGTCTGACCTCCACATCTCCACCTGCCCCTGCCACAGACCAGGGATGTCTGCCCAGTGTGATGAAAGCAATCCAGACCTGAAAATTGGAAGTCTTGAGTTCTAGCCTGGACTCCGCCTCCGAATGGCTGTGTAATGTGGGAACGACCTCTCTCCTCTCTGGACTTCAGGCTCCCCATTATCAAAAGGTACATCTTGGACCCAAAACTCCTGAAGTCTCAAAAAGCCATGACTCGGTGACATCCTTCTTTCTATGTGACTCTGGAATCAGAAGCTACAGTGAAGCCTCTCAGCCATGCTGTCCCCAACTTCCCAGCTCTGGGGTTGTGATGTGGGCCCCAGATGAAGATCAGAATTTCTAGGGATTCCCCCAGACCCCACTCTGGGTCCCTCAGGACTCCCACTGGCCACCAGGCCTGCCCCTGAACCTGTCGGGGTGATCGTATACTATGGAGGGAGGGGAAAAAGCTGGGCCTGCACTTGCCTCCCGGAACCCTTGCCAGTGAATTCCACATCCTATTCTGCCTGGCCTGATGGGGACAGGGTTCCTTTCCAGGTCGTCTCTTAAACAGGGGAGAAAACCTAAACTAGATTCGTTTAAAGGGCAGGGCTGTCAGAATGTACTTTCTCCTTCCCTGCTTGGTTTCTCGAGTTTCTGTCCCTCTACATTATTTATAATAATAACTGACCTTTGTTAACTAATCACGTCATGTCATGAATGTATGTGTACTGGCTCATTTAACATTCAGAGCCGCTCTGTGGGAGGGAAGGTCTACTACTATCCCCTTTTTACAGATGGAGATACAAACTCAGAGTGGTAGTACTACTTTTAGATCTGGGCAAGAAGTATCTTGCCCTGGGTCCCATGATTTAGAGGGTTTTGCTCTGGTCCTCCTCCAGCCGGCATCCTTCCATGGGGGAAAAAGGCCTTGAGACCAAAGGGATGTGTCCTCTGAGAGCCTGAATTCCCCTTTTATTTTTAATTAATTATTTATTTGTTTGGCTGCGCCGCGCCGCTTGCGGGATCTCAGTTCCCCGACCAGGGATTGAACCCGGGCCATGGCAGGGAAAGCCCGGGATCCTAACTACTAGCCAACCAGGGAATTCCCTGCATTCCCCCTTTGAGGCCATGCTTTGGGTATCCAGAACCCTGGAATCTCTTGCTCAAATGGCCCAAGTCTACTTCTAGCACCTGTGTAGGCGTCATCTCCCCTCTGCCTTTGTGCCAGTACGTGTGCCCCTAGGGTGGCTGAGGGGCAGCTGTTTGGAGGAGGTGTGGGTGGAGCTTGGACATGTGGGTGCGATATTCCCATGCACGTCCACGAGGCTCCTGGTTTGCGGTGGAGTTGGGTTTGGGAAGAGAAGAGGAGGTGGCTGGATTTCTGTACAGAACTCCGAGGATTTGGATCATTTGGAATTTGAACCTAGCCTTCCAATGTTGAGTCCCTTTGAAGAACACAAAAGAGCAAAGCTTCTGTGCTGGAGGCTGGGGTACCTTGTGGGCATGGGTTGCCCGGCGTGGACTGGTGGGGCGAGCAGGAACCTCTCAACCTAGGGTCCCAGAGCCTCTGTTTGCATCCCGCCCTGGCCCTGCAAATATTAAGGGCAGCTGGACCGAGAAGTCACATGGCTTCATCAGAGGGGATAGGGTGAGGAAACTGTGGAGCCAGGTTCTGAATCCAGGTCTGCGTGACCCTCTCCTTCTTTCATGAGGCTCCATGCCAGTCTTGACCGTAAGTCAGAATTTTGGCGCCCAGGAGGCCTCTTGGTTAGAAAGTGAGGTCCCGTTGTGTCTGCTGGAGTGCCCTTCCCGGTGCAGAGAGCCTCCCTTTCTCACGGGACCATGAATTCACTGAGTGCAGGGTCCACATCTTTTTTGACTTTGCTTTATTTCGTGTACCTGGTACAGCCCAGTCCAGAGTAGGCACTCAGCACAAGTGTGGCTGACCTATTGGACCCACCGACTAGTGGGAAGATGCTAATCAAGCAATCTTGGTGCAAGGTGCTGCTGGTCATGCTGGTATCCAGCAGTGTGTGAAAAGTCTGGGGTCGGGGGTGGGATGGATTGGGAGACTGGGATTGACATATATACACGACTATGCATAAAATAGATAACTACTGAGGACAGACTGTATAGCACAGAGAACTCTATCAATGCTCTGTGGTGACCTAAATGGGAAGGAAGTCCAAGGAAGAGGGGGTATATGTATACAGGTAGCTGATTCACTTTGCTGTACAGCAGAAACTAACACAGCATTGTAAAGCAGCTATACTCCAAAAAACAAAAAAACCCACCTCAATAGCACATTTTAATAACACCAGACTTTGAATCTTGTGATACCAGTTTATCACAGAGATAAACTAGTTGTGAAATGTAATAAAATAATCAAATGGAAAAAAAAAGTCTGGGGTGGAGGTGGGTATGGGGAAGTATTGGGAAGCCCTGCCTGGGGGTGGCTATGGGATGAGTTGCCTTAGACTCCATTAGTCTGGGAACCCAAATAATAGGGCAAAAGACTCTGGTGATTCCCCCTTCCCAGTTGCACTAATGCTCCAACCCCTCCCCCACCCCCCTGGAGCCCCCAGAGGAGGAAGGCGCTTGCAGCATCCCCTCGCTGTGTGGTCCTCCACACACAACATTTCTTATCTGCAGAGTGAATGAACAGGACACAACAATCCCTTTCCCCTCCAATTCTGTGGGCTGAAGCCACTGAACTTGCAAGGGAGCATGAGGGGGCATTGCTGGAGGCAATGCAGAGAACCACAAGCTCCAGTATGGGGGCCACGGACCCTCCTGCCCATTTCCACTCCTACTGTGTTGTTCAGGTCCCCGCTGTGGGATCGGGCCCGGCAGCCCACCGACAGATTTCTCTGTCTCTCAGCCCCGTTTCCTCAATCAACCTAACTATTAATCTCCCCAAGCTGTAGTTTGATCATGTACTCACCTGCTCAGAAGCCTCCAATGGCCAAATCTGGCTGGCAAATGATTAATATTTATCGACTCTAAAATTATTCAAATTGATAAGAAAGGCCTCAGGACTCCTCAGATAAACAGGTGAAGGATGTGGACCCACTGCTTCACCCAAGAGGATAAGCAGAGAGTAAACAAACGCTTGGAAAATAGTTCAACTGGTTAGTGATCAAAGAGATGCAAACGAGAGCAGTATGGAGATAGCATTTCATACTTATTAAATTAGCAGAATTTACAAACACCATTACCCGGTGCCAGCCAGATTGGATGAAGTCTGTGCTCCTCTGTCTCTGGAAGCAGTGTGCAAAACTCTGGAAAACAATCTAGTGCAATGTAACAAGAGCCTTGAAAATATTATTACCTTTTGACTCATTAATCTCACTCCTGGGAATTGATCTTAAGACCGTAATTCAGCAGAAGAAAAAAGCTCCAGGCATGCCACTGGCATTATTCTCCTGTATTTCTCCAGGCAGTGAGATGGTTAAGAAAACCATACCTAATCTAGTCAATACAGTATTATGCTACCACAAAAATGATAATTATAAAGAATATGCAGAAGCATGGAAACTGTTTATAACATCATGTTTGTTGAGAAAAAGCAGGATACACAATTTGCATGAACTCTGTGATTGCAACCACAAATAGTAAGTATTCATGTTGACAAAGTCTGGAGGAGAATATGCAGAAAAGAAAATTATCGAAGGTTGGGGAATTGATGAGCGGTTTTCCTTTTTGTTTAAGAATCTTCTTTTTTGGGACTTCCCTGGTGGCGCAGTGGCTAAGAATCCACCTGCCAGTGCAGGGGATACGGGTTTGAGCCCTGATCCAGGAAGTTCCCACATGCTGCAGAGCAACTAAGCCCGCGAGCCACAACTACTGAGCCCACGCGCCGCAACTGCTGAAGCCCGTGAGCCTAGAGCCCGTGCTCCACAACAAAGGCAAGCCACCACAATGAGAAGCCCGTGCACCACAATGAAAAGTATCCTCCACTCGCCGCAACTAGAGAAAGCCTGCGCGCAGCAACAAAGACCCAACACAGCCAAAAAAACAAACAAGCAAACAAACAAACAAAAACGCTTAGAAAAATAAAAATAAAATAAAATGCACGTGCTCATGGATCTCAAAATTCACTGTTTAGGAAATTATCTTGCAGTTATTCTTTTTTTTTTCCTCCAAAGAGTGCATCTATTTATTTATTTAATTTTCCTCTACAAATTTATTTTATTTTTTATAAATTTATTTATTATTTTTGGCTGCATTGGGTCTTCGTTGCTGCGTGTGGGCTTTCTCTAGTTGTGGTGAGCGGGGGCTACTCTTCATTGCGGTGCACGGGCTTCTCATTGCGGTGGCTTCTCTTGTTGTGGAGCACGGCCTCTAGGCGCATGGGCTTCAGTAGTTGTGGCTCACGGGCTCTTGAGTGCAGGCTCAGTAGTTGTGGCGCACGGGCTTAGTTGCCCCGCAGCATGTGGGATCTTCCCAGACCAGGGCTCGAACCCGTGTTCCCTGCATTGGCAGGTGGATTCTTAACCACTGTGCAACCAGGGAAGCCCTCCTCTATTTATTTATTTATTTATTTATTTAGCAGCACTGCATGGCATGTGGGATCTTAGTTCCCCAGCCAGGGATGGAACTTGTGCCCCCTGCATTGGGATCACAGTCTTAACCACTGGACCACCAGGGAAGTCCCTCCTGCAGTTACTCTTAAAATGTACACGAAGATATGTGTAGCTCAATAGCCAATGTAGCCTTGTTTGTGGTAGCATATGATGTAGGAAACAACCTAAGTATCGTCAATAGGGGTTGGTTACATAAATTTTAGTACGTCCATATACAGCCATCAAAAAGAATGAACGAGGTCTATATGTTTTTATATGGAACAGTATCAAAGATACTAAGTTAACACAGCAAAGTGCAGAGGAGTGTAATAATATTTATCATTTGTATCAAAACCCTGTGGAATGAAATACATATATATATATGTGTGTGTATATATATATATATATATATATATAAAATTATACACACATATACTGTTACACGCATAGACAGTCTCTGGAAGAGCATAAATAAAATAGGTAAGAGTAGCTGCCCAGAATTTTGTATTGGAAAGACTCTGGTTGAGAGGGAGGGAAGGGCAATGCTTGTCTAGCCAGCAGACTGTATTGAGTCTCAGGGTAATCTGAGGGGCTTGTGGATTCAAGTAATAGAGATCTCCCCACCTCCATGCCCACCACAGCTGCCCCTAGGCACTGCCGAGATCCTGGGAGACTTAGGTTTTGCTATGTAATCTTTTGTGCTGTTTGTGGGTTTCTTTTTTTTTGCGGTATGCGGGCCTCTCACTGTTGTGGCCTCCCCCGTTGTGGAGCACAGGCTCCGGACGTGCAGGCTTAGTGGCCATGGCTCACGGGCCCAGCCGCTCCGCGGCATGTGGGTTCTTCCCGGACCGGGGCACGAACCCATGTCGCCTGCATCGGCAGGCGGACTCTCAGCCACTGCGCCACCAGGGAAGCCCTGTGCTGTTTGTTTTTTAAAACCCTGTGCCTGTATTACCTCTTTAATAATTTAAAATTTAAAAAAAGAGAGGAATTTCCTGCCTGAGGCAAGACCCACCTAAGAAGTGGGGGCTCTCCAGGCTGCAGCTGGAGCCTCTCCTCAGCACATGCAGGACCCAGGCACCCTCTCTTTTTTCAGCTGAAGATTTTATCCTCTCCCTTCTCTGACCATCAGCTGGATGGCTTCAGAGATGGGTTTTTGGTCAAGACATATTTCAGTAGCTTCTCTGAGTCCAAGGGCTTTATTCTAAGATGGGGATGATATAAAAAACTAAAAAAAAAAAAATTTAGGTGAGAATAATGTATACTTCACAGGGGGGTTTGAGAGGACAGGAGCTGGTACTGGGTGGTACCCAGAGATGGGACAGACCACTTTATCTCTGACCTTGGCAAAAAGGGTAATGTTGACCCATGAGGGGGTCGAACCAGCACACAGGGGGAGTGGAAGGGATGCCCCTCATCAGCCAGAGTACTTTGGGGGTGCAAGTTATAGAAAACCCAACCCAAACTGGCTTAATCTGGCCTCCTTGTCCTTCTCTGGGAGGAGAAATCAGGTCTTCCCCCATCACGGGACAAAAATCTTTCCCTTCTCTCTGGGATATCTTAGGTCAAAACTCACTTGAGACAATGGTCACCTGGAGGGTGTTAGGTACTGACTGACTTGGGTTGGGGTTCCTGAATCAGTCCCTGGCAGGGAGTGTGATACCGCTATGATTATCTTGGATGCATCAGGGCAGTCTTACAGACTAGATCAAACCCAGAGCCACATTATTGCTGAACAGTGGAGAGGGGGAAAGAGATACTCAAAAGGGGGTCAACTACAAGGACCACCACAACCCCCCAGGTCCAGGTGACAGTGTCTTGGCTGGACATTGAGCTAAATAAAGACAATCCATCCATTCACCCACTCATTCATCTGTTTAATCATTTATTACATGACTACTGGGGGCCAACCATGGGACCAGGGGCTGGAAATTTAGCAGTGAACAGCCACCATCTGCCAAGTCCTTGCTTTCTTCAAGGCTTTGCCCCTGCTTCCCCTTCTCAGTGAGGCCTCCCTGATCTCCCTGCTTAGTCCTGCACCTCTGGCTCTCACCTGGCACACAGGTCTTCCCATACCCTGCTCTACTTTTTCTTTTTTCTCCATAACCTCCCAACAGAATGTAAGTTAGTTACTTACTGGGTTCATTGTTTATTGTCTGTCTCTTCCTACTAGAATGTAAGCTCTGGGAGTTCCCTGGCTGTCCAGTGGTTAGGACTCCGTGCTCTCACTGCCAGGAGTTCAATCCCTAGTTGGGGAACTAAGATCCCACAAGCCACACAGCACAGCCCCCCAAAAAAAGTAAGCTCCATGAGAGCAGGGGTTTTTGTCTTTTTATCCAACTGATGTAACGGCAGCCCTTGGAGCCATCCTGGCATCAGCAGTCACTTAATAAATGGTCGTTGAATAAGTGACTAAAGGTCCTTGCCCCGACTGTGTACCCATGGGTGTTTACCTGTGCCTGTGATGGGGGAGAACTCAGAAATCAAATAATCCCGAACACAAATATGTAATTACAAGCGGGGATAAATTCTATGATGAGAGAATATGGGCCACAGTGAGAGCACGTGTGCCAGTGAGAGCACTGGTGCTGGGGGACAGTATCCTTCAGGAAGTCATATTCGAGCTGGGCTCTGGAGGACGAGTAGGAGTTGGCTGGGGGGTGAGGAACAGAGTAGGAGGCCTTCTGCAGGAGCTGTGCTGGGCCTAGTGGATTCTCCCACAGAGCCACGAGGAGAATTGAGGTCCAGGAGGACCGCAGCCTGTCCCAGGTTTCAGATCAACTTAATAGAGGGAGAGCAGCAGCTCTTCCCAGGGCCGTGGGAGCTCAGTACTGATGCACGGGTGCCATGAGGTGCTGGGCCCAGGTAGCCAGCCTCAGGGGTGACAGATGCCTCTTACCCCTGCCTTGGTTACTTCCTGGCCTTCTGTGTGCCCCAGGGTCTCAGCACCCAAGCTGCTCCCAGCCAGAGGCCCTCACTCAGCACCAGAGTTCTTTCTTTGGCCTGCATTCTACAATGCTGATGATGGAGAGGACACGGAGAACGGCATGCGTGGATTCGGGGCGAGGGTGTCCAAATCTCACGCGATGCTCATGGAGTTCCTGGAGGGAGCCCGGTGCCATTGCATTCCTCTTTTCTGGTTCAAGAAGTGGCTCAGAGGAGAAGGGACTTATTCAAGGACACCCAGGAGCGTGTTTCAGAGCTGGAGGGAGGCTGTGGACGGACCAGGGGTGGCCACCCCAGGCTTGGACAAGGATCATAATGACCTTTGACTCCTAATCATCAGTTCTGTAGACTTGGGGGCGGGGCGGTGAGGCCCTCCCAAACACACCCCTGCCGGAGCGTCCCATGCATCCTGCAGCCATGCTTCCTCCTCTCCTGCTGCCCCTCACTGCCCCTTCCCTCCAGGGTGGGGCCTGCAGCCCCTCTCTCCCATCCTGGCTGAGAGAGGGAGGGTTCCTTTCTTACTGATGCTGAAGCTATTTATTTATTTATTATTTTTGGAAGGTTTTTAATTTAAAAAAAATATTTATTTATTTATTTGGTTGCACCAGGTCTTAGTTGCAGCAGGCGGGCTCCTTAGTTGCGGCATGCGAACTCTTAGTTGCAGCATGCATGTGGGTTCTAGTTCCCTGACCAGGATCAAACCTGGACCCCCTGCACTGGGAGTACGGAGTCTTCATTGCACCACCAGGGAAGTCCCGATGCTGAAGCTATTTAGTGAAAGTCCCAAGGCAGTTTGGTTCCTTCTGTTTCCTGGGAGTCTCCTGTTTTGAGGAATCTGGACAAGTGACTTGGGGCCAAGTCAAAAACCAGCCCAAGCTGCATCTTTCTCAAGGGCATTTGTCAAGCCAGAGTTCCCAGGAGTGGCCCCAAGCCCTCCTAGTCGTGCCTCAGGGTCAGATTCCAGCCTCCCTGGGCACTCCCTTCAGGTGTGAGCAGCCTTAGTCCCGCCTCCTTTTATTCTTTTCTTTTTTTTTTTTTTTTAACCATGCTGCGCTGCTTGCAGGATCTTAGTTCCCCGACTAGGGATCGAACCCAGACCCCCAGCAGTGGAAGTGCAGAGTCCTAACCATTGGCCGCCAGGGAATTCCTCCCCGACCCTCCCCCCCCCCCACCTCCTTTTAGGTTGTCTTAACTCCTGAGTCCTATAGCCTGACCTGGATCCTTCACAGCTCTGGGCCCTCCCGGTCCCCAATCCCAGGGAACCGTAGACATCCAGGATCCTCCTTGGACCCAATCTCAGCACCACCATGTATAGACCAAGCCCTGCACAGAGCTCAGTGGGGGTCAGTTCACTCCCGTTGCCCTTTCTGGATCAATCTGCCAGGAGCCCTGTGTCAGCATCCCTCCAGTCCCATCACTTGCTTTGGACCTCTTTGCTTCCAGGTTTGACTTCAGGTCTCTCCTTTGCACCTTAATATAGCTTAAAGACTGACCGTATGTGCGGGTGTGGGTTGGGTAGAAACTCTGATGAGCCCCAACGTTGAGTGCACAAGTTGTAGGATGAGGCAGGTGGGCTACAACCTGCCCAAACTTCAAGGTACAGAGGGCAGCGTGAGTTTGGTGATTGAGGCGGAGAGGGCAGGAAGGCATCCTTCCTCCCTCAGTCCGGGCTCTCTGGCTACCCTGACTGCCTGGCTTTGATAGATGGAAGAGGGGTTCTGTGGCTGACTCGTCACCTGGGGGCAGGGTAAGATTGCACAGAAAGTACACTTAACCATGTCAGCTCTTCCAGAAGCCTCAGGCTTCCGATTGCAAAATAGAATCTAGGTATCACCACTCTACCCCTGCCTCTCTCACCTTACTCAGGTGCTGGGTCAGAGCCTAATCACTTAATGTGTCAGTGGCACCTCTTGGTGTCACTTCCCCTGAGCCCAGATACCTATTAGGTGTGGGCTAATGAACAGCTGATAACATCTCTGCGTTACCTCTGGGACGTATCTGCTTCTCACTGGGGACTCTGAAACCAAACCTGTCTGCAAACACTCTACTGCATCCCTTCTGACTGGTGGGACGGTTGCTCAGGGGGAGCCTGGGGAAGTGCTCTGTTTGACAAGTTGTAGAGAGCTGTTTAAATCCGAATGTTATTCTGTCTCTTCCCTGTTCTGCAGCGGGAAGCAGCACCCCACGTTCAGCTCTGAAGAATGGAAACTCAGGCTTGAGGAGGGGATACGGGGAGGACCGGACAGGAACGTCAGTGCATATTGGTGCATCTCCTCCACAGGCAGATCTGTGCTCTCAGTGGGAGGAAAGAGGATTATGTTCATTTTATTATTTTTTTTTGGCCTCACCACACAGCATGCGGGATTTTAGTTCCCCAAGCAGGGATCAAACCCGCGCCCCCTGCAGCAGAAGCACGGAGTCTTAACCGCTGGACCGCCAGGGAAATCCCAGATTATGCTCATTTTGAACTGTGCGGAAACTTGGGCCACTTGCATCCAGGACTCTGAGGACTTTCTAGAGCTTTCCCCAGGGAGAATGCCCCTCCCCTCAGGGAGTGAGACCTTCCAGTCTCTGAAAGACTCAGCCTCCAAAGATGGAGGCAGCTGCACTGGGTCTGTTCACACCAGGAGAGGGTGGCTGAGTTTGGGGTGTGGGAAATTGTTATGAAAACAGAGAAGCTCTGTGAGCTTCTCCACCACTTACTGGCTGTATGATATTAGTGACTTTTTATCTCTCTGGGCTTCAGTTTTTTCATCTATAAAATGAATTATTAATCATTGCTAACAAGTATTGAGTGCTTACCAGATGCCAGACACTGTTCAAAGCACTTTATGTGTATCAACTCATTGAATTCTCTCAACAAATGATGAGGTGGGTGTTATTATTATTTCCAACTTAGAGATGGGGAAACACTTTACCAGGATTCAAACCCAGGCAGTCTGGCTTCAGATTTTGTACCATTTGCCATCCCTCCGTTGCAAGGCAGTGTGGAGATGAAATGATAACATGGATGTGAAGGTTCTTCGAAGGGCAGAACGGCTGGTACGTATTGCTAATTCTTCAGTGGGTCTCAATGGGAAATTGCCTTTCAGTTCTATCAAATATGCAGAATTTAATTTAAGCAAACAAGTGAACAAAAAAGCCAGCTACAATGATGATAAATGCAGCCGGAAAGGTAGGATCTTCACAGAAGCCAGAAAAATCCAGCACTGTCCAGAGAAAAGGACACCCATATGGCTCCCTGCCTTGGATATTCTGGACCCTTGGCAGGTAGGAGGCTTCAGAGGAGTACGTCAGCCTTCACCTAAGTGTCAATCCATCAATTCCCTTCACTCTGATTTTGTACTGAACGAAGAACCTTCTGGTATTGATTTCCTTTCCCAAAAGTCTGTCCTTCCTGAAAGAGATTGTGCTGACCAATCAACCTCAGGGTTCCTGTCTCCTAGGTGGTTTCATTTCTCAGTGTAAATTAATAAATTGCACTTCAGGTTTAACAATCAGTCTCTTGTGAGTTTGTTTAGTGTAGGTCATCCTGCCCCGCCGCAACCCCCCCCCACCCCGCCCCCCACCTAATCACAGCAGTTAAGTTCCCAGGGAGAGGCTGGAGGGGAAACACCATCAGGGTAGTATAAGAAAGATGTCCAAAGAATGGTATGAAAATGTACCCTGTGAGAATGTAGAGGGCAGAGAGAGGGCTTCTCTGTGGGGGAAAGGAGCATCAAGGAAGGCTTCCTGGAGAAGGATGACGTTGGTACAGGAAGAGGGATATTATGCACAGAGGTCGAAACTCAGGCTCTGGAGTCTGCCTACCCGGGTTGGAAGTCTATCTCTATCCCCTTATTGGCTATGTGACTTAGCCAAGTTACTCTATCTCTCTAGGCCTCAGATTCTTCTTCTTTAAAGTGGGCATAAAAATAGTAGCCATATTATGGGGTGGCTGTAAGGATGAAATGATTCTATATAATATATATAGCTCTTAGCACAGTGCTGGGCCCACAGGCAACGCTCAGAATGGCTGTCATTACTGTTGCCATTGTTAATACCCAAAAGGATATTTTCTTTTTTTTTTTTTTTAAAGGATATTTTCATTGAGGAGAATTCTAGGAGAAGGAGACACATTGAGGCTTGCTGTATCCCCAGAGGCGATTTTGTCTCAAAAGGAGGGAGAGTTGAGTCTGAGTTTGCTTTAAGACCCAGAGGGCAGAAAGCTCTTTGCAGTATACGGCTCTTTCCTTAAGAGTGGTCACAGCCTGTCCTGTGGTTTTGCAGCCCCCAGGAGAGCTGCCTGTACAATCTATAAGAACCCATCAGCCTCGAGAACTTCCGTGGTTTCTGAGTCACCGTCAGGCCATTTCAGCTTCCAAGCAGAAACCCCCAGGGCAGACTTACCGTCTAGGTGTTTTTCTGGCCTCCTCTGTGTAGGGAAGGGGAGGGCTGCATCTGGGGTTGCCTGCTGCCCCCAACCGATCCCTGTTTACATTCAGCCTCTGAACAGAGTCCCAGCCTCACAGAGAGTCAGGGCTGAGCGATGTTCAGCACTGGCTTCACAGCTTTCCCGAAGGAAAAGATGCTTCAGATCACCTAGCTAGGGTTCTCCAGGGCTGGGCCCGGACCCCAGGCCTCCTGCTTCTTTACCCAGTGTTTTGTCTACAGATCCTGGTGGGGCCTTCCCTAGTTTCACCACAAACTTGATTCTGGTCGATTCAGGGAAGAAAGGTAGAGAGGGACAGGTCAGCATGTTAGGGGAGCACCAGGGTTTCCATCATATACGTGCTCTCCGGGCAAGTGGAGATCCCCCCTCCTCCCGGTTAATTCCTGATACCCCTACCCCCATCCCTCCAGCACCATGGAAACTGTTCTAGTTTCTTCCTGCTTCCCTTTGCCTTTCCACAACACAAAAGTGTTTCATTGGTCCTAGCTCTTTCCTGTCCTTTTTATCCTGGGGGAGCTGGGCATCTGAAAAATCCTGTTATTGTCACTCAGGAATCCTGTCTTCTCCCCGGGGCCCATTTCCTCTTTTCATGAGAGTGCATGGGGGTGGGTATGGGTGGCTGGGTAAGTAGGGCTGGGAGACACAGATCCGTGGTTGAATGGAGAGGCAACGCTTCTCTCTCTTTTTAATCAATGATGCCTTCTGAAAGGGGTACCCACCCCCATTCCTATTACTAATAATTGATACCTATCAACCTAATTCCAGCTCTTGTTCTGCCCAGCACTTGTGCGAGCACCCTCAGAGGGATGGGTAGGGTACAGGTTAAGAACGTCTGCCGTAGTTGGCACATCAGCGTGTACAGCCAAGCCCTGCCATGTACTGTGTGATCTTGGGGGAGTTGCTTAATCCCTCTGGGCCTCAGTTGGCCCAGATAATGGATGTTAATAATGACACCTATCCCCACAGGACTGTCGTGAGATTCAGAGAGAGAATAAACTCAAAGCACTTAGAAGAATGCCTGACAGGTGGTCAGCGCTCAGTGAAGACTAGGTACTATTGATACTTGTTATTCTTTTTCTCAGGGCCGGGGATGTCTCAGTGTTGGCAGCGTCCCCCAGCCTGGTCCTTAGCATTGGAGATTCAGAAATCAACGGTGCACCCAGGGCACTCTGTTCTAGCAGAGTCTACACGGGAGGTCAAGTTACCAATAAGCAGTTGCTTGATGAGCACCGAATTAGAGCTGGGTGGAGTGGGGTGGGCAGCGGGAGGCTCACAAGGCTAGTGTGGTGGGGTCTGTGACTCCCATTCCTATCGCTGACACCGGTCCCAAAGCTCCCTGTGGCTGGTAAGGGGCCCTGTTCTCTGCACCGCAGAAGGGAGGCTGGTCTGGTTGCAACATCTGCTGACTCCAGCATCCACCAGGGCTGACCTGATTGGCCAGAGCAGCCCCCTCTCCTCAATGCCTCTTTGGGGGTCCTTCTAGATTCACTCTAGGTTGAAAAGAAAGGTTTTCCCAGGGCAGCGGGCCTCATCTTCATTCAGGGCTCTGCAGCGGCTCCCCACCCTGTCAGACGGCTTTGAACACAGCAGGAGACATGCTGAAGGGTCCAGCTCTAAGACTCTGTGCCCTTTCCTATCCATTCCGGTTCCGGAACAGACTTCCTTCCCCAGCTCACAGTACAATCAAACTGCACCCCTGCTTTGGACAAGTCCGGTCAATGATGTAAACCAGTCACCCTGGGTTACACAGATGTGCATTTGAGAGCAACTAGAGCTCATTTCTCGGGGGTGGAGTTTTTGGAGCAGATGACAGAGCTCACCCATTATACAGTGATTATTTTCTCGTTTCTTTTTTAGGTTAGGAGCACTTTCCTATCCTCCTTAAATATGATTCCATGCTTTCCTCTCCGTTTTTCAGTAATTAATTTTTCTTAACAACAATAGCTGTTATTTATTAATTAGCTAGTGTGCTAATTGGGTACTTTTCTTACATCTTTAATCCATACAGCAACCTGATTCCAGTTTTATAGATGAGGACACTGGAGCCCAGAGGGATCAGTAAGATCAGTAATTGGCCCAATGAGTCTTTTTTTCTTTTTTTTTTTTTTTGGCATTGCCTCAAGATGATTAGTATTTTTCTCCCCAGTTGAAATGAAACAGAAAATATGTGCATTTACCTTTTGTCTCCCAAAACAGGGTCCTGAAACCTCATTTAAGGCCATAGCTGGGAAAAACCAGTTTGATTTGCAGCGAGCCCAGATTTTGAAGGAACTAAAAGTTTCTGTCTTGTTTTGTTTGTTTGCTTGACATGTCAGAAATCAAAGCCCTTTACGGGAATGGTTGACAATGTATCCACGTATAAAAATTTGGAAGGGGATGAGGGGCAGGAAAGAGTATGTGGACCTTGCCCCGAGAGTGGCGGGGAGGTCGGTCTTGCCTGAGGTTATTTGGAGGAGGCTTGAGGAGAGAGGTCAGTGCAGAGGCAGCGGGCGGCATTGGAAGGTGGGCCATGGCTTGTGCGGGGTGGGGTGGGGGTGGGGGGGGTGGGGTGGGTAGGGAGTGGGGTGGGGGATGGGGGGTGGGGGTGGTGGGGAATGGGGGGTGGGGAGTGAGGGGTGACTTAGTGCAGCTCATTCCTATTGCCCAGTTTGGCAAACCATTCTTCCCCGATCTAAATAAATATACCCACCTCCCCACCCCCTTGTCATAGGGTGGAGCCTGGGCATCCAGACATGCTCATAATGGGAAGGAAAATCCCCCCCAGCACCAGTACTTGGGTGGGAAGCAAGATACCCAGTGCTAAAGTTCCCTCTTTTCCCCAGTGCAATACTGTCCCATGGCTGGCATCCCCAGAGCCTGGACTGGCCTTCACTGGCTCGTTGACTGCCTCTCTGGCCTGGGAGGGGTTTTGAGCAGGTAAGTAGTGTCATCAAATGGGAACGATGGACGTCAACTCTTACAGCAGAGTGGCGACGGTTTGGAAGCAGGTAATGTCCAGGTGAGAGATGATGAGTGTCTGAATAGGGCAACGGCCAAGGATGGAGAGGAGAGATATTAAGGGGTAGAATCAGTAGGACCTGATTGATTGATACGGGCTGACGTCCAAAGACCTTCACTTAGGCGGCCACTCCAGCCTCCGGTGTTGCCACTGCCCTTGCTCTAGCTGGTTGCTCAATGTTCTCGCTGTACTCAGGCTCCATGCCTCTGAACGGAGTATGCTGGCTTCTGCCTGGAAGACCATCCCCTCCCTCCAGAAATCTTGGACTCCTTTGTCTGTTTCCCCCACTAGAGAATGAGCTCCTTGAGGGAAGGGGCTGAATCTCTTAGCTCTGAATCCCAGCACCTGGCACAAAGCCTAGAGCGCCACGTATATTTGCTGAGCGAATCAATCACTTACAAAAGATGCAGGGTGGAGCAGAAAGAAAGAAGTGAAGAGGGAAGGAATGAAGACATCCCCAGGCGCACCGTCAGATCTTATTATAATCACTCCTCTCTCTGATGTTACACCCTAATCCTCATCGGAGTGAGGCTTGAGAGTGATCTAAATAGCATCTGCCTCTGCTAGATGCTGGAACTCGAACCAAATAAAACGGGAATGGTTCAAAGAATATTCTATTATTCCGTCCCAACGGTTTCAGTAAGACGGTCACAATACCAGAGGGAGCGCCTTGCAGACTTAGATGCGGGTGGCGGGTGGGGGCCACTGAGAGCCAGAGAGAGCTAACAGGATAAGGTGGACAGAGCCCGGACAACCCGTCCGGGTCCTGAGCTCCAGTCCTGGATGCACGGATAGCCCGGGAGCTGGGCCTTTCTGAGGGTTCCTGCAGATTTACATTCTAAAATCTCTGTCTCTTTGCCTTGACTTTTTGTGTTCCTCCCTTGCTGCTTCCACACTCACTGATCCCCCAGGTCCTCAGGAGACCAAAATGTAAGCCGGAGCAGGAGATAGGCCTTGAATTAATTTCAGTGTCTTTGTGTCTCACAGTAAAATAGAAAATCTTGCATCTTAAGTCCTGTTTGTCCAGGGCTGCTATATTTTCTTTTTTTTTTTTTTTCCCCACCAATTAATTTTTTTTTAAGAAAAGACTTATTTTCTCTAATGTCCCATTAGCCAATGTGAAGTCTGGGAGTGTTAAAGCACTCACAGAGTGACTTTGGGCAAGTTCCCCTGAAGACCCCTCCCCAGCCTGCTTCTCTGGCTCTGTTTGCATACCTGGACCCCGGAGAACCCAGTACTATCCGTAGGCAGTCTGGCTACTGACTACCATACCTTCATCAACCCATCTCATACTTCTTTTGTGACAATTCATGTAATTAATCAGTCTCATCTTACAGGTGGGGCTTCCAAAGGGCTGGCTTGGGGTTATGTAACTCGTGAGTACCGGGGTATAGGATCAGAGCCACCCCTATCCTATACAGCGCGTGCTTGGATGGTTACACTTTATCCTTTGTGTTTGGGTAGCAATCTGGAAGATACTCCCTGGTTCTGGTTTTCCACTGTCCTAATCTCTTAATTCTTCTGCGTTAGAAAAGAAAGGTGGGCTTGGAATACCTTGAGTCCCTGGGCCCCAGGAGGAATCCAGGAGGCTGGGCTCGGGGGGCTGTAGACTGCACTGAATATACAAGCAGCTCTCCCCCAGATTCATCTTTCTATACGGGGAGATGGCCACGGGAGCCATTAGTTCACTCGCTCTGGGCCAGAATGAGAGCAGCGCCCGCTGGTTCAGCTGGCTATCTCATGCTGATCACGAGCTCCGACAGGCAATTATATATGTCTTTGATTAATAAAAAATGGAGCAATGAATGAATATTTAATCAACAAAGTCTGGCAGGTTGACTCTTTCAGAACCTGGGCTGGAGGGGGAGGCAGGGAGTAATCAAAGGGGTCCTTGGTGGTGAAAAGGCAGTGCACCACTCCAGGGGGTGGTTTCTGGAAGGCTGTTGTGGACTGGAAAAAAAAAAGCACAACCTAAAAGTTTATTCAGTGACCTTACTGAGGACTATAGCCTGGGAGGCAGCCTCTCGGCTCTGAGCAACTGTTCCAAAGGGATCAGGGAGGAGTCAGATATCTAAACGTTTTTGCTGGAGAAACAACAACAACAACAATAACAGTAACAGCCCATGTAGTCAGACAGGAAAAGGTTACTGCCGGTTACAAAAACAGACATCTCAAGTTCATGATTTTAGCGTTTCTCTAAGTATGGGAAGAGGAAAGCACGTTGGCTCATTGAAGTTATTCCTGCATAAGATCTTAACTGGGACTTCCCTGGTGGTACAGTGGTTAAGAGTCCGCCTGCCCATGCAGGGGACAAGGGTCGAAGCCCTGGTCCGGGAAGATCCCACGTGCCGCGGAGCAACTAAGCCCATGCGCCACAACTACTGAGCCCCGGTGCCACAACTACTGAAGGCTTCATGCCACAACTACTGAAGCCTGAGCGCCTAGAGCCCGTGCTCTGCAACAAGAGAAGCCACCGCAATGAGAAGCCCGCGCATCACAACGAAGAGTAGCCCCTGCTCGCTGCAACTAGAGAAAAGCCCCGCCGCAGCAACGAAGACCCAGCGCAGCCAAAAAAAAAAAAAAAAAAACGATCTTAACTATCTAGGGCCAGAATCTCGTTTTCTCCATCCTGAATTCCCCTCAGGGTGCACCGTCTGGTCGGCCGCAGGTAGTGGAATGGCAGGCAACACAGTCACTGAAAGGCCAGGCACCTTTTTTTTTTTTTTTTTCCTGTCCGCACTGTCTAGTTCGGCTCTTGGTTCTCTGACTCTGTGTTGGGATTTGCTGGCAGCACTAGGAGCATGAGATCAGGAGAAAGGATTGAGCTCCTGGGCAAATGGAGAGAAACGTATTCTGTGCCCACCCGCGTGGTGCCGGTAGAGCACAAGGAAGAGTGTGTGTGTGTGTGTGTGTGTGTGTGTGTGTGTGTGTGTGTCTGCAGGTAAGCCGTCTGTGTGTGTGCTGCGACTGTGCGATCTTTTCCGTGGGGCTGCCTGTCCGTGCGCAACAGAACTAAAACTATCTCGGTCAGGGGAGGGAGGAGGGGCAAAGGAGCTGAGAGGCTGCAAGAGGATCAAGAGAGGGAAACAGATGCTTTTGGGGTTAGAGTGAAAGGAGGGACGGTCTCAGGGCGTGGTCAGAAAGAGCACGGGATTGTGAGAGCTGGAGAAGAAGGAAGTGATGGAGAGCGGGTCGCGGTGGACCTCTCTGGCCCCGCCCATCCCGGCCCTTCCGGGATCTCTGGGGGCGTGGAGGGACTGGGAGGGGCGAGTGGAGGCGCGAATCTAAACGTCGCAAGGTACGCCGCCGCCAAACCAGAGAGCTCAGCGCGGAGGCCGGCGGGTAGGACGCGGCTCGGGGCCGGGGTGCTGGCGGCGGGGCCGCGGGGACGAGGCCAGGGCCTCTGTGGCTGGGCAGACCTCGGGGCGCCCCTGCTGGGAGGGCCGCTGACCACGTGCTAGAGGGGGAGCGGGTGGGGGTGGGGAGCGGCTTCTGGGCGCTTTCCTGGCAGATGGTGATGTGAGGAGGGGCGTTGGGAAGGGGGTTATTGGGAGCCCTAGCCGAGGGTCACGGAGGATCGTGTGGAGGTGGGGATGTTTTTGCCCTTAGACTGGCCTGAGACGTGACTAACCAGACCATGTGAGCTTGGGAAGTTGACAGAGTCCTCTGAGCTTTTGTCAGTGAACTGAAGATAAGAAAACACCCTCTTTGCCAAGTTATTGTGAGGCTCTGTGAGGACCTGTGTGAAGTCCCTTACCCCCTGTTCCTGGCTTTCAATTGCTGCCGTATTTTACTGGACCGTCTCCAGAACTGGGGCTCAGTTCCAGCTTCCCCACCTGTTGCCAGATGTGGGATGGAGAGACATTTGCAGCTGTTTCCAGCACCTGGCTTCTTTGTCTATCCCACAAAGAACCTTTGTCCACCTCTACCTTTCCCACAGCCCTGTGTACCAAGCACCGTCTGCCTTATTTACAGGATCCAGGGAGTCGCCCGCTGATGGCTTTTACCCAGGCCCGAAACAGCCAGCACCAGAGAGCCACCTGAACAGAAGCGCCTGCCAAAGCAATTTTCCAAGTGCTCAAAAGCCGGGCTTTGCAGCTCCTGTGGTCAGCCCAGGAGGCCACCAGTGGGATTTGAGGATCAGCTCCACCTCGGACCATGCAGGGCCAGAGCCTGCCCCTTCGTGTAGCCACCCTGCTGACGGGGCTGCTGGAATGCCTCAGCTTTGCGGGCGTCCTCTTCGGCTGGGCATCCCTGGTGTTTGTCTTCAAAACAGAACATTACTTTGAGGAGCTGTGTGAACCGAATGCCAGGCTGATGGGCAATGCCACGGGGCTGGATGGTAAGGGAGGAGGGCTTCTCTAGGAAGCTGAGTCTGGTTCCCAGGTGGTGGGAAGGGGTCGGAAGGACTCCACCCCCTGCCTCCTCTGTCAGCATGTCTATGGTGAGAGGAAGGGAGTGTCAGCTGCCCCCACCCTCAACCTTGGTCTCAGAGGTCCCTGGGGAGGGAAGTACCGGCTCCCAAGAGGTAATTAGGGGCAGTCACGTCTCCACTTATCTAAGGGAGAACTTATCCTACCAGGCAAGCTGTCCAAGATGGAAGAGGCAGCCCTGGACGGGAGCCAGGCTGGGTGCCGGCCTGGCAGGAAGGCTGGGATGGATGGGAGGTTGGCCCATCCACCCTGGGCTCTTGAGATCTGCCTTTCTCTCCTCCAGACTGCAAAGCCCAGGACGAGCGCTTCTCACTCATCTTCACCCTGGCATCCTTCATGAACAACTTCATGACGTTCCCCGCTGGCTACATCTTTGACCGTTTCAAGACCACCGTGGCCCGCCTTATAGCCATGTAAGTCCCAAGGGGATCTGAACAGGGATGGGGCAAGAGGAATTCTCGCAGCAGCTTTGTTTGGAGGGAGACCCAGGCCAGGCAACTGGGTATCCCTGCCCCATCAGCCCTGCTAGAAACTGCCCAGGGTGTGGACTCTGTCTCGACCTTCCCTGTTCCCCACACCCCTGCTTCCCTTTCTTCACCTCCTTCCTCTGTTGCATGTGGAACTGCATGCTGTATGATGTGCTGAATACAGCAGGAGCCCAGGCCTACTTCCTGTGAGGGCTGGCCTGGGACAGGGTTATGCAATTAGCAAAGCCTAGAATTGTCACTCTCGGGGCTTCCCTGGTGGTGGTCCAGCGGTTAAGACTCTGCGCTTCCAGTGCAGGGGGCGCCAGTTTGATCCCTGTTGGGGAACTGAGATCCCACATGCTGTGCGGTATGGCCAATAAATAAATAAAAATAAAAATAGAATTACCACTCTCGCCCTCATGCCGGGGACCTTTGTCCTCATCATACCCGAGTGACTCATCGTCATCCTCGTCACCACCACCATCACTCCCCAGAAGCTTAGGTAGTAAGGTGTCCTGGGTGTCTCCAGTGGTGGGATTTCAGTTTCCCTCTGACGGGAGGGGAGGCCGTGGGGGTCCATCCCATGCAGACGAGTCACGGCGGGTGGGGGACTTGCTGGCTCCACGGGGTGCCACTGCAGCTGGCCAGGTTCGGAGATAAGCGGCGGGCCTGCGGGGGAGCTGATAGGACCCAGAGCCGGTGCCTCCCAGGAGGCACGTGAGAGGCTAGTTGTCAGAGGGACCGGAGGGTGCTGGACCAGGAAACAGCCTGGAAGGAAAGCAAGCCCTTGGCTCTCTAAGCCTTTGGGTGCACGATGACGCCGTCAGTCGCTCTTGGAGTTTGGTCACCTGTCTCCTCCTCTTTCCCATCCTTCTATGCCCACTCCCTCTTCTCTAGCCTTTAGTGTGTTAAGAAAAACCCAGTCTTCCCACCTGTGTTTCTCCTTTACTTTTACACAGAACTCTGCACTTCTGGTCACCAAATGTGTGGGAGCCTTTCCCACACCAGGCAATTCTGTGGCACCAGCTGGGTGTCCTATCATTTAACTCATTTCTGACACTGTCTACCTGGAGATACAGCATCAGATCCCACAGGTTAAGGGCTCAATCCCACCAGACTGCCCTCCACCTCAGATGCCAATTGCAAGTGGTAGGTCCCCAGTTTACCCACAACTTCTGTCTGACTCGACTGCAAACCTGGGATTCCTGTGACCTCCTCCCCCTTGGATTCAGTTATTTGCTAAAGGGCTCACTGAACTCAGGGAAACACATATACCAGTTTATTTATTTATTTATTTTTTGCGGTACGTGGGCCTCTCACTGTTGTGGCCTCTCCCGTCACGGAGCACAGGCTCCAGACGCGCAGGCTCGGCGGCCATGGCTCACAGGCCCAGCCGCTCCGCGGCATGTGGGATCTTCCCGGACCGGGGCACGAACCCATGTCCCCTGCATCAACAGGTGGACTCTCAACCACTGCGCCACCAGGGAAGCCCTATACCAGTTTATTAAAGGATATGGTAAAGGATACAGCTGAACAGCCAGATGAAGAGACGCATAGGGCGAGGTCAGGGAGGGTCCAGAGCCCAGGATCTCTTCTGTCCCTGTGGAATTAGGGGGCAGCACCCTCCTGGTCCATGGCTGTGTTCACCAACCTGGGAGCTCCCCAAACTCCGTACTCTTGGGATTTTATGGAGGCTTCCTCATGTAGGCATGATCAATTATTAACTCCACTTCCAGCCCATCTCCCCTCTCTGGAGAAGTCGGGGGCAGGGCTGAAAATTCCAAGCATCTAATTATGGCTAGTCTTTCTGGTGAGCAGCCTCCATCCAGGACCCATCCAGGGTCACCTTATTAGAATAAAAGATGCTCTTAGGACTCTTATGTAGGAATTTACAAGGGTCTTAGGAGCCCTGTGTCAGGGACTGGGGACTTGGACCAAATATGTATTTCTTATTATAAATCAGAATATCACACTTAAGCACTGCTTTTATTACCCCATGCTTCTAAGAGAGTCCCGTAACCTTGAGGTTGTGGTCCTTAAACAATAACATCCTAGAACTTTAAGCTTAGGACCTAGATCAGTCAGTCCAATCATCTCTCTCTCTTTTTTTTTAATGGTTAGATTCTGTTTTTTTTTTTTAATTTTTTTAAATTGGGGTATAGTTGTTTTATAATGTTGTGTTAGTTTCTACTATACGGCGAAGTGGAGTTCCCTGTGCTATACAGTAGGTTCTCATTAGGTATCTGTTTTATACATATTAGTGTATATATGTCAATCCCAATCTCCCAGTTCACCCCCCCCCCACTTCCCCCACTTGGTGTCCATACATCTGTTCTCTGTGTCTGTGTCTCTGTTTCTGCCTTACAAACAGGTTCATCTGTACCATTTTTCTAGATTCCACATATATGTGTTAATAAGCGATATTTGTTTTTCTCTTTCTGACTTCACTCTGTATGACAGTCTCTAGGTCCATCCACAAACATCTCTTCATAGAAGAGGCTGCTGAGGCCCAGAGAAGGGCAGTGCCTTGCCCAAGGTCACACAGCAAGAGGAATTAGAACTCAAGATTACGATTTGTAAACGAGGCACTAACCCCTTTCTTCAAGGGCTTGGCTGGTTGGGACTTCTAGGTGGGAGGACCTTGGCTCCACGCACCCTCTGCCCCTCCAGCTTTCTCTCTTGTTGACCGCATTCTCCATCTGCCGTTCTGTGTTCCAGATTTCTCTACACCAGCGCCACGCTTACGATAGCCTTCATCTCTGCAGGTGAGTGCTGTCGGGAGGGACACAACCTCAGGGGCAGCTGGTGGATGGGCAGGTGCAGAAGGTGATGGGCAGGATGCACTGACCCCCACAGGTATTCAGAGATCCACAGACTTTCAGCTGGAAAGAGTCCTTGAGAGAGTTATTGCTGGTCTATAAAAACAGTTTAGTCTAGTGAGACATGCAAAAAATAAGGACAGTGGAGGGACTGCTTCAGAGAGAAGAATTTATTCAAAAGATTACATCCTTCCGGGCTTCCCTGGTGGTGCAGTGGTTGAGAGTCCGCCCACCGATGCAGGGGACACGGGTTCGTGCCCCGGTCCAGGAGGATCCCACATGCCGCGGAGCGGCTGTGCCCGTGGGCCGTGGCCGCCGAGCCTGCGCGTCCGGAGCCTGGGCTCCGCCACGGGAGAGGCCACAGCAGTGAGAGGCCCGCGTACCGCAAAAAAAACAAAAAGATTACATCCTTTCGTTATGTATTAAATGTCCTCTCTTTTTTTTAATGAAATGATAATATGAATGGCAGTTTTTGAAAATATCCTGACTTAGCCGGGTACAAACTGATAACCCCAGTGTAGTCAGAAGTTTTCGTTTCAAATTTTACTGGTCTGTAAGTGTATACAGTTCCCAAAGTCTGGGGATTCCAGTCTGGTGTATTCCCCACTTCCTCCATTACGTAGAGGAGAAAACTGAGGTCAGAGAGAGACCCTTTGCAGAGACTAGCCAGAGGCCCCAGAGCAAGTTAGTGGGAAGGGGTCCTGGGACCCTGGCTGTGCTCTTCGCTAGCGTCTCGGTTATAGAGGCAAGAGATGCTTTCCAGTATTCCTCCCCAGTGCCAGATTGCGTGGCTCAGTTTTTGGGTTGGGAAATAAAAAGTACCTAACTCTCCTGTGTCCAGTACCTGTGCTGAATCTGTTACTTCATTTGTGTTCGGTGAGCGCCAAGCTGACTGAGGGTCTCCGTCTGAGCAGATCTCATGAGGTAGCCTGGTTATTTAAAAACCACTCTGCTCATCAAACTGTCTTCTTACCTAAAAGCCTAAGCATGGTTTTCAAGTGGCTGAATGTGGAGGTGATGGCCGGGTATGTTTGACTCACGTGTGGCAATCACTGGAGTCACAATATTCCCTTCCCCCCTAAAATAGGGCTTTTTGGTTTTGGAAAAAGCCTGCTCTTGCGAAAGGAATCTCAACCAACCTTTAGTGCATTTGAAGACGTACCTTTTATAGAGACAGAAATTGAATGGTAAACAGCGTGAGTGCTCGAAAATGGGCAAGTGCCCAGCGCTCCTCGAGGTATGGAACAAACGTTACTCGGATAATAGTCGCTTTGGAGAGTATTATTAGGAAGCCCACATGTGCTGCATTAACACTGAATCACCTGGTGGGAGAGTTACTCCCTTTTTATTTCTCATTCAGCCCTCTGATTTCATGCATGAAAGTCTTGGTTTGGGGCTGGGATGATTTTAACACTATGACAAGAGCAGCTATCAGGCTTTGAACATTCTGAAGGCCACTGCGTTCAGTTACAGTTTAATCACAGTGTTTTCATTGTATTTATTTTTACAGTTACCTCCTGTTCACAACAAGCAACACGAGTTGCTTTTCATTTATACTAGCGATAGAAAGTTTTCTCTCTTTTTGGCCGTGCCACGGTGGCTTGTGGGATCTCAGTTCCCCGACCAAGGATTGAACCTGGGCCACGGCAGTGAAAGCCCAGAATCCTAACCACTAGGCCACCAGAGAACTCCCAATATAAAGTTTCCTTTAAAAATAATAGATTTCTTTTGGATAAAAGTGAGTCAACTTCAAAAAAAATTTTTTTTTAGCAAATAAGACAGGTGTGGGATATGGCCCAAATCATGAAGGTGGGCAGAAAGAAGGCTGTGACTTGGGAAAGACTAATTTACGGAGGGCTCCCTAGTCCTTGGCACTTTAGTTGTTTTTAGTTCTGCTCTTCTTACCCAGCACTTGCCAGACCTATCAGAATGATTTTTTTGCATGTCAGTCTTTCCAAGGGCAAGAAGTATTTATTCATCCTGCATTTCCAGTGCCAAGCACAACACCTGGCACAAAGGAAATGCTCAAAGTTTAATGAACAAAAGAGAAACACTCAGATCTCACAGCGCCTGGTGAGGTGGGAAGAGCAGGGAATGTTATTCCCATTTATCAGATGAAATGACTGAGTCACAAATTCAGAATCTAGCTCAAAGCAGTGAATCAGAGGCTGGGCTCAGGGACTGAATCCAGGCTTCTCTTCCCCACAGTGTCAAGGATGAATAGAGGGGCTGCTTGTGGTTTAGTGAGGGAAGGGGGTGGTGGGTTGAGTTTTGCCTCTCTCTGTAGACAGCCACCCTGCCAGAGACCAAGGGTCATCTTTGGTGAGGAAGAGGGTGTCTCAGGAGACCTCTGCAGGGTCCCTCCGCAGGGACACGTGAAGGAGCCGTGACCGGGACCCTAAGATCCTTGGAGGATGCTGGGAGGCTGCCTAGAATTGGGGCCCTGAGCCCAGGATTGTAGGGAGCAGCGGGGCCAGAGTTCGGGGCTGCATGTTTGGGTTGCACTGTGACACCTCCCCGTCTCTGTCTTGGATTGTTCCAGACTCAGCTGTGCTGCTCTTCCTGGCCATGCCTATGCTCACCGTAGGAGGAATCCTGTTTCTGATCACCAACCTGCAGGTGTGAGCCTGCCCTAATCACAGGCCCCTGGCTGGAGGTTGGGGTGGGTGGAGGGAGGGAGAAGCACTTTGCTACATTGGCTGCCTCTGATGGGGTTGGCCCAAGCCAGGGTGGTAGCTCCTGGGGTGGAGGGTAGGTCTGGGTATGAGGGCCTGACACTTGCCGGGTGCACAGGAAAGATTTCACGAATAAATAAGTGATTCAGGCTGATCGTGTGTTCTCCAGATCGGGAACCTATTTGGCAAACACCGTTCAACCATCATCACCATGTACAATGGAGCGTTTGACTCTTCCTCGGCAGTCTTCCTTATCATTAAGGTAAAAGATAGCAATAGCCCATGTTTATCTCCCCTGCTGCTGGGGAGCACCAGGCATCCATAATCAGCCGCCAGGGTGGAAGGCAAGAGCCTGGGCCAAGACTCATTCTTAGAAACAGGTTTCAGCCCCTAATTCTTTTTTTTTTTTATAAATTTATTTATTTATTTTTGGCTGTGTTGGGTCCTCGTTTCTGTGCGAGGGCTTTCTCTAGTTGCGGCGGGCGGGGGGCCACTCCTCATCGCCGTGCGCGGGCCTCTCGCTGTCGCAGCCTCTCTCGTTGCGGAGCACAGGCTCCAGACGCGCAGGCTCAGTTGCTGTGGCGCACGGGCCCAGCTGCTCCGTGGCATGCGGGATCCTCCCAGACCAGGGCTCGAACCCGTGTCCCCTAGCATTGGCAGGCAGACTCTCAACCACTGTGCCACCAGGGAAGCCCTCAGCCCCTAATTCTTACACTGGCTTTTTGTATGATGAAATACACCCAGGGACTTCCCTGGTGGTCCAGTGGTTAAGACTGCGCACTGCCAGAAAAAAAAGACTCTGCGCTTCTACTGCAGGGGACGCGGGTTCAATCCCTGGTCAGGGAACTAGGATCCTGCTTGCTGCGTGGCAAAGAAACCCCACCTAACATAAAGTTTTCCATGTTAACCATTTTTAAGTGTACCGTCCAATGGCTTTAAGTTCATTCGTGTTGTTTTACAACCATCACTGCCATCCATCTCTAGAACTCTTCTCCACCCTGTAAAACTGAAGCTCTGTGCCCATTAAACAATAATCCCCATTGTGGGTACCCCCCCATCTCCCCCTTGCCCCTGGCAACCACTGTCTTATTGTCTATTTCTGTGAATTTGACTACTGTAGGTACTTCATAAGTGGAATCATATAGTATTTGTTCTTCTGTGACTGGGTTATTCCATTTAGCATAATGTCTTCAAGGTTTATCAGTGTTGTAGCAGGTGTCAGAATTTCCTTCCTTTTCAAGGCTGAATAACGTTCCATCGTATGTATGTGCCACATTTCCTTTATCCGTTCATCCGCGGATGGATACTTGATTGGCTTCCGCCTTTCGGACGTCGTGAATAATGCTGCCGTGAACGTGGCTGTTACACTGACCCCTCCTCTCCTTTTTCTGCAGCTCCTTTACGAACAGGGCATCAGTCTCAGGGCCTCCTTCATCTTCATCTCTGTCTGCAGTGCCTGGCATGTTGGGCGTACTTTCCTTCTGATGCCCCGGGGACACATCCCCTACCCGCTGCCCCCCAACTACAGCTATGGGTAAGGACTGTGAGCTGGTGATGGTGTGCCCAGAGCCCCTCATCTCACCTGGAGTAGGAAGCAGGGATGGGACAGACATGGTAAGGCAGAGGAAACCTGTCCCAGGAGAGGAGGACTCGACCAGGGATGTATTAGTTAGCTACTGCTGCATAACAAACTACCCCAAAACTTAATGGCCTAAAACATTAAGCATTTATTATTTCAACAAGTCTATGTGTAGCTGGCTAGTTCTACTGATCAGGGAGCTACTTGGATGATCTTGACCAGGCTTCTCATGCCTCTGATCATCTGGTGGGCTAGCTGGGGGCTGGCTGGTCTAGGATGGCCTTACTCACATGGGGTTTGTCTGGCCGTATGGAGTGGCAGGGATTTCTGGGTCACATGGCTCTTATCCTCCCGCAGGCTAGCTTGGGCTTCTTCACATGGTGGTCTCAGGGTTCCAAGATAAATGCCAAAATGCACAAGGTTTTTTCACTTTTAAGCTTAGAATTGTCACAGCATCACTTCTGCTGGGTTACCTTGGCTGAGCAGCTCACGAGGCCAGCCCAGATGGAGGGGACAGGGAAGTAGTCAGAGCTGTATTGCAAAGGGTGGAGAGCAGAGGAGGGAAGACGTGGGACCATTTGTGCCGCCACTCATCGAAGCAGTAGAGAGAGGGCATTTGTTTGCTGTTTAGCAGCCCCGTGTGCTCTGATTTCATCTCACGGTAGTCCTGAGATACGCATACTTACCTCCATTTCCCAAATGGGAACAAGGAGCTCAGAAGGGTTAGGTCTGAGCCCGTTGCACAGCCTCAGGAAGAGGCAGAGCTGGGGTTTGAACCCAGGCCTGTCCTGTTCTTCCTGCACTTCAGTGGTTCCCAAACATGGCTGCATATTAGAATCGCTGGGATTACTTGGAGATCTTTAAAAAATATGGGAGCCTGACTCCCATGCCCAGACATTCTGATTTAATCGGTCTGGGCTGTGACTTGGGCATTGGGGTTGTGAAAAGGTGATTCCAATGTATAGCGAAATGTACCATCCCCCCTCCCGCTGCGCGCACACACGCACACACACACACACACACACACACACACAGCCTGAATCTGAGGCTCAGCTCACAATTCTTGGGTCAGGCTGATGGGGCTTCTTTTTCCACAGCCTGTGCTCTGAGGATGGCCCCAGAGAGGAAGAGAAGAAAACGGCTGAGTCCCAAAAGCTGGAGCTTTCGGAGGAGTTCCTTTCACCCAAGGAAGGTGAGCCCTACTGGTTAACCCATTTCCCCTCCAGAACCTGGCCTCTCCCCACAGCCAACTTGGTTGCTCACCTCCAAAGCTTTCCCAGGGACTCAGAATCAGGAAAGGACAGGTAGGGAAAAGACCTGCAGGATCTTCTCAACCCCCTCAGTTTATAGGCGGTCCAGAGAGGGGCAACATTTTTTTTTCTTCTGCGGTGTGTGGGCCTCTCACTGTTGTGGCCTCTCCCGTTGCGGAGCACAGGCTCCAGACGCGCAGGCTCAGCGGCCATGGCTCACGGGCCCAGCTGCTCCGTGGCATGTGGGATCTTCCCAGACCGGGGCACGAACCCGTGTCCCCTGCATCGGCAGGCGGGCTCTCAACCACTGCACCACCAGGGAAGCCCGGGGCAACATTTTTGTCTCATCTCTCCTCTTTGTCCCCCTTTTCTTTCTCACTCATCATACCCCTTCCCCTCTCAGCCAGTCTTCCATCATTTGCCTTCCCTTCCCCCCACTCCTAAGTCTGCCTTATTTGTCCCCATTTCTGCAGGTCCGCTGGGTCTGTCCCGTCTCCATCACTGCCTCCTTTCTCTCCTCTGTCTGTTTTGGGTCTTTGGTTATAAACATCACAAACCACGGCTGGTTAAGGTAGAAATGAGAACAGGATTCTGAGAAGTTCACAAAAGCAAGGGCAAAGTGAACTTGCCAGGCTCCATCCAGGAAGAGCAGAACCAGGGGACCTGCCTCTGGGGACCCCGGTCTGAAATCTGCCTCTCGAGGAGAATGATCAACTTGGTCAGCCTTGGGTGAGGAATGGAATGCTTAATTCACAGTCCCATCTGGACCATGAAGAATAGGGCGGGGGGAGATTTCCAGAGGAGACTCAGGATCCTGGTACGGAAGGAAAAGAAGGGGCTGTGGATCAGCTGAAACACTAGCTGTCTGCCACGAACCCTCGTCTTTAACTTTCTCCTCTCATCTTTCTTTTCATCATCCTGGCTGAGAAAGACTAGGAAAGTGTTAGTGCAAGAAGCGTCATTGAGTCCAAGCTGCGATAGATCAGATGTCGGCAGGCAGAGCACGTGGGAGGCTCATTCAGGGTGGTGGGGACGGGATGATGCGTGGAGGTGGCGGTGTGCCCAGGAAGGCAAGAAGAGCGGGTGAGCTCAGACCTCAGGCTGTCCTTTCAAGACCCCTACACTCTTGCCCATCCCTGCCCCCCAACTTTAAGTGTAACTCTTGCCCAAATCTTCCTGTTCCCACCAGAGATCCCGAGATCAGGGCAGCAGCAGCAGGAAGCCCGCTCTTTCTGGAGCTACGCCTTCTCTCGGCGCTTTGCCTGGCACCTGGTGTGGCTGTCTGTGATACAGCTGTGGCACTACCTCTTCATCGGCACCCTCAACTCTCTGCTGAGCAACTTGGCCAGTGGGGACAGGGTGCTAGGTATGTGACGGGGCTGGGAGGCAGCACGTCTGAGCACCACAGCCGGGGACTTGGAACCTTGAGCGGCGGGGTGCTGGGCTCAGCAGGGCTCTGTGCTCCAGAGAAAGGTCTGAGCAGGGGTGTGGCGAGGAGGGTCAGGCAGGGCAAGGGCCGGGTGGGAGGGTCCTCTTCCGTAAGGCACTCCTGGAAAGTTCTTACCGCCCAACCCCTCTCTGCCCTCTGCAGTCAGCACGTACACAAATGCCTTTGCCATCACTCAGTTCTTTGGAGTGCTGTGTGCCCCCTGGAATGGCCTGCTCATGGATCGGCTTAAATACAAGTACCAGGAGGAAGCAGGAAGGACAGGTGAGACCTGGGCTCCAGAGGATCAGGGAACCAGGAGGGGAGAGATCTTTATTTTCCTCCATGCCCATCTTCTCTTTTCTTCTAAATCCTTTTCTACTTGCATCTGTCCGTTCATCCATCCATCACTCATCCATCCATCCATCCATCTATCCATCCCTCATCTGTCCATTCATCACCCATCCATCCATCATCCAACCACTAGTCTCTGAGTGCCAATTATTTGCCAATCACAGTTCTAGATTCAGTAACGGACAAGACAGATACGTCCTTGTTCTCAAGAAGCTTTTCTCAGTCTAGAGAGTGGAGAAATGCCAGTAATCAAGCTTTACAGTCCATGAAGTAAACCTGCAGGGAGCTATGAAACAGAAAGAAAGGCACATAACCTGTTCTGGGTGGGGATGGGATGGGTGTCAGGGAAGGAAGTCTTCCTGGAGGAAGTGGCATCTAAGCCAAGACCTAAAGGAAGAGTAAAGAAGTGAGAAATTGAAGAGGAGGGCCTTGGGAGAGTGGCCCAGGAGTACAGAGGAGTTACGGTGGTGAAGGGGAGAGTGAAACGTTAAGGAATCTGAGGAATCCCAGAAAGTGATTCGGGCTGGCCAGGGCACAGAGAGGTAGTCGGGAGGGGGCTGGAAAGATGGAGGTAAGAAGGGACAGGCCGTGTTATGCCAAGGAGCTTGGACATGATCCTTGGACAAGAATGGAGGAGCAGGCATGCTGAGGTCTCTCTCTTTTTTTTTTTTTTTTGGCCTTGCACCTCACGGCTTGCGGGATCTTAGTTCCCCGACCAGGGATTGAACTTGGGCGTACGCAGTGAAAACGCAGAATCCTAACCACTGGACCACCAGGGAATTCCCTTTACCCCTATAGTTTCATCTCTCCCACTTCTCACTTCCCTGAGCTGCTTCTCCTAACCCTGCTGGAGTATTTTAAAACAAATCTCAGACATCAGATCATTTCATCTGTAAATACATCAGTTGGTAGCTCCAGCAAATAGGACCTCTTTTATTTAAATTAAACATCACCATAATATCATTACCATATGTAAAACAGCCCCTAATCACTTCTTAGTATCATCTAATAATGTAGTCCTGTTCAAATTTCCTTAATGGTCTCAACTATGCCTTTTTATAGTTGGTTTGTTCAGATTCGGATCCATACAGGGGCCACACAATGTACTGATGTGTCTTTTAGATGTTTTTAAGTCTCTGTGTCCCCCACCCCCTTTTTTCCCTTTGTTGTTCATTTATCGAAGGAACTAGGTTGTTTGTCCTGTCAGATTTCCCACATTTTGGGTTTGGCATCCTTTTCGTGTCATTTAAAAACGTTTCTTTGATTGGGTCTTTCCTGTAAACAAGCAGATTAATATTTTTATTAATACTAATATTTAATATTTTTTGGCAAGAATAATTCAGAGCTGGAGCCGTGGGCTACCTACAAGCTCTCGTCATCAGGCCCTTAGTACCCGTGATTTTGTTCTTGCGATGTTAAGGTTGATCAGTGGGTTCAGACATTGTCGGTCTGATCTGCCCATTATCAAAGTTTCCCATCAGCTGCAGGCCTAATGGTTTCAACAGCTATTGATGATCAGTGCCTAGACCCATTATTTTATTAGGGCTGCAAAAAGGAGATTTTCTATTTCTATCTTTCCTTCTGCTTTTAATAGCTAGAATTCCTCTAGAAAGAAAACCTTTCCTTTATTAACTATTTTGTTACCCTGAAATAAATGCATGGTTTTTCCTCTATTTACTAGTTTTAGAAAAATGATTTGGTGCCTTAGAAACTTCCAGGGGTAACCACTCATAGTTTCTCTCTCTCTTTTTTTTTTTTTTTTTTTTTTTGTGGTACGCGGGCCTCTCACTGTTGTGGCCTCTCCCGCTGCGGAGCACAGGCTCCGGACGCGCAGGCTCAGCGGCCATGGCTCACGGGCCCAGCCGCTCTGCATCATGTGGGATCCTCCCAGACCGGGGCACGAACCCACGTCCCCTGCATCAGCAGGCAGACTCTCAACCACTGAGCCACCAGGGAAGCCCCCTGCAGCTTTCCTTATGTAACTCTCTGTCCTGTGTTTGCCCCGCAGCCAGGCTCCCTCCTTCTGCCTTTAACCCCTGCCTAGTTCTGTTACATGACTGCAGTGTAGTTGGTGCTCCGTTCCCCTACTGCTGCTGATTTGGTTGGTTTCCAGTCTTTTGCTATTACCCATGGTGCTACCCAGAGTATCTGGCTGTGGGTTGAGGGCCCTCCCTGTCAGGTGGTAATTGTGATAATCTGTGAGTTAGTGACGCTGGCCTATAATTAGGATGAGCTGCTGGGGTTGGAAACGAGTGGATACATTTGAATGATATTTAGGAAGTGAATTATCAACATTTGTCGACGGACTGGAGATGGGGCATGTGTGGAGAGAGGGTTCAGGATGAACGCCCTGCGGGCATCCATGCAGCCTCTGCTCTTCCCTTTGGCCCAGGTTCCTCGGCCTCAGCGGCGGCCCTGCACTCAACGGTGCCTTCGCTGGTCCTGACGTCTGTGCTGTGCCTGGGCTTCGCCCTCTGTGCCTCCATCCCTGTCCTCGCCCTGCAGTACGCCACCTTCACCCTGCAAGTGATCAACCGCTCCTTCCTCTACGGGGGCAATGCTGCCTTCCTCACCTTCGCGTACGTAGGTGGGCTTGGTATGCGTCACGTGACGGGGGCACCCTTGGGGCAAAGGGAGGCGTGCTGGGGGCAAAGAAATCAGGGGGTGAGGACCAGAGGTGGCCAGAGGAGGCACACACCATCTGGGAGCAGGTGTAGAGGAGGTGGAGGCTGGTGGGAGGGTTAGAGCCTTTATGTACATGAAAGCTCTTCATGTCTGCTCCCCTCTGCCTCGGTTGTCTACTCTGTGAACTCCTATTCACCCTCCAAAGCCCACTTCTGTTCCAGCTCTCCCAGGGAAGAGTAGAAAGAAAGCGTCTTTCTTTCCTTGTGCCTCTGTGTTCTTGCTTCCTCTGATAGTTCGTGCATCATCTAGCATGTAGCGGAATTATTCACATGTCTGTTCCTTGAGACCTCCCGGGGCACAGCCTATGTCTGGGTCCCTGCTGTTTCCCCGGGATCGAGCACGGTGCCATCTCTTTGCTCTGTCATTTGAAAGCCTAAGCAAAGGTGAAGGAGGGGAGCTGTTTGGGTGTGGGTGGATAAAGGCAGGCTTAGGCTAGGGGAGCAGGGGGCTGACCAAGGCCCACCACAGCCAGAGCTCACTGGAACCTCATTTGTCTCTCTGCCCAGGTTCCCTTCAGAGCACTTTGGGAAGCTTTTTGGGCTAGTGATGGCCTTGTCGGCTGTTGTGTCTCTGCTCCAGTTCCCAATCTTCATCCTCATCAAAGGCCCCCTTCAGAATGACCCATTCTACGTGAGTACTGTGGCGGGTTGGGGGACCCTGGCCTTAGACCAGCAGGGATGTCCAGATTGGGACAACTGTGTTGGTCCCCAGCAGGGGGCGCCCCCTACCTGGCTGGGGTGGCCTGGGTGTGGTCCCTGCAGGAGGATTTCTTCACATGGGTACATCCTTGGTCTTGCTTCTCAAACTGGGGTCAGTGGGAGTACCCTGCCTTGTGCTGGGAGTGGGGGTGGGGGTCCCTGAAGCCAAAGGGTTAATGTGACACAGCTTCTTCCCAGGTCACTGAATACTCTTTAGGCCTCTGTTTTTTCATCTGTGTAACGGACATTGGGACTTCCCTGGCGGTCCAAGGGTTAAGACTCTGCGCTTCCACTGCAGAGGGCGAGGGTTCAATCCCTGGTCAGGGAGCTAAGATCCCACATGCCACGGGGTGAGGCCAAAAAAAAAAAGCATAATATAATATTCCCCTACCCCCCACCCAACCTGCTCCATGGGGCAGAATGGAAAATAAGCAAGAGTCCATGAGGGCACCATTGAGTCTGAGTGGAAAGTAGGGGATAAACCAGGCAGGATTCTGGGCTCTCCACTAGTGGTGGACTTTGCCTCACTGCTTCCTCTCCCTCCAGGTGAATGTGATTCTGGTGCTCGTCACTCTTCTGACGTTTGTCCACCCTTCCTGGTGTACCGGGAGTGCTGTCAGAAAGAAAGCCCCCCTAGGGTTGCCTAGTTCAGAAGCCCTCCCTTTTCAGCCCCGAGGACGTGTCATCTTCCTTCACCTTTGAGCACCCCGTGTCCAGAAAGACTTTGCCCACCCAGGCTACTTGTGTTAAGTAGCCATTATTTTTTTCTTAGAACAAAAAGACATATTTAACTGTCCACCAAGCCTTCTTATCGGCAAGACAAGAAGCAAAGTCACGTGGAAGTTCTTAGTTTCAGGGTAGGAAGCGCATGACCCTGGCAGATGCTTGGCCCGAGGTGGGGTGATGTGATGGGAGGGTGTGTCCCCTGTTTCTCCAGGCCTCTTTGTCTCCGAAGCCCCTGTGTGCCTGGGCCCTGTGCTGCTGGGTAAGCTTCCAGGTGAAGAGTGGGGTTGTCATGGCCGCATTGCCACCTGGCATTCAGAAGTGGCGCCCAGGGCTTCCCTGGGGGCGCAGTGGTTGAGAGTCCGCCTGCCGATGCAGTGGACACGGGTTCGTGCCCCGGTCCAGGAGGATCCCACGTGCCGCGGAGCGGCTGGGCCCGTGAACCATGGCCACTGGGCCTGCGCGTCTGGAGCCTGTGCTCTGCAACGGGAGAGGCCGCAGCAGTGAGAGACCCGCGTACCGCAAAAAACAACAACAACAAAAAAAACAAACAAACAGAAGTGGCGCCCAGCTCTCCGTCAGAGCCCCAGCCTTGTTAGGGAATGAGCCTGGGGAGAAGGAGAGGCAGACCGGGTGGGGTGGGGGCCCTGGGCTGAGCCCCAGCTCTGCCGCTGATGCCGAGTGACCTTGAGCAGACCCTTCTCCCCGCCGAGCATCAGTTTTCCCACCTGTAGAAGGAGAGGGTCTTGGAGTTGGAGGTTCTTTCTGGAGTTCACGTTCTAGAAGGTTTTAAGAACAGTGACAAAGAGTCAGGCCACCCGAAGGGCCTTGGGAACCAGCTAGCCTGCTTGACCAAAGGATTTCTGATGAAGCCTTTTGGGGATGTTTTCCTCTTCAAGAAGGGAGGTGAGTATTTACTTTAGGTATTAGATAAAAGCGTCCTCTGGGGAACAGTTTTATAATACATTGAATTATATATTAAATAATTTTATTTAAAAAATAAAGGCTTTCTGCCTAAGGCAACAGCTGCTCCACCTCTGCAGGCTTTGGGGCTGTCGTGATGTGCATGCGTGAGTGCCTGCGTTTTCCTGTCCCAGCCCCAGCCTTGGGGAGGGGATGCAGGGGTGGAGTGGAGGAATCCTGATGTGGCAGCTGGACCCAGAGGTGGGGCAGGAGCCCTCAGACTGCGAACTGGCCACCTGGTCCTGTGCCCTGGGCTTGAGGACCCCCAGCAATCCCTTCCCTTGCCTTCTCTTTCTGTCTACCCTGCCCCTACCCCTACTGCAATGCTCCCCGCCCCCCGCCCCCCCCCGCAAACTAGAAGCACTTGATGGAATCAGAAGGTCTGGTGTGAGTTTCAGTTCTTTCAGCAGCCAAGCAAGTCCCTTAGCCACTCTCAGTCACAACGTCCTCACCTGCGTCCCTGAGGGCGATTGTGAGAATTTAAGGTAATGTCTACTGCCTAGCACGGGGTGAGAGCACTGATGACCGGAGAGGAGGTAGGTAGCAAAGGGGGATAGGTGAGGGACCGGGTGGGCGAGACGGGAGAATCTGGAACACACCAGGTATTTTATTTGTTTTATTCCTTTTAGCCAGGAGAGGACTTGGGGGGAGGGGCTGGCAGGCGGATTCATTCATTCATTCAATAAATGTTTTTTGAGCTGCTGCAGAGGCATAGGACAAAGCCTAGAGTCCAGCCTGGCCATCCAGGCGGTCAGCAATGTGGTGCCAACCTCTCCCCTGCCCTCTTCACCTCCCACCTCCAGGGACACAGAGCTCATCCCTGTGGACCCAGGTTTCTGGTTTAGGATCTGTGAGCACACCAGTTCTGTACTGGGGGCTCACCCTGTCTGCCAGGGAAATCTGCCTGGTCCACTGGGGTCCTGCTCAAAATGTCATCTCCTGTACAAACCTTTCCTTGGGCTCTCCAGCAGCTCTGAGTCCCTAGGCCTTGGTCACACCCTTCCTGGAGACTGGCCCCTGCCATGACCACCTCTCCTCCCTTCAACAGGGAGCTCCCGGAAGGAACATCTGGGTCTCACTAGGCTCAGGGACTGGTGCCTGGTTGCCATGCACGTGGTGCCAGTTAGGGCTGGTTGGAAAAATGATCACTGAATGAGCGGATTCTTTCTTGTCCGGGCTTCAGAGCAAGAACTGGAAGGAGAGAGCATAGCGCACGGGGTGGGGTGGGGCAGTATGAATTGGGAGCCGGGCCAACCCTTTTGGCATCCCAGCTCTCACCAGTGTGACCTTGGATGGAACACTTCTCCTCTACATCTCAGTTAGTTTATCAGTGTGATTGGAGAGATAGACCCGCCTCCCGGGACTACATTAGAAATTAGGTCAAGTGCCTATAGCACACGGTGGGCACTTAGCAGATCAAAGCTATCACTACAGTTAGTACATTAAATTCAAAAGGATGCCTAATACCATGGATAAATACAATGTGGTATGTCCATACAATGGAATGTTATTTGGCGATACAAAGGAATGAGGTATTGATACACGCTACCATATGCCTGAACCTTGAAAACATTATGCTAAGTGAGAGAAGCCAGTCAGAATATAGTATGATTCCATTCAGATAGAAAATAGGCAAATCTATAGAGGCAGAAAGTGGATTAGCTATTGCATAGGGCTGCGGGGAAGATTAGTGACTGCTAACGGTAAGGGGTTTCTTTCCAGGATGATAAAAATCTTCCAAGCTTGATGATGGCGATGGTTGTACAACTCTGAATATACTAAAAACCATTGAGTCGTACGCTTTAAATGGATGAATTGTGTGGTATACGGATTATATCTGAACAAAGCTGTTATTTAAAAAAAAAAAAAAAGTGCCTGGATTCCTCAGGAAGTGCAGAGAACAACTAAATCCAGAGAGAGTCAAGGATGATTTCCGGGGAAGATAAGTGTGTGAGAGAAGCAGCCCATGTGTACAGCCCTCATTTCTGTCCCAAGAGCCTCCCTCCCGTAACCTCTTCCTCAAATGGAGTCAACCACTCTTTCAAACAAGGAAGCAAGCAACCCAGGGGTTTCACAACTTTCGATTTCACTCAGCAACAGGCTCCCAGTGCAACCCTTCTCTCTGCTACCAGCCTCAGCAGAGAGGGACTCGGGCAAATATGCACCTGCTGCAGGCAGTGCCGGGCGGCGTCTTCCCCGGGGCAGGGGACAGTCCGCCAGGAGGAGGAGGGCACCTGCTGTTCGAAGGACAGCGACAGCGTGAATCAGAAACTTTATGTGACCATCTCCTTTAATCAACCTCGATTCACAGGTGATCAAAGTTAGGCTCTGCGGGACAAGTTACAGCCGAGATCATCCAACTGTTGCACTGTGGAGCTGGTATTTAAACCCACGTCTGTCTGACTCCTAAGGTCGCCTTCACATTCATTTTAGACATTACCTTTTCCCTTTTGTGTTTTTGGCCGCGCCGTGTGGCCCCTCGGCAGTGAAAGTCCTAAACGCTGGACCGCCACGCAATTCCTGACGTTCCCTTTTCTTTACATTCATTCTTAGGTAAGAAATAAGTAGTTGTTGTAAAGCAGATCAGAAAATAAAGAACTGCGTGAAAAAGAAACACTGCTGTTAATTGCACTGCTCTGAGGTACCATCGTGGCTAACAACAGGGGCATGTGTCCTCCCAGTGGTGCAACTGTGTGTGTGGTGGTGGAAACCACCTCGTAGGCTCTTCTTTACGTCATCAAATAGTTGTCAAAAACGTGACTGGGGGGCTTCCCTGGTGGCACAGTGGTTAAGAACCTGCCTGCCGATGCAGGGGACACGGGTTCGAGCCCTGGTCCGGGAAGATCCCACATGCTGCGGAGCAACAAACCCATGAGCCACAACTACTGAGCCTGCATGCCACAGCTACTGAAGCCTGCACGCCTAGAGCCATGCTCTGCAACAAGAGAAGCCACCGCAATAAGAAGCCCGCACACCGCAATGAAGAGTAGCCCCTGCTCGCCGCAACTAGAGAAAGCCCATGCGCAAGACCCAACACAGCCAAAAATAAAATAAATAAAATTTAAAAAAACCAAAAAAAACAAAAACGTGACTGAACGGCTGCTTACAACCCCATCTCATGGCTGTGTCACAACTCGATCCTCCACTCCATCCTGGGTCTCCCCTCACACACGTCTTGGACGTTGCGGTTCCCCCTCCCTTTCTGTCCCCGCCTCTGCTGCCTGAGCAGGGGGTCCCAGATGACAGTGAACCGTGAAAGCAGCCTAGGACAGGTCGAGAGTGTAAATAATAATAGAGCCAGAAGAGCCACTTTGGGAGTTTCTAGGGAATGGCATCACATCCTTTAATCTTCCCTTAATCGTGCTCACTGTTCTCCAGTCTGAAGGTATTGGCTGCCTGCTTCCCAGGGGCGTTGATCCTCTTCCCCTAATTCAAAGCTTGGTGTCCTAGCAGTTATGTCCCAGAGCGCCTTTTTCTTCCAGCCCCTTGGGGGATAGATGCTTCCCAAATGCACTGGACGTGGCTCTGGGGCACAGCAGTGAGTCCCTCCTTTAACGTCCTTTGGGAAGAACAATTCATCCAGGCTCCAGGGCACAGGCTCTGGTCCAGGCTCCGGTCCTTTGTTGGCGATGAGGACTTCACAGATGGGCCATGTCTGACCACTCCTGGGTCCACTGCTGCCCACAGCGGGGCTGATTCACTGGCAGGGTGATTAAACCCAGGACGATGCTCAGGTCCCTCCGCATTCCGTTTGTTGAGTCCGGTGTTACCTCCCAGGCCTGAAGGTGGACTCAAGCAGTAGGTGCATGGGGAAAGGCTCTGGGCTTCACAGACACTTACCAGCTGTGCGACCTCGAAGAATCCCTTAATCATACGGAGCCTCAGTTTCCTCACCTGTATGAAGATAATAAGCAGTATGGGAGCTGGTTGGGAAGACTACAGAGGACTTTGGGGAATAAAAGGTAGAGGTACCTTGGGCTCGGCCGTTGGACTGTCCCAGACCAACTGCCAGCTCTTTACCATGCAAGCTCTGGGACTTAGGTTCATGGTGCCTTAGTTTCTCCATCTGTCAAATGGGGATAACAGTAGAACTACATCTTGGAGTTGTAAGGGTTAAGCGAATTAATTTAAAGCACTTCAAACATGACATCAGCCGCCTGGGATGCAGCAGGCATGTGGTGTGTGCCTGCTGTTATCGGTAACATCTGTGATTCCCTGGGGGACGGGCAGAGTGAGGGGCTCCATACCTGACGGAGCCTGGAATGTCACTTCGTTTGTTCAGGGCAGAAACCACCCTGCAAGCATTTGCCCAAACTTGTTTCTGTCTAACAAAGCACAGATTCTCTTGCATTGTTTCAAGTGGGAAAACTTCAAGACAAAAAAATGGCTTTCTAATTATCCCAAATCTTAAGCCAAAGTCATTGAAAACTGTCAATCTTCATATTCAATTTTTGCACTTTTTTTTGTTTCTTCAGTAGTCAATGCAGAAAATCTGTGAGCAGCGAACTGTCCATCACCAGGGATAAGGCTGTGTATTCCTTCTGGAGCCAGGGCCCAGAGGTGGCTGGGGCCCAGGGAGGAGCGTGGACAGACAGCCCTGGGTCTCATGTCCTCAGGCTGTGTGTCCTTGAACCGGTAGTAGCCTCTCCCTTCAGGTGAGGATAAATGAGGCTCCACATGAAAAACACTTGGCCCTGGCACACAGTAGGTCCTGTAGTAATTTTTATTATATACACAATATCATGTTAAAGGTCAAGTGCACATTTTAAAATCGTTTTATTCTCCTTGCTTGGAATGCGTCCCATCCAACCCATCATTAACTCCTACAGTTCCTTCAGCTCTCAGCTCAGATCTCCCTTCTTTCCTTTCCAGCCTGTTACTGAGTACAGATTTTCATTGCACCAGGCACTTCTCTAGCATAGAGCTTGTCACAGCTGCAGTTTAACGTACAGATTAAATAATAATAATATGATGATGACGATGCAAGACTTCCATTAGGCTGGGAACTCTATGTGGGCAGTAACTGCATCTTTTATTACCCCCTGTATCCTCAGGGCTTTGCACCCTACCTGGCACAGAATGGAGGTTCAAGAAATACTGGATGTAAGAGAGAGACAGGGACTTCCCTGGTGGCACAGTGGTTAAAATCCACCTGCCAGTGCAGGGGACACGGATTTGATCCCTGGTCCGGGAAAATCCCACATGCTGTGGAGCAAC